>NC_081837.1:27054706-28281342 GCF_030867095.1 Alligator mississippiensis | reverse complement strand
GAATAACAATTCCACTCTGGCTTTTTTTCTGCTGTCTGAAGCTCATCACAGGCAAAAGCAACTAAACAGATGCTGAAATAAGAGCACCATTGTACCTCCATGGTCCTGTAATATGGATCCAGAAGAATCTTTGCCAGTGCTACAATCTGTGGGGTTCTGTCCCAGCCATCTGAGCAATGAATCAACACTGGACGCCCCTCTCGATCCACTGCATTGGAGACGAGAACTGCAGCCTTCAACATGACAGAAAGGTGCTGCAGCCATTTGGTGCTCTCCAGGGCTGAAAGCCAGCTACAGTATGTGCACAGGAAAGAAAGTGGTTTATTGGCTATCTGCTCAAGGACACATCTATCTCAAGACTCCTTAGAGTCCTGAAAATGCTTCTGTTTTTTCCCCACACCATCTCCTACTGAGGCAAGCTGGCCAGCTCAGGAAGAACTATACAGAATGTAGCCACCAAATCCATTTTTTCTGGGACTCAAATACTCGGTGGTCATAGTTTCATAGTTGGTAGGGTCGGAAGGGACCTGAGCAGATCATCAAGTCTGACCCCCTGCTGTGGGCAGGAAAGAATGCTGCGGTCAAACAACCCCGGCTAGGTGATTATCTAACCTCCTTTTAAAGACCCCCAGGGTAGAAGCGAGCACCATTTCCCCTGGAAGTTGATTCCAGCTCCTGGCTGCCCCGACTGTGAAGTAGTGCCTCCTGATATCTAGCCTGAATCTACTCTCTGTCAACTTATGGCCGTTATTCCTTGTTACTCCCAGTATTACTACTTGTTACTCTTTACCGAAACACACAGAAGAGACATTATCAGGGCTTACTCTGTCTAAGTTTCCCTGGGGATAGTGTTTTACAGGTGTGTGAACAAGTCATTCCCATGCCCATGAAAAAGAGCAACAACATTCCTTCAAAAGTTTCCCTTG
The DNA here is from genome assembly GCF_030867095.1 of Alligator mississippiensis. Taxonomy (NCBI): domain Eukaryota; kingdom Metazoa; phylum Chordata; order Crocodylia; family Alligatoridae; genus Alligator; species Alligator mississippiensis. The sequence goes on along the minus strand of NC_081837.1, from coordinate 28,280,416 downwards.
CTGGTCACTGGCAATCACAGAGTGTGTAATGCTCAAGCACAGCAAATGTGCCAACATTTCCCTCCCACTCTGATTCCTGAGCTGGTGGCCTGGAACAGGTGACAGACCAGGAACAAGGCAGTGAGGATTTCTAGAGGGGCAAGGAAAGAAACAAGCAGGGAGAGTAGCAGCCATGATGTCATGATGAACTAAAGAGAATGAACACTTACTTGCTAGGATCTGGCATCTGGCTACAGACAGCACGAAGATACTGGAAGCTGTTCCGGATGGCGTGGATGTTGGCCATGCCCATGAACACCACTTCACAGTTGGGGTAATACTCTAAACATAATGCAGAGAAGCTCAGATAGGATCTGCCACACTGAGCAAATGTGTCACTGCAGGTGTTCTATCACAACCTGGACACAACTTGCAGAAGAGGGGCTGCTGCCACCTACCCTAGTGCATTCCTGACCCCCACTCATAGGCAAGCAGTCTGTCCCAGAGCAGTCTCAAGGATAAGTAGGCAGCTTAGTTGGCAAACGCTTGCAGCGTTTTTTCCAACTATTTAGTTGTCTAATAAAAGACATCACATCTATCCAAAGAACCTTGCCTGAGTATGTCCTTAGACCAACATGGCTACAACCAACAACTTTGCAGTACTCTGGAAACTCAAAAAGATTTGTGTGTTGGAAACTCTACTCAGAGGCTGCCCCATCTGACGCCATGTACTGAAGGACCCCAACAAATGGGAGCAAGTAAAGCAGGTAATGCCATGAAATTTGCTACAAAACCCAAATATAGTTGAATACCTTCACATTCACAGCCTCCTCCCTTTGCCCTGTTGGCCACAGCTGCAGTGTAGGACCTGGCATCCAGGATGAGCAGTTTCTGCGGAGCACCTGCATTCTCCACACCTGAACACGCCGTCAGTGAGGAATCTGTAGAGCAAAAACAGGCTGAGCCTCTTTATGGTTGGGTGCCCCTCCCTCCTGTGCCATGGCTCTGCTCCCACTTCACTAAGCTAGTGCTGCCAGACTCTGAAAAAGTGCTTGTTAAAAGCTCTGCTCAGTGCAATGCAGTCAAAGCCTGAAAAGGCCTAACCACTAATCTTAGAGTCTGTTTTAAACCCTACACCAGAGAATCAACTCCCCCCCACCATGTGGAAAGCCAGTTGCCTGGATTTGCCTGTATCTCTAACATAAGCCCCAGGTCTGGAAAGCCCTGCAGAGAACTAAGCAGCATCTGTGTCTGGGAAGCGGGTAGTGGGAGATGGGGGACATCTTACCAAAGTCTGTGTCACAGGCCTCGTTGCCTTCGCTGGTTCCATTCTGGGCCGTTCCATTGGCTGCTTTTGCTCCAGGGTTCAAGGCACAGGCTTTGGCAATGGAGGTCACAAGATACTCATCATCAGCATTGCGCCAGCCCCACCAGCTTATTTCTGGCTGACTGCAACGAGCGATCACGGCCCCATTCCGCAGATGTCTGAGAAAGCAAGTGAGTCTGATCTAGCCCTCTGCAGACACCAAGCAATCTCTCAGAAAATGAACCCCTCTTCATCCAGATACTACAGGTACTCATCTGTTCCCAGGGCTGTACTGCCTACACATGTGATGCTCTCTTTCTCAACTCTCCTACCCCCAGTGAGGTAGGACAGGACCGTCATTCTTGCCACATATAACTGATACACAGAAAAGTTAGGTAAGCATACATGGTGTCTGGGAGACCAGTGTTCTAAGCCCTGTCTCCCAGGTTAGCACACAAGCCATGGGGTCATCCCCGACCCTTTTTAGAGACAGGTGTCCAGTTGTGAGAACTCAACAGCGTTCAGAGCAGTTGTACTCCAATGGGCCAAAGCCTTGGCTCATGAACTGTCTCCCTCAGTGCCTGACCCAGACAGCAATGCAGAGTGCACAGCAGGTTAAATGCAGGGAACAGTGGAGGGGTACAATAGGGTGAAGAGTGGGCAATGAAAAGAGAAGCTGTGTTAAAGACCTGGCTCCCCTGTTTGGCCTAAGAGATTGCCAAAAGGAGTGCCCAGGACCTCACCCCTATGCAGGGAGCAGAAGGAAGGAGGCATCTGGCCTGAGCATTCTTCCTCTGTTCCTTCCGGGGACTCCCCTGCCCTGCAGGGCAGTTACCAGCATGGGACACGTGGCTTTGCTCCCACAAATAAAACAGATTAAGCCAGATTCTCTGGTCTTTCCAAACTAATATTTGGACCTTCCCAAACTAATGTGTAGCCTGAAGTTCACCAACTTCAGACACAAGTGGGACAAACAGAGTCACTGTCTATAACTACTACGCATCAACTGTTGACCAAGGCCATCCCCAGAAAGAACCAGACTACAAAGGGCAACAATCCGTGTGGGCATATTGGGGTGGGGAGGAGCATGCTGGAGAAGAAAATACATGCTTTTGACACCAGCTGAGTGGATGTTGAACAGGTGTCAGCAAGCTTTAGCTACTCCATGCACCACTCCAGCAGTGAAACCTGAAATCAGCATGGCGAGAATGGAGACACGGTACATTTCCTTGTCTCAGCACTGAACACACTAGGCATAGAGGGATACCACCAAATACATACAGCAGACACAATGAGGCCCAGGCTGCTGGAGCTGTGGATGTTAGAGATGAGTGTCGGTGTGACCAAATCCAAAGTTAGTTCTTAGGGTGCCAGAAGAGAACAGCAAGACTGTTACTGAATGATTCTGAGGTACAGCTCTGTCCAGAGCAGAGAAGCATAAACAAAGCTCATAAAACTGAATCAAATGTCTGTCAAATCAAACTCATCTCAGGAATGACAGAGGATGCTCAACTGCAATGGCTATTTATGTCAAAACTTGTACCACCTAAGCCCCTGGCTAGATTCTCACCTAGACAAAATAAAGAAACTCTGAGGACTAGGAAAATGCTATGGAGGAAAAAAAAGTTACTTGTCTCTGCAAGACCTGTTGTTCTTTACAACCTATGGTCTGAACTCTAAAGTTGGTGTGCACAGCCTCAGCATCAGTCTTTTGGCCAGAACCTTCTTTTAGGGTCACACTAAGCATCCCCTGGCCAAAAGATTCCAATCCTGGGTGCATGTGAAGCACTTCTGTGGACAGGCAGGCATGATAAGCGCTCAAGAAAGAATATAACCTATGGGTGCCAAATTTACCTGGGGTGGCTGCAGTGGCAGCAATGACAGAGATCCCTGTGGTGGCAGCAACAACAGTGGTGGTGGCTGCAGCCACCATGGTGATAGCAGGGTAAGCAGCCATGGGCAGGCAGCCTCTTGCCATGGCAGCAGGTCAGACGACCAAAAGCTGTGTGACACAGCCCTTGTTTGCCCACTTGCTTCTGAGGGCCACAGGGGGCACCAGAATCCACAGCAGATCACACCCACCACCACTCACACCCACACTCCCTACTTCCAGTAGTCCAGCTGACCAAATGGAGCAGCTCCATGGGCCATATATTTGACACCCGTGACATAATCTATTTAATATTTCTTTCCCAGAATTTCATTGAAGCCTGCCAAGAATTACAACTATGAGTACGATGTACTAAAGGAGCTGTGTGATAAAATTTTTATACTAAAACTATGGCAATGTAATATTACATTGATAAACATTCAGTCAAGAAAGGCAGAAAGTCAGACATCACAGCTCCGTCACATATCATTTCTAAAAAAGACAAGCATTAGGGTAACAGAACTGTGCTTGTATGCTCCAAAGCCACCTTCCTTCAATGTAGGATGCAGTTAGCTTTAAATCCAACTTAACAATGGAAAGAGTTGGACTTAGCACCAACCATGTTTATTATGACCCTGTTGTAAGTGAGGTGTGACGTTTAGGTTAAGCTCAGTTTGCTACATCCTTTTGTCAGCTTACTTCCATATTTAGTAAAATAACAGTACCAGGAAACAGAGCTAACACTGCAAGTGCTATCTCCTTTTGAACCTCCTGGCTTTGGGCTCTGGTGTTCTTGGGGGCCTTGTATGAAATTCCTGAGATTTATTTTTTTTAAAAGAAATTGATTGAAGAAAATTTGTGGCTAGAGACCCCAAGGACACACCTTGCCAGGTGTACATGGAGTGGGACAGGCTGCTCCTCTCGCTTTGTACCTGATTAGGGAACAATCTATTTCAAGTGTGTTACTTTCCTGAAGTACACTTTTAATCAGACAGGACTCCCACAGAGCCCTGCTTCATTCATGACAAAGGCTGCTATGTTCTATAGTTACTGTGCACTGTACCATGGTAGGATGGGTCACTGCACAGTGAATGAGATGGGGCTATTCTGCTCATGGAACAGATTCACTACAAGTTTACTACATAAATTCCCCTGTGTGCCCAAGTGTCATTGCCTGCAGACATTGTAGTCAAAAAGTTCCAGCCTTGTCAGAGAGTTACTGTGCATGAATGAAGTACAAAGTTCAAAAACTCAGAGAACTCAGTTCAATCGAAAACAATTTGCCCTGGAATATTAAAAGATACCACTAGTGCCCAAGGGCCAGTGCCTCTGCTAACTACAGCATTTATACCAGCCACCAGAGTTTTCAAAAGTGTCAAACTCCTGGGGAGGATTTTTTTTCTCCCTAGGGGGGAGGGAGTACATTTTACTCTTCACATTCTTAAAAAGCAGCTGAACCATTTTTGTCTAATCTTTTTCCTAAGTTACCTTTAAGCAAAGAACAGGCCTACAAAGTTTAAGAAAATTACAGTGCCTGGCTACAAGTGCTCTGCAGACCTTAGTTCCAGGTGGCACCTCTAGTAGGGACAGAACTAGCAGCCTTAACTCTGACTGTACGTAGGGAAACTATGACATCTGATGAAGAATTATATCTTCTTTCCTCGATACTACCCTCATTGGATAGTGCCTTCCATCAAGGTTCATAGTTGTTGTAGGGGACGACGTGTCTGTATAGGCTCCCAACAAAGAGAGCATAAAGAAATTTCCACAAAATAGCTGGCTGGAGGTACAAGCACACAACCCGATTTCTAATTGTGCTGCAGTCACAGTACCCGGAGTGTATTGACCCTAGGGTAGGATTCGTGATGTCATGTATCATGGGCTAGGAGGCAAAGGACAGCTATTGCAGATTCTTTTTACCTGTACACAACAACAGGGATCCTTTTCCAAGACCTAAAGGAGGCCACATTCTCCAGCTCTTTGTCTGTGATCCAGACCGGAACTAGCAGCTTCTGGGGATAACTGGTACAGAGTCTAGAAAGAGAAGGTAACAAGGCAGAGATCAGAGCTGGGCAATCTGAATGTGCATTTTTCCATTTCTCTACAGGAAGAACAGGTCTATTTGAACATGACTAATGACCACAAAAAGCTTTGAGTGATTATTCCCAGCTGCCATGGGAACAGCAATTATTTGTTTAAACAGCTATCTTAAGAGAAAGGGACGTGGACTGGGCTGTGTGAGACTGGACATCCCAGGACAAATCATCATCACAGAGCATTCAGTAAGAAGTCCTGCCCTCCCCAAAGGAATGCAGGGCAAGAGAACATCCCATTAGACCTGAGCAATCCTCACAGGCATAAGGAGGCAAGTCCCTGTCACATACCAGGAAATTAGTAGATGGTGAGGGCCAGAAAGAGAATGAGAATGGCCCCTACTCATTTATTACAGGGACAAAGGGTTTTATTATTAAATGGGTTATTTTTCTTTATTCCTAGTGCAGCTACAACCAAACCAGTAATGCTTCCACAAGCCCTTCTTGGTTCCTCTTTTCTTCCTGCCATCGAAAGCTAAGAAACCAAAGGCTCAAGTAAGAACCCAAAGCAAAATCCCAGTTGAAGAGCTAGAACAATTCGAAAAAATGGAGCCAAAACCGCAGTTTTTATCCGTCTCAAGAGCAAAGGTTGTCCAGTGCTGCCTTGTGCTGTTTTAGAACATGGAGACTGGTTAAGCTTAAACTTTACACAGAATGCCTGTGACATACCTCTAACTTGGGGGTAGGCAATTAGTTTGGCTGGTGGTTAACTTAATGAATTTTGGTGAGCTGCTGGGGGCCGCATGCATAAAATTTTTCAGAAGATATAATTTTAACAAATTATAGATAAAAAACAAATCTTATACTAAAAACTAAACTTCTACTGTAACATTTTAATTTTATATATAAATCAGGGCAAAATTATTTTTAGGTTTTCTTGAATAGTGTAGAGGCAATTGAAGAATAGCTCAAAATAAAGTAGGGGTGCAGTGCACTGACAGAGATTTTTTTGGGCTGATACCGATGGCCATATTGGCTGATACTGATCAGATTTTAATGAGCCATATCGGCCGATACTGATCTGATTGCCAATATGCAGCCAGGCAGCTTGGAGAGTAGTGTCCAAGTGGTAAGTCTGTTGTGGGGGAAGGGGAAAGGGGGAAAGGAAGGGGTGAAGTGGGGGGCGGATCAAGACCCCAACAGTGAGGCAGGGAGTGGAGCTGGAGCAGGAGCAGAGGCAGGAGCTGCACAACCAGGGTGGGGCACAGGACAAAGCTGTGAGTGGCTCATCCAGAGGGGGTGCAGGGTGGCTCCTGCTGCTGCATGCACCCTGGGAGGGCATGGGGGGAGTGTGCCCCGGGATTTGTGTGCAGGGCAAGGGCAGGCTGCTGTTGCAGGCAGGCTGGGGCTGGGGACAGCACTCAGCTCTTCCCAGCAGGGGGTGCTGAGTAGAAGGTGGCTGAGAGCTGGAGCCATGAACACTGGGGCAGGAGCTGCCTGGCTGCAGCTTCCCACCCCTCCTGGCTGGGCATGTAGTGCCTGGAACGCATCCCCATGCTACCTGCTGCCCAAAGTGGTGCAGCAGGGGCAGAAGGAAGAGAACCACTGGAGGCTGGAGGAGCCAAGCAGCACGCAGGTGGCTGCAGCCACACTGGAAGCAGCTTTGCCGGAAAGTTGTGCGCGTTGGCCAGGGCTGGGGCAGACAGGAGCATGCCATGGGCTGCCCCAGGTGGGAGTGGGTGGGGTTTGGCCCCAATTGGAGCACTGCACACTGGATACAACCAATTGGTGAGTGCCTGCCCGCAGGTTGGATCCAATCTGTTGATGGGCTGAATCTGGCCTGCGGGATTCCTCTATAAGGAAGGCAATAGCCATTAGAAACAGTGGCGCATTGTTCCAGCTCTGCCCAGCTACAATCTCGCTTTGGGTTCTTATTTGGGCCCTTGGTTTGTTGGCTTTTGGTGGTATAGGAGGAGAAAGAAGAAAAAGGCACCAAGAAGGGCTTGGGAGTGGTATGCAAGTCGGTTGTCTGAATAAGCAGGCATGCGGAAAAATGAAGAGCCAGCCATTGTTTGTGTTATGTTCCACAGAACTGAACTCCAGCATTCACCTGCAAGAAAGATATGATGGGCAGATGCTTACTAGTCACACCTACCCACAGAAACTCTAGGTGAAAGGAGTTCTCATGCACAAGTGGAGGATCAGCAGAAGTCAGTTCACTACCAACTTTCAAGCTGAATGCTACTGGTCTCCATGCAGAGGGATGAGCTATTCCTCCTGAGAGATTGCCAGTAGGTGGAATAAGGCAGATATAGTAATGAAAAATATCACTGCACTGCGTGGGGCATTTCTCCAGGAGAGGAAAGAACATCTAAACAGGCAAAAATAAACTTAAATTCTTCTCTTATTGTGTTAATAACGTTATAAAATCTGATACAAAGTTATCGAAGGCACATATCTAAGCAATCCACTGACTCATGTTACTGCACTGTGGGAAATAGTCAAGGCTTGTCATTTTGGCATATTTGAGTCAGACGTGATTAAAAGGCAGCTCATAGAGAAGTGCATGTACTGTGGCTGCCACTTTAGCCAACTCACAGGTGATTGTTCTAGGGACCTCCAAAGCTACAAGCAGGAGGCCATACCTTTCCAGCTGGGTGTGTAACAGACTCATAACCTCTGCTGACTCTATACAAGATGACAGCCTTGCACTCCACAGCGGGTTTCATGTGCTCAAAGTATTGCATGGAAGATTCCTGAATGAGCAGGGTTTAATCCTAGGAAATGCAGGTACAATAACACAACTACATAAGTCAGCATGAGCAAAACGTAGAGTGTTTTTTGCTAGACCTTCAGAAGAGCATTTACACAACACATTTTCACCTTACAACCAACAGTCACTTCAAAGAGTCTATCTCAGCACAGGCACCAGTGTGTATATTAATGGTATCTACAACCACTGTGGAGCATCTACATACTTGCAAGGAAAATGTAGTCATGGGTGCTAAATGACAGACTTGGATTAAAATAGGGCCCTGTGCTGGAAGGACAGAAGAGAGGCAGGAGAATATGACCTGCCTGCAACAGCAGTGAGGAGAAATCAGAAGCAAGGGAGAGCAAGACTGCAAAGAGAACAGAGCTGGAAATGAAACAGGACACTGGGTGAGAATGAATCTTTAATGTGCTCTGGGGCTTTTGAAAGATGCTATTTTTATTTAAAAAAAACCAGAGTTCTGACTGTTGTGTGGGATATTTCAGAACACAGATTACATTTTCCAGCAAGTATGTGGGATACTATACAAATACTATTTAAGGTGTGATGGACATGGACCTGCTGTGTAATTATGACTATTCTACGTGACCTACTTATTGAGAAAAATGACATATTAGCAATAGTATAATGTTTACTTTATGCTTATTTTTTTTAATTCAGTGAGGCCTATTGCCTGGAAGGATATGATGGTTCCCAGATAAGAACATCCTACACACACCTGAAAGTTAATGGCAAAGTTATTAACTCTGAGAATCCTATATCCTGTTTCCAGCAAATCGGTTTTGACAATGCTGGGAACTAACAGATAAAACGGCTATAAACAGGTAAAGAGTAACCTGACTCTTGTGGAGGGGGTGGGGAGGGTAAAGATCAAAGGCTGAGCAGTATTTGAAGATAAACTCCCTGAAGCAGGGAGAGGGAACTGGTTTCTGAGTTAAGGGAACAGTTTATGTTGCTCAAACCTTAAGAGGTTTCAAGGAGTGTACTGGAAGTTTCACTTTTCCAGTACCTTTGTGCAGAAGACAGGAAGACATTAGGTAAGCCAAGCTGGATATGTATATAGTCTGTCTATTAAGACAGGCAAGAATGTTTTTGGGCAATATCTTTTACTGGACCAACTGCACAGTTGGTATAAAAATCAGACAAGCTTTCAAACGCAAGGAATTCTTCATCAGGTTTTTTTAAGGTCTTTTTTCCTTGCTTTGGTTATAATAAAATTATACTTTGCTTTAAGACACTCTGGTCAGTGGCTGCCAATGATTCTGGCCAATAATTATGAACAAAGTAATTGCAGGTCTTGACCCCAAGCCAGGCCTACTGTAATAATCATGGTGGGTACCAGAGGACCACAGTCCCAAGGCCTGAAAGGCAGAGAACCACAGAATTCCATCCCAAGGAGGTGACAGCTCTTAGCCTCAGACCAAGTATGCACAATACTTGAAGAGACTGAGAGAGGTCAAAGGTGCAGCCAGCCCTGTAACTATGGTAGAAGGGAACATTGAATTCTTGTAAGTCAGAAAAACAGTTCTGATTTATACAGAGACCACGGAAGCTGGATCCAGAAGTGCAGGCATGTGCAGTTTGTGGCACCACAAACTGTAGGCCCAGCACATTAAAATCTGCAGTGCCGGGATTACCTGGTAGCAAAAAACCCCCTAAAACACCGTGCAAAAAAGCATTATGGCACGTGACACAGGAACACAAAGCCACAGACACAGAGGCTTGGTTCTCCTGGGAGATACTCTGGCTGCCAGCCAGAGCATCTATCCTCCTTTAGTTCCATCCTGGCTCCTCTAGCACATAGGGAGCTGGGAGCAGTGGGGAAACGGCAGTTTCCCGAAGTGGGGCATTTTGCCCCACAGCAAAGCACACGTGCCAAGGCGTGCACAGCAGCAAAGAAGTAGCGGCACAAATTTGTGCCACTTTTTTGCCACTGCAAATGTATGCCCCTGCATGTGGGGACATGCCCAGAGGAAATTAAGTGAAGTGGATACCAAGTCCCAGAGAACATTCTGATAGATAAGCACAGACACTGTTTCTTAACCAAAGATGTTTTACAAATTCACAATACAGCCACCACATGACAACATGTGATTGAGTCACTTCAGCCACCCGAAAGCAGTGACATGGTCTTTTGGCTACTAGGAAAGTTGTGAACCAGGAACTCATTAAGTTGCTGGATACCAGTTTGCAAGGAGATGCACCATGGGAAAGGATGGGTAGTATAATGGCAGCGTCAAAACAAGAGACAGAGTGCTCTTCAAACAGGCTACTGCCATTTTCCCCTCAATTCAGGAAGCTGCCAACCTTGATTTCCTGTGGTAACTGAACAAGCTGTAGGACTCCTCTGGGATTCTCAGTGCTCTAGGGGCTTCCTAAAAGGCCATGCACAATGTCTTTCACCTTGAAATGAGGATGTCTGCTGACATGAGACAGCTGCAGGAAAAACTGAGGGAAGTATTTGCTGGATTTCAAAATAGGGCACTTAGGCTCAGCAGAAATAAATGTTGTTTTGGGCTTAGTGTTGATTGTGACACATGAAGAAAAGCTTTTATTGGCTTACTGTCAAGCCCCCAGACTATTATTCACCTGTTACTGTGCCCAGGAGCCCTACTACCTGGTGCACTAGAAAGCAAAATAAAAGATTATCCCTAGCCCAAACAGCTTACATTCTACACCACAGGCACCAGGTGGACACAGACACTGAAACAAAGAATATGACACTAAAAACACAGCAATACTGAGTCAGTCATGGGAACCTGGGATTTCTTACTATGTGAATGTTTCAGAGCCCCGGACTGGAGCCCAGGACTAATCAGAAAAAGGAGCTGTACATTAAAGAAATTCTCAGGCAAATAGTTTTAAAGGTTTCAAAATGCTTTAGTGGAAGAACCACACCCATTACATTACAAACTGGACATGGCAGCATTTGTTGCAGTGATGCTAGCCCTGCAGGTTAAGTGCAGTGTTGCTCAAATTACATGATCTGAGGGGATGGATCTGGCTTGTACACTTCTTTGTCTGACGCTTGCCCAGGGTAAGGTGATGAGCTGGGTAGGGTATACCTGGTATACTACTCACTTATAATTGCTGTTGATGTCAGAGACCCTCCAGACATTCTGCAAGTCAAAGCCCATCCTTGCTAACTCCATCTGAAACCGGTATCTTACATGGTCTCCTGGAATAGTAAAGTACAGGGTAGTTACTGAGGACTGAACAGGGCCAAGGAAACAACCCTGTCAGCTTAAACTTTAAGACCACCAACATAGGGCTAGATGAGAGATAAGCCACCTCATGTTATCTTCATAGTATTTTGTGGGAGGACTGAGAGTTCCAAGTGGTTACAGCTGGTTCCATGGTGTTTATTTCTTGTTCTGATTTACAAAAAGTACCTCTCAGTGTCACAGCAAAAATACATGGAGATGTGCCAAAGCATTGATGGTTTGATCCCATCCCCTCTTTGTGGGCACGTTCAGAAGACCATGGATATGTGGCACCGCAAACATGTTTGCAGTGCCACACACTGCACAGTCATGTGTTTTCCATGCTGCTGAAAAGTGGAGCTGGGCTGCCCAGAGTTGTGCTGTGGCTGCCAGCCAGGCTCTGCTCTGCAGGAGTGCCACAGCTGCAGCCCCAGGAGGCCCCCCAGAACCCCAGGTAAAGCTGCTGGGACCAGCACAGTGCTGGCCTCTGCTTCTCTTACCACTCCTGGGGAAACTTGGTGTACATGGCACGGATGTTCCCCAGGGACAAGTAGCTGTTGCACAAGGTACAATGCTGCTATTTGTCCCCAGGGAAGCAAACGTCTGTGCTCATCTGGACATGGCCTGTGAGTTACTATAGTAGCAGCTTCAGAGCAAGAAACAAGGAAGCCCCCTAGTGGTCAACTGTGAAATAATCATGTCCCAGGAACATTTCTTCTAGATTCCTCAAGTAGAGTTGACTTGTCCCCAGTGCACACAAGTTTCTCTCTCTGACACTTTTGTCCAATATGACTCTAGATGTTCCCATTACCTGGGCCAGTGTCAGACCCTAGAAAAACTATTAAATCCTTGGTCTCATTCATAGCAAGGAGTTCCATGGATTACTTGGGTGACTGGATTTTTGGAAGGATTAGTAAGGCCACAAGAGAAGACAAGATGCACCTGATAACAGGGTGTGAACAGCACCCCTATGGTCTGCCTCCATCTGGGCAGGCTCTCACCTGGGCGGCATAGATGTGCATGCTGATCCTCCTCATCAGCACAAACCCCCAAGCACCAGGCATGGTAGGCAAATGCAAACAGGTCCTCAGGCTTAGCAGGGCGGGCAATGGCTCGAGTAAGCCTCTTCAGCCACTCCTGGCACTGCTTAAAGGTGGAGAAATGGCACCTGCAGAACACAAAGACACAAGCTCACTAGGGCCCAGGCAGGAAATACTTGCAGGAAACACCACTCTCTTGCAATTTAACTGGGGGAGGGGGGTACAGTCCAACTTTCCTGGAAGGCCCAAGGGGCTCTGGCCTTCCCTAAGGAAGGCTCAGCCACACCTGTACACAGAAGGCACCTCTAGATGGTGGAGCCTGACAGCTGCGATGGTGAGAAGAGGGGTTCCCCAAGGCTGATGACTGTATCTGGGCCTGGAGAAGCCTTCATGCTGTGGTAGTAGATCATGGGACAGTTTAGCTACCTGATCACTTTGGAGTCCTTGCAGACAATGTGCAGCTGGAACATGTCCCGACACTCCACACTTTCCATCATCCTCAAAGGCACCTAAAGCAGGCAGACACAGGACATCATAAGACATCTCACACTGATCAGCACCCCAGCCCTGGTCAAGCCTCTGTAAGCAACTCCCAGTGCCAGAGTTTGATGTACGCAACAGGACATTCCCTGGTTTATGCAGCTTTATAATTGAGACCCTTGAGTCTCCCTTAAGGAGAAACACCAAGACCTCCCTCCACCCCCCTGGTCATGGTCTCACTGTCAGAGAAGGACTCATTGGGCACTAAAGGACATTGATGGCACTTGATACTAGTAATACAGGCTTCCTGGATACAGCCTAGTGAGCAAAGGGGATCACAGACATAGAGGGGGCAAGATAAGCAGGCAAATTTGGGTGAGAGACCCTCATGTGTATAATGCTGTGGGAGGAAGTCTTGAATTTCTGCAGTGTGGTCACAGATCCGGGTGCCCTGCCCCTAGTCTCAATACAAGAGAAGTGAGTTTTAGGTTGGGCTGCAAAAGCCCTTCCTCACATGTCTTACAATCCAACTATTCGGCACTGGTGAGGTCACATCTGGAGTACCGTGTCCAGTTTTGGGCCCCCACTACAGAAAGGATATGGACAAACTGGAGAGAGTCTGGCAGAGGACAATGAAAATGGTTAGGGAGCTGGGGCACATTACTTCTGAGAGGTTGAGAGAACTGGGCTTATTTAGTCCATAGAAGAGAAGACTGAGCAGGGATTTAACAGCAGCCTTCAACTACCTGAAGGGTGGTTCCAAAGAGGACAGAGCTAGACTGTTCTCAGTGGTGGCAGATAACAGAACAAGGAGCAACGATCTCGGGTTGCAGCAAGGGAAGTTTAGGTTAGATATTAAGAAAAACTCTCCCACTAGTAGGGTAGTAAAACACTGGAACAGGTTACCCAAAAAGGTTGTGGAATCTCCATCCTTGAAAGTTTTTAAGACCTGGCTAGACAAATCCTTGGCTGGGATAATCTAGCTGGGGATGTTCTTGCTTTGAGCAGGGGGTTGGAATAGATGTCCTTATAGATTTCCAGGGTCAGAAGGGACCGATTAGATCATCGTCTGACCCCCTGCTCTGGGCAGGAAAGATTACTGGGGCTAAGTAACCCCAGCCAGGTGCTTGCCTAATCTCCTTTTCAACACCTCCAAGGTAGGGGAAAGCACCACCTCCCTTGGAAGCCCATTCCATATTTTGGCAACCTTCACTGTAAAGGATTTCTTCCTGATGTCCAATCTAAATCTACTCTCCTTCAGTTTATATGGCCATTGTTTCTAGTAACCCCGAGGGGCGCCCTGGTAAAGAGAGCATCCCCTATTCCCTGTTGACCCCCCACAATGAGTTTGTAGACAGCCACCTCTCAGCCTTCTCTTCCGGAGGCTAAAGAGATTCAGGTCCATCAATCTGTCTTCATAGGATCTTACCTGCAGGCCCACAACCATATGAGTAGCCCTCCTCTGAACCCTTTCCAGGTTATCCACATCCCTCTTGAAGTGCGGCGCCCAAAACTGGACGCAGAGCTCCAGCTGCAGCCTCACCAAAGCCGCATAGAGGGGAAGCATCACCTCCCTAGACCTGCTTGTGATGTACCTACTAATGCAGGAAAGAGTGTGGTTAGCCTTACTTACTACTTCGTCACATTGGCGACTCATATTCATTTTTTGTCAACTGTGACTTCCAAGATCCCTTTCTGCTGCTGTGCTACTTAGAATGGTACTTCCCAGTCTATAGGTGTATTGGTGATTCTTTCTCCCCAGGAGCAGTACTTTGCATTTATCTTTGTTAAATTGCATCCTATTCTGATCCGCCCACTTCCCCAGTTTATCTAAATCCGCCTGAATTCACTCCCTACCCTCTAGTGTGTTTACTATACCCCATAGCTTGGTGTCGTCTGCGAATTTGGACAGAGTGCTTTCTACACCCGCATTCAATTCACTGATGAAGATATGGAACAGTACTGGTCCAAGGACAGAGCCTTGGGGGGCACCACTGCCCACATCTCTCCAGGTAGAAACCGACCCATCCACCACCACTCTCTGGATGCATCCTGTAAGTCAGTTTTCTACCCACCTGACTGAAAAAATCCACATCACAGCTACTTAGTTTACTTGTAAAAATTGGGTGTGACACTATGTCGAATGCCTTTTTAAAAGCCAAGTAAATAACATCTACCTCTGTTCCTGCATCTAAGCACTTTGTGACCTGGTCATAAAAAGAGCCCAGGTTAGTCAGGCAGGATCTGCATGCTATAAACCCATGCTGGTTGCCCCTTAACATTGTATTAACCACTGGCTCCCCACAAATGTGATCCCTAATTATTTTTCCTAATGTTTTGACAAGAATAACGGTGAGGCTAACTGGCTTATAATTACCCGGGTCCTCCTTCCTCTCCTTCTTGAAAACAGGGACGACATTGGCCCTTCTACAGTCTTCTGGGACCTGCCGAGCGCCACCAGCACTCAGTTGCGCCACTGGTTTCGCTATGACACCGGCCGGTTCTTTTAGTACACTTGGGTGATCATTGGGGCCTGCCAACTTAAATACCTCCAACCCCTCCAAGTACCCCTTCACTAGGTCAGCACTAACCACTGGTGGGCTGGTATTTCTCTCAAGCCAGACTAAAATCTCATTGGGAGGCATGTTTGTATCCGTGTACAGAAACACAGATGCAAAGAAATCTTTTAAGAGCTCAGCTTTGTCCATCCTATCCGTTACAAGTTGCCCTAGTCCATTCTGTAGCGGTCCTATGTTACCCTGCACCTTCTTCTTTCTCCGTATGTACTTAAAGAAGGACTTTTTGTTACCCTTAATCTTTGTTGCCAGCTTGAGTTCTGTTTCTGCTTTGGACTTCCTCACTACTTCCCTGCAAGTGCAAGCCAAGCAGGTATACTCCTCCCTGGTGGCTGCCCCTTGCTTCCACAGCCTGTAAGCCTCTCTTTTCCCCTGTAGGCTCTCTTGGATTTCCCTGCTCTGTCAAGAGGGTTTCTTGGCTCTTTTGCCTCACTTTATTTATGTGTACTGGGATGGTACCCCTCTGTGTCTGCAAGATCAGTCCCTTGAGGAACTCCTACCCTCCCTGGACTTCCAGCTCACCGATGTTATTACCCCTCAGTCCCACTCCAACTAATCTCCTGAACTCGTTGAAGTTGGCCTTTCAGAAGTCTAGCACTTCTGCCCTACTAGTTATCTTTCCCACCTTTTACCGGATAGTGAATCCTATCAACAGGTGGTCACTATCTCCTAGGTTATCTTGTACTTGCAGATCCCCCACCAAGGCCTCCCCTGTGTCCAGCACCAGGTCGAAGAAAGGCATTTCCCCTAGTGGGACTGCATATCTCCTGTGTTAGGTGCAGGTCTTGTATGCAGGTTAGGAACCTACATGAACAGGGAGACCTGGCTGACTGCTCCTCCCAGCAGATATCCAGGTAATTAAGGTCACCCATGACAATCAGGTCCTTTGAGCATACTGTCTTTGAGAGCTGTCTCAAGAATTCTAGGTCTAACTCCTCCTCCTGGTTTGGGGGTCTGTAGTAGACCCCCACTACCAAGTCCCTTTTACCCCTACCCCCTTGTAATCTGACCCATAGGACTTTGATCCGCCTTTCTTCTGTCCCCATTTTTATTACAGAAGATGTGCAGAGCAATGTACCCCCCACTCTTTTTCCCCAATCTATTCTGCCTGTATACAATGTAGCCCTCAATGCCCACTGTCCAATCATAGGTAGGGTCCCACCATGTTTCTGTTAGCCCAACCAGGTTGAAATCTTTGTCTGCAAGCAGGAGTGCAAGTTCCTCTTGCTTATTTCCCATACTCTTAGCATTAGTATAGAGACACTCAAGCCTCCCATTAGGCCTTAGTACTCACCTATCCTGATGCTTAGGTCCCTTGGAAGCCCATTCCATATTTTGGCAACCCTCACCATAAAGAATTTCTTCCTGCTCCTAAGGTCCCTTCCAACCCTATTTTCTATGATTCTGGTGGGAGAATGAAATGCATATGGAAAAAAAAAAATGGAAAGGGAAAAACCTGACTGCCACTGAAAGAAAAACTCGCCCACATTCCAGGACAGGGGGCATTCGCTCACTCCAGAAGCACAGCCACTTCAGCCATGGCTATGGAAAATGCCAGGCCATAGAACTCCTGAGAGATGCAATTTCTGTGCCACAGGTAAAAGAGCTAACAACTGCAGAGACTCCTGCATCTGGCTGAGTGAAAAGTGATGGTAGAGCTGTAAGAGTACTTCAAGAGATCAAAAACAAACCAGGGACACACGGATCCAGACTTACATTGATCACAGAGTCCTTAAATTTGATATGAAGCCGGTAGTTGGAGATGGCGATCACGGCATCATTAGCATGGCCAAGATACTCCACCCCCTCACCCTGCAACACAGTGAATGGGACCTAGAGGAGAGAGACACATTTGCACAGTCAGAGAAGCTCTTAGGCAAACACATGCAGGGCAATTTGCACAGCAGACGTGAGAACAGCTAGTTCTCTTACTGCCTTCTGAATGCAACTTCCACAGGATGCTTGTCAGACAGAGCAATCTGTCTTTCTCCCTTCCTTGTGAATAGGCAGCAAGGTGGGATGCAGACTCCAGTGACTCCCCCTACTCCACACTTTGGGTTCCCCTCTGAAAGCTATTCTGTTTGAGATGCGATATCCACAGTGAAGCCCACTTCTCCAAGGGTACTGGACAGTGTCATCATCGCCAGGGATCCAGGTTTTCCATTTCCCAAGGAAAAACAGAGAAAAATGTGGATTTCCCCCTTCACCTGAGGAAAATGCGGATTTCTCATTTTAACAGAGAAACCCACAGATTTTGCTCTTTTGCAGAGTTCCAACCTGCAAGGGGCTAGAGGGGAGTGGGAGGAGGTTGATTAGGCAGCCTGGAGAGCAGCTCCCACAGGTAAGTCTGGTGGGGCAGGGATTGAGGCCCCCATAAGAAGGGGCGGGGGGGAGTGTGTTGGGCAGGGCTGGGCAGGGGGCTAGAATGCATTCCTGCAGGGCCCCAGCAGGGAGTGGGACAGGGCTGCAGGCAGCCTGTCCAGGGGCTGGACCTGGCTCCCCGTTCCTACGCACGCTCCTGGACCTGTTTTGTGAGCTAAAGGGGCAGAGGGAGCTCTGATTTTTCCATGATAACCCTCCCCTCCCCCCCCAAATCAAATACCAAAATGTATAGGGATTTAGAATTTGTTATATTGATTGAGGCACTAGTAGGCTTCCAAATTGTTTTAAAATTGTAAATATATCAATAAAACATTATGTTCAACTGAGTCCTATATATATAGAGGTATTTCATTTTAATCACGGATTTGGGGGTTTTAATCAGAGAATTTGGAATTTTTTTATCAGGGAAAACTGGGATCCCTGGACATCACAGAACTGGGAGGGGCCTGGGCAAATGAGCCTGCAGGCTGACATAGTGAAAAGGTTGTTGCTTCAACACTTGGACCCCTGAAATGTACTCTTTCAGGAAAGTGTCTGAGCAGATACACTTCTGGATACATGAGGCGGAGTGATTTACAACAGAAGTGATGACAATCCCTGGCTGTGCATCTTGGCTGTGAATGTCTGGCAGCAAGGTCAGGTGGCAAGGAAAGGGGTTCAATCACTGGCATTCTCACACAAAACAAATCCAACATCAGCCTGTGCAGCAAAGCAAGGCAGAGGGAGCTTAGGATGCAGATCTGGCACAGACAGGTCTCTTGTTTGGAGACACTTTGCAGATGGCTCAGAACCCTGTGCCAGTGGTCTGCATGACCTTAACACTCCCCTTTCTCCATAAGGCAAAGTGTCATGTCTGTACACGATCTTGCAGCATCCCCTATATGTAACTGGACAATTAGTAGCATCCTGAGACCCACTGGTTACAGTCCAGGCAAATAAATGGGACAGACAAGGCCCTGGCCACAACCCCTGCAAAAAGAGTTGTGCATAAATCTGCATACGCAGTTATTTTTGACTGAACATGGAGAAGTGAATGCAAAGACTACTGGACAGCCAATAAACCAGGCATCTTTCACTCCCTCCCTGTACTTCAGGAACTGACTCTGCTGTACGTGGGTTCCAGACTGGCAGCCAGATGTGAACATCCTTCTTGGGTAAAAATGGGAGGCAACAAACTAAAATTAGTTTTCTCTTTATGCTTCTTCCTGGCTCTCTGTGCCTTGCAGACTCAAAGCCTAGCAGTTTAAGGCAGGCTCTCTCTTCATAAAGCTTTGACTTCAGAACATAGAACAGCAACCAAAATATTTGGCACATACAGACTTCAACTCTGAGGCTCTAACTTGCTTGCATGAGGAAGTTGGTGAAGTTATCCATTAAAAACTCTGTTTTTTTCCCACTTTCTGATACTTCCATGGCCTACACTCATACTACCTGCATATCGACTTCCCTGGCTCTTGGCCTTTGTTTTTAAATAACATTTCATTGACAACTTGCCCTTTTGTTAACATTTACAGATAACTTTAGACTCTTCAATGGACTGAAACTGACTGGGCAAAACTGAAGGTCTCAACTGGCAGAAATGTAAGGGGAAAATATCATGTTCTGCACTGACAACACTATGTTTAGCTATAGTTTTCTGTGCTTGCTTGGCTCCTTCTCAAGGCAACAGACAGGAGCCTTAAAAACAGGCTTGTAAAATCAGTAGACTTGAAAGAAAGCGGTGATGGAATGAACTGGACAGAGCTCTCAGGGGGTGGGGAGAACACTAGACAGGTTGTCCTAACCCCTGCTCTTCTGCAAAGTGCCTTGTTATATGGATTCATCCCATCTCTCTCATACCCATTTCCCAAGACCCCATATTTTCAACACCTTTTTCTTTCCTGAGGTCCAAGCCAAACAATGCAGTTCAGAGAGGCACGGCCAACAACATCCAGGATGTTCGAAGTGCTCTAGTGAGTGTGATTTGTACAGACAGATTCTGGTTCCAGCTACAGGCAGAGGACAACAACTGGGTGGGACTACATGGGAGTGTACTGTGCAGAAAACAGCAAGAGAATCTAGCAGCTTTGGTCACAGCATCAGTCTGTGCTATTGTCCTTGCTTGTATCCATGGCAGCAGCTATACCTACATCTTCCTCACCGCCCTCTCAAGGGTGGGCTGGCTCTCAGAGAGGAAGCCTCTTCTTCCAGCAGGTCTACAGCAGAAGAGCTTCAGGAGCACAACCCAGCTGACTAGATCAGTTGCTGCAGCAGGGATGCTTGTTGCCATGCCATGGGTAGTCTGGCTCTGATGCAGTCTAATTGGCCCAGGGAGGATCTCTCAGCAGCTGAGAGTCAACACAGAGGCTGTTACAATGCTTAACCCCCCTGAATGCTGGCACCGCTAGAGGGGTGTTGCCAGGATGTCCTTGCACTATATCATTCCTCAGCCACTCTCTCATGACTCTCACTGCAGCACAGTGCAAATCAGAACATCCTTGTGTGCAGAAGGAACAGATGAAGGAAGAACCACAGAGCTGCAGAAAATCAGCAGCCTTCCAGCACATGGGCAGTGACCTAGATTGCTCACACACCTGGGGCCCAGGGTCAGTAGTAGAGCTGTGTGGGGCAGGGAGAAGTGGGACACCAGCCCCAGACACCGACTTAAAGGGAGTGTGGGTCTGGTTCTCTCAGGAGGTTTTGCCACAGCAAGCACAGCCTGGCTATATGGGCCAGGCAGGCACAACCCCATGTCCAGCAGTGCATCTGGGGGGAAAAGGAAGGAATGACACCCTCTTCCCAGAGCCTTTACCAGGGGAGAAACAGCCCTGTCCCCTGGGGTAGGAAGGCAAATGGGGCACCATGAGCAGCCACCTGGGACCCCTACCACTGGTTGTCCCTCAGTGGCAGCAGCCCAAGCCCAAGCTGCTAAGGCAGTATCAGTAGCAGCTGCCACTCAAGTGAGGAGAGCCCCAGCATGTAAAGGCAGGTAAGACTCCTCTTCCTATCCTCCACCCCACCCACAACCCAAGCATTGAAAGAGCCTGCTATGCCTCTGTCAGGGATGTTGATGTTCCTTTGGCTGGGAACCCTTTCAGGTTTGGCATTGTCAAAGTCAAGCCCACCAAGCCCCAAAGTGGGTGTTTCCTGGGTTCTTCCATTCTTACCTGCAGAGATTCTTCCTCCTTAACCAGCTCTTTTTGGGGGAACAAGTCCTTGGCTTGGATGTACTCCAAACTGGGAGGGCCTTCCTCACCCTGCATTCCAAACAGAACACATACTAAGAGGCAGGCCACTTTCTCCATGTCCGTATAAGCTGTCAAAAGGCAGTATGCAGGCTCTCACCAGGAGATCACTGCC
Organism: Alligator mississippiensis; assembly: GCF_030867095.1. Taxonomy (NCBI): domain Eukaryota; kingdom Metazoa; phylum Chordata; order Crocodylia; family Alligatoridae; genus Alligator; species Alligator mississippiensis. The sequence continues at coordinate 28,259,435 of NC_081837.1, read as the reverse complement.
TGCTAGACCCCCCACTCCATTCTCCATGTAAGAGCACCCAGCACTCTGCATGGGCTTGCCCTCAGAACTCCACTAATCAGCTCCTATATTCCACATCAGGCCCTCCCTCATCATCACATAACATCAACAGTATGAAAAAACAGTTAATGCAGCCCTTCTGCCTAAAGGTTGTACGGCAGAGCAGCATTTGATGAGCCAAGAAGAAATAAGCAAATGACGTATGATACAGATACCTCCCAGAAGGCAGATGGAGTGAATTTTTCATGGGATTTTCCATCATTTTTAAAAAGCCCTTTTGTTTACCAGCACCTCGGAGCCATGACAAGGACTCCACTGTTATTCCCAACTTTGGGGGCAATGTCTCTTCCCCATCTAATTAAAAAAAAAAAGTTCACTTAAAAAAACAACTAGCTTCTTAACCTGAAGTAACTCATAACATCATGGTCCATTCCCCAAGCACAAGTGCTCAGTGAGAACTGCTCAGTATATAATTTTCCTTGGGTTTGATGAAAACTTCTGAACTTAGATGAGAAAGGCTCGAACCTTGGGAGCTCCACAGAACTGCTTGAACACTTAATCTGCTTGAGAGGCCTTGTGAAGCTTACACACACAGGAGTATATTTGTAGCATTTGTAAATCCCATGGAATAACCAGCTAAAAGAAGGTGGGGGGAGAGAAAGAGAGAAAGACAGAGCGCACGCTGTATTCTGAACTTAGAACAATGACTCTCAAGAAGGGTGCTGCAGCACCCTAGGGTGCCTTGAGAACCTTTCAGGGGTGCCACAGAATGCCATGCAGTGTTAATACTTTTAGGTGTGCAAAATAAAACCCTGATAAATGCTGAGGCCACCTCTAGACTACCACAACCGTCGTATGTGGTGCCATACACACATCTGTGTTTGCCCCCTATCCAGGGGGCAAAAAAACCCATGGAAAAAAAAAGGCGGAGATTGCACGCTGCCTATGCATGCACCACTCAAAAGTGGAGCTGGGCCGCCCACAGCCATGGTGCAGCTGCTGGCCAGGCTCCGTGAAGCAGAATTGCTGCAGCTCCAGAAGGACCCCAGAAAAGGCTGCTGGAGACAGCCCAGTGCTGGCCCTAGCCTCCCCCTACCCCACCTGGGGTAACTTGCCATGCTCCAAAGCATGTGTGGCATGGGTGTTCCCCAGGGACAAGTAGCAGCAGTGCAAGGTGCACAGGTCCTATTTGTCCCCGGGGAACCAAACATCCATCCGTGCCCAGTGATTTCAAATAGGAAACCACAGTATTAAAAACCTTCTGACCTGTTGTGGGTTTTCTGAGTTCTCTGCAACAGAAGAATTGCTCTCTTATTTTTCCATGGTCAAACAAATGAGTGAAAGCTAATAGCTAGCACTTTCCAGGCATGCTGCCTTAAGTCTAATGAGGGGTACCTCAAGTCTAAAAAAGATTCAGAACCACTGTCCTAAACACAGCTCCCTCTAAGCTGTGTGGTACGCGTGGCCACACACGTGCACCTGGCAGAGCGGCATAAGCATGCGCCTGCACAGCCACGCAGCTTAAGGCCGCTGGTCCTAAACTATTTCACTCCCAAACTCTTTCATCCTGTTCAGTTAATAGTCCTCCCCCAAGTTGATTCTGTTGAGAAAGGAAGCAAGTTCTTAAATAATAAAAGAGAAAAAGTGCTGTTTTGCGCAATGTAAAGGTTGGTGAAAATTAGTGATTAGCGATTTGGGGTTCTTGCATGTGTCATTATAAAGAGAACTAGTTTTCTAAGGATTGCGAATTTGTTGCTTTATGAAAACCAGGACCCTTTAAATTGAGTATCCAAAACATATGAATGATGTTTGTAACCCTTGTTCCAGGTCAATGGTTCTCAACTTTTTTAGACCCAAGGCACCCTTTGACAGACCCAAGCACCCCTCAATAGATTTAAGGCACCCCTCGAAAGATGTCAGATCTTATATTTCACTCAATTTTTGACTACAGAAAAACAATACAGCAATTTTCTGTTGCAAAGAATCCGGAAAGACCACAACAAGTCAGAAGGCACTGGAAGCTGCATTCTGAACTGAGAACAATGATTTTCAAGGGTGTTACAACACCCTGGGGTGCCTTGAGAATTTTTCAGGGGTGCCACAGAGTACCACACAATCTTAGTATGGTTAGGTGGGCAAACAGGATTGACAAGATAATCACAGAGATTTCAAATAGGAAACCACACTGTTAAAAACATTTTGACCTGTGGCATACCTTGGAAGTGTTAGCTCTTAGCTTTCACTCATTTTTTGACAATGGAAATATGAGAGGAATTCTTCTGTTTCAAAGAAAGCAGGAAGCCCAAAACAGGTCAGAAGGTTTTTAACATTGTGGTTCCCTATTTGAAATCTCTGGGTTTATTTTCTCAATCATGTTTGTATACCCAGCAGTGCTAATGTTATATGGAACCCCAGGGCACCCTTTAAAGGATCTCAAGGCACTCCAAGCTGCCAAGATACCTGGCTGACGATCACTGGTTTAGGATAATTTATTCTGAATATTACCTAGAAATCAATATATTCTAGAGTCTCCCCTATATGTTTGATTTATTGGTCCACAAAGAGATCTATTTTTGGGTAAAATAATATTCACTTCCAAATCATAAACTGTTGGTTTTAATATATGAAAGTAAAATGAAAAAAAAATACTTGAGTCAGTTAGGGGAAAACCTTGAAATACAGCCCAAGGAATGTCTCTGACATACCAGTGATCTTAGTGTTTAAAATCATCCATTGAACTAAATACTATTTTAGAGTAGATTTTTAAAATAACAATTCCAGCAGTCAGCCTCTTACACATACAATTTAACTAACTTAAGCAGACTTGTTCTTCTCTCAGAGCACAGAGTGCAGGCCTCACACCTCACCCTCAGCACACAGAGTGTGGGCCTCATGTCACACTCCCCCACCCACCTTGCACAGGTATAGAGCACAGGCCTCATCACACACACACTCCAGCCAAGCACAGACCTGCTCCCTCCGCCTCAGGGTGGGAGATTTCTTCATTTCCTTGTCAGGCAGCAACATTTAATGGGCAGGGAACACTGGGATCCTCACCCCATCCCGACTCCTTCCTAGGCAGCATCAGGAACTCTCCCTTGATATCCCATGAATTGGATGCTCTCCTACTGTAATTTTCCAGCTGCAACCCAGGGGCTGGATGGGAGCCTGCCCATCAGAGAGCACTTGCTCTAGTTCCCCTGCCCAACTCACAACTGTGGGCTACTTATAATTGTGCCCTTGGGGCCATTCAGGCAGTCACCATTGGAATGGCATGGATCAGGAACATATGGACATGTGTAATGGATGTGTGTGGTGGAAATCCCCTCCCCAAAGGGAAAAGCAGCTGGGCAGAAAGAGCATACATTAAGGCCAAGCAGATTCAGAGCAGGGTGGGGAAGAAAGATCTGCAGGATGATGTTGGGCCTCAAGGACAGGCCAAATCTGGGATAGCTGTATTTGTCTTGGGGCTGGAGGGAAACCCTGGCCCAGAGCCCTGCATGCAGATGCAAAACAGACAGACAGCACAGAGGAGAGGAGGAAAAAAAAGCACTTACAAAGCAGTTGAGCATAGAGCAGGAGACACGGCCTGGCAGACTCATGTTCATTTCCAGAGGTGGCGCCTGGGCTGGGCACACACAAGCAGCATCTCCTTTCCCCGGTTCTCTGCTGCTGCCTGCAGCAACTCAGACACAATCACACGCTGATCTGCACAGCTTTCCCAGCCCTCAAAGGAGGGCAAAAGCATCCCTGCTGCAAGCAGCCAGAGCAGGTGTGCCTGCTGCTTCAGCTGCTGCTGACAATGGAGGGGAGGGAGGGAGGAGCTGGAGAGACTCCACCCACCACTGAAGGAAGCAGAGTCTGATTCTGCCATCTAAGTGCCTCTCCAGCAGACCCTGTGGAAAATGGAGAGACCAGCCCAGCTGGCCAGGAGGGCTTTAAGCACAGGCAGAGCTGGCGTTCGGCTGATACACAAACCCTACAGGCACATCCCCTTTCAAAGGAAGCTGAGAGGAGCTTGCTGGGAGATGCAGTCCCCGCCTGCAGCACACCCCTGGAGGTACCTGCCACATGCCTTGTGTAACCCAGACAGCATGTGCAGGAATGTGCATGAACAATAGCAGCCCGCTTGCTTTCTGCGCTCACAGAGAGCCCCTCCTTCTCTCAAAGGGACTACAGGGCTGAGCTCCAGCTCACGCCCCACAGCCACATAACTTGGGTTGTGAACTTCCCTAAGACTGCAACAAACTGCTACCCACAGATGACCAGCCAGCACAGCAAGTCCCTGCAGAGAAATTGTCTTGAGATAAAGGGACAGCCCTCCCCCTCCATGGGTTGCAGGCTTTTCTAAATTCCCGCGCCTGCAGCTTCCTCACAATCATGCAGCCTCCATCTCAGAGACGTTAGTCCAAGCAAAGTACAAAGTCCATGTCAGGCCACTAACTGAACCAGCTGCCCAGGGGTTAGCTTCTCAGAAAGCCCTTGTGCACAAAGTGCTCAAGACTGACAGCATCTTTATCACAGTATTGTTTTATCCACAAGTCCCCATCCTTCCAGGCTCATAACCCCATTTTGGGTGTGAACCGAGCTCCTGCATGGGAATTTCCATGCTTGTGACCTTTGAGATCCCAATCTCCACTGTAAGCATGGTTAGAGACGACTGCTTGAATTAGTTTAACCTGCCTGTTCAAAAGGGATCCATCCCTGTCTGTTAGGGCTCTCAGAGCTGCTAATTCAAATGTGGCTAAACTGTTTTAAAGGAACAACAATGGGAAATGTATAGAAAGTATCTCAAGCAGGAAATGTGGCAGAACAGAACTATCGTTGTTCTAACAGCCCAAAATGCTGTGCTCCTGAGCACTGGCTTTCACGAGCCACAAAAGAGCTAAGCTTTCCAAAGTCACAATTAAGATCTTAGGCTTACCCTTTGTCAAAAGCAGTATGGAACATTCACAAGACAAGCATAAAAGGCTAAGTCCTAATTCCACATATTAGATGCCTAAGTGAAGTTGGGCATTTAGATGAGGTCCTATTCCACCCTGCTAAAGTCCCTGAAAATTCATTAATGTCTCTATCCACACCATCATCTTAGCCTTAAAACTAAGCCATAAAAAACAAGGGCAAGGACGACTCACTCATCTTTTGTATTAGCAGTTTCTCAGACAATTGGCCAGGGTGAAACAGGATCACAATTCTCCCTAGGTGCCTACCCACTGAAATCTGGCCCCAAGTTTCTGCTACACTTCTGTCACCAGCTATCAGCCTACTGCCCAGAAAGCAATCAGCTCACTTGACGCTTCTCCCCAACCCCATGGTCTGGTTGGGCATCAGTAATTCTTGACAAACTGGTTTGTAACCTTGGTTATAAACCAGCTTGGTCCTCCTCCTGGCTTTCCCTGTTCAAAGTAAACATCCCTATCCCCTGGGTTACTGGAATGTGGTTCACTGGGGGCAAAATAAAGAAATGGGCAGGAAAGCCACATATGACCGAAGGAGGAATCCCTTCTGCTTAGAAAGCAAGAATGAAAACTCAATGAAGAGACTGTGTTTCAGAGACCCTCAGACCAAGCTAGTCACAGCCAGCTGTCTCAGGCAAAGGACAGCCTGTCTCCCTACACATCAGATACTGGAGCTCACTTGTGCCACAAGCCTGCGCCAGCAGCAAACCAGGCCATACACACACAGATGTCTCACGACTATTACCACAAGGCAGCAAAAATGGTAACAAAGAGGATCTAGATTAGGGGTGGACAATTATTTTGGCTGGAGGGCCCCTTAACAAATTTTGGTGAGCTGTCGAGGGCTGCAAAGAGATGTAAAATTTCCAGAAATTTTGAAGCCATGGGAAAAAATGGACATTTTGGGAAAAATGGAAATATATGCAATACTTATTTTCTTAGCACCCCTTACAAATCTAAATTCACTTTGCTACTTTAAGAACATAAAACATATAATGTATATCTTAGTTTCTCATAAAATGATCATGTTTTGTATATTATTAAATTGAAAAGTATAGTTTATTCAGACAATAATTACAAATTTATCAAAATCTTTTAAATTTTTGTTATAAATGGAGCTACAAGCTGCTGAACTCTAAGGAACCTAGCATCTCTTAGTTTTTGCCAGCTTATGAGAAAGAAGCAGGCAAAAATTAAAGTTGAAAACAGAAGAAGCCATCAACATTATAGTAAAACAAAGTTATTATGTATTCCGGACTCTCCTCCAGTGTCAAGCAGATACAGAAAGCCCTCATTTTTAGAAAAAAGATCTGAGAAAAAAACCCAAGACTCACTGAATACAAATTTTGCTACATGAAACTTTGTCTAACCAGTCTCATTTTCTGAGCTATCATTATCAGCAGTTTCTGCTTCTTCTGAGCCTTCATTTTTATCATCTTCATGGATTTCTGAAAACTGAAGGTTTTCCCAGATTGAGACAAGCTTCTCTACACTTTCACATGTTAGTTTATTTCTTGATTTGGTGTGATTATTTCCAAACACAGACCAGTTTCTTTCACATGCTGCAGAAGATGGAGGAATCTGAAGCAGGCAAGAGGCAACAGGAGTCAGAGGCGGTGTCATGCAAAGGCGTTGCCACAATGTTGCAGGAGGGATATGCTTGGCAGAGTCTCAAACTGCATTCCTGGACCAAATACCTGAAGATATTCTGTATTCTGCAACATTTGCAAGTACCTTTCCAACATCAAGTCCTACGTGTATTATTTGTTTTGTAATCCAGTCAAATGCAGTAGCAGTGCCATCATCACTAACATTTCTGCTTTTGAATCTTGGATCCAAGAGATTTGCAGCAGCATGAGTTGATTGGCAAAATTCTTCCCAGCTGTTAATAAAGTCTTTCACTTTTCTTTATTCTGTACTTATAAGCAGAGATGCACTTAGATTCTCAAAAACAGTTGATTTTATCTGGGTCATTTGGTAAGGAATGTCTGACCAAAGTGCACTGTCTGACTCAGATGCAGCGACTGCTGAAGAAATTGACTTTAGAATCTTCAGGGAGTTCTGCAGCTGAACCCAGAAGACATCCTCATCAAGTACAGTGTTCCTTACACTTCTGGGTACTTTAAGATCCTCAATTCTTACTGTTTCTTGAAGAGCTTCTTTGTTTTTTAGTAAACTTTCAAATGAGATCACCACTCCACCCCATCTAGTTTTACTACAGTTTGAGTGTCACTATTTTATTCTTTGCATTCTTTTCTTCCTGCTTCTTCTTAAAGCCTGCAGCTACAATATGAGTAGCTTTTACATGTTTTATAACTTACTTTGCTCTTCTATAGATCTTTTGCAGTGTCCAACTTCATGATGTCATTAAGAAGCAAGTTTACCTCATGGAATGCAAATCCTATTGTAGTAATATGTGGATATATATCCATTATGATCTCCCATTCTGCTTTCCTGTTACTTGCACTGTCAATCAGCAAAACAGATACTGTACCACTCCCAGTCTTCTGTAGGACTTCACATATTTTACTACTGCAGTATATACTCTGCAGTATGCCTGTTCTCTCCTGTTTCACTGTTTCTGTAAAAAACTGGTTGAGGCATTGTTATCACAAAGTTTATGATCCCTTCTCCCCGCACATTTGTCCATCCATCTGTAAGTACTGCGAGACACAGTTCTTTGTTGATTCTTCCTTGCACAGACTGCATTACACATTCATATTCTGATTCTAAAAGAGACTTCCTCAAATAATGTCTGCTGGGCAAAGGGTATGATGGTCTTAGTAATTTAAAAGTTTCCTGCCAGTATGCATTTTAAGTCATTGACAATGGTGTCCCAGAAGAATATCAAGCTCTTGCAAGAGCAGTGTCAATTTTTTCCTGATCTTCAGGTGTCATCTTGTCTATAAATGAAGCTATTGAGAGGCCTTTGCATACAGTTGCTTGCAATATTTGGTTACTTGAGGATGTTGATTGGACAACTCTTGTGATGCTGATGTTATAGAAGAAGCAGCAGCAGTAGCAGTAGGAGGACTTCTGGATCTAGAACATTGGAAAGAGCTACTTGTACTTTCATCATTGTGATCTACCTCCTCCTCACTTACACCCATGAAGGATTTTTTAATGTCTGCAGGACACTTCTTGCATACAAGGATGTGTTTGGTCATCCTAGCAGCATTTGGAAATGCATATTTCATTTGAAAGTATTTGCAAATCACTTTTTTTTCCTCAGAATAACTTGCAGTGCGGAAATGCTTCCATATGCTAGAAGCTGGTCACACCATTTTGCTGAGGGAAAAAAAAAGAAAAATATAATTTAGTGGCTAGCTTGCATATATAAACACTAAGCTATAGCATGTACAAATGTAGTAATAGATGGAGGAGAGGCCTCCTCAGAGTTAACTGTGAACAACTTCCCTGCCCTGCAGGCCTCACCTCCCTGCTAAGGTTGGGTGATTTGTCACAAAACATCAGATTAGTAGGAATTCAATTATGAATTACATAGGTTATGAAAATATATGAATGCAGCTAAAATATAGTTTAATATACTGAATTCAGAGAAATCTAAACTCTTACCTTCCAATAAAGAAGTGTACTTTCTCTCAGCTGCTTTGTGCTGCTTCTGTCCTTCTGTGGATCTCAAGGTCACGGGGCCAGGAGGAGGCAGGTTCCTTCCAACTCCAAAACCTTTAGACTTGCTCTGTCTCCTCTCCTGAGGCTTTTGAGCAAGCAGGGCAATAAGTTCCTTGTTTCTAATCTCTACATGAATGAAGGGATGATGCTGCCAGTGTCCACTCCCAGTCCTTTGAGGCCTAGTCATGAGGACAGGAGCAGATCCACCAACCTCTAGATCAAAAGTCAACAACAGAGGAAGTCCACAAGCAAAGAAGGCACCGAATCCTTCTTCCTTCTCTTGTGAAAATGGTAGTGCCCCCTGGGGGCAGAAATGCATCTTGCTCTTGCATTTGAGAGTTGTACTGTACTGCTTGTCCTCAGGGTACAGGAATTGTAATGATCTGATACTGTAGATAGTCTTACATAAAAATCTTTCTATTACACAGTTATTAGAAAACAATTTTGGGGAGTAAAGGGTAGCAATATATGAACACGGTGTCTTAAACATTTTATTCAACGGTCTAAAACAAAATATTTCATAACAGGGTTTTTTTCATTTTTCCAAAAATTTTCAATTTTTCAGAAAAAAGCAAACAAAAAAAAATGTCCTAGGGAAAAAGGCGGGGGACAGGTTTTTTTTTTAATTTTTCTAGCTTTTTCTGGGCCTTCATATCTCTAGGGCTGCACATATAAAATCTTTCAGAAGATATTTTAACAAATTATAGATAAAAACAAATCATATGCTAAAAATCAAACACCTACCATATCTTAATTTGATTTGAAAAAATATATTTTCCCTGATTTACGTTTTTTTGAGTAGTGTATATAGAGATGATTACATAACAGATCAAAATAAATTCTTACTCTTGTAAGAATTTAGAAGTGTGTGGAGGGGGGACGATGGTGGGTGTGGTGTGTTTGCGTGTGTATATGTGGGGGTGTGCGTGTGTGGGAGGTGAACATGTGTACGGGGAGCTGCCCGCCCGCTAGATCCTGGTAGCTGGCCAAGGAGGGGTGGGGGGCAAGGGGTGCACACAGCACAGCTCGCCTCGGTGGTGCAGGTGCAGTCTGCACCCACCATCTGGCCTGCAGCTGCCGCTGTGGCACTTCGCATGGAGTCAAGCCCCTTGTACTCCCACCGGGTGCAGCCCAACCTGCGACCCAACAGCATACCCACCAATGTAACCACCCTGGCCCCAGTCAGTGTGCACAGCTTCCTGGGGAAGGGTGGCAGCTCATCACATCAGGTGGCCAAAGTGGGTGGAAAGCAGCTGGGGGCTGGAGCCCCACACACTGGGGCAGGAGCCACCTGGCTGCAGCTTCCCCCATTCTGGCCGGGCACGTGGTCTCCACAGTCACTGCCCTCCCCTGCACTGCCTGTTGCTCTGAGTGGTGCAGTCGGGACAGGAGGAGGAGGGAGCCAAGCAGTACCCAGGCAGATGCAACTGTATCAGGACCAGCTCCACCAGGAAGCTGCGCATGCTGGCCAGGGCTGGTGCGGTGCCATTGGCAGGTGCAGGGTGAGAGCACAGTACAGGCTGCCCTGGGAGGATGCAGGCAGGGCTTCACCCCATATGGAGTGTTGTGGGGGAAGCCATAGGCCAGATACAATCAATTAGTGGGCACTTACCCATGGGCCAGATCCAATCAGTTGGCAGGCCCGATCCAGCCCATGGGCCATATCTTGCCCACTCCTGATCTAGACATTTTTCTGCAAACAGAATGAACCCTAGTGGACAACTCCATAGAGGATTTTAAAGGCCACACAAATGAACACCAGAGCTGGGTCAAGGGACAGCTACACAATGATCAGATCTGCTGACTCCACAGTCATCACAGGGGTGCATGTCCTATGCCAAGCTCACTAAAGAAACCATCTCTGTTGAGAGAAGAAAAAAATTGTGGGATCCAGGAGTTCACTTCTCAGTTCAGGCTGTGAAATTTCAGATGAAAACGGGAAATATAAAAAAATTAAAAAAAAAAAGAAAATCTGGAGACAAAACACAAAATTTGATAAATCCACTTAGCTCTACCCTGGGGGGGGCAAAATATGGCCCACAGGCCGGATCTGGCCCACCAGGCCATACTATCCGGCCCATAGGGCCCTTAAAAAATGTAGAAAATTAATATTTATCTGCCCTCAGCTGCCTGTCAAAGATGATAGCAGCCAGGGGCAGTAAGACCCAGGGGAAGCCATGGCAGGCTCCTGCAATAGCAAGGCCCATTCAGCCCGCCCCCTAGCTGGAAGCACCTGCCTAGCAGGGGCTTCTGGCCTGGGACCGTGGGGCTGTTCACACCTCCCTGTGCCAGAGCAGGAAATTCAGGTAAGAAGGGGGTGGGGGAAGTGGAAACGTGTAGGCACGTGCGGACCACGCCGCTGTCCCAGGGCCTGCGTCAGTGGAGCCCAAAGTGGGGTGGCAGGAGCGCAGGGCATGGACTGCCAGGGGTCTAAGGAGCCAGGTTGGGCTGCACCAGCAGGGAGAGAAGGGAGCTGACCCGGCTCCAAAGAGTCCCTGCCAGCCGGGACCTTGCGCTCCTGCCACCTGCTCTGGGCTCCACTGACGTGGGGCCCAGGCCACTGGTGCAGGCCCCATGCTCCCGTATGGCTGCCACTGGCTGCCATTTGCCCGCTCACTCCCAGCTCTCTCGGCCCCAGCCCCGCAGTACAGGCGGGGATGACCGTAAACAGCCCTGACCCCGCGTTCGCTCATCCGAGCTGAGCAGTGGTGGCGGGGAACAAACTGCTGCTCAGCACAGGGGAAAAGCAGCCCCTCCCACTCCTGCTGTCAGGGCTCCCTGCTACAGCTGTGCGCCCTGTGCCTGGTCTCCATTACCACCGCTGCCCCGCGGGATGGCAGTGACATGACGGAAAGGCAAGATAACCCCGCGTGGGCTGCAAGCAGCTGCAGCAGGGAGTGCTGGCGATGGGAGGGGAGGGGCTGCTTTTCCCTCAGGCTGAGCAGCAGTTTGCTCCCCGCTGCTGCTGCTTGGCTTGGACAGGCAAGCGCAGGGTCGGGGCAGCTTGTGGTCATCCCTGCCCGTACTGCGGGGCTGGGGCAGGTGGAGCTGGGAGTGAGTGGGTGCGTGGCAGCTGGACGGGTGCTGTGGCTTCCACTGCCAGCAGTCATAAGCGGGCGGTGGGGCAGCCCCAGGAGGGAGGCAGCTGGCTTTGTGTGCCCCATCCTGCTCCCACCGCCATGGCTGCACCAGGTAAGGTGCAGCCCCTGCACCAGTTACTGGGGCCGTTGCTGGGCTGGACAGGACCTTCCAGCCCTGCCCGCGGCTGGGAGCTGGGGGATCCGGGTGGGGAAATGCCCGGGGCCAAGGACAGGGAGGCAGCTCTGCTGCTTGCTCCTAGGAAAGGCAGCAGAGCCCATTCTTCCCAGACAGCCCCAGCTGGGTCTCCCTGAGCCAGTGCCTGCACAGCCCCCTCCCCTGCAGGGTTCCCCAGTCGCCCAACCCGATCCAATCCTCGTAACCCCCCCCCGCCCCGTAAAAATTAAATTTAAACATGTAAATTCAATTTAAATCTGTAAATTACACAGTTTGCAGGTCCGCAGTATAGAAAGGTTGGGAATTCCTGCCACAGACCCCTGCCAGACTGCACCCCATGCTCCTACTGCCCCGCTCTGGGCCCCACTGGCGCTGGCCCTGGGACATTGGTGCAAGCCCCATGCTTCCGCACACCCACTCCCCCCACCCCTGCTGCTGCTGCTTTCCCCACTTTCCTGCCCACCCGCTGGCCTCTCTGCACCCTGTGGCTCCCATACCCACAATACCATGCCTACACATGCACAACCCCACAAACCCCCATACCACTCACCCACAACTCCCACAAACCCCACACCTACTCCATACCCCCTGACACCCATGCACACCCCACACAATATACAAGACAGACTACGTTTTGAGCTATTAAGTAATCACTTCTACATATGCAGCATAAAAGCACACTAATCTGGACAAAAATATATTTTTAAAATTAAATTAAAAAATATTGTGTGTGTTTGATTTTTAGTATATAATTTGGTTCCCCCCGCCATAAGATGGCAAACCTCTTCCCCAGAGGAGCACTCCCAGAGGCAAAGGGACGGACTTCCAGTGGCAAAGGTCAGAGGTTAGGGGGTGGGACTTCTGGGCCCAAAATGGCAACCAGGGGACAGGGCACCAGTCAAGGGGCAGGGCTACTCATGTGGCCCTTGACAGCTTGTTAAAACTCGGTAAGCGACCCTCCGCCCAAAATAACTGCCTGCCCCTGCTCTACCCCATCCCAACCCTCTTCTCTATACTCCACAGATCACACGACATGAGAGACCATACAGCCATCCACCTGTGTCCTTCAGGCAGCAACACAGACACAGGGCTGGGCATCCAAGGCACAGGGGCAGTGGCAACTTCGCAACTGTGATTGTGCAGCTGCTGGTAGCAACTCTGCCCCCTCCCCCTTTCCCCCACCAGTCATCTTCTGGAGAGGCTGCCCTGGTCACCTCTTTTTTAGTTATGCCACTGCCCTACAGGCACAACTGTAACATCCAGAGCTCCTATTGTCCTGGAAAGCAGGCCCATACAAGTGCGTATGTGCATTTCATACAAAAACCAACTTTCAAAGAATACTGCTTGGCGGCAGGGCCCAGCCTCAGAACATTTGGCACTTTGGAAGGTGAGAGAGTGATGGGAAATGGTGATTTTTAACACTCTGGCACAGTAATGTTGCTGGACCCAGAAAGGCACCTCTCTGTCCTCAGGGGGTTTCTTCCTGATAAAGATCCAAGATCTGCTGCAAAGAATGAAGATGCCAATGCTTCTCAAAGAAAATGATACACTAAATCTGTATCATGGAAATGTGGCAGTTATGGGGAACCCACAAACCACTGCCTTTACTGAACTGTACCAGGCAAAAGAAGCAAGCTATGCATTATCAGCTGATGACTGAAGCATAGTAGTATCTCAGTTAGGACTGGTGAGCACATGCATAGAAATCTCTACTGGAAGTTTATGACAGATCCAACAAGGACAATGCAAGCAGCAGTTCTACCTTTACTTTGGCAGATCTCTGGGAGGTTTCTGGGTTAGGGGGAGGACTCTTGTTTGACAAACACAGGATGTAAACATGTAACACAGGGCTTGTCATGGTGACTGACATGTGGCCAGTGAGGGGCATTATGGATTCTTCTCTTCATATCTGCATCTCCACAGTTTGTTGAAGCAAGGTCAAAGGTTGCCTGTTAACTCTTTGCATTGGATTTCTGCTATTTGAATTCTAGCTGCAAAAGAGCCGAGAAACTGAATTACTAGTTAACAGACACTTCTTCTGTGCTTTAACTACAATGCTGCTGCCCTGCAATTTAAGAGATGAACTTCACTGAGCAACCTTGAGTTACCGAAGTTTGGTGTGCAAGAATGAGTATGCGCATGTTACCCCAACAAACCCACAAAGCAGTTCAAACAATTCTCTGAGGTTAGGAAGAATATACTGATGCTGCTTTCCTGGCTAATGAAACAACTGCTCAGTTTTCCAAATAATTAACCAGCCAGTACACTCAGAAGTTAGCCAGGAAAATGGGAATAGCACCTGAATGAGGTCACAGACAACAGAGATCCCTAAGGAAGGGCTTCCTGGAGCTTGCCACACTAGCTTAGCTAGATACACTTACTAAATGCCATCAAGTCCGTACAATCTTTAGCCGAGGAAGTACAGGGAGCTTCCCACCACCATTATTGCCCCAAGGGACTAAGGTGAGTGGAGCATCATAACACTCTTATCCATACACAAGAATCATTCAAGACAAAGCTGTTTAGTGTTTCCACTTGGCAATGACAAGAATGTTAAAATATCCAAGTAGCAAGCATCCTCCCCTGTATCAGTTCACTACTCTGAGATGCCAGCTGCATCTCAGAGGCCCCCAGAGGAAATGCAGCTGAAGAGAAAGACAGAAAAGGGACAAGAAATCAAGAAAGTCACCCTTATGTCTAGAAAAAGTCCCAGAAAGAAAGGATGGAAAAAAGATTACAAGGGCAAAACTACACCATGGGTATGTGGGGAGAGGAAACATGGAACATTTGCAAACATGTGGCAATATGAAGGTAACTGGCTATGAAGGAAAGCAGTATCCAGAGAGAGGCAAGTGAGTGACGAATGGTTGGGTGGTTATATGAGAGGCGAGGTGCCCAATGGACAGGATGCACAAAAAGGTCAGGAAAGGGAAGTTTCACAAAATGCATTTTCTTAAAGTCTTTAAAGGTGGCAGCTCAGCTAGCTCAACAGAGGCAAATCTAGATGATTAGCCTATTATTGGCAAAACTTTTAATCCTAAACTACCAAAAGCCCCTGAAGGGAGACCTGGTCCTGTTCCAAAGGCTCGGTTCAGCAGCTTTGGTTTGGGGTCTGTTAGCCATCCTGGCATGCCTCCAGAGGACTGAGTAAGGGGAAAAAAAACCCACCTGGATATACTTTGGGCAACTTCCTTCAGGGGTGTGAAGTGGTCCCGCTAAGGACAAAAGTCATTTAGTTTTGCTTTGAGCATGTGCTGGTATTGCCACTGCTGGCATCTGATTCAAGAGTAACATGTATGGGCTTCTCTAACTAGGGTTTTTCAGTAAATTCATTCAATGCCTGAATGAGTTTATAATGAGCCACTGAACATGGGCCACTAACATTCACATTGAGCAACACACCAACTTTGGTGGAGCCCACACTTTTTCCTCCCAGCAGCAACCTGAGTGTTCATACTCCTGAACAGTTTGTGCCTGGTAAACACAGAACAAATTCTTCTCGCTCCCATGCAGAAACCACAACCTTTTAAATGGTTGAAAGAAAAGCAAAAACAAAGATTTTGAGTGGCCCAAAGAAACCACTCAGGAAATCAGGACATCATGTGAAATGAAGATTCTCCTCTCACAAGTGGCATGTATGGTCTGTAGGTCTGGGACCCTGCAGCTAACGTGACTTGGAAATCAGGGCGGCATCCTTGCCTTTGCACACTTCTCCCACTCCCATCACTGGCCAAAGCCCACAGTCAGCAGGCTCCAGGCCCAGGCATGAATGAGCCCCTGAACTAAGCTGAGCTTTTTACTGATTACTACCATGAGCTTTGTCAGCAAAGTTTATGAAAAGCTTGTCATTTTGGAGGTGCTATGGAAGATAAATTAGAGTCCAAATAACATCCCCTGCCTTGATCTGCTCCAAATGGCATTTCCAACCCATGTAGGAGACCCTCCACAAAGAAGCTCCTCAAATGTTCTGTTTGAGCCTTGGAGAAGGGGAGCAAGGATTCACAATAAAAATGGACTATATTCATCCTCTCCCTTAGTATTCTAAACATGTATTTATTACACATGCCACAGTAGGAAAAACTCTCTCTACACTATGAGAAATTAACTTTATGAAGATGAATCATTTTGAATTCAAATGGCTACCCCAATCTCATCTTTGCCACTGCTAATGAAGATAGTAGCAAGAGCAGACCAAACACTGACTTCTGTGGCATCTGCAGGCATCTCCCCTTACTGGATACTCTGCTGCTATTCCCCTTGTTTACACCCAGGAGTCTGTGTCCAAAGCATGGGACAGCATAAGCAAATGATCAAGCAAATTAGAAGCTGGACCACACACTCCTAACCCAGCCCCATCACTTACCCTTCAATGATTGCACACCATATGATCACGCCCAGATCCAGCTCCACTGGAAATAGACTTTTCAGTTATAAATCCATGCAGTTTCTCCCTCACACAGAACACACTCCCTCCTGCAGAGAGTCATTCACATACACACCTACTCTAACACACTACTTCAGACACATCTCTCTATTTGCATGCATGGTTTCCCTGAAGGCTGGGCTTGGAGGGAGAGTGCTGATTTTTATTTTTTTCTCTGACCTGGATTTCTTTGACCTGAAAAATCAAATCGACTTATTTTGTATTTTTCAGAGCTAACATCTTTCCAGTCCCTGAAATCCCATGCTCTACACAGTTCTCCCATTGCAAAGATGGGGGAAATCAACTCTTGCTTTAACTGAAATCACAGCAACCTCAGCTCCCATTCCCAGCTCTGTGACAGGAGCTGGAGGCCCCATGAATAACCCTTGGACTCCAGACCAGGGGCGGGCAAAATACGATACACAGGCTGGATCCGGCCTGCCAGGTCGTTATATCTGGCCCGCGGGGCACTTCAAAAATGTAGAAAATTAATATTTATCTGCCCCTAGCTGCCTGTCAAAGATGACAGCACACAGGGGCAGTAGGACCCAAAGGAAGCCATGGCAGGCTCCTGCAATAGCAAGACCCATCAGGCCAACACCCTAGCCAGAAACCTGTGCCTAGCAGGGGCTTCTGGCCTGGGACTGTCAGGTTGTTTGTGCCTCCCTGTGCCAGAGCTGGAAATTCAGGTAAGAAGGAGGTGGGGGGGCAGGCAGGAAACTGGGGAAAGTGGCATCGGGGACAGGGGGAGCAGAAGTGTGCGGGTATGTGGGAGCGTGGGGCCCATGCCGGTGTCCCAGGGCCAGCACTAGTGGGGCCAAGTGGGGCAGCAGAAGCGTGGGGTGCCAGCTGGACAGGGTCCATGGAGCTGGGCTGGGCCAGCAGGGAGAGAGGGGAGTTGACCTCACTCCATAGAGGCCCTGCCAGCTGGGACCCCGCGCTCCTGCTGCCTGTTCTGGGCACCGCTGGCATTGGGCACTGGCCCCAGGCTCCTGTCCAGCTGCTGCTGGCTGCTGTACACCCGCTCACTCCCAGCTCCGCCTGCCCCAGCCCCACGGTACAGGTAGGGATGACCGTGAGCAGCCCCAACCCCACGCTCGCCTGTCTGGGGAACAAATTGCTGTTCACTGCAGGGGATAAGTGACCCCTCCCCCTCCCACCACCAATGCTCCCTGCTGCAGCCACTCGCAGCCTGTGCCGAGCTGCCTGTGCCTCGCAGGGGGATGCAGGCAGAGAAATGCACCGGGCAGAGGACAGGGAGGTGGCTCTGCTGCTTACTCCTAGGAAAGGCAGCAGAACCCATTCTTCTCGGGCAGCTCCAGCTGGGCCTCCCCAGGCAACCCACTGCCTGCGCAGCCCCCTCCCCTGCAGGGTTCTCCAGTGCCCCAACCTGATCCTTGCAAACCACCCCCCCGGTAAAAATTAAATTTAAACATGTAAGTTAAAATCTGTAAATTATACAGTTTGCAGATCTGCAGTATAAAAAGTTTGGGAACTCCTGCCATAGACCCCTTCCAGCCTGCACCCCATGTTCCTACTGCCCCGCTCTGGGCCCTGCTGGCGCTGTCCCTGGGACATCAGTACAGGCCCTGCGCTCCTGCACCTCTGCTCACTTCCAATCCGCTCACCCCTGCTTTCCCCACTTTCCTGCCCATCCGCCGCTCGCTCTGCACCCCATTGCACCCATACCCACAATAACATACCCACACACACACACGCCCCCACAAACTCCATAACCACCCACCCACAAATCCCCACAAACCCCACACCCACCCCATGCTCCATCCTCTGACACCAGTGCACACCCCATACAATATACAAGTAAAACTGCATTTTGAGCTGTTATGCAAGCACTTCTACATATACAGCACAAACACACAAATCAGGACAAAAATATATTTTGAAAATTAAAAAATATATCATGTATGTTTGATTTTTAGTATATAATTTGTTTTTTTCCCCCTAAGATGGCAAACCCTCTTTCCCAAAGGAGGGTTTCCAGGGGCATGGGGAAGGACTTCCGGTAGCAAAGGTTAGAGGTTAAGGGGGCGGCACTTCTGGTCCCAAATTGGCGACCAGGGGGCAGGGCACCTGTCAAGGGGTGGAGCTACCTATGTGGCCCTCGATAGCTTGCCAAAACTCAGTAAGCAGCCCTCCGCCTGAAATAATTGCCCACCCTTTGCTCTAGACCCTCCCCAATATTGAAACAAGCTGAGAACATTCTACTTCCCAGCAGCGTAGGCCAGCCCATATCAGCTCCCCAACATCTTTATCTTCTTCCTTAGCTGTTGTCATTAATAACAAAAATGTTGTTACAGCTTGAAAGACCTTGCTTGCAACCATCCTGCTGTGTTTCACCTAGCCTGCAGGTACAGAAGACCTGGAACTCCAACCACTTTAGAAAGATGCAGAATAGTGTGTGATGAACAAATAAGAGAGCGACTGACCAAGAAGTGTACTCACCATCATCAGTAGGCTTGGGTCCAAATCTCTCAACTCAACTCCAGCCTGTTTTCTTCCTCTATCGTTCCTCTAGACTCACCTACAGCAAACAAAGAAGAATCCAGTACAGAAATGCAAGGCAGGTGATTATGATACTTCAGGGTAAGCACAGTGTGTGATCAGAAAAGGATTAACATACATGGTACATATAAGAGCACTACAAACTGCATATCTGTGCCCACATCTGTGTGTGTGGCCTCATCCCTGCAGGGTAACCACTTATGCAAGTACTGCCCTCCATCAAGACAAACAGCTTCTTACTGTAGTACCTATTCTGAAAGCCAGACCTGGTACTGCTAGAAATTAACATCCTTTCTCCTTAATATATTTATGGAAGTCTTCTGCCCATTGACAAATAGCGAGAGGGCAAGGGCAAGTCTTAATGCGTTCAGTCTTAAGTCTTCTTCTTGAAGAGATTGCTCTGATTTGTGGACAGCTGGCAGGAGGACATGCAGCTGTAGTCAGACAAGTTTATGAGCAGCAGATAAATAAGATAGAGAAATGTCCCTGGCATAAATATCTTACACAGATACCAAGATTTTCAAGAGTGATGAGAAATTTGGGGTTCCCAATTTGATTAATTATAAAAAAAAACGTTCCAGAAAGTCCTGAGCACCTGACTTTAAAATCCAGGCCATTTAAAAGCCAGGAAAGCTTTCAACTACATAATTTCAGGAATGATACTGTGACATTTATATAGATTTCATAGACATTTGGGCTGGAAAAGACCCCAGAGGATCGAGTGCAGCCCCCTGCCCCAGGAGCAGGAAGTCAGCAGGGATCACAGGATCCCAGCAAGATAAGCATCCAAATGCGTCTTGAAGGCGTTCAAAGTGGGTGCTTGAACCGCCTCCGGCAGCAGTCTATTCCAAACCTTGGGGGCTCGGACAGTGAAGAAGTTCTTTCTTACGTCCAGCCTGAACTGGTCGCAGCAGAGTTTGTGACTGTTTGATCTTGTCATCCCTTGGGGCGCTCTGGTGAACAGACATTCCCCCAGATCCTGATGAGCATCCCTGATAAGCTTATAGGTGGCCACCAAATCACCCCTGAGCCTGCGCTTTTCCAGGCTGAAGAGCCCCACGGCTCTCAGCCTCTCATCATAAAGTCTGTTTTCCTGACCTCCGATCATGCGCGTGGCTCTTCTCTGCACTCTCTCAAGCTTCTCCACATCCTTTTTGGATTGTGGAGCCCAAAACTGGACGCAGTACTCCAGCTGCAGCCTCACCAAGGCTGAGTACAATGGGAGAACGACGTCCAAAACACCAACACCGAAACACTTCATCTGTGGCTGTCAGATGCCTAGTATGACAAGGAACGGTTTCCAAATCAGTGGAAAGAGTTGCTTCAGGTATGAAAGGGATTTTTTCAGTCTTTGGTTTCAGATCAAAGAACTGACCCTAGCATACAAATCTGAGCAGTAGCATCACCTGCTACCTCATGTCGGAGAAGATGACTCAGGAGGAAAAGTTCCAAACTGGACAGAGCCTTTGCCCTACAATGTAGTCAAGCAAACAGCTCAGTCCAAAGCTCGAATAATCAGTCCCATGTCTAGAGTGCAGCTAGAGGTGCAAGCTGCTGCCAATTGACCACGAGCAAACAACACATAGCCTGACAGGCATTACATGGAGAAACAAGAGCAAACCAAAAGCAGAGACATCCTGTACAGGGAAGAAAAGAACTGTGTCAGAAGGGAAGATGGACAAAACAGGACTAGAGTGGCCATGACCATTTCCTGATGCACTATTTCATTTTATTCCTTTACCCATCCCCAGGACCTGGGCAGAGGAAAGGATATAGTCTTAAGTTAATGGCTTGGAGAACATTCCCTGTGAAATTTGGGGGCAGAGAAAAGTGAGGAAAATGTCCCTGATCTGGAAGGTGTTTAAGCATATACTGAACCGTAAGCATGAGCTCAACTACTTTCCTGAATCAAAGCCAAAGTTGGTAGCCAAATGAATGACAAAGCAAAATTGTGCTTGAGTTGGAGGTAGAGACGGTCTCAGTGGCTGCCCTTGACCTTTTTGGTTCAAAGGCATGAGGAGAATCCTTCCTCATATGAATTCACAGGCACACAGAACCACCGCACACTTTAACATTTTAAATAAATGTGAGGCCAAGGGTGAAATGGGAAGAAGAATGGCAGGATACAACACACTTTAGTGCTTTATAAACACAATGGGCGAGGGCTGCCACCCTTACTCGCATCTAGTAGTACCTTACTTCATGAGTTCTATTGCAATAATCAATGGAGCAGCTGACAGAAGGTATCACACAGAGAGGCGACAAGGCTCAGAAGCCAGTCCCAGGGAAATGGTTTGCTCTACCTGAGAAGCAACTCTCAAAATGGCAACAGCTGTTGCTACAGTTACTACCACAGAAACCCTGCTCAATTTTTACAAGTAAAAACACGTATTTTTAACAATCAGCACTGAAAATCCAGGCAGGACCCAAGAGTCAACCTGAGTTCTTTCTGGCTTGTGACTTATTGTTTGGCTATTCTCCCAAGTCCCCAAGAGTATGTCTGTGAAACATTCCTTCTGTTTAAATCGAAAGGATAGTGGCTACAAAAGTGGTTGCTGATCCACACTACAGCTCACCCACCACCGCTGCTCATTCACCTAGAAACCTTACAAATAGCGTACTGAGCACCCACTGTTTGGTGTTAGCAGGTGTGATGGTGACACATTATATTTCCCTCTGCATCCCAAACAGTGCTTTCAGCAATTTGTTTGCAATGTTCCACCGTTTTCTTTCAGATACAGAACTGATACCATTAGGTAGGACATTTTATCCACATTCTCAGGTTATTTATGGTCTATTTGAGTTTTGGTCGGCACCACTCACGCTACCTACTGTAAGAATAAAAAAAACACCATAAAGTGGACAGGAATGAAAATTGTGAGACCCCAAAGTTGTGTGGACCTGGCTTGTATGATGTATTTATGACTGCAAAATTCAAGCTTTCATGGAAAACAAGTTTCTATTCTTAGGGTTGCAGATAAACATGAACCAAGCATAACCAGCTGCACAATGTCTGCCTAAATCTGCAGGCAGCCTAAAACAATGGCTCAGATGAGTGAACTCCCTTCTTCCTAACTGCTAGAACATTTGCTCTGAAGTCTGAACATGCTCCAATGTCAACATTAACTGCTCCATTACTGATTTAGAACAGGTATGAAAGTAAAGCCCTCAGCAGGGTAGGAATTGTGAACTAGTGCAGGAACGAAATGCAGAGAGAAAAACAAAGATGTGCAGAAATGAGAAAAAGGAGTGAAATAAGAAAGGAGGATGAGAAGGGATGAAATAGAGAACGTGGGAGTAGCAACAACCTAAAGAGGAGTAGGTTCTCCCATAAGTAATAGTGTATGGGATAATAAGGGATTGCATAAATGACAACTCAAGTTCAGTTACTACATCAAAGATGTGTTTATTCTCTCCTTGATTTCTATATCTAATATCTAAAATAGGATGGTTTGGAAGAATGGTATGTGATTGTATAGAAAGCGTATTATACTGCACAAGAGGAACTAATTAACATTGTCAATACAAAGTTAACTCTGTCATTCTTCTACTTTTGAGTGCATGACTTCCCTACCTTGATAATGCTCTTTTCATGTATTTTATTGTAATTATGGACAGGGCTGGCAGCATTTCTAAGTAATAATGCTGCCTGACACTTCATATTATAAGACACTTTTTCAGATGATTAATACTTTGCCAAGCATTTACTGTTTAGGACAGAGTTTTCCATGCTGAGTGTCTGCCTCAGGCTGAGTTTTTGCGGGAAGTTTCAGCCAACGCAGTCATTTCTGAAAATGAGGCTGGAGAAAAATGCATAGTTCCAATATTCAAAAAAGGACAAGGGAGGCAACCCAGGAACCTTTTTAAGCCGACATCAATCCCAATTAAAAATAAGGGAACAGTCAATTTAAGATTACCAACAATGAATTAAAAGTTAAAATACATGTAATGCCAGTCATCCTGGCTTCACAGGACCAGGTTTTATCAAAATAACCTTTTTTTATTTTTAACAAGACTATAATTCTGGGTGAGAAAGGCAACTGCACTGTTTTAATGTAGTTAGATTTCTCCAAGGCATTTTACTTGGTACCATGACAATTCAACAGAAAACTAGCATTAAGGCGTATAGCAGGCAGATTAAAAACTGGCTCATTGACAGACCTCAAAATGTAGCGGTTGATAGGCAGGTAGCAACCATCATGGATGTTTATAGAAGAATGCCTCAGGGGCTGCTTCTTGGTCCAATACTATCTAATATTTTTATCAATGAATTTGGTAATAATATCACATTTTTGATGGTAAACTTTGATGATGACAGTGGTGAGAGTAAGTAATGAGAACTGTTGCTGGGTGATCAGTCAGGGATGAGGTGCTTTCCAACCTTATGAAGCTATGTTATGGTTAGAATGGCTAAAATGCAGTAAAATGTATTCCAATATAGTCCAATGCAGGTTATAACTACAGGATAAGAGAGTCTACCTTGAAAACGAGCAAGTCAATAAAAGACTTAGGTGTCATCACTAATAACTGCCTCAACATGACAGCCACAGAGATCAAGCAGGAATGGAGGAATGATCTTTTACCTGTCCGTAACATTAGAAAACAACTACTAGTATCCTATCCCTGGGTCTGGTGTAAAAATTTCCAGTAGGATGTGGAAAAACTGTAAAGAACTCAAAAGAGAGCCACAGGAGCTAGGAGCTAGAAAACAAGCCTTCCATGAGGCTTAGGACACTCAACATATTCAGATTGAAAGGTGACTTTCTTTAGGTAGTTTTACACATGGAAAAGGTTTCCCAGAGATGGGAGGGATGGTGGAATTTCTTTAGCCTTTCTGATAAGGGCATAAAAGGATCCAGATTTAAATTGCATCCAAATAGGATGCAAACACTTATCAGTAAGAATAATAAACACTGGAGCAGCTTTCCACAGGAGGTGATGGACTTTAAGGAGCAGTTTTGCAATGTACCAGAGAGGTAGGGTGCAGCAGGCTGGCTATGGTGGACAGTGCTGTATTTGTCAAAGATGTTCCAAAATAAAAAAATTTCCAACCACAAACATAGGCAAGCTGCAGGCTGACAAGCATGGGGTACATTCTGAGCATCAAGTAAAGCTATGCATTAACTGTCATCAGCAGATTCAACAAAAATACGTTAGATTCTCAAATGTACATTCAACACATTTACATATCTCATATCTCGCCCCCTCACCCCTTTTGAAATGAACACAATGGCCAGGCAGCAAGCCTCTTGGGTGGCTTGTGTTCGTTTCCTTTCTGAGTAATGGTCTATCACCTTCTTGACCACTTCTCTGAGAATGTGCTGCACAGACTCTTATGCTGGATTCAAATTTACGTTTCCTTTCTGGGTAGTGGCTACCACTCCCTTGAACACAGTCCTGAGGAGGTGGCCTCCCTTCATCTACGTCAAATTCAGATGTTTCCTCATCAGATGTAGGCTGCTAAGTGTCATCACATCCCAGCAGGTCAACACTGCTACTTCCTGGTGCACCATTCCTGGATGTTGCTGTAGGTTGCAAAGCCAGTAGCTCAATAAGTGGTGGAGCTCTAACTGTTATTTCTGTAGTCCATTCTGCAGTCATTATTATATCTCATGTGTGGTGTGGTGGTACTAAACAATATTAGGTGTCACCTGCATTGCAAAAGACAAGGGACCTGTGTGTGCACTTACAACTGCAGGCTGCCTGCCATTTATTAAGTTCCCAGTAATCACGTGCCAGCACTTTGACCTACGTGTAGTTGCCAAGAGATGTCTGTTCCCCTTTTCAAGCCTTAGTTTTCTCGCAATTTGTAAGATGTTGCTGCAAGTCTGCTTTTAATAAGCCCAACCACAACCTGAGATTCTGGACAATAAGCAGCTTTGCCAGCATCTCATTCACTGTGGCATATACAGCATTTCTATGTGCAAGCAAGAAGCATGCCATCTTTTGCTGTACTGACTGCTTCATCTTTCATGAACAGTAAGGCATTTTTGAAGAACTGTACAAACCACTCAGCCAACCTATTTGTGGCCTCACTGGTATGGGGCAGAAGTGGTATGTTGAATACCATTTTTCTTCATGAACCTTTGAAGCTCATCCAAGCTGAAACGAGGGTCATTGTCATTTATAACTTGTTTTGGCAATCCTGTTTTTGCAAACATACTGCACAATTTGTCTGTGCTACTGGAATGGTTCTCATACAGAAAACTGCTGGCCATCCACCACCATTAGATATATCAGTCTTAAAAATGGTCCTGCAAAATCAATATGGAGCCATTGCCAGGGAATGGGAGGCCATTCCCAAGGGTGTAAAAACGCTGGTTTCGGCATATTATGTACCTGTTGGCATCCCTTACATTCTTTACCTAGGTGTTCTACTTGTTGGCCACCATACAAAGCTTCTGGCTAGCGCCTTAATTTTGATAATTTCTAGGTGACCTACAGAAACTCCCATTTGTACAATGTGCTCCCAAAGCATATTATTCTAGATGTTCTAATATTTTCTTCAAATGTCTCAGATGTTCTTAATCTTTTTTAACAGTCACAATAATGTCAGCCAAATATTGACTGACTCCCCAGCCCAGCCCAGCCCAGCCCAGCCCAGCCCCTGGCTTGTTTACTTTTCTTTCCCTCCAGGAAGAGCACACACCAACTGCTGAAACTTCCTTGGCCTGACGAAGGGTTTTTGAACCCAAAAGCTTGCTTAATAACTATTCTCCAACCATTTGGGTTGGTCTAATAAAAGATATCAAATTCACCCAAGGAACCTTGTCAGCCAAATAATATCACATTCTTGGAATGCTTTGTAACATTGATCCACTGCTCGCTACCATACAGTGGGAGTGGAAGCAATGCCCAATACAAGTCTAATGTACTGGGAACACCCTTTGTGAATATTTATGGTAAGATGCACATTTGGCATTCCCCAAATGTTTCTTCTATTTCTACTTCCATCTGTAGATAAGCTTGCGATAAATCAAATTTTTAAAAATGTCTGTCCCCCTGCTAATGTGGCAAAGATATCCTCAGTTTGAGGAAGGGAATATTTCTTGACTTTCAGTACAGGGTTTACAGTAACCTAACCTTAAAGTCCTCGTATAACCTTACTGTACCACATTTTTGGCGCTATAAGCATGCTCCACTCACTCCAGGCTACTTCTGAAGGTATACCTTCCCTTTCTCAGAGATCCAATTCAGCATCTATTATCTTAGCTTTGATATGTTTTAAAATTCCTATGCCTTCCCTGAACACTTCTAAGGCCTGGTTTAATATATCTTCTAATCGTTGTTTGAGCAGTGACCGTCAAAAAATGTTTGCAGCATCTTTACAGAATTCCAGTCTAGAAAAAATTCTTTAACCATTCATAACCCGATAGAGCAGGTTCTCCTTTTTCAATGACACATAAGTCTAAGAGGTACCGCTTATCATTATATTCTACCAGCACTACTGTACTACCCTCTTTGGCATGGCCTTTTGTCATATACTAGCTAACTGCCCATCAAGAATTATATGGGGGAAGGATGGGGCAGAGACCCTGGTCCGGCCCCCAGCCCTCCCACCACCCCAAGTCCGGGTCCGTTCCCCCCCACCCCTGCTGCTTCTGGTCTGGGCTCGTTCCCCCCCAAGCCCACACTCTGGGTCTGCCTGGCCCGTGTCCACCTGCCTCCCTTCCCCACTTGCCTCCCTCCCTCCCAGCTGTTGGCAGGGTCCAGCAGCAGCAGGGGGCACCGTCACCATGTCCCCCCCCAGCTTCTGTTGGAGCCTGGCGGCGGTGCTCTCACCACTGTAATGGCAGGTGGGGACAGAGTCCTGTGTCTGGCCCCACCACCACTTCTCCTCGGGTCAGGGGAGGGGGTGAACGGGCCTGCTCCCCCGACCCTTGCCCCTGCCGCTTTGGGTCTGGGTCCATGTCCCCCACCTTCAGGGCTGCTGTCAGTGTGTGGCAGCAGTAGCAGTGGGGCACTGCCTGCCTTTCCCATCATGCCCCCTTACCCCCCCCCCCCCGCTGGCTTTTGTCAGGGCCTGGCAACTGTATCCTCCCCCACCCCTGCCTCTCCTCCAGGGGCGGAAAGGGGCCCGCTCCCTCCCCCTGGCTCCATCCCGTGTCCCAGCCATAGTAGCAGCGCTCCACTGCACCGTCTGCTGTCTGGACACTCTTGAAGCACTCTGACTGGCTGTTTCAGTCAGCCAATCTGAGTGCAAATAAAGCATTATGGACAGACAGACAGACTAAAGCTTTTATAATATTAGAATGTGCTTTTAATAATACTGGTGTCTTCCTTTGTTTTGTATTTTTCAAATTTTTTTTTCAAAATTCTGTATGCAAGGCAAGAGACTGCAGCAGCCATATCCAACTCCATTTTAAGAGTTTTCCCAGCAACCTGGGGTGTCAGCCAGGTAGCTGATTCATCACCCTTGTTCATGAGATACAGACTTAGACTAGTTACTCCACTCTCACTATCAGTGTCACTACTACCCCTATCCATTACATATACTTCATTTACTTTTCTGTATCTTATTTGGTCTCATCTTTGTTTCTCATAGCACAGTACACAGCTTAGATATGTCCCTTTTTATTGCAAGTTCAGCAATAGTTCCTTAAACCAGCAATTAGCTGGGGTGTGGAAACCTTTTCCATCCTCACAGTACACATCTATCTGGCTGCTGCAGGCAGTGGCTCTTTTGTTGCATATTTAATAACTTATTCATATTTTTAAAGTCACTCCTCCATGCAACTCTATGGCATCCTTTGCTGCAGTTTCCATAGCTGTTCCAATCTCAACAGCACACTTAAAGGTAAGGTATTTCTCTGTTAAGAACCTGTTTTGTATGGCTTCATCAAGTGGTCCATACATAAATCTCTCTCCAAGGGCCTCACCCTTAAAACTGCAAAATTCCAACAATTTCTGTAGCTCTGTTACAAAAGAGGAAATAGATTCACCTTTCAGTTAATTTCTCTTATAGACCTTGAACCTTTCTGTAATGATCAATGGCTTGGGTACCAGATGCTCTTGGACAATTTGCACTATCTCTTTAAAGATTTTTACTTGCTGGCTTCTCTGGGATGAGGAGGCCCTGCAGTAAACTGTATTTTTCCTTCCATCAATTTTAGTGGCACAGCTACAAGTTTTCATGGGGAATCTCATTTATTTCAAAAACTGCTCCAGCCACTCTTATATGTAGACCAGTCTTCCAGGGTACTATCACAAGCTCCAAATATTCAAATATATGTAGTTATTGTGGTCTCAAGCACTCACAGTTAAAGCAGGGTCTTCTGGCTGATTTAATGCATGTTCCACTCAAGGGATCCCGTTCTTATTGCCAGTTGTTGTGTTTGTCCAAGGACATTCAGAAATAAATTACTCCAGCCATAAGCATGGGAAAGTGCTGCCATGCTGGCAAGCATGGAGAATATCATGAACAGAGCAAAGCTATTGCATTAATTAATATCAGCAGATTCAGCAAAAAGTAAGCTTAGATTCTCATGTGCACATTCAATAGATCTCACAGGGAAGATTTTTTTCCCTGATGCCCAACTCGCCACATGTCCTCTGGTTTCCTCAACTGTCTCTGAAACATCAGAGCCTGGCCAGGACTGCAGACAGTATAGATCTGCACTTCAAGGTGTCCACTCAAGGTGTGTCTGGGTCACAACTTGAAGGTCAAATGTTTGCTCAATTTGGGTTGGGAGGGAATTTTTCACAAGTTAAGCAATCACTCTGCAGGGGAGGTTACCTCCTTCTGCAGACCATGGCATACATCACCAAAAGAATTTACTGGCCACAAACACTGTCAGCACCGTGGGCACTCCTGGTCACAGAAATAGCTTAACTTCTTGAAAACTGAAATGGTTTAAGCCACTTGAAGTCACTGAACTAAATATGAGGGGGGACCAGTAGACATTTTATTGCTGATTATACCAAGTTTGATTTCATGTATAATCTAATGATCCCTTCTGGTCTTGAACTCTGTGGAAGTATATGGCTTGCTTCAGCTTAAAAAAAGAAAACTGATTTTGAAACACTGTGAAGCCCTATGCTTTGGCGCAGAGACATGAAATTTGGCTGGGAGCTGACTGCTTTAGAAGCCTTTCAGGTAAGTGTGAGCAGGGAGATTTGCTGGAGTCTGAGTTCCCCACCTATAGTCTCACTCCTCCCACATTTCACAGGGGCTTTGCAATGACATATGAACTGCGAATGGGTTACATCATATTTCTTGCTCCTTGCACCCCTCCAAGGGTCTCCCAGCCCCATTTCAGGGACTCTCAGCAATCTTCCCCTCATGCCAGTGGCAGTGTGCACTCCCCATTGGCCTCCATCCCAGCGCTTTGGATACTCTTTTGTGCAAGTTATTTACATGCAAAACACCAGAGCAGCAACCAAGACTCAGGGCCTCCAAGGTGGTCCCAGTATTACAGGGCACGCGAGTCCTGTCTGAAGGCATACAGTACTAGAAAAGGGCACAACCTCCTTTTCACCTTGCCAGATGGCAAGGTTGGCACTCCTGCTCACTGGTGCAAAAAGAGCCCAAGTAGTTTACACCCATCTACATCTCTGACCAGCAGAAGGACCACGTTATATCCCTCCAACTGCATCAGTAGGAATCAAATCAGAGATCCTATTGTAATTGTAAGAGCAAGCTCGATGGGAGATCAAATTCTTCTGAAGAAAGCCATAAACAGCACAGTGTGGTCCAATGATATATGTAACAGTGCATGCCGTGTCACATTAACAAGCGGTTGATGTCAGCAGGTGCCAGTAAAGCACCAGGAATGGTATCCTAGTTCAGGTCTGCTTTCACACTGTTTCTTGCTGTTGTAGTCTTCACGATATGCTGGCTGGGCAGGCAAGGATGGGTAGGTCGGGAGGAGGGGGTGATTACAGCTAACTCCATAACAAAGCCAAACAAAGTGTCAGAGCCACCTAAGTTACAGCGCAGGCCCAACTTGGAAGGAACATAAACCTCTCAAACAGAGCCTAGCGGGCAAGTCAGAGAGCTAAGACTGCAACATAGGATCAAAGGGGACTTAAGTGACATCAGACAAAGGCAGGAATTGGTGATGCTTCTCCCCAGCCTTCTCTCAGGAAGTCCCATGATGGAGGGCAGGGGGAAACCTAGATTCAAATCTCCTTTATCTAAATTGGCACGTTAATTTGAACCCAGGTTGTCTACTTCCCCGGAGAGTGCCTGAACCACTCACCTCTAGGGTGTCCTATGGACCAGCTTCAGCTTTTATATAACACCTGACTATTTAGTGACTCAGTGAGAAAGTGCTAGTGGTGTTTGCAGCCCAGCAGTTGGAATATCCATCTAGAGGGGAGATGCCTGGGGTCCTGCTCCATTAAATATTTGCCTATCCTACTGCTGCCTTCCAAAAGCAATGTTCCTAATCTGGCCTTTGCCAGAGAGATCTTCAAAAATCTCTGATTAAAGTGAACCTGTCAAAATTTCTGATTGTTCCCTATATTTCATGTGTATTATGAATCCACCAGAGCAGTTCTGATGCCTCTGCACACTGGTTGGCTCTTCTTAATAAGTTCAACACTAATTTTATCTTGGCAAGGAAAGGAATTCAGACAAGCTTAAACCTGATGCTGAGATCCCCGAAGCATTGCAGATACTCTGCCAGATCTCAAAGGGTACTGTCACACTGTCCAGTTACAAGACACATGTTTGGACTCATCATTGAGTAGAGAAATCAGTGAAGCATGGTAGGTGCAGAAAGGCTCTTGCAGCTTCTACAGATTGACAAGTATAAAATCACACCCGCTCTCTCTTCTGCATCCCAAACCATGGGATCTGGCATTAAAAGGTAATCTATCCCCTTTACCTTTGTTTGACCTAGTTCATATTTATATCCCTGATGTCTGGAAGAGAGAATAGAATGTTACCAAGAAAGAGCCACGTAGCTAAAAAAACCTAAAATTAAAATGTTAGAGAAAAGCCTTG
Organism: Alligator mississippiensis; assembly: GCF_030867095.1. NCBI lineage: Eukaryota > Metazoa > Chordata > Crocodylia > Alligatoridae > Alligator > Alligator mississippiensis. The sequence continues at coordinate 28,228,675 of NC_081837.1, read as the reverse complement.
TCTCTTATAGAGATAAGACACACGTGAAACATTCCAGATTTTTATTTTCAGATAAAGCGAAGAACCTCAGCAGGAAGACTGGACAAAGCAATTTCTCCATCTTCTTTGCCTGTTAGAGAAAGACTCATGATTTAAAAAGAGAGAGAGAGAGAGAGAGAGAGAGAGAGAGAGGTAAAGGTAACCTCCCTGAAGCCTGCTCCAGTTAGTCACCCAGCAAAACCAGTCCTTCAGGGGCAGGACTTCCACGCATGGCATCTCTGGAATGCCCCCTGCCCACAGGCTCTCTCAGGCATAGAGTCTGGGCAAGACCAAGACAGTTTTTCAGGAGTCAGGCAGGTAGGGAGAGCTCTCCTGACTTTTAGGGAAAAAGCCAGGGGCAGAGTTGCTATCCAAACAACAAAAACATGCCAAGGAGCAGCCTGAGGGAAAAGGAAGCCTAAACTCACTGTCGGGGTAGCCAGCCCCCCGAAGTAAGGGCAGAGCCAGAAGCCATTTGCAAAATGGCACATCTCTTGCTGGAGGCCGGTTCCTCTAGGTCCCTCCTTTCAGCATGTGCCGGTCGTACATGCTGCATAATATGATGCCCCTGCTTAGCAACAGCCTGCTTGTTCCCATTCCTCCAGGTACTTCTGTACCATGCGCAATACTCAGCACTTCTGGCTCTTTGGGCAGCAGGACTGCCCTCCAGCCCCAAAGTGACAATGTGTCCTTGAAGGTAAGAAAAACTGGGACATAAACCAGTTGTTCAGAAAGTAGAGGTACACCAATACATTGATCCCCTATTGGATCTGCATTGATATAAGGAAGATTGGCTTTTGTCTGGCTGATGTGGCAGATAACGTGGCCAATAAATGCCTAGTGCATGTGCACAGCCGCAGGGCAGCACAGGCAGCCGGGGCACATCCTGGCAGCGTGGCTGGGGCAGGGGCTGCACAGCCAGGGCGGGGTGGGGCACAGGACAGAGCCACAGCTCGTCCGGGGGGGGAGGGGGAGGGGAGAAGTGGCTCCCACTGCCACACACCCTGGGTGGGTGGGGGGGGGTGCCCCCAGATTAGAATCATAGAAGTAGGGTCGGAAGGGACCTTGTAGATCTTCAAGTCTGGCCCCCTGCCTGGGCAGGAGGAAAACTGGGCTCAATTGACCCCAGCCAGGTAGGCATCAAGCCTCTTCTTAAAGACCCCCAGGGTAGGAGCCAGCACCACTTCCCTTGGAAGTTGGTTCCAGATCCTAGCCGCCCTGACTGTGAAGTAGTTCTTACAGATGTCTAATCTAAACCTACTCTCCAACAACTTGTGGCCGTTATTCCTTGTTATCCCTGGGGGCGCTAGGGGAAACAAGGTCTCCCCCAAACCCTTCTGGTCCCCCCTAGTGAGTTTATAGATGGTCACCAGGTCCCCCCTCAGTCTTCTCTTGTGAAGGCTGAACAGGTTCAGGTCCCGTAGCCTCTCATTGTAGGGTCTGCCCTGCTGTCCCCGGATCATGCGGGTGGCCCTCCTCTGGACCCTCTCAATGTTGTCCACATCCCTCTTGAAGTGGGGTGCCCAGACTGGACATAGTACTGCAGCTGTGGCCTGACCAGTGTCGCGTAGAGGGGGAGGATCACCTCCTTGGACCTACTTGAGATGCATCTGTGGATGCACAATAGGGTCCGGTTAGCCCTGCCAACTGTGACCTCGCACTGTCAACCCATATTCATCTTGGGAGTCAATGATGACTCCAAGATCCCTTTCTGCCTCTGTGCTCTCAAGAAGGGAGTTTCCCATCTTATAAGTGTGCTGCTGGTTACTACTGCACAAGTGCAGCACCCTGCACTTGTCAGTATTGAAACGCATCCTGTTTTTGTTAGCCCACCCCTGCAACCTATCCAGGTCTTGCTGCAGTCTTTCCCTCCTTACTAACATGCCCACCTCACCCCAAATTTTGGTATCATCAGCAAATTTGAACAGGTTGCTTTTCACCCCGTCATCCAAATCACTGGGGGACCCCGCTGCCCACTTCCCGCCAGGTCGAATATGACCCATCCACCACCACCCTCTGAGTATGACCCCTCAGCCAATTTGCAATCCATCTGACTGTGTAAGCATCGATGCCACAGTCACCTAGTTTTTTAATGAGGATGGGGTGGTCGACAGGGTCAAAGGCCTTGCTGAAGTCCAGAAAGACTACATCCACAGCAACACCTGCATCCAGTGCTTTTGTGACCTGAAAGGACAGGCGGCCTAAGGCACCCAGGATTCCCACGCAGTCTCCCATCCAGGTACAAACCGGGCCCAGGCCTGCTTAGCTTCCCAGATCACATGCAATCAGTCGCACAGGCAGATTGATGCAGGGTGAGGGCGAGCTGCCACTGTGGGCTGCAGCCGGGGCAGCACCAAGCTCTTCCTGGCTGAGGGCTGGGCCAGGGCTGCAGTGGTGCTGGGAGAGGGGATACAGCAAATTTTAGGGTAGCTACAGTCCCCCCCCCCCCCGTAGCCTTCTTCCAGTGCTACTGCTGCCCGCCCCAAACACAGCTCGGCCGAGCCCTTCCCACTGGGAAGGGTCCGGCATAGCCCCGGCTCCAGACTGCAGCAGCAGCCCACCCTCACCCCCACATGCAAATCCAGGGGCACATGCCCCCCACGCTGTCCCAGGGTGTGTGCAGCAGTGGGAGCTGCCCCCCCGGCCCCTGTGCCCCCCAAATGAGCCGCTTGCAGCTCTGTCCCATGCCATACCCTGCCCCAGCTGTGCAGCCTGCCTCACCGCAGGGGCCCCAATCTGCCCCCTCCACACCCCTTCCCTCCTCCCTCGCCTCTTCCCCCACAACAAACTTGCAGCCGGGCAGCTTAGAAAGCAGGTCCGGCTGGTAAGCTGCCATTTTATGAATCATTAAAAATGGGCCATCAATATCAGCCCAAAAAATCTCTATTGGTGCACCCCTATCAGAAAGAGAATGGGATGAAAACCAAACCCTCCCAAATGATGGAAGGGTATGCCACAGTGCTTGCCCATGACCAGCACAGCCATCCCAAACACCAGACCTTATGCACTAATGCAGTCTACTTATGGCTGGCACTTGCTCCCACAAACATACTCTCTACCACACATTAAACACTCAATCTTTTCTATCAAAAAGGCAATCACAGTCTTTCCTCCCATAACACTCAGCCCTACCACAAGCAAACTAGCCTTTCTTTCCCCTACAGCAATTCCACCTCTTCCTTGGGACTGGTGCCCTGACTATCTAGGTCACCCGGTTATGCTGATAAACAAATAGCTTCAGTCACTAAGATTTATAGAGCATATGAACTTAACCCAACTCTGCTGACTGGCAGTGCTCCTCACACCCAGCAAGTAGCACCTGCCTCAACTCACAGCCCAGTGCTGCGTACTCCAAACTGCAAACACTCATTTAAAATTAAGTCTGCAAGGTCTCAGTACTGGCGATTTTTTTTTTTTTTTGCAATGAACTTGTTGACAGTTAACTATATTAAGTTAAAATATGATTTAAGACAAAACCTTAAATAAACATGCTGAATCCATGAGTCTCAATCAAGAAGATCAAGTTACATCCTGAGTGCTTTTATCAAGAAACATGGGGGAAATTATTGAGGTTAAGCTTAACAGTATGGGACACTAAGTCACATGCTATATTATGGGCTTGATCCTAAAAGGGGCTAATAGTCTCCACCATTTTCAAACTGCTAAAATCTAAAATAAGCTTGCGGGGGGAATCAAACCATAATTCCTCAAATGAATGTTCACAGCATACCTTCCCAGGAGAAAGGCTGTGATAAACCTTGTGTAAAAACTCTAGTTGTAAATCTGCATATTTTAATGGTTTTACCAAGTGAGAACATACTTCACCTTAGAAAAATACCTGCACACAAAGAAAAGGTGATTAAAAATAGATGACTTACATCAAGGTTTAGCAATTTAACTTGGCAATTCCACTTGGCATTTTAAATTAGACATTTAAATTGCTTCTATTTGGATCAATCCACCCTACAAAGCTTGGGTGCTGAGCAAAAGTAAAATGGTGAGACAACTCGCCTGAGCTCACCTGTACAACCAGAAGTAGCCAGAACAAAGCCGCAGCAGTGACAAACCCATTTCAAGAACTCTGCTTCAGGTGAAGGAACCTCAAGAGGTGGTCTGAGCAGTGTCAGAGCACAGAGAAAGACTGTAACTTTCTGCTAGACCCAGTTGAGGTTTTCAGTGTTCAGGCTCTAAGCCTTCCATCAAGGCAGAAGTCAGAGCAGCTGCACTACCCTCTCTCCCATCACAGAGCTTTGGCCCAAAAGGAAAGCACCTATATTCTAAAGGAAGTTCCCCTTGTGGAACTTCCTAAATGACATTCATGGCTGCAGTGATGCACAACAGCTCAAAATCCCCACAACAGGGACTTTGCAGCTTGCCAGGCACTTCCCTTTTCAGGGTGAAGTAACTTTTTCCTCCCATGGGTAGCCAAAAGCTGTTTTATTTGAGAAAGCTAACCATGTGAAAACACAGCTGAGAGAGACCCAAGGGGCCACCACCTGCTGCTGCTGAGCCACCGGCAGTGGGGGCTGTGCACCATAAACCCCACACCTGCCCACATACCCCACACCACATCCTGGTGCACAGGAAAGCTGCTGCTGGGAGGGAACAAGTGGGGGGTAGGCAAGGAGTAAGGGACACTGGCAGGGCTGAAGGGGGGGGCAGCTGTGGCATGGGAGTAAGGGGCAACAGCATATCAGAGCTGCTCAGTACCACAAAGCAGGGGGAGGGGAGGGGCAAGTGCAACTGGACCCACATCCTGGTATGTGAGGGGGGCAGCAGGAGCTCTGATTTTCTGTGACAAAAACCCCAAAATCAAATGCCAAAATATATATTTAGAATGTATTTGATTCTAGTGATTGAAGCACTGGTAGGCTTCCAAACTGCTTTATAAATGTAAACATACCAATTAAACATTGTATTCAGCTGATACCTATATACATAGTGGCCTATCATTTTAATCACAAATTTTGGGTTTTTAAATCAGAGAATCAGGGGGGGTCCTTTAAATCAGAGAATTTGCCGTTTTTAAACAGAAAAAAACAGGATCCCTGTTCATCAGTTTACAAAACTGCTAAGAATGTTTAAAGTATCAATGGGCAGAAGCCTGTGGGACCCCAGAAGGGTGGGGAATGAGGGGCAGGCAAAAGCTCTGGCATCTGGTAAGCAAAAGCAGGAGTTACAATTAGGCAGGGTACACTCAGTTGGGGAGATGCAGGTAGATGGGGAGCAGCATCTGGAAAGGGGACAGGCAGGCAGAGGCTGGGATAGCAGAGCAGTGTCGGCACAGGGCCGAGGCCTGGGACAGAGCTGCAATCTGCTCCCCACACATCCCTGCCTGCAGACCCAGTGCCTGTCATAGGGAAATGTGGGGAGTGGATTGCAGATCTGCCCTGGGCTTGGCCCCATGCTGTCACAGTCCAGCAATCCCAGCCTCTGTCTGTCCTGCTCCCAGATCCTGCTCCCCACCCCACCCTCAGCCTCATCCCATCCAGCTGGCTAAGCATGCCCTGCCCACAAAAGTCCTGGGCCAGCCTCCATGGGGACCACACCTGCCTGCTCTGTCCAGGGTCACTGCTGGTGGGTGCAGGACAGATAGCTCAGGGCTAGACCAACTGCTGCTCCTCCCACCCTCCCGCCATGCTGAGTCAGCAGCCTTTCTCCCCCTCCCTGCACTGGGTCAGGTCTTCATTCCCCACCCCCCTGTCCACAACAGCTCACAGAAACTCCTTAAGTGGTCTTTTCAGCCCAAATAATTACCCATCCCTGGTCTAGATCAAAGAAGCAGTGATGGCTGCCACCAACACCTCCCCACACACCACCCAACCAGCACAGTGTGGACAGGCTGTTCCCTGGGTATGTCTATACTACACAAAACAAGGCCATGCAGTGATCCTACCCCCACTAACTCCAGAACAAGCAGCAGTTTAGCCCCCTTAGTATGGCACTACAGGTAGGCTAACAAGCTCTGCACATCACTAACAAACTTATACAGCTTCCTATGCTTAGACTCCTTATGCCTGAAGAAGGGAGATTGCGCCCAAAAGCTTGCCAAGAACTTTTTTCCAACTACTCAGTTGGTCTAATAAAAGATATGACATCTACTCAAAGAACCTTTCTGTTCCAGAGCTAGCACAGGTTCTCTCTGCCTTGTACCACATAGAGCCCTGGCATATGTTCATTTAAGGTGCCCAGGATCTGATCCCCTATTCCAACTATAATGCTTCCTGCTGTGCCACACACGTATATCAGATGGTAAAATTTTGGGATAAGAACTCCTACTTGCCAGAGCACGGGATGCTTGGGAGCATGGCCCTGGGTCTCCCTACACCGGCAAACTGAAAGCTGGTTGCCCACGGCCCAGCACGACCCTGTGTGGTCCTGGGGCCAGGGTTGATTACCTTATCAGCCCTGACTCTCGGGCAACCCTAGGCATGCAATTTAGATAAAAACGTTCTATATCAGAAGCTCTCAAACTGTGGTCCGCGGACCACCACTGGTCCACAAGCTCCATTCAGGTGTACTGCAGAAAGGTGACCTAAGGCTAAAGCTGACAAATGTTACACCCGATTTCCCAGAACTCTGCTCAAACAACCAGGCACATCCACTGCATTAGAAAGGTAAGACTACTGATTTTAAAATACGAGTTGTGTGCTTTGATTTGTAGAACAAAAAAAAAGTTAAAGTGGTCTGCCAAGACCCTCAGCAATTTTTAAGTGGTCCGCAAAAAACAGTTTGAGAACCACTATTCTATATTGTACGTGGAACACGTATAATGCTGGTTTACCATTTTAAAGCACCTTAAATTGGGTGCATATGTAATGCCCTTGTCATTCATGCAGTGATAAACACCTTAACTGCAGTGTAAATATAAGAAGTAGGGGTGTGCACAGGCTCCCTGAATGAGTTGCCTCCTAGTCTAGAAGAATGTTTGGGAAAATGCCAGCACGGGGTAGGGGTGCACAAAAGAGAGGCAGGGTTTCCACTTCATATAAGTCACTCAAATGAAAGAGAAAAGAAAGACTCCTCTAGCAGCACAGTACTGAGACAACAGGCAAGCAATGGCTTCGAGAGAGGGAGGGGTAGGCACCCCACAGTGAAACAGCATCTCTGCTGGGGAACTGGTTTCCTAAGGCTAAGGCAAATGAGAGGTTGCTGGTATAGCACTAGTTTGAATGTCTCAGAAGGGGCAACTCAATCCTCCCTCTACCTCTGGTAAAGGCCTCATATGGTTTCCTTGATGTGGATGGGATGAAATTTTCAATGTCACAGTCTTGCCCCTGCTGTACTAACATGAACTGCATTATGCTGGCTCTTACTGTAAGCAGTCCTGAACCTGTGTTGGGAAGGGGGACATATAAATAAACAAACACTATCTGCACCCTTGGCCAAGCACAGGGCTTGCTCACATGTTCTGGTCCAATTAGTTTCCTTCCACTGTGGGTGTAGAAAGATACCAAGCACCAGCAGCTACAATGCATCCACAGCAAGTGGCTGCTTTTGTCTACTGTTTGCAGAGCATTTGAAGATCTTTCAGGATGAATACTGTTAAAAAGGCAGGCCAGTCCTCATGTATGAGGAAGAAGCAAGAGACTTGTACACTGACTGCACTAGCCAACAGACCACCTGTGTCTGTGCACCAGGTAGGTGCCATCCCCTGCTCCCCCACCCCACCATGGAGCTGGCTTCCAAGTGCTTCAAGCTCAGGCAGGGAAGCCATAAGATACTTGCCATTCATCTAGGGACACCAAGAAACCACACATAGAGCAAGAAGCCTGCAGAAAGACTGAAGTTATTCCCGTCACCAGAGATCTCTGATACAGCCTTTGCATACAATGCACAAGTAATGCCCCCCCTTCCTCCACACACGTCCAAGGATGTAGCTATCATATGTGCCAATAACCATATTCCAGCAACACCAGATCTCAGCAAAGGCTCCACAAGTTAAGGAAAGACCTCAGGCCTGAGAAATGCAGCACTGTACTGTAGGAATTATCCCACTCCACGTGGAAAGGATACAGAGTGAGCTAGCTAGGGTGCAGAGCCCTGTGCTGACATGACCGCTGTCCAGGGTCATGCTGTCTTTCACAGCAGAGAATACGGCAGTAGGTACCGACAAGGCTACAGACTTATATAAAAGCAGAGAGAAACAGATCTAAAAGCAAAGCTACAGATTAGGCCTTCAGCAAGAGCCAGAGTCTGGGCTCAGCTTCAGAAACATAACTGGTCAGTTCTGCATAGTGTTCCAAGCTGTCTGCAATAACCAGGAAAGGATTCAACAGAAAGAGAACGTTAGCTAAAACATCTTGGAGACCTACGCTTACAGGAGAGTACCCTGAACCCCAGCTCTGCTCCTGCAGCCCTAAAAACTGCTCTCAGTACAACCCCCTCTAATCTCCTCAGGAAAAATAGTGTGTCCCACATCACAGGCCTTCCCCTGGGTACAGTGCCCTAGTGCACAGCCCCTTTGATCTAAGGGGAAGAAACAGTGTCCTGCAGCATAAGTTCAGAGTTCCAGGCAGGAATGGGCCATCAGATCTTCTAGGCTAGGGGTGGCCAACCTGGAGCACAGGCAGAGTGCGTGCCACATGGCAGATCAGAGAGGGACAGGCAGCACAGTGACAGACAAGGCAGGGAGCAGAAATCAGAGCAGAGCAGATAGACCAGGGGAAGGGGACCAGAATGGCATTCAGGAAGCATGTAGGGCTAATTAGTGGCACATGCCAAAAAGGATGGCCCCCATCAATTTAGTCTGATTTCCTGTGCATCATAAGACATTATATCATTCCCAAATGCCCTTGCACTGAGTTCAGCAACTTTAGTTTCAGCCCCCAGGGGACCCAACTGTTTTGTGACAGCCAGAAAATGGGAGGGATTGTGATACCATCAAAACCCAAGTCCTTGCAATGTCAGGGATGTTTGGCTGGGAATTAGGGGTGCACCAACAGAGATTTTGGGGGCTGATACCGATAGCCGATTTTTAAGGAGGCATAACGATCCAATTTCCAATACCAGCCCCGCAGCTTGGAGAGCTGCATGCAGCTGGTAAGTCTGGTGTGGTGGAAGGGGAGGGAAGGAAGGGGCATGGTGGGGGGCAAATCAAGGCCCCTGCTGTGAGGGAGGAGTGCAGCTGGGGCAAGCGCTACCCAGCCAAGGCAGGGCACAGGATGGAGCTGCAGCTCATCAACACACACACCCCGCTGCACACTACTCATCAAGGAGTTGCCGGTCCAACACTCGCCTGCTGATGGCGGCTCCTGCCACTCGTCTGGGAGGGCATGTTGGGGAGGGGCATGTGCCCCCAGATCTGGGCAGGGCAGGCCAGGAAGAACCCCATGCAGCCCTGGCCCCAGTCCACCCTGATCCAGAGGCACATGCCTACCCGCCCCCCCCCCCCCCCCCCCCCCCCCCCCCCCCCCCCCCGAGACGAGCAGTGGCAGGAACTGCCAGACAAGCAGGCAAGCCCCATACCAGCAGCTCCCTGATGAGAAGCATGCAGCATTGGGAGCCGCCCCCCCGGGTAAGCCACAGGTCCGTCCCGTGCCCGGCCCACCCCACTCTGGGCAGTGCTTGCCTCAGCCCGAGCCCCACTCCTTCACTGTGAGGGCCTTGATCTGCTCCTGGCCCCCCCCCACCTCTTCCCTCCCCCCTCCCCTTCCACCACACCCGACTTACCAGCTGTATGCAGCTCTAAGCTGCCGGGCTGTTCTCACTGACTGCGTGCTGCACTGCAGCTGCACACACACACGGGCATTTATCAGACAAATTATCAGCCACATCAGGCCGATTTCCGATATGATCCATTTTCTTTATATCAGTGCTGATCAAATATTGGACCGACGTATCAATGCACTTCTAGTGAGAATGTGGCCAACTGCTGCCAACAACTATTCAAACTCTGTGCTTCAGAGAAGGCAACCTATGCCCAGAGATATCCACCAGTCTGAGCTTCCTGATCCCGATCACAAGGGCTCCCAGAGGGTCTCAGGTCAGCTACCAGCCAGGTGCGGCTTGGCTACAACTTCCTAAAACACAATAAAGAAATCCAACTGGCCATCTCCGCTCATTCATCTCCCCATCCCCAAAGATCCTGTCCCCTCATGCTAACCACTTTTTCCCTCCCATATCCTGTCTTTCTTCTCCTTTCCCTCCTGAGGCTCCATTCTCTCTCCTAGCCCAGGTCTGCCCTACTTCAGGCATCTCACACTGTCTCCTGAACCTACCCCTCAGTCCTCTGAAGTCCTACCTCTTCTGTTCTCCCTTTCCCTACTTTCTTCCTGAACTTCACACTTACACTTCACACCTCAGGTCCCTCTTGCATTTTAGCGCTTTGGGGTCTCTTGCAGGGTTGGTTCACTCAATTACCCCTACTGGAAGCCCCCTTGCAAATCCTGATTCCTACTTCAGCAGCCATTCTGCTTCATAGCTCAGCAATTTCAGGTGTGCCACAACACATCCACCCCTACCAGATCATTTACAATCACTTATCTCCAACACACACATACTCCCTCTGCAGCAAAATCATGAGAGATGGAGGAGGGAAGCAGGCAGCCTGCAGGCCAGGCACAATGACATCTGAGGCCAACTGCACCCAGGATACCACATCAACTCAGCACCCTCTACTGGGAGAAGCCAGGAAGCTCAGGTTTTGCAAGACCCTGCCAAGTGCTGGAGCCTTTCTCCACATCTCAGAGAAAGCTGGCCCAGTTCTAAGCTGCAGAAATTAACTTTAAAATTAAATAACTCAGGCAGCCTTAACTGCCACTCTCTCTAAGCCTGACCACAAGCTTACTAGATTTAAAAAAAAGAACACAAGTTTCACCTTGGTATGTGGAACTGAACATGTTCAAAGGGGGATAAGGAGTCTATTTCCTAACCAACAGTCCTCACAAATCCCCCATCCTGAAGGCACATCTTAAGTTCTTTGTCATTTTTACATTTCCTTGCATTTAGCCATCCTGAAGCAGACACTGTCTACCTGAGCTCAACTAGCTGAGCGTCCCAAATCAGTCAGTGCCAGTGACCAGATCACTCCAGCATGTACCACTCCTCCAATCCATAGGTCACTGGCAATTTTATCAGTTACAATTTTTGGGGTATGGATGGAAAGCTATGGCCCATGGGCCAGATTCAGTCCATGGCCATGGGGCTTTGGCAGAATTCAATGGCAGGGGGAAGCACTGGCAACAGGAACATTTCCTGTGCCACAGCAGGGAGAAAAAGAGGTGACAGACAGGTCCTACCACCTCATAGTATCATAGTGCTTAGGGTCAGAAGGGACCGAAATAGATCATCAGGTCTGACCCCCTGCCCTGGGCAGGAACAGGTGGGTCATATCACCCCAGCCAAGTATCTGTCCAGCCTCCTCTTGAAGACCCCCAAGGTAGGAGAGAGTACCACCTCACTTGGGAGTCCATTCCAGAGCCTGTCCAACTCTGACCCAAGCTGGGTTATTCTGGCCCATGGTCTGAAAAGGTTGCCAACCACTACCTTAAGGAAGTCAAGGTATAATATAACAACACAGTTTCTCTTTATGAAATTACTTCACGTAAACTCATGTTTATTGGCACTAGTTATATCACTGTCCTCTTCATTGATTATTTCAACCCCTTATTGAAGACCCATGATTTTACATAGGATCAGCATCAGAGTAATAGGCCTGTTGTTACCCTGATGCACTCCAAGTCCGTTCCCTCAAGAACCTCTTATGTGCCTGTCAGAACCCATTAATTAAATGCCTATGGCACAGTAGGAAATCCCAGCACAGTAAAAAGCCCGCCAAGTTCAACAGCTACTTTGTTTAAGTTTCAATGAGTCCTCGTAATTGGCTAACCATGCGCGCCACCCACTGGCCGGTTACAAATTATTCCCACTTGGCAACTAGCGATTGGCTTACTAACTATATAAAAGTATGAATGGTTTCCACCCTCGTTGGAGAACTCTGCACGCATCCTGGAGTAAACTTGGTGGACTGATCACCCACCAATGACTCCCCATCACCGACCTCCCTGACATACCCCCTCCCCTGCATGCTCGATAAGCCGTTTACGGAACGTCTCCTCTCGTCTCAAAGAGCTCTCGCTACGTTTGTAACTGCAATCAAAGTCAGCTTCTTCCTGCGCTGCACGCATCAGCGGCGTAAGTAAACAATCTATTTTACCAATACACATTTGTGCCTAATTCCACTCCACTCGCCGAAGTACCCACCTGACGTTCCGGGCTCCTGGCCATAGCCCGGCAAGCCGGTTGGACACCACAGTGCCAAGCAAATAGTACCACGTAACAGAGCTGGGGCTATGCCAGCTCAAAGCACCCAAATGGCTGTTGCAAACATCTGATATCAAATGAATCTGCAAAAACATCTCACAGACAAATCTCTAGCCTCAATGTTTACTTGACAGCTCACATCATCCGCCTGTGATAGACAACTCATGGCCAGAATTTCCCCAACAATTGAATACCTCTCATAGACAAGGAAAAAAAATCCTGTTCCTTCAAATACTACATTGCTTTGCTAGATGGGTTTTGGCTAGTGAGAGCATAGGTTAAGTTCCATAAAGCTCATAAATCTCACTGCCAGTAGGCACAGGCCATAGCAACTAGAGACGCACCAATGCATTGGGCGGATATCAGATCGGCACCGATATAAAGAAAATTGGCTGCATCGGAAGTGGGGCCAATGCAGCCGATAATTTGGCCACTAAGTGCCCGTGCATGCATGCAGCCATGGTGCAGTGCACAGGCAGTGAGGAATACAGCCCGGCAGCTTGGAGAGCTGCGTGCAGCTGTTAAGTCTGTTGTGGTGAAAGTGGAGGGGAGAGGGAAGGGGCGGGGGCAGATCAACACCCCCATGGTAATGGAGAGAGTGAGGCGGAGACAGATGCTGCCCAGCTGGGGCAGGGGGGGGGACAGAGCAGCAGCTCATACAGGGGGGCATGGGGAGGAAGGGGGGCAGCTCATACCGCTGCCTGCACCCTGGGAGAGTATGGGGGGGGCGTGTGCCCCTGGATCTGCACGGAGTGGGGTGGGCTGCAGCTGAGGGCTGAAGCCAGATCTCTCCTCCAGCCGGGCTCTCCTCCACCCAGCTCTCTCCTCCAGCCGGGCTCTCCTCGGCAAGGGCTGCGCTTGGGGCAGGCAGTGGCAGCGCTGGGAGGGGCTACAGTTACCACAAATTTTGCTGTAGCCCCCCCACAGTTCCCCCTCCCAGTGCCACCGTTGCCCACCCCGAGTCCAGCCCCCGCCAAGAGACTGGTGCAGCCCCAGCTCCAGCCTGCCCCCTCCCCGGGTGTGTGCACAGCGATGGGAGCTGATCCCCACCCCCCGGACGAGCCACGGTTCCATCCCACGCCCTGCCCCGGCTGGCCACTGTCTGCCCCTGCCCCAACTCCATCCCTCACCATGGGGAGCGTTGATCTGCCCCCACTCCCCTTCCCGCCACAACAGACTTACCAGCTGCATGCAGCTTTATTGGAAATTGGATCCGTATCAGCCAATATTCCTCCTTAAAAATTGGTTATTGGTATCAGCCCCAAATATCTTTACTGGTGCATCCCTACCAGAGATCCCTACCTAACAAGTCTGCAACAAATAGCTTTCAAGAGAAGTCTGCACACAGGAGGCTGTCCAACATAGAGCTCCTTCCAGTGAAAGAAGGGATGCCTAACTGCTTCTAAAGGAAGGGGGCATCAGGCCTAGAAACAAACACGCTACTATCCTAAGACTCCACAAATAAGACATGATATGTCAAAATACAGAAATAGTGGTAGCAAATCCCTTGGTCAACAAGGCCTCTCCAATCACGCAAACGTTGTCCTTCCCTTTAATCTCCTGACTATATTACATTGACAAAGACAGGCTTGACCAAAATACAGCCTCCCAAACAGCCTGAAGAGGCTGTCGGCCAACATGAAAGAGGGTCTACTGCACCAGTCCATATCTACATTTAAGCAAGTTAGTCTCTCATAAGGTGCCACCCTGCCCTGCCTTCCCTTTGATTTCAGACTAAGGCAAATAACTGTATCTCTCTACATTTGACTGTAAGAGAAGGCAAACACTCCAGACTCTGCTAGTGTCTACACCAGTGGTTCCTAAACTGTGTGTCATGACCCCAAATGGGGTTGCAACATCAGCGGATGGGGTCAGGATACAGGGATCCGGGTTTTCTGTTCCCTGCAAAAAAACAGATTTTCTTCTTCAAAGATAGAGTTCCAGCCTGCAAGGGGATGCTTGGGGCACCACGTGAACGTGGCAACCACATGCACGTGGCAGCCAAGCAGTGGTAGACAGCAGCTCCCACAGCTCCCTCCAGGTAAGTCTATGGGGGTCCGGAGGAAGGTGCACAGGGGACGCATTGTGGGAAGCAGTGGGAGGGCAGGGGGGACAGATGATACGGGGGGGGGAAGCACATGCCCCCTGAGATTTTTTGCCCTATAGCAGGGTGCAAGGCTGCAGCCACGCCAGACCAGCTCCGGGGCAGAAGCCACCTCCACAGCCCAGCAGGTGGGACCTGACACAGGAGGGAATGCTGTACTGCCATGGCTGCAAAAGGTGAGTTGTGACAACGTGAAGTTGTGCCCCCACTGCTGCCAGGCAGGCAGGGGGCACCTCAGTTTGATGGCCACAGTTGTGCAGTGCTCCCTTCTGCCCTGGGTCCCAGCTTGCTGGGCTGCTGAGGCCCCAGGGGGCAGCTGGGCAAGGAGTCCCAAGCTTGCAACAGGAAGCCCACATTCCCCCTCCCCCTGTGGGTTCCACTCCTGCCCTGCTGTGCTGCCTGCAGAGGCAGGGGGTGGGAGCAGCAAAGGGAGCCAGGCTCCATGGTTCACTCCAGCTACAGCAGCTGCCACCTCCCACGGGTGACAGCTGGGGCTCAGACGCTGCTGTGGAGCAGGGGACTGTGGGACCTGGGGATGGGGGGTGCATGTTGGCTGGGAGTGAGGGGCATCGGCAGGGCCCAGGAGTCTGTAGCTGCAGATTGGGAGTGTGGGACCATGCTGAGGAAGTGGGTTGTTAGTGGGGTCATGCAGCGGGAGGGATGCAGCCCTCAAATACACTTGAAAAGTCATCACTCTTAAGTCCTGGATACTTTTGCTTCCGAGTGAATGCAGAGGCATACTTCTTGCTTTGAAACTTTACTCCCACTGACCAAACACCACTCAAAACAGTGGAGGTACACAGAATGCTAACAGGCCTGTAACATGCACCCTGCCCTGATGACCATGCACAAAACTCTCCCTCCACCGGGAAGCCCAAGGGGAACAGGAATTAAAGCCCAATGAAAGCCCAACACACAGCAGTAAAGCATCAATCCCAAGCTCCAGCAACAGGGGCTGTTCTCAGGAGGGAAAGAGCCGCGAACCTAGAAAGCAAAGGCTCACGAGCAGCGCGGGAGGAGCAAGGCAGGAACCGGGGCCCGAGCCGCACGGCCCAGGAACGAGAGATCAGAGACGCGCCGCAGGAGGGCGGCAGGGGCAGGCCCGGGGCACAGCGGCCCGTGACGAGCACACCCGGCAGCTGCCAAGCCAGGGCTGCGCCGCGGAAAACTGCGGGCCGAGCCGGGCCGCGCCGGACGAAGGAGGCGCGTGCGGGGACGGGAAGCCGAGCCGCAGGGCCCGCACGGGGGACTCTGCTCTCCGCAGGAGCCGGGCGCCAGCCCAGCCCAGCCCTGCCCCGCCCCGCCAGAAGCGGACGAGCCGCGGGCCGGCGGCGGATCCCGGAGCTCGTGGCGGCCCCGGCATAAGGGCTACAGCTCGAGCCGGCGGGGCGGGGCGGGCAGGCCGCGCGGGGCAGGGGTCTCACCTGAGTCCGTCTCCGCCGCCCCCGCCTTCGCCGCGTGCACTTCCCGCCCAGCCCCGCGCTGACCCTGCTCGGCCCCACCAATCAGCCGGCGCCGCCGAGGCCCCCGTCGGCCAATGGACAAGGAGAACGCAGCCCCGCCCAGGACTGCGCGGCCAGGCCGCCACCGCCCCCCAGCTCCTCAGCCTACCGGAGGCCTTGGCGTGAGGAAGAATGGCGCGGGCGCGGGGCGGGATCTCCGTGTGCGGCATCCAATCAGAAATCACAGCGCGTCCCAGCGTAGCCAATGGCCCGAAAGAATGGGAAAAGCACTTCCTCACCCCCTAGGCCAGGAGGACTCGACAAAGCCGGCAGCCATTGGCGGTTTGGAGAGGCGGGGCCGTGCGTCACGGGGCACGTGAGGGGGCCCCGCCCCATCCTGGTGCCGCCGGCAGGGGGCGCGCGGGCGGGGGCGGCGCGGGGCCGGGCCGGGCCTTGCCGGGCGACGCGTCCCCCGCTCGGGCTGGCTGCGGGCAGGCCCGGGATCCGAGGGAGCTGCAGGTCCCATGAGGCTGAAGTTGGTTCTTTATTCCCAGTTCCTTATTCCCGATTCCTTATTCCTGGTTCCTTTTTCAAAGCTAATCTAGACCCAATAAAAACGTGTTATTAGTGAATTACACATTCTGAAGAGACAGAATTTCATTAACTACACACGTACTAATTAATATATAAAATAATATTTCACATCAAGTACAGCACCCTAAACAAATGTCAGATTAGGATGGGATTATGGGGCAAAATGCTTCTTGGGCCATCCCAAATTTGGTGCTGATGCCACTGGGGGACTGTCCCAAAGAACCATGACCACAGACCCGCCCCGCCCAAAGCACGGTTGGCCGTGCCCAGCTGCCAACTAACAGCCCCCATGCCCACTATACTAAGTATAATGGCTTGAATAAGGAACTGGTTTTTGAGCCCGGATTATGTCTAGAAATTCTGCTTGGGCCACCCATCAGAATACCTCTGCGCAACTAGGGGACTGTCCTGGACATCTGTCACCAGAGACTTGCCCGGCCCAAAAAGCAGTTTGGCTGTGCCAGGATGCCAACAGTGCCCCAGCCACTGCACTAAATTAATGGACCCGAATAAGGAATTGGATTATGGGCTGGGATTACACCCAGAAATCCTTCTTGGGCCACCCCAGGCCACACCTCAGTGCCAGCAGGGGACGCTTATGGACATCTCTGAGCAGAGACTTCCCCGGCCCAAAGTGCGGTGTGGCCGTACCAGACTGCCAACCGACAGCACCCATGCCAGTGTGCTAAGTATCTGGACCCGAATAAAGAACTGGATTTTGGGCCGGGATTATACCCAGACATCCTTCTTGGGCCACCCCAGACCACACCTCTACGCCACCAGGGGACTGTCCTGGACATCCGTGACCAGAGACCTGCCTGGCCCAAAGTGCGGTTCGGCCGTGCCTGGCTGCCAACAGACAGCACACCAGCCACTGTGCTAACTGTACACACCCGAATAAGGAACTGGATTTTGGGCCAGGATTATACCCAGAAACCCTTCTTGGGCCACCCCAGACCACATCTCTGTGGCACTGGGGGACCTACCTGGACAGAGAGATGTGGTCTGGGGTGGCCCAAGAAGGATTTCTGGGTATAATCCCAGCTCAAAAAAACAGTTCCTTATTCAGGGCCATTAATTTAGCACAGTGTCTGTGGTGTGGTGTCAGTTGGCAACCTGGCATGACTAAACCGTGTTTTGGGCTGGGCAGAGATGCCCAGGATTGTCCCCTGGTACCACAGAGGTGTGGTCTGGGGTGGCCCAAGAAGGATTTCTGGGTACAATCCCAGCCCAAAAAAACAGTTTCTTATTCAGGTCCGTATATGTAGAACAGTGTCTGGGGAATGGTGTCAGTTGACAACCTGGCACGGCTAAGCCGTGTTTTGGGCTGGGCAAATCTTTGGTCAGAGACGTCCAGGAGAGTCCTCTGGTGCCACAGAGGTGTGGTCTGGGGTGGTCCAAGGAGGATTTCTGGGTATAATCCCAGCCCATAATCCAGTTCTTTATTCAGTTCCATATACTTAGCACATTGGCTCTGGTCCTGTCTGTTGGCAGCCTGGCATGGCCAAACCGCATTTTGGACTGGGTAAATCTCTGGTCGGAGATGTCCATAAGCATCCCCTGGTGGCACAAAGACATGATATGGGGTGGCCTAAGAAGGATTTCTCGATATAATCCCAGTCCAAATCCAGTTCCTGATTCAGTTCCATGTATTTAGAACAGCGGCTGGGGTGCTGACTGTTGTCAGCTTGGCACGGCCAAACCGCACTTTGGACCGGGCAAGTCTCTGGTCACAGATGTCCAGGACAGTCCCCCGGTGCCACAGAGGTATTCTGATGGGTGGCCCAAGCAGAATTTCTAGCCATAATCCCATCCTGAAAGCCAGTTCCTTATCCAAGTCATTATACTTAGTATAGTGGGCATGGGGGCTGTTATTTGGCAGCTTGGCACAGCCAAACTGTGGTTTGGGCCAGGCAGGACTGTGGTCATGGTTCTTTGGTACAGTCCCCCAGTGGCATCACAATGAAATTTGGGGTGGCCTAAGAAGTATTTTGCCCCATAATCCAATCCTAATCTAACCTTCATTTAGGGCTCTGTACTTGATGTGGAATATTATTTTACATATTAGTAAGTAAATACGCATAGCTAATGAAATTTTCTTTAGGGTATGGAATTCATTAATAACAAGTTTTTATTGGGTCTAGATTAGCTTTGAAAAAGGAACTGGGAATAGGGAATAAGGAACTGGGAATAAGGAACCAACTTCAGCCTCATGCGGATCCCCATGTGCCTTGAGCACATGGGCCCCAGTCTTGTGCAGGAAGCAGCCACCGCAGAGTGCACAGCGCAGCCCAGAGCTCTTGCCCTGCTGGAGCCGCTTCCTGAGGCTGAGCAAGTTCCTGGAAGCAGCTGGGGAAGGCTGCGGTGTGGGGGCGATTCCACTGCCAGGCTGAAGGTGGTTCCTCACCAGAGCTAATGAATTAGGCATGCTGAAGAGCTGGAATTTCATCAGGGATGTACACTTACTAATAACACCATAAAATAATATCTTATAAAGTGCACAGCCCTGAATAAAAAACTGGGATTACAGGGAAAAATCCTTTTCGATTCACCCCAAGCCATACTTCTCTGCCATTGGGGGCCGTCCCAAAGAAGACAGGGCAGTCCTGCCCACCCTGACGCTTTGTTTTGGAGTGCCAACCTGACAAGCCATAGGCCCCAAATAAGGATCTGTGCTTCCACTGGATTGTATGGCTTGGGGCGACCTGACAAGGATCTTTACCTGTGATCCCAGCCCAAAAACAGCTCCTTATTGAGGACTATATCAATAGCACACAGGGTCTGCCATCAGGGGACTCTCCCAAAGAAGACTAGCAGAGTCCTATTACTACCTCAGTCACTTTAATAAAATAAATTCTAAGTACCTTTAGATTTTGGCATTTAATTTGGGCGGGGGTTATTCACGGAAAAGTGAGAGCTCCCCCTGTCCCCTTAGCTCAATGGGATGCAGGTCCAGGCCCCTCACTGACCACCCACAGCCCCCTGCTCTCACCAGCTCTGCTGGAGGGGGCCCCCAGCTGCCAGGGCTATGGGACCAGGGACCTGGGTTTGCAGCCCCCTACCCACCCCCCACAGCAGTGACTGAACCCTGGCTGCTGCCTGTGGGAGGCAGCAGCTCCAGCAGCCCCAGTGGGGAGTGGAGCCTAATTTAAAAACTCCATCATAGTAATGCCAGCTCTCAATCTCACCAAGTTTGTGGAAATATAAAAAATGGTTGCCAGCGTTGTACATTACTGCAACTACTTTGTACCTGCAATGACAAAACCTTTGTTTTAGCAAGCTCGGATAAATTTGCAAATATGTCTGACGTTCTCTATTGAATTAATCAGGATTGATGACATATTTTAACTAGCAACATTCTGTCTACTTAAATAAAAAGACCTAAATGCAGGATACAAGAAAGGGATTATGGGGTGGGGAAAGGAATAGGGCTCTACTGTTGACCTGAGGGGGCGTGTAGCACACAGTAGGGAGCACTACTAGGCAGAGCTACCTGCCTCACTGTGCCAGGCCAAAACCACACTTCAGGAGTCTCCCACGGGGTGTCTACAGTTGGCTGTCCCGCTTCCTGGAGAACACCCGCAAGCCTGGGGTAACGGTGCCACCACCTGGGCACTGGTGTCTGTTAGGGATCTGTGAAGCCTGGGGCACACAGATCCTGACAAGCCTTGGGGGTGCTTTGCCCACTGGTAATATCTCTGGGTGCCTCTTTCAGCCCAAAGCATCCCAGGATAGCCTCAGGTAGGAATGAGGGAACATAAACAGACAAACTCTGCTGGTCAGGCTGGGAGCAAAAAGGCTTGCCTCTTTCCCCTCTGCAGCAATACAGCAAGGCACTCTGTAACCCAATACCTTGGGGGGGGTAGAGCAAGGAAGTCAGAATACACTTTGAGCAAGCGTAAGCAATCAGTTTTATATAGCCTTGGACATTATCCTTTTAACATGTCTGCCTAGACAAATCCTAACTCCTGGCTAGTTTCCAAGTTTTTACTTACAGAAGTTCATCCAGGCTGCAGCCTGGAGGCACTTTGCTTGTGGCTTTTCAAAATGCCTGCTGGAGGAAGAAAGCACTTCCCCCTCCCCTTAGGAATTTATTCGGCAGGGTCAACTGGTTGACCGGCCTGAACCAAAAAGAAAGCAAGTGAGAGAGAGCAAGAGTCCGCCTGGAATGACCCAAAGGAGGGGCAGAGAGACGGATTTCTTCACAGGGCGTGTCTTAATCAACTGATTAATATTTTTTAATTTGAGTAAGGCCCTTAACCAGCAGGAAGCACAACCTCTCTTGAAAGAGGTGGCTGAGTAGAATGTATTCTATGGGTACTTGCTGGCCCAAGCTGACTTGCTCTGGGCTTTGGGCTCTTCAGAGCAAGCTAGAAGCTCGGCTTGGTTTGCTGGTTAAATAAATTGTTGGATACACAAAAGGAGATTCAACAAAACTAGTTATTATTAAAGACTGAACAATAAACAATTATATACAACTTGTAAACAAGACAAAAGGGACAAAGAAGAGGAAATACACTGAAGAGAGAAAGAGGATACTAATACATTATCAAAACTTGCTTGAAGCAGCAACTGGGGCTAAATATGCATATGGTTTTATTTCAACTTACATAATGTCATCAGTTAATTCTTACACTGACAATTTATTTAATGTCATAGAAATGTCTGGTAGAAAAACCAAGGATGAAATTTTAAATTCTTCTGTGATCAAACTTCACTGCAAGTGTTATGAGTAAGGTGAGGGCTTGGAGCTGTGATGTAAGTAGAGAGTAGTCATTCTGCCAAAGCACAAAAGGCCTTGTGCTTGTAGTTCAAGGGTGGGCAATTATTTTGGGCAGAGGTATGGTAACCAATACCTCTAAGCATCCTGTTTGGCCACTCAAGACCCATCACATTTAATTGCCAAGTTAATCAAAGGCTGTGAAAAATACAAGTCTTCACACCTAGATAAAACCCAAAACAGGAGCCATGAAATTTAACAATTGTAATATGTTGGTCACCCTTTTCCTCCATTTTGTTTGGACTTTAATTGGCCAACCACCAAGGAAAAATGCTTTGAAGCTATACAATTAAAACAGTATAAAAAGCAAGATAGAACTGCCAGCCAGGTGTGCAGTCCAAAAAATATCAAGAAGCCACCCTGCACTTAGCCCACAAATGAAGGCTGTAAGACTGGACCAGCTTCCCTGCCTGCACTGGTGAGAAAACACTGCTGCAGCTAAGTATGTACTAGGACTTTATGTAATGGCTCATTTTATATTGGGAAAGTCTTTTTCTGTCATTTAGTTTTGAAAGTTGTTGGTAGTTATTAAAACAAGCCTTTCTGCTATTAATCAATCTAGTGTGTCAATTCTTAAAGCACTAGATTTTAAGTGCAACAGGCTCTCCTGCCTCCCTACCCCCCACCCACCAAGTGTCCTGCTCATGCAACCCCAGAGACTGATTGGAAACTCAACCCCTATGGTGCCTTTTACCAGACTAGACTTCCAGCCCTAGGTTGGTAGCCAGTGGATGAATGTTGTGCTGGCTGTGATGCCCTTCCCCTCACTCCATCAAACAGATACCTGGCTTGGTCGGCCCTCCTTCTCTGTGCCCACACATTCTCCACTTTCTCCTGGTTCAGCACCCTTCTTTCTGACTGGTCATCCAGGTGAGGGGCAATCACACCTCCATCAGTGCATTCCCCAAACCCTGTCTGCACTTTTGTTAAATTCTCACCCATGAGAGCAGCTACGTTAGCCTATCAATTTCTCCCCAACCCCTAGGGACTCAAGCAGAGTGGATTCAGGATCAGACATAAGGTACCTAATTCCACCTAGATGCTTAATAGGTGAGACAGGACCTGCCCTGCTGGCTTGCATTTGGTGCTGGTGCTGGGCTGTGGTTTGAGGCACCCCCTATGCATTGTGTTCATCTCCCTGTGATGGGTGCCTAACGGTCACATGATGAAACACTCAATGTCATAATGCCTGGACCCTTCTGACCTAGGTCTTATTCCCTCTGGGAATGCAGCTATAGGGAATTAGGGTGAGAACTGAGCTGGAATTTGTTGAAGTAAACTTGGACACATCCTCTTGTGCAACTCAGACATCAACATCTTAGAAGAAGTGACCAGTGGGCACCCAGTTCTGCAGACAAGCCAAGTACTTCCTGAGGACTCTTACTGCAAAGGTTGAACCATTTGGCCATGACCTTTGCCACAGCCTCCTCACATGTATATGGAACCGTACATGACCTCTATTACAAAACCTGTGGCTGGATCTGACCAGCATGTGTGACTGTGGGGGACTGGAACAAGTGTGGTAGGGGCAGAGGCAGGGTGGCAAAAATCATTTAGTCCTGGTGCCAACCTGGACTGAATGGGGCAGGGCCTTCTGGAGGAGGATCAGCAGGGAAGGTTTCTGACCTCAACCAGGGGAGCAAACAAGAAAAGTGATTGCCTGAATTTTCAGGGGCAGTAGTTGGGAGAGGGCAGGGCACAGGGACAAAGTGATACACTACTGGTTATAGCCACCCTACTAAAAACACATCCCTGAAATATAGCTAATCCTGGGATTGGAGCCATGCTTCCTCTGCATTTGCTGTAGGGCTAAGAGGGAGGGTGCTGCAAAAGGGAAGCAAGGTCCATGGGCTGAAGCACAAAGCAGAAGACAGAACCAGTCCTCCCTCCTGCATCTGTCCTCAACCTGCAGTCAGTGGTGAGGGAGGGGGCTGAGGAGAGACCCAGACTGCTTTGGCTCAACAGCCATCCTCCTTCACCTGAGCTGGATCCAGATGAAACCTGGCTGTGGTTAATTGTGAACAAAAGCAAAGAGTTTGCCCTTTTAGCTTCTTCCCCTTCCTGCATGTGCTGATTGAACTATATCCCAGCAGGATTTAGGTTGAGAGTGCAGGGCCCACAACATCCAGGGTGGGGAAGACACAAGAGTATGTAGAACCCAGCAAAGAGGGATGACACAGCCTCTCCCCCCTCTTCCCCAGGCTCCAGCCCTTGGACCTAAAGCTGATGTTCACAGTGGAGAGGGGCTGGGCACTCCCCCTCCACCTCCCAGGTCCCAGCACTGTGCAACATGGAAACCTGCCTTCCCCCTGCCCCAGGCCTGTATTCTGTCAGTGCCCAGTGCCAGACTGCCTCATTCTGGGCAAGTCCTTGGATGCCTGGTGATATGCAAACCAGCTGAGCTTAAGAAGATAAAAGAGAAGGGCCTGGGTTCTCCCCTCCCCAGCAGAACGCTCAGCTCCAGCCCCACCTTCACACAGCCTCCAGTTTCCCTTCACAGCTGCCTGAAATACAGTCCTATCTCCTGCTCCTTCAGGATCTTGGGAGTGCCCCCTTCCCTGCAGTTTGTGTGAAGGTGATGGGGACAAGGGCCCTAAGCTGAAATAGTGTATTGTTTGGAAGGGCTGCTGAGCTATGTGCAAAGCACAGAGAAGCTGAAGCCTGTAATACACATGGATGAGGGTGGCTCTGAGCCTGGCCCATGATCACTGTCATGGGCATCCAGGAGGGAAGGAGGACGGAAAAACGTGAAGTTGGTAAACAAGGCTCCCTTCTAGGTACCAGACTGCCAAGCGTTCATCCTGAGATGTTGCAGAGTCACTTGGAAGAACTGGATGTGTTTAAGTCGGCAGGCCCGGATGAGCTCCATTCGAGGGTACTGAAGGCACTGGCTGATGTCATTGCACAGTCACGAGCAAGAATATTTGAACGCTTGTGGAGCATGGGCCAGGTCCCAGAGGACTGGAAAAGGGCCAATGTGGTCCCTATTTTCAAGAAGGGGAGGAAGGAGGATCCAGGCAACTATAGGCCAGTCAGTCTCACCTCCATCTTTGGCAAAGTCTTTGAAAAGATTATTAAGGCTCATATATGCAAGAGCCCAGCAGGGAAAATTATGCTGAGGGGAAACCAGCACGGGTTCGTAGCAGGTAGATTATGCCTGACTAATTTAGTTTCTTTTTATGACCAGGTTACAAAACACCTGGACGCAGGAGTAGGGGTTGATATCATCTACTTAGACTTCAGGAAGGCCTTTGATATGGTATCCCACCCATTCTGGTGAACAAGTTAAGAGGTTGTGACTTGGATGATTACACAGTCCGGTGGGTGGCAAATTGGCTAGAGGGTTGAAGCCAGAGAGTGGTGGTGGATGGGTCGGTATTGACCTGGAAGGACATGGGCAGTGGGGTCCTGCAGGGCTCGGTCCTTGGACCGATACTCTTCAATGTCTTCATCAGCGACTTGGACGAGGGAGTGAAGTGTACTCTGTCCAAGTTTGTGGATAATACAAAACTGTGGGGAGAAGTGGACAAGCTGGAGGGCAGGGAACAACTACAGGCAGACCTGGACAGGTTGGACAAACAGGCAGAAAAAAATAGAATGTGATTTAACAAGGAGAAATGCAAAGGGCTGCACCTAGGGAGGAAAAATGTCCAGCACCCCTACTGACTAGGAAATGACCTGCTCAGTAGCACGGAAGTGGAAAGGGATCTTGGAGTCCTAATTGACTCCAAGATGAACATGAGTTGTCAGTGTGACAAAGTCATCAGAAAAGCTAACTGCACTTTATCATGCATCTGCAGATGCATGACAAGCAGAGCCAAGGAGGTGATACTTTCCCTCTATGGGGTGCTGGTCAGACCACAGTTGGAATATTGCATGCAGTTTTGGGCGCCACACCTCAAGAGGGATATGGATAACCTGGAGAAGGTCCAGGGAAGGGCCACTCATATGGTTAAGGGCTTGCAGGCCAAGCCCGACGAGGAGAGACTAGGGCACCTGAACCTCTTCAGCCGCTGCAAGAGAAGGTTGAGAGGCGACCTTGTGGCTGCCTATAAATTCATCGTGGGGGTGCAGAGGGGAATTGGTGAGGCTCTACTCACCAAGGCGCCCCTGGGGGTCACAAGAAATAATGACCATAAGCTAACAGGGAGCAGATTTAGACTGCACATTAGGAGGAACTTCTTCACAGTTAGAGTGGCCAAAATCTTGAATGGGCTCCTAAGGGAGGTGGTGCTCTCCCCTACCCTGGGGGTCTTCAAGAGGAGGTTAGATGGGCATCTAGCTGGGGTCATCTGAACCCAGCACTCTTTCCCGCCTACGCAGGGGGTCGGACTTGATGATCTATTGAGGTCCCTTCCGACCCTAACATCTATGAATCTATACTCACCTGTTCATTGTTTATCCATGAACACTGGGGCCTGGAAGCCTGTGGCAGAGAGGAGGTGCAGGGTACTTCAGGGCAAGAGAATAAACTGTGTTGTCATCAGGTCTTGCCATGTTTGTGCATGCTCCATGATATATTTTCCCACAAGCCCTAGCTCCTGGTGTCTTGTGAATGGAGCAGAAATTACACTTTTGTTAAAAGAAAGTGAATTTTCAGCCCTTGCAGAGAAGGGCAGGAAGCTGTAACCCTGGACACCAGAAAGCCAGCCCAAAGACCCAAATAC
Organism: Alligator mississippiensis; assembly: GCF_030867095.1. Taxonomy (NCBI): domain Eukaryota; kingdom Metazoa; phylum Chordata; order Crocodylia; family Alligatoridae; genus Alligator; species Alligator mississippiensis. The sequence continues at coordinate 28,202,806 of NC_081837.1, read as the reverse complement.
ATTGTGTTTTCATCCTCATGTGGTCTAAGCCAGTTGGAGGGTTTGGATCCAAGTCCACATTTTGGATGGCAGGGATGACTGCAACAAGATCCACATTGCTGGAGCGTCACCGCTCTGCTCTGCTGATGGAGCCCCCTGGGTCACAGCAGGCTATCTCCCTCTCCATCCAGTGCAGGAGAGCCTTGAGCAAACCGCTGTTTAACAGGCAGTAGAGAAAGAGACCTGAAAGCCAGAACCAGAACTCAGGTCTCCCACCTCCAGGTGAGTGCCTAGTCTACTCTCAGCCTTCACCAGTTTTCAATCACTCAGGCAGCAGAGGTTCTGCCTCTTCCCGTGGCAGGACTCCTCCATCTTTAACCAAACTCACTGGCAGGAGACATCCGCTGCATAATCAGCACAAATGACTTTTGCTTCACATTTATTATTGTCACGGGAACATTACCGAACATTAGTGATCTGGGGAAATCATGGATGACATGCTCATCATAACATTGTGAATGGACAGCGCGAAAGAGCGGGGAAAGAGCGGATCGTTGTAAGGACATATAAATACTGATTTAACAGAATTAGAAACTGCGATCAACAGTGAGGGCCAGGTTCTGTTGCAGCTGTTAGGCACAAACTTGGACTCAGGTCTCAAATGTGATCATCTTCCAAAACACGGAACAAAGTGTGGCCTTGAGTACTAAGAACTGAACCTAGGAAAGGGACAACGTTTCAGATCCATTCTTGGAAGAAACATCCTTTCCTCTAGTCAGAGAAGATTAAACGTGTCCTGGATTTTGTTTACTGTGGCTGATGGTCACAGGCCCTTGCCTGGGAAGGAGCAGCAAATTGAAGCAGGGATCTGCCAAAGCATAAATCCAGCGCCGGGCGGTGAAAGCTTTGTGATTCAAGGAATATCTGAAAAACAGACACCCAGTATCATTAGAGCGGCAACATCAGAAAGGCAGGCCCAGAGGATTCAGGAGCATACCTGCCTCAGGAGAAGGCGCCCCTTTCCCCTCACCCCATACACCTGTGGGAGCAAACTCAGTCCACAAGCACTGGTCTTCTGGCAGGTTTCCGGCCAGGGCTCCAGCAGAGCTGTGGTGCAGACTGGGAACAGCAATAAATGACATCCTGGCACCCTTTCAGAGCCCAGAGTTTTTGGGAATCCTTGGTATTGTTTCTCATTGTGGAGCCCCCACAATTCAGCACTTTTGGCTACTCAGCTGGGAGCTGCAGGCAGGGAGTGCTCAGGGCTGGAGAAGGAGACACCCCCAGCTCCACACCAGAACTGAACAGACAGACATTCCTGTAGAGATGGGAGAGGTGCCGCGTGAGCTGGACCCCAGGGGAATGCTTTCTGTCAGTCTGGAGAGGGCACAGAAGGGTGATGGCTCACCAGAGAAACTCAGTGACACAGGCCATATGACAGCTCTTCCTTATAGAGGGGGAGGTCATTCTCTGAGGATGACACCTTCACAGACACCCTTTCCCGGGCCCTATTCCTACTGGTATTTAATCCTCAAAGGCAGCAGCAGTGGGCAGACCATAGGTAAGGCCTCACGGCTGGCAGTGCTCCCCTCTGAGTATCCCTGCAGCTTTTTAAACATGCCAGTTAGATCCCTTCTCAGCAGGTGAGACTGGCTCCTCTCAACCAGCCCTTCTGCATCCTGACAATACTTCCCATTGGCCCTCCTCAGCTGAATCGGTGAATGGACCGTAGGCATTGGTCATCTAAGCCTAAATATCTCGGGGAGGGGGAAGGGGAGCAAACTCAATCCACAAGCACTGGCCTTTTGGCAGGTTTCTGGCCAGGGCTCCAGCACAGTTGGGGTGCAGAGTGGGAGGGGGCTGGCAACAACATAGCAGGATGGGAGTAACAGATGGATGGTTATTTGTGCACGGTGGCCTGTTTTTTACTTATCATATGGATGTTAGCTGGTTTTGAACATGAGCCAAACAGGCCCTGTCCCTCAAACAGCTGGCCTCTGCACACAGACACTTCAGGCCTATTCAGAGGAACCAAGACACAAACCAGTTTTGTGCCCAGTAACAGGGTAGTGGCCATCTTGGATGCAAGACTGACATCAGCCAGAGCCTGGGAAGTCTGTACTAGAGGAGGCATAGGGTTACCACCCATCAGGTTTTCCCAGACATGTCTTCTTTTTTTGGACCCCTGTGCTGCATCTGGGTGTGTTTTTAAAAATAAAAGCAAATGTCCAGGTTTATTGTTCTCCCGGGCTGGCTGCTTGGAACTGGGAGCAGTGGGCAAGGTGTTTGGCTGTTGGGGGTCGCGTGCTTCCCACGCAGGCTCTGGCAAGAGGGAGAGAGAGAGGCAGGAGATGATTTGGCAGCAGGGCTGTGGCAGAGCAGGGGGCTGTAGGTTGGGAGTGTGGGGCATGGGGGAAGGGACAGGTGACTGCGTTGGGTGTGCAGGGCACTGGCATCGCCAGGGGGCTGCAGGTCAGGAGTGTGGAGCACCAGCAAGGAGTGGGGGGCAGGGTACTGCTGTTTGGGAGTGAGAGGCACTGGCAAACAGGGCAGGGGTCAATGGGTCCAGAGTGAGAGGCAGCAGCAGGGGTGCGGTCTGTCAGTGAGGGGCAACAGAATGGGCAGGGGCAGGGCACCAACACATCACTGCCCTTACCACCATCATGTTGCCCCTGTCCCCCTCACATATGTCCTCTTTTCTAGACCCGGAAATATGGTAAGCCAGGTGACTTTACTAGCTCAATTTGAAAGTGAACCCTCCTCCCTGCTGTCCCCCACGCATGCCCTTGAAGGAGATTGCAGCTGTTAGCCACAGGAAAAGTGCTGGTGCTGGGACGTCAGGACAAGACACTTACTGGAAGGTTTGGCTTAGTGGCCTGGAAAGAGGTAGAACTTTTTCTTGAAGGTTGTTCTTTCCTTTGTAGGCATCTGCCGTGGAAAATCGTCAAAGGAATTCTGGACCTGGACAGTGAGAGGAGAGGTCAACTGGGTCCTTGGGAGGGATTTGCAATGCTTTAGATAGGTGCTTGCTAATGTTAGAGACAAAACCTAACTTGACCCGGACAAGGGAGAAAGGCTGGGACCAAGGAGAGATGTTCTTCTGGGAATGTGCACAAAGATAATGTTGGGCAGTTTGTACACTAGACACCACTGGAGCACCTCTGTGCACATGACCCTGTGCCACCTCCTTCCCCTCCTCCTCTTCACCACTACCCCAGTACCAACACTGAACCGGGGTCAAAACAGGGAAAGAAGCAGCCTCTGTGAGTGAGTGAGGTACTAGCATGGGGGAATGCTCTGGACACCATTGCTGCATAGAGGCCATTGCTGCACACTGGCCTCTGCCCTGTGCTATGCAACAGCTCAGACCAGATGATCCAAATGGTCTCTCTTGGCTTTCCTGGGAACTGCTATGCAGAGAGCACAGTGCTCCTTTCCCAGCACCATGGGAGTGTGTCTGTACACACCTGCTCTGCAGGAAGCACAGACAGATTGTTTGCATGAATGGGACATCTTGGGAACAGCCTGCTAGAGAGCAGGGGTGCCTACAGGTCTCACAACAGACCCATTCATACAGATTGCCTCTCTCCTTGCACTCTCTGGAAGGCTAAATGTAATTTCCAAGGGCTATCTGGAAGGCCTGGAGCAAACTGTTAATACTGAATGGACTTTGAATACTTGCTGGGAAATGGTGGGCACTACAAGCCAGAGCTTCCCTTTGAGTTTGGCACAGCCCTCTTCTGCACATCCACTGGTCTTCACCATAGCTACCAGTGATTGCTCATGCAGCAACAACGACAGATAAGCTGCCAAGCAGCACCTTTCGGAAGATCTCCTCCAAGGGGCAGTTCCAGGCGTGTTTTCGCAGATATTCTGTCAATCGTGTGATGAAAATGGAGCCAGTTTTTTTCTCTCTCCAGGCCATGGTGTCTACAGAGAGCCAGAAAGTATAAAACAAAGTTGCTTAGTCATTGTCTATACTACAGCAGAGAATGACTCTTGGGGTCAAGACCTGGCAAGAACACCTTACCCCACACAGACTGTCTTGGGCCTAACCAAGGGATGACAAAAAGTAATTTTAGGAGGGAAGGCAGTACATATTCAGACCTGTTGCTGAACTGTGAAGGAGACTGAAAGAGGTTTGTACTTCCAGGACTGCTTATTTGGAACCAGAGGGCTGCAACAGCTACATCAAACAGATCCTGGCATTCACTGTAAGGTCTGGAGCAACTGTTGGGATCATCTAGTCTGACTCACTGCATCACCCAGGTGGGAAGACCCACACTGTGACCTCTGCAGCGAGTGCATCACTTTTGTAGGAGCCGGAGCACAATTTGTGGAAAAAAATGCAAAATGTCAGCAAGGGATGGGAAATCTGACAGAGCCCCAGCTAGCCAGCTGCAACAGTCACATCTGCTGGTAAAAGTTCATGCTCCTATTCCAAGTCTGGATTTGACTAGCTTCAGTTTCCCTCTTTGGTCCTTGATCTGGCTTTTTATGGAAGGTTAAAGGGTCCTCTGCTCTCAGGGATCTTCTACAGATACCTGCAGATCATGATCAAGTCATACTTTGCCTTCTCTTGGACATACTGAGTAACTTACCTTCCACAGTCTCTTCCTGTCAAATAAGTTTCAAGCCCTCAAATTATTCTTGTAGCTCCTTTACAAACTCTGTATTAATTTATCAACATTCCTCTGGCAGCATCAACACTAGGTCTGGACTCAAGACCCAGCAGTGATCCTCCCAGTGGTGGACACAGTGGTCATAGTCCCTCCCTTCTCCTCAGTGCTCCTCAGCTTAGGCACACAAGGCTCTGGTGACAATCTTTGCCATAGCTATGCACAAGAAACTCCTGGTCCCTTCACATCCCTAACCCTCTTCCAGAGTTGCTTCTTTCCAAGGTAGGTCCCTGTCCTTGGTTGTTGTTCTTAGGTATGTTGCCTTGTCTTGCCTAGAACACGATGCATGTTGGTCCACTTAGCTCGCCCCAAATAGCATTCTGTATTGGCCTGTAGACCTGACCTGTCCCCATCATCACTCATCACCCCACAGCAGCCCTTAACACCAGAAAACAAATACATGACTTTTGGTGGGTCGCTCTTGTCCTCTACCGTTGGATCTGCCCCACTTTGCATGTAATATTAAAGTGCTCATGGGAGCAGGCACTGGAACCCAGGGCTCCCCTCAAGTGGCTGCTTTCCCACCTAGGCTGTAGAGTTGTTCTCAGCCTCTCTGCCTCAGTGAGCATGTCTGTATTAAATACACAGCAGACCAGCATCAACCAATGAGATCAAACACAGCCCACCTCAGTCTCTCCTACAGCTTAGGCCTTAGGGCCCTCTTAGAAGAGAAAAGGGAAGTGTGTTCAAATCCCTACAGCTGGAAAATAAAAACAACACATTTTAAAACATCTGAACCAGAAAGCTTCCTCTGGTCTCTGGGTCTTACCAGGTTTCTTTTGTGATATCTTTTATTGGACCAACAATATACCAAACCCTACCTCTTATTTACCTGGTGTGGTGGAATAAAAACCAATGAAGTCGCTCTCTAGGTGGACTTGTTCAACAGAATCATCTTCATACTCTTCAGGAGACAGGACAGTAATAGAAGTATCATCGCTTGGAGACCCTGCAGAATCACTCACAAATACACGTCCTTCGTTCTCTGGGAAAATGCCAGCATCAATCAGAGGCAAGATCTGGTCACGTTCTTCCATTAAAAGGTCTCACCACTCCCTGGTTGCTCCCCTCTCCCACCTGTGGGGCCCGTCCCAGAGTGTAGACTTACTTCCACGGCAAGCTTGAATTATGATCACCTTAGGCTTCCGCATTAGCGCCTTGCAGTTCTTGTTGTTGAATGCACTGAAGATGGAGTCATTCAAAAGAAGGTCTGTGGACTCATCTTTGCTATCAGTCCCACAAAGGCCAGCCTTAACTCCGTGTGACATGAGCACTAGGAAGGTGCTATCTGAGGTCTGGTGCTCATCCCGGGCAGCAAACTGCTTCAGAGTCTCAGCCATGTCCTGAAAGCAACCAGCGGGGCAGGGCCATCAGCAAACCGGAGCCAATATAATGACTGCCATACCAGAGGACCACAGGAGAGTGGCATAGCTAGCAGGGGGCAGGAGCCAGTGCTCTTAGGGACAGAGATTGTTGCCATCCCCGATGGGGTTTAGGGAGTGGTCTGGCAGCCCCTACTGGCACCGCCTTAGAGAAACCATGCCCAAGAACCCTGTCTGTGGGGAACAAAGCCAATGAACCAAGGGCAGATCACAGTTTCCTTCCCAGGGGCCCAGAACAGATGTTGACAGCTCTTTCAGAGACTTACCTGGGAGGTTAAGTTCCACTTGACTTCCACCTTGTACCCCAGCTCTTTCAGAAGCTTCTCCATATTTTCCACATCCATTTCAGCTCCATCCCTCCTTTTGAAGTAACGAAACTCAATATTGCAGATGATCAGGGCCAGGCGGGTCCTTGTCTTTGGGTCAAAGATGTCATAGATCTGTGAGAAAGGAAAAATTACATGGGGCTAGCCTTCCCCATGGGGGGCAAAAGCCACTGGCCTTGTGGCAGGCTGCTCCATGACCCTGAGAGAAACCATTGCTCACAACCAGGTCCGAAATTCCCTTCACTTCTAATGGTCAAGGAAGTGGTCATTCAAAGTAGCAGCTCAGCATCCAAGGGAGATGGGGTGGGATGGTGAGAGGCCTCCTCAGCCTTCGCTCTCAGGGGAGATGGACAACTATCAAAGTGACTGGCCAAATTGAGTGCCAGTCCCCAGATGAGCATCTGAGGGATGGGGCAACGTGCATTCTCACTGCATGTGAAGTCAAACCTATCAAAGCCAAGAAGAATACAGCACCTCATTTCCCTCACTTTTCTTTATCCGCTGGAGCTCGGCTAGCGGGCATTTCTGGATCCATTCCTCACATTGCGCTGGTTGGGCTTGAGCAGCAGAGGTCTGAGCTGTTGGGCTGGGGGTCATAAGCGGTACTGTAGCTGGAGCCCCTGCAATCACAGAGCTCATGGTTAATGGACAGAAGGGCCCACTCCAGCAGGTGGGAGCAAGAGGTATTGTGTCCTGTTTTGAAATCCCCTCAGGGAAACGCAGAGGGAGATGCACAGAACAGGCAGCCTCCAACTAAAAAGGAGCAATCCAAGACCTGGGAGACCAACTGTGTGGGGCTCCAGTGAGGCTGGGTCCCGTAGAGCCACAACAAGGGGCAGGAGCTATTCACAGGAGAGCTGGAAAAGTGACAGTTGTGACAACAGACTTTCCACTGGGCACAGACAGCCTCGGCTCTCCCTTTCCATGGCTGTTTAAATCCTTGATAACCAAACCTGGTCCACACTGGTGTGATGGGGCTCTAGGGCTTGATGAGCTAACCCAGCACAGCCCTGCCCATGTTGTGCCACACATTTCCTTGTGTTGAAGGGAGGAAGGCCTCCCTGCCCCACATCAACTTCCGGCTTAGTGGGCCTTACCCCAAAGGGAGACAGACAGCATGGGGACCTTGTTGCCGGGTGCGTACGGGAGACACCACATGGCGCTGAACCAGCACCTCTGGGACTCAGAGCAGGTCGCTGCTGCCCATGTCACCGAAGGCTCAAGGGCAGGGCAGAGAGGTCTATGGCCTTTGCTGCCCCAGGTGGGCCCTACACAGGTGACCTGTGCATGCAGCCCCTCAGAGACTGCCTAGCAGCCCAGTCCCGGTGGTGCCACTTACCAGAGGAGGCATCCAGCCCTAGTTCTGTAGCCAGTAAGGGGTCTCTGTCATGGAGGCACTGGATGAATATGGTGCTGGCTTTAAGACCCTTCCTCATCACCACATCGATCAGGTACCTGGCTTGTTCGGCCCTCCTCCTCTCTGCCCGCACATTCTCTGCTTCATCCTGGTTCAGTACCCGTTTGTCCTGCAGGTCGTCCAGGACGGGGGCAATCACGCCATCACTAACTCTCTCCACAAACATCGTCCGCACTTCCTTTAACTTCTTATCTGTGGGAGCAGTCACGGTGACCACCTGATGTCTCCTCATGGCATGCCCCAGCCCACCTGGCATGTGTGCACCTGCACCATGGCTGTGCCACGCCGTGCAGACACCCTGTCCTGGGCCAAGGCAGCTCCTCCATGCTGCTGTATTCTGAGCCCCTCTGCCCCCATCTCCCAGCACAGGACAGGGAGGTACGGGGCACAAGGAGCACATTTCAAAGGCTCCGAGGCAAAGCAGGAGACAGAGGCAGCCCTTCCTCCCTCTCCCACCTCAGCCTGTAACTTGGGAGGAGCAGAGCTGCTGGGGATGGCCTAGATCCCATCTACTCACCCGCCATCGTCCCTCAGGCCCAAAGGGTGCCCCACAAAATGCTGGTAGAGCTCCGCAGATTCTTTTGGTAACTTCAGAGGGAATTTCAAAAGTGAAAGCAAGCCTGGCCCCTCCTCCCCTTCCTGTATGGCTGACTCAAGTGTGTGCGTGTGGGGCAGGGGGCACAGGTGGAAGACCGGGGCGCAGGGGGAAGACTGGGGTGCAGGGGGAAGCTGGTTCAGGAGCTGAAGAGGAGACAGGGAGAGCCGTAGGGGCAGCATGGGAAGAGGACAACCTAGCTCTTTCCCTGAGTTCAAGCGAGTCCTTATAACTCTGGGCCCAGCACCTTGTAGCCTGGGCTCCTGCCCCCTGGGCCCTGCCCCAGGCCTCTGCTCTGTCAGCCAGTGCCCAGGGGAGGGCTGCCGCAACCTGCATGGGTCCTTGCTGTGCCACTTTGTGCAAACCAGCTGAGCTGATAGGGAAGGAGAGAAGGGACCCAGTTGTTCCCTGCCCAGCACAGCCCCCAGGGAGCCTCCAGTTTTTCCCCCCACACACAGACAACTAGTAGGGAGGATTGGGGAGCAGGGCATGTGCCCCCCCAACAGGACTGTCTCCTGCTGCCGCTTCTGGCGGCTTCTGCATGTGCTTGCCAGTCCCATGCCCAGCACCGGCAGCTTCTGCGGGTGCTCTCCAGCCCTGTCCCTGCTGCTGCTGTCAGCTTCTGCGTGTGGCCCCCTCCCCAGACTCAGGAGGCACCAAGTCGCCCATGCCCCCACAGCTGCTTGCAGTTGCTACTTCCTCCTGCAGCGGACACAAAAGGAGAGAAGTGCAAGCCCCTGGGGTGAAACAGTGACTTTTTCCCCTTGGGCGTGGGGGAGGACTGGTGAGCTGTGCCACAGGGCACAGGCCACTGAAGTGTGGAATATGTGGGGACGAGAGCAGCAGTACCGTCGCAGGTGTCTAGGCTGGGCCGGACAGCCTGGAGTGTGCAGACAAGAGACCCTTTGGAAAAGTACTCATCTATTCAATGTCCATCCCTGGGCTGGGGGTGAGTGTGGCAGGGAAGAGGCCTGAGGTATGTCATGGTGGGAGAACATGCTGTATTGTCACTAAATCCTGCCATTCCGGGGTGGCTCCTGTGACATTCGCATCTGTCTTGCAAGCCCCAGCCCCCCGAGTCTGGCAAATGCAGCAGGATTCGATCTTCTATTTAAGAGGGAGTGAATTTTCAGCCATTGCAGGTGCAGAGAAGAGCTGGAATATGTAGGCCTAAAGTTATGCATGCCAGAAGAACCGTAAGAAGGATCCAGACTTCCAATCATGGCTTGCTTTAAGCAAGGGGAAAGTTTCCTGTTCAAGTTGCAAACTTTCACAACTGGGAGGGGAGTTGTGAAGCCAGCATAACTGCAGGACACAGGGCCTCACTGCAGATCCTTTACTGCCACCTGCCTCCCATGCTGGGGAAGGAGCTGCTGAGGAGCACCAGGGGGTTGGGCTTACAGAAAGCAGGACGCAGTTTTGCCATCAGCCTCACAGCTTTCCCAAGGGACCTTTGGACAGGGCTCTTTGCCTGCTTTGCCACACCTTTCTGCCACAGGCAGAAACGTGGCAAACCATAGCTTTTGCTTCTGTGCAGGACTGTCGAAGGAACCACTTGCCAAGCCCATGGAAATTCCTCCTGACTTCATCCAAGGCACTGGGCAGGGAGTTATGCCTGCCCCAGCCTCTCCCCACCCCTCGCAGCCTCTGCCCCCAGCACCTGGGCTGCATGCCCCTTTTAGCCTCTTCCCCTTCTTGCATGCGCTGACCTAACTACAGCCCAGCAGGATGTCGGTTGGGAGTGTAGGGCCCACAGCATCCAGGGCAGGGAAGACACAAGTCTGAAGCACCCAGCAAAGAGGGGAGGACATGCCCCCTGGCCCTCCTTCCCAGGCTCCATCCCTTGGACCTGAAGCTGATGTTCACAGTGGAGAGCAGCTGGGCACTCACCCCTGGTCCCAGCACTGTGCAACCTGGACACCTGCGCTCCCCTGCCCCAGGGCTGTGCTCTGTCAGACAGTGCCCAGTGCCAGGCTGCCTCATTCTGGGCAAGTCCTTGGCTGCCTGGTGCTGTGCAAACCAGCTGAGTGGAAGGAGAAAGAAGAGAAGGACCTGGGTTCCCCCCTCCCCGAGACAACCCTCACCTTCCCTTCACAGCTGCCTGAAATACATGCTGCCCCCTCTCCTGCTCGTCCCCAGTCTGGTGAGTGTCCCCTCCCCTGAAGTGTGTGTGAAGGCAGGGTCACAGGGGAGTGGGTGGATTTATGGTAACGGGTGCACAGGCTTCTTAATGCGGGTTAAGATGTGCGATGGAAAATTTGTGTTAGAGGACGTATATATATAACTCTCTCTCTATAGAAATGTATTTTATTAGGAAAATAAAAGTGTGTGAAAGTGATGGGGACAAGGGCCTTAAGCTGAAATAGTGCCTTGTTTGGAAGGGCCACTGAGCTGAGCAATGGGCAGAGCACAGGGAAGCTGAAGTCCTGAACATACACAGATGAGGGTGGCTCTGAGCCTGGTCCCTGATCACTGTCATGGGCATCCAGAAGGGAAAGGGGACAGGGCAACCTGAAGTTGGTAAACAAGGCACCCTTCTTTAACTAATTCACCTGTTCATTGTGTATCCATGAACACTGGGGCCTGGAAGCCTGTGGCAGGGAAGAGGTGCAGGGTACTTCAGGGCGAGAGAATAAACTGTGTTGTCATCAGGTCTTGCCATGTTTGTGCATGCTCCATGATATATTTTCCCACAAGCCCTAGCTCCTGGTGTCTTGTGAATGGAGCAGAAATTACACTTTTGTTAAAAGAAAGTGAATTTTCAGCCCTTGCAGAGAAGGGCAGGAAGCTGTAACCCTGGACACCAGAAAGCCAGCCCAAAGACCCAAATACATTGTGTTTTCATCCTCACGTGGTTTAAGCCAGTTGGAGGGTTTGGATCCAAGTCCACATTTTGGATGGCAGGGATGACTGCAACAAGATCCACATTGCTGGAGCGTCACCGCTCTGCTCTGCTGATGGAGCCCCCTGGGTCACAGCAGGCTATCTCCCTCTCCACCCAGTGCAGGAGAGCCTTGAGCAAACCGCTGTTTAACGGGCAGTAGAGAAAGAGACCTGAAAGCCAGAACCAGAACTCAGGTCTCCCACCTCCAGGTGAGTGCCTAGTCTACTCTCAGCCTTCACCAGTTTTCAATCACTCAGGCAGCAGAGGTTCTGCCTCTTCCCGTGGCAGGACTCCTCCATCCTTAACAAAACTCACTGGCAGGAGACATCCGCTGCATAATCAGCACTAATTACTTTTCCTTTACGCTTATTATTGTCACAGGAAAATTACTGCACATCAGTGATCTGGGGAAATCATTGATTACATGGTCTTCATGACTTGGTGAAAGGGCAGAGCGATAGAGAGCAAGAAAAGAGTGGCTCATTGTAAGGACATATACACACTGATGGAACCATTTTAGAAACTGTGATAAACAGCAAGGGCCAAGTTCTTTTACAGCTATTGGGCATAAAATTGGACTCAGGTGTCAAATGTGATCATCTTCCAATATACCGAACAGAGTGTGGTCCTGAGTACCAAGGAATTAGGGTAACATAAAAGAATTGGACCTAGGAAAGGGCCCGCATTTCTGATCCATTCTTAGAAGACACATCCTTTCCTCTAGTCAGAGAAGATGAAATCTGTCCTGGGGTATGTTTACTGTGGCTGATGGTCACAGCCTCTTGTTTGGGGAGGAGCAGCAAATGGATGCAGGGATCTGCCAAAGCATAAATCCGGAGCAGAGCAGTGACATCATTGTGATTCATGGAATGCCTGAAAAAATGGACACCCAGTACGATTAGAGGGACACCAGACAGGCAAGCTCAGAGGTTTCAGAAGCATACCTGCTTCAGGAGAAGGCGCCCCTTTCCCCCCACCCAATTTACCTGTGGGAGCAAATTCAGTCCATAAGTATTGGCGTTTAGCAGGTTTCTGGCCAGGGCTCCAGTAAAATAGTGGTGCAGACTGGGGCAGCAATAAATGGCATCCTAGCAGCACTCCAGAGCCCCGAGTTCATGAGAATCTTTGGCACTGTTTCTCGTCCCAGACCCCATGCTACTCAGCACTTCTGGCTACTCAGTCAGGAGCTGCAGGCAGGGAGTGCTTGCGCAGAAGAAGACATCCACAGCACTGACTAGAAGCCCAGTCCCAGTGGTGCCATCTACTAAAGGAGGCATCTAGTCCTCGTTTCATAGCCTGTAACTAGTCTCTGCGCTGGAGGCTCTTGCCCTTTTGCTGCCCCAGGTGGGCCCTGCACAGGCATCCTGTGCATGTAGCCCCTCAGAGACTGCCTAGCAGCCCAGTCCGGGTGGTGCCACTTACCAGAGGAGGCATCCAGCCCTAGTTCTGTAGCCAGTAAGGGGTCTCTGTCATGGAGGCACTGGATGAATATGGTGCTGGCTTTAAGACCCTTCCTCATCACCACATCGATCAGGTACCTGGCTTGTTTGGCCCTCCTCCTCTCTGCCCGCACATTCTCTGCTTCATCCTGGTTCAGTACCTGTTTGTCCTGCAGGTCGTCCAGGACGGGGGCAATCACGCCATCACTAACTCTCTCCACAAACATCGTCCGCACTTCCTTTAACTTCTTATCTGTGGGAGCAGTCACGGTGACCACCTGATGTCTCCTCATGGCATGCCCCAGCACACCTGGCATGTGTGCACGTGCACCATGGCTGTGCCATGCCGTGCAGACACCCTGTCCTGGGCCAAGGCAGCTCCTCAATGCTGCTGCATTCTGAGCTGCGTGAAGCTGTCCTAGGCCCCCTGACAGGGTTAGCTGGGGCCACCCCTGTACTCTCAGTGCTTTCAAAGGACGGAAACACCACAGCTTTCCAGCATCAGCCCTGCTCTCCCAGCTCCATACCTACCCCATGCCACCTCAGCATTGTGCTCCCCCACCACTGTCCCAGTCAAATGTCACCATTTCCCCCAGCACCCTGGCCAGTGCACTCCTGCTCCCACAACCTCAAATTGGAGGCTGGCAGCTTGGGCCACGTGACACCCAGCTCAAGGGCAAGGGCCTTTGCAGAAGCTTCCCACTGCCAGCAAGAGCCCCAGCCCTGGCTCTGCAGGGCTTCATACACTGAGAGGAGAAGCTGCCCTTAGGGCAGAGATTCCTGCCACACACTGCTGCCCTGGTCCTGCCCTTGGAGCTGCCACTGGCATAGGGAACATGTGTGTCTGTGGGGGCAGGAGGCAGGTGTATGCAGGGAAGGGGCTGCTAGGAATGGGCTGCTTTACTGTGCAGCAGTACTAGGCCAGGCTGCAGGTGATGAAAGGTGCATATAGGCGCCAACTCTGCAGGTGCCCCAGGTCTCAACTATCCACCCAAAAATACTAGTGAGTGTTGAGCACCCACGGAGCCAGGCTTGCAGACGGTTACAAAAAAACCCAAAATCCCAAGCTTTAACAGAAGGAGCAAGTGTTACTTTGACCTGGCTCTGCAGCATCTGTAAATATTGGGCGCTTAAGCAGGCCTTTTGGTGCTTTTAGCTGAAGCTGATTCAATCAGTTATTAGATAATAATGGCAAAAAAGCCCTGATGAAGCACCTGATCATTACAGATTTTTTTTTTTTTGGAAACTTTTTCATATTCCAGGTCAAGTTAGCCAAATCATTTTCAAATTCTCCCACCCTGCCTGGCACACACAAAAGGATCAGGGTGGGGAGTGAGCAGGGAAGGTTTATCATCTTGTGCTTTCCCCTCCCAGGCCTGCTCTTATCAGACTTTATTTTTTGCTTGTGGATGCTTGCAGATGTAAAAAAACCCAAAAAAACCCAGAATGAAAAACTGGCACTTTACTTTTAACTTGGTGCATTCCTGTGCCAAGCCCTGTGCATGCCCAGAACAGGCAGCACTTTACTTTAACCCAGCTCTGCAGCATCTTGCCAGCAGCAGGAAGGTTCTGAGAGGGCCCTTGCCCCTGAGCTGGGGAGAGCACAAGATGATAAACCTTCTCTACTCACTCCCTACCCCGAGTCATTTGTGTGTGCAGCTGGGAGGGTGGGAGGGAGACAGCCCCTGTTCCCTCATCTCCCAGCACAGGATAGGGAGGTGCAAGGCAAAAGAAAAGGAGCACATTTCAAGGGCTTTGATGCAAAGCAGGAGACAGAGGCACACCCTTCCCTCCCTCTCCCACATGTAACTTGGGAGTAGCAGAGCTACTGGGGATGGTCTACACTGCTTTCACGCACCTGCCATGGTTCTTCAGGCCCAAAAGGTGCCCCACAAGATGCTGGTAAGGGTTCTGCAGTTTTTAGTAACTTCAGAGTGAATCCACCAAGTTCAGAAGTGAAAGCAAGCCTGGCCTCTCCTCCCCTTCCTGAATGGCTTACCCAAAGGGAGGGTCAGGCCTCAGCTCCTCTGCAAGAAGAGGAGCTCTGGTGGGGAGTGAGGCAGCAGGCACCCAGACTACTCTGGAGAGCTGGAGGGAGACAGCCAAGAGGGGAGTGGGAAGGGCTGTGGGATAGAGACCCAGACCAGGGCTGACCAGACTGTCATGTTTTGACCAGACTGTGGCTACGGGGTGGTTGGAGGCTGTTCATCAGGGTGCCTGGGGTGCTCTGTGCTTTGAGCCCTGCAGGCAGTAATGCAGGAAGGTTGAAGCTGGGGACCCAAAGCTCAAAATGATGGGCCAGGGCTGAAGACCTCAGCAAGAGGAAAGGGGACAACACTGTAGAGGCTGAAGCTCAGATAGAGATTACAGCCCGAGGGGCAGAATATATGGACGGGGTCAAGAAGCCCCATGAAAATGGTTATTGACACCTGTGAGGCATAAGCGTGGCTATGGGAGCAGCTGGAGACCACAAATACCACCCCTAAGGCATAGTTGATACCTTGAGGTAAGGGTAAGGCCTGTGGGGACACAAGTGGTGTCCAATAAGTGTCATTAGGGTTTAGGATAGGTCTTTGGTAGTGGACTGGGAGTGCGGGGGATTGGCCAAGTGAATCAAGTTAGGGTTAGGGTAGCACTGATGAGATTGCTCCAAGGCTCTTGGGCAGCCTCCCACCATAATAAACATTTCCATTAAAGCATGGCAGGAAAGACTGAGGCAGTACATGGAGTATTAGTGCAGCCATTAGGGGGCACCATGGCTGTCACAGGGGGAAGGCTGGGTAAGTCTGAGACCCTTGCTTTACTCCATGGACCTTACCCAAGAGGTGGGAGATCTGGGTTCTAGGCCCTCTGCAGCTGTGGGGATTCAAGCCCCATCTTGCACCTTTGAAGAGAATGCCCTGTCCACCTGGGTAAGTGGTAGGCAAGGGGTTGAGGCCAGGGTACAGCAAAGGATGCGGCAAGGGCCATAGAGAGTGAGGTACAGAGTGAACATGACTTGTCAGCCCAGGAATCAGGCCATTCTCTAGTCCTGGTCCTTACTCCCTAGACTGTTTCTGCATTTTGTCTCATAACTGATTAAAGTGAAATGCTAAGAGGTCCAGGGAGCAGGGACCAAATCAAGGACCCCCTCTCCCAACTGAGTGCCCTAATGAGCAAGCTGCAAAGTCAGTGGGCTCTAAATGAAGCACTATAGCAGCCATCTTTCAGAAAGCTGATCACTGGGTCAGCCCTTAGCTTCTCTGCCACTCCTCCATTGCAGGCTTTGCACCCATTGGGCTTCAGCTTTTCTTCCCTGGTTACCAGGATCACCCCTGCTCTCACCAGCTCACTTTTCTAATCTGGTGTTGAATTTCCTCAGCATCCCATCATCTTTAAACTCTTCTGGCTGAGAAAAGACCACAGTCTCAAGCTCACTGCTGGTCTCCTCTGACTTCTGAGAGAAGGCCAGTGCAGAGTCAGCTTTATTTTAAGTACTGTATAGTGGCAAGTGGGTACATAGACAGGCAGTGCCAGAGCAGAGAAAGTCCTGGGCTCAGCTTTGGGGTAGGGATGGGAGCCCTCAGCAGGGCTGGGTATCAATGAGGAACTCTAGTAAGACTGGATTCCTGTATCTTCTTCCCCACCCAGAGACCCTGAGAGGGGGCCCAGGCAGGCTCCATAGGTGCCAGAAAGCAGCTGGATGAGGATTGAAAGGGGTGGTGGCAGAGCAATTCCAGACCAGTGCCCACTATGGGACAGGAACAATGGCACCAACACCTCCAAGGGGTACACTGTTTCTTGAAAAAATTCAGCCCCAAGGCTCTGCTCTAGCACCCTGTGAAGAACATCAAGTGCAAAACACCTCCAGCTGAGTAGTCCTGGCCTGATACTGCAGCCCTGCCCACATGCTGTGGCCAGCCAGAGAGCCATTAAAAGCCAGGCCCAAGCCTCCTGCCCCATCAGCCTTGGTCTGGCCTAGCATGTGGTGGTGGTGGGGAATCCTGTCTCAGTCTGAGGCAGATTAAGATTAATTGGGGCACCAAGCCTAGGCCCCCCAAACCAGGCCCTCAGCTGCAGGCTCTGTCCCTGGCCGGTACAGCGGGAGCAGCACCTGGAGCGGGACGCACTGCCCTTAAGGCCCAGGGCAGGAGCTGTGGTTGCCCCCACATGCAGGTCTGCACTGGAGGTGGCACCAGGGTTCAGAGCCTCTGCCTGTTGGGTGTGTGCAGTGCAGACAGCTCCAGCAGCAGCCCCCCACCCTGCTGAAGCTCACTGCAGCTGCAGCAGTGCCTGACAAACCGCATCCAGCAGCTATGGCCTGCCACATTGCACACACACAGCCCAGCCCAGCCCAGCCACCAGTTTTGTCCACGTGGAGGCAGGGGCCCCTGGGACCAGACCCAGCTTGCCCGTGCATTAATCCACCTATGGTTGGGGTCCATCCTCCAGAGTACTGGACATCCCTGATGTGGTGCTCCAGGATCAGCCATGTGCAGCAATCCCGATCTCTGTCTCCAGGTTTTATGGCAGCAGCAGGAAGTTGGAGATGGCAGCAACAAACTCCTGTGGTCTATCTGCATGGACCCAGTGGTCAGCACCTGCAATACACTGGACCTTGGCCTTGGGAAAGAGCCGCTCAATCTCTGAGGAGTCCGTGTCACTGGGGCAAGAGAACACACTGGTGAGATGAGGCTCTCACTAGGATTTTCTCCAACTTTTCCCTTGCTTATATAAAAAACACTCCTCTCTTAGGGTTTCCCCCATTCTACCCCCTGCCCCCACCCTGACACACACCACATTGCTCAGGGCTCACTCTTGCATCCCTGCCCAGTCCTCCCCTTTGCCCAGGCAGCCCTGATCTGGCTTTGGAACATTTCTACACTCCTCTCCCTCCCCCTGCATCAAGGGAACCGAGGCTCAATCCCTGGGTTTCTCCTGCATCAACCCCAAATCAGGGAAGTCCACAGCTCACTAAGATGACTCCTGCCCCTGGCATAGACACAGAGCACTGAGCTCTTTCCTGTTCTTGTCCATACAGCTTTAAAGCTAAATGAGACAATCTGTGAGGATCAATGCCATGGGTGCTCTCCAGACTCACCTGACATAAGGGGACTTGGAGCCTCTCAGGAAGAGAGTGGGTCCCGGGTAATATGACTGGAAGGTTGGGAATGTGATAATATCAGGGAGGTGGTGGGAAATGGCCTCCAAGTTCAGCCGCCACATGTAGTAGCCCTCAACCTCCACCAGATTAGTAAGCAGGAACTGTCTCACAGCTGGTACCTGTGAGAAAGGAAGAGCATACCACATACCTGTCAGCCAGGGTTTTGCCTTGGGACCCCAGACTCTTGCACCCCAGCCCTGAGTGCCCCAGGCCTCCTGGGCTGTGACCTACAGCCCTACCCTACAGCCAGGTTCCACAGTAGGCCAGCCATGGACACTGGCAATGTTCACAATGGCTGGTGCAAGCTTTGCTGAGAGGAAGGCACATGTTGGCCAGGGAAAGGGAGGAGACAAGTTAGGGGTTTCTTGTAAGCTGTCTCACCTGGATGACCGAACGCAGTTGATCTTCAGCTAGCCTGCGTGCAGTGGAGCGGGGGATCCCACGTGGGAGGCTCATGCTTTTCATGGCAGAGATGTAGGCAGGGAAGCTTGTGACAGGCCCCGTTGGGGTGGGACTAATGTCAACAGATACCAGGCGCTCCACTAGATCTGGCTGGGGACACAAAGGAGTCACTTGGGACTGTGAGGTTAGGGACTCTGCTCCTGCTGGAGACCTTGCTCTGGAACAGGAGAGTAAAAAACAACTGGATAGGCTCCCTCATAGGTAGGCCCAAGGGATGGGACAGTCCTGGGGAGGAGCTTTCACTGATCATCTTCTAGCCTTAACTCATGACCATCCCCAGCAGAGACGTTATAGCAGGAGTGGGCAAAGTCCAGGCTGTGACAGACTATTTCCCAGCAGTCTCTGCAACAGCAGATCCTTTTGGTTGCTGCTACCAGGCCCAATCCTGCTGCCCAGACACTCCAGGCCATCCACCCTGTGCCCACTGCTGGAGGCGGGACCCGCATGGGCACAGGGTGCGCAGCCAGGCTATTGGGATGGGGCTGTAGCCAGGAGCATGGCAGGTGGGCAGGGCCAGGGAGACCCCAGGACCTTGGGGTGGTGACAGCATGTGGCGAGACTGGGGCAGAGCCGTGACCTGCTGCATGCATGCCTCTGCGATGACCCTGGGTTCCTCAGGTAGCGGCGTGCAGGGAGCGGATCATGACTCTGCTCCATCTCTGGCCCTGTGCTGTCACTGCCCAGCCGTGCGCCCTGCCCACGTGGCTCCTGCCGGTCTCCATAGAGACCCTGGGAGCACAGGGCTGTGACAGCAAGGGGCTGGGGCCGAGTCCTGGTTCTGCAGCCCCTCACCCCGGGGTCTCTATGGAGACCAGCTGGGAGCTGCACGGCAGGGGCTGCTTGGAAATGGAATCTGGCCGCTGGCTGGATCCACCATTTTGCCCACCCCTGCTTTATAGCTTATTCAAGGAAAAGAATCAGAGGAGACAGGGACAGCCCCAAAATCTGAACACATTAAAAGTATGTTTCCATGTACCCCCCACAAATGACAGCCCCGAAGTCCTGTTTAGTATGCCTAGCAGGGACTGTTAACTACTTCTGAAATGCAGTCACCTCTGGGGAAGAACAAGGTACAATACAAAAAGAATAAGGTCCATGGAGGCCTCAGCTTCCCTTTCAGGGCCAGGAGTTATTCCTTTCACACAGGAAGTGCACTGGGAGACTAGCCCAGGGAGATCCAGTTATACAGAGTGGTGCTGACTGCAAGTCAAGGGTAAGGGACTTGCCACTACCTGAGGGACCAAGGGCAAGGGTACCATCAAAAGTCACTGCCTAGATAGTTTAAACCTGGTGCTGTTCATTCTGACAGAAAAACAGTGGCTCTGAAGTCACTAGAGTGCCTGTCTCTGCCTTCCTGAGACAGAGAAGAAGAGTCCATGGACCAATCCATGCCCAGGGAGAAAAGGCCTGCACGTCAGGGGGAAGAGAAGCATCAACAGTTGTAGTCTGAGCTGGCCACAACCATCAAGCTCTGCTGCTTTGGCAGCTGCACACACCTACCCTCTGCAGTGCCAGTGTCATGGCTGTTTTGCCGCCCATGCTGTGCCCAATCAGGATGCACTTGCTGATGTGCAGCTGGCTCAGGAGGTGCTGGACATCCAAGCTCATTGCTTCGTAGGTCATGATGGGGCTGTGAGGGCTTTCGCCATGGTTACGTGCATCTATTGTCAGTACCTAGCTGACCAAGAGAGAATGCAAACCGAGCTGCTGGGACACAGGAGCATGCCAGATGGGAGAGGAGCTAAACCCTGAGCCACCGCTCCTCTTGTCAGGGAAAGAAGGTTCTCCCTTGCTCTGCCTCAGCTTCTGCTCCCCATCACCTCCTCACTTTCTCTCCCCGCCTCCACCCTCTCACCTGCTGTCTCCCAAGCCCCAGGCACTGCACCTACTTTAGCTCCAGTCCTCACATCTCCTGGCCTCCAAATCCCCGGCCTGAGCCCCAGCCCCCAAGGCTCAGAACCTTCTGCCCGACATCCGCTGGCATCCGTGACTCGGGGGCGAGTGCCGTGGTGATCACCTGCCTGGCACCAACCGCCCGCCTGAAGGAACCCGGCACCGTCGTGCACACCCGGAGCAGCCCGAGGCCAGGACTGCAGGGCTCTGCTGCGGCGGCTCCAGGCTCCCCACGAGCAGATCGAGGCGACTCACTGGATCGTTTCACAAATGCCCCCGCGGCGCGGTCCCGGGTCAGGCCCTCGGCGGGAGCCGGCGCACCATCAGCCCCTGCCTCAGGTCATAAGCCGCCTCCTCGCTCTGCGGGCGCCGGCGAGGCGCGGCTCCACCCGGCTTGGCCCGGCAGCGGCGGGGCCGTCCCGGGCACAGCCCGCCCGCCCCGCCCCGGCCCAGCCCAGCCCGCCCCGGCCCCGGCCGCACCTTCCTGCCCGTGCGCTGCACCAGCGCGGGCGCCACGCCGCGGAAGTTGGTCTTGCTCCCGAAGAGCCCGTGCAGGAGGACGAGGGGCGCGCGCGGCTCGTGCCCGTCCAGCAGGGCGTAGGCCAAGGGCAGCGGCCTGCAAGCAGCGAGCGGGGGGCGCCGTCAGCACCGGCCGGGGGTCCCCCACACTCACTCACCCCCCCCGGCCCCGGCCCCGGCCCCGGCCCCTTACGTCATCGCCGGGCGCCCGGCGCCGCGCCGGCCCCAGGCCGCGGCGGGGTGGGCGCGGGCGCGGCGGAGGCAGCGGAGCATCGCGGGGCGGGGCGGGACGCGGGGGCCTAGACCGGCCACTACCGGTCGCGCGCCGGCGGTTTCGATGCCCCGCCCCGCCCCTGGAGTCGCTGCTAGTGCTGCAGGTGCGAGGCAGCCGCACCGGGCTCCCGCGGCGCTGGCTGGGCCGTCCAGGCGGGGCGTTTCCTAGCTGCAGGTGCGGGAGCCCTGGGTTTATGGGGCTGTGAAGCCATCAGAGCAGCCCCAGCAAGGCCTTTGCGATAAGCCGCGCTGCGGGGCCGGGCGGCTGCTGCGCCTGCCCCGGGGAACGAGCGACCTTCGGTCCGGGCCCGGTGCCGGCGCGGGGGCCGCCAGGCAGGGGCGCTGCGGGCCCCTGGGCGCGGGGGGCGGGAGGGCTCCCGGGCCTCGGCCGCGGGCTGTGGCTCCGAGGGTGCTGTACAGCAGCCGCCCGTTCCCCGCAGGGAGGCCACACAGTCATTTCAGTCCACTTTTTGTCAGAATCAAAAGATGCTTCTGGACTGGATGTTTTCTGCCCTGCTGAGCGCCTGTGTACAGCAGGGCTTTTAAAAAATTTTTTTTTATATATATATACAGTTATATATATATATTTATCATAGACTTCCATCACACCTTTTAAAACCACATTAAGAACCCGTGCACCTGTTACAATAACGGCACCTGCTCCCCTGCGCACCCACTCTCGGCCCTTCCTTAACCCAAACACAGTCCCTTAGTCCAGGCCCCAATTTGGGGTTTCCATTCTCAGTTCATTCACTGTCCTTGTTGCTGTCGCTGTCACTTCTGCTGCTGCTGATCCTGTTGTTGTCCTCTTTGCTGTCTCCAGGTCCAGTTGTGTCGTTGTCCCCTTTGTTCTCCCTGCCCACTTCCCTTCCCGGGGGGACTTTGACCAGTCTGTGCCAAGTGTCCCTTTTCCAGGTGGAGTTGGCTGCATCCTCTCCCACTGATTTCCAACAGTGGGACTGGAGTTCACTTAGAAACATTTTAACAGCATCTGTTTGCTCGAGCTTAGCACGACTACATCAGGAGGTTCCCGCATGTCCGCAGGGTGCTGCTGACGCAGGACACGAACTGGTCGAAGCTGGCTCATGGAAACTTTTTTTTAAAATTTTATTAGAAAACAAACAAAGCCAGACATTCTAAAACAACGACCGCAACAGAGGCCTCACGGAAGAAGTTACAACAGATGACTGTCAAGGATTACATAGCACAAACATGATAACCGAAACTGTACCACTTAAACATATACAATAGCCAGTATCGGTCAATGAGACACAGTGATAATATCCCAACAACTAAATTAACCTGTTTCTTTACCTGCATGTTCAGTCATATGGTACACAGGCCAGAAGCAAAATGTGCGGCGTGATAAACCCCTCCCCTCCGTATCCCACACATAAGCCCTTACCCAGTCCCACTGACCTCATTCTCACCCAATCCCCCAGTGGCCGATCCGACAGACAGGGCAGGGGACGGTCCTGCACGGCCAATTGCACTCACCAAAAAAACATTTTGTCTTGGCTAAACGGGGAGTGCGGCCTGACGGTGCACCAGTGCTCTCAGGGGGTGTACGTGCACTCCCATGCACCCCCTATGCGTTGCCACTGCACTCCAGCATGGAAAAGCACAACCCCTTTAGTGCTAATGGGGGGCATACCTTTCATAGTGCTACTTTCATACATGTGATCAACACTCTCACCCCCCACATCCCATTCATCCCATCTATTAACCCATATAAGACATTTTTGAGCGTGATCCCATATCCTTCAAATACATCGCTACCCGTCTCCACACCTGTTGAGCGTAAAAACAGTCCCCGTGGCACCGACTCAGGCTCGTCACAAAGCTCCCTTGGGCACTTGGGGGACTGTGACAGCTCTATACCCCAACGATAGAACACCAGTCACACCGGCAAAGCTTTTTGCGCCATCCTCCATGCCAGCTCCCCTTTCCATTCCTTCCCCACCAGCCCTTTCCACACCCTACTTACCTGCTCTGATCTCAGCTCCCCCACATCTGTTATCCTCTCTCTCCCCCCATGAACTTAAATACTCTTTTTGCATTCCCCAGTCCTTTGAGCCCCAACCCCTCCAAGCCTTGGCCTGTAACAAAAGTTCCCAATCGCTCATAAGGGAGTGACATCCGCCAAGCCCACACCCCTCTCCACCTGCTCCCAAACAGCCCCAACCTTTGTAATAGCCTTCCGACCCCCCAGAACTTACAGAAATTTGAGATCATCCCCAGTGCCCCCCTTGCTTCCCTCACTACCATTTTCAAGAAGTGGACATAAACAAAAACCTCTGAGTTGGGGAAACCCCATCCCCCCAACCTTTCCTCCCTATATAGCTCTGTCTCCCTGCCCCAAGAGAAGAGGCACAAGGCCCTCTGGACCTGTTGGGCCTGTAGCCAGGACATGGGGTATGTCATAACCATGTACAAAATCATTGGCAACAGGCACTTTTTGATAACCTTCACCTTCCCCCTAGATGATAAGCCCTGTGTTCCTCACAATCCCATCGTCTGTTTCACTGGCTCATGGAAACTTAAAAAAAAATTTTTTTTTACGATTTTTTTTGTGTTCCAAGCCAAAATCAAGTTCAAATCCATGAGTCAGTCCAGAATCACAAGTGGCCCTACAACCGGCAGACATCCTCCACCCCTGCCAGGTGCTTCAGATATTTCCAACTTCTTTTGACTGGCATCCTATGTGCAGGTCCAAGCCCAGAGGCTTGGGGTTCAGATGCCCCCAAGTTTCTCTTGCCCTTAGCCATGTGGCTGCAGGAACAAGCTAGGGAAGAGCCTCCCATTTCCATAAAATAGGCATTAAGCCCCAACACCTCAGTGGGTACTAAACCATGCAAGAAGAACAGTTTTCCCTGGGAGGGCTTAAGGAAAACTGTCCTCTTGGACCCAGATACATGGTGTTTCCCCTGCCAGGTTCCTGGCAACAGTTGGCTCTTGACAGCCTGATTCACTGGATCATAGGAACACCTGTCCATTTCCCTCTTGGAGATGTGTTTGTGCTCAGCACCCTTGGGATGGGTGAATGAGTGCCATCTGTGCTCAGTACTCCATCAGAGTGAAGGTAAGCCCCCAACATGGACTGGGAGCACTAAGACATACAAGAAGGAGGAGGAATGTCTGAAATAACCCAAATGAAGCCTAATGAGGGGCAAAGGGATCCAAACCTCGGGGCCAAGTGTGCTGCCCCATTAAACAGGGTGGTGAGTGCTTGTAGGGTGTGTGTGTGTATTACAGGTGACTGCCTGCAGGTGTGAAGTGTGTGTGTATTGGTAGTGACTGCCCCACCCCATGCGTGTATGTGTGGGGGAAGCTAATACAGGTGTCTGCATATGGATGATGGTGGTTGTGCCCCACATGTATGTGTATGTGGATACTTAAGTGGATGAGGCCTTTAGATGCGAGTTTTGAGGTGGTGAGAGCTGGCACATGTTCCAAATTAAGCTGCATTCTTGTTTGCTAAACTGGTTTGTCTGAGAGAAGCCACCTGCTTTGGGTTGGACAGATGGCAAGTTACTGGCAGCAGAGCAAGAGGTACATGTGGCGAAGGATCCCTGGGACTTGGTTGTGCACTGTCTGCCTACAAGGCACTGAGTGGCTGGAATCGGAGTCTCACCCAGTGGGGATGGACATCCACTATCTCTAGACTATGTTCTCTCACACACCTGGGTATGTCGGGTTGGCCTGCTAGCTAGTGCATCAGAGGCACAAGGATGCGCCTTCACATCCATGGCTGGAAGCCATGGATGTCCCCTTTGGCTATCTCTGACCTCAAATTCTTGTTTTCTCTCTCCTTCTGTGGTAACTGCGATGTCTCCACAATCCCCAGTGTTCCCAACTGGCTATTCAGGGAATTAATTTGGGACAGGCACCTTTCAGCACGGGAAGTCCACCAGTTGCTTTCAGTGCAGTAGTTTGAGCCATGAATGCATGGTGGGACTGAGATCCATCATCTTGGTCTGTTTGCAGACCCAAAAAAGCTTGTCCCAGAAGTCCTTCATAGCCAAGGTTGGATGCCACCCATCTTGGAGTGTGCCAGCTGCTGCTTCCCATTTTGTTTTCTTGCTGTGCCAGAGCCAGTAGCCAAAAACCTCAGGCAGCCTGTCTGACTTGATGCATGGTCTGCCTACTGTTGGCTTCTTAGCTTGGAAAAGGGCTCTGTGTCACTATGCAGTGTGACAGCCACCCCAGGAAGGCCTGGCAATCTACTTTGTGAGTGCAGTGATATGCAGTGCACATGCCCAGACTGAGATAGTCTCATGAAATCCCCATGGATCAGAGTTGGTTATCCCTGTTATAGCCATATTTTCTTGGTTCTTATGTACTGTGGGCATCTCTAATTGCCATGAGTTCCTGACAAAACATTGAAAGAGAACTACTAGCATAACTCTTGGTACAAATTAACTTAGTTTGAAGCAACATTCGTAGAATATTGTCACAAGATACAGTATTTTACCACAGGGTGTTTGGAGTGAAGCAGATTGAATGTCAGGAAATTAAAACTCAGAAGCTTGAGAAAATCCTGAACCCATGGACCCTGGGAATGTGTAAGCAAGGTTCCAGCACACTTGCAGCTCTGTTTTTCACTGTTGCTTATCCTGCCCTTTGTGGTGGGAGACCCTGACATGAATGAACTCACCTCTCTATTGCATAGACATAGACTACAGGCACAGACAGAAGTGCAGCTACCTGTTCTACCTCATGGCAATTCACAGAAATTGCCATGTATTAGACTGATCCTCCCAACCCAATGGATTTTAGGTGTTGGACCGGGGGGGAGAGAGGGGCATCCAGGGAGAGAGGCTGTGTCTTCCCCTGGCTCTGTTCCTCCCCTGCACTTCTGTTGCTGTCTCTGGATGGGAGGGGGAAGAAAGCAGGGTAGTGAGAACTTTTGGGGTTTTCTCAGCCCTGCTTGGGGGGGAGCAGGGAGGGCAGGTAGATTGGAGCTCCCTCCCCCACTGGTGAGCAGAAAGTGACCAGCTGGAGCAGAGGGAAATTAATTAAGTCACTCCACTTAGGAGTGGCTTCGTTTGAATCCTTATACAATGAGGGTTAATTTTGTGTGCGATCAGAGGGCTCTGCAGCTGTGCTCTTCTGTTTGGGCATGGCTTTACAGTGATTTCAAGGGGCTGATCAAAATGTCATTTCTGTCTGTTCCATATGTGGTTAGCTGTGCGCCATTCTAAATAAGGGAGTGATGAATCAGAATGACACACCTGGAGGATTTTGGTGTCTTTTCACAAGCAGATGGCACTGGGGGTCCATTCTGTGCTTGGACATAGGTGGAAAAGTTGATTTGTGTGCATCTAGGCTGTGTGTTCTCTGACCTATTGCAAGGATGCATTGAATCAGCAGAAACACCTTGCCCGCAGTGAGTGGCTATGAAGGCAGGCCCTTTTTTACACCATGTGTAGGATTGTTGTGTGAGATTTGTGGTGTCTAGGCTGTCCTGAGAAAGTGGGAGAGGTCAGGCAGTGGTCATGGCAGAAGCACCCACAGGCAGTCTTAGTAACAGCCTACAGCCCTCCATGGAAAGGAACTGTGGCAGAGCTGAGATTGGAGACTAGAGGGTCTGTGTGTGACCAGCAACCATCTACTTGTTCACTACATGGGCCAAGGTGAAGGCCGGTGTGGGAACCTTCAGTGAGTGTCCCAGGCTTGCTGATCACCAGGCTGTTGAACCACAGCAATCTACCCCTGAGGGGTCTGGGTGCTGACCAGCACCTGCTGTGAGCAGAGAACATGGACATCCAGAGGGTTCCTCTGCCCCTCACCCTCCACCTCCCCAAGGTAGTAGTAGCTCACCTAGTAACAGACCCAGGCAAACCAGATCCCAGGGATAGTTTGCTTTGAACAATGGGTATTTTGGTGCTGATTTTATCAGAGGAGAAAGAGGCCCTAAACCTAGAGAAGTAAGGCTCATACCCAGAAGGGGAGCACAGAGAGGTAGGCATACTCAGTGAGCTAGAAGATGGCTGGGGTACCTGCAAGTGCAGCAGGGCTGTTTTCTGCCTGCCCACAAGTGCCTGGTTACAATGCACTATTGGCAGGAGGAGGTCTCGCCTTTCTTCCTTCTGCCTGCTAGTATCACTTCCTGGTCCTGAAACTTGAGGAAGGGACAGGGCTGTGCTTATTCCAGGATACTCCTTTAGTAGCTTCTCATTGGTTTGACAGCTGTTCTTCTCTGTAGTAGCAGGGGCATTTCCCCAGGGAAAAGTCTAGGAGATACTTGTCATGGGTCTTATGGGCCAGGGGGAGACCTCAGTCCCTGCCATGTGCTCCCATTGCGCACCAGCCATCCCAGTCTGTAGATGCCTGGACTGGGTTTTGTACAGTATTGCTTCCCCCCTTCCCGACCCAGGAGCACACTCCTTAATGCCTGCCCTGCTGTGTGTATTTGTTTGTGCCTGATGATGTGTGGAAGGCAGAAAGGTGTGGACTGTCCATCATATCCTCTGTGCTGCTGGGAACAGGTGAATGCAAACAAGACATTGCTCAACACTGCCCCTCCCCTGGAGCACACAAGGAAGAAAAGAGACCGGTCTGCACTCCCCACAGCAAGAAACACACTTTGAACTCTGTTGGGCAGGGAAAGTAAATAGAGCAGAACTGAAGCTGCTGCAGTATCTATTAACTCATCAGTTCACAGATGCAGGTTGAACACCCCTGGTTTACACAAACTACAGTTTCCATAGCAGACCCTCTAGTCTATAATCTAGGTGGCTACAGGTTGAGTACTTCTGGCTTACACAAACCACACAGTTTCTATAGCAGACCCTCTCATCTATAATGTCCCTTATCCAAAATTGCTTTGTGTCTCATGTCCATATGTGAGGAAAGAACACAGGGACCAGATCCCATTGCTTCTCTGATTCCTGGCTGTAACAGGACAGGGTCTCTCAGGTTGTTCATTAGAAAGAAATGACCTGGCGTAGTTGCTAAATTCCAGGAGAAGTTTGAGGCCTGAGATTCCAGCGGATTTTGATGCCTAAATACTGTGGTGTTTCCTCCTGGCAGGTTGGGCAGTTCCCTGCTCAGTGTGCTGGCTTCTGCATCACTCATGCTGAGGCATATAACTTGCCATGCACTGTATAGGAAGCCTGGAGGCCAAACTGGATTACAGTGAACAGCAGAGCACTTGTGAGTTAGGGTCTGCAACACCCAAGTCCCTTATGGGTTTAGCTGAAGATGGCCTGACAAATATGTTCCACCTCTGCACTCCATGGTTCACCTTTTCTGCTTCCTGGAGCCCATACCATGGTGATCCTTGCAGAGTTTATTTCCAGCCAGCCCTGGCTTCAGTGCTGTGGAGAGTGGGACAGTACTCAGCTGTTACTAAACTGGACAATTTAATTGAAAAATGTAAGGTAGCACAAACCAGCAGAAGCACTGCTGTGTAACTGCATGTAGTGCAGGCAGCGTGCTCAGCTTGCCTAGACACCAGCATAGGCAGCAAGCTGAGAAACTGCCCCATGACTGCTGCTACTACCACTTGCTCATGCCTCCTGAGTGCTCTTTCTTCTACTCCTCCTCACTGAGCCCATGGGATGGGCCCTGCAGGCTGGAGGCTGCTGAATTTCCAAGCCCCTATCACTCAGTCAAGTTCCATGATCCAACAAGAAGTGCGACCTGTTGTGACCATCACACCCCAAATCACAATGAAACCTCTTCCAGCTACAAAAACTGTGTTTATTTACAAGAAACCATTTTTATTTACACAATTGTTGATCCCACAGGGAGCCCCAGCGCAGCTCAGCCCAGCCCAGCCCAGTCCGGTCTAATGGAGAGCATTTTACTGACAGAAGGCTCTGCTAGTCTAGTCCCAGCCCGCTCCCTACTCAGGCCCCTTACAATGTCCCACAGCTAGGGCTTTGCTCACTGAGTCTTGTTGAGCCACCATTTTCTGTGCTGGGACATGGCTGCTAAGACAAGGCTGGAAAGCTCCCAGCTGCCTTGTTCCTGGCCTCTCCCACTGCCAGCTCAAAGAAATGGCGCTGGTGCCCTGAGCTGGGGCAGGGTGGGGCACCTGTGTTCATTAGCTCGTGCTCCAGACAGATCCATGCCCTTGCTGCTTCAGGGCATACAAAAGGGCTGAACAGAGTGGGTGGGAGAAACCCTTACACACCCTGGAAGCTGTTTCAGAGATAAATCCTATGAGGGCAGGGAAAGTGAGGGATAAAGGAGTGTGAAGGATCCCAGCATGAGGGCAGAGCCTGCCCCAGGTCTAAGGGGATGCTGCGGCCATTGCCACCAATCCCCCCCACCCATTAGCTCCCCCAGCCAGTCCCTGTGCTGCGGGGCTGGGCACAGGATTCTCTTCTTATCGAAAGCCTTTGCTGAAGCACAGAGTCTGGGTTTGAGGAGTACTTTGGGTCTAAGGAAGAAACCAGCCCCAGGGACTGAACTCTCCCAATGCCCAGAGAGGACGGGGTGGGGGGGTGAGAGAGTTTCAGAGCACAATATATCAGAGACAAAACACCCACCAGACAGGAATTAATGCGAGTCAGGAGGCACCTGCCCTTGTCAGAAGCTCTGTGGTCAAAAGACAGCAAGCAGTTCCTTCTCCACCCAAGGACTGGGAATGACAGTCTGAGTTCTCAAAAGCAGCCCCTTCTGCTGTCCGTTCATCTTTTTGTCCCAGGGATGGCAAGGGATGGCCATGTTTCCATCAGAAAGGAAGGTCTCCAGAGTGCAACAGTAAAGAACTGGAACAGTTTCATAAGTTGGAGTGGGGCGGCAGGAGAGGTCCCATCCAGTCATCTCTTCACACATAGTTCCTCTTGTCATAGCTGGGCACTGCAGATCTGGGGGCAGAGTATGCCACCTTGCTTGCAGGGTACTTTTCACTCTTGGGGGGGCAGGAGCAGCAGAGCAGAGCGCCCCCGATCACTTGCAGCGCTGCAGCTGCCCATCCCACATAGAGAGAGGCACCCAGCTCCCGCTTCTGGGGGTCTAGCACCAGTGGGTTGTAGAAGTCCCGGATGATGGTGTTGGCAGACCAGCAGACGGGGATGAGCGTCATGACCCCAGCCAGCAGGAAGATCACACCAGCCACGATGGTGATCTTGGCTTTGGAGGTCTCGTCTTCCACGCACCGGGTGCACTGTGCCCCAACCAGGGCGATGAGGAGGCCCAGCACAGCCAGCACAATGGCAACCACCAGCAGGGCTCGGGCTGCTTGCAGGTCCTGGGGCAGCGCCAGCATGGAGTCATAGACCTTGCACTGCATCTGGCCCGTGCTCTGTACCACGCAGTTCATCCACAGCCCTTCCCAAATGATCTGGGCTGTCACAATGTTGTTTCCAATGAAGGCTGTCACCCTCCACATAGGTAGTGCGCAGCAGATGATGGTGCCTAGCCAGCCCAGCACCGACAACGCCACCCCACCGATCTCCAGACCCATCGACATGGTGCTGCACTTTTAAGGCTTTCCAACGCAGAGGGAGAGAGCGACTGTGACTGGACACCTGCAGGCCTCTGTTGCTGTCTGTGCAGTTGTCAGGGGATCCGCTCACACCTAGAGGCACCTAAAGCTGGGCTGCCTTATAACAGCGAGTGCAGCAAAGGGCTGGGCTGTATTACCTCAGCTACTTGCTCAGGGGTGGGGCTTCGCCAATGGATTCTCTCCCTTTCACTGGCTCCTTTGCCACGGCCCCAGCCCCCCTTCCCCTGTGTTTACAGAGATGGCATTGGCAAGAAAGGAGGCTTACATGGACAGGGAAAGGGGTGGAGCCAGAGCCCTTCCCAGAGCTAGGCACAGAGTTTCAGTCTGTCATTTCCTCATGACCGTGACTATCGATATGCTTGCTGGGCTGGTTCCAGGCAGATAGGACACTGGGCATGAGGTGAAGGGCTGGAAATGGATTTCTGTGTGAAGTAATATCAGTTAGGATGGGGTTGCAAGTTCAGACCTTGGAGTGGATGTGCAGAGCTCGTCTATCCTGTGCCAGCAGTGGGTCGGGGAGGATGGGGATGAGCTCACCTGAGCCCTCTGAGACACTCCAGAGCCTGACCTTTGCCTGTGAAGCTACTCTGGATTCATCCCCAGCACCTGGCTGGAGCCCTCAGTCTCTGGCAGGCCTGTGAGCAGGTGTCAGGGTTAAGCCTGGAGCAGCCTGACTGGAGAACTGCTGGCTCTGGAGTGTGTCAGCTGACTCGGGCAGAAAGGGTTCAGCCCCAGCCTCCCCTGGACCACAATAGCTGGATCACAGGCCCTGCGGGACATAAATGCACCATGGCCTTGAGTAGCTGACCCTGTTTCCAGGATCAGAGCACAGGCTGTCAACATAATGCTGCATCTAGCCAAGAGAGGTGCCCAGACACCAGACCCAGTATCCAGTTCCCCAACCCCTCTGGTGCCATGTGGCAGGAAAGCCCCTGACTCATTGCAGTGCCCCCAGGCATGAAGCCATCAGCCTACAAGGCTGCCACAGCACCACCCACTGTCACAGACAGACCAGGAATAATGCCTGCCACAAACTGGGCAACACCTGGAGTGGAGGGTATCAGGGCCTCCAGCTGCTCCCCCTTGTGGGAGAGCAAATGCTGGCTGCTGGGCTGTGTGCTAGGGAGACCATGAGTATGTAGAGCTAGACCCAGCCCTCCACTTGCCTGGGGAATGGTGTGCACAGTTCTCATACCTGTGGCCCCCCCTGGCATTTTTTTAATTAAAAAAAAAAAATATATATATAATCATATATCATAGGCTTTCCATCCCACCGCTTAAATCACATTAAGAAACCCATACACTCATTACAATAAACGCACCCCGTGCTCCCACCCTCTTCCCTTCCCTAACCCAAATGCAGTCCCTTAGTCCAGGCCCCAATTTGGGAGAGTAAAACAGATGTAGCCTGAGGGAGCAGGTGGAGAGTGGACATCAGTAGGGTGGCCAAGGGGCTGGGGCTGGTCTGAAGGATGGGGCTAGTTAGCTCTGCCACCTCCAACCCACCCTACACCAATGTACTCAGTGATATCCCTTTCATTTCACACCAGTCTTTTAGGGCTGATTCCAAAACAGGCCAGCTGACACAGCCCCTCAACTCCTCCCAAACCAACACATTAATACTGTTCCCTGGCCTGCAACATGCTACCTAATTAGGAAGCCACCAAGGATCCCTGCTCTTCCCATACCCTTTCAGCCATTTCTCCTATGAGGGCCAGACTGTTTCCCAACCTCTGAGCACAGGGCCCAGCAACTCCTCTGAAAACAGTGTAGATTGTTTAGCAGCAGGAATTTCTTCAGAGCCACTCCTGTGCCAGCCTCTGCCAGCAAGAAGCACTGTAGAGAGCAGGGCCAGGAGCACTGGTGGTGGGGGTAGCTGGTGGCTTGTCCAGCCCTAAGTCCTGTCAGCAGCGAGTGGTGTGGGCATGCTATAGAATCATTGGTTTTGGCACTGAAGTGAAGTTTATTTAATTTCTAGAGTTGTTTATCAATTCCCACGCTTACCTTGCTATCCAAAAGGAAGGCAGTTTATTTAAGATTAGAGACCTATCAGCTTTAACACATTCACGGATTGCTTCTTATCTTCCAACAACCTAGCAAACTCAGGGAGCAGCCAGCTACCTTTGCATTACTGTGCAAAGACCAGGTGAGTTTCAGGGATGAATACTCCTCTATCAGAGTGCTGGGACACTGGTCAACACTGTTGCAACCTGAGTAGAAACCTAGCTTGCTTTCTCTGTAAGCTTCTAGACTCTTTGCTGTCAGCCCTACAGTGAGCTGAGCACACTGGCTGCCCAGAACACCACGGGTATGCATCTCCAGTATGTTTTGAAGCCAGGAGAAGAGCAGGTTTCCATTTTCATCCCCTGGGTTTATTTTGTCTTTGTTTAACAGAAGCAGGTAGTACAGACAATGGCACAAGAGTATTGCCCAGAGAGGCACATGGCTGTTAATATAGGGCAAAGCACACGTATTGGAAATGCTGAACTCCAAAGGAGCCTGTAAGTACAGAGCAAAGGGCCCTCAGTGCCCTCCAACTCCACACTATCCCCTGCTGAGAATGCAGTGGGAATCACAGTGAGCGGATATCAAACCCAGGGCCCTTACAGGTTCAGCCTGAACCCTGAACAGTAGGAGAAACTGCTCCCCATGTCCTGGCCTATTTACAGACTACCAACAGCTGTGGACAGGTTTTCAAAGAGGCTCAGCCCTCCTCAAGCACCCAATAAACAGTGTTCTGTGGGAACTCAGTCTTCACTGGACACATCTACACAAGTTGCTTTACTGAGCAACAGTAATTTGCTGTACAGTAAAGCATCATCATTTACAAATGTGTGGCAATTATGACACAGTACACTAATTTACTATACTGCTGGATAATCTTGTCAGATACAAGTAGTATCCGGCAGCACAGTAAATTACACATGCAGTGAGGCTGCTCTGATGTGCTGTAATTACAGTGAATTGGAGCTGACTTGATTAATCAAGTCTCCTGGAGTGTGGTAATTACTGCACTCCAGCAGACTCCAGTGTCACATGTATCAGCATTCCCGCACTGAAAAATGGTGGTGGGGGCATTCAATGAGCTTTAGTTAAAGTGCCTCTGCCACCATTTTTCAGTGCGGGGACGCTGATACACATTCGGAGCTGCTCTAATTAAAGTGCCCCCCCCAGCCCTGTCCTGGAGAATGTGTATAAATGCCCAAAGAGTCTTGAGCATCACAAAACTGAGAAGGGAGAGAGTGAGAGTAGGACCCAGACCCCTGTGTCAGGGGCCCACACCCCCATGCAGTGCTTGAGGATTGTGGGGCACTTTCAAATGGAATCTGAAACAGTTTGCATATCGAGCAGAGGCCACCTGACCTAGCCAATAAGAAATGCTTGAGACCAGGGCTGCATCCTATACACTGACCTTCTCTGGAATGGAGCCACTTATTTACACAGCCTGGGCCCTCTCCTGGAGCCCCTTTCGTTCCAAAAAACAAAGCAGGACTTGCTTTTATTAAGACAGCCAGAGGAGAAAGTGGTATTGTTGTCGCACCAGGATCAGTAGCTGAGCCATTCACTCGTGATACAATGGACCCTGGTTCACTTCCTCCTTTACCTGCCTGAGGGGATTCTGTTGAAGCTGCTCCACCCTGCATCAATGAACTAAAGCTTCTTGGGGCCCAAGAGAGAAAGCAAAAGAGAGCAGTTAGAAAAGTTAGCTCAATGGGATGGGCTGTATCCTACCAAGGGGACCTTTGGGACCTTGAGGTTACCATCAGAGAGGGGACAGGAGTGGCTGGGGCACCCTTTTGAACTCATTGGACCTAACGGTGCTAACAAGTGGCCCTGTTAGGCAGAGGGCAAGAATGGTCCGAGTCTGGTCCCTACTGGTTACAGTTTTTGCCAGTGTCTGTTTAGGATAAAACACATCAAGCACTGTCGGAGCAGGACTCCCCATGGCCTGCAGAGTGTCCTCCTGTCTGGGCAGAGCGGAGGCTGTCCAGCGGACTTCGGCAGGGTGCTGGGGTTGTGCGATCGGGCAGCAGGGGTTCCACGAAGACAGCGGGCAGCGGCGGCTGGGCCAGGGACAGGAGCGTGCCAGAGCCGTGGGGTCAGGGCTGGGCCCCGGGTCTTGGCCAGGACCGGGGCTGTGCAGCAGAAGAAGCGACGTAAACGGGTGCTGTGACTTTTGGAAGCCTGAAAACCCTCGTGGCAGTCAGGCTTGCCCGGGGCTCTGCTGCTGGCCCAGTGACTCCTTCGTTCCTTCGGTGCGGAGCGGACCAGCCTGGAGGGGCTGGCACTTCCCCTCGGGTGGCTTGAGGCCGTCCCTGAGTGGTGGTGCGCTGGGGCCGGGCCGGGGACGAGGTGTCCGGGGACCCTCCGCCGGGCCGGCCGGGCGGCAGGCGGTACCTGCCCGGGGCACCCCGTGCCCGCCCGCTCCCCGGGCCGGGCCTCCCTGCTCCCGCCTCCCCTGGCAGGCGCCGGCCGCACGCTCCCTCCCTTGGCCGGAGCTCCTCCTGCCGCGCACCTGATGCGGCGGGCCCCCTGCCCGGCCAGCGCCCGCCGCCTCCCCGCGGTGAGTGCCCCCGGCCCGCTGCGGCTCAGCCCCGCTCTGGTGCGGCAGCGGCAGTGGCAGGGGCTGGGGAAGGTCCCGGGCCCGCGGGGTCGCCCTCGGGGAGGGGCCGGGGTGGCTGGGGCACCTGCCTGGCAGCTCACACGGCTGGTGCGGGAGCAGGGGTCTGGGTCTGGGTCGCTGTGTCCCCCCGCCGCCCCGCCTGGCTCCGAGGGGAGGGCAGGGACCACCGCACTGCCTCACGCCGGGATGGGCTGGGGGCTCTTTACAGGATGGCTGAAATCCACCCTCCCCCGATCCCCCAGCCGCTGTTCCTAGGGCTCCTTGGACACTGTCCTGTTTGGGGTTGGGTTGCTTAGCTGCCGGGCTGGGCGCAGGAGCACGCAGCAGGATCTCTGACTGAAGTGGACCTGCATTTGCCCAACGGTATCTGTCCCGTGCCAGCTCCTGATGCCCCTCTCAGCTGGGGCAGTGGGAGGAAATGCCCCCGCCCATGGCAAGCATGATAGAGGCCTAAGAGTCTCTGAGCAGCAGGGTCAGACTCAGATGTCTAAATGTGGACACCTACATGCATCCCTGCCCAGGGCCACCCAGTGAGCTCAGCCCTAATTTACCTCTTCCCTTTTGGCCAACTATTTTGAAAGTTGCCTCGGTCCCTGGAACTCAGTTCCTTCTCCCCTGTCTCCAGTCTTCTATATCAAGCTCATGGGCATTGTAGCTGGTTGCTTGCAGCTAAGAGAGTCACTCGCTCTGCCAGGGAGCTCTGAGGGTAGCTTTATGTAGGTGTCTTGGGCACTCGGAGGTCCTTGAATGGAAGGTACCAGAGTCAGGGTTACCGTGTGGAAGGGGAGGGAAGGAACCAAATGAGGGGAAAAATTCAGTAAGGGCCTGAAGAATGAAGGGAGCGAAAGGCGCTGAGGCACAAGGGTGTGGAGGGAGGGTGAGGTAGGCATCTTCAGACACAGAAATGGCTGAGATACTGAATGGCCTCTGACGGGGGAAATGACCACATAGAGACTGGATCATGAGTGAGCTGGACTGGGACACAGCTGCCATTGACACAGAATGGGAAACTGCCTGCAGATGTCAGGGTGATGTGCACCCTTGGCTGTGAATAGGTGTGCAGAACCCCTGTTCGCTGAGGCAGAAGTCCTGGAGAACCGGAGAGCAGGAGATCTGGGACCAAACTACATGGGAATGGAAGGGGGCTGATCTAGGCAGTTGGATCTGCCTCAAGTGAAGAAATTAAATGATAGCAAGAAAAAAATGTTCTGTCTCAAGAAGAAAGGAACTGTGAGCACCAGGTGGGGCAGGGGGTTACAAGGAATAAATCACTGAGGCTCTTTGAAATATATTTTTATAGAATTACAAAAACAGTCACAACCCACTGGCCTTACCCCATGTGAGCTACTCCATTGACTTAATAAGGATTATGTAAACAAGGGAACCAAAATGTACCTTTTAGTACCTGAAGGGAGATGGTTTTTAGCAATGTACCTGAACCACTGTCATGTGAGTTAGAAACTGGTGACAGTGTTAAACCCAGAGGAAAGACTATGACAAGGGACTGAGATGGGGGAAAGATATCTGATAGGAGGATAGCACATTTTAACTTCTTCGTTAATTGACAGAAAGAGGAAGGGGAAGATGTAGCCATTCTTGTATCATACTGAAATGGGAGAAGTTATAAACACTATATGTAAGAGAAGTGATAGAGGGATACCTAGAAACCAAGAAACTGGGACTAGTTCTAGAGAGATGCATTCAAACTGTTTGTAACAAGTAAACCATGAGTTTCATTCTTTCTATTTTCAAAACACTTGTGGTTAGAAAAAGGGTTGTGTGACCTTGTTATTTCAACTTGTTGAAAAGATGCTTTATGGATCCTGGAGGCTCCCACACCAGTCATCCCCTTCGTCCATTTGTGTTCCCAGAGAGTGACTGGTCTGGGAAGTCAGAAGTTGTCTTTGCTGCTGCCTGACCTGGTGATTTAATTCTAAAGAAAGAGGGCAAAGTTCCACATACCTTTACAGGAGTGTTCATGAGCATGTGGCTTTGTACAAATATTCTTGTGGTGAGGAAATCATGCCTCTGAATGTTTACAAAAAATAGGACTTGGGCTTCAAGTGGTCTTGAAGCCAAGAAGGAGTACCTAGAATGCACATTTGAAATACCTTTCTTTGTAGCGCATCCCCTGTGTTGCTACACGTGTTCATCTGGAGCCAGTCATGGGGAACACACAGACCTTGTCAGAGAGAGGCCATTGTGTCAGAGGAGAGTGGATGGGAGCTTGTAATGCATGGCAGCAAGACAGCCAATGTAGCTCCGGGCAACCTGAAAACACAGTCCTTTGCTCTGAAGCAGGGCTTGAATGACTGCAGGGTATTTGCATTATGGCGATCCACTTCCAAAAAAGACATTGTGGTAGAGTTGTAATGTGACAGAAGCCATGATGGTCCAGACTTGAAGAAGGGTACTTTGTGCCTGACAGCCTGTTTAACATCTCCCCCAAATATACAGTGTGTTCAATGAAAAATATCACTCCCAAACCTCTTGCTGTTTACAAAAAAAAAGATATTGGTAAACCATAGGAACCTCAGAGGCGGGTTATAAAAGAGTTTCAGGGGCTGGAGGAGAATGCCAAGAAGCTGACTCTTTAATTCGTAGTAACGGCTCAGGCCAGTGGTCTCCAACCTTAGATTCATAGATTCATAGATGTTAGGGTCGGAAGGGACCTCAATAGATCATCGAGTCTGACCCCCTGAATAAGCAGGAAAGAGTGCTGGGTCTAGATGACCCCAGCTAGATACTCATCTAACCTCCTCTTGAAGACCCCCAGGGTAGGGGAGAGCACCACCTCCCTTGGGAGCCCGTTCCAGACCTTGGCCACTCGAACTGTGAAGAAGTTCTTCCTAATGTCCAGTCTAAATCTGCTCTCTGCTAGCTTGTGGCCATTGTTTCTTGTAACCCCTGGGGGCGCCTTGGTGAATAAATACTCACCAATTCCCTTCTGTGCCCCCGTGATGAACTTATAGGCAGCCACAAGGTCGCCTCTCAACCTCCTCTTGCGGAGGCTGAAAAGGTCCAGTTTCTCTAGTCTCTCCTCGTAGGGCTCGGTCTGCAGGCCCTTAACCATATGAGTGGCCCTTCTCTGGACCCTCTCCAGGTTATCCACATCCCTCTTGAAGTGTGGCGCCCAGAATCCCACGCAGTACTCCAACTGCGGTCTGACCAGTGCCCGATAGAGGGGAAGTATCACCTCCTTGGACCTATTTGTCATGCATCTGCTGATGCACGATAAAGTGCCATTGGCTTTTTTGATGGCTTCGTCACACTGCCGACTCATGTTCATCTTGGAGTCCACTAGGACTCCAAGATCTCTTTCCACCTCTGTGCCACCCAGCAGGTCATTCCCTAGGCTGTAGGTGTGCTGGGCATTTTTCCTCCCTAGGTGCAGCACTTTGCATTTCTCCTTGTTGAACTGCATTCTGTTGTTTTCTGCCCACTTGTCCAACCTGTCCAGGTCTGCCTGCAGCTGTTCCCTGCCCTCCGGCGTGTCCACATCTCCCCATAGCTTTGTGTCATCTGCAAACTTGGACAGAGTACATTTCACTCCCTCGTCCAAGTCACTGATGAAGACATTAAAGAGTATCGGTCCAAGGACCGAGCCCTGCGGGACCCCACTGCCCACACCCTTCCAGGTCGAAGCCGACCCATCTACCACAACTCTCTGGGTGCAACCCTCCAGCCAATTCGCCACCCACCGGACTGTGTAGTCATCCAAGTCACAACCTCTTAACTTGTTCACCAGTATGGGTGGGATACCGTATCGAAGGCCTTCCTGAAGTCTAAGTATACGACATCCACCCCTCCTCCTGCGTCCAGGCATTTTGTAACCTGGTCATAAAAAGAGACTAGATTGGTCAGGCACGATCTGCCTGCTATGAACCCGTGCTGGTTTCCCCTCAGCATAATTTGTCCTGCCGGGCTCTCACAAATGTGAGCCTTGATAATTTTTTCAAAGACTTTGCCAAGGATGGAGGTGAGACTGACTGGCCTATAGTTGCCCGGGTCCTCCTTCCTCCCCTTTTTGAAAATGGGGACCACGTTGGCCCTTTTCCAGTCCTCCAGGACTTGGCCCGTGCGCCACGAGTGTTCGAATATTCCCGCCAGTGGCTCTGCAATGATGTCGGCCAGTGCCTTCAGCACCCTCGGATGGAGCTCATCCGGGCCTGCCGACTTAAAGGCATCCAGTTCTTCCAAGTGACTCTGCACCATCTCAGGGTCTACGCATGGCAGTCTGGTGCCTTGCTGCTGCCTCTCTACAACCCCAGTGAGAGACTT
Organism: Alligator mississippiensis; assembly: GCF_030867095.1. Lineage (NCBI taxonomy): Eukaryota > Metazoa > Chordata > Crocodylia > Alligatoridae > Alligator > Alligator mississippiensis. The sequence continues at coordinate 28,163,447 of NC_081837.1, read as the reverse complement.
GTCGTGGCCCTCTCTTAGGAACACTGAGGCAAAGAACTCGTTGAGGAGTTCAGCCTTGTCCCCCCTGTCCGTCACCAATTGTTTCTGCCCATTTAGCAGGGGTCCTATTCCTCCCTGGGTCTTCCTTTTACTCCCTATATATCTAAAATTTCTTGTTGTTTTAAAGTAGGAAATCACCTTTGGCTTTTAAAAACAACCCAAGATCTACCATGCACTGCCACCACCCCCCTCTGCCCCCACATGGGGTGGGGCATGCACGGGAAGGAAGGGGGGGCAGATCAAGGCAGAGGGAGAAAAAATTATTTGGGGGCGCACCTGCCCAGCAGGTAAGTCCCACCCTGCTGGGGCCTCACTCAACTAACCCCTGCTCCTGCCTCTGCAGCACTGTCCCTCACCACAAGGGCCTTGATTTAGTCCCTGTCCCTTCCCTCCCCCACAGACTGACCTGCTGGGCTGGGGCATGTGCGTGCATGCACGCGAGCACTCAGCCCTGCACCCCAGCCTCGGATCTACTCCAAGAGGCTCTGAGATCTATCTTGGGTTGGTGATCACTGGCTTAGACAGAGGCCAAGGAGAATTTGATATCTAAAAGTATATGCCCTAAGCAGAGTGAGGAGGCCATTGAGGTATTGTCTGGGATATAAAGGGGGGAGGGGACAGGGAGATGGGAAGAAATTGTGAAGGGAAGGAAAAATGTCAGCTGAATCCAGAAGTCCCCAGACCCCAAGGTGCACTGGGTTGTGGAGCAAACTTCCTTGGGGAGGGTTATTTATACTCGCTTGGAAAGAACCCATGGGAATATACAATAGGGAGCAGCCTTTCCTTGGCCCCATGGACAGGATAAGACTGAATAGGTTGTTGCCTCTGCTGCATGGGTGCTGTTGTATAATGAACCGAAAGCCATCATAGAAAAAGAAGGACACAGTAGGAACAGACTCTTCAATGAGAGGGCTGAGAGGGAAGGGCAGTTTTGCTGAGTGCCTGGTCTTGGACTGTATGTGCTTGGCATGACTAGTCCTATGGTGCTCAGCTAGAATGTGAGGGAGTGTCATGAACAGGGAAGTCAGACTGGTCTGGGTACAAACAGAAAACCAGGCCTGCCTGCAGATGCACCAGCCACCTCGACTGCCTCGAAGGACAGAGGCACCAGGGCAAACTAGCATCCCCCCCCAGCCCAGGCAGAATCTGCTCCAGGCTGGTGGGCTGGCAGGAACACAGAATCTCAGTGCTTTCTTCCTTTCCCTCCAGCAAATTAAATGAGGGCAGAAGGTACCAGAAAAAAATGACCACAGCATCTGCCAGAGCTGGCCAGGTCAATGCCCCTGCTCTCACGCCCTTAGGTATTAATGGTAAGAGTCGGGGCTCTTGGGGTATTCCTTGGGGTGGATAGCCTCTGGGATGGTGTGTTCTCAGTTCGTCCTCCAGGGGTCTGGGCTGGGACTGTAATTGCTCCTGTCTGATTGTATTTCAGGAGCAGGACTGCTGGATCTGCTCCCATCCAAGACACACAGAAGCTCCATTGTTGAAGGCCCTCCTTGACAGCAGGTAGCAGGTAAGTCAGCTCAAAGCATCAATAGCAGCTCTGTCTTGGCTAGGAGAGCAGGTGGGCTGGGGTGATGACAGAGCCTGATGGATGGAGGAGGTTTGCCAGGAAGAGCAAATGTGAGGGCTCTTGGTATTGAGTCAGCTTGGGATGCAGCATGGGCGAACAACACGCCGCCTCTGTCCTCCCTCACTAGTGCATGTAGAAGCCAAGAGCTCCTTCTACGTTAGCCCTCACAGGGGTGGGAGGTTAGTGCCTGTTCCCCACAGAGCCCCTGGAATTCCCTCTCCAGTGGGGAAGGTGAGCCATGTGGAGGGAAGAGAAGGAGTCTCCCTGATAATCAGAGCTTGCTCCTGTGGCCCTGTACAAGCTCCATGTTACAACATATGGGGAGGTGTGTCTCCATTTAATGGAGAGCTATAGCACTAATAGCCAGTGGCACCAGAATGCCCCAAGCTAAGGTCCTAAACCCCTCTCATTACTGCATGGTGGGGCAGGTAGAGAGCAGGGGGACAATGGAACTAGCGTGTACCATGCCCAGAGCCTGCCCTAGGGCTGCACAAAAAAATACAATACACATGATATAATAGTGATTAATTACACTATTAAGTGATTGCTGCTAGTCTGAGTCAGGCTGCTCCTTGGATCTGTGTCACTTAGCTGTAGTGCATCCTAGGGAATTAATGTATGAGTTTCATTTCCTTTAAAAGTTATATAGGTTACTAAGGGCTCAATCCTGTTTCCCCTTCATGTACCTACGTGGCACTTTTATAACAATCATGTTTGGCACTTGCACACAGATTGGGATTCTGTTTCTGCCTGTGGCACAATATCCCTGAGAGTAAAAAAGCACAAAGCTCTGAGTGCACAAGAAGCAAGTCAGATTGCATGCCAGATGGAAAGATGCATTTATTAAGAGGTGACAGATAAGAGCTGGAATGAATCTAACACAGCCTGGTTACAAAGAAAACTTTCATCCTCATAATTTTGGTCCTGACATGGACTCTTATTTACTTCCAGTTGGGTTTCTAGGGATGATGGACCTGCTCAGATCAGTTAAACTAAATTCTGTAGAAGAATTTAAGCAAGGTATTTGATCATCAAATGGTATTGTTTCAGTTCAAAGTGACCCTGGCCAGGTAACACACACAGCCAACCTGTGCTATTTACAGGGCTTGTTTGTACCATGTCAATAGACAGTCAGACAGACACGAGTTTACCTACTCTTGCTCCACCCAGTGAAGTCCCCTGACACATGCTGGGGATCTCAGAGTAACTTTTGCTGTAGAGAGGCAGTTTCTTGTTACACATTTTGTTAGTGTACTGAGTTTCTCCCTGTTAGTGCTCTCAGCAACTCATCTGAGTTGATGAATCACCTAATTTCTAGACAACTGAGACTCAACTTGTTACACATATTTTCGTCATTCAGAGGGCTTTCACTCAAGTATGTACTTCCTTATAAGCACTTAGCATAATGTGACGACATTGGCACTCAGGTAAACTGTCTGTGTATGAAAGTCATTTTCTTCTTTGTCCCTAGATCTGATACAAGGGGGATTTCCAGCTCAGTTTCATAGTTAACAATGACTGGTTACCCAGGACAGAGAGTTTGTTCTGGTGATTCACTTCAGCCCCTAGGGCAGCTGTATTCTTGTTTGCCTTTCTGATTTCTCAGTGGTCTTTCTGCCAGCCTGCAAAGGAAAACCCATGGTTTTCCATATTTTTCTTTTTTAAAGGAGAATCCATTTTTAAAGTTTGTTCCTAACCCTTTCATATATTCTTGCGACTCAGTTTTGGGTTGTTACCTACAGGTTGAGAAACACTGGTTTAAATGACAGAGGTCTGCACTTGCATAGGGACTTAGGCATTGAAAATCCACAACGTTCCCCTGACTGGAGTGCCCTCACCATCAGGCTGCAAGGTAATTTGGGAGGAGGGCAGGTTGAGCTGTACCTACTTAAAGGTGTTCACTGTGCAAGGAATGATTAGAGATTCACTGGGCCAAGGAGTATATATGGCTCTCTGCCCTAGTGCTGAGGTCACTCAGCTGCAAGGAGACGACTGGGCTCCACTCCCTGCTCCACTGAACATTGAACTCTCTTAAATTAAGTATTTACTGGAACAAGGACCCTAGTTTCTTTCCCTCAGGTAAACATCCTCACCACTCAACTGTAGATGGATATTTCATGCTCTCTACCCTATCCAATGAAAACGAAGTTACTCCATGCCCAACAGAATACTTTAAACTGGAGGGAAGGAGAATGCAGCCCCACCTTTCCCAGAATAGCTGCAACCTGGTGTTTAGAGCTAGGGGGTATGAAATATGAATTTGAATTCCCTCATGCAGAGGTAGGAACTGAACCCAGGTCTCCACCTTATCTTAAAAGAGGGGTAGAAGCCATGCTTCAAGGATACCTGCCAAATGGAGTGGTGAGGTGCAGTAGTATAGAGCTGCCTCTTAATAGGGCTTCAGCATGGGTTAAGCCTAGAACTGCTCAGCCCTGTCAAGACTGAGATGTTTTGAAGTAGAACTGTAGGTGCCTGCGAAACTAATGCTGACAACCAGGATGCTTCTGGGATTAGTCAGAAGCTGAGTGGTGGTTTTGAGAATCTAACTTTTGGACTTAGTGCCCAAGCCCCATTCAGGTCCTTTTGTTGATCTGGCATAGGGTTAATCAGATGTTTGGTAGAGATAACATTTCAGTTGCTACCCGGCAGAGGGAGCAGCCTCTTCTCCTGACTTCAGTTTCAGAGAGGTTCTTGTGGAACAAGGTGTACTAAGAAGATTGTTGGCAAAGATTTAAACTGTCCAATCACAATCTGGGCTGTGTTCCTTCTCATCATCCAGTGAGAGAACAAGGCACTTCCTTTATGGTTTCCTGAAACTTTGGTTCTGGAAAATTCCAGTTTCTTCAAGCACGCTGTTGGAGTGCCCTGCTCTGTGTCACACCTGTTGGGCCACACACTGAACCCTTAGAGGGCTTACAGATGTGCAGGCCCCTGCTTTAACTCATGGAAGTGCCATGAGTTAAGAGCGCCCCCACCTCCAACCCAACAGATGTTTGCCTATTGGGTTGGGGAGGGTGAGTGGGAATGGAGCCTGCCTGCAGGAGCCCAAGGAGCCTGCCTGCCTGCATGAGAGGAGCTGCTCCTGTCCCCCAGCTCCTCCCCTCCCCCCCCCCCCAGCTCCAGGGCTGTCCAGGAGAAGGGATGGGGGAGGGGGTAGAGAAAGGGGGTAGGGGAAGCAAGCTGCAGGCTGGCATTTGCTTGACTTGAGCTTGGGTGGGTGGGGGTTGGAGGGAGCTGCAAGATAGTAGGGAGCTCTGATCCACCCACACTCCCCTCTAGATCAGGTCTAGCAGACCGAACATGCAGCTTGCTTCCCCTCCCTTCCTGCTGACAACCCTGGAGGTGGGGCTGGACGACATCAGCCCAACCCTGACTGTGCCACAAATTAACCCTAGGAAACTCAAGTTCGCTAAGGTGCTCTAAAGTGGAAACTTCATCTGATCTCTCATTTGACGAGGCATAATTTGTTGCTCAATTGATGACTTTAAAAACATTCTGCAGCTGTGCACATGTGTCACAGCATGGCTGTAAAGCACTTTCAGGGGGCTGATTGTGTGAAAAATGTAACTTTGGTTTGTGCCCTTTGTGGCTTAGCTGCAGTCTGCAACCTTGTTCTGCTGGTTCCTTCATAGAGAACCATTTGCAGCTTGATCCTTTTGCCAACATTACGTGGTCTCCTCTGCTCTTTTTAACAGCGCTTGGCCATTTTGAAGCTAATGAAGAATGTCTGCTATATCTGCCTGCTCCTTGGCAGCTCTCTCTTTGTTTAGTAGCTCTTCAGGTAGAAGCATAAGAGTCACCCGATTCATTTGCTTGTCAATCATTAACCAGCTATAAACACTTAAGAAACCAACACAAAACCTCCATATGCACTGGTGTACCAGCACTTAATTTTTCCCCTGAGTGCCAGCCCTGGGCTGGCAAGGGGCACGGGGCTGGTCCCTATTTCTGGGGCAGGGTGGGGGGTGGGAGGAGATCTGTTCCAGCTCTTGAGAAGCCACCTGCCAGCTATGTGGAAATTGGGACCCAGCTCTTGGGCAGCTCTCCCAGACACATGGAGATCAGCATGGGTCCTGATATCCATGTGGCTGGCAGGCAGCGTCCTGCCAAGCTGAGACAGCTATTCCTACCTTTTGTGGCCCCCTGCTGCCTAGGAGCAATTTGCTCCCAGTCAGCATCTACATGTGCACTTTGGTGCATTAGTTTAATACGCTAGAAATCAGTGTATCTACAGGTACTAGAAAGTGGTGCATTAGACTAATCTACTGTGCAGTAATTGTTTTGAATGTTAAGACCGTGACACTTTACTGTACATTAGATTAGTCTAATGTGCAATAAAGTGTCTTATGTAGATGGACCCAGTAATAAAGTTAGTAGGGCCTGTTCATATGCTGTAGTCCCTGCCTGAAAATTGATTTGGCCACATGCTTTTCTGGCTGCCTCCCTTTGAAGATTCATGCTTCTGAGCAGCTTTACAACATACCACTTATCAGCATCTGTGTTTCAGAGCCTTATTAGGGCATATGAAAACGTTCATCTCTTTGAAGGTGGTTGGCCTTATCTTGGATCAGGAAGGGTTAACACCACAACACACCCACAGTCTGCTCAAGCCCTTTCTTCATGGCACCCTCCCAGTGAAGGTGTGGAGGCACAGAGCAAGGCAAGGGACTAGCCTCAACTGCCGCAGGGAAAGCTGCCAAGATGAGAGCAAGACCATCAATCATGTCCTATGGCACTGCCCCTATGCCATGGTAGTATGAAGAAAGGTAAACCCGCTCCTTGAAGAAGTGACAGGAGTCAGACTGATGACAAGGGAGGCAGCACTGTATGGACACCTGACTAAAAGTCAGAGGTCTACGATAACCCGCTTCGACCAGTTTGTGCCCTGTGTCGGAAGCGCCCTGTGGCAATGCAGGAACCTACTGGTATACAGACACACACAGCTCCAGGAAACAGACTGTTAAAATGTTTCTGAGAGAACTCCAGTCCTACTACTGAAAACTGATGGGAGAGGACAGAGAAGATGCAGCCAACTCCACCTGGAAAAGGGACACTTGGCACAGGCAGTTCGAAGAACCCCCAGGAGGGAAAGTGGACAGGGAGAATGAAGAGGACAACAATGCAACTGGACCCGGAGATGGCAAGGAAGACAGCATCAGAATCAGCAGCAGAGGAAGTGACATTGACATCCACAAGGACAATAAATGAACTGAGAATGTAAACCCCAGAGCAGGGCTTGGACTAAGGAGCTACGATTGAATTAGGAAAGGGCAGCGGGTAGGTGTGTTGGGGCGCAGGGGAGTGGGCATGTTTATTATTATAATGGGTGCGCAGGTTTCTTAATGTGGTTTAAGGGCACCATGGAAAATTTTTGATAGAAGATTATATATATTTAAAAAAAACCCCAGCATCATTTATGAGTTACGCTGGCCAGCTCCCACATACACTCTCAAATTAAAGCAGCTCAGCATAAAACCTGCCTCTTGTCCCTTGTATGAAAGTTGTCAGAAATTCCCCACCCTACCAGCTTTTCTTACAGCTTTTTGCAGACCTTACACCACAGATGTGACCTTCTCAGATTTGATCAACCTGCTTCCCAAGAGTCTTTCTCCTTAAAAAAAAAAGCAGATACAGTCTTTATAGTAGTGATTTTCAACCAGAGTACCATAACGCTTTCAAGGATGCCATGGTACTGCTGCCACTGCCAGGTAGAAGTGTCCCACATGCCTTTTTTCCAGAAGGCACAGACAAGGCCAGACTGCGAAATGGCTGTGCAGGCTCCTGCCTGCATTAGGTTTATCAGATCTGCCTCATGTAGACAGGAACACCCCAATATGCTACACCTGTTCCCAGTCTGGCCCAGCACATACCTTCAGGAAAATGGGATGCCACTAAATTAAGAAAATTAATTAAATTGAGAACCCCTACTTTATAAGAACTGGATACTCATCACTGATCAGTCACCCTACCCCTTCCAGTTGGGTTTGATCCTCCCTGCCACTTCCACTCCTCCCTTATGGCTTCCTGCCAAGCATCCCATTCAGGTCTCAAGCTTCTGGTTGTTACCTGTAGTGGCTGTGGCTGTCTTGACTGTATGAAGAGCAGGATTTTAAGGTGGCCATCCCACTGCAATTTACTGTGATCCCCCACACATATGATCTTAGTGCAGCATCTTCAGTCTTGTTCCCTCTCAGAAACAGCAATAGAATTAGTGACCTGCCAGCTTTTAAAAACAATAACCCATCCATCACAAGGGGTCTCTGTTTGTCAGTTCTTTGTTCCAGTCTGTGTCTCTGGTGTGTCTCCCTGACCCCAGCTCAGGTCTTGTCTTTTTAAGACTTCTCCTTCTTTGTTTGTTCAGTCTCCTGAACCAGAACAAACCAAGATTTGCAGTTTTTCTCCAAAGGAAAGGTTCCTCAGACATGTTTACCTGCTTGGGAATTTGCATTAGTTACCTCACAATTATCCAAGAGTTCTAAGGTACATTCAATACTAGTTGATGAACATCATAGTGTCCAGTCTTTGGCCTCTCTTAGTACACAGTCTTTGAGGTTTCTGTGCTTCCAGAACCTAGCATCTCACATGGAAGCTGCTAGTATAGAAGTATACAAGCTCAGGAAAGTATACAAGCTCAGGCTCAAGCTCAGGAAAAAAAGCAAGCAGGATGGAGACTGACTAGGCTCATCTACATGAGATGCTTTCCTGTGTATAAGACTAATCCAATGCTCAGTAAAGCATCACTGCCTATGTGTGCACAGCAATTACTGCGCAGTAAATTAATTTTAAATGCCATAGATACAGGCACTAGAAAATGGTGCTGTAAGCCAATGCGCCAAAGTGCATGTGTAGATGCTGACCAGAAGCAAATTGCTCCCAGTCAGCCCAGGCAGCAGGAGGCCATAACTGGGGTTGCCTGGTAGGAGGCTGCCTGGCTAAGCCTGAAGCCCCAGGTGTGTCTGGAGGAGCTGTATTGGCTCCTGGGGTAGCTCCTTTCCAGCCTTGCCTTGCAGAGATGAGACCTTGAGCCCTGGGAGCTGCGACAGCTCCCCTCTGCCCCCTGGAGCCCAGACCTGACCCGTGTGCTCCTTGCAAGCCTGTAGTTGCCCCTGGAGCCTCCTGCCAGCGTAGGGCTGGCACCTGGGAGAGCCTGGAAATCCTGGCTGCTGCAGGGGGATAAAGAAGGGCAGGAGCAGCCCTGGACTAGGCTGCTTCTGTCAGGCTAAGTTTGCTCCCAGTGCAGGTGCACATGCAGACATGCACCCTAACGCTCTTGAATTTTCTGCACAGAAAATTCAGGTGCATTAATTGCACATATAGGCATGCCCACTGAGAGGCATCACAGACCAGTCTATGTATTGTAGAAAGCTATGTGAAAGTCAGAGGGTAAATAACCAGAATGAGAACTTAGAGTTTTGCAGTTTACAGCCTGCCGCAGCTCTTTAATGCTGCAGCCTCTTTACTAAGTAACAGGGGTTAGGAGTTCATTACAACCTTATCAAGGCAGAATCAAAGACCCATTGGATTCTAGCCGGAAAGTGGAGCCTGTTGCAGTGTAGTCCTGGCTGATAAGCAAGAAACTAGATTGACAAAATGTGGCGGGTGCTGGTGATGTGCAGTGAAAGCATTTTGAGGCAGTAGGCAAATGCAGGCTGCTGGTAGGAACCTCGCAAGAGAAACTCTTGTATAGAGCTGATAGCAGCTGACTCTCTGGAGAGATGGGAGAACTGCCAGATGGGAGAACTGTCCCTCGCTGGGCAGAACAGTGCAGCTGCAGGTTTGAACACTGCCGGCACCAGGACATCTTCCATGCACAGGGGAGGGAGAGCAGTCTCCAGGCCCTGTGCAGCTGTCTGAATAGAGCCCACCCCCAGCACAGCTTGTGACACTGCCAAGGTGTGGAATTCCATCAGCCCAGATGGAGCAGCTGAAGGAGGAACCAGCAAGGCTTCAAAGAGGAGGCATCATTACATGTGCTGGAACCAATGCTGGAGACCAGCAGCCTGAGCATGGGTGAAAACTTTCAGGTAAACTGATGATCTGCATTGACCCAAGAGCACTGCACAGAGCACTAAGTCATTACTAGTCAGCAATTGAGGTCACAACACACAATCTATCTGGGCACAAGTGTTCACTGTTTGTGATTTCAAGAACTGAACCATCCAGCCACCTGACAGCCTTTGCTCCATGCCTGTGGGTAGAGACTACCGGCTACAAAAAAGGCTGGTCTGTAGGGAAAGTGCTGTAGGATAAATGAAGATGAATACTAAAGGGACTCTCCAGTGTCAAGACAGCAGACAATAATGTTCGTATTGCAGGTTAGGAGATACCAAGGAAGAGGCCACCCAGGACCACAGCACTGAGCTGCAGTAATGCTGACAAGCTGCAGCTCAGAAGAGTTGCAGTCCCTTACCCTGGACATCTATTGAGAGTCTGAGGGACTCTGGGTGAACCCTGAGGAACCAGTGGTGGAGGATCTAAAACTGTCATGTGATCAGGCATCCATGTGCATCAGGAGGTGCCTTAAAAGCAGAACTGATTCAAAGCCTGATGGTGCCTGCTGCAGTGTAATCCTGGCTGATAAGGAAACTAGATTGAGAAAATGTAGCAGGTCCTGGTGATGTGCAGTGAAACCATTCTGAGGCCAGTGGCAAAATGCAGGCTGCTGATAGGAACCTCACAAGACACACTCTTGCCTAGAGTTGATAGCAGCCCACAGTGTTTGTTAGCTGACAGGCTGTATGCTCAACAGGAGGGAAAGGAGCTGATGGGTGTGCTGCTTGAAAGAGGAAAGCATTATCACTTCTTTTGGTGCTGGACAGATGTAGAATTGGCATAATTAAGAAGCCATCCATGAGCTCACAAGGTTACAGCAAAGCCAGCAGTCTGTTACAGCAGGACACAGCTCTGTGGATGGATCTAGGATCTTGAAAAGGTATGTATGGTAAATGGTATGGTGCATCATCACATATAACACAATATATATTTTTCTCCAGTTAAAAAGAAACTGGAATATTTACTACTAATCTAGGGGCCTAAGGCTTTATTTTCCATTTTAAGATTGAAGTAAAAACAAGTAGACCTTTATTGGAATGTATGTTCATTTGCTATATCATATAGCAGGTATAAAAATACAACAAGCTCTGCAAAATGTAATCAAAATATGTTTTATTAGTACTGTAGGTATTAGAATTAAATGTACATCTCTTTTGCAGATTCATAAAATAAAATCTAACTTTCATGAAAGCTATTTCTACACCTGAATTAACATTTTAGCTAGAGTGAAAAACAGTCTAAAGTGTGAAATAGGAGTTACATTACCAGAAGCAGCTAACAGCAGCAATGCAGAAGAAAGGAGAGCTTGAATAGTGAAACATCAAGGCCATTAAAAAAGGAGAGAGGGGTCATTAACCACCTGTGGAATGAGAAGCTTAGAGGGAATCAAGTAGATTATAATGAATCATGATCAGCTGACTTCCTCACTGCTGCTTGATTACAAATTCTGCTGCCATTGCCAGGCAGTTGATTTTAAACTTTGGGTGAATCAGGAATCAAAGCTGGATGTGACTGCACCTCCCTGGATCTTCCCCTGCACAGCTCCTATAAGATAGCTACAGAATTAGCCAGCTGTGGAATAGGAGCAGACAGCCAAACATCTAGACAGAGGGGGCCAAGCCCATAACTGGAAAACTTAGAAAAAAATCCTCAGCTGTCATCTGGCTTCAAGTATAAAAGTGAGAAGAAACGAGGCACATGAGCAGCACAGGGAACCCACAGGACACCACCCAACAGGATGGAGGCAGCACCTGTGTGGAAACAAGTTTCTTTGTAAGACAAAGAAATCATAGGAGACTGTTTTGAAAATCAGCACATTCAAAGGACTAGGAGATCTACCAGGTCACCTTATGGAGAGCTTAAAGTGATTAGAAAAATGTGGGGGGTGTAGCATCATCTTACATTGGCCCATGCTCTGCTAAGCAGTTGTTTCTGGACTTTCATACAAATCAGTCCTACCTCATCCATTCCCATCCATTTTGTCCGCACATCACTTCTCTTGGCTCTGGGATTATTGATGTCAAGATTTTAGCAGAATTCACAGGTTCATTGTATTCTCACAGGGGCCACATTGTGAACACTTCTCCTATGACTGTTATGCCGGTTGTAGTGAACCAATGGGATGTCTAAAGTCAACACCAAAGGGTAGCCTGTACTTATTAGCTGGCATTACATCACCTGATATCAGAAGAAAGGTAGTGAGCTAAAAAGAAAGATCATGGCAGATGGAAGATCTCAGGTATCCACTCTATGATCCAACAGAAGTAACTAAAAGGCTTAAAATGTGAAAGAGTTTTGTGATCAGCACTGTGCTGTTGGACATGACAGCTAACAGGGATGACTGAGGTTATGGAAGGAAAGGTTATGTGCAATCAGGAGGTCTGAAATGGACCTGGACTCTCCAGAGGACTTTCCAAGAGGGGTGGATCTAGATTGGTCAACATGGTGATGCCTGAATCACCTGTGCACACAAATGGACGATCAAAAACAAATGTGATCAAATGGGGCTACTTTAGTGACATGAATATATATGAGTGTGGTGAAGTGCAGACCATGTAGTGTATGCTTGTTCGCTGACTCCTTGGTGAGACCTATATGAAGGAGGACCTTGCTACAGCAACAGAAAGAGCCATTGCTTGTGCATGATTATGGAAAAGCATCTAGTTTATGACAAGGACATGAGAAGAACAAGACAAAGACTTCTTGGTTGGTTGCCTCCCCTCTTCTCATGTCTATGACTGATTTTCTTCAACTTCAGGCTCAGAGCTGGCTGTAATGAAGCTGAACTTCCTGGGCCTTGGTCTTGGTGAGAGGAGCTGGCCTGTGCAATATGTTCCTTGGGCTCCCTTCTATAGTTCCCACCCCTTCTCCCACACTGCAAGCATTTGCAGTAGTGCATCCAGGAATGGGACAAAATGGATGTGAATCCTTGCTCCCACCCTGCCCCCAGCTTTGGCTATGCTCTGAGATTACTGCCTGATCAGTGCAGGCTCTTGCCAGAGCTCCTTGTGAGCAGTGAGCTTGGCTGTTGCTGTTCACCCTTCCTCTCTTTCCCCCTCCTCACTTAAATTAGCAGCAGGTGAAAAGAGAGGATGAACATAGTGTTTGGGGGGCTCTGTTTGGGGGGCTCTGGCCAGACCTCATGAGAGTTCATGATGTACAGCACAGCCAAGGTGGGGTGTGACTGCTGTTGCAATCCCTCTGGAACTGACCTAGGACATTTGTGGCTTCCCTGCAAAGTGTCTGACTTATGAGGGCTCTTCACTCCCCTACATTTTCCTGTGTCCTTGTCACTCTCATTTCCTGTGGCCTTGTTACTTCTGTCAATGATCCCCATTGCTTACTTGGCAGCATCCAGGCGACCTCCCACACTGCTGGCCAGCACCCCCAGTATACAGCAATTTCCAGTAATGCTGGGCTGGTGGTGTGCTGGTGACCAGAGGTGGGGGGGGTCATAGTGGCACTTTCTGGTGCCAGGTAGAAGGTTCTTACCGTGTAACTTGGTGGCTGTGCTGCCAGAGCCTGTTTGCCTGTGCTGACATCCCCTGCTCTCTGGGTAGAGCTAGTTCCTGGGGCCTTGCTGCTCTCCTGGGGTTCTCCCCCTTCTGCCCTCCAGGCCTGAGCCTCTGCAGCAGCTGCCTAGAAACCAAAGGGAAGGGCGTGATGGAAGTGCCTGGGCAGTGAGTAGCAGGGAAGGATGGATAGACAAACAGACAGCTTGATTTAGGGAAGAAACAGATGCTTTCCCCCTTTGTTTTCTCCTTGTTAGGTGCCTCATGTCCTCTTATTTGCTCTCCATCCCTCCTTCAGCGTCTCCCCCCACCATGAAGCAACACAAAATTTGTTTTGCGTGCCTGGCATGAGCTCAGGTTGCAAGTCACCAGTAACAGTCCGCCTGCTTCCCCCTGCCAGGAATGCTGCGCCATCCTGTGAGAGTACCTTGGAGGGTGTATCCCCTGTGCCCCATGTTGCTTATGGGATGGGGCAGGGGCCTCCATAGCCTCCTACCTTTGCCCTGCTGTAAGAGCTTCCTAGGCCAGTACCTGTGCCCCCAGGAGGTGATAGCTATTAGCTTTCCTGAATGGCTACTGCAGCCTAGCCCTGCCCCACCCCCTCCTCCTCATCCAGACATCAGAGCTACTTCACCATAGCTAGGACTCACCACTGGGTCCCTTGCAGGTGTCTCAGTCACCACTCCCTGCCCTTCCTCCACCACTCTGCACCCCTTCCACTGCCCCAGGCTCTCTCTGTGTCACACACATGCCATGCTGAGAAAGAGCTAGGGAGGGAGGGAGAGATGCTTGCTGTGTAGTCCCAGCCCTTATAAGGCCCCTGCTACAATGCTGTTTCACAGAAACCTCCCCCTCCTCTGGCCCCACTGAGCCATCTCTGTGGCAATCCCTGCAGCAGCTCAGACCGGTTTGGGGCTCTTGTTGAAAGGCGGGATGAAAGACATCCTATCCTCAAGACCTGAGTCACACTCATGCTGACAGCTGCCCTGGGACAAATGAAGGCCCCTGAAAGAGGCCACTGCCAGATGGGATGTGGGAACAGGTTTCCAGTTGGGTGTGCTGGGATGTGTTAAGGAAGGGCTGGCCAGTGGGGAAAGGGACACAGGGCATTTGGGGAGAGCCTGTCCTGGACAAAGAGCGTGGATTCCTGCAAGGGGAACCAGAGCTGTAAACCCCATCTTCATGGGGGAAACTGAGGCAAGGGCAGGTTAGGGGATTTGACAGAGGCCATATAGCAAGTCAGTGACAGAGCTGGGAATAGAACCGAGGACTCCTGGCTCCCAGGCTCTTGCTCTGAGGTCCCATGCACATACTTACCCTCCACCAGCTTTGAAACTAGTGCCCTCAGAGTTTGCTCTCTGATACCCTGCTTCATTCATAGGTTCATAGATTGTTAGGGGCTGGAAGGGACCTCAGAAGATCATCAGGTCCAGACCCCTGCACCAAGCAGGAAAGACAACTGGGGTCAAGTGATCCCAACAAGATGACTGTCCAGCCTCCTCTTGAAGATTTCCTGAGTCGGTGATTGCACCACCTCTGGGGGGAACTTATTGCACAGTCTGGACACCCTAACTGTGAAGAAGTTTTTCCTGATGTTGAGTCTGAAATGGTTTTACAGGAGTTTGTGGCCACTACTCCTGGTTTTCCCCAAGGATGCCCTGGTGAACAGTTGTTCACCGAGCCTTTGATGTAGAATGAAACTGCTACAAAGTCCCCTCTCAGCCTTCTCTTTTTCAGGCTGAAGAGTTTCAGGCCCCTCAGCCTTTCCTTGTATGGCTTACCATGTAAGTCTCTGATCATATGGGTGGCCCTTCTTTGGACTCTCTCAAGCTTGTCTACATCCTTGTTAAAGTGCTGTGCCCAGAACTGGACGCAGTACTCCAGCTGTGGTCCCACCAGTGCTCCTGTGGGAGAGAGCTCTTGCACATCCTTTAGTTATTTTTTTGTCCCCTGTACTCAGTTGTGTTTTTTGTCTTCAGTGGCCCCCAAGTAGTGGGGGGCACTAAGTAACATGGTGGGCTTAGGCCCACAACTCTGATGAAAAAGCAAATAGGTCTGTGGAAGGGAGGGAGCATTTTCCAGCTGGGAGGCCAGAAAAACTTCAGGGAAAGTGCATTTTGGCTAAATGGCCTAGGATGAAAGCCAAGCTCCAAGGCAGGGAGACAAAGCCCAGCCCTATGGGCTGCTGGAGCAGCAGGAATAGTGACTTGTGACTGAAGTGTCTGTTGCTGTGGTAAGAATGCAGTGCTGAAGAATCCTGGGGAACTGGTTCTACTCCTTTGTCTGCTGACTGGATGGAGCAAGGGGGAGGAGGCTCCACCCCTGCCAAGACATATAATTTCTCTAAATGGTCCAGCTGCAGATCATTGTCACAGATTTCAGGAGCAGGAGCCCAGAGCTCAGGCTTTGCTGGGAAGGTGCAGAGAGCAGCAAGTGATGGCTTCCATGGGGTTGCAGGTGCTTGGCATTGCCTTGTCTGTTATCGGCTGGCTGGGCACCATCCTGTGCTGTGGCCTGCCCATGTGGCGGGTGACAGCCTTCATTGGGAACAACATCGTTGTGGCCCAGATCATCTGGGAGGGGCTCTGGATGGACTGTGTGGTGCAGAGCACGGGCCAGATGCAGTGCAAGGTCTATGACTCCATGCTGGCGCTGCCCCAGGACCTCCAGGCGGCCCGAGCCCTGGTCGTGATCGCCATTGTGCTGGCTGTGCTGGGCGTCCTGCTGGCCATCGCTGGAGGGAAATGCACCAACTGCGTGGAGGATGAGTCTTCCAAAGCCAAGATCATGATCGTCTCAGGGATCATCTTCATTATTGCTGGCCTCATGATCCTCATACCTGTCTCTTGGTCGGCGAACAACATCATCCGGGATTTCTACAACCCTCTGGTCACAGAAGCCCAGAAGCGGGAGCTAGGTGCTTCCTTGTACATTGGCTGGGCTGCATCTGCCCTTCTGTTCATTGGTGGGGGGCTGCTCTGCTGCAACTGCCCCCCCAAAAATGAGAAGCCCTACTCTGCCATGTACACAGTTGCTCGTTCAGTGCCAGCCAGCAATTATGTGTAGGGCTGCATCTGCCCTCAACTTCCACCTCTACCCAGGACGCTTGTTTTCTTTCCAGCAAGACAACCACATAAGTGACCAAGAAGCCTCCATCCTGCACAGATCCATCCTGACCAGGCCTTCTGCTATGCTGATCATCAAATTGTGTGCCTCTTCACTGAGCTACCTTCTCCCCTTTGCAGCCTGGCCCCAAGCCTGACCACACACACAAATTGGCACAACGCTTCCAGCTTGAGAAGATGGCAGCTTTCTGTTTCAAGGGACAGCAGAGGTCCCTGAAAATCCCAGCTGCTCAGGCACAGCTCCAGAGAATCCTTGCTACACAGCAGGTGGCTGTGCAGTCCCCAGTGCTAAGAATCTGCCACTGCAGCTTGTTTGTGCTGGAGCCGAGGAGCTGCTGAAATCCAAGGTCACCTACGCGCAACCAGCCTTCCTCGCAGGGTCTGCTCACCACTCAGCCCCGAGGCTTTTTGCCACCGAACACTGCCAGAGACCGAATGGGCGGACAGCCCTTCTCCTGCTCCAGCAGCGCCTGCCCACCCAAAGTACCAGGGTTAGGATGAGCCTGAGAGACCATATGTGAGAATAGGTGAGGGTGGAAGCATGGGGACTGGCAGTCAGAATGTGTGCAGGGGTATAGGGGGAGGGTGGGACAGCATTTACAGGTGCTTCTTTGTTTCCCTTGTTCTTTAATCCAAGTACATTTGGGACAGAAAGAGGCTGCCCTGATGTCTGTGGCAGGGTGAGATGGAGCCAGGGTGGTGCAGCTGGGAGCAGAGGGCATGTCACTGCCAGAGGGTGGAAGGGCTATGTTGTCTGTTAGGCCTTTCCTGTCACCCCCAGTGGAAGGACACAGTGTCTTTGGCTTCCTCTAGGGCCACAGCAGGTATGATGGGTCCTGCCACAGGGGCTGACAAGAGGGCTGTGCTCTGTACTTCTGAGTCCCTCAGTAGGGAAACAGCCACAGGGCACTTCTGTGTGTCCATCCATGTGTCTGAGTCTCGCTAGCTCCATCTCCATTGTCTCATTTGAGTCTTAGGCTGTCACAGTGTCTGTCTGTTTGCCTGAGTGACAGTCTCAATGTCTAACTCTCCATGTCTCCTTGCTGCAGTGCCTGTCTCAGTGTCTTTCTGCCTGTGCCTCCATGTTGTCATGTCTGTCTGTCTGTCTCCCTGTCACAGTGCCGGTGTGTCTGTCTTACTGTCTTTGTGTTTCTCTGTCAGTGTCTGCCCTCTGGCCTGTTGAGAGTGCTGGGAGGGTGGGGGTGGATGATGTTCACAGTGTTTTGTGCTGGCATGAGCCCTAGAGCAGATGCTGTTCCACAGGGGTGACACTTTCTCTGCTGGTCACTGGGAAACCAGTGTAAGCTTTCTTGCTGGGGTCATCTGTGTCTCCACCAGGCAGGTTGCCTGTAGAGATGCACATAGATCCTTTTGAGTGTGGTCACGGTCTCTGCCATGGTGTCATTGCCAGTCGGAGCCAGCAGCTGGTCTGGCAGGCTTTGGAGGGGCTGTGCATCTCCCACCCCCTGCCTGCCTCTTGCCCATGCTGCTTCTCTGACCAATTTTGGGGCCTGTTTTTGTGTACCTGTCCCTTTTTTGTCAGTGGTACCTATGGGTGGGGGAGTTCCCATGGTGGGGGCTGGAAGGCAACAGCCCAGCTGGGAAAACCGGTTTGGGAGGCAGGAGCAGAACCAGGCAGGTTGAGCAAGGCAGAAGGGAAGGGACAGGGACTTCCTTAGGTGGCTATGTCTGGGAGCCTCCCTGGGATGTGAGCAGCCTGAGAGCTGGAGCTGCAGTGCAGGGCTCCCCCTGAGCCCAGGCTTTCTCTGCTTGTCTGTTGGGGATGCCCAGGTATATCACAGTGTGCAGCCCCTTGCAGGTACCACTGGCTGGAGCCACCAAGAGGTTGGTCTAATCGGTGAGCTGGGTGGCACCCAAGGGGAGGGACAAAGTTGTTGCAGCAGGCAGCCATAGCACCCACATAGTGGGCAGGCCTTGGTTGCCAGTTGCTCTGTCCCTACCATACTGGCTCCATGAGGGAGCTCTAAGTGTCCCCTCTGGATAAGGGAGCTCCAAAAAGTGGCAGACCGCCTGGGGAGGAATTTGGGGGATGCCAAGAGGAGCTAAGGCACTCCAGGGGTGCTAGCCAGGAGGCTGAGAGTATCAGAAGGTGGCAGGGCAGTGCAAGAGGGGCTGGTGGGGTGCTGGTGATACAGGACCTTGTGTCCTTCCTTGCTCCACAGTCTGGGGCTCTCCCCCTTCACAAGCTGTTGTACAATCTTCCTTCCAGTGTTTGTTAACTACAATGTGATATAATTTTCTACATTAAACTGTAGCTTCTTAGAGCCCTGCTGTGTTGTGACTTTTTTAACCTTTTGGCTGAGTCTGGAGCAGGAACCTTCTTCCATACCAGCTTCTTTAAGAACGTTGTAGGCACCTCTGGAGGGGACCCGGAGTGGAGATTCTGGGAGCTCCAGCACCGGAGGCCTGGATACCCTGGAAACCATCATCTTGAAATATATCCAGTCCTCCTCCCCCTTGCCCAGACTCTCTCCAATCTGGGCCTCTGTTCCCCTCACCCCCTCCAGAATCACTCTGACCCCATCCTGTACTCCCTTAGCTGTTGGTACCAAACCTGATGGTGGGAGAGGGGAAGACAATAGAAACTATCCCAGAGGCCTCATGCACAGAGTATGGAGTGAGAGGCAGCTGGTGATGAGCAGGAGGGGATGAGGAATCCTAGCTCTACTCGCTGGATTATCTGCAACTGCACCCAACATGGGGCATTTTTACATGTGCTTCCAATGCAGTGCCAGGCGCTTTTAATTAGCGAGCCATGCTAATTAAAAGCACCTGACATAAGATGTATCAGTGGCACAGCATGTCCCCGCACTGAGAAAATGGCGGCAGTGCTCTTTGAACTAAAGCACATCGAATGTGTTTTATTTCAAAGCGCGCTGCCGCCATTTTCTCAGCGCAGAGACGTGCTGCACTGCTGATACATGTGATGTGCAGGGCTGCCACAGCACGTCAATTTACATGCTCCAGCAGACTCGATTAATTGAGTCTGCTCTGACACGCTGGATTTCCAGCACATTGGAGCAGGCTCCCCACATGTGTGTAAGTGCCCATGGTGTTGTCTGCAGATTTGCTAAGTGTGCAGTCAATCCCATTGTCCAAATCATTAATGAAGATATTGATACTGGACCCAGGACAGACGCCAGAATGGCTCTGAGGGTGTAGGCAGGCTGTGAAGGTGGGAGAATGTGCTGCAGGGAGAGGGAAGAGGAAGAAAACAGAGGGAGCCAGAGGGAAAGGGGGAGGCAGGTAGGCGAGACTGAAACCAGTGACAAAGAAACAAGTGACTTATAATTGAGCAGTGTGATCACTGCAACAGCAGGAGGGTGCGTGCAGCCCTCCAGGGCTTGGTGACACTAGCTAGTGTGGCAATTACGTGCCAGCACTGATTCACCTGGCATGGCTCCTCCTGTTTTCATTCCTGAATGAAACAAGGTTGAGCCAGCCCATTGCTGGACGAAACCATGAAACTGTTTACCTGCAACTGCTGAGCAGTTTTATGGGCCTTGCAAAAGAAGGCTGCAGACGCTTCCATGGGCGGTGACGCTGCTCAGTCTTACACCCTGACTGGCACCTGCTCTGCACTGTGCAGCTGCAGCTGAGCAGGTGTGGCGGGTGAGAGATCCCCTCCGGCTTGATGTTCTGCCATTGCTATGGGAACGGTTCTGCCATCCAGCTCTTAACCAAAACCCTCCAGGAAATGAAAGTGCTTGATGAAGGCAGCACCTAACAATTCCCACGGCCCTGTTTAGAGCACGCTAGAATTACTGACTGGAAAAGCTGGGAAGTCCAAGGTTTTTTTTCTCTACAACACCACCGCTTGGTCCCACCCCATGTTCTCACTAAGTGTGCACTCAGTCCCATTGTTCAAATTATTAATGAACATAATAATACTGGACCCAGGGCAGGAAGAGAAAGGAAGCATGAAAGGGATGTTGAGACAAGAGCAGTCTGTAGTGTCTCTAGTGAAGGTTGTACAACATTTTAAAATAGAAATACTCATGTTCAGTTGCTTTTAACTTTTAACTAAATGACCTCTACTGTGGAATGAGTAGCTGGTAGCAGTGGGAGGCTGTTACCCCCTTCATGGGTCAGGCACTGAAAGGATCTTAACACCTTTTTTACCAGTGGGTTACACACGTATTTGCTAACAGCAATGGAGCATTTTGGAGCGGGATTCCTGGGCTATGTTCCTGGCTGTAAGAGCAGAGCAGTCTCTAGTGGTTAGAAAACTCATAACCCCTGGGGCAGAAAGACTTGCCTCTCTGTTCTCAAAGGTGAGGCAGCTGACAGGATGAGCTGTGTGCCTACCTTAGTGCCTGCCATATTCTGGCCCAGGAGCTTTCACTCAGTTGTAATGGCTGAGAGGTACACAGAATTATGAAGTGACAGAGATGAGACTTAAAATCTTGGCCATGGTGGAGGGTACAAGAACATCCATGGGGAGGTGACACTGGATAGTAAAGGACTTCCTGGCAGAGAAAGTTAGAAAGGAGCTAGAGGCTGGAAGCTGAAGTCAGACCCATCCAAATTGGACAAAAGGCTAAAATTTAAAAAACAAGGAGGACTGGCCCTTGGAAACAGAGTCTCCAGTGGATGCCTTTCTGTGAGGAACACTTTAGCCATGCACAAGTCTCTGGGCTCAACACAGGGGTCACAGGGTGAGCTTGTGTTATGCAGGAGGGCAGACTAGATGATATAATAATGCCAAATGTAGCTCCTCAAAGTTCACCTATGGTGCAGAAACCCAACAGCAGCCCCAAATACCACCTATGCCAGTACTGTACATGGGGGTTGGTGTGGTACAGGCTGGCCAGAGTGACTAGGGAGGCTCTGGCAGAGCTGTGGATAGGACTCCAGTATGTGGAGCCCACCTAGTGCCATGGCAGCCCCCGTTTTGGGCCAGGCAGGCTTTGAGTCTGTAGGAATGGAGACCTCTGCCCTTCAGAGGTCCCAAGGGCAGAGGCTCTTCCCCATGTTGGAGTGTGGAGTGCGGTGCTGTGTCTCTAACTGGCTCTCTTCCCCTGTTTCCTGGCAGGTGAGCGTGTGCCTAGCCCTTACACCATGGCGGTACTGGCCCTGCAGATGGGGGGCCTGGCACTGTCAGTGCTGGGCTGGCTGGGCACCATCCTGACGTGCACGTTGCCCATGTGGAGGGTGACAGCCTTCATCGGCTCCAACATCATCGTGGCACAGGTGTTCTGGGAGGGGCTGTGGATGAACTGTGTATATGAGAGCACAGGCCAGATGCAGTGCAAGGTCTACGACTCGCTGCTTGACCTCTCCTCGGACCTGCAGGCTGCCCGTGCCCTCGTTGTGGCCTCTATTGTGGTGGCCTTCTTAGCCCTTCTTGTCTCCATCTTTGGGGCCGAATGCACCCGGTGTGTGGATGACAAGGGAGCCAAGGCCAAGATCTCCATCACTGCGGGTGCTATCTTCATCCTGGCTGGGGTGGGGCTGCTCATTCCCGTGTCCTGGTCAGCCAACACCATCATCAGCAACTTCTACAACCCTATGGTGCCAGAGGCCCTGAAGAGGGAGCTGGGTGCCTCCATCTATGTGGGTTGGGCATCAAGTGCCCTCTTGGTGTTTGGGGGGACCATACTATGCTGCTCCTGCCCTCCAAGTGAGGAGAAGCCCTACTCTGTGAAGTACAGAGCAGCCAAGCACTCCAGTCCAGGCAGCTACCCTCTGAAGAACTATGTGTGAGGGCCCTGCCCTTGGTGAGGCTAAGAATCCTCCCTGGGGAAATATCTTTACCCAGCCCCTTCCCCATCTTTGCAGAGTCCCATTGCACCTGGCCATGGAGAGGTGGGCATCAAGCCCAAACATGTGCAGTTTGTAGCAGCTCCCATCCTGCCCCGCTTGAACAGCCTTCCCTGTGTGTGTCCCCTCTCCAGCTGCATTCTACTCTGTGCTTGCCACCTCATCCATAACCCACCCCATGTGTACCTCCTTCCCAGCTAGAGCTCACACTTTTATATTTTGCCAGGCCAGGTCCTAGGTCCTCCTGAGCCCTGTAGCCCGTTGGGTTGCTATGGCTACAGCACAGCAGTTTCTATAGCCAAGGGTGTACCAGGAGTGATGTGGGTAGCACTACATCTGGCCAACTTGGACTCCCCAGCACAAATGGCTGGCTTTCCCCCTTATAGCAGAGCCAACTTGGGACAGCCTTTGGCTCAAGCCCAGAGAAGGGCTTGGAACTCACATCTCCAGGGCTGTAATGAGACTCTGAACTACTGTTACCCTACACTCAGTCTGTGTCACAGGCATTCTTGTTCTGTACTAATCACTCTAGCCTCTGAACACCCTCTCATCATGCATGTAGCACTTCTGTCACCTAGTGGTTGCTCTCCTGCCCTCTCCATGGGGAACACGCATATGGTAGAGTGCTGTGCTGTGTGGTGTTCTGGTTTGTACTGCACACAACAAGCATTATGATATGCTTATGTTAACAAAGGCCAGCTGGAGCACATGCCACCCTGGAGGGAAAGTGGACAGGTTTGCAATTGCCCGTAGTTCCCTCCAGTGTTGGATGAGACCCCAGAAACCTCTGCTTCCTGCAGAGACAAGCTTTAACCTTATTGCAGAATTCCATGGGACCAGGGGTTTGTACCTGCCAATTACAGTCCCCGCCCCAGAGTTTTAAGTGATCTGGGTACCCTGTGCCCTGGAGAGCCTGGAGGATAGGAACCAAGTGTAAGGCTCCTGCCATGCAGCCTGGGTCACTGGGTTAGCTGTGTAAAGCTCAATCAGACCCCTACCCTTTGGAAGTGGGTCAGCCAAACTTAACAACTAATCTAGGCCAGCTGGCCCCCAGCCCCTTCCCTTTGGTTCTGGGGTTGCATTTAAGGAACTCCTCTAGCACCTGAGCCTTGCTACATAACTTGCTGGTTTCTGATCCCTGAGCAGCAGCGCCTGTCCTGGAAACTTCTCAAACTTTCCCAGTTCCTGACACTACTTTTGGTTTGTTCCTGGATTTCTGCTTTGGATTTCCCTGCAGATTTGTTTCCTGACTCCAGTTTGGCTCTGTTCTTAGACTTTGCTCTGCAGAGTGTCCCTCAGATTTGGTAACTAGGCCTGATTCCCAGATCCTGACCCTGGCTTGGGATTTAGTTCCTGATTCTTGTCTCTAACACCCACCCCTCCTGGCTCTACTTGCTAGGCTGGACTGTGACACCAGTGCCTTGATCTTGATGTGCTCCTCTCTGGATTGGCAGTGTAGGGAATAGGGAGAAGTGTGATGTGCCTGTGTTCACTCAGGTGTTTTTTGCTGTTGTTCAGCTGCAAGGTGATGAAGAAATTACTAGTTGAAGCCAGGCCTCTATTTGCTAGGATGGGCTAGGTCTCTTGGTCAAGTGAAGATGCTAAAAAGTGAGGATGTAAAAACTGTCCACGTCTTTCCCCCACAGGCTTCCTCCCCATATTACCCCATGCCACATGCCTGTCAACTGCACCTTGCTCCACACACACAAATTCCATTGATGCCTGACAATGGGCCTGTCTCTGCCCAGCCTCTCTGTCCTCCTGGGTGTCTGGTGACCATGTTCTTTCTTTGAGCATTAGGACAATTTCCACACCTCCATCAACCTAAGTCAGGAACACTCCACCCAGCAAATTCATTTCCTAGACACCATGATGAAGGTTTGCAATGGCTACATCACCACATTGTATTGGAAACCAACCAACTGTCACAGCTTCCTTCACACCACCAGCTTTCATCCTAAGCACAGCACTAGATCCATCCTCTACAGCCAAGCTCCATTACCTAACTCTGATTCTCACCATGCCACTAGGACTTGCAATGGACCCAGATGCTAGCTGTGCCCCCTCATCAACATGGAGCACAGCATCACTGGACCTAGTAATACAGATTATAATATCCAAGGTTCATTCACTTGCAACTCTACCAATATCATATACACCATCATCTACTTACAGTGCCCTTTTCTATCTACATCAGACAGACTGGACAATCCCTACATGCAAGAATAAGTGGATACCAATCTGACAGTAGTTCTAGAAAGATACACAAGTCTGTGGGAGAACACTTCGACTTCTCTGGACGTGTTGCTGATCTCAGGGTAGCTGTTCTTAGACAGCAAAACTTTTTAAATAAACAACTTGAACAAGAAGTTGCAGAACAAGAAATCATCCAGACTGGACTGTTAAATATTGTTTAAACAGGGACTATAGGTTATCCCATTTGCTGGACTAGCTTTTGCAACCCTTTTCTCCCTATGTTCTTATTACTTGTTTGCCTTTCCCAGCCCTGCCACAAATCACTCCATTTTATACACTGCTCTGTGCTTGTCCTTTCACAACCTCAGATGAAGTGAGCTCAGGCTCATAAAAACTTAAGATATACATCTCTGATTTAGTCTATAAGATGCAAATCTACCCTGAATTCTGCATGTTCTTTCTCCTACCGCAGCACATGGAGGGGATCCAGGACCAGGATGAGGGGGAAGCTTAGTTTAATTACCATTTCCACAAACTATCCCCGTCCCTCCCTGCAAGGGCTCAGCATGGAATCACCTGTGCTTATGCAGGTGTGACACACTGACTGTAATTTAAACAGACAAATGCTGCAGAAATGATTACTAATCTTGGGTACCACACAAGGGGTCCTGAGGCCCCTTACACAAATGCTGAGCACCTGCTTGGGTGGCACTCTAGGACAGGGTGGCACAGCTGGGTTCCCCTAATTGGATCATTGCTGTACAATGCTGCAGGCACCAGCACCACCTGGTAATCAGAGTCCTCCTTGCAAAAGGCACCCTGCCAGAGGCAGAGGTAGCAAACAGGCACCTCTTTCCTTCCAGCGTGGAGTGACAGCGGTCCATAGGGGCATCTCTGAATATGGGATCACATCTTGGAGTCTGGGCCTTGCAGCGTGAGGTCTGGGTGGCTGTAAGGGCTTCATGGGGACATGCTCTTTGTGATCCTGTTCCATTCTGTCCTAGCTGATCTCTTCTGGTTTGTAATAAACATTTTGGTACCACAGAGGCTCCGTTTGAGCTGCAGTTAAGAAGCACTGGAAACCACCCAAGAGTGGATCTGCTGCTCCAGCAGGGGGACTGGGGAGCAGGCCACATCCCATAAATGCAGGTGAGGTGCAGTCTGTCTGTCTAGTGCATCAGGCTAATGCCTGGATTCCCTGCACTCCCAGCTGGGTTTGGAGATGTGTGGCACCCTATCTGGCCCTAGCTCCTGCTGGCCAGCACTTCTTACTTGCCAATGCTAGCTCTGGGCCAGCCAATACCACAGAATTACACTGCATATGTGGCCAGCCAGGAATCGTTGGTGATCATTCCAGCTGGCAGGCTCCTAGCCCAGCTTGCATCAGTAGAACGTGGGTCATCTATTGGCCTAGCTGGTGGGAGAGGAGGTCCCCTGGGCCGGAGGCTGGGAAATAAACACAGCTGGAAAGCTAGGGGACGATAGCAATGATGCTGCTCCATGATCTGTCCCATTTGTAGGTGTTGCCAGTCAGCTTTGCACTTACAGGAAACACCTTGTGCTGGCATCAGTGCTTGGGCCCTGCTTGACCCCCCTGAGCCATGCACTACAGGGGTGACGGCTGATCACTCCCAGGGACTGGTGCTGGCAGGACGAGGCCCATGCAAGGGGTGCCTCAGCAACGCTGGGGCAATCTATCCTGCCTTTGCCCTTGTGTCAGCAGATGCCTATGTGGTGACTGTATAAAGTGCTGTGCTACCTCCAAACCCCTAGCATGGGGCTTGAGGCTAGAGACAGACGATATCCACTTTGCCCAGGAGTGAGTGATGACCAGGGATATGGATACCCCTGCTATGCTCTTGCTTGGGTGGGATGAAGGCAGCTGGGGGGCCCCTCCAACAGGGCTGGGCGGAGCAGGGGGTTGTGGCTTGGAAGTGAGGGACACCAGTGGGGGCAGGGGACTGTGGGTTGGGAGTGCAGGGTCAGGGGGGCTGTGGGTCAGGAGAGGCACTGCCATGGCTTGGGGGGATGCAGGGGACTGTGGGTTGAGTGAGGGGCACTAGCAGAGCTGGGGGATGGGGTGGGGAGGCTGCAGGTCAGCAGGGATAGGGGTCTGCAGGTCAGGAGTGAGGGGCACTGGCAAGGACAGGGGACTGCAGGTCAGGAGGGGCACTGGCATGGCTTGGAGTGGCAGGGGATTGTGGGCTGGGAGTGAAGGGTACCAGGAGGAGTGGAGGGGGGGCAATGGCAGGGCACGGCCTATCACAGTTGCTCAGTGACACAAAGCACCAGGGGTGGGGGGAGGGGACAGCCAAAGCTGGACCCATATCCTGGTGAGCGAAGAGGGCAGGGGGAGCTCTGATTTTCCATGATAAAAAGAAGCAAAATCAAATGCCAAAATGTATAGGTATTTAGAATGTATTTTATTATAATGATTGAGGCACTGGTAGGCTTCCAAATTGCTTTAAAGTTTTTGATATTTGAATAAAACTTTGTGTTAAATTGAGAGACAATGGCATTTAATTTTAACTGTGGAAAAATGTGGATTTAGGGTTTCTTAAATCAGAGAATTTGGGGGTTATCAGAGAATTTGCAATTTTTAAACAAAGAAAACCATGATCCTTGGTGACATGTTGCCCAGTGGGATGACACTGAGCTCAGCTGAGGGAAGCTGCTGCTGGTGTTTTGTCTTTCTGTTAGAGAGGAACTGCTTTGGCAGGGGACAGTAACTTTGGGGGACAAGAGGACCAAGGATAGGCAAAGTAGAGAGGCTTTAAAGTGTGACTGTCTAAGTGGACTAGTGACTGGTCCAGCCACCCGTTACTCATTGCTACTACCCCTTTCCCAGGCCAGTTTGAACATGGCGTCAAAGATAAAGTACCAACAGTCTAGACTTGTTGAGGTGGTGCTTTAGGATCATTAGTTGTATTGCTGTAGCACTCAGAGGCCCCATTGCAGCGGGCACTGAACAGAGCACTCCCTGCCCCAAAATGCTTACAGACTCGGTATCTGACAAAGATAACAACAGCAGAATGCAAATAGGGAAACAGAGACAGTCCTGGGCACCAAGGCAGACGGGCACAGTCTCACCATCCCACATGCCCAGCTATTGCTGAGGGGGAGACAGTGACAGAGGAGAGGCAGCAGGTCTTGAAGTCATCCAGAGGGATCTTCAAGGCTGGAGGAAAGGGAGACTGTGGTTTTAAAGATGCAAGGGCGTGGCAGGGAGCTGAGCTGCGGGGAAAGCTCTGGTCACCCCATCTCACAGAACAGAGAGTACAGTGCAAAAAGGTACGAAAGGCAAGGGGGTGATTTAGTACAGAGCAGCTTCTAGATGAGAAAACAAGAAGCCCCCATCTCTTCATCTTGGCAAAGGGATAACTGAGGGTTGGGGTAAGATGGGGGCCTATGAAATTATGAATGGTATGAAACAAGTGAATGGGGAGCTGTTATTTACTGTTTTCCAGTCCAACTAGGGCTTGGGCTGAGATCATTTGAAATGGGGAACAGGGGTGGGGATGAGGAGTCCTGAGCTGCCCCTAATTTCCCCCAAAAGCTGGAGAGAGGATGAAGAGGAATCTCTGTAGAAGCAGTGGGAGAGGCAAGGCAGTCATAAGACCTAGATCCTAAGGCAGCTCACAGGTGAAGAAAAGGTGGAGCACAAAGGTCTAGCTTGGCAGAGGCTGTTGGAAAACTGGCAAGAGCTATTTAAATAGAGCTGGACCAGATGGTCACAGGGGAAATACCATTATCACCATGGTTTTCCCAAGGACAGGGGATAACCACTTTTCTGGCATGGGGTAGTACCTGCAGAGGTAATGTTACCCTCCCACGTTCATTACCCTTGGGAAGATCTCGGCGTTATGCCCACTTTATGGAAATGGGAGACTCCTCCCTAGCTTGCTCCTGCAGCCGCACTGCTGAGGGCAAGTGAAACCCAGGGACATTCGAACCCCAAGTCTCCAGGCTTGGGCCTGCACATAGGATGCTTGCGAAATGATTTGGAAACATCTGAAGCCCCTGGTAGGGGTGGCGGATGTTTGCCGGTAGTAGGGCCACATATGGAATGACTCTTGAATGACTCTCGGATTTGGAATTGATTTGGTTGATTTGGCTTGGAACATAAAAGGTTTTATTTAAAAAAAATAGTCTAGTGCTGCTGGAGGATGGCACCAGGTGGAGGTTGTGATGGCTCACTTAGTGACCTGGGAGATAAAGGGAGGAAGGGTAGGAGATGGTCACACCTGGTATTTGAGTTGGGGAAGACTGAGCCTGGTGGTACTACCAGGAACATGAGCTGGGAGGTGAAGAGAGGAAGCTGAGGAGAGATGGCAGCTGGAGAATCACTGGGGTGGCACAGTAGGTACGATTGGGGAAACAGGCTGCCCTGTTGATGAATCAGCTTTTTGTATGTTCCCAGATGTCAGCTGGACAGAGCACCATCCAGAGTATGTTGATACCCATCCAACTGAGATCCACCCCAGACTATCTGTTCAGCAGGACCAGAGAGACTATACATGGACTCTGTAGGTTTGCAGAGGCAAGAGAAGACAGACCCTCTATGGCCCTGGCTCCTCAGCACTTCTGGTACACGTACACCACCCCAGAGATGTAGTCTGAGTTCTGGGTGCTCTCCTGCCCCGAAGTTGCCTTCTCCCATTTCTCAACTTCCTGGGTAGAGACCTTTGCCCACAGGCCTTGCTCCTCCAGGTCCTCCAGCATCCCCTGCAGCTTGGCCAGGTATTGCAGGTTTGTCACATTGGTCCTTGTGGTCAGGCACAAGAACCCTCCTGAGGGGGAGAAGAGTAGGTTACTCCTTGGTGGGACCATGGATGGTGGCCCGTCACAGCTGCCTTGCCATCCTACCCATTGCACTTGAAGCCACAAACAGGATGAAAGCAAGATGGGAAGAGAATAGGAACAGCTTATGGACTGGGGGGGTGGGGGAAGCAAGAGGAAAGGGCAGCAGCAAAAGGGACTGGGGGTAGCCCAGAGGCTCCTAAGGGAACTGCCTCCTTTCTTGCTCAGATGCTTTCATGGATGGGCTGCTAGAGGGTCCCAGCTGAGCCAGCATGTGCAGGGCACCAGTACTAAAGGTGAGTGACAGTAGCTTCTGTATGCATTCACACTGGTGCTGTAACAACAGTGCAGCCCACTGCCATCTGTTGCAAAAGCTCCCAACAAGCAACTCTTGATGCAAAGGGGCCAAGCCCTCCAGTGAGCCAGCATCTTTGTCACTACGCCACGACCAAATGCTTCCAGCATGTGGTAGCACTGTTGGGTCTTGATTCAGTTTCCAGAAGAGATGCAGCACTGCAGTCCAGTCTCACTGGCCTGATCAGAGTCATGTCCATGTGTAACCAGTGCTTCTCACCCACAGTAACCTACACAGAACAGCTTGGCAGTGCTCCTGGGAACTGCCAAGCCCTGAAGACTGGCCTGGAGCACCTCCTGCTCCTTCCCCTAGCTCTGCAGGGAGCAGTTTCCCACTGTAGAGGCTGGGGTGGGGAATTCTGTGGCTGGACAGTGAATGGGGATATTAACATCTCCCCTCACAGACAGCACCAGAACCCAAGCCTCCCATACAGGCCTCAGGGGAGAAGCACATTTCTGTATCTGAATCTTCCTACTCTCCTGTTTTCCTCACCTTTCACAGAGCCAGCCCTTGGGCCCAGCTCTCAGAATTGAGGACTGCTTGGTATTTGTGGGCTTTAACCTCCTTCTCATCCTGTTGGGAGGGCCCACTAGGTTTCTTGGCCCACTCCACCACTACAGCTCCTCTGCTGGGATTGTGGCACAGAGCAGACACCAGCATTGCTGCCACTGTGCTGATGATCCCTGTTCAGAGCAAATCTGGACAACAGGATTAGAGGTGCCAATGCCTTGGATGCTTTAGTGAACTCAGTGGTAATGCTCCCATGGAGCTGCACTGTGTGGGATGGGAGATATCCCAGAAATGGCTGATACTCCCCAGGCTGTAGGGAGCTGATGTGAGGGGGGAGGAGAGGCCATTTTACAGGGGGTTCCTTAGTAAGATCCTCAGTTCCTGCACTGGGCAGGGCGGGCTGTGCCCTAGAACTAGAGCAGGAAGTCTGTGGAGGCAGTGGTAAGGAGCAGGAGGGAAACACAGGGGGACAGACTGACCAACCAACCTCACCTGGTTTCGTGACACGGAGCAGCTCTGGGATCACGCTGCAGGGCACCTGCCCTTCACTGAGTGCCCCTACAATGATTACTGCATCGTACTGGCCTGGTGGAAAAGAAAGGCAGAAGGACATCCAGTTCCTATCCCCTCCTGCAGCCCCCTTCCCTCCTGCAGGGCATTGCTGCCATGGTCTGTCACTTAGTGGAAGAGCTCCCCTGCTCCTCTCTGCCAAGGGACTGGCTCTGTCACAAGCCACTGGGTAAGACAGCATCTGCCCTTCTTGGGACTGCAGGGATCATCATTAACTCCTCACCACACTGGTCTTGTAGGAGTGACCTCTTCCATGGGGATAACTGTCATATCCTTGGACACAGGACCACCCCCTCTTGTTCCTTGGGAGTTGTCCAGAGGGGCAAAACACCATCTCTGAGTGCCTCCAGGAATGCAGCTTGGCTTCGTTACCTGTGGGCAGTGGCAAGGGCTCCTGGCCCAGAATACAGTGCTTCAGCTCCTGGTATAGCCCCTTCTGGCGTGCAATCTCCAGCATGCCCCTGCTGCCATCCACTCCGTGCATGCGGCTGAACCCCAGCCCCTGCAGCTGGGAACATGTCATGGATTACAGCCCCCAGTTACCTCTTGCTCTGGAAGGGGAGGAGGCTGCCTTGTTCCCCAGAGCTACCACCCCCCAACACATGGCCCCTTCAGAACCATGTTCCAGCTACATTTTACTGGTTGCAATGAGGCAAGGACAGACACTGAGGCAACGTGAGCAGCAGGATCCTATCTCCCAGACACAGAGACCACGACTATGACTAGCAGGCACAGCCTGTTTCTCACCAAAGTCCTGGGAATTTTGGGCCCCAAGAAGCAGGGGGCTCCGCCTCAGCTGCTCTTCTACAAGCAGCCCCTTCCTCCAACAAGTGGGGCTTCCTCTCATTGCATGGCCCCATGGAAAAGGGTTTCTAACACTTGGTGAAACGAGGCCCTAGAACAGAGTCCACATAAGAGTACTGGGGGCAGGAAGCCTGAAAAGTCCTGCTAGGACTGCGACCTGCCTTATGAACAAGACTGTGTTTTGCTGCAACAGCGATGGATGGGCTGTGCCCATCTCTTCCAAGATGTCCATTCAATGGATGCTCCCACCTGCAGGGCTGGGCCCCAGAGCCTCCTTCTGGTCTGGATTTGCTTCCCACCTGCTCCTGAGCCCGTATTCCCACCCTGCCCCGGGGGGCAGGCAGAGCTAAAGGTCAAGGCAGAGGTGGAGGAGGGGCTGTCTCTGTCCTTGCCCAAGGCACTGCCTAAGCAGCACTAAAGCAGCAACATCTGAGGGGGAGGCCAGGAACCCGCTCGCAAACAGACACTTGGACCCCACAGTCAAGGGCTGTATTAAAATGGGACGAAATGAAATGTACTGGTACGACAGAAAGGCAAGAAGAGGACTAAGGGGAAAGAAATGGCAGACCTCCTCTGGTGGACAGGGGTCTGGCATAGACTTTTTCATGAGCAGCCCCGCTGAGGAGGAGAGTGGGTGGGGGTACGGGTATAGGGATAAGTGCGTGGTGGTGCGGTGCAAGCTGTGTAATGGGTTTTTAGTGTGCTTTGAGCTACCAAGGGAATCACAAGGGCCAGTTGGCAGTGTTGGAGGTGGATATATATATATATTTTTTCCTTTTTTTTTGCAAAAAAAAAAGAGCGGCAGGGAGCCAGGCGGGCAGGACCCGCTCCCTGCCCTCCCAGCACGGGGCAGGCAGAAGCCCCCCTCTTGGCCCAGCCCGCCCGCAGCTCCTGCTGCGCAGCTGCCCTTACCTCCTGGGCCACGAGCCCGGTGCCACAGGCCGCGTCGAGGACCAGCGTGTCCCGCGGGCGCGCGGGGGAGGCGGCGGCCAGGGCGCGGGCGGCCAGGCGCGGCGCGCGGTACTGCAGCACGGACACGTCCTGCGGAGACAGCGGCGTTACCGCCAGGGCCAGGCCGGGCCGGGCCGGGGGCAGCACTGGCGCGGCGGCGCGGGGCCAGACCTGCTCGTAGTCGGCGGCCCACCGGTCGTAGGAGCCTAGCTGGTCGCTCAGCGCCGTGCGGCCGTGCACCGCCGCCACCCGCCGCTGCACCTCTGCCAGGCTGCGGCGCGGGCCGGCCATGGCTGCGGAGGGCCCGGCGCTTCCCGCGGCGCCGCCTCGTCCCCTTAGTGGCCCCGCGCGTCTCAGCGCCGTCCTCGCCTCCCCTCCCGGGCGCCCCCGGCGCGGCTCCCTGCGGCCGCCCCGCGAGCGGCTGTGCCGGGCCCGGGCGAGGCGCTCGCTCGTGGCCTCCGGCGGTGGCTCGGCTCGAGGCGCCCCGCCCGGCGCAGGGCGGCCGGGCCCAGGCACAGCACCGCTGCCGGCTCCTGCGTGGCTCAGGCGGGTCAGGCCGATGCCGAGTTCCTGCTCCCCGATTTCTGAACGCTTCTTTTTGTTTCCAGCCCCGCTCATCTCCGGACCTGACCCTGCCGGCCCCTGCTTGGCGCTTTGAATGGTGGCTACAGGTTTCCCTCGCTTTATGCGGGTTCTGTTTGTGCGAATTCGTTCTTACATGATGACCCTTTTTATACCAAAATGTTGTTATGTACGAGGTAAATTCACTTATGCGATTTTTGCGGTGGAAACCCACAGGCAGCTGCTTTGTGCGGTGCATTGTGGGAGTGGTGCACACCAAAATACAGTCTGTGTGGATCTGTGCTTCTTGCTCGTTGTCTGCGACACGTGTTTCTGTAGTTGCCATCCCCACATTCACCACCACCCTGTGCTTGTGTGTACTGTCTGCTGTTGGCAAGTACCAAAATTGTCTGTAAAAGTGGTAGAAATAGGTCTGGGGGTCAGTACAGTCAATGTCCTGGAATGTATCCCTGTTTGTTACATTGTAAAGTGGGTCCCCTTTATGCCAATTTGAGTTATGCACCATTTTCTAGAAACTCATGTACAGCATAAAGGAAGGGAAACCTGTACGAAAAGTCACCAAACCACCCAGGGGGCTGGCAGTGGGCTGCCCTGTTGGGGAGGGAGACACCCTGGGACCTGGAGGGGTGGTTGGCGGCAAACCCAGTCAGTCCTCTCCCACACTTGGCTCACTCTGCAAGTCAGGTACGCTCTTGTTTTATACACTGCTCTCTCAAAGGGAGTGGGTTCCTCAGGCTACTTGATGAATCTTACAGGATGAATCCCAGCCCGGCCTGTCTCTTCCTCCTGGTCCCCCTCCTTGCATGACAGCTGTTCCAGCAGAGCCAGATGTTTCCAGTACAGTGTGTGATGCCACTTTGGCAGTGGCAGAACCTGGCCCTAGAAAGTTCATGTTCAGTTATAATTCGGACAGACTGACGGTGTTCTTCTGAGGAACGCAAGGGAGAAAAAGGCAGTGTTGATAGTGTGTTCATATGTTTTGCAAAAGCTAAATGGAATTTCATGGGACAAAGACAAGGCCCTTCTCTAGCCTAAGGGTGTTCGGGCAGCTGAATGCTGTATCCCTGCTGCAAACAATGTTTGTTATAAGCTTGTTATACTACAACAAAGCTTTTTCCAATAAGAGCATGTTATAATAGACAGCTGTCTGCAGTGCTAGTGCCATTTCCTTCCCTGGGGAGAATGCTGTGTTCAGCCACAATTAACCTTTATGGTATTTCTTTCTTCTGTGACCAAGCCACAGGTGGTGCTCTTCCTTCCCCAACATACATGACTCAGAGGAAGGAGCTGGATAGGTGGTCCAAATAGCCATATCTGCCATATGTGCACAACATGCAAGCCCCAGGAACATGTACACTTCTTCCCTGGCCAGTTTCAGCAAGCACAGTGAGTGCCACAAGAAAGCATACAAACTGTTTCGAAAGACACTGCCCTGCCATTCCCACTGGACCTAGGAGTATTTTGTTAATATAAACCTTATGTTTGCATAAGAAGTTGTAGCACCATAAGAAGTTTAGTCCTTCCAGTCTAATTATAGCAGTATGATCCTCAGCATGGATGTTCTTATACTGGTAGATTTTGTCCCTGTACAGGAAGGGAATAAGTTCTGTTGTGGCTGTATAATTGAGTCCGCATGAGCATTTATTTTAACTGCAAAATAAACAACTCTGGTTTAAGCAGGCTAGCTGGCTGTAGTGTTTACCGCTGGGCACAGCCTCCGGGAGGGAAGAACTGCAGGTAGTCCAGGTCCTAGTCCAGCTGGAACAGCTGGGGAGGCATGGTGGGTGCTTGGGGTGCTAGGGCCTGGTCCCAGAGCAAGGGAATTCCAGGGCTTCCCCCAGGAGAGGTAAAGACAGGAGGTCTGAGCCTGAATGGGTGCTTTCAAAGACCAGTGAGGGGTTCAGCTAACTCTGCAGCTGTCAGGCCTGCTTTATGAAGCTGGGCCATCTGACAGGCTCTGAAGCATCTCAGGGAATTCCTGACTCCACTGAAGTCAGTGGGAATTTGCTAATGGATTTGGTGAGGCCTGAATTTTATCTGTAGTTTCCAGGTGTGGAACTCCAAAGGTTTTGTGCATGAAGCTGAAACAATGCCTATGGGAGCTGTGGGGGGTGTGCTCAGGGAGTGGGTGAGAGATACAGCTGCAGTATTCTGTATCTCAGAAACTAACAGGAGACACAGCTGGGGCCCCTCAGCTCTGGGAACTGCAGCTACTTCATTTATGTGACAACCATTGTCTGCATCTGCATTATCTCTACAGTAACAAGCCTGTGACTCTGGCATCACCATAGTAACCAGAAGTGGGGGAGGGGTGCTGCCTGGTGGCTATGGCAACTCCATTGGGTCTGGCTTGTGTTAAGATAGCTGCCTGGATGGGTGATGTCATAGTTCAGGGCCTCAGCCTGCAGAGTTGCCATTGCTTGCATGGGCTGGAGGACTAGAGACTTCATCATAGGCACACAAGGGTTCATGTCTGGCATCAGGGAAACCTTAATGTGCCTGGTGAGAATGGTCACACTGGTGAGTTGGAGAACTGGGAGGCTGGGGAATACCATTTAATTATTCCCAAAAATAGTCGCTCCCAGGGGCTGTGTGTCCCAGTTACCCATCTACTCACAGGTCTGCTGTGGTGGTCCCAAGGGAATGGTTCGGGGGGGGGGGGGGGTGTCACATTTCTACTTGGTCCCAGGTCAGTGGATGCCCCTGTAGCAGCTTGTCTCTTCCCCCAGTCCCCTAGGTAGTGGATACTATATGAGTCTACCTTTCCTTTTGGCCCAAAGGCAGTGGTGTTCCCTGGCTCTTGGGCCTTTTGGTCCCAGAGTACGAGGTTCCCCTGAGGCTGAGCCCATCTCTCCAATTTTCTAGAGGCAGTGGGTGTCTCCTGAAGGTGAGGGTGCCTGTCCCATGGGTCTCTGGGCAGTGGAGCCTAGAGGCATTATGCTTGTCACTCTTGCTCTTCCCCACAGCAGGCCCCAGACAAGGTCCCTGAGCAGGGGCCAGCGACCTCTGTGGCAAGCTGGCTGAAGGTGGTGGTGAGAGATACGCTGAGCCCCTTCTCCCTGTCACTACCATCCAGGCATGTGAGCCTGCTCAGCCAGTACTTCTGCTTCTGGAAGGTACAGTGGGACATGCTGCACAGCATCCATCTCTCGCTGCAGCTCTATACTGACATGTTCTTCTACTGGGCCCAGAACCTGCTCCTAGGCTACATGCTGCTGCTGCTGCTTCTGTGGGAGTTTTCCAAGAAAGCCCAGAAATGTGTTCAGAGGCAGATGTTGCTCAGCTTGGTAAGTGGATCAAAGAGGGTGGGGCAGTATGGACTGACTTCCCCAGGGAAAGTGGATTGACTTCTCTAGGGGAAGTGGAAGTAGATGGGGAATGGACTGACTTCCAATGCTCCTGTGGGGTTTTACACTTGCAGACACTTCGCTATGCCCAGTCAAAGGGAGATGTGCAGCCAGAGCTGGCCCTTGTTAGCTGCTGTGGTGTGTCTCTTTTCTCCCCTCTGGGACCAAGGACTGCTGCTGGGGCCACCTCCATGGCATCCTTTTCTGTGCGTGCCTTGGTCCTGGTTGCACCCCTGGTCAGAACATAGTGGTTGGCTGGGGAGGTGAGGGATTTCTGAGCTTCTTCACTTGGGGTAGCTGCACCTTGGGACTGTTTAACAATATGGGTTAGCTCAGGGGCGGGCAGTTATTTCAGGCGGAGGGCCACTTACTGAGTTTCATAGATTCATAGATTGTAGAGTCAGAAGGGACCACAATGGATCATCGTGCCTGACCCCCTGCCCCTGGCAGGAAAGAGGACCGAGGTCAGATGACCCCAGCCAGGTGACTATCTAGCCTCCTCTTGAAGACCTCCAAGCTAGGTGATAGCACCACCTCTCTTGGAAGCCCATTCCAGATCCTGGCTACCCTTACTGTGAAAAATTTCTTCCTAATATCTAACCTAAATCCACTCTCAACTAGTTTACACCTGTTATTCCTAGTCACTCCCTGGGGCACCTTAGTAAACAGCGCTTCCCCTATTCCCTGTTGACCTCCCCTAATAAATTTATAGGCAGCCACAAGATCTCCCCTTAGCCGTCTCTTGTGAAGGCTGAAGAGATTCAGCTCTCTCAACCTCCCCCTGTATGGTCTATCATGAAGGCCACTAATCACGTGAGTGGCCCTCCTCTGGACCCTCTTGAGATTCGCCGCATCCCTCTTGAAGTGTGGCGCCCAAAACTGGACACAGTACTCCAACTGTGGCCTGACCAGTGCCGCATAGAGGGGGAGCATCACCTCCTTTGATCTATTATCTATGATCTTTGATCATGCACCTGCTAATGCACGACAAGGTGCAATTGGCCTTGTTGATGGCCTCGTTACACTGCCAGCTCATGTTCATCTTGGAGTCAATTATGACTCCAAGATCCCTCTCTGCCTCCGAGCTGCTGAGAAGGACACTCCCCAACCTATGAGTGTGCTGGGGGGTTCCTCCTTCCCATGTGGAGTATCCTACATTTATCTTCATTAAATTGCATCCTATTTCTCTCTGCCCATTGATCCAACCTGTCCAGGTCAGCCTGAATCTGCTCCCTGCCCTCCGGTGGACTAACTTTGCCCCATAACTTGGTATCATCAGCAAACTTGGAGAGGGTGCTTTCCATGCCCTCGTCCAAATCGCTGATGAAGATATTAAATAATATCGGTCCGAGGACCGAACCCTGCGGGACCCCACTGCCCACCTCCCTCCAGGCCGAGAAAGAACCATCCACCACCACTCTCTGGGTGCGGTCCCTAAGCCAGTTGACCGTGGCTAAGCCACCCACCTGATTGTGTAGGCGTCCACTCCGCAGTCTGCTAGCTTCCCAATGAGGATAGGGTGCAAAACTGTGTCGAAGGCCTTCCTAAAGTCCAGGAAGATGACATCAGCCTCGACCCCCGTGTCCAGGCAGTGCGTAACCTGGTCATAGAAGGGAACAAGGTTTGTCAGGCAGAATCTACCTGTGACAAACCCGTGCTGGTTTCCCCTCAGCATCGTTTCCCCTGCTGGGCCTGCACAAATGTGTGCTTTGATTATTT
Organism: Alligator mississippiensis; assembly: GCF_030867095.1. Lineage (NCBI taxonomy): Eukaryota > Metazoa > Chordata > Crocodylia > Alligatoridae > Alligator > Alligator mississippiensis. The sequence goes on along the minus strand of NC_081837.1, from coordinate 28,125,528 downwards.
TCTCTAGCATTTTCCCAGGAATAGAGGTAAGACTGACTGGTCTAAAGTTACCTGGCTCATCCCTTCTCCCTTTCTTGAAAATGGGCACCACATTGGCCCGTCTCCAGTCCTCAGGGACCTGGCCGGAGCACCATGAGTGCTTGAACAGCTGTGCCAGTGGCTTAGCTATGACACTGGCCAATTCTTTCAGCAGCCGTGGATGGAGGTCATCCGGGCCTGCTGACTTGTACCCATCCAGCTCCTCCAGGAGCTCCTTAACTATTTCAGAACTAACCGTAGGCAGACTGGTGCCATGTGGACATCTGTCAATGATCGAGGTGGGGGAATTGGCTTGGTCGGTACATAGAAATACTGAAGCGAAGAACTCATTGAAGAGCTCTGCTTTTTTCCCTGTGTCAACCACCAACTGTCCTGATTTGTCCTGCAGGGGCCCTATGTTGCTCTGAGCTTTCCTTTTGTCCTCTATATACCTGAAGAAGGACTTTTTATTGTCCTTGATTGTTGAAGCCAGCCTGAGCTCAAGCCCTGCTTTGGCCTGTCTAACTGATTCCCTGCAATAGCGTGCCAGGGAGATATATTCCTCCTTGGTGGCTGCTCCCTGCTTCTATTGCCTATACATCTCTTTCTTTGCCCCCAGACTCTCCTGGAGTTCCCTGTTCAGCCAAGGGGGCTTTTTTGCCCCCTTACCTCCCTTCCTACGTAATGGGATAGACTCCTTTTGAGTGCCAAGGATCACTCGCTTGAGATACCTCCAACCCTCCTGGACCCCCGTTTGCTCTATATTCTTGAGTTGTATCCCCTCACTAACTAGCCTTCTAAGCTTGCTAAAAGCTTAGAGTTTTGGAAAGCCATCGAGGGCCACATGACAGGCAGCCAGGAGCAGATAAATATTAATTTTCTAAAATTTTTAGGGGCCCCATGGGCCAGATAAAATGGCCTGGCAGGCCACATCCGGCCCTTGGGCCACATTTTGCCCACCCCTAGGTTAGCTACTGGCCCATTGTCCCCTTGCTGCAGAGCTCTGGGGATGGATATCTTTCTCTAGACCCTAAGGCACTGCCTCTGTGAGATGTCCAGGCTTGGTTATAAATCCTCTGTTGCTCTGCCTCCCCCTTACCAGCGGACACTGGAGAGACAGCTCATCACCACACAGATGCTGCTGAAGATCTGCTACTTCCACCTGAAGAGTCTGCTGGATCTGGTCACCTGGGGACCGGCCTACTTAATTGCCTGGGTCACTTGCCTTGTGTCCTGGCTTCTGCAAGCTGCCTTTGAGCATACAGTCAGGGTGGCTGGTGTGGAGGAAGAGAATAAGGCCCTGGAGGTGGAGCAGTACTAAAGGAGATTTCTTTCCTGGTAGAGGAAGATCTAGTCTAAGTTCTTTCTTTTAGTGAGTTTTATAAACCCCGCTGAAAAGGTGGCTGGTCCTTCTGTCTGTTGCATGTGGAACTGGGGATGCAGGGAAGGGGCACCGGGATTGCACTGGAAACCCCCTGGCCCGGCTAGTGGCTTCAGAGAAGCTCAGTGCCCAGCAGCGGTTCGAGTGCTCTTTCTGGTTGCGGTCCTCACTAGAGGAGCAGGGCGCTGTTCCTTAATGTATATGGATCTCTGGGCTGAGCTTATGTTTCACACTCACTGCTGGAATAACCCAGAGCAGGGTTTCTAGGGTGGAGAGAACTCACGTTATCACTGCACTTTCACCCAAGGGTTGGAGAGGTTGGTAATCCTTGATGTGTGCCCTGGGTGGGTAAATGGGGAGCTGATAGGCAGCTTGGGAAGCTGCTTGTGTGCATGATGGGAAGGTTGAAACGGCTGTTGCAGGCAGTAGGACACAATGTCTGACAAGCATGGTCCTCTTCCACCACGATGACATGCCCTAGACTGTGCTTTCTGGACATTGTGTCAGACGGGTACAGTTAGCTTCTGCTGTATTTTGTCCCCACGCTGTGCGGATTGGGACACAGTGGTTGAAGGGCATGGCCTGCTGGCTATTTCTGCAAAGCGGGAGGCAGGCAGGCTCTCTGGGCACATACCGCCATACTTCTCTATACTGTGGGTGTGCAGCATGCAGGATCACAGGGTTGTCCTAGTAGAGGACTCCAGGCTAATGGGTTTAGAACAAGGGAGAGAGGATGGGCTTACTCTTAGGGCCCTGAGCTGGGGCTCAGGAGAGGTTGGGTCAGGGCTTGTCTCTGCTTCTGCCTCTCTGGATGATTTAGGGGTAGCTATATAACTTCTCTGTGCCTCAGTGTCCTGTACAATAACAGTCCTGCCCCATCCTGCCTTGCCTATACAACCAGGGCAGTCCTTGGGACACTTATTCTGTGTTTGTTCATAACTCTGGGCCCTGCTATAATTCATATTATACCTATAATGCCTTGTACCTTTCTACAGGCCCCACAGCCAGCAAGCCTTCGAGCAGCCCAGTGCCTGGAGTGGTCCCAGGGCAGGAACGGCAGAGTGGATGGCCAGACCCTATTTGTGCTGTTACCCTAGTTTGCTTGTCCAAACCCTGGTCACTGCAAGGCTCCCCCCACGGGTTAGTGGGTGCCTGAGGACACTTGGAGGGCAAGGCATCCTCAGAGCGGGTTGCAGGAGCTGCAGAGCAGTACTGGCACTGGGCCTCGAGAGGGCACCCTCTCCCCACGGTTGGAGGCATTTGTTTGTCTGCCCTGAGACAAATTAGAGGCTGCTCTGAACTGGCAAGGAGTGTCCTGAGACACCGCTCCTAGCATTGCTCCAAGGGACTTGAGCAGTGCGGGGACCGAGTGGGCCAAATCTCCAGCTTGTCACCTGCTCCCCATGCAACCCTGCAGAGCCTGGCCGGTGCTCCCTATGGCTACCTGGGGCAAGGCCCATATCCACCCTATAAGCACTGTACCCCAGCACCTGTGCTGTCCTGGGGGGGTCCTTATCCTATCCTCCAAGTGCCATACAGACACATAATCTCCCCAGGGCAGGGCCCTAATCCTATGCTGAGCGCTGTACCCCACAATGTTATGCTCTGCAAGGGGGAAGCCCTCTTGTGAGTGTTGTACCACAAGGTCCTGGCGCTCCCCCACAGGGCAGGGCTTTCACCCCGTATGAGCATTGCTCCCACTATATTCTCCCCTGGTCCCAGTTTTTACCCCATATTGTGGTTTCCATACGCAGTTGTCACCCTTTCCTGTAAATGCTGAACCCCATGGCCCTGCACCCTCCTCAGGGCAGGGCTGTTTCCCTGAACTGTAAGTGCCACAGCCCACGGCCTTCCAGGGACCTATCCCAGCCCATGCTGTGAGTGTTGTACCCCTTGGCCTTGTGACCTCAAGGCAGGGGCCTCATCCTAACCGGTGCGTATGGGTCTCCACGGCCCTGTGCTCTCCTCAGAGAAGAGCACTCACCCTGTCCTGCGAGCACTGTGTACAATGGCCCTGTGATCTCTTGAAGCTTCGACCCTGCCCTGTCCCTCACAGACCCATGCTCTGACCTAGGGGCAATGTGCCTCTGCCTGGTGCTCTGCGATAGCCTCAATCTGCGCCATTCTGCTCAGTAGAAGGCACCTGGTGCCCAAAACTTGCCTAACATCTCTCCCAACTATACAGTTAGTGTAGTAAAAGTTCATCAAAAAGTCCCTTGCTTTTCGCATATTTCCTGTACCATCGTGGCTACATCATGCCAACTTTCTATCCATTAGCGCGATTCTGTCCCCTGTGCTTGTCCATTCATTTGTTCTGTCTGTCTCTATAATGCTGCAGCCTGTGATTAGAGGGTTTGGGTGATTTTCTGTAGTGTATGCACCAGACAGGCTGGGGCCTCGCACTCTCCTCAGCAGAACCCGTTCTTCATCCTGTGGGTCCGGCAGGCAGGCAGGCCCGGGAGGTTTGCAGCGGGAGAGCTCTGTGGGGAGGATGCTCTTCCAGGGAGCTGGGGTTTGCACCTAGCTCTGACTGCAGTGAGGGTGAGGGCCAGTCTCAGTGCTGTGCTTGTGGCAGTTACAAGGCTCCCACAGGTGGGGAACAGCTCTTCTGAGCACCCCTCTCTGTCCCCCGCTATCTGGGAACCCTTGCCTGTAAGCTCCACCACCCTGATTTGTGGCTGGCCTCTGTTGTCCTCTCAGCAATTTTTCCAAACTGCAACCCCTTTCCCTCCCATCTTGTTAGATGTGTCAGGGCTGGGCTATGCCTGTGGAGGGCTGTCAGCGCTGACCATGTCTAGACTCAGGACTTCCCACCCTCTGTGGTACTGCACTGCTTCTAGGCTGGGATCCTCTCCCCTGTCAGCACCTTCCTGTGAACAAGCATTTTGGTCCAGCTTCAGCTTTCTCCAGGGCTCTGCACTGCCCCAGGCTGGGAAGTCACATCCCACAAGCACCATTCCTCTGGTGGGACTGTTCTGCTGGCCCCACGCTGGGCTCAGACTCTGACAAACACTGACTGCAGCAAGGAGGGTTAGTCCAGTGCAGTGCTTGCACCCCCAGTTGGGCTGAGCAAGTAACCCAATTCCTGCAGACTGGACAAGATGAAGATGGGTCAGGATCTGGATATTGCTGGGACGTAGCTGGAATGAAATCCACAGGGTCCCCTGCAACTGTGCCTAAGCCCTTTGGATTCCTTGGGAGTCAGACTCCACCAAGCACATAAGAGGCAATGAGAGCTGCAGCGACAGGACACAGCAGCAAACACAACAGGGCGCTGTTGCCAGGAGCGCACCTCAGGTCTTGAGGCCTCTCAAGTACTGCTGGTTCACACTCAGTCTTACAGTCACCACCCTATGTGCTAGTGTAGATACAAACTCAGGATCCCACCCCAGTTAACACCTGTCAGGTGCTCAGCTCTGCAGTTGATCTACCCCTTGCTGGCCCATCAGCTTGTCAAAGATGGCTTTACAGCTGGGCCTTAAACCATTTCTTTAATAGCCTGCTTCACACTTGTAATATTGCTTCCCTGGTTAATTGAAACCCAAGCTTTTCTTACAAGATAAACAAGCTGGGGAGAGTCAGGCCAGCTCCCCTCCCCCCGCCTTCTTGCTCGCCTCCCAAGCCCCTGGCTCCACTTCCAGCCTGACATTCCTGAACTTGGCCCCTTCGGGCTGCAGCTGGGCCGCGCATTCTCAAAGTCTCAACTTTTGGAGATAACTCCTAAAATGAGTTGGTCCTTTTCTAAACATTGTGTTCCTTGGGCTGGCTCACTCGGCCTGTTGCACACAGCTGTACAAACACTTCTGTTTTGTGGCCCTTGTCACAGCAGCTCCAGCCTGGCCTGGGCCCAGGCGAGCCAGGCTCTGGTCTCCACCTCATAGCCAATGGCAGGGGATAGGTAGCAGTGCTGAGGGTACCCAGTCAAGAGGGCACAATGCTAATGCTAGATCTCCTCTCCATTCCCTTGTCTGTGTTGAGGAGATGCAGTCAGGAAGGCCTAGGATCGGACCCATGTACCTCATCTATCACTCCCAGTCTATGCTGAGTGGACATGGTTTGGAGCATTGGCAATGCGTAGGGGGTGCACACGGATGCATGTGCACCCCCTGAGCATGGCAGTTCATCCCCTATGAAAAGGCGCTGCCGACACTGCCAGTGGCACCTGCAGGCGGTTGCCCCCACCCACTGCTGACACCACAGACGATGTCTGCAGGCGGTCCGCGATCGCTGCTGGCCACTGCTGACGCTGCCGGTGGTGTCTGTGGGTGGTCACCGACCACCAGTTGGCGCTCCCCACCCCGCTGCCGACAGCGCCGTGGCAGCCTGTGGGAGCTTCCCGCTTCCCGCTGCCACGTTCCTGCCGCCACCTGCCGTAGCTCGCCATGCCCTTCCCAGCCTCTGGGGGCATGTGGCATTCATGGTTTGGAGGGCACAAGGCTGGCTCCTTGTCCCCACTCCATGGCCTTGTCTATGCTGAGGGGACCATATGTGTCGGTCAGATAGGTTATGTTAGGGTTAGGTCAAGGGAGTCCCAAAAGAAAACTAGAAATTTGCAGCCAAGCTGATTTCGTAGATTTCATAGACATTAGGGCTGGAAGGGACCTCAGAAGATTATCGAGTCCAGCCCCCTGCCCCAGGGGCAGGATGTCAGCAGGGGTCACAGGATCCCAGCAAGATAAACATCCAAATTTCTGTTGAAGGTGTTCAAAGTAGGTGTTTGAACCACCTCTGGTGGCAGGCTATTTCAGACCTGGGGGGACTTGGACAGTAAAGAAGTTCTTCCTTATGTCCAGCATGAAATGGTCTTGGAGGAGTTTATGACCATTCGACCTTGTCATCCCTTGGGGTGCTCTGTTGAACAAATGTTCCCCCAGATCCTGGTGAGCACCCCTTATAAAATTATAGGAAGCCATCAGATGACCCCTAAGCCTGTGCTTTTCCAGGCTGAAGAGTCCCATAGCTCTCAGCCTCTCATCGTAAGGTCTGTTTTCCTGACCTCTGATCACGCGCGTGGCTCTCCTCTGGACTCTCAAGCTTCTCCACATGCTTTTTGAATTGTGGAGCCCAAAACTGTACGCAGTACTCCAGCTGCGGCCTCACCAAGGCCGAGTAGAACGGGAGAATGACATCCTGGGATTTGCCTGAGAAGCATCTATGGATGCAAGCCAGTGTTTTGCTCGCTTTACTAGCTGCAGCATCACATTGATGGCTCATGTTTATCTTGTGGTCAATCATGACCCCCAAGTCCCTGTTCTCCATAGTGCTAGCCAGCGTAGCACTGCCGAGCTTACAAGAATGCTGCAGGTTTTTCCTCCCAAGGTGGAGAACCTTGCATTTTTCAGTGTTAAATACCATCAGGTTCTCATCTGCCCATTTCCTGAGCCTGTCATGGTCAGCCTGGATCGCCTTCCTGTCCTCAGGTGTCGATGCTTTACCCCAGAGTTTGGTGTCGTCGGCGAACTTGGCCAGTCCGCTTCTGACTCCAATGTCCACATCATTAATGAAGATGTTGAATAATATAGGTCCAAGAACAGAGCCTTGAGGGACCACACTTGTCACAGCACACCACGACAGTTGACTTCTGTCAACCACCACCCTCTGGGTCTGACCACGGCACCAATTCCCCAGCCAGCAGATCATGGTGGACCTGAGGCTGCAGTTGGCCAGTTTTGCCAAGAGGTGATCATGGGATACCAGATCGAAAGCTTTTTAAAAGTCAAGATATATGATATCGATCTCCTCTCCCTTGTCCAGGTGATAGGTCACCTGGTTGTAAAAGGAAATAAGATTGGTCAAGCACGACCTACCCGCAACAAACCCTGATGTTTCCTCACAGAACATTTTGATTCTATGGGAGCTGAGTTCTCCCCCTTGAGCATGGCACTGTCCTCTAGCACTTGTGCTATGCTTTTGGAGCCTAGATACCCACCCTGGCTGAGGGACAGCTGTGTTCTGGGTGTTCCTGCCCTGGGCAGCTGGAGGTAGAGCTTCTGCTTTCTGATGATCCTTCAGACTTGTGAGGATATGATGGAGAAACTTGTAGGTAATGCCTAAGGAATGGAGAGGACAGAGTATGTCTGGCACTTGCATCAATATCCATGACATCCTGGCTTAGTGGCAAAGGGTGGCTGGGAAGGGTTTCCAGGTTTCACTGCCTGGCAGTCATGAGGATGTCATGTCTTGGTGGATGGAGGTATAGAGCCCCTGCCCCCTCAGCTCCTTCCTTATATCACTTTGGCTTGGCAGCTAGATCTTGGCAGACAACCCAGCAGGCCCTCACACGAGGCTAGTACTGAGACCCTGTCATCATGCTCTCCTACCCAGATTATCCCCAGCATCTTGTTGTCCTGAGCCTCTCTGCTCTTCCAACATGGTATTGTACCAGCCTCCCTTCAGTCTTCCCAACCAGTTGTGATCCCCCTACAGTAGCTGCCCTATCTTACTTGCTGTTCTGTTTCCCATCCCTTGGACCTGCTTCCCACAGTCCCTTTGCAAGAGCCTCTCCCTGCAGCTGCTGTCTCCTGCTTTGACCCTTCAGCACCCCAGTGTGATGGCCCAACTTATCATATACCAGTTCCTCACCAGTTCCTGCAGTTGCACTGCAATTACAATTTAGTCTCATTGTCTAGCAAAAAGTAGGGACCTGAAGCTGATCCTTTGCATGGGGCCTTGAATAGTCAAGCCTGCCATTGTGTGCAGCTGCTGAACCAGAGCTTGTGGGCCTGGTCCTCACTGCCAAGGCCCACACAAGGCATGGTGTCCACAGGCCAGGTCCCTCAATTCTGCTTCTCAAGGCCTGAGGATGAGGAACCATTGACTCTAAGGGCCCCTCCAGTGATGACTAATGTATCTATTGCTTCTGCTGTCAACAGAAGATGTCAAAAAGTAATATGGAAACAAATAAGCCAAGATGGTTTCAGAAGGCAGTCCCCAGGGCTCCTCACATGGGGGTGGCAAACTGCTGGGATTCCAGCATGGGCTTGCCCATCAAGATGGGCAGCAATCACCTACAACTGTCCTGGGGAACTAGTCATGGCTGGAAGGGGGCAGAGAGATAGGTGGGAGAGTGACTCAGTGACAATGTTCCTTGCTTCACCAATGTGACTTCCTTACACAAAAGCCCAGCTCCTGGAGCTGCTAGAGATCTGAGCATTTCCCTAGATACCAGGACCCCTGACATGTGCAGGGAAGGGGAGTCTGGCTCCAGGGCCCTGTTTGGGATGGGGGAGAGGGGATGCTGGGGCACAAGGAGGAAGGGTCTTTAACCCCATCAAGCTCTTCCTGCCTCTTGAGGGGCCCAGCCCATTTCACAGCTGAGTCAGTGAGGTAGGTGCTTGAACTTATCTTGCCCTGGTTAAATGAGATGGGGTCATATTTTGGAGCCAGCCACAATATCTGATTCACTGTGGCTGGAGTTGGCAACCTATAGCCCATGGGCCAGATCTGGCCCATGGAGCTTTTGGATTTGGCCTGCAGAGCCATAGTTTTGATGGCATGCAGCAGTGGGAAGCTCTCCCTGTGCTGTGCCCAGTCTGGGGCTCCAGTGGAAGGGGGCTTTCCCTGTGTTGTGCTGCAGTTGGTTGCCTGGGGCTCTGGTGGACTGGGAGCTCTGCCTGTGCCACTCTGCTGTCTCCCCTGGTAGAGGGGAGCTTTTGCCATATCATGTCACAGCTGAGTGGTGGGGAGAAGCAGCATTAGCAGTCTTCCTCTAACCTAAGCTGGGTTATTCTTCCTCCCCCCTTCTCCCCCTTCCCTCAAACAAAAAAACCCATTGCTGACTGCCTGCAAAGATAGGGTGAAGCTGTTGCTAAAAGCGGTATACATATCTGAGGATGCACAAACTGAATCTGGTCTGCCATGTATGCCAAAGACAGAGAGGCCCGCAGAGGGTGTCCAACTGCTCCATGAATTCCAAACTTTGAATGCTCCAACACCTCACCAAAGTCAGGTTCATGTGTATCCTGGGACTACTTTGCAGACTTCCAGCCAATGACCTCTCACAGTGCATCTCATGCTTGTTAACAATAGCTCTGTGCACTCAGTGCCTGACAGACCTGAGCTTTGCAGAAACACAAATAAGCCAGCATGCCTTACTCCTTGTGCTGGGGAGACTTTTATTACCCCATGGAGAAACTTACAGGGCAGAAATACTACTGGATTGGGTTTCCCACATCCAGGAACTGCAGTCCTGTGGGGAGATGATCTCATATTATTTCAGACACATTTGAAGAGCATGTTCACATTTGCTGGCCCTGGGAAGAGGCAGTGAGGCATTGTGTTAGGCTCTGATGCCATCAGCAGCCCAACACCTGCTCTGTCACCTCCTTGCTAGGTGTGGCAGTTCCTGCCTCTACTTTAGTATCCCAGGGAAAATTGAGCATGGAGGCTAGTGGGTGGAGACTAGATTGGACAGAGGCCGTGCACTTTGGAACAAAATCCAGCAGAGATGATATCTGGGTCTGCCCACTTGCAGAGTCCAAGGTGGCCGTGGCAGTGGCAGCAGCACTAGCAGGAACTAAGAGAACTGCTGCACTGTACCAGCGTTTCCCCTAACTTTTGATACCTGGGAGACATTTCTTTTCTTGATTAAAATTAATGGCACACTTCACTCTTAACCTGAAAAGGTATCTGTGTATATCTGTGTGTGTTTATTTTTTTTGAAACATAATATATTCTATTTTCCTGCCAGAGGAAATTATACCAGTGTTGAGATGTACTGTTAAAAATTACACCAAATACATCTTTCTTCAAGCACAATATTAGTTTCTATACCAGTGGTTCTCAATCTCTTAGTCTTTGTTTTACCAAGTTAATGAAGCCAAACATTTTTCTCATGTAAGACAGACCCTCCATTCCTCTGATCATCTTAGTGGGTCTTCTCTGCATCCGATTCAGTGAGAATTTAACTTTCTTGACCATGGGTTATTTGAACTGTGTACAGAATTCCACATGAGCCCCCACCAATTCCCTCTGCAATAACATTACTATTTCTCATGTTCTAATGCAGTAGATGACAACCTTTTTAGCAGGCATGCCACAAATTAGCTCTGCATCCTTCCCAAGTGCCACTCCGATACTGTTCTGGACACAAGGGTGTCCAGGAAGTTTCACCTCCCAGGAGGCAGTTCTGGTGAGGCCAGCAGGAATTTCTGGGTGACAGAACAGGAACGTGCCAGCCACAAGACCCTTGCAAGGGTAATAGTAAAAACTGCTTCCTCTTTTGTAAATAGTTGTATACAAGTTTCTGCATGTAATAAAGAATTGTTTCCACATTACAAGCCTCAAGATACTACACCTTCCCCTGCCTGATCTAGTTTCTGCCCAATCTGCTGCTCTACTTTCTGCCCTGTGCCCTGTGCTCCGTGCCCAGTTCACTGCTCTGCTTTCTGCTGTTGTGCTGCCTGCCCTCATACTGATCTGCTTTGTGGCACACACAGGAGCTGACTGTGCCACAGGTTGGCCACCCCTGCTATACTGGATGTCTTTTACATAATGCTTTCTAGGATCATGTTTGCATTTTTTCATGACCACATCATAACAGTGACTGACAGTACAACCAGCACATGCCTAACAAACCTGGTGTCCTTTTATAACCAGGTAACTAACCAGCTGGACAAGGGACATGAGGTTGACATAATTTACTTACAGTAAAGCCTTTGATTCTGTTTCCCAATTGATTCTCTCAGTTAAACTGAAGGGTACTGGCCTAGACCAGTCTACAGTGGGGTGGGTAGACATCTGGCTCATTGGCTGATCCCAGAGAGTTGTAATTGGTGGGATGGCCTCATCCTGGGGGCCCATTTCCAGTGGTGTCCCCCCACGGATCAGTGCTTGTGCCTATGCTCTTTAGCATCTTTATCAATGACTTGGATGAGGGTGTCAAAAGTGCAACCATTAAGTTTGCAGATACACCAAGCTTTGGAGAAATGCGGGTACATCAGAGGATAGGCTGAGGATGCAGGATGACCTTGAGAGACTGGTCCTATGGGCTGAACAGAATCAGATGAGATTCAATAGGGAAAAGTGCTGGGTCCTTCATCTGGGTAGGAAGAACCTTCACCATAAGTATACGACGGGTAGCGGTCCACTGGCTGGCACTGCATCTGAAAGGGAGCGGGGGGTGACAATCGACCAGAAGATGAACATGAGCCAACAGTGTGATGAAGTCGCCCGTAGGGCAAACAGAACTCCGGCGTGCATCAGCTGGTGTATGGCTAATGGATCCAGAGAGGTGCTCCTCCCCCTCTATTCAGCATTGGTGAGGCCACAGCCAGAGTACTGTGTCCAGTTCTGGGCACTGCACTTCAGGAAGCTTGAGAGGGAACAGAGAAGGGCCACCCATATGATTAGGGGCCTGGAAGATAGGCCCGATGAGGAGAGACTCCAAGAACTGGGTCTGTTCAGTCTGAGTAAGAGAAGACTGAGAGGTGATTTGATAGCCACCTACAAGTATGTCAAGGGTGAACACCAAGATCTAGGGGAGCAACTCTACAGGAAGACACCCCTTGGGAGGACAAGGACCAATGGGCACAAGCTACTTGAGGGAAAATTTAGGCTGGACATAAGGAAAAACTTATTTTCCATAGGGTAACTAGAATCAGAACACACTCCCAGCAGAGGTGGTACAGTTGCCATCCTTGGAGGTGTTCAAGAGAAGTCTGGACAAACACCTCATTGAGTTCAATAAACTTCTGCCCATGGCAGGGGAGTGGACTTGATGATCTTACAGGTCCCTTCCAGTCCTTTGATTCTACAATTCTAAGCCCCATATGTCTGTCAGACTGCAGCCTCAAACCTGGGGCTTTTGTCTGGTTACCAGGGCTACTCATCCCAGCCTGCTGCCATATGGTTGATGTCCCAGGCTGGCCTGAAGACTTCAGGAAGCCCTAACCCTCTGCCCACTCCCTGCTTCCAGAGTAGTCACCTGGGGGTAGCTGACCCTCATGTCCACCTGTGCAGGGACAGAAAGTGCCTGGACAACAGGGCTCAACCTGATCCAAGACTGCTTTTCTGGTCCCTCTGGTTTGCTTCTTGACTCCAGTATCTGTTTGGCCTCTTGGCTTCTCAACCCAGCTTGCTCTCTAGCTCTGCTCTCAGATTGGCCTTCTGGCTTTTTGACCTTGTTTGTCCTTGGATTCTGCTCATTCATTCTAACCCTGGTCATTGCCTCAGTTTCTAAGTAGTCCCTGATTTGGCTGCCCACATCCAGGCATGACAATGTCCAATCCTGGATCAGAATTCAAAATGGCCTTGATAAATTGGGAAAATGGTCTGAAATAAATCATGTGAAATTCATTAAGGAAAAGTGCAAAGTCCTGCACTTAGGATGAACAATCACTTGCACATATACAAAATGGAGAGTGGCTGGTTAAGCTCCAGTGCTGCGGAAAAAGACCTAGGGGTTATAGTTGACTGAAAGCTGAGTGTGGGGCAAATGTGTAATATTGCTGTAATAAAAACATTTAATAGAAAGGTTTTTATTATTAGGACTGTCATATTGCAAATCATGGGAAGTGATTATTCTGCTCTAATCTGCAAGAGGGAGGTCTCATCTGGAATACTGAGAACAGTTTGAAACACAACACTTCAAGAAAGAAGTGGGCACACTAGAAAAGAGTCAGAGGTTTGGGAAATACATTTACAAGGAGTTGGAAAAAATAAAATGATCTTTCCTTGGCCTATGGGATTCTGCACTAGAATCTCTCTCAAGTAGAAGTCACATTTCTGGAGCAAGAGCCTCTGAATGATGGTTTGACTTCAGGGGTCGGATTGTGGGGTCATCAGGGTCCAACCTGTCCATGATATACTTGTTGTGGCAGAATGCCATCTCCGGTCTCTTCCTAAACTCTGCTATCAGGCAGGGAACCAATCTGGCAATTTGGTTACCATGGTCACTGCAAAGGGCAGACACACCTGACCCCATCAGCTTGTAACCTTAGCTGCGTACATTCCTGAGGGAGGGGGGAAACTTGCTCCCTCTGTTTACAAGACTGGCCTCACACACCTGGGTGGGGTTCTAAGCAATCTCATCATGACTGGGAGGGGGCTAGAGACACTGCCAGTCTACCCAGCAACCAGTGATGCATTTCAAATTGGTTGGCTGGCAGCCAACAGCTGCTGGCTTTCATTGGATCAGGCAAATGAGGTCATGAAGTCTATATAAGTTAAGGACTGCCCAGGAGGTGGGGCAGCAGCCATGATGAGAACCCCCAGAGAAGCTGGACCATCTGAAGCTGGCTGTCTCTCTTGAAACTCATGTTCAGTGAACTGCCTGCCTCCAGAGGGGATCTCCACCTGCCTGTGAATGATACTTGTGAGTAAGCTACTTGAGATCTAACTAGATATATAGCTTGCAGTAACTCAGATGCATGATCAAAGGCTACCATGCCACTGTTTGCTCTGTAGGATTACTCTGACATTGCTCTACCCTGTACCCTATTCCAAACCTACTCCTTGTAACCAATAAAGTTCTCCTCTGTACCTAGTGTGGGAGACTTATTGGGAGAGGGTCTAGATTATGCCTTGGGGTCCCCTGGGTTCGGCTGACTAGGAGAGACCACTATTTGTGCTTCAGACTGAGGGAAGCACCCCAAGTTCTTGTAGTGGGTTGAGTACCCCTCAAGGACTACTAGGCCTGTGTTTCCCAGGGGGCACAGGACCAAGATCAATCCACACCTTGGGTGGTGCCGGTGTTACCCCCAGGCTTGCAGGTGTGCTCCAGGAAGGAGGTCAGTCCAACCACCCCTAGGGAGGCACTCAGAGCCTGGAAGGTGGTTGGACTCAGTGAGGCATGTGGCTCAGTGCAGGAGCACCCCCTACTGGCCTGCCACACTTGTCACTATCTTATATATGAGGTTCCCTCATCTCCTGCCTTCCTAATGACTGTGTGAGAGGCCACAAGAGAGAAAAGAGCCTTATACAGTAACAGAGGAATGGAAAGCATCTCCTGAGCCACTGAGCCCAGTTCCTGTGTTCATTGGCACCCATGTAATCAAGAATTTCCCCAAAATGCCACTTCAAACCTTCATGCACAGCTACAAGGTGCAATTGTAGCTGCACCTTGTAGCTCCACCAAGGTGCAATTGTAGCTCCACCAAGAGCACTTACAACATGGCATAGGTATGAGTAGGGAAGATGAGAGCATGACCAACGTGCACAGAGGACCGTAAGAAGACAACCATGCCTTATGCTACAGAAAAAGGAAAAACTCTCCGCAGTTTGTGCTAATCTGATCTTGGGGGAAAATTCTTTCCTTGCCTCATATTTCCTCTCCTTGCTTCATGTAGTTCCCTCAGGTTCTCTCTCCCTGCTACTTGATGCCTTGAGTAGCTCTCCTGATCTCTCTCCCAGCTGGTACGTGTTGTTCAGAGCCAAGCTGCCTAACAGGGTTCTGTTGCTGTAGTCACAAGTCAAATTGTCCAGAGCAGCCCAACAGTCAGTTCTTTTGCAAAAGCCTTTTAAAGGTACCACTCCCCACAGAAGGGCATGCCCCTCCCAGGGTATGTCCAGATAAGTACACATGTATGGTTCTTCAGGGACAAATAGCAGTGGCACAATATGCTGCTATTCCAATATGCTACCCCAGCCCCCGGTGGGGGTAGGGGAGACTGAGACCAGCACCTGGGCTGTTCCGAGCAGCCTTACTTGGCAGAGATGTGGGTTTTCTGGAAAATTTTCCAGAAATTTTTCCAATGCCCTAAATAGAGTGTGATCTGATTTAGCATGTTTATTTGACTTATATTTAGTAAACAAAACTTAAAAAGTACGCCTATGTTAATTTTATGTCCCAAAAGCCACAAGTATTTGAACTGAAATATTTGATTAGGAAAAAAAACTTAAATACTTAATGTGGTTTACATGTTTTATTCAAACAAATTAAAGGATTATGTGGATGGTGGCCACAGCAGCGGCTACCATCTCTGCAGCTTTCACCCTGCTGTGCCTTAACACATACAGTGTCACCCATGTCATGAGTTTTGCTTGTCTGCAGCTTGAGGTGCAGTTTCCCCCAAGCCCTTGCACCTATCTCCTTGAAACTTGGCAGGATTTGTGGCCTGATTAGGGGCTACTACTCCTGCAGTTTTCAGCCCACTGAGCCTTAGCACACAAAGGGTCATCTATGTCACGAGTTTTGTCTGTCAGCAGCTTGAGGTAGTTCCTCGCCAAACCCTTGCACCGATCTCCCCTGCACCGATCTTCTTGAAACTTGGCAAGCTTCATGGCCTTAACAGGGGCTACCATCCCTGCAGTTTTCGCTCCCCTGTGGTGTAACACATAGATGTGACATGAGTTTTGCTTTCAAGAATTTGGGGTGCAGTTACCCCTGAGCCCCTGCACCAGTCTTCTTGAACCTTGGTAGGCTTAATGCTATAAGCAGAGGTTACCATCCTTGCAAGTTTCATCTAAATCAGACAAACAACAACAAAGTTATAGATATTTCATTGATTTCCCCATTATACTCTATGGCCAAATCAGCTCCAAATCTTTTCTGAAGTGATTTGGAAGCTCCAAATCGATTCAGAAAGCCTAAAGCTTCCAGCAGTTCAGTTCGGATTAATAGATTCAGCCTCTGAATCATCTGAATCATCTCTGAATCGGAATCATGAGCCGAAGTTTTGCACAGCCCTACCAAAGAACTGTGCATGATATGCCTTGGTTGCCCACTAATCTACCTCAACAGAGTTTAACTCTCTTCCGCTGAGGTCATTGCAGCACCTCCAGTTTCACTGTCACTATCTGCAGAATCACTTGCACTACTTATTAGTTCCATTTCAGAATCAGATTGAGGCAAATCTGATTCAGAACTACTTGAACCACATTCTCTTTTGCTAAAGGATGGTTTTTTTACCAATGAGTCTATGGGCAAAGGCAACTTATCATCACACTGCATTTTCTTCACTAATTGTACTTTTGACTGATTCTCAAGAAGCAAGAGATTTTTAGAAATAGAAATAAGCGTAGTGGTGTGTTAATTTGTTAGTCTATTCCTCCTTTTTGTCTTGAGTGAACTAAATGCCTTCCAGTTCTGTTCACAAGAAGCTGCTGTTGATGGAATCCTTAGGATCCTTAGAGCAATCCTGGACAACAGTCAGGTGTTACAGTACTCCTTCCAGCATGCGAGAGGAGACATATTCTCTGGTGCCCACCAAATGATGTCTTTGCTCCAAAGATTTTTTTTTTTGCGCAGTACTCAGCAATGTCTTTCATCATGGCTATTTTGTAGATGTTGGGACATTCTTAGCTAATTCCATAATTGCATCGAGAGCAGTAGATAATTCATCTTCTGATAAATGTTGTCCTCTGTGTTGAGGATTCAAAAAGGTTTGCTGCCAGATGAATTGGATGAGAGCAAAACTTAGATCTCTTAGTAAATATTTGTCTTCCTGCTGCTTCTTTGCTTAGAGGTGAAGAAGGCAAAAGCTCAAATATATCTTCATTCAGTTGTTTGAATATCTCTGGAATATTTGAAAGGCTTGGTGTAGCTCCTTCAAGTTTCTTGATAGCCACTGAAACTGATAGTAGCAAATTGAACGCTCCTTGAACTCGAACCCAGAACACATTGTTGTCGAGAATTTGCTTCCAAATGTTCACAGGTATGACAAGTGGGACTCCCCTCCGACCAGTCACAGTGCTGGCCACCCACTTGTCTTTGGGCAAGCCACCCGCCTGCTTGTTGGCCACGCCTTGTTGGTAACTAATGAAGTTGTTAGTTAAGTGGAAGGCTTTGGCTGCCCTGATAACAAGGGCCAAATGTACATGCTCCAACCTACCCTTATACATGTCCCATGCCTCGCAAATGTTTCCAACAGCTGTGCAATGTCCTGGTCTGAGGCTGGCCCCAACTCAGCACAGTGTTAAGCCTCTGGCATTCTGTCCTGTTACAGGCCACGCACACACCCCTCTCTCACGAGGGCCTCTCTTACTGCACTGGCTCTCACCCTGTCTCTATCATGCCACCCTTTTCAGGGCCACACTCATACCACCCTACTCATGGAAATTCTCGGTCTTCGCTCTTCACCCTTCAATCAGCCCTGGCACAGTCTTTTGAGCCTCTCCCCTCACCTGAACAGGACTGAGCGATTCACAAAACACTAGGCCAGCTCCACTCCAGATATCTCCTGCCAGATATCACACCCCAGCTGTTCCCCAGCGGGGTCTGATGACACCCTATTTACTAGTGGCTCTCACTTTGTTGCCTCTACCAGCCTTAGGCACATGTGACAGGGCACTTAGGTGCCTGCTCCTAGAAGAGCAGAAACTGCCTGGAGAGAGCCCAAAGAGCCAGACAGGAGCCCAGGTGCAGGTTGCCATGGCAGCTAGCTAATGAGGAAATTAGCCTGCACCTGCACCTGGTCAGCTAGGCGGAAGGGGCAGGGCCCTGGGCCCATGTAAACCCAAGGACGGGGACTAGGAGGCAGTTCTCTGCTGGCGGCCAAGGGAGAAGGAGCCCTCCTAGAGCAAGTGAAGGGAAGAGGCCTTACATCCCAACAGGCTCAAGTACCCCACATGGGTGTACCTGGCCCCACTTCCCTCCAATGTTACAGTAACCCACTGGATAGTGGGAGCAGGGGTTTAGGCGCCTTGCACAGGGGAGGTTCTTGGTCCTGGTATTTAAGTGGCCCTGCCCTGCCACAGGCAGGGCCACCAGGCCTCCCTATCCCGGCAGGGTACAGTTTCAGGTCACGTCCAGGACCATGAGGCCTCCTTCTTCCCCATAGCCTCACCCTTACCCCTGAGATGACCCTGAGCAGCAACGGAGCTGGGTGATACTGCTCCCTCAACTGCTGGGAGCTGACTGCTCTCACTGCTGGCCGTGCTTGGCTGGCCTTTATTTGAAAATGGCCACCCTCATTAGGCACCTGCTGGCTGCCTGCTTCAGCCCTTAGAGTGGCAGGCACTGGAGGTGCTCTACTACCCACCTTCCCCCTTAAAATGATTCCTGAGGGGGAAGCTTCTCCCTGCTGCTTGCAGTCAGGCTGACTCTGAGCCTGCAATAGCCCCTAAATGGCAAGCACCCCACTGGTGCTGCACAACAACCTCCCCCTTTAGAATAACTCCCCAGGGGTGTCTCCAGGCTGCTTCCATGCTGGTGCACTCCCAGCCTGCTGCAGCCCACACTCAGTGGCGAGCACCCTACTTGTGCTCTGCCACAAAGGGAATAATCAGGGATACTGTCATCTATTGAAGCACACTGCAAACATTTCTTTGTGCACAGCAAACTATGTAAACACTTTGTAGCTGAGCCCCATCTAGTTTCTCCTGGCAATAAAAGTGCACTTTCCTTCCCCGGCTTCTCTTTCTGTAATTTCTTCAAAGTCTGATTAGCAACATGATGATTGTTGAATACCTTCACAATTGCTTTGCAATTTGCCAATATTGTCTTCATTGTATTCACACTTACTGTGTCCTTTGCCAGAAGATTCAACCCATGAGTAAGACAGCCAAATACTATTAAATGAGGATGCTTTGCCTTTAATATTTGCCATGCAGCTTTCATGTTACTCACATTATCAGTGACAAGGGCTTGTACCTGTATGATGAGAAGATTTGGTAGCAATTGCTTTCAGGAATATTTGTTCAGGTGTTGCTAACATAATCTATATTAATAAAAGGGCCTCTGTGTGTGTGTGTGTGTGTGTGTGTGTGTGTGAGTGCCATAGCTCCAAGACCATGATACCTAGAGACCTGAAACTATGCATGCATACTAAGGGGACCCTGGGGTCATGCACTTGGGTGCCAATTTTTTTATTTGGTTCAAAAAAAATTTCACCAATTATTTTTATTATTATTTTTTATTTATTCAATATTATTTTTTTGATCTATACTACATAACCCCCTGCGACAGGTCAGCCCCAGGAAGTCACAGGAAGCATCCAACAGCACAGAGAGTGTGGGCGCATCCAAATTAGCACGTATGTGCGTACACCACACACGCCGCATATGCAGGCGTTCCCCACGCTGCTACTTTGCAGCACGTCGGGGACGGGGAGATCCTGGTGCCAAAAAATCCACACCTGAAAAAAGCAGGGTAGCTCACATGCCAGCAGCGCTGCCTGAAACCAGAGCCTGGCCGGCTTGAGCTACACTCTAGCTACCAGCCAGGCTCCTTGCTGACAGATCGCTGCTGCTGGAACCCCAGGATATCCCCAGGACCCCAGGTAACAGAGATGTGCGGTGTAAAAGTTTCCAGTGCTTTATTTTTTTATGGGAAATTTTCCATTTCTAAAAATTAATTGTTTCATAAAATTCATTACTAACATGCCAATACAATATTAGGCAAGCTTGGCAGTTTCAGCGTTGTAATAATGTTTTTCAGGTGATTATCCCTAGCAAGTGTGTGAGAGTACGTATATGTTTTATTGATTTGTAAGCAGGAGGGTAAATACACTTGCATAATAATCCAGATCAAGTTATGAATTCACCTAATTGGCTGTGCAGGTCAAATCAAAACCAAAGCTAAAATTCTTGTTTCATCTCACACTGCAAGTGAAAGCAAAACCAAAACTAAAACTGTGATTAATTTTTGTTTCACTTTCAGTTCAGAAAACACGCAGAGCAGTATCTCATTTCTTTTCTTGAATTGGGGAAATTGGAAGTGTTTGTATAAGATCTGTTAGTTTTTTAGTGCTTTTGGTTTGAAGTAGTCAGAATAATGCCTAATCAGAAAAAAAATTAGTGTGGCGTCATTCTTCAGTGGCTTGAACTTCACTATAAAGGAAGAAAGTTTGATCAATGTAAATAAAAGAGGCAGGAGTATGCTAACAGTGCAACAAGAATGAAGAAACATTTAATAACATGTAGAAACTGTCCTGAAAGAGAACAAACCATATACAGAAAGCTAATACAATAAAGTGGTGGAACAACATCATCTGAAAAGGTCTACTTCAGGAATCCTATGTAAGTAAACAAATTAACATAGTAAACAAAACACAGTATAGACTAACATCTCTATTGTTTTAAAGCATTGTAATTTTAAAAGTTGTTAATGCAACTCTGGATTATTATATTTATTGAAAATATTTGTATCTTGCTTTTCTGCTTTCACTAAGCACCCAAATTGGCTTTCATAGATTCATAGATGTTAGGATCAGAAGGGACCTCAATAGATCATCGAGTCCGACTCCCTGCATAAGCAGGAAAGAATGCTGGGTCTAGATGACCCCAGCTAGATGCTCATCTAACCTCCTCTTGAAGACCCCCAGGGTAGGGGAGAGGCTTAGGCTTAACAATATATTTTTAAAAATCACATAATAGATAAATAGTTAACTATTTCAACCCTGCAGAGCGAGCTTAGTTCTCTAGCTGATGGCAGAGGCCAGACTATACTTCTCTTTGACTCTGCAATCCCAGGGCAACTGAGCAGCAAGTTGAGCAGCAGAGTGTTCTTTCTGGCAGGGAGGGGGGAAGCAAGCTCCCTGCTGCTTCACCTTCTTCTTCTGATGGATAAGGCCAGACTAGAATAGGCTAAAATAAAAATATTTTCTGCCTTTTGTTGCAGGAACTTGGTAGCTTAAGTGAAATAGCAGATTTGCAAAAAATGGAAAATGAAAATGTTGAGCTGCCAGGTCTGGGGGAAGAAGAAGCAGGATCCTCACTTTTAAGATCGCCGTCACCAGATATGCGATCCACCATGAGTAGGTGTTCAAGACAGTCAAGCTTTTTATTTGTGGACAAAATGTCAAAAGAAGATCAAGAAAAAGCAGATGAGACGTTAGCTAGAGCTATATGTAACCTGGGTGGTACTCAGACAAGGTACTCTCCAATTGAAGGGATTTAGTGGGTACTAGTATGCTATGGGACTCCTCTCCTTTGTCCCTTGTTGTCTTCTTTTATCCCCCTCCAGGTGGCCTCCAGGACCAACCAGGGGACATAAGAAGTGAATCTTCACTCAGGTCCAGTTTCTCTACCTGGCCCCTGGGTGAGGGAGGGAAGGAGGCAAGTCTTCTTCTCTTCTAGGGGGAAAAGGGAATCCCCCCACCAATCATTTTTGAACTTCTCAAAACCCAAGCTACCACCAGCTAGCCCATCACATATATTTGCAAGCGGTACACCTCTTTCCATAACTGAAAATCAATACTGGAAGGAACATTACATACTAATTCGCCCAACATATAAGTTACCATCATGTTATTGCTTATCACATTCTGTCTTAGATAGAGAGTATGACAGAGTTCAAACAATAGTTATTCAAAGGATTGGTCAAGCAGAATCACTGACTCTGATGTCAGATGGATGGACTGATATACAAGGAAATCCTTTATTAAACACTAGCCAAAGTACCCAGCTTCACACAGGTTGCAGTAATAAAATTTTAATGTTTTATAAATAAAATATTTTCATTCTATCTTATTTCCCTCTACTAATAAGCTGTGGGCATGTGGTAGGCCACACTTTTGCCACTCAATTGTGTACATATAGCACTGAATGGCTCCAAAAATCTTTTCCTTGTTGATGAGATTCACTTTTTGTTGGAATATTCTTGCCAGCAAATCATGCCGATCCTGTGGTTTTTGGCCTGGCATCAGTTCATTAGCCACTTCTGCCCAAGCTGGGTTGCAGGTGAAGGTAATGAAGACATCAGGGCAGCCATAGTTTTGCACATATGTTCTGGCATCCTGAGTGCGTTCATGTATGTAGCGAGGCCCACCTGTGAAACTGGAAGGCAAGATGACCACTTGGCCAACACTGGCAGCATCTTTATCATTATTCATGGTATCCCTGAGGTGAACATAGCTTTCAACTCTGAGTTTCTTTTGGTTCATTTGAATGAATCTCAACCTTTCTGCTTCAATTTTGGCATACATGTCCACAGCAAATTGGTGGAAGAGATCTTTGCATCGCAAGATGCGATTGAAACTTCTAGCTCGCAGCATCATCCTGTAGGCATAAAAGTCCATGACAGAAATCTTCTTTTGAGTTGGCAGCCTCATTGCTGGGTTTGTTTGTTGCAGTTCAAAATGGTAGCTATCATCACCCTGCCAGAAAATGAGTGGATACTGAAATGCATCATATGATAAATGTGTCTCGTGCAGACAAATCTCCAGCTGGTAACCATGAGCGGCACTTCAATGCACCCACAACATCAGAAGTGGCTGTCATTCTGGCTGGTGAACAACATGGCAATTGAGACGTTGTGTTGCAACTCAGAAACAGCTCCCTCCAAAGAATTGCTGAGATATGCCTATTCATAGTTTCATAGAAGCGCGGAGCTTGCAGCAGCAGGCAGATTCCCTGTGTGGCCCCTCTGTGCACTGCTGCTCTGGGTCGCACACACTGTGCTCTGGAGGGCTCAGGGGAGGGCAGCAGGGCCAGGAGCACAGTGTGTGCAACCCAGACCAGCAGTACACAGAGGGGCCATGCAGCAAAGCTGCCTGATGCTGCAAACTCCACGCTGCCCAGGTCACACTTGCCGTATGTGCATGGGGGCAGCGTGGGCAGCATGCAGGGTTGTGCCCCTCACTACTGCCCCCTCCTGCAGGGGAAGTATGGCTAGGACAGTGGGGAGCTCGGAGCAGCAGGCGGCTTTCTGTGTCCCCTGCTGTGCCCGGCCGTGCCAGGTTCCAACGCTGCTCTGCAGAAGCAGCGGCGAGGGCAGCATGGCGGGGAGCATCACCGGTATCTGCTGCCTCCCCGGGGCCCAGGGCCAGGGCTGGGAGGCAGCTGGGGCTGGGGCTGGGGCTGGGCCAGGGAGGCAGCAGCTGTTTTGCAGCTGGCCCAGGTTCTGTGTAGCTGCTGATAGCCATGGAGCCTGAGCTGGAGGGCAAGGGGCAGCGGCTTTGGTGGGGGCAAGGGGCATGAGCAGGGCTGAGGGGCAGGGGCTTTGGATGGGGGGCACGGTGCAGCAGGGCTGCGGGCAGGGACTTTGGGTGGGGGCAAGGGTCACAAGCAGGGTATCCTGTCATGTACCCCACCCTCATTTTGTTTTTCTGGCATGCCAGCACTCTGGCACCTTCCAAGGTAGGCATTGTGGGTTTTTTCGGCACTCTGGCCAAAAAATGTTGCCTACCCATAATCTAATACCTGCTAATCAGGGCTTCCTAGCCAGCTACATTTTTTTGTTACTTAGGTACAGGTATTTGCAAAGAAAGGGTGTCTGTATGTAGTTGTGCACATGCCTGGTCAGTGTGTAGCCTACTGTTCAGTCTGTGTGCATACAGGCATCTGCAGTGGCTGGAACTGCTACCTGTGCAGAAGCATCAAAAATGACAGTGACAGGGCACAGGCCCTGCCTGTCCCTTGAAGGGGATTGAGCAGGCAGTAAACAGCCTGTAGGTGGGAGCAGGCCCAGTCAGGTGGTTACATGTGAGGCAGGAGACCACCTGATTGCTAGAGAGGGCTGGGAGCCTGGGTATAAGGCAGAGCAGAGCAGGCAGATGCTGCAGGGGGGCCGAAGGAGCAACATTGCCCAGCTGGCTGCTCCCAGAACATCTTGGTGGTATAGGCCTGGAACTATGGGGATGGAGGAGGTTCCTGGTCCTGGGGCATGACCTAAAGCTACACCTTGCTGGGGGGGATGGTGTGGTGGGACTGCTTGTGGCAGGGCAGCTTCCAGGAAATGCCACACCCGTGCCTCCCTAGTGAAGGGTGCCCAGCCCCTGCCGCCTTGTGAGTAACCCCATGCAGGGGAAAGGCTTGGGGAGCACACCCTGAAGATAAAGCATAGGGCCCAGGCTCATGGAGGGAGGTCTGAGGCAGGGTCCAGGCTGGAGAAGGGGGCCTGAGACAGGGTCCAGGACCATGGTGAGGCTTTAGGCCCAAAGAGCAGGGTGGGATGTATGCATGGAATTGAGAGCCCTGATATGTGGGGGGCGCAGGGATTGAGAGCCCCAGGGTGGGGGCACAAGGGGCCCAGGTGAGTCTGAGGATGCCTGAGGCCAGGTTTAGGCTAGGTGAGACTGAGTGATAACCCACTAAGGGACTGGGGTGTAATGATAGGTACGGATGCCAGCTGCAAAGCATGGGACATGATATAAGGAGAGGTTTGGTGCTATATATAAGCCCTTGGCATCTGGGAAATTGAAATGGGCAGCCTCCTACCTGGGAACAACATAAAGATATTTCAAAGGCATGTCACGTGAGGCAGGAGGGCAGTTAGCTCTAGACAAGTGGACTGGCCAACGTTTAGACTGGCCGCAGGATGGCCCACTTGTTACACACTTATACGAGATGCCATTCAGAAGCACCAAGGGGAATCAAATCCCACTGTCTGTAGTCACTGATGCCAGCAGGGCAGTGTGCTCAGGGAACACGGGCACTCAGGACATGTCTGCACCACTGCAGTGGTGAGTCCTGGAAAGGGTAGGACCAAGCCTACGTCACCCACACATGTCTACTGGTGCAGTCCAGATCTGGAAGTTCATCAGAGAGGCTGCAGGCTTGCTCCAGCACCTATACTCAAGCACACCAGAGACCAAAGGCTTGAGGGTGGGTGCTTGGGATGAGTCTAGAGTAGCCTCACAGGCAAACTTCCAGGTCTGGCTCATGCCTGCAGATTTCGGTGGGCAGGGTGTGCTTGGCCCAGTACTTTCTGGGCCCCCTACTGCAGTGGTAGACAAGTGCACAGAGCCTAGGAGGTGGGGACTCCCCAGAGCTGAGAGCATGCATGATATGCCAGTCCCTCCCCTTCTGGGGCAGGAACCTGTCTCTTGACAGAGCAGAGACTGGGACCTTATGGGATGATGCTGTGGCTAATGTGGTTTCATGCTTGTCAGAGACTGCTTTTGAGCAGGGGCCAGATCCTTGTGCCCTGGCTGGAGAGCACTTTTCGTTCACAGGACTCTCTCATGTCTGGAGTTGGGTGGCTCTGTGCAGACTAATCTTTGAATAAGTGAGATGCAGCCCACTGGTGTTGTAAAAACAGTAGATTTTGCCCCAAACCACCACTCAGCACCATGAATCCCTGGGGAGAACTTGTCCAGTGCCTGGCTTCTCAGCTCATAAATCCAAGCGTTCCTGTGATTTATCATGGCCAGCGCTGCTGTCACTAAACCATTTGCTTTGGCCCCTTACACTCACATGGCTGGCTACCAGGTAGCAAAAGGGACTGAAGATATAAATCAGCATGAAACAAAGCTGTGCTGGCAAGCAATCAGAGCTGGCGAAACATGTAGACAATCTGGGGGAACCGGCTCTGCAGAGCTAATTCATTAATGCAGGGATGGTTCCAGATGTGTGACAGCCCTGTCAAGGAGGTCTTCAGACCAGTACCACCAGGGGCTTCAGGCAGCAGGACTGTCCTGTCACAATCAGTATTCTCTGACTGCAGCAGCCCCACGCATCTGATTGCCGGGACACAGATGGCTTTGCTCACAACTCCCTGCTGACCTCTCCTGCCTCATCACGTTGCTGCTGCACACTGCTCCCTTCGGTCTTCCTTTCCACCATAGCTCCCATCACATTGCACCTCTGCTACTCATCACTTCCACCCCATCGCATATTTCTGCCACTACCATTCATGTCCCACCTCCCCACTGTCCTCATTCTACTGTTCTTCCTGTTACTCACTATTCTCCCCATGATATCTCTTTTTCCAAACTGTTCCAACCCAATCACATTTCCACGGGCCACAGCTGTCAGCTCTCCACACTCCCCTGCTATCTACAGCCTCAGTACATTACATCTCACTACTCCTACCTACAGTCTGCCATGCACTGATCACACAGAAACATGCCTTCTTGGTGACCACTGCTACCTCCCCCTCACACCTCCCTGCCTTTCACTGCTCTTATCCTATAGTATCTCCCTATCAGTCACTTCTCCTACCATCATACTGTGCGGGCCGGGAGCGGTCTGAGGCCCTCGGGGGCGCGCGGAGGGCTGTGGCCAGCAGCCCTGGCACGCGGGTCGGGGAATGCAGGCCGGCGGACTAGAATTAGGCACAGACGCTTAGCGGTTGATTAAAGATTATTTTACTTACACCATAGATGGTCGCGGTGCAGGCAGGAAAACTTGCTTGAGTTGCAGTTACAGATAGGAAAGAAGAAAAGCGGACAAGAGTTCTAAACTCGCGAACTCTAGCCCAATCCAGTTGAAGGCTCTAAACACGCGAGCCCGTCGTGTCAACCAAAGGAAACAACTCGGAGAAGAGCTCTGGATACACTCACACGAAGTTTGCTAGGCTCCGTGGAACTTGCGCGCAGGGAAGGGGTTTGTCGAGGGATTGTTCGGCGACGGGGAGAGGCCAGAGGTTGATCAGACCCCTATAGCCTTCTTAAGGTACACGCTGGGTCCGATAGGCTCTGCAGCGCTTAGAGTTCTTCACGAGACGTGAAGTCCTCCTCCTCCAGATGGTTGTGGAGTCCTCCCTTGCGGGGTTCTCCTTGGAGTTCTCCAACTTGGGCAGAAACTGCTCAAGCCTCTTATACGGCTAGCAAGCCAATCGCTAGCCGCCACGTGGGAATAATTTAGAACTGGCCAATAGTGGGACACAAATTTGCATGCGGGTGGCGGAAACTTCTTTGCACCGGGGTTTTCTCTTTGCAACTGAGAAATGCACCCTGCAAAGAAAGCTCCTTGTGGCGGGAAATAATTTAGCAGTGCTGAAGCACACACACACAAAATCACACCTTTGGGTTGTGACACATAACTACTTCCAGCCATGATGGTTCTCTCCTATCTTCTGTTCCTGCCCATTTATTCCAGCTGTTCCCACCCCAAGTCACCTTTCTGCCCTTTATTATTTCTTACACCTAACCACTGCCTCCTGCTGTAGTTCTGCAAGTTCATTGTTTAACCCCCATGTTATATTCCTCTTCTTCCATTCAAGGCTTCAAGCCTAGAACTATTATTATGGAACTATTACTATTATTATTATTCCTCCACCACCTGGACTGTTTGGCAGGATCAGAATTGCTTATATGTGCCTAACCTAAGCAAAGGCACCAACGACATGTGTTTTCTAGGCGTCCATTAATGTTACTTTCCAAAGGAGACATAGTTTATGAAAGAGTTAATTTCCATTTTATACCATGCTGCTGCTATGTCCCCTTTATGAAATCTCAGTGGCTGCATCTACATGAGATGCTGACTGTGCAGTCATTACTGCACAGACATAGAGTACTTGTATAAACAAGTACTAAATGACTGCGCAGGAATCTAACACATTTTTTTGTGACACTAATGCACAGTAGCCTAATACTACTGTGCAGTAATGTTGTGTCACAGTTATTGCCACGCAACACTACTGGGCAGTAGTATCGGACTATTGTGCAGTCAGTGTCTCATGTAGATCTCACCAGTGTGTCAAAAAAATTGGTATGGTGTTCATGCTTTTTATGCCCCATATATTTTTCAGTTCATGCTGTAACTGACCATATTGGTTAATCTTTTCTTGCATTTACAACTGAACATCTTTAAATGGAAACGAGAAGTCCACAATGAGGCACTGATCTTCTTTATTACAAGCACTGTGTTTGGTCTTCTAGCCTATATTTCCTGAATAGTAATGACCGAATAATCCCATAATGTTTTTAAGCTCTGTTTTCTACAAATTAGTCTGGCCTCAGGTGATGATATATCTTTCCTGTGTTTAGTCCATACTTTTTGCAGAGCGCCCAGTACACAATGCTGCCAACTTTGTCATGCTGTACTTTGTGGTCATCTCCAGCCAACTTGGAACCTCTGCTTATGACTAATAGTCTCTGGGGTCTGGCCACACACCCTACATTCTCAGCTTATATCTTTTCTACCCTCTCTCTTGGCTTTAACTGAGTTCCTGCAATTAGCTTGTTTCTGTGAGGCTATAATGAAACCCTCAGTTTCTTTTTTCAGTCGTCCTTTGACAGGCCACTTATAATTTTCTGCCTTCTTTACATAAGCTTTTCTAAAAACCTTTTAGACGTTTTCTAAAAACCTCGAGGTTTTCTAAAAACACCTAGGTCTTTCCCCATCCATTTCTGCCTACATCTTTGTTGATGTCTGTCTAATGACCTACTCTCTGTGGGAGTATATTCTCCATTTAATTATGGAGCCAGACCCAAGTTCTAGTCAGTCCTTCGTCTAGCTCTCATACAGGTTCCTGTCGTTACACTCTCCTATTCACAACATCCTGACTGCTCCTTTCCTCCTTTTCCCTTTCCTCCATACTTCCTGGCAACATAAAGCCTGTCCACATTTATGGTCATTAACTTATTCACAACTAAGTTCATCCTAGTCTTCCTGTCCATTTCCCTTAGCCTTTGTCCAATTTGTCATCTCAGTGGAATACCACAGAACAGGAATGGCAAATGTATTGTTTTAGCTGCATTTTGTGGTTTGAGCTGTTTCAAAGAGTTTTACTAATCTCCCAAAATATTCCATATTCAAGGTCTCCTTCAATTCTTCCTTACTTACCTTATGCTTCTGAAGAACTCTTAAATACTTTTAGAGGCTTTTAGAGGTGTTTAAATGGATTTAGGCTCTATTTTACCCTGCTCGTGTCCTCTAAAAACAGTTAGTGCAAATGGTGTTGGGTCCCCCTCATTGCTGTGGTCTTACGGGTTAAGATAACAGTGGGCATGCTTATACTTTCATTAATGGACCATAGTTACTGAGCATTAAGTTTAGCACTTGTGTAATCAAGTACTAAATCAATGCGCAGTAACCAGCATTACTGCACGGTAGCACCAGTGCATGTGTTTTTAGTGATGCTACTGCACAGTTAGCATTTTGTGTAGATGCACTTGCTGTGTGTTACAAAAGAGGTACATTCATGGACTTTCACAGGGTAGAACAGAACTGCATTTACATGCTTGGTTCCAAATGTCTACAGGTTTAACTGGCAAATTCATCTCAGACTCATTCTGGCCACATCATTTCAGGTCATCCATTTAAAACAGATGTGAAATAGGCTTCCCCTTCCTAGTCATTAAATAGTCTTTCCTTGCATTGTAGACAACACAAACAGACACACAACAGAGAACAAAGTGAAGAAGAAGTCACTGTGGAAAATCTTGTAATTTTTTGTCTAATATTATACAACTGCATTCCAGGGAGAGGACAGACTTTTATATCAGTGCCACCAACAATGTACATATTTTCATCACACTTTACATCTAGTCCTGTGACATGGTCTCAGCTGCTATCCACCTCACACAAAGTTCTGTTGCTTTCTTCTGGCATCCATCAGTATTGCCTTGTCCACCCTCAGATGGCCCTTTGCCTGCATGGTGCTTTTTAAATGCTCTTTCTCCCTTCATTCCAGCCTTGAGTCCCATGCAGCTATAAATAAGGTCAGCAACTCAGATGGTGCTTCTCTCTGTTGCAGTCAGTAGCATCTTCTGTTCTTACCCTCAGCTTGTGAGACAAGTAAGCTTGTCTTCCTTACTGCATACTTCCATCTCAGCCTTGACCCTCCAGAGTCAAAGTCAAAGGGTAAATCAGGGTTCTGGAGTCAGAGACCGAGTTACCAAAGACAAACTGCTAGAGTCCAGAAGTCAGAGAAACAAGAACACAAGATCCAGGGAAGTTTGTGTGTGTGTGTGTGTGTGTGTGTGTGTGTGTGTGTGTGTGTGATTACAAAAATACCAAACAACTCATTTGTCTTGAACTTTACATGTTCCCATTTACTCCTTACAACACCCAACCCCTTTATTGCATATCCTCCTATTTCTCATTCCCTGTCTTACTTCCCCTTACTCTAACTCAGAATAAGTCCACAAAATGAGTAATGCTGATCTTGTTATTAAGACTCTTTTCCACAGCATACCTCTGTGGGTACACGCCTACTAGTTGCTAGGGGTGTGTGAAACGGGCCCTATTCGATTCGGATTCGGCCTGAATCAGGGACAGTGATTCGCTTCGTTGATTAGGATTGCTGTCCCTGATTTGATTCGGCTGAATCTGAATCTGAAGATTCGATGCTGATTTGGAGAATCAGCGATTCGGACATAGACGTGACTTTAAAAGCTTTTTCTACATACCTCAAGGTACCAGGCACGGCTCGTGAATGCTGCGATCCTGGGGCGGATGGAGCATCCCACAGGAGTGCGGGGGGCCCTCCACGTGCTCGGTGGTGAACCCAGAAGTGGACTGGAAATACTTCCAGTCCACTTCCAGGTCTGCCAGGGAGTGTGCTGGGGCCCCCTCTGCACCTCCTTGGCTCAGCGATCGGCCACAGGGGGACCCCGGGTGCCCCCCCCCCAGACCCAGGAGGCACCAGTCGCTGAACCGGGGAGGCGCGAGGGGCCCCCAGTGCTCTCCCCAGCAGACCCTGAAGTGGACAGGAAGTGTTTCTGGTCCACTTCTGGGTCTGCTGCCAAGCGCGCTTGGGACCCCCTGCATTTCTGTGGGACGTTCCATGCGCCCCAACATCACAGCATTCACGAGCCACCTGGTACCTAGAGGTATGTAGAAAAAACATTTAAAGCTGTGTCTATGTGTGAAACTCTGAATCTTTCTGTATCTCTCTGATTCGATTCGGAGAGACTAAAGGGTCCACTGATTAGATTTAGAGATTTGGCCACCAAATCAGGTTGAATCTTCGCCAAATTGAATCAGGGACTGAAGCTTTGCACAGCCTTACTTGCTGCTTTACTCGGCCTGCTCTTATAACCCCCCTCTTCCCTCACCGCCACAAGGCTCCTCATCCCTGTAGAAATTAAAACTGATCATTATTTCACATATCAAAACATAGTCTCATAACATTTACAGTGTAAATGCTTTCCCAACACACTGCGTCATACAACCCATTACACATAAAATGTATGAACACATTTAACAGTATGAAAAGATAACACCTTAAGATCCATAAAACATACTCAAAATGCAACAGGTAAAAAACTCAGTCCTAGATACTGGCTGTGAATAAAAGTTCACTCTCTCTTTCTCTATTTGTTCACTGCACTGTCTCTGCAGTTTTTGGGGCCTTGGCTGACATAAAAACACAGTTCATTCAGTTATAATTATAAACAGTCTTTTACTGTAAAAGTGAGTCCCTTTAAAAATGAGTAGGTTTTTTAACTTCCATAAATTCACTTTAAAACACAGAAAAAGTGTCTGTAGGTATTTTTTGACCATATAAAAGCAGGATATCTTTCAACAGTGCCTGCAGAACTGCTGTGATGAAGCATAAAATCCACCTCCAGGCTTACTGCAAAGTTGCAGTCCAAAAAGAGGTGTCCCACACTTTATTCTGGGACACTATGGGATTTTGCCTAGACCCCATCTAAATTGCAGTGCTCACACTGGTAAAATGTTCCTTGCTATTAACCATGCTAAGTTGGTATGGTCACCAAGTAGGGCCCTTGTCTGACACTTCCCTCCACACTTGTTTCAGCATTGGCCTTGGGAAGTTCTTCATTGGGGCCTCCATGATTTTGGCTCACAGCACCTTAACTAGTTTTTCATGGTCTCAGAAACATGCAGCTTTTGCTTCCCAATATTATATTACCTTAAAAAGCCAACAATTCTCATAAAATACAGGTAGCTGCTATGCCCATGGTTTGGTTGCTGGGCTTCAATACATACCCCACTTTCCTAAAAAGGAGCTGGCAAAATCAAGAGCAAGACATCCTACTTTTGTACTAAAGGAACTGGCAGAGGAGATCTTGGAGCCCTTGGCAATGATTTTCATTAAGCCATGGGAGACAGGCCAGGTACCAGAGGACTAGAAAAGGGCCAATGCAGTGCCCCTCTTTAAAAAAGGCAAAAAACGGGGACCCAGGGAACTACGGATAGGAAGTTACTGGAGCATATCCTAATGAAGTCCATTTGCAAGCATCTGTAGCAGAAAAGGCTGATCATAAGCCAGCATGGATTTACTGAGAATAAATCATGTCAAAGAAACCTGAGCTCCTCTTTGAAAAAGTAACGACTTGGGTGGATGAAATGAATGCTATGGATGTAGTGTATCTGGACTTCAGCAAGGCTTTTGACAAGGTCCCACATGACCTTCTCATATACAAATTGCAGAAACAGGCTGGACAAAGCTACTATAAGGTGGATAGACAACTGTCTCAATAGCAACAAGCAAAGGGTAATTATAAATGGATCCAGGTCAGAATGGGAAGAGGTTTTGAATGGAGTATCACAGGGGTCTGTCCTGGCCCTGGTGCTGTTTGACATGTTTATTAATGATTTGGATGCTGGCATAGAGAGCTTCTTGAGCAAGTTTGCAGATGACACAAAACTGGGAAGGACTGCAAACACGTTGGAGGATGGCAGCACAATTCAGAAGGATTTTGACAGATTGGAAAACTGGGCTGGAGCTAACAGGACAAAATTCAATACCAACACATGCAAGGTGCTACACTTTGTTAAGAATAATACAAAATACAAATATAAAATGGGCAACACCTGACTGGATGGCAGCACTACAGAGAATGACCTGGGGGTCTTGGTAGGTCACAGACTTGAGGTGAGCTGGCGTTTCCGATGGTGGTGCCACTGAGAAGGCTTTTGCTTCTATGACCACAGCGCCCACTTCAAGGACAGAGGACTCATGGGGAGAGATGGCATCCACTTCAGGTGGAAAGGTAAGTCCCTCTTCTCAGCCAGGATGGCCAATCTCTTAGATAGGGCTTTAAACTAAGATTGCAGGGGGATGGGGAAATGCTAATTGGAGCCTACCTGGGGACCAATATATAGGAAAGCTCCGTTGACTATGAAACCAAGCAAGCCACTCTTACAAGAGCTGAGAAAACAGCTCCCCTTCAATGTGACAGGATGCCAGTGACCTCAGTAGAAGGACTTAGGTGCCTGTACACCAATGCCAGTGTACACCAATGCCAATGCTTTCCACTGGGCATTATGATCTAGTAGGGACCATGGAAACCTGGTCGGACTGCTCTCATGACTAGAGCGTAGCCATAAAGGGCTACGTTCTTCACAGAAGGGATTGGGTACAGAAGAGAGGTGGGGACATTGCCCTCTATGTGAAGGAGCAGTACACCTCCCTACAGGCTGATGTCGGCCCCAAAGAAGAACAGCTTGAAACCTTCTGGGTCAAGCTCCAGGGGAGGCACAGCGAGAGAGACCTGACTGTAAGTGTATACTGCAGGCTGCCTAAACAAGGGGAGGAACTTGACCTAGCATTCACCCGTGAACTAACGGAGGCCGCGCATGCACAGGACATGGTTGTCATGGGTGAATTCAACTACCCAGACATCTCCTGGGAGGAACGTTTGGCCAGCTCAGATTAGTCACGATCCTTCCTGACCAGCACCGAAGAGCTTTTTTTGACTCGGAAGGTGCACAGGCCAACTAGGGGCAATGCACTTCTTGACCTGGTCCCAGCCAAAGGGGATGACCTGGTGACCATCTTAAACATAGAGGGTAACCTAGGTAATAGTGACCATGAAATGATTACATTCACAGTCTGTCGCAAGGCTGACAAAACAGATACCAAGCTCGAAGTCTTAGACTTAAAAAAAGCAAATTTTAATAAGCTCAGGTCACTAGTAGAGAATGCCTTGAGAGACCAAGGACCACAGGTAAAGGGAGCACAAGAAGAATGGTTGTTCCTTAAGGACACAATCCTTAAGGCTCAGAGAAAATCCATTCCCTTATGGAGAAAAAGTAGCAGAAGGGTTAAAAAATTCTCTTGGCTAAGCAGGGAGGTTGAAGCCCTCCTGCAGAAAAAGAAAGAGGTGTACAAACAATGGAAGCTTGGGACAGCCTCTAAGGAAGACTACTTGACAGTGGCCCACGCTTGTAGAAACCAGATTAGGCAAGATAAGGCAGAAACCAAACTAAAACTAGCTACAAGAATCAAGGACAACAAGAAGTCCTTCTTTAGCTACATAGGGAGTAAAAGGAAAACTAATGGGAGTGTGGGGCCACTGCTCAATTCCTCAGGCTATCTGGTCACTACCACTCAGGAAAAAATGGAACTCCTAAATGACTACTTTGCCTCAGTTTTTCACAAGACCAAGAGGAACAACATGCCAGGTAGGGCACAGAACGAGCAGGGTGGGATTGACACTGTTCCCACCATTGTCATAGAACTGGTTTACCATCAGTTAAAGAGATTAGACATATATAAATCAGCAGGACCAGAAGAACTCCAAGAGTGCTGCCAGAGTTGGCCAAAGTAATTGCACAGACCCTGGAAAAGGTCTTCCAAAAATCATGGGCCTCTGGGGAAATCCCAGAGGACTGGAAAAGGGCCAATGTTGTGCCCATCTTCAAGAAGGGGAGGTGTGAGGATCTGGGAAACTACAGGCCAATTAGCTTAACTTCTGTTCCAGGGAAAATCCTAGAAACATTTATCAAAGAGGCTACATGTGACAAGCTTACATAAAGCGTGATAATGAATGACAGTCAGACATGGCTTCGTGGTGGGCAGGTCTTGTCTGACCAACCTCATTTCTTTCTATGATCAGGTGACTCGTCACCTGGATGAGAGAAAAGCAGTTGACATCATATACCTCAACTTCCAGAAAGCCTTTGACCTGGTATCCCATGAGGTACTGATCAGAAAACTGGAAGATATCGGGCTCAGCTGTGGGACCGTCAAGTGGGTGCAAAACTGGTTGTGGAGTAGGACACAGAGAGTCCAAATGAATGGATCGGTGTCATCCTGGCAAGATGTGGGCAGCGGTGTACCCCAGGGGTCGGTACTTGGCCCAGTGCTGTTCAACATCTTCATCAACAACCTGGATGGGGGGTGAAAAAAGCCCATTGGCCAAGTTCGCGGACGACACCAAGATATGGGGTTGTGCGGACACACCCACAGATAGGCTGCAGATACAAGCAGACCTAGACATGCTGGAATGCTGGGCAGAACAGAACCAGATGAGGTTCAACGTAGAGAAATGCAAAGTGCTGCATCTGGGAAGGAAGAACCCCCAGCATACCTACAGGCTGGGCATCACTAACCTGACCAGCACTACAAATGAAAGGGATCTGGGGGTAACAAGAGACCCCAGCATGAATATGAGCTGGCAATGCAATGCAGTAACCACTAGGGTCAATAAAACTGGCATGCATCAATCGACGCATCTCCAATGAAACCAAAGAAGTAATTCTCCTGCTTTACTCAACATTGGTGCAGTTGCAGCTGGAGTATTGTGTCCAGTTCCGGGTGCCGCACTTCAACAAGGACGTGCTAAAGCTCAAGAGGGTCCAGAGAAGGGCCACTCGTATGATCAGGGACTTGCATGGCAAGCCGTACGAGGAGAGGCTGATGGATCTTGGACTCTTCAGCCTAAAGAAAAGAAGGCTGAGAGGGGACCTGATTGCGGCTTACCATTATATCAGAGGCGTACATCAGGGGCTTGGTGAACAACTGTTCACCAGGGCGCCCTGAGGGAAAACTAGAAACAATGGCCACAAACTCCTGGAAGATAGTTTCCGGCTGAACATTAGGAAAGACTTCTTCACAACTAGGGTGTCCAGACTATGGAACAAGCTCCCCACAGAGGTGGTGCAATCATCTTCCCTAGAGGTCTTCAAGAGGAGACTGGACAGCCAACTGGCTGGGGTCACCTAACCCCAGATGTCTTTCCTGCTTATGCAGGGGCTGGACCTGATGATCCTTCGGGGTCCCTTCCAACCCTATGATTCTAAAATTCTATGATTTTGGGATGCATCAATAGACGCATAGGTGCAAGACATGGGAGTGATATTGCCTCTCTACTCAGCACTAGTTAGACCTCAGTTGGAGTATCACGTGCAGTTTTGGGTTCCACATACGTCAGGGTTTTATTCAACCTTCTTCAGAGGCTTTGGGTGCTGGCTGCAGCCAAGATTGGGGATTTTGACTTGGGGTGTACCAGTACTCCTGCTGGGACTTAAACCCAAATGTTCCTGGTGAGAGGGTCTTGCCCTGCCACTCAAGTTCAGACCAATTGCCATATTGGGGGTCAGGAAGGAATTTTACCCATTGAGCAGATTGGTATGGACTGTGGGAGTTTTTGCCTTTTTTTATAGTGGGGGAAGGGTTGGGAGTGGGGCGTGGGGAGAGGTTTGGCTGTCTTCTTGGGATCTCTTGAGCATATATTAACAACATTAACATCGGCCACCATGGTCCCCCTGCTTTACCTGTGGCAGATTCAGATGTTATGTCTTGTGTTGTGTCAGGGTTGTAGTTTTGCTAAGAGGTTAGATGATGGATCTGTATAGGATTGTTTGGATAAGGATGATCCTTCCTCAGGTGGGAAACTGGTTTAGATGACCTGTCAGGGTCCCTTCCATCCCTGCTTCTCTATGAGTCTCTGATTACCCACTGGCAAACAGCACTGATATAATTCACTTATACAAAAAGACCATCGTCTGGGAGGCCTCAACCTCCCACTTACCTCTCCTTATACAATTCTACCCTCCCCAATCTTTCTCTTTTTCCCTTCCAGAAAAAACCCACAAATTTCTCTCTCTGGGCCTTTGCCATTTGTCTTTTTGTTGGAGGGAACACTACTCGAGTGTCTAAAATTATGGGGCGTGTTACCACTTTTATTGTCATAACCTACATTGCAAATCATAATGTCCTTCCAGTCCATAGCTCCAGGAGTTGCCTCAGTCTTGGTTGTGTCTTCTCCCAGGCAATGCTGCCTGTGGCACCTGGGTCAAATAAAATGCCTAACTCCTAGCACCTTTGTCTCTGATCCTTCCACCTGCACCCTGAGCTGGCCCACTTCTTCCAAGTTTCCCATCACCAGATTTTTCAGTCTTGTCCCAGCTGCCTTCCCATATGCTGCCATATGTGCCACAACTCTTTCAAAGACCACTTGTCTCTTATTGTGACATTTATATCATCCTTATACAGGGTACATTGGAGTTCCTACTCCCCACCTCGGGGTACTGGTGCTCCACTGATCAGCCTGTCACTTAGCCTCTGTGCAAGTGTCTTTGTTACACAAATAAATAATGCTGTGGACAGCCCTGTCAGACCCTGGATACAACCCTAAAAGCTTTCTTTTACATGCCTGTTGATTAAGAGCCTGCTTTCAGTGCATCCATATAAAAGCTCTATCCCTCTAACGAGCCTTTCAGAAAAATCCATCTCCTGTAAAACCTTAAATAAACACTTGAGCCACTAAATCCAAATTCATTAAAGCCATGCCAAGCTTCCTCTCTTTACAATAAATATGTGCATCGCATAGTGCTCGCAACACTCTGTGACCTGTTGCTCTGGAACAGCATATGCCTGATCTTCCTGCATAACCTGAGGAAGCATATCCCTCATCCTTAAGTCCAATAATTTAGTACATACTTTGAGTAATCATGTTAAGGGTTAATACCACCTGTAACGTGTACTTCTCTGACCTGCCCTTAGGGCTGATGAACAGGGGCGCGGCTAGGAACCAAGTTGTCTCTGTACCTGCCCAGCTTGCCTGTACTCAGGGACAAGGTAGGTGGCCCAGACTGAGGAGCCACCAGCTGACAGGTTCCCATTGAGCCTGCCAGGCCCTGTCTGCCCTGACTGGGTCCCTGATGCTCCACGTACCCCTGGATCTAGCCCATTGCCCTCCCCGACCCATTGGCTAGATCAAGCCAGCTACTGTGCCCCCCATCCCTCCCAGTTGCCTCTGCTCCCAGGGTTCCCTCTCTGCCCCTGGCCCTCATGGCTCACCCCCACTCCCCATGTGCCTTGGCTCACCTGCACTGCCAGTACTGTCCTGGGAGAGCAGGCAGAGAAGGGGAACTCATCTGTCTTGCCACTGCCACCACCACTCCCAGTGCTGCACTGGACTGCTACTGCTTTCTACGCTGAGCCCAGCTAGAGAGTCATGGTGATGGTGGCAAGCAGATTCCTCTTTCCTGCTTGCTGTGCCAGGGTAGTCTTGAGAGCTGCAGGTGAACTGGGAGCTGCTGGAGGGGGGCAGGTAGTGAGCAGGGATCTGGGGTGCAGGGTGCAGGGTGGGGAAGAGTAGTGCTTCCCACTTAGACCTCTGGATCAGACCTGCCATGCTGCTTGCCCCTGCCCTCCTCTCACACCCACTGGCCCAGATTGAATCTGCTGTGCCACCTGTCCCCCCTGCACGCCTGAATCAAGTCTGCCCCCTCCCCTCCAGATCTCTGCTTACCACCCTCCAGCAGCTCCCAGCTCATCTGAAGCTCCCAGCACTGCCCTGGCAGAGTGAGTTTGGAAGGGAAGCTGCCTGCCACTGGTGCTGTCACTCTCTGGCTTGGGCTCAGCCCAGAGAGCAGTAGCAGTTTGGAGACAGCAGTGTCTGGGCAGGAGGGTTCATGGGTCCCCTTCTCTGCCTCCTCCCTGGGACAGCACTAGCAGTACAGGTAAGCCGAGGGACACAGGGAGCAAGGGAGCCCTGGGGTGGGGGGGACAGGAGCAGAGGGGGAGTCCGAGGGGCAGTGGGGATGGGGGGAAGTCCAAAGGGAAAGAGGAATAGGGGAGGAGGGGTTCTGAGGGACGGGGGGAGTCTCGGGGGCTGGAAAGAGCCTGGAATGGGAGGTGGGGAGGAAAGGAGGGGATTCTAACCTTTAGGTGCTGTCACTGTGGGGAAAGAGAGAGTAGGTGGGAGCAGTGCCTCCTGGGATGCTGGAAGACCACTCCTAACTGTTTTGGGGTTGTGGAGCAGTCACATGTGACTGCAACTTGAGGTGCCCAAAACCAGTTAGAGAGAATCCTCTATGGACGAGGATTTTCTCTAAATCACTCAAAGGGCCCTTAGCATGTACTTACTGCCCTAATGTGTGGACACTCCTAGGTTCATGGTTATTAACATATATTTAAGCTCATGTGTAATGACACCATTAAATAGGGAGGCTGCTCTCCCCAGCAGCCAATCAGGTGGACCTAACAATGGCCAGCCATTTCATCAGCTAGGATGGGGCTGCTAATCACAGCTTCTGACTAGTTTGGCAAGGTAGGCATTTAGTCCTGGCTGGGTTGCCTGCTAGGGCCCCTGACAAGGGCTCCCTGGCTTTCTTGTTCCTCTTACCCAGTCATTTCCTGATGTGGTCACTGTTGTCTGCCTCAGGTGTCCTTTCATCTTTCTTTTTTGTTCTCTGTGTTTCCAGTCCATATAGGAACACTGGCTTACCACTTTCCGGTAAATCTTTATAATTTCCTTGACATATTTTTATTCCATACAATACCTGACACCTTGTCCCGTTTCTGCTTCAGTGCCTAGGTTAGTTGACTGTTGCCAAGAGGGAGCTTGCCCTGGAGGAGTAAGGACAATAAAATAAAGGCTGGGAGCCTGTACAAGGACACTTAGGAACTATGTGAGGAGCTAGTAGTTACCCCTGAATCTGCTACACTATCCTAAGTATTTTTTGTGTTACCTCAGCAATGCACCTCTATTTTTGTTTTCTGGTGTTTATAGGTCACTTCTCCCTAGATGTTTTTGCCAATCTGTGTATCTTTTCTGCACCTGCTCTCTCCCCACTACACCAGGATTGCTTGCAAGAATTGCTCTTCTGGCAAGTCCCTTGTGCTTCTTCACTAACTACATTAATTGTTATAATAAACAGGAGTGAGCTTTGTGCTGAACCCTGATGGAACTAGACCTCAATGTCAAAGCCTACTGTTATTCCCCATGCTGTTCTGACTACTGTTCTGGTCTCTACATATTGTTTCTATAACCCTCACAAGCTTTTCTGACACACCTTCCTTGTGCAAATACCAGTACACTACCAGAAAAGGAAACCTTAATGACTGCCTTGTTCAAGTCCACACTGCATGATGCAGTTCCTTATTCTCCCCAAGGAACTTGCCTTGCATGTGTCTCATGAGCTAAAACACAAATAGGAAGCTTACAAGAAGTGGAAACTTGGACAAACGACTAGGGAGGTGTATAAGAGTATTGCTCAGGAAGGCACGGATGAAATCAGGAGGACCAAAGCACAATTGGACTTGCAGCTAGCAAGGGAGATAAAGGGTAACAAGAAGGTTTCTACAAGTACATCAGCAACAAGAGAAAGATCAGGGAAAGTGTGGGTCCCTTACCGAATGGGGGAGGCAATCTAGTGACAGATATGTGGAAAAGGCTGACTCGCGCAATGGGCGAGTCTACACAAGACTCTACGACACCGTAGCAATGCACTATGGTGACATAGCATCAGTGGGCAAAAACTGTGACATGACGGCTACGTCGCCATAGTGACATGATAGTGACATGCTCCTTCACTACAGTGAATTGCTTATGCGACATTGTGGCTAAAAATAACTGTGTGCTGGTGGAAGTACTAAAGGATGGCACAGTAACAATGGTGCGATAGGGGCATGTGTATATGTGCACCCCATGCCTTTTTTACCTCAATCTTCACAGGCAGGGTCAGCTTCCAGACTACTGCACCTGGCAACACAGTTTGGGGAGAAGGTGACCAGGCAAAAGTGGTAAAAGAACAGGTTAGGGACTATTTAGAAAAGCTGGATGCCTACAAGTCCATGGAGCTGAATGTGATACACCTAAGGATGCCGAGGGAGTTGACTGATGTGATTGCAGAGCCACTGGCCAGTATCTTTGAAAACTTGTGGCGGTCAGAATTGATCACGGATGACTGGAAAAGGGCAAATATAGTTCCCATCTTCAAAAAAAAGGGAAGAAGGAAGATCTGGGGAACTATAGATTGGTCAGACCTACCTCAATCCCTAGAAAAATCATGGAGCAGGTCCTCAAGGAATCCAGTTTGAAGCACTTGGAGAAGGTGACTAGGAATAGTCAGCAAGGAGTCACCAAGGGCAAGTCATGCTGACCAACCAGACTGCCTTCTATGACTAGATGGCTGGCTCTGTGAATATGGGGAGAGCAGTGGATGTGATATACCTTGACTTTAGCAAGGCATTTGATATGGTCTTCCACAATATTCTTGCAAGCAAGCTAAGGAAGTATGGGTAGGATGAATGGACTGTAAGGTGGATAGAAAACTGGCAGGATAGTCAAGCACAAAGGGGTAGTAATCAATGGCTCAATGTCTAATTAGCAGCCAGTATCAAGTGCATTCAAGTGGGTTGGTCCTGCAGCCAGTCTTTTTCAATATCTTCATCAATGACTTGGAAGATGTCATAGAGTGAACCCTCAACAAGTTTGCAGATAGCACCAAACTGAGAGGAGTAGTATATACACTAGAGGGTAGGGCTAGGATTTGGAGAGACCTAGAGAAATTGGAGGATTGGAACAAAGGAAATCTCATGAGGAGAAGTGCCATGTCCTGCACTTAGGATGGAACAATCCCATGTACTGGTACATGCGGGGGGCTGACTGGCTGGGCAGCAACTCTGCAGAAAAGGACCTGGCCGTCACAGTGGGCAATAAGCTGAATATGAGCCAACAGTATGGCCTTGTTCCCAAGAAGGCTAACAGCATACTGGACTGCATTGTTAGCAGTGTTGCCAGCAGATCAAGGGAAGTGATTATTCCCCTGTATTCAGCACTGGTGAGGTCACATCTGGAGTACATGCAGTCCTTGACTTACAATGTTTTGAGTTAGACAATGCCGCACTTACACCGTTTATAAATTGACACCCTGTTTTGACTTTCTGACATCAGTTTCAACTTTACAGTGCTTGATCTGATGCCACGCCACACTGGCAAACAAGTTCACTGTGTCACCCATCTCCCTGGAGAACATCTGTCCAAACTTCCTTGGACACCTTCTTTAAGAAAGCAGACAAGGCTCCAGAAAAACCTGCAGCCAAGACTCCTGAGAAGACTTCAGCCAAGAACCCTTCAAAAAGTCCAACCAAGAGCCCTTCAAAAAGTCCAGCAAAGTCACCTCAAGGAAGTCATTCCAAATCAATATGATTGCTATTTACAATATAAATACGTTAATGCAGCTACATTACTCATCTATAATTGATTGAATATAAAATTCTGGGTTATTTTTGGTGAAAATAGGGTATCAAGCCTTGGTTCAGGAACCAATCCCCCATTTATAACATTGTTTCTTATGGGAAAATCAGTTCTGAGTTACAATGTTTCAACTTAAGACATGGTTTTCAGGAACCAACTGTGTAATAAGTCTGACAACTGCCTGTATTGGGTCCAGTTTCAGGGTCCCCACTATAGAAAGAATCTCGACAAGTTGGAGAGTGTCCAGAGGAGGGCAAGGAAAATAGTTCAGGGGCTGGGGCACATGATTTATGAGGAGAGGCTGAGGGAACTGGGTTTACTGAGTTTGCAAAAGAGAAGAGGGGGGATTTGATAGCAGCTTTTAACTACCTGAAGGGTGGTTCTAAAGCAGATGGAGCTAGACTGTTCTCAGTGGTGGTAGATGACAGAACAAGGAGCAATGGTCTCAAGTTGCAGCAAGGGAAGTTGAGCTTAGATATCAGGAAGAATTTTCTCCCTAGGAGGGTAGTAAATCACTGAAACAGGTTACCCAGGGAAGTTGTGGAATCCTCATCCTTGGAGGTTTTTAAGACCTGCATAGACAACGCCTTGGCTTGGATGATCTAGTTGGGGATGGTCCTGCTTTGAGCAGGAGGTTGGACTAGATGACCTCCTGAGGTCCCTTCCAACCTTAATTTTCTATTATTCTATGATTCATCATCATTTCTGCATCTTTTGTACATTCTT
Source organism: Alligator mississippiensis (assembly GCF_030867095.1). Lineage (NCBI taxonomy): Eukaryota > Metazoa > Chordata > Crocodylia > Alligatoridae > Alligator > Alligator mississippiensis. Next base: position 28,082,730 of record NC_081837.1, on the reverse strand, counting down.
TCTCTGAAGCTCTAATCCTTGATCCTTGTAGACTTTCATTATAGGATCTACAAGTTTTATTCTACTACAATTTCCTACTACACCCTTTTGCTTATACATGGATACTACTAAGAGTTACATCCTTTCTTGTGCTTTCTAATTAGATCATGTTCTCATTTTCTTTGTATGTCTTTATCTATGCTTTGCCCTCCCCATTGATTTACCTCCCCTCCATTTTCATTCACACTTTATTTTCTGTCTACTTTGTGAAATGGTAATTTATAGAGCGCTTTCCTTTCATAGATTCATAGTTTGTAGAGTCGGAAGGGACCACAATGGAGTATCGTGTCCGACCCCCTGCCCCTGGCAGGAAAGAGGACCAAGGTCAGATGACCCCAGCCAGGTGTCTATCAAGCCTCCTCTTGAAGGCTTCCAAGTTAGGTGACAGTACCACCTCTCTTGGAAGCCCATTCCAGATTCTGGCCACCCTTACTGTAAAAAATTTCTTCATAATGTCTAACCTAAATCTACTCTCCACTAGTATGCACCCATTATTTCTAGTTACTCCTAGGGGTGCTCTGGTATATAGTGCATCCCCAATTCCCTGTTGTCCTTCCTTGATAAACTTATAGGTGGCTACAAGGTCTCCCCTCAGCCGTCTCTTGTGAAGGCTGAAGAGATTCAGCTCTCTCAACCTCCCCCCGTAGGGTCTATCATGAAGGCCACTAATCATGCGAGTGGTCCTCCTCAAGACCCTCTCAAGATTCTCCGCATCCCTCTTGAAGTGTGGTGCCCAAAACTGGACACAGTACTCCAACTGCGGCCTGACCAATGCCACATAGAGGGGGAGCATCACCTTGCTTGATCTGTTGGTCATGCATCTGCTAATACACAACGAGGTGCGATTGGTCTTGTTCATGGCCTCATTACACTGCCAGCTCATGTTCATCTTGGAGCCGGCTACGACTCCAAGATCCCTCTCAGCCTCTGAGCTGCTGAGGAGGTCATCCCCCAACTTATAGGTGTGCTGGGGATTCCTCCTCCCTAGGTGGAGTTCCTTACATTTATCTTTGTTGAATTGCATCCTATTTTGTTCTGCCCATTGATCCAACCTGTCCAGATCTGCTTCCTACCCTCCGGTGTGTTAACTTTGCCCCATAACTTGGTATCATCTACAAACTTGGAGAGGGTGCTCTCCACACTCTCGCCCAAATCGCTAACACTAGTCCAAGGACCGAACCCTGTGGGACCCTACTGCCCACTTCCTTCCAGGATGAGAACAATCCATCCACAACCTTCTCTGAGTGCAGTCCCTAAGCCAGTTGGCCACCCACCTGATTATGTAAGCATCCACTCCACAGCCTGCTAGCTTCCCTATGAGAATAGAATGCGAAACTGTGTTGAAGTCCTTCTTAAAATCCAGGTGGATGACATCAGCCTCAGCTCCTGTGTCAAGGCAGTGCGTGACCTGGTCATAAAAGGCTATAAGGTTTGTCAGGCAGGATCTACCTGTGATAAACCTGTGCTGGTTTCCTTTCAGCATCATTTCCTCTGCTGGGCCTTCACAAATGCGCTCTTTGATTTTTTCCAGTATTTTCCCAAGGATAGAAGTAAGGACTGGCCTAAAGTCATCCCTTCTCCCCTTCTTAAAAATGGGGACCACACTGGCCCTTTTCCAGTCCTCAGGGACCTGGCCAGAGCACCATGAGTGCTTGAACAGCTGTGCCAGCAACTTAGTTATGACAATTCCTTCAGCACCCGTGGATGGAGGTCATCTGGGCCAGCTGACTTGTACCCATCCAGCCCTTCCAAGTGCTCCTTAACTAAGTCAGCACTAACATTTGGCAGTCTGGTGCCTTTTGGACATCTGTCTATGTTCAAGGTGGGGGAATTGTTTTGGTCAGTACTTAGGAATACTGAAGCAAAGAACTCACTGAAGAGCTCCGCCTTTTTCCTTGCGTCAACCACCAACTGTCCTGATTTGTCCTGCAGGGTCCCTATGTTACTCTGTGCCTTCCTTTTGCTCGCTATGTATCTGTAGAAGGACTTTTTATTGTCCTTAACTGTTGTAGCCAGCCTAAGCTCCAGTCCTGCCTTGGCCTGCCTAACTGATTCCCTGCAATAGCGCGCCAGGGAGGTGTATTCCTTTCCCATCATTCTTTCCAAGAATCAGTCAAACTGTGCTCATTTATTATTGCGTTCTTCTCATCCCTCTGTGCAAACCGTCTAAGGAATTACCTCTGGTTGTTTTCAAATAGCTTGTTTTGTTGGTAATATTTTTGCTTCTCTGCTTGTTGCTTTAACTTTGCCCTCTATGCCAGCAGCTTCTGTTTCAAATCCTCATCAACTTCTGCAGTGTTATGATATGAGAAATTGAATTTTTGCTGCCAACTCCATTATGATTAAACTGCACTTCAGTTTCCCTTGCTTGATGTCACCCAACTAAGTTATCTTTTGTCTTAATGACTGGGTCTTCCTACCAGTTGAAGTCACTTCTTTCTCACTTCTCTTTGCTTCCTAGCTGGAACCTTACTACAGCTTTTCCACACTTGTGATGTCTTTAATAGCTATCTCTTCAAGACATCTAATAACATTTTTAGGTCTTGCATAAACTCCTTCTGAACTCCATACTTCTAAGGCAAAGACCAGATACCTCACTATGGATTTGCACTCACTGGCTGTGTCTAGATGTGCATGAGCATGCACTTGCAGCGGCAAAAATAGTAGCTGCAAAAATTTGTGCCACTGTTGGCTACAAAGGGCCAACTCGCAGGTTCATTATAAATTCAAATTTATTAGACGGGCTGTGAAGTTTTAATAAAATTATAAATGCAAAGTCTGGGGAGTTATGAGGGGTACTGGTCACTTTAGCGCACACATGCACTCACTCATTCAAACCCATGTAATTTAAACCCATGTAGTATGGTGTATAGTAGCTGCTGTACTGATTGTGGGAGCACTGCTGTCAGTATTTCTACCTATCCAAGGCCCTGGAGTCTGTTGTCTATGGCCAGCTTCCTTCAAGGCGATGTCTTTTCCAGAAGGGGGTTGCCTGATTGTCCTTCTGTCTTGGTAGGTCAGGTGCTGGATGAGAGGGCGCCACAGGGGGTCACACTTCACTACCTTTTATCCCTTTCTGGCAGACTTGTGTGATCCCCTAGCATCATCTTGGCTGCCCAATTCAGAGGTTCGCAGTCCCACATGGGTCTTGAGTAGTGCATGACAGCTGTTAGTCACAGTCACTGGGAGTTTTGCCCAATGGTGTAGTTTTGGGAGTCCATCCTTGACTTGATTGATTCAATAGCTGTGTCCTTGCAGGTTTCATTCAGGTGGCTTGATTAGCTTAAAATGGCTTGTAGAGTAGAGTTTTGTGATGGTAAGTTCCTCTGGTTAGGCTATTGTCAATTAACAGCCAGAGGCTCTTGCTTTGTCATTCAATTATCTATTGACTCATCACATTCACTCAAGGGACCAGCCCAATATAGCAGATTTTAGCATTTTACAATTACAATTTGGATGCAGTTTTTAACAGTGGTTCAGTGTGTAACTTCATTCTACAGGGAGTATATTTCTTAGAGGTTTAAAAGCATAAAATATAAAATACAAAATGCCATGGCAAAGATGAAACAGATGAAATATAAAAATGCACTGAGAGAAATATATAAAAATGCAATGTGAGGTAGTGAGGATCAAAGGCTACTGGGGACAGTAAGTGAGTTAGATTAGCACTATGATATATTTACAGTCTTTGAAGTGAATATTTTAGTTCTTTTGTTTTCTTTAATGACACTAGCTCAATTGATATGTAGGTGTAGTTTGTAGGTTTCTTCTACAGAAAACCACTTCAGCTTTCTGGCTTGCTCTGAGCCTTGCTACGCCCATGCAATGAGTGTGCTAGGTCTCTGCCAATACTCAGAAGGAAAAAGAACTGTACAAAATGGGGAGTGCAGGCAAGAAGGGGCTTCTTTTTACACTACAACTTTTTGCTGCAGTGCATGCCCCTGCACACGTGCTTTGGTGAGGGACAAATTGTCCTGCTTTGGGCAAACTGCCCTTGTTCGGCTCCTCCCAGCTCCTGGTATGCTGGAGGAGCTGGGGCACAACTGCAGGAGTGGAGACACTTGAGCCAACAGCCAGAGTGTATCCCTGGAGGACTGAGCCTCCATGTCTTCTGGCACATGCTCCTGTAGCGTTAGGTGGGCTGCTTTTCTCACAGCATTTTTTTTTTTTTTTTTTGCTACTGGGATTTCTTGGTAGCAAAATTTGGCCCTGTGGTGCAAATTTGCAATACAGGACATGTTTTAACATTTCCTGTGTACAGTTTGGGGTTCTGTAAAGAGGTTTGCATTGCCACAAACCTCATGTGCCTGGCCACTGAGATTTTCTCCCTAGTGCTGTCGTTGTTGCGTTCCTCTTCTTCCTCCTCCCTGTTTAGGGTTTTTTGTTTTTGTTTCGCCACCTGAGTCAATAGAGATTGCATTGTCCAGGCCTGAAAGACAAATGTTGCAGTAGTCGAGCCAGTTAGAGCCTAGGCAAAAGCTTTGGATACAGGGATGGAGAGGAAAGTATTTGTAGGATTTAGTCATAGCATGGGTGTGAGATTATAGGAAGATGAGCCCAAGCTTGGGTGTATACTATCCCAGCACCCTAGCAATCAGTGAGCCACACTGGATCCAATGCTCTGGCAACCACGCAGCACAAAGAGTGAACTGTCATGCAGACTCTTCTCAGACAGACAGTCCTCTTGTGGAAATGTATTTACTGAAGTTGTCTGTGGGGAAACAACACAGCAAAAAGCCACTTGTAAATCCTGCAGCCTGGGAGCGAACAGCAAACTGCCTAAATGGGTCTGAGAATTCATTGGCAAGTGCATGGAACTGGCTCCGCCACAGCCCTTCCCAGACAGAAGGGATCTTGTGCCAGCACCAGGCTCAGGGCGGTCTAGTCATTTCCACTGGGCTGTGGCAGACATGGTAGGGGATGTTCTTTCCCAGGGGGTGTGGTGAAGCTGGCATCTGTATAAACCTCACTGTCAACCTCAGTACTTGGTTGTTTCTAGCCACCATCCTGGAAAGGTTATGCCCGAACAAACACACTTTTCTTCTCAGTGAGTATGCTGTGCACAAAATGCCTTTGATGAGGTCGGCTGCACATACAGGATGGAACCTGTATAGGAAAACCGTGATCTTGAACAGGCTGTGGAGGCCCTCTGTGGAAACCAGTTGAATGCAATTTCTCCCTGTGACATTGTGGCCAAAAGAGCAAAGCATGATCCTCGCCTGAGTAAGTAGGGGAATACCGGGTTGGAGCAGGATGGTGGTGTCACCTTTGTACAGCACTGGTGAGATGAACTGAATCCAGCTCTGGAGTCCATGCTTCAGAAGCGGGTTGAGCAGTCGTTTGGAAAGAGCTCAGAAGAGACCGTCAAGAATAATGTGAAACCGCCTTCTGAATTCAATATCTAGATTATGAGCCAGACACTAAGGGGCTAAGGAAATTAATGGCCTGGGCACATGAATAAGTTGTGAGGTAATCTACTGTGTGAACTAATGGTGTCAGCTGTTCCTCAGTAACTGTCCATGTGCACCCTTTAACCCCACTGTAAATGCAAGGTAGCTTCCCCCACTTTCACTGGTAAGTTATTTGTGGTCCCATGCTAAGAGGGATGAGTCTGTCAGCATGTACATCTCTGGTAGCTGAGGGCTCTTCAGGGTAGCAGATGACCAAATAGAGTGATCCAATGGCAGAAGCTGAAATGCGACAAGTTCAGAGGAGAAATAAGGTACACATTTTGGAACAAATTCTGTAAATTTGCGTTGGATTCTTTGTGATTTTTTTTCTAAACAATTTGCTTCGGTCCAGCCAGAAGGCATTGTGAGCTCCAGACATGACTTAAAGACTGATGTTTTCTAGCCTGCAATGTGCCTGAGGTCAGAGGCCATCCTAGCAGTCCCTGCTAGACTGAAAGTCCCTGAATGCAGGAGGAGTGGTCCCCTGGGAAGCCATCCAACAGTGCAGACTCCCCCAGGGGTCTGTCTGGAAATATGCAAGTTCTAGTGAGGAGTGAACTGACATCTCCCAGATGCTGTGTGTGTTCATGGCTACAGGGGAAAGGAGACTGTCCGAAGTGCTGGTGATTCTCAGGTTTGTCTTCCAAGATTGTGCATATGCCTGTTGCAAAGGCAAAGGAGCAAAAATTCAGATACCTGGGGAATATCTCCAGGTCCTAAGGGCTGTTGTCGTTAGAGCACCCTCAGCCCCAGAGCCTCTGCCTGCCTGGATGCTGGGTTGCCATCAACTTTATTGCAGCTCTGGGGCTGTTGATGCCCATCTATTTATATTGCAGCTCCACTCTCCTATTGTTCCTTCCCATGTCCTTGGCCCATGACACTCTCTCTACTGGCAAATACCCCACGTCCTGAGCACCTTGAAGTGGTTTCCAGAAGATACTCTTTCACACCTATCTGAAAGAGACATTCCTCTTTATTTTTGACATTTACTTGTCAGTTACTCTGATGGGAGTGGTGTGACAGACAGCATTGAGTCCTGCAGTCCATCTCGGGGTAAGGACTCGTATCGTAAGGTTTGTCAGGATTTTATGTTATTGCTTTATTCCTTTGGCACTCTGCTTCCTGATGGGATGTGGACCCTTTAGACAGAGCCAGCACCAATGGATGATACCTTGCAGCTGCATTCCCGAGTGTGCCTTGAATCTAGAAAGGTTGAGAACCACTGAACTATGTGATCAGTCCTATTTTCTATGATTCCTTCTTCTGGGATTTATAAAGGTCCCTACAGCTGCTAACCCCAGTGGGCAGAAGCCTGTTTTGCAGCTGGGCTTAGGCATGCTGCCCTGTTTCAGGAGCACATGGGGCAGCAGACCTATCCTGCTTAGCTGGTGAGCTGGGCTTTGTGACAGCTTTGTGTCTTTGAGCAGGTGCAGAGCACTGGGGTGACTGTGGTGGCTTTGGTCTATAGCTTCTGCTCTGATAAGCCAAGCTGTGCCCTAGCTCCAGCTGTAAAGCAAACAGCCAGGGGTAAGAACCTGGGGGTAACCCCCAAATCCCAAGGCAAGAATGGACTTCTGAGCAGGTGCCCTGGGGTCCTGTTGGGTGCTGGTGCTCCTCTCTACCCTCTTGTATGACCCAAGTCACGCATTATGAGCAGAACCACAATACTTGGTGGTTTGCACCTCATACCCAGACAGCCTAAGATGTGCATGCACTGTCCCCCTGGGGACCATGTGGGGGGGCAGCAGGTTGCAGAGTTTACTGAGGGTACCCCTCCTATTAAACACACCATGTAGACCTGCCATTTGTCCTAGCGCCGGTCTGTGGCAGCAACACTGGCTTCTGTGCCGCTGGGTTGGCACACTGGGAGCTCTGGCACAGGCAAGGAGGGCCACAGCCCCTCGATCACACATGTATAAAGAGTGGGAGATGCTTGCAAAGCTGTGTACAGAGCAGGTGCTGCCAGCAACACCAGATCTCATCTGTTTCTTGGCCTCTCTCTGGCCCCGCCAGGCAGGTATGTAACTATTCCAGAAATTTCCTGCTGTGCTGAAAAAACACAACAAAACATAACAACCCCCCACCTCTGAGCTGGATATAAATACACACTGAAAATCACTCCCTGCACCCCAGCCGTTCTGATGGCATTGCAGACAGATTGCGTCGTTGGGCAGTGTAGCCAGCCTGCCTTTGTTCCCTTTGGCAGCAGAGGAAAAGAGCACTGCCATGGCTGAGTCGTAGACCTGAGACCCCTTTGCAGCTCTCATGATTTATTCATGACTCTCCTTCCCCTAATGAGCTGCAGACCTGGCCAGTTTCTTTGCTTGGGTGAGGAAGGCCAGGCAGCTTTTCCTTTTGGCTGGACAGGACTTTGGAACTAGGAACCACTGTACAAGCCTGATCCTGCAGAGTGTTACCTGAGGAGATGACAGCCCTTGTGGGCCAGCTCATGTGAGCAAGGCTGAGGTCTCCATCTCCTGACTGTCCTGATGCTGTCCATCCTCATGGCTATGCACAAGCCCCTGATTAGGGCTCTGCCCAAATTAGCAGGATCCAACAAGCCTATCAATTCTGGTAGTGATGGGAGATGTTCCCAGCACCACTGCCACCTTTTATGAAGTATCTTAATTCTTCTTGTCCCTACCCATGAGAACTCCATCCCTGCAGCCAGTAACTGACCCATGAGGCTCTAACACAAAGCAGGTGCTTTCTAGGCACTGCTATTAGCCCAGGTTGCAGCCTGATCTTGCTGTTTTATTGGTAGGAGAGGTGTGTGACATGCCCATGTTTCTGCCTTTTGCCCAGACTGCTTTCTGCACTGCACATAGCATTGGTGCTCTGGAAGTGCCTAGCAATGGGGATTGAGGGCAGTGAGGGAGAGGCAGCGCAGAAGAATGGTCCTCTTCTTCCAGAACCCACGGTCATCTTTTCTTCCTGCACCAGCCTAGCAAAGCTCCAGTTATGTTGAGGGCTCAGACTAAGTACAGCTGGGCTCAAACTAAGTACCTCAGACATTGCGTGGGATATGGAAGCATGCCAAACATCCTCAGTGTGGATAGCCAGAGCCAGACAATGATGTTGCAGAGCCAGCATCATTGTTTATGCTTGTCAGGTAGCACTTATGACAAGAAAGGGTAAGGGCCTCAGGATGGTTCCAGAGCAGCTTGCAGACCCCGGGGTGTTTGTGTGCTTGGAGCCTGGGTCCAGTGATGTACCATGAGTCTCCGGTGCCTGGGGGCCGATGATTGCATTTGTGCTGTCCCCTCCCCCCCCCGTCCTTCTCATGGCAATACATAAAGTCACGTCGTGTGATAAGAGCTCTGAAGGGCCCCGCCGGCGCTCCCCACCCCCCAGGCTGGCACCTGGTGGCCATGGCCTCCCCTCCCCATCGGTCCGCTACTGCCTGGGTCACTTGGGACTGTGCAGGGGAGGCAGCTGCTGAGCTTGGGAAACGTTAACACAGGCCCATCCATCTCCCTACCATCCATCTGGCTGCTGGTTCCTCCCCAAAGTCGGCCTCCTCCCAGCCCCAGGCCAGATGTCCCATCACTTCAGCTTCCTTCCTCGTGGACCTGGCAGTGAGTGGTCCACTTGGCTGCTTGCCTGGGACTTACATGGAGGGAGAAGCAGCAGATTTTATGAGTATCCGGTGCTACTTTTGAATGGGGAAGTTGCTTCTCTTCCTGCACAGTGGCCCAAGCACAGAGGTGCAGCGCTTGTGTGTCTTGGCAGCTTCAGGTCCCACGGATGGAACAGTTTCCAAAGAAACTGCAGTCAGTTAAACAAACTAGCCCCCGGGCATCACTTCTGGCATGGCCAGGCTGGGCTGAGTGTGCTCATAAATCTTCCTGACAATCAAATTCTTTTGCTGCCACCTGCTTGCATGGAGCATCAGGAAGCCTGGGGCACAGCTGCTCTGAGGCCTTTTCCCCATGGGTGCAGGGAGGGGCGGGCTCCTTCCCTCATAGAACTGGATTGGGCTGGGTGACCTTTTTCAGGAGTCAGGAACCAGCCCCTGCAAGGAGTCCTGAGCAGGCAGTGCACAAGTCTGCTGACACCACTGTAGCCAGGCTCAGGCGTGGCTGAAGGGTCATTCAACAGCTCTGCAGTGGCCTGTGGGAGCAGAGTGGGGGCCTCACTGTGGAGGCCCAGGTGCTTGAGGGACATGGGCAACTGATGCCACCTTAGTTGGGGGGGCACATGCCCCCCTAGCAACCAGTCAGTGACCACGGCCAATCTTGTTGACCGGGGATGGGGGAGGGGGCTCTGCGGCAAAACTCACCAACCAGAAAGTCGCTGTGGTGCTTCTAGAAGCAGCCACGGTGCTACATCTAGTGCTCCCGCTCTCCGGCTGGCACTCGCAGGGGGTTACTGGCACTCCCGCCTGCCCCCCCTGCCCATCACCTAAGCGGCCAGTCAGGGGATACACCAGCACTCTCAGGGGGTGCAAGTGCACTCCCATGCACCCGCTACACAGCTCCACTGCTGAGGGTAACACTGACAAAATGCTTTTGCAGGGGATCCTCCTCTCAGGAGCTTCTCAGGTCCCTGAGCTCTCAGTATGGTGACTCCTTCCCCTGGGTGTACGTATGGTGTCTTGTATCTGTCCTTCAGTTCAACAGCCGATGTCCATCTTGTGAGTCCCCCTCAGCAGACTCCACAGAGGGCAAAGGCTGAGCTCTAGCTAGGTGATTGGTGGTGGCAAGCTGGGTGTGGGGGCTGATCTGTTCCAGCTTGGCTAGAGGAGCATGTGGATGAGGAGCCAAGTCATTTTTCATGAAAATGGTTGAGATGGCAAAAATGTTCTCCTTCTGCTGCTGGAGGAACCTATGGCCTTTCAACAATTTTGTGACAAGTACAGCAGAAATCCACTCCAGCTTGATGGCCTGTGTGCTTACCTGGGGTGGGGGAGACCTGGTTTAAAACTCGGCTATGTCTGTGTCAGGCCTGGTACCTCCGTATGTATCCTGTGTCCAGGTGAATGCCCCTGACCTCTCCTTTCCTGGTCAAGTGCTCCATCATAGGCTTCAGAAGACATTCCTGGCAGGGAATTTCAGTTTTGACAGGAAAATATAGGACAACCCCCAAGCAGCCCTGGCAAGAAGCTGATGTCAGTACTCAGGGCTGGAGATGGGCCAGGGCTATGTCTTGATCATTGAGAACAGACCTAGGCTATGTATGTCATGGCTTTGCCAGGACCTGCTACTGCAAATTGGCAGCATCCTGTGCAAACAGGCACTTTCAGATTTTCTTGCCTATGAGTGCCCTGTGCTGCTCAAGTAGGGACTAGCCCTGGGCGTTTGCTTCTGGCCTCAGAGAAAGAAATAGGAGAAAACAACCAGTGACTTGCATTCTAGCTGATCAGCACAATCGTTCCCTGTGCCTAAGCTTCTCTGTGCCTTGCAGTGAAGGCTGCCATCTGCCCAAGTCCCTGCTATGGGTCAGCAGAGGGCTGAGAGTCATGGATTCCTTGAGGAAGCTTTTATCCTAGCACTTCCAACTAGGTGGGACCTAAAGTGCTACATAGGAAGGGGTGGCCTCCACTGCCTTCGGGGGTCATGCAGGTTTACTTATTTACAGTCTACCCTGACCCATTTTTTTTGCTTCAGCTCTGGCATCTGGGGCTGGGAGGGCTTTAGCCTACAAGGCCAGAGAGAGGGACTCTACATGGATCAGAGGGATGCCCTTCCCACCCCTGTGAGCTGGGCATCTTGCTCCCACTACTGCAGCGAATGCTAGGCTAGTGGCCTGCTTGCCATTAGTCTTACTGCCCTGTGCCTCTGATTGGGGCAGACAGACAGCAGGTTTACACATCTGCTGGACGTGGCAGTGAGCAAGTGGCCACTCACCCTGGCACTTGGAGCAAGGGCCCTGGCACAAAAGTTCCTGCCAAATGCTGTGCAGAGTGAGGTTCATTGTCAGATTTGTCCTCAGTCAGGCTGACCCAGGTGGACATAACAGAGTCCTTGTTCACTGGGGGCCTTGTTACACGGTAAATTTAGGCAGCTTCTATAGCTTTTAACCCCTGGACTGGTTGTATGTTAACACCTTTTACATGGCTTAAAGCACTTGTTATTTGGCTTAACGTTACACCACTCCAGGGCACGATTATCTCTAATGTGCCTAATTTTGCTCCCGTTCCATTAACTTGTGGCCACCCTCCACAACTTTTCCATTCAAGTTGAAATCAGTCCTCCACCATTCATGGAGGCAGTGGGCCATCCTGAGTCAGGGCGAGTGGGGACACAGGGGCACAGCAGGACTGGGCACAGTGCTTCATCCACCTTGGGCATGTGCAGCGGAGTAAGCACTACATCTGTGGAGTGCCTGGCGCCATGGTGCCTCCTGCTGCTGCTCACACTGGCTTTGCTGTTGGTCTGAGCACAGCAAACTGGTCTGAGCTGGGGGAGGAAGAGGAGAGGCACAGCCTCCCTGCTGCTGCTTGGACTACAGTCCATCGGAGCAGCAGCAGGGAGGCAGTGCCCCCCCTCCCCCGAACCATCTTGCTCTACTCCCATCAGGAGCAGAGTTGGATGGAGCTGTGACAGGGAGGTGGTGCCCACCCTCCCTCCCCTCTTCAGCCCCCCAGTTGACTTGGACTGGCTTGTTCTGCTCTTGCTGGGAGAAAAGCCAGTTGGAGTGGTGGCGGAGTGGTTGTGCCCTCCCATCGGACTGGCTTTCCCCTCTCCTTGGCCTCCTCCTGCTAGTTTAGGTAGATACCACTTGCTGTGCTGGCTTTAGTAAATCCCATTCTTGGGGCCTAGCTCTTGTCAGGCAGCACATAGGGAGCCTTAGCAGGGCCTGAGTTTGTCAATTCTATTTCTGGCTGTATGCATAACCATTCACATAGTAGGAATAAAGTGTCTTCCTGTGCATAAGTGGTATTTTTTGGAGTTAGATGACAAGCCTGGTCACCTGGACATCCAGAAAAGAATAGAACACCACCCTTTGACTGCAAATTCTTTGCTATTGGAGCCATCTTGCACTCTCTGTGCAGTGCTTTTCTCTATGGGTCAGGTCCTGGCTAGCTGCCACAGCTCCTGGAATACTAATAAGCGTGTTGCAGGGCTTTCTGTTATTATGTCTGCGCTGGTCCCAGTTGAATAATTTAGGGCCCAAAATTCCAGCTTTGCTCTAATTGCTTTGTTATCTCTCCAGCTGGCTCTGGTTTCACTCATGCCTTGAGTTGCTATTTCTGCGGATCAGATTTATTAATTCTGAGGGTCATCTTGGGGAGGGTTCCAAGGTTTTTCTTTCCAGGGTTACAACCTACCTTTTCTCTGAAGTCATGTGGCTTTTGACAGGTCTCTCCTCATTCAGGCCTGAACACTATTCGTGTCTCTGGAGCCTACATGTGTACTTAGAACCTGCACCTGCAATATGTAACACAGACTAGGCATACGCATGCAAAGTGAACTCAGGCAAAGAATGGATGTGGGGAGACCAGTGGATGTGGTATATCTTGACTTTAGAAAGGCTTTTGATATGGTTTCCCACAGTATTCTTTCAGGCAAGCTAAAGAAGTATAGATAGGATGAATGGACTGTAAAGTGCATAGATCATTGAGCTCAAAGGGTAGATCATCGGGCTGGATCTTTGGGCTCAGAGGGTAGTAGTCAATGGCTCAATGTTGAGGGGGCAGCCGGTATCAAGTGAAGTGCCCCAGGGGTTAGTCCTGGGGCCAGTTTTGTTCAATATCTTAATCAATGACCTGGAAGATGGCACAGAGTGCACCCTCAGCAAGTATGCAGATGACACTGAGCTGGGGGGAGTAATAGATAAGCAGGAGGTAGGGTTAGGATTCAGAGGGTGCATCTATACAAGATGATTTGAGGGCATTAGACTAAATCTACTGCACATTATTGTGGCGGGAAAAGCACATGCGAATGTACAGTAATTTTAGTCTAATATACATTAATGTCACTAAAAAAAGTGTTCATCTGCACTAATGTGCAGTAGCACTAATTATGGCGCATTAAGTTAGTAGCTGTCATTCCAGGTGCTAAACGTAATATGCCGTAATTACGGTGCATTAATGAACATGTAGACATGCCCAGAGAGACCCAGACAAATTGGAGGATTGGAACAAAAGGAATCTCATGAGGTTCAATAAGGACAAGTGCAAAGTCCTGCACTTAGGACGGAACAATCCCATGCACCAGTACAGGCTGGGTGCTGACTGGCTGGGCAGCAGCTCTGCAGAAAAGGACCTGGTGGTTACAGTGGACAATCAGCTGAATATGGGACAACAGTGTGCCCTTGTTGCCAAGAAGGCTAACAGCATCCTGGCTGCATTGGTAGGAATGTTGCCAGCAGATCAAGTGAAGTAATTATTCCCCTTTATTCAGCACTGGTGAGGCCACATCTGGAGTACTGGGTCCAGTTTTGAAGCCTCTACTATAGAAAGGACGTGGACTAGTTGGACAGAGTCCAGTGGAGGGCAAGGAAAATTGTTCAGGGGCTGAGGCACATGATTTATGAGGAGAGGCTGAGGGAACTGGGTTTATTTAGTCTGCAGAAGAGAAGACCGAGGGGGGATTTGATAACAACATTTAATTACCTGAAGGGTGGTTCTAAAGAGGATGGAGCTAAACTGGTCGCAGTGGGGGCAGATGATGGAACAAGGAGCAATGGTCTCAAGTTGCATCAAGAGAAGTTGAGGTTAGATATTAGGAAAAGCTTTCTCACTTGGAGGGTGTGGCAGAATGCCATCTCAGTCTCTCCCCAAACTCTGCTATCAGGCTTATTACCTATCTGGCAATTTGGTTACTACAGTCACTGCAGAGGGCAGGCACCCCTGGCCCCATCTGCTTCAGGTAACCCTGAGTTGTAACCTGAGCTGGATACATTCCTGAGGGAGTGGGAAACCTGCTCCCTTTGCCTATGTGACTGGCCTCACACACCTGGGTGGCGGGGCTTAAACTCCCTATTGTTCTAAGCAATGACATCACGACTGGGAGCGGGGCTAGAGATGGAGGCTTTGGAGTGAGAGGGGGACTTCTTTTGGGGCATGCTCCTACTGGTGCCAGGCTGAGGAGGACCAAGGGCAAGGGGGTGGTGCCTGCAGAGATGCATCATTATCCCCATGCTCATGTGTTTTGTTCCCTTGCCTCAGCTGGTTTTGGCTCAGCAGCACAGGCAGATAGCATATGTGGGATCATCCCCAAAATGATCCAAGACCACACTACCTGCTCACTTCTGGGATGGGCAAATGCTGCCTTTCCCCACTCCTCAGCAGGCAGAGGCACAGCAACAGGAGGAGCAGACTCAGCTGAGCCACTTGCCTCCACAACCTCTACTTCAACCTCCTCTGAAGTGCCTTCTGTGGAAAGAGACCTGGCTCTAGGGAAAACTTGAGGGGTGTGGAGTACAAACACAGATGATTCCCCCTCCTTCCCCAGAATTTCCCTTGCTAGGGCACTGAGATCCAGCTCCAGCTCCAGCTCTTCCTCTGGCACTGGAAGGCTCAGGATGGGAAGTGAAATGTGGGTAGAGGAGACTGTCATGCTGGTGCTGCTTGTTGTCATGGTGGTAGTGGGGGAGGGGGGGTTATGGCTGGTGCTCTTGGAAGGGATGCAGACTCAGGCACAGGCAGTGGCACTGCTCCCCTCTCCTTGCTGTCTGTAAAACTGGAAGCCTCATGACTGCTAGTTGTAGGAAAGAGGCTGCGTCTCAGTTTGGGGTGGTGGGGAACTTACAGCTCTCCCTCTACCCCTTCTTCTGCTCCTCCCTGAAGGCTTGCCAGCTGCCTTTCCAGCATGCTTCATGGTGTCTTTCATAGTGTTTGCCTTGGTGTGCTGGAAAATCTGTGTGTTCTTCTGTAATGTAATATATATTTATGCAATATATGTAGATAATTGTATATGTAGGTGTATTTATGCAGTGTATGTATGTATTTATGTATTTATGTAATAAATAAAATATATAAATGTATGTAGTATGTGTTCCTGAATAAATTCTATATTATAATATGCAATATATGCTGTGCTTCCCTGCACAGTGAATGTAATGCACGCTGCGAGAAAAAGCACAGATTTCTTTTCTGAGGGAAAGAATCAAAATAGACTAACAAAAACAAAAAGAGGATTTGGGGGGAGGAATAAATTGAAAGGAATGAGTGAATATACTAATAAAATAAAAGGGGATAGAAAACAAAAGGTATTGATGAATCCCACTTGCTATGAGCAGGCTAGCAAGTAGGGAGTGATAGCTTTTGTCTGATGCTGCTGAGCTGCTGGAAGACACAGCTCAATAACTGACCCCAAGCCAGAAAACAGCTCAGTTCAAACGATGCTGCCTTTTATGCTGTTTTTCCATCCCTCCCCCTCCCCCCAGAGCACTGGGATTGGAAGGGACCTCAGGGAAGGATCATATTCACTGGCCAGCTGCACATGTCAATATGAGAGCAGTCCTTCCCCTCTCTTCCCCCTCCCTCTCCTTACTTTGTTTCCCTGCAAGCAAGCCCAGCTTCAAAACTCGAAGTGTTTTGAAACTTTTGAAACATTTTGACTACCCTTCTTTCATTTCGAGCCTTTCGTTTCATTTTGATTTCACTGTTTCAAGCTCAAAAGAGTCGAAACAGTGTTGAAACAAAACATGCAGCAAAATTTCTCACAGCCCTAATGTCTAGCTGCTGGGACAAAAATACTCTGCTAAGATGCATGTGTCTTATGTGGTCAGAGGAAAACAGGATTCTGAGCAGCCAGACAAGGCTTAACACATATTGCACTGGAATACCTGGAGGGTCCTGTCCCCCTTCTGTAACCAAGGAACCATCTGTGGAGGTGTCCAAGTGCTGCGTATTGAAATGGGTAGGGAGCTGTGTGGCCCTCCAGGCTGAAGTAGAAATTGTCTTCAGGGATGCGCTAGCTGTACAGTTGCTACCCAATGAGGGTAAAGGAGAATGCATGAATACAGGCAAAGTAGAATACCTCCCTGACTTTGGGCATCATTGCCTTTTACTAGGGGTAGAATTCTGTTCAATGTAGTGAATGACTCAAGCGCAGCCTAATACTAACTCTGAATTACCTGACTGTTGTGCAAGAGTGATTTTATTACTCCTCTGACCTCATAAGTTCCATCATTATAAGAATAAGGAGGTGTCTGTGTGTCTCCAGAAAGTGATTCTATTCTTTCCGTGGGTAATGTAATGTAAGGAGCCAGCAGGGAAGACAAAGGGGAGTGGGGGTGGGTGTGTGAAACTGGGGCTGAGAAGGGAAGAGAGCATAGGGAGAGGGATGGGGAGAAATACAGGTGCTGCAGAAGAGGCAGGGAATAGGAAAAAGGCAAAGCATTTAATAGAAGCAAGAAGCCTGCTGGTTAGTAGGGGAGATGGAGCAGAGGTGAGGCATTTGTCAATTCAGATCCTGAAACCTTACTCACATACCTCAGTCAGGGTACCAGGCTCAGCCACCCTGAAGATGGGAGCTGTGAGCAGGACTGACCCAGCTCAATGGTCTGCCTGTTAGGTGGGGTTCTCCTCAGCTCTGCAGGGAGCAAAGAGTTAAAAGCTGGTGTCTGAAATTTGAGGCAGCTTGGAAGAGCTGAGCTGTATGCACAAAACACATGTGGAGCACTTGTAGCTCTGAGTATTAGCTTCTCTGTATGTGCACCGGCAAGCACTATTTTCCCTCTCCTATGAAAGCAATATTTGCCTGCCATGTTCCTTAACAACTGGGATGTTTACAAAATCTCCCAAATATTTAATAAATCTCTGCTTTTTGATCTGCAATGTTTGTGACACTTTCCCTTAATCACAAGCATCTTCCCGAGATTCCCAGAACCTGCCTGCTCCAATTCAAGGTTTGTTTAATCTTGCCGGAATTTGTACAGTCCTTCTAGGCAGGAATCTTGAACAAAGCAGACAAGCAGAATCAATAATAATTCATGCTTTTGCCACATGAGAGATTTACTGAGGCTCTGGAAGAGATCAGAGGTATGTACTAGAGGCAAGCCTCAGCCTCTTCTCTCACAGCCTGGGACAACTTCCTCTTGAGGCTGAACATATGGGCATGCCATCCTGAGAGGGCGCCCTGCCCTGGCACTGAATTGTTGGCAGGTGTGACTATAGCTGATGCACCAAAGTGCTGATGGCGCTGTCATGGTGCTGGCAGAAAAAGGGAGTGGAGCCAGTGCTGTTGTTGACGCTAGCCCTAGAGATTAGGGCTTGCTTTAGACTCAGTAGGCGTATCAAGATGCTCACGAGATGCTGACTGCGCAGTAGCCAAATAATACTGCGCAGTAGCGCATCGGAGCACGAACAGTGATAATGCCCTAGTGTGTGGTATTATTAGGCTACTGTACAGTAGCTTCACTTAAAAGATGTTTGCTGGCACTACTACACAGTAACTCCGGTTACTGCGCATTTATTTAGTACTTGCTAATACAAATACTAAATAAATGTGCAGTAATGACTGTGCGGTAGTGTCTCGCATAGACATTCTCAGTGTTATGACCAGGGGAGAAGAGAGTGTGCCATTTTCCCCCCAGCCCCAGTTCTCCTCCTGGCAAAGGGGCACAGCTCCCCACTGCTGCCACCGCTGCAAGGTACCACCTGCCCGACAGGGCCCCTGGGGGCAGGGCAGCTAGGTGGGGAGCCCCAAATCTGCTTTTGCCACATGCACAAATCTGGGCATGTGTCCCCCCCATGTGCACCCCCATTTCCCCATGTCCTATGGAAAAGCTGCTCACGGCTCTGTCCTGCTCCCCACCCCAGCCCCATGCACTGCTCTGGCTGGGCAGTGCCCCTGGTCCCTGCCCCACTCCTTCCCTCACTGTGGGGGCCTCAATATGCCCCCTCTTCTGCCCCCCCTCCCCTCTCCCCCCATAGTCTTACCTGAAGGGAGCTGCTCTCCACACTTCCTGGCTGTATTTTCTAGCCGTGTGCATTTGTGCAGGAAGGCACATGCATGTAGGACCCCTTGCAGACTGGAAAGTTGCCAGTCAGCAAAGGAAAATCTGTAATTTCCTGATCCCTGCACATGCTGTGAATCTGGGACAAATGCTGTCCTGGAGTCGTGCAGCCCAGGACTGGGACTTGAGGCTCCCATTGTGGGACTGTCTTGCCCAGTTAGAGATGGGTGGTCACCCTAGTGCCCAGAGACAATGGATCTAAGTTTTCCAGGAAACAACAAGATGGCAGACATGGGACCTTCAGCCATTGAGAATTACTGATATGAAATGGTCTGGGAGATTTGGAAGGTCTGTAATGAGGCCCAACAAGTCACTGATGGTACTGGGGCTCCGCTCCGGGTTATATCTGACCTCCTTTCACTTTGGTACTAGCAGATTTCCTTTTACAAGTCATGGATTGTGGTGGTCTCAATAGGTGTGCACTCTAATTCACAGCCAACTGTCAGACAAGAGACAAATCTGGAGTTGTAGCTGCTGCCTCAGCATGTGCAGGCCAGATATCAAACAAGAGGAAAGACCAAGAGTCATGGGCACTGGCTCAGACTGGTGGGGGATGAATATCAGCAAGAGGCAGGATCAGGACGGAAAACACACGGCAGACTGCTACTACTTCCTTGCAAGTCTCTTAAATAGCTGAACAGCTTCCAGCATCCTGTGTCATGTTCAACATTGGAAATCAAGGACAGGATAGCCAATCAGCCACAGGAACATGGGGACAAGTCATTTTAGGGTGAGCGAACGTGATTTATTACATCCATGATTTTACCCAGGAACTCTGCCCCAGGCTCCCACCTCTTCTGTTGCTCTGTGAAAAATAGCAGTTGAAGCACTTCGTGTAGTTATAAACAACACGTTTTCAGGGGTTCACTTTGGAAATCTCTTGTTCAACTGATTTGAGACTTCTCCAACAGTCTCCACCCTGATATCCGCCCTGACCTACCAGCTCTGAAGCTGATCTGACTTTCCTTGGGGATTTTATAGAGGATGCAAATTGCAGCATTAAATAGAAATTTTGCCAGTTTTAAATATGGCACAGCCCTGGTGTCTCCCTCCATATTGGCTCAGTCTCCTCTTCAATGGAGTAAATCTCAGTCCTTTCATGTCCTGCCTCCTTAAAGGAAGTTTTATACCATAAACTTTTTGTTGTTGTTTTTGAACCCTCTGTCCTCTACTTTTGCACTAGCCACTTTGAGAGGAAGGGGGCAGGTCTGCGTACATTTTTCCAGGCAGTGTTGAAGCGATGATCTCGATGCTGGAATTACAGTACTTCCAGCATTATTTATGCTCCCTAACCTCTTGTTGTGTGAGTGTTGCTGCACACTGAGCTATATCTCTGTGGGCTTGTCTCTGGTGATTATGACAAGTTGCTTTCCTAAGCTGCTATGCTACACTTGTGTATGTGGAATGATTGCTTCTTCCAATGGATATAGTGTTTCATTTGTTCACACGCTGCCATTCATCTAGCTAGGTTAGAGCAGAAGTTTTCCAAAGACTTAACTAACTAAAATCATTTTCTAGCATCTGTAAATTTTGCCACCTTGATGTTCCATACCTTTGATCACCCTAAGACATCCAACACCCTGGCATTTGCTCCTTATTATCATATCACCCTATTGTCATCACTCAGCCAAAATGGACTGATTCAGCTCTTGGCACATCTCCTAAATCAATCCTGATGACTGTTTTTGTTGCTTTTCACTGAACACATTCCAACTAGTCAACATTATTCTGCTAACAGGGTGCTCAGAACTGCACGTAGTTTTTTAGGTGATGTTGCACTAGAACATTTTACAAAAGGTCTATCAGATCTCTGATCCAAGATACAGTGCTTCTGAGCACAGCCCCAACTCATGCTGGTCAGTTCTGCTGCCATATCACGTTGCAAACTCATTTTTCTTTTGTTGTCCACTCACATTCTTAAGTTTCACTGCATTGTGGTTTCCAGGTTTTTCCCTCCCATGGAATTGATTTAAGATTATTTCCCCACAATGGATTAGCTGAATTTTCCAAATAGAAGCTTGCTTTGGTTTTTTTTTCAGTGTGTGGTTTTAATCTTCCTTGCTTTCTCCTGCTCTCCTTTCTTCACTGCCCTTCCCAATGTTCTCAGCCCTTCCCATGGTAAAAGTATCCATGTGATTCACCAATGGACTCTTCAGTCCCTCTTCCAGACCATTAATGAAAATGACACAGACAAAAACTGCAGTTGCCCTACCCAGCGGGCATTATTTACCTGGCATTGACATTTATCCTTACCCCAGACCATTCACCTTTTTTCAGTTTCTGTGGCACTACTGAAGCCAATGAAATATATCTTAATTGCAGATTTTCAGGAGTTGTATCAAACACTGCATCAAAATACAGTTGTAATTTATCAAGTGCTGATACGCTGGACCTGTAATTGTTCCCAAAAAAACAGTCAGGTTTACTAAGCAACGGTTGTTCTTAACAAACACCAACTGCCCAAGTCTCTCATTTTATCTATGGTTGGGCTGTCCAACTTCTAAGTCCCTGGATGCCACGTCCCTGGGGGGCTGCATGGGCTGCACCAGGCATGCCACATGGTTGCCACCCTGCCCTGCCCTGTATGCCCATGGCACCCCTTCTTCCCCACACTGTGCCAGGCTAGTGTGCAAGCATGATTTCCCCCTGACCCTGCAAAGTGTACCAGTGTGGCCACCCCTCACTGCTGCACCTTGTGGACATGATTCCTTCTCTCCCACCCCTGGTATATGTGGCCTAATTTCCTCCCAACCAGGTGTGGCCCTGGAATCATCCTCAGGTCCCCATGATGCTGCATTGCCCTGCTCCCTGAGTCAAAGGCAGGAAGTGGCATCTGGAGGAGGGATGGGGGAACCTGCCTACTGGAGCCAGAGTGATTTGAGCAGCAGCCAGGTGAGAGCTTAGGGGCTGCACATTAACCCTTTGTAGGTCTCATAGCCTGAGGGCTGCCAGTTGGACAGCCCTGATTTACAGTATTTCACGATGTGTTTTCTCATAGTTTTTATCTCATTATTCGATGGAGGACTGCAATGAAATGCCTGGGTGGTTGGGATAGGGTGGATTTTGCTTTTTGTTTTTGAAAGTGAGCCTCATGTTCATATTACTTGCTTGTTGTAGGACTTCTTCAGTTCTGCATGAATTTCATAAGAGAAACACTGCTGGTTCATAAAGGACCTGACCCCATGAGCTACTAAGGACCAAATCCTATTTGATTTTGCACACCCTAATGGCAGTTAAACATCTGTGGAATTGCTGTTTTTGGCCTTTGCATAGAATTTGTGATCAGATTCCATGTACAGTGTGAGGACATGTGCAAAAGCCTCATGACTAGAGGCCAAAGGAGGAAGGTCCTCTCGTAATTTAGCCCAATATCTTAGTGGTTAGAGCACTAGCCCAGAAAATGGGAGATTCATGTCTTTCTAGCCTTTGCGTGCACCTTGAAGGATCTGGAAGTGCCTTTGCTGATTCTTTTCATCATGATTCAAGTTGCAGTTTGTCCAGAAGAGCTGTCTTTACATCAGCTATCACCTGAACTATATCAGGAGTGCTCTATTATTGTTAATTGGCTTGATCTACAAAAAGCAGTGAAGCAGTGGCTGAAAATTTTGCTGCTGGGGATTCCTGTGGGAGCCTAGGGGAAATGGGCACCCAGCTTTGAGCAGTGGGACCTGGAGGGGTAAGAATGCGGACTCTAGTCAGCCTGGAGCTCAAAGCAGGTAATCCCCCATGTGCCCATCACAGTTAGTCTGTGGGATTGCCTTCCCCGAGGGCCAGCCCTGCCTGTGCTGTAGCCTTGCTATGGATGCAGTTAATCCTCAACATCCATATCTGATCAAGCACCTTAACTTCCAGGGGGTTGACCCAGTCAGGGGGTGTGACAGGCAATCACAAGTCTGTTATTCTTGGGTAGTGGGGTCATGGATTGAGGTGGGGGAGATAGAAGTGTGAGAAAGAAACAGGGAAGGAGCAAGTTATCTCAGGAGTGAGGGACTGGGACTGGGACGGACTGGAAGGAGAAGGGCAGAGGCATGGTGAGGGGGTGGAGTGCTGAGCCGGCATGTGGAGTGAGCCGGGGGGATGTCAGCACAAGCCTTGCCGAGTCAGTTGTTCCAGACCTGTGAATAAAGCAGCCCCACTCCAGCTCCGTCTTTCTCACATCGTAAACACATTCATTTCCTTCCCACAATTCCCAGCCTGGGAAAAGCAGGCTGAATTATTCTGTCTCTGGGTCACAGGCTGGGCGTCTCCCTTACTCTCAGCTCATAGTTTGCAGCGCTGGGGGCCCCAGCCTGGCTGGTAACAGAGACCAGCACAACCTCATCACTTCCCAGCGTCCTGCAGATGTGTTGAGTATAGGCCCGGCGCCAGGCCTTTCAGCTCTCCTCTTCACACATACACAGTGCTGGTGTGCAGGACTTGTGCTTCTCAATGCCTCTGACTCTCTTGGAGATGGTGTGACTGTGCTGGCCTAGCAGCTGTAGACTGCCCCTCTCTAGAGTCCAGCCCCAGAAGACCTATACCTGCAGCTCAGCTCAAGGTATGATGCAGTTTAGGTCACTAACAGCCCTCCCCAGCTGAGCTCTCATACTCCCAACACCCCCTGCAGGTGGAAGGGGCAGACAGGCAGCTGCTGGGCTCGGATTAGTACAAAGGGTTTGCCCCATCACTTTTAGGGGCTCCCAGCTCACTGCCAGCCAGTACTCCTGGTGCTTGTATGCCAGGAGTCACCACATATCACAGTCCTGTGGGTCAGGAAGCCTGCTAGTCTCACCATGCATGGCTCATGCCTCACCTGCTGGCCAGGCAGTTGGATGTGTATTTGAAGTGTGATTAACTGACCTTAGTGCAGGATGAAATGTCCCATTGTCTAACTGTGTGCCAGGAAGCCATTACCAAACACTCCAGCGCTGTCTCCCAGGGCGGGTGTGCATGACAGGTGCCGCTGTGCTCTGACCTTTTCGGCTTGGCACGGACTCACTCCATAAATCCTCCTTTCTTCTGAGGCACAGACTACAATGAGGCAGCTCTGATTTAAGATTCTGAGGAGGGGAGGGCTGGTCATGGATACTATCTTAGCTGTGTGCAGAGATGCCAGCAGTTCCAAATTAGACACAATTGTGCTTTATTCCCTGCCACATAGGAAAAATAATAAACATTCCTTGGATCTGCTTTCAGATGCTTGGTGGAATAAATCTCAGACTGCTGTTGTCTCCCTTAACCCTCTGGTCCCACAGAACTGTGTGTTCTTATTCCATGAGTCACCACTTAGTGCTACGGCAACTCTGCTGATAGAGATTATCTGAAATAATATGTGATAGGAAAGTGGCTATGTCTTGGATTCAGCTCAGATACCAGCCACAGGGTCTCCCCACTCCCTCTGACTCTATGGACAGCAGGGAGCCCCACCTGCTCTCCCCTATTGAAAAGGTACTGACCCCATCACCTCCACCTCCTCCCACAGTGTCTCTCTCTATACTTCCAGCAGCATTGCAGAGAGCTCCAGTTTCTTCAGTACCTCAGCTCTAAGTCCATACAGAGCACCTTTCAAGGCTTTGCTTCCTTCCTTTATCAGCCTCAACCCACCAGCATGTGTAGTCACCTCCATTTATCTTATTTTCATCTCCAGCAGTGCCTTTTCTCTTTCCCTTACCAGACACCTGAACACAGACCTAGTCAATGAGAACACCTGCAGATCTGCCATTCTTCAGGTCCAGATGAGATCCCATGGACCAGATCTTACCTCCTCTAAATTGATCTTGTCTGTGGGGCAAAGAGCCTGTGTGGACGATTCCCTCTTGGCGGCCAATCGATTCTTTTGGATCTGTGGATCCATGGAGGTCCTGCAGTCTAGAAGGATGCTGCCACAGGGAGATATTATAGCTCTTACTGGCCCTTCACTGCTGTGGTCTTTCCCAGGATTCATGCTCACGTAACAGTTGAAGGTACTTCAGGTACAAGTGTTTCTGACTGTGATCCTGCTACAGACCTTCTATAGCCACATGCAGGCAGCCCAGTAGCCCGCTATAATTCTTTATTAAGCCAGTTGTTTAAACAAAAAAGCTCAAGAGAGTCCTGCATGCTTGCTGTGACTCACTAACTTCTGCTCTTGGCTCCCCCCAACCACACCGAGCGGAGAGGTCTGAGTGGCGGATGAGGAACCTACAAGCAGGTAAGCTGGGGAGAGTGAGGGTGAGGGGCAAGGAACCAGGACAGCTGTAGGGGATTGGGAAGGGTTTTTTTTCACCCTCCTGTTTTCATATAGCTGAGCTGGATGGGAGCTGTAAGAACAGGCAGGGCAAACAGGTGCACTCTTCAGGGGCGTGCTGGAGTTTGCATGGCAGTTCACACAGAAGGGCACACAGGAGGAGCCCAAGACGCTAGGCATCAGAGGCCTAGGACAAAGACTTTGTGTATATGGAAGAGAAGGAGTCTTACTATGCCGGTAAGGACTTGGTGCTCAGTAGGGCTGTGCAAAGCTTCGGATCATGATTCGGATTCGGAGGTGATTTGGATGATTTGGAGGCCAAGTCTATGAATCTGAATTGAATTGCTGGAAGCTTGAGGCTTTCCAAATCGATTCAGAGCTTCTGAAATGCTTTGGAAAAGATTCATAGCCAATTCGGCGATTCGGCCATAGAGTATAATGGGGAATCAATGAAATAGCTATAATGTTGTTGTTTTTTGTCTGATTTGGATGAAACTTTCAGGGATGGTAGCCTCTGCAGAGAGCATGAAGTCTACCAAGTTTAAAGAAGATCGGTCCAGAGGTTCAGGGGAAACTGCACCCCAAATTCTTGAAAGCAAAACTCAAGTCATGTGTATATGTTATACCACAGCAGGGTGAAAACTGCAGGGGTACTAGCCCCTGGTGAGACCACAAAGCCTGCCAAGTTTCAAGAAGATCAGTGCAGGGGTTTGGGGGGAACTGCACCTCAAGATGTGGACAAGCAAAACTCATGACATGGATGACACTGCGTGTGTTAAGACACAGCAGGGTGAAAGCTGCAGGGATGGTAGCCCCTGCTGGGGCAGAGGTTAGCAGGCTGCATCGGATCAGGGCTGCAGAGGATGAGATTGATGGGTACTTTCATTCCTTACAGACCTGGTCACCTAGAGGTGAGACAACATGGGAGGGACCCGATGCAGATGTATGGAAAACAGTCACCTCCAGAGCCAGGCATTGTACTGCTGAGACAACCCACCCAGTGTAACTAGGGAACAGATATGAGGCCCTGGCAACACTGAAGGAAAGGGCAATAGAGGAAATCATATCCACATCCACCACCATGCAGGCTGAGGGACAACCAGACAGCCGGAGGAAGAGACACCAAGTCATTGTGGTGAGCAACTTCTTCCTGAGAGGAATGGAGGGAGCCATCTGTCATCTGGATCCCATGGCGAGGGAGGTGTGCTGCCTATCAAGAGCCTGGATCTGGGACGTTGCTACAAGGATACTTGAGCTCATTCAGCCCATTGATTACTATCCCATGGTCCTCATCCATGTGGGCACAAATGGTGTGGCCAGGAGTAGTCCAGACTGTATCATGAGTGACTACAGGGTCCTGGAAGCCAGGCTTAGGAAGTCAGGGGCACAGGTGGTCTTCTCGTCAATCCTCCTGGTTAGTGGCCATGGCCAGCACCAAAACACCTGCATCAGAGAAATCAATCTGCAGCTTCAGAGTTGGTGCCATCACACAGGTTTTGGCTTCTTAGACTACAATCTGCACTTCCACAAAAAGGGCATTTTGGGGCTTGATGGTCTTCATCTCACTTCAAAAGGTAAGCATCTGTTCTCTTACAGGTTGGCTGATCTCCTATGCAGGGCTAAGCTAGGTTCGTTGAGGGATGGGGATACAAAGGAAAGAGGGAACCTAGGATCCACAAACCATGAGCCATGTGCTGGAACAGCCCACATAAATAGTAAGGGGCCCAATAAGCATCAGGACAGGGGGTAGCAAGGGCACCCATTGTGGGACTTAAGTGTCTTTATACCAATGCTAGGAGCATGGGGAACAAGCAGGAGGAACACACACTCCTGCTTGCAAACAAAAACTTTGACCTGGTTGGGCTAACTGCAACCTGGTGGGTCCCTACCCGTGATTGGGCAGTAAGCATTGAGGGATATAGCCTGTGCAGATGGGATAGAGTAGGGGACAAAGAGGGGAGAAGAGGGTGTTGCTCTCTATGTTAAGGAGCAATATACATCTTTTATAATCAAGATGGGACCAGAGGAGGGGCACATTGAGGTACTGTGGGTCAGAATACAAGGAGGGGCAGGGGGAAAGGGACTTGGTAATGGGGGTCTACTACAGACTGCCACACCAGGGGGATGGATTAGGCCTAGAATTGTCAGGGCAGCTCTCAGAGGCTGTACAGTCTAGGGACATGGTTGTCATGGGTGACCTAAACTACCCCAACATCTGCTGCGAGGAGCAGTCAGCCAGGTCTAACAGTTCACAAAGGTTTTTAACCTGCATACAGGACCTTCACCTAACACAGGAGTTATACAGTCCCACTAGGGGAAACACCTTAATGGACTTGGTGTTGGCTACAGGGGATGACCTGGTAGGGGATCTGTAGATACAAGGTAACCTAGGGGATAGTGACTATCAATTGATTTAATTTCCTATCTGGCAAAGGGTGAAAAAGATAACCAGCAGATCAGAAGTGCTAGACTTCAGAAAGGCCAACATCAACATGCTCAGGATATTAGTTAGCAACGCACTGATGATCAGGAGCATTGATGAAATGGGGAGTCCAGGAAGGGTAGTCGTTCCTAAAGGGAGCGATCCTTCGGGCGCAGAAAGAGACAATCCTATTGTGCATGAAAGGGGGCAAAGGGGCCTTTTGGCTGAACAGGAAATTCCAATGAGCACAGGAGGGAAACCCTCCCACCAAGTGTTAGCATCGACTTAGTGAAGGGACACATGGAGGGGCTGGATGTATTTAAGTCAGCCAGCACGTATGATCTTCATCCAAGGGTGCTGAAGGAATTGTCCTGTGTCATAGGAGAACCACTGGCATGGCTGTTTGAGCAATTATGGTGCTCAGGTCAGGTCCCAGAGGATTGGAAAAGGGCCAGTGTGGTCCCTATTTTCAAGAAGGGGAGGAAGGGGGATCCAGGTAACTATAGACCAGTTAGTCTCACCTCTATCCTTGGGAAAACCTTTGAAAAAATTATAAGGATCACATTTGTGGGAGTCCAGCAGGAAAAATAACGGTGACAGGCTATTAGCACAGGTTCGTAGCAGGTAGATCCTGCCTAACTAACCTTGTTTCCTTTTATTACCAGGTCACAAAATGCTTAGATGCAGGGGACAATATAGATGTCATCTACCTGGATTTTAAGAAGGCCTTCGATATGGTATCTCAGCCTATTCTCATAGATAAACTGAGTGGCTGTGACATCAATGATTACACGGTCAGGTGGATGGCAAATTGGCTAATGGGATGCACCCAGAGGGTGGTGGTAGCCGTGTTGGCATCGACCTGGAAAGATGTGGGCAGTGGAGTTCCCCAAGGTTCGGTTCTTAGACCAGTGCTGTTCAATGTTTTCATCAGTGACTGACTTGGATGAGAGCGTGGAGAGCACTCTGTCCAAATTCATGGATGTCACCAAATTATGTGGTAAAGTAAACACAGTAGTGGGCAGGGAGTGGAGTCAGATAGATCTGGACATTTTGGACAAGTGGGCAGAGCAGAATAGGATCCAATTTAACAAGGACAAATGCAAAGTACTGCACGTATGGAGAACGAATCACCAACACACTTACAGGCTGGGGGAGGACCGTCTCAGCAGCACTGTAGCAGAAAGGGATCACGGAGTCATAGTTGACTCCAAGATGAACATAGTTATCAATGTGATGAAGTGATCAGCAAAGCTAACTGCACTTTATCATGCATTAGCAGGTGCAGGTACTTCCCCTCTATGTGGCACTGGTGAGGCCACAGCTGGAATACTGTGTCCAGTTTTGGGCACTGCACTTTAAGAGGGATGTGGATAACCTTGAGAGGGTCCAGAGGAGGGCCACTCGTATGGTTAGGGGCCTGCAGGTAAGGCCCTACAAGGAGAGATTGAGGGACCTGACTCTCTTCAGTGTCCACAAGAGAAGGCTGAGTGAGGATCTACAAATTCATTGCAGGAGGACGCAGCAAGGGATACAAGATACTCTGTTTACCATGGTACCCCTTGGAGTAACTAGAAATAACAGCCACAAACTGATGGAGAGCAGATTTAGGTTAGACATCAGGAAGATCTTCTTTACGGTTAGGGTTGCCAGAATCTGGAATGGGCTTCCAAGGGAGGTGGTGCTCTCCCCTACCTTGAGGGTCTTTAAGAGGAGACTGGACAAGCACCTGACTGGGGTCTCTGACCCCAGCACTCTTTCCTGCCTGGGGCAGGAGGTCAAACTCCATGTTCTGCTGAGGTCCCCTCCAACCCCAATATCCATCAGTCTATTAACCTGAATGTGTCTTCAGTATGATCCAGTTTCTTGCTTGCAAACATCTCACTTCTCACAGCAGATCCCACTCATGGTGGCCTTCCACTAGGAAGGGGACCTTGCAAATAATTCTCCATAAAGGCTGAATTGTGCACCCCTGCAATATATGAACCTTCACCCTGGACTTTGCTTTTAGTAGCCATTGAATGTGTGGGGATATTCATTCCACCTGGAAGCAGTCCTAATATTAGAGGGCAGTGACATGTCCTAGGGGCCAGGGATGGGCTACAGAATGAAAGATCTCCTGTTCTTATTGCACCTGATAATAACTTATTATTCTTATCCTTATCTGTGCAGCCTGAAAATGTTAAACAGAGTAAGTTCTAATGGGCCCACTAACTTAAAAAGCCAAATCCTACTTGCCTTACACCAACAGTTCCATTGACTTTGATGGGAGCAAAATCTGGGCTGCTGACTCCAGCTGGATTTCTTGTGAGTGGTGGGAACAGAACTGGGCAAAAGTATTCACCAAAGTGGCAGATTGACTGGTGTGAAGCCTCTGAAACGACTTGCATAGAACTTGGAGACAGCGGCACAGGCAGCCTCACAATCATGGAGTCAACAAATTCTGGACCTCAATCTTGCAGACAAATAAGGGCTAATTGCTAATCTAAAAAGTGACGCTTATTTTGGGACCAATGCATCCCATGGCCTTAAATTTACTTTGTGCAAACAGAGTATGGCACCACCAGGAAAACGTTTACTTTGAACACTAAAAAGATCACACAGCCATGATTCTACAGACCCAAAGCAGTAATAGCAGATGGGAAACCATTTTGATTCAAAAGAGAAGGAAAACAGCAATAATAATACAAAGGTATATAAAGGATGGGAAAAATAGAAGTAACTGGCAGTGAATATATCTTAGAAATTAAAATATGTAGATGTTTGATAAGGGAAGCCAAAGGAATCAAGGAGATATCACTAGACGATAAAGTTAATGATAATAAGATAGCATTTTAAAATATGTTAGGGGAAAAAAATCCCTAACCTAGGTTAGGTTCCTAGGTTAGGTATAGGTGGTAACATTTTAATGTGATATAGAAAAAGCAGAAGTGTTTAGTTAGTTACTCTATTCTGATTTGGAACAAGGTAAAGGACAGCCTACAGAATGGAAAATTTACCAGCTGTAAAAAAGAAGGATGTGAGGCACAGTATTCTAAAATAAGCTTTGCTTTTTTCCAGACCAACTGGCCTGAATAAATTACACACAAGAATTTGAAAGTAACTAACTATCTCTCTCTCTCAAACACTAATATTGACTTTTAATAAGTCTTGGAAAATTAGTGAAATTCCAAAGGATTGGGTGTTTGCAAAAGTTTTCCAATATTTAAAAAGAATAAATGGTATGACCTAACGGTCCTGTAAGCCTGACATAGTTAACATCATGCAGCAGATTCTGTAGTCTATGGATAAAGAATCAGAGGCCAAAAATATACATATTTCATGACTCAACATGTTATCCTGAAAGTTAAGTCTTTTCAAACAAATCTGTTGCCTTTCTCTTGACAAGCATACAAGTTCAGCCAATAAAGGCAAGTAGATACTATGCCTGGATTTCTCTAAGTCACTATACTTGGTTTTACATTACATTTTGATTAAAAAGCCGGTCTGAGATCAAACTAACGGGGGAAACACATGAGATGGATTAAAAACAGGTTCAGTGATCTGTTTCAAAATGTAGTTGTTAATGCGATTTCAGTGAGAGTTACTTACTGGTTGCAGTCCTTCACATAGCTGTTCTTAATTCCATACCATTTATTATTTTTATCAGTGATCTAGATGGTATAAAATCTTTGCTTGTAAAGTTTGCAGATAACAGAAAAACTAGTGGGCTAGAATATGATGAGGAGGACAAGGACCTGTTAAAGAGTGATCTTAATCACTTGGTTAAATGATCACAGTCAAACAGGGTAGGTCAGATCCTTTTCTACATATCAGGTGCTCAAATGGACCTTAGGGGTGCCTATACATGAGCAGAGAGGCTACTTTGACATGCTGTAATTCCAATTACCACACTCCAGCAGCCGCCCATGTTTCATGTATCAGCGCCCCCACACTTCAAAATGGCGGCAGGGAAGCTTTATCTAAAGCTTATTCGACAAGCTTTAGATAAAGCACCCCCACTGCCATTTTGAAGCATGGGGGTACTGATACATGAGATGCTCCAGGCGCTTTAATTAGAGTGGCTCTTGGACCCAGTCTAATTAAAGCACCTCCCCTCCCCACTCCCAGCGCATGTGTATAAATGCCCCATGTGCCTAAGGGTGTGCCAAAGGGTTTAAATTCAGTTTAAACCTGAACCAGACAGGCATACAAGCCTGTTACAGTGGTTTAAAATGTACCTGGAAAATTAAGTACTCTTTTGAACTGATTCACTGTGAACTGGGTCACTATTACATGTGGAGACTAAGCAATTCATGACAAAGATCTTTTCAGTCTTCCATGCATTTCATACTGCTCCTTATGCCCCCATTCCCCCCATGCTGCAACTGGCCACTTGGTACGCAGCTAGAACTTTACTAGTCCTTTTCTTTTCTTTTGTTGGTACTTTTTATAAATAAACTCCCTTGCATTGCTTGTTCAATAAAAGCTACCTTTCTAACAACCAATGGTGTCCCACCCCCTTCTCAACTGCAAGCACACTGCAAACTTCAGTCAAATGCACGCTATTTATTGAACTCACATTTAGGAAAGAAGGGAAAGGAGAAAAGTGACAAAATCCCCAACTGCAGATCACCCACTCAGTGGGATCCCAAAAGCTTGTGGGCAAGTAGCTCCCTCACACACACCATACACCCACTACGAGGCATGCTGGGCTTGGTACTCACTCCTACCTCTTGGTGTCAGAACCACAGCACTTAAACAACTGTGAACTGGTCCCAAACTGTGACATTTGGGAATGGTTCAGTTGTTATGTGTATCTGCACCTGAGGATCCTAGTCAAAACTATTGACTCAACTACTTCTGTAACATGCTGTTATCTTAGAATCAGGATTTAGCCACAAAAACACATCAAGGGACATGTCTACACATGCAATTAATGCTATTTGTCTTTACTGCACAGTAATTTACTGAACACTTGCAGCCTCTTGGGAGCAGATTTGCTCCTTATGGGAATAGCCTGCTCCAGGCCTTCTCCTGTCCTGCTCTGCTCCCCTTCAGCGTCCAGGGGGAGCTGGAGGCTCTGACTACAGCTGCCTATGGCCAGTGGCACGCTTTAAAAGGCAGCTCTGCCTGGTGTTCCCTGACCACCTGCTTTTCTGGCCCAGAGCAGTCTGCAGCATGCTGGCACAGCTCTCTGCAGAGCCCACAGTGTGCAATGGCTGCTCCACTCCCAGGCCCCATTCTGGAAGTCAATTCTGGAGGTCTGTGGTGCCCTCTAGTACATGCTGGGCCACACCATGCTCTGGGTTAACAAATCCCTGGAGGTGGTGGCAGGATTCTGCACCCTGGGCTTTCTGCAGTGCATCAGGGCCCCAGATGGGATCCACATCCCTGCCACCTGTCTGCTCTAGGGGGACTGTCCATACTACAGCTGGTGGGGCTTCCATTTGGTTGTGCTTCAGGCTGTGGTGGGCCACTGGGGTACCTTAAAAAACATCAGTGCTGGCTGGGCTGGTAGTGCCCACAATGCCTGGGTCTTCCAGAACTCCACTGTGCCAGCCCTGGTGCAGAGTGGGCACTTTGCACAAGGTGTTCTGGACCTCCAGTTGGTTGAGCGCACTCTCTCACCCCCTCCTCATCAGGGACCCTGTCTACCCATTCCTGCCCTGGCTCATGCAGTCCTATACCAGCTAGCTCAACCCTCTCCAGACACATTTCAACAGGTGCCTGGGCCAGACCTGCATGCTGGTGGAGTGTGTCTTCAGCCTTCTGAAGGGATGCTGGCACACACTTACTGCCTGCCTTGAGGTCACAGAGTCAACATCCCCTGCATCATCATTGCAGCCTGTGTGCTGCATAACATCTGTGAGGCCTGGGGGGAGCTCTTCTGTGAGGTGTGGGCGAAGGAGGTGCAGTGGGTGGAGGATGCCTGGCAGTGGGAATGCCAGCTGTGGTGGTAGCACCAGTGATGCCCCCCCCCACCCCACTGAGGCCCTGAATGACCAGGCAGTGGGGGCCAGGGCACTGGTGCAAGAGGCGCCAGCAGACTACCTCCTCCTGCACCTCCTGCCATAGACTTCATAGACTTCATAGACATTAGGGCTGGAAGGGACCTCGGAAGATCATCGAGTCCAGCCCCCCGCCCAAAGGGCAGGAAGTCAGCTGGGGTCATAGGATCCCAGCAAGATAAGCATCCAGTTTCATCTTGAAGGTGTTCAATGAAGGCGCTTGAACAACCTCCGGTGGCAGGCTGTTCCAGACCTTGGGGGCTCGGACAGTAAAGAAATTCTTCCTTATGTCCAGCCTGAAACGATCTTGTAGTAGTTTGTGACCATTTGACCTCGTCATCCCTTGGGGCGCTCTGGTGAACAAACGTTCCCCTAGATACTGGTGGTCACCCCTGATAAACTTGTAGGTGGCCATCAGATCACCCCTGAGCCTGCGCTTTTCCAGGCTAAAGAGCCCCAGGGCTCTCAGCCTGTCATCGTAGGGTCTGCTTCCCTGACCTCTGATCATGCGCATGGCTCTTCTCTGGACTCTCTCAAGCTTCTCCACATCCTTTTTGAATTGTGGAGCCCAAAACTGGACTCAGTACTCCAGCTGCGGCCTCACTAAGGCTGAGTACAGGGGGAGAATGACGTCCTGGGATTTGCTTGAGAAGCATCTATGGATGCAAGCCAGCGTTTTGGTCGCTTTACTAGCCGCAGCATCGCATTGCAGGCTCATGTTCATCTTGTGGTCAATGATGACCCCCAAGTCTCTTTCTTCCATAGTGCTAGCCAACATAGCACTGCTGAGCCTATAAGGATGCTGCAGGGTTTTTTTTCCCAAGGTGGAGAACCTTGTGTTTATTGGCATTGAACACCATCAGATTCTCGTCCGCCCACTTGCTGAGCCTGTCCAGGTCAGCCTGGATCACCCGCCTGTCTTCTGGTGTGGATGCTTTGCCCCAAAGTTTGGTGTCATCGGCGAACTTGGCCAGTCCGCTTCTGACTCCAGTGTCCACATCATTAATGAAGATGTTGAACAGTATGGGTCCAAGGACAGAGCCTTGGGGGACCCCACTGGTCACAGGACACCACGATGAGTGACTTCCATCAATTACTACCCTCTGGGTCCGACCCCGGAGCCAATTTTCCAGCCAGTGGATCGTGGAGGACCCAAGGCGACAATTGGCCAGTTTCTCCAAGAGACGATCATGGGACACCAGATCGAAGGCTTTTTTGAAGTCAAGATATATGACATCAATCTCATCTCCCTTGTCCAGGTGATAGGTCACCTTGTCGTAGAAGGAAATGAGATTGGTCAAGCAAGACCTACCCGCAACAAACCCGTGCTGGCTATCCCTTAAGATGTTGGCGTCGGCCAGTCCATTAAGGATGGCCTCCTTAATAAACTTTTCTAAGATCTTCCCCGGGATAGAAGTCAGGCTGATGGGCCTATAGTTAGCCGGATCCACTTTCCTCCCTTTCTTGAAGATAGGCACCACGTTGGCCTTCTTCCAGTCTTCGGGCACTACACCAGAGCGCCAAGAGTTTTCAAAGATCCGCGCTAGAGGCTGGGCTATGATGCTCGCCAGCTCCTTGAGTACCCTGGGGTGAAGATTGTCAGGGCCGGCTGACTTGAAGGTATCCAGCTTCTCAAGATGTTCCTTCACGAAGTCAGCATTAATGGAGGGCAGGGGATCACCCTCGCCCAGACTTCCCGGCCCTGTAGCGGGCACGGGCGTCCCATGGGGCTGATGAAAGACCAACACAAAGTACCTATTTAATAGGTTGGCTTTTTCCTGGGCGTCAGTTGTCAGTTGCCCCATCTGGTTCAGCAGGGGTCCAACGTTGCCCCTGCTTTTCCTCCGGCTCCCCATGTATCTGAAAAAGGACTTTTTATTTATATAGGGTGCTTGGTCAGCCGGCCATGGACCCCAGGCCCACCACACAGTCCCAGCACCATGATCACTGTGGACAGTTTTCAGCAAAAGTCTTTATTTCCGTCCCCAAATACAGACTCCCTCCCACCTGGTGGGATGCATGCATGACTGGGCTGTATACATAGAGAGCTACAGGCTGCACAGAAGGGATCAGGGAGGGAAGAAGGGAGGAAGTGTAGTTCTCTACGTAAAGGAGAGCTATGCCTCCTTGGAGACCCAAATTGGTTTGAAACAAGGGCGACTCAAGACTCTGTGGGTCAAAATATGGGGGATCTGGTTCTAGAAAAGGGGACACCCTGGTGGGAGATCTGAAGATTGAGGGTAATCTGAGAGATAGTGATCATGAGATGGTAGACTTCACTATCTGTCATTGGGTAGGGAAGTCAGCCAGTTGGGCAGAGGTGCTTGACTTCAGGAAGGCTGACTTCAATGAGCTTAGGAAAACAGTGTGAGAGACCCTATGGGAAGAGGGACTGGAGGGGAAGGGAGTTCAGGAATGGTAGACGTTCCTCAAAGAAGTGATCCTAAAAGCACAGAAAAGGTCCATTCCTGTGTGCAGGAAAGGCGATAAAAGGTCTGGGAAGCTCTAATGGCTTACCAGAGGAGTCAAGGAGTATTTAAAAAAGACAAAGGAGCCTTACGGACTGTAGAAACAAGTGGTAGTCACCAAGGAGGAATACTTAAGTATAGCCCACATTTGTAGGAAGAAGATAAGGAAGGCAAGGGTGGTGACCAAGATCAGATTGGCAACCAAAACCAAGGACAATAAGAAGTCCTTTTTTAGGTATATAGGGAGCAGGAGGAAGACCAAGGGAAATGTGGGGCCCTTGCAGAATGGGATGGGACAGCTGATAATAGACAGTCAGGAGAAAGCTGAACTCTTTAATGAATACTTTGTGTTGGTGTTCCTGCATACAAATGGTGGTCACCCACCTGTTTGGATACTGGACAGATGCAGGGGTGAGTGATTGCCAACCAATGGTCAGTGCTGAACTGGTGAGGGACCACTTAGAGCAGCTGAATGTCTTCAAGTTGGCAGGACTGGATGGACTGCACCCGAGAGTGCTGAGGGAATTGGCTGGTCATTGCGGGACTATTGGTGAAGGTATTTGAAGACTCATGGTGCTTGCGAGAGGTCCCAGAAGACTGGACAAGGGCCAATGTAGTACCAATCTTTAAGAAGAGGAGGAGGGAGAATTTGGGAAACTATAGGCCTGTCAGTTTGACCTCGATCCACGGTAAAATTTTGGAAAAAATGTATCAAGAAGTCCATTTGTGAGAGACTGGCAGAAAGCATGATGCTGAAGGACAGCCAACATGGTTTCATTGTGAGCAGGTCATGTCTGACCAACCTCATCTCCCTCAAGTAACAAACCGCTTAGATGTGGGAGATGTAGTTGATATCATATACTTGGATTTTAAAAGGGCCTTTGATATGGTCTCCCATGATGCTCTTACCAAAAAAAAGCTGGGGGATTGTGGTCTAGCAGAATCCATGGTCAGGTGGGTGGGGAACTGGCTAGGGGGTTGAACCCAGACAATTTTAGTGGATGGGTCTATATCTTCTTGATGGGAGGTGGCCAGTGGTTTCCCACAGGCTTTGGTTCTGTGCTGCTCAGCATCTTTATCAATGATTTAGATGAGGATGTGGAAAGCACGCTGGGCAAGTTTGCAGATTATACTAAGTTATGGGGAAAAGTGGTCATGCCGGGGGTAGGATGCAGATCCAAGTGGACCTGGACAAGCTGCAAAGGTGGGTGGAGCGGAACCAGATGCAGTTCAATAAGGATAAATGCAGATTGCTTCATCTGGGGAGAAGTAACCAGTGAAATGAATATAGGTTAGGAGGAGATGTCCTGAGCAGTATAATGGCTGAAAGGGACCTCAGGGTTATGGTTGGTCACAGGATGAACATGAGCCACCAATGTGACGGATAATCTTCAAGGTCTCCAGCTGCAGTACTAGTTGCTGCTGGGCCTTGGCAGGTTCCTGCAGCCAGTGGCGGATTAAGATTTATTGGGGCCCTGGGCAAACATAAAATTGGAGGCTCCTTCATATCCCATTGTAAACATGATAGTCTTTTCTCCAGTGCCCAAAATCTTGCAATTTTTTTTGCAGAAATCTTGTTGGTCTAATTATCGTCTTTACCAAATACTGAATCTAATTTACTAAAATTAGTAAAATTAATTTACTAAAATTAATTTACTAAAATTAGTCAAATTAATTTACTAAAATCTTGTTGGTCTAATTATCATCTTTACTAAATACTGAAACTAATTTATTAAATCTTTACTAAATAACCATCTTTACTATGAGTCCTGATTGCCTTTTCCTCTAAAACAATATAGCTAACTGATAGATTCATGAATGGATCATGCCACTCCTCCCCTGCAACCAGGCCCCAGGTCTTGGGAGCTAGACTCCAGTGGGAGAAGGGGCCTCTTTCTCTCCTGGTGCTGATGCTACCAAGGGCAGGGTAGGCCCCCATGCCCCGTGAGGGAAGCTGAATGGACCTGGCCGGGTGGGTCGGGTGGCACGTGTGCCCGCTTTTCTTCCCTGCTTCCCCCCACACCCACAATGGCCAGAGCTGAACCAAGCAGGGCGAGGGCAAATGTGGGCTGCCCACTATGGGCTCAGGGCTCTCTGCTCTGCTGCCTTTGCGTTGGAGACCAAACTGGCCACGCACCCCCTGCCCACCTGGTCGCAGGAAGCACAACTCACCACCCCTACTACTAGTGGCTGGCGTGGGTCTCCTGAGGAAAACACAGCAGAGTGGAGAGCCCTGAGCCCACAGAGAGCAGACTGCATCCACCCCATGCACAAATCTGGGAGGGCATATGTCCTGAGGGCCACCACTGGGTTGGGTACCACTGATGCAGAACCCAGTGGCCAGAAGCAGGCTGCAGGTGCCATGGGCCCTGGGGACATGCCAGGGATTTAAAGGCCAGGCTAGGACAGGCAAAGAGTCATCCCACTCCCGAGGCTGGAGAAACTCTAAGCCCTGTGCTCCTGGGGCAAGCTTGAGGGTGCCCCCCGGTAGTAGGGCTGACCAGGAGTAAATGTGAAAATTCAGTGCAAATTTGCTCTTGGTCAGTGTCTACAGGTCCGCTGCTGCACAGTACCTACTGTATAGTTAGGTTACTACCTGGATTTTCAGGTAGTAAACTAACTGCACAGTATACTAATTTACTGCATGGTAACTGCCTGTGTGTGGACAGTGATGCTTTACTGGGCAGTAAATTAGTCTACTGCTCAGTAAAGTGTCTCATGTAGATGTGTCCAAGGAGGAGGAGGATTCACTTGACTTTTGCATTACCTGTTTTTTCAGTTACTCAAGCAGGGTGAAATAGGATTGTGCTTAGGTAGCTAAATCCATATACTTAATAGGTGGACTAGGATCTAGCCTGATGTGTTTTAATACAGTCAAGTGCAAGGTAATTAATGTGGGCATCAGGAATGCATGCTAATCTTAGAATATAAGAGACCCTAACTTTGAAAATAGTGACTTGGAGAAAGACGATACTTATAAACTATGGATATCATCATGGATAAATGCCTCTATATGAAATGCCAGTACAATGCTTTGGCCAGAAAAACCAACCCAATCCAGGGATATATAGAAATGGGAACATGAAATAGGAGTAGGGAAATAATCTTACTCTGCATTGGAAAAACCATTACTTGAATACTGTGGTGCTGACACTTCAAGAAGACTGTGGAGAGAGTTCAAGGAGGTCACAGAAATAATTTGGTGTTGGAAAACAAGCTTTGTGATGTGAGGCATAAAGAGATCTTACTGAAGAGAAGGTTCAGTCATGTCCCAGTCTCTTTTTTGAGATATGAAGATATTTCATGGTGGGGGAGGGGAGGCTTTTCAACTCTGCTGACAAAAGTATAATGAGTTTTAACAGCCAAAGGCTGAAACTAGCCAAAATCAACCTTGAAATAAGATGTAATTTACTGGCTTAGGCATTGGAATGGCTTAGAAGTAGAAGTGAGGGACTTACCATGCCCATCATCATCCTTTGCAAGTCTTGTGGGGAGCAGGTTTGCTTGCATTGCAACATGCTCAAAACACTTGCACTTTATCATTAAAATAAGGTTTAGAATGAAATCTCATGCTTCAGGGCTTCAGTTTGTCACCTATAGGGTTCAGGAAGGAATTTTTCCCCCAGTACATAATTTGGCTTCCAGTTTGTTTTTTCTTCCTCTGAAGCTTCAGAGATTGGTCAGGGCTGGACAAAGGATACAAAGCAGAGTAGGCCAGTGCTCTGATGTGGTACAGACACTCTTCTGTGGTGTCTGGCTCATGTGTTTTTTCTCACAGGCTGCGGGCCAGGCTGAGCACTACTTTCAGGGGCTGGAAAGGAATTTCCCTTTAAGTGAAACTGGCAGGGATCTTGTTACCCTGCTTCCTCTTATAGTTCTGCTGGAGTTGTAAGAGCATATCTTACCCGCCTTTCATGCTACTTTCCGCAGACCCTTCCCTGAACCATGATGCCTGCACTCTTGGTCCTGCTGCCTTTAGCTCTGCATTGGTTTCTCTCTTGTTTTGATCCTTTCTCTGGGGAGTTCAGTCACTTTTCTACTTGAGGCATTTCTCATCATTTCAAAGCATCACAGACAGTAAGGCCAGAAGGGGCCATGAGATAATCTTCTCTGACCTCTGGTATATTACAAGTTTCAACCATTTAGCTATATTAAGAGTAAAGACTTTAGTTGGGATAAGTTTATCCTAAAGGACAAACATTTTCCAGGGCTAGAGGGACCAAGACTTGAAGCACCATGTCCCAATGCTGCAGGCCACCCAAGAACAAAAAGTAGCAATATGTGCAGTTACTGAGGATGCAGGGACTTCCTGTGAGGAGGAGAGCATCTGAAATATGACTTCAGCAGATACATAGTGTCCTGGGCTGCAGAGGTAGACCACAGCCAGTCCACTGCCATTTTAATGGTTCTGCTGTTAGACCAAGGACCAATTTGATTCTAGCTGCATGGTGGAGTCTGCTGCAATGTAATCCGAGCAATGCTGATAAGCAGGAAACTAGCCTGTGGTAATGTGGCAGGCGCTAGTGATGTGCAATGAGACCATTTTGAGGCCAGTGGGCAAACACAGGCTGCTGATAGGAACCTCACAAAACACATCTGATAGCAGCCAACATTCAGGAGAGTAGTCATTGGCAAGCAGCCAACATCCAGCGCAAGGTGGCACAAGCCTGCAGCAAGGCAGCAGCCCTGGACTTCAGGAGGGCAGATTTCAATGAGGGAAGGAGAATAGTTGGGGAGGCACTGAGGTCCTGGAGGGGAGGGGAATCGGGTGTCCAAGAAGAGGGATTGTTCCTTAAGGAGATGATCCTCCAAACCCAAAGGGAGGTAATCCCAACAAGGATCAAAGGGGGCAAGAGGGCGCAAAAGCCCCCATGGCTCACCAAAAGCATATGGGAACATCACCTAGCTAAAAGGGAGGCATACACCCAATGGAAGGGAGGGGCCATCACCAGGGAGGACTATACCTTGGTTGCTCGGGGCTGCAGGGGGGCAGTCAGGAAGGCCAAGGCGGAGATGGAACTGGGACTAGCTACCCGGATCAAGGACAACAAGGAGTCCTTTTTAAATACATAGGGGGCAAAAAGAAGGTTCTGGGTAATGTGGGGCCTCTGCAAGACACTCTAGGAAATCTGTCATCACACCAGGTGGCAAAGCTAACCTATTTAACAATTTCTTTGCCTCCATTTTCCTGAACAGGGACCAGATCAGCCTGTCCGCTGGGACCCCCCCTCAGGCCCCAGGGGAGGCACACCCAGGCCTAGGGTCAGTGAGGATCTAGTCAGGAAACTTCTGGAGGGACTGGATGAGTTCAAATCAGCTGGTCCTGATGATCTCCACCCCAGGGTGCTGAGGGAATTAAGCAGAGGTCATTGCGGGACCCCTGGCACGGCTTTACGAGCACTTGTGGTGCTCTGGTGTGGTGCAGGAGGACTGGAAAAGGGCCAATGTGGTTCCCATTTTCAAAAAAGGGAGGAAGGAGGACCCAGGAAGCTATAGGCCAGTCAGTCTTACCTCGATCCTGGGTAAGCTTTTTGAGAGAATTATCCTGGCGCATGTCCATGAGGGGCCAGCAGGGAAGATTATGCTTAGGGGCAACCAACATGGGTTCATTAGAGGCAGGTCCTGTCAGACCAACCTGGTGGCCTTCTATGACCAGGTCACAAAATCCTTAGATGCAGGGGTAGTTGTGGACTTCAGGAAGGCCTTTGACACTGTCTCTCACCCCATTCTCATTAAAAAACTAGGAGACTGTGGTGTTGACACCTACACAGTCAAATGGGTCGCTAACTGGCTGGAGGGCTGCACCCAGAGAGTGGTGGTGGATGGGTCATTTTCAACTTGGAGAGATGTAGGCAGTGGTGTCCCCCAGGACTTGGTCCTCGGACCCGCACTGTTCAACATCTTCATCAGTGACTTGGATGAGGGGGTAAAAAGCACCCTGTTCAAATTTGCTGACAACACTAAGATATGGGGGGAAGTGGGCACGCTAGAAGGGAGGAATAGGTTGCAATCAGACCTAGACAGGTTACAGGAGTGGGCGGATGAGAACAAGATAGGTTTCAACATTGACAAGTGCAAGGTACTGCACCTGGGGAGGAAGAACCAGCAGCATACCTACAGGCTGGGGAACTCCCTTCTCGTCAGTGCAGAGGCAGAAAAGGATCTTGGAGTCATTATTCATGCCAAAATGAATATGAGCCAGCAGTGTGGGGACACAGTCAGGAAGGCCAACCACACCTTGTCATGCATCCACAGATGCATCTTGAGCAGGTCCAAGGAGGTAATCCTCCCCCTCTATGTGACACTGGTCAGGCCGCAGTTGGAGTACTGTGTCCAGTTCTGGGCACCGCACTTCAGGAGGGATGTGGACAACTTGGAGTGGGTCCAGAGGAGGGCCACCCGCATGATCAGGGGCCAGCAGGGCAGACCCTACGAAGAGAGGCTAAGGGACCTGAACCTGTTCAGCCTCCACAAGAGAAGGCTGAGGGAGGATCTAGTGGCCTGTTACAAACTAGTCAGAGGGGACCAGCAGGCATTGGGGGAGTCCACATTCCCCTGAGCACTACCAGGAATGACTAGAAATAATGGTCACAAGCTGGCAGAGGGTAGATTCAGACTAGACATCAGGAGGCACTACTTCACAGTCAGGGCAGCTAGGATCTGGAACCAACTTCCAAGAGAAGTGGTGCTGGCTCCTACCCTGGGGGTCTTTAAGAGGAGGCTAGATGAATACCTTGCTGGGGTCGTTTGACCCCAGTACTTTTTCCTGCCGTGGCAGGGGATTGGATTTGATAATCTACTTGGGTCCCTTCCAACCTTACCAACTATGAAACTATGAAACTATCTAGGAGAGCTGGGCAGTAGAGCAGGGCAGCTGTGGGACTGAATACAGCCAGCATCAGGATCAGTATCTTCATATGCAGGAGGAGGAGCCCTGTGCAGCTTTCTGAATAGACCCCACTTCCCACCCCCTGGCACAGCTTGTGACACTGCTAAGCTGCAGAATTGCATCAGCCCTGGGGGAGTAAAGAAGAGGCATCATTACATCTGCTTGACCCAGCTGTGGGAAACCAGAACCCTGAGGATGGGGAGAAAACATACAGGTAAACTGAGCACCAAGAAGTCATCAATGATTACCAAGGACTTGAGACCACAACACGCAATCCATCCTGGGCACAAGTGTTCACTGTTTGTGACACCAGGAATAGGTTGTGGCTGGCTGAGCTAGATGAGCAGTCCAGCCACCTGACCGTCTTTGTTCCATGTCTTTGGGCAGAGACTGCTGGGCACAAATGTCTATGAACAGCACCTCAGGCCCAAGGTGCTCCATAGTAAATGGAGCTGGGTATTAGAAGGACCCCTGGGTCACATCCAGACTAGGGTGCATTTGCCTGTTATGGAGTCTCAAAGCAGTTTGAGATGCCACAACAGGCATGCTGGGAACAAAAAAAATGCCCCCTGTGCTGCGAGCTCTAAATTTGATACCTGGAAATCCAGGTATAAAAAAAATAATGCGTGGAAAAAAAGTGGTGCAGGGCATGGTTCTGTAGTGTGCCCTGAGGCAACTAGAGGCTGAGTCCTCCAGAGAGATGCTTTGGCATCCAGTCAAAGTGTCTCTATGGTGTCCCTGCAACATGCTGGGGCAAACAGGAGTGGGGCAAGGTTGCAGCATGACCTGGACCTGGGTGCTGTCCCTAGTAAGTGTGGGGGTGGGAAGGACTGTGGTTTCTGGGGTGGTGTGAGGTTTGTGGTGGGGTTTGTGGGGGTGGGATTTCAGGTTGGGTTTGGAGTGGGGGTTGCCACACACCCATCCCCAGAGCTGGCAGCAGCAGCCAACCGGGCTGTGCCCACTGCAGCACAGCCCAGTGGGGCACAGTGCTGCCTGACACATGGGCATGGCTTGTGCTGCTACCATGGGGTGCTAGCAGAGCAGGCTGGGCAGGGCCTGTGGGTCAGGTGGCACTGAGCTCTGTGGGGCTGTGCTGGCTTCAGCTGCCAGTGCTGGGGGCTGTGTGCCACAGGGGGTGGGGGTGGTGAGGGGGCAAGCATGTGACGGCCCCCCCTCAAGCCCCCCACACATACCTACACACCCCCATCTCCCAATGCTCCCCATACTCCCCACATACCCCACCCCCCACACCCACCTACACAACCCACATCTCCCCATCCCTCCCACACCCACACACACACCCCCATACCCTCCACAAACCCCACATCCCCCCACACCCTCCTCCACACACTTACAAACCTCCCCCACACTCCACACACACATACACACACACACACCTTCCCACCTGCCTCCTGCAAACCCCACAGCCTCCCACACCTCACAACCTGCATGCCCAGCTGTCAGACAGGATGGGACCTAATGGCAGGAGCCATGGCTGAAGGGGCAGCTGCTCCTGGTTCATGAAGAAGTCAGGGGAAACTCTGATTTTTTTATGATAAAAAAGCAAACATCAAAGCATATAGATGTTTAGTATTTATTTTACTATGATGATAGAGGCAATGGTAGGCTTCCAAATTGCTTTAAAATTGTAAATATATCAATAAATCATTACCCAACTGATCAGTCTCTCTCTCTCTTTCTATATATATATATGGTGGTGTTTTGTTTTAATCGTGGAAGAACATGGATTATTAGGTATTTTAAAGAATGAATTGGGGATTTTTTTATCAGAGAATTTGCAATTTTTAAACAGTAAACACCAGGATTCCTGCTAATGAGGCAAGTGGCAGGACCCAGGCAGAGCAGCCTGCCCAGAACTGGCAGCAGGGACCCATCTAGAGGGAAAATAAGTGGGTGACCTCCTGGCCATTTGGGGCCAGGAAGACATGCTTTGACAGTTCAAAGCAGGCCACCACACTGAGCACATCTACCAGGCAATAACTGCCCAGATGGCAGGGCAGGGGCACACAGGGCAGCAGTGCTGTATGAAGGCCAACTGTGCAGCCACAGCCCACTGGCATCTGGCTCAGAGGTGTAGACAGCTTTTCTGCAGTGCCT
The DNA here is from genome assembly GCF_030867095.1 of Alligator mississippiensis. Taxonomy (NCBI): domain Eukaryota; kingdom Metazoa; phylum Chordata; order Crocodylia; family Alligatoridae; genus Alligator; species Alligator mississippiensis. The sequence continues at coordinate 28,038,237 of NC_081837.1, read as the reverse complement.
ATGTTACAGCCCAGGCAGCCATGTGGTCCCCATCTAGGTCTGGCTGTTGCAGGTAGCAAGAGGCCATAGCCAGGCAGTAGCCCCTGCTGCCAGACTGCTGCAGTGGGTAGAGGGTGCAGGGGCCACTCTAGGTCAGGGATGCTGCAGCAGTCCAGCTGGCACAGGGGCTAGTGTGCCCATATGTCAACTGGTTGGGCCTCAGAATCTCTTGAGAGCAAATAGCCCTGAGCTGCTCTCCAGGGCGGTTTTTCATACTGCACAGGTGCTGGCCCCAACTTGCATCCCCCCTGGCTGCAGGTCTAGGAGGAGCTGGGCAGGGTCAGTTTGCCCCAAGTGGCACAACTTGCCCCACACCAAAGTACATGTTCAGGCACATGTGCTGAGGCACAAATCTCCGGCACAAATTTGTGCTGCTGCTATTTGAGCTGCTGCAAGTGCATGTGCCTGCATGTGTGGATGCACCCCTGGGTATCAAAATTTCAGCCAAGAGCATTCTCATTGTAAGAGAAGGAGATGCCAAAGAAGAGGCCATCCAGGACCATGACACAGAGCTGTGGTAAAGCCTAGGCAGATTCAGGGAGAAGAATATTGGGCTGAATGTAAATGAGATGCAGCTCAGGAGAGCTGGGGTCCCTAGACTGGACACCTATTGATGGAGGCTGAAGGCCAAGAAGCTAGGGCTGCTTGTACATGCCACAGGGGTTTAAGTCAGTTTAGTTCTCCCAAAATTGAAATGGTGGGTTTTTTAAAACACCGCTTCAATTCAGGGAGAATTAAACCAAACTAAACCCCGTGGCATGCACACAAGTGTAGGGGCCCAATCCTTACCTGCCTCTCTGGTTGCAGGGGTGGGGGTGAGCTGCCAGCGGGCCGAGTGGTCCCTGAGCCATGTGGGGGCCCTCCAGGAGGCACCCACCTGCTGGCACCCTGCCCGGGTGGTCCCAGGGGGCATTGCAACTGTGGTAGGAAGCACTGTCCCCCTTCCCTGCACAGCTGCGAAGGGAAGCACCGGGCCCCTGTACACCTCAGGCCAGCAGGCAGGCTCTGGGGAGGGGGAAAAAAAAAGATCAGGCTTGCTGCTTTTTTTTTTCTTCCTCTTCAGTGGAGCCTGCCTGCATGGGCTGCTGACGGGTCCCATAGCCCCTGAGCTGCACGGGGCCTGCCAAACCCTGAGCACGTTGGCTTCCAGTGCCCCGTGCACTCTTGCACTTTGTTATGTAGGAAACTAAAACACCTCAGAGGTGTTTTATCTTGCTACATACCAAAGTCATTTAAAGCAGAATTATGCCGCCAAGTGTGCAAACAGCAATGCCATTAAAGCGGAATATGCTGCTGAACGTACAAACAGCAATGCCATTAAAGTGGTACAAAAGGGCATTTAAGCCACTTTAAGGGCCAATTTTGTGGCATGTACAAAGGCCCTGGAATTACAATATACTGCATCAGCAGATGCCATAGGAGCAGTATTGATGCAATCCAGGCACTTGAACAAAGCACTGAGCAGGACGAGGAGCTGCAGGAGGTAAACAACACTTTGGACTAGTCAGACGCTAAGGAACCAGTGCCAGCATAAGTGACCTCTGCTACAGATGTGGGATGTGCTGTATGTGCCAAAAAGGACTTTGCTGTATCAGTAAAACAAGCAGGCATAGGATGAACATATACTTCACATATGGTGTAGAGGCATGCCTGAGGCAAGCCCAGGAGTCCATGTACTGGCCAGGCATGAACACCTGGCAGAGAGTATGTGCAAAGAGTACAATGCTTGAAAACAGCCTCCTGGAATCTCAACCTGACCCCAGGAAAAGGTTGGAACACACCAGTTCCTTTTTAGTGACAGGAACTGCATGGTCACAGCAGATTGCTGCTCCGGTCTTTGGGAGGGGGACCACCTGGAACACAATCAGCAAGAACTGTGATCAGGAAGGTGAAAGCACATTTCTCAAAGCACAAAATGCCTGACACTCTCTGCTCAGATCCTGGGTTGAGGTGCACTGTAGTGGATTCAAACAATTTGGTGCCAAATGGGAACTTGGGAGCAAATTGTCTTTTTCTGGCCATGTCTACATGAGGCGCTGACTGTGCAGTAGCCCCAGACTACTGTGCAGTAGTGTCACATGGCAGCAATGATGATGCAAAACTACTGCACAGTAGTCTTGGGTTATCACTCAGTTATTTAGTACTTGTGCAGTCAACATCTTGCGTAGACACAGCCTCTGGGTGCAAACCAGGCCCAGAAAGAAGTAGTCAGCAGTAAAGCCAGCTAAGAGACTGGTGCCAAACACAAGCTAAACAACCTACATGCTAATATTGAACCTTTGCAATACACTTTTCCAGGCCCACTGCAGCCTACCACAAAGTATGCTGAAAAGGACACAAGGGCAGTTAAGAGAGTGCTGGGATGTGCAATCAGTTAGAAGGAGACAAGGACCTGAGGCCAGCATGCACATTTGAGAGGGTCTGGGTCCAGCCATTTAATGAGCACACAAGACAATGGCAAGGCCGGTGGTCTGAGCTGCAGCAGGACACAGTTTGTATGAGACAGCTACTCCAGAGTAATTTACTCTAGAGTAAACCCACCCCGCAGCATTTGCACATGTAGACACACCCACAGGAAGGAACTCCCTTCCACAGCTCTGCCCTACTTCAGTCTCCTCCACTGGTTTTTGAATGGCCATGCTGGTGTGTTCAACACATCTGATCACCAAGATGGTGGCTGCTGCTCAGCTCTTTGGGTGACATAGAAGTGGTTTGGTGCAGATAAGTTTCTGCCATTGCGGTTCTCTTTAAAAACCCATCTTACTTCCTTTCTGCTCCCTGCCCCCCCCGCCCCCTTTTCCCCCAGTTTATAGGGGTCTGCACTCCCCTGCTTTTTCTACTTCACGCTTCTGCACTTTTGCCCGCACCTTCTATTCCAGCCTTTCCTTGTCAATGGCTTGAGAACCTGACAAGAGTCTGCCCAGGGCTCTCCGTCACTCCAGAGAGGAGCTCCCTGCTCCTCTCAGCAAGGCCTCCTGGTCCCTCTTTGCTGGCATGAAAAGGCACTTAGCTCAGTCAGAGGCAGTGGTGTCTTCCTGCAATGCTTACAGTTTCTTCAGTTCTTGTTTCTGGAGTAGCCAAGGGACAGAAAAGGCATTGGACAGTTACTAAAGATCCTGTTTATAGCCAGCTCAATGTTCAGCATCCTGCCTGGTGCCATTTGTACAGCTAATGCTCTGGACAGTTACCAGAGCCAGCCTGCTCTTTGATTCCATGGCACCGAGTCAGAAACAAGAAAGGGAAGACTAAAATAGACTCGGAAAAAGCAAGCAGACAAGAGACCATGTACTGTGTTAGAACAAGAGTGGACTTGGCACTGCTCTGGGTGAGGTATAGTGCTGGAGTGCTGGCTGGCACTGACTGGGCACTTATGGCACTGTTGAAGGGAAGCTTATGGGACCCAAGTCTGGGCTGGTGCTGGCAGTGTGATTCTGTGGGAGGTAGCTGCGCTAGGCCTGAATGCTAGTGTAACCCCTCTTGTACTGTAGAAACAAATGGTTCAAAATGCCTCCATTTGGGAATGTCAGGAAGATCCTCTTGAGCATACTCAGTAGGGATATGGCTGGCTGATCAAACTTGGCTGCAGACCTTGGAAAAAACAATACTGGTGCCCTGTGCAGGGGCAGAGTGGTGCACAAGGGGGGCCCCCTCTGATTGGCTGCCCCATCATCTACTGGGGTAGAGCAGCCAATCAGAACAACTTCAGGAGTCAATGAGGGTGCTTGCCTCTCCTTTCAACAGCAGTTTTCACAAGTAAAAGAGCCCAGCGGCTCTGCCCCATCCTGCACCTCCCTGTTGTGAGCAATGTCCACCTCAGCTTACTGCTCCCAGGGCTTCCTCCAAGCCCACAGGGTCAGGGACATGCTATTTGTGCTGCCTGCCACTGGACCCCAGCTCATCTATTCCCTTTTCACAGAGCAGATGGAGCCGAATGGGAAATGCCTCTTAAATCATCTGGTCCTGTCAGCCATGGCCTCCCTGTGCCCGTGGATAGCTTGTAGACATCTCAAACAACAGGGCTCTATGCCCAGGCCTGCACCCTCCAGCTATCCCAGGGGCACCACTTAGCAGCACCATCTCTTTCTCCTTCCCCCTCCTGGGAGGCTGCTCCACTGCCTAGTCACCTCACTGCTTAGGAATTTCTCCTGAGGTTTACCTTGTGTTTCCCTGTCCTTATTTGCACCTTTCAAGCCACCTTTATACATGCCTCCCAAATGGCTTCCCCTCTCCCTGATGCTTTCTCTCCTGTTCTTTCCCAACTGCTGCCCTGCAAGACTGGCTCAGCTCTTCAGACCCCTACTACCATCCCCTCCCAGCCACCTGTTGCTACGCTTTGATCTTGCTACAGTTTGTCACCATCTCTTTGGAATGGTGCTGGGCTGCCCAGGGGACAGGCTCCTGGCACCGACACTCCTGGGGAGAGGAACCACTGTGCTGTGTTGGCAGTTACTGCTACATCCTCTGCCAGGTCCCCATTGCAGCTGGCTCACATTCCCATCTTCTGAGATCTCAAGGCTCCCCCAGTTTTTGGCATGCTTCCCTCTGAGCTGTAATGGCCAAACCCCTGCACCTATCAACCTAGGGATGCACCTACACAGGCTGTTAATGGGCAGAAATAAACTTCAGCGCACAATGCGTTGGAGTTTATTGCTCCTTTGCACCACGTTTGAACATGCTCCCAGGACCACAGCACACCGAGCTGGGTTGGAGAAGCCCCGGCTGGCAGGGGGTCAGCCTGCCAGCTGGGGGCTGCTCTGGTCCAGCTCAACGTGCTGTAGGGAAGCCGGATGGAGCATGAGGGTGCTTTAGTGTGGGGCTAGCCAGCAGGCAGCCCCTATGCTGAAGCATTGTTGTGCCCCAGCCAACCCTGTCAGCATTTACACGTGCATTGCTGTGTTTATAAGAACTAACCTATGGCAGAGTTAATTAATTTACTCTGTCCTAATGGCACTGCCCAGATGGCCATCATTTTTCTCTGCAGTCTCTGGGCTGCTAGTCTTCCCTTTGCCTGTGATCCAAAGTTAATGAGCTGCTCAGTACCTTTTGTTCCAAGCCAGGTGCAGCACCCAGGTCCTCACCTCCTATATGTGGTTCCTAGTTAACATGTCACATCTTGATTCCTTACATGTGGTTCCTAGGATAACATGTCATGTCTGAATTCCTTACATGCAATTCCTGGAAAACGTCACATCTGGATTCCTTACATGAGATTCCTGGATAACATGACATGTCTGGATTCCTTACATGTGATCTCTGGCCAAGACTGGAGCTGGCACAAGACAGTTTCTTTATGGTTTAGATGGATTTTTTTGGAGATGTTGAAGCTGTGACCTGAACCACTGGCTCCCTCACAAACTCTCTCTTTTACCTCAGCTTTGGCTGCTCTTGGCTGGGAGCCTGGCTTGAAAACAAAGATCCTATCTCCCCCACACCCCTTGGGCTTTGGAAGTGCTGGCGGAGCACACACTGCCCCTCTCCAATCACCGCTTACAATAATATTTTTCTCTAGGATTGAGCTCGGAATAACTTTGTTTTGACATAATCTGAACTAATGCCTCCCCTGGCAATGACAGTAAACACTCGACAATAAGTCCCAGTGCAGCCACTTGGCTCCTTCACTGAGAGGCTCCAGTGGGAGGGAGGGAGCCATGTCTAGAAAAAGGGATCCTAGGCCCCCTGAGCGAAGGCAGGATGCAGGGTAACCTCAGGGGGTTGGTCAGGTCTCTCCTTCCACTTCGTAGCCATGTCCCCCTGCCCCACATCACAGAGCCGGTGATGAAAAGCCTGGCAGAGGGCCAGTGCTAATCAATTTCCATGGTGCGGAGAGTTATTATGTCTGCAGCAGAGTGGCAGTTCCAGATTAAACACTGTCACTGCATTGCTATTTAGGATCCCAACGCTCGCTAATTTAAGTACAGAGCCTGGAAACTGTGAGCTCTTCTGATACTGGCATCACGCTGGGCTACCAGCGTGTGCCTGCCTGCAGAGAGTGCCTCATGTTGGCATCAGGCCGGCATCTCTAATTTCCACCACCCCAGATGCCAGCACTCCTTTCCTTTGCTCCTCTGCATTGTCAGAGCCCCTGGGCCTGGGGAGAATGCCCCTGGCTGGCACTGGGGAAATTTCTAAGGCTAGTAAACGGGCTCTCAAGGGCTCCCTTACAGCCATGTTTGGAGACAGGCCTTAGTGTAACTTAGGGAACCTTTCCCCACAGAGCCTTTCCTCTGTGTGCTCAAGCATCTGTGGGGTTGGAGAGTACCAGGTGCAATAGGTGTTGGGGGTAATCAAGGCTTCCTCTGTCCAGGGTCCTGCCTTAGGCTTTGGGTAGTGCTGTGTCAGACCAGACTGGCTCAGCTCCTGAGCCCTGCCTGCAGTCTGGGGAGAGCTCATCTCAGCCAATGTCAGGCAGGTCAGCGTGGGGCCCACAGCCCAAGCACAGATGCAAACACAGTCCATTGTTCCTTACTTACTCTAGTTCCATAATAGACATTGTGTGGGCCCAGGCCTGCTACTGGAGGCTATGGGCTTTGCAGCATATTTCCTGTTGTCCTAACCCTTGGTTTGCTGCCTTCTTCGTGGGGCCCTGCAGCACGTGGGTCCCTGTTCCATAGGCCCCCTGCCTTCTGTCCAGGCCCAGCTTTTCCTCATCACTCCTCATTTGAACACCCCATGAGGAACTCCCAGCACTTTTACTGGGCCTGATCTGGACCTTTACTGACCCAGGAAAAAACAGGAAAACAGCCCAGTTGGAATCATGCTGCTCTAGCCTCATGGAAGATGGTGGGTGGGGGTGACAGAGTAATTACCTTTCCATTTCCATTCCTCTCAGCAATTCCTCTTGAGCCAACCATGACTCTGGCTATGACATCAAAACTGGCTGCATGGATACTGCTCTGGGTAGGCTCAGGGGACCAGCAGGAACAGGGCAAGGTTCACAATTGAAGGCCTCTGGACAGTCACGGAGAGCTCAACCTTCCTGTCTTGGCTTGGGGGTTGGTGAACAGGAGGGATCATCAGTCCAGAAGAGACAGAATACCTGTCTGGGTGTGCGAGAGAGATGAAGTGAGGGCTGGGTCAGCAGTGGCAGGGCAGGGTTGGGCAGGGCAGGGTCCTGTTTGGGGATGGGAGGTGGCTGATCCTGCTGGGTGGTCAGAAAGTAAGAAGTGGGGGTCTCTGAACCACCCTTTCACTGCCCAGGAATGGCCAGGGCACAGAGGGCAGAGTCTGGTGTCACAGAGATCCCAGTTCTGAGCACTGTGCATCTATTTGAAAGCTGGAGGCAAGTTTATGCAGTATAACTGATATATAATTTCTTTCATGCTTTAGATAGAGCTGCCTTTCTGTGGAATATGCAGGTTAGTAAAAATGGGTTACTCCTTTGTTATGAAATATGTTTTTGTCTTAGCAGGAATTAATGCATTGACCCAAATCCAAGAGGACCTCAAATTTAAGATGAATCCACCAATAATTAGATTCTATACATAGAAAATTATACATTTGTTATAATTTTCCATGTGTAGAATCTAATTAGTGAAAGGTCTTCTTAAATTTGTTTCCCCTGTTGCTGTGACAGGGAAAACAGTGGCATATGGCAAGGGCCAGAGCCCTATTCCCCCCTCTGCCTGCCCACCTGCCACATGCCCCCTACCATGTACCCCCCTGCCTTCTGTCCCTCCATGCCTGTGCCTGCCACCTGCTGGCTTCCTCCTGCCCCCAGCCCCAGTACCTGTGCCTGCCCTTTACCCCTTACTCCCCTGTGCCTGTGCTTGCCTCTCCACACCCTTCCCCTCACCTGAAGATCTATCCTGAAGCCTGCTTCCCAACTTCTTGGCTCCCTTGTGCCTGACTCTTGCCACCTGTTCCACTGTGCCTGCCCCCTGTACTCCCTGCACCCACCCCCACCCCAAACTTCTGTTTCAGCTCTGCTGTGGATTGAGGCAATCAGCAGATGCAGTGGCCGCAGTCTGGCCGGCCTTAGCCCAGCCTTGCCTAGTCCAGCCAGGGAGAAGTGGCAGCAGATCCTGGCATGCCCAGATTGGGATTGGACCAGAGTAGAAAGCAAGTGGGGAAGGGGCAGCTGGAGTTGGGGAGGGAACAGGGGTGGGTGGGTGGGACAGACACAAGCTGCATGTTCTCTCCCACTACCCTGCAGTCTCACTAGTATTCTCCCTGGCCATATGCTCCTTCTCCTGGCTGGCATGAGGCAGGCAGTGGCTCAGTGCCAGCTTCAGCCATGAGCCTGGGACCTCCTGCCCCGGGCCAGTACTCAAATCCAAGATGTGGACTTTTCCCGCACCGTGCTCACTGGGGTATGTCAAGGATTTGGACACACTACACATTTGCTTTGGTATGACATGATATAGATATATGTTGGTACACTGATATAGAGAGAATTGTGTCACTGAAGAGTGACATAGATTGGACAGATGATCAACTCTCTGGTGGTAGACCAGTTAGCCTCACCTGAGTCCCTGGAAAAGTCATGGAGCAGATCCTCACGGAATCCATTTATAAGCGCTTGGAGGAGAAAAGGGTGATTAGGAACAGTGTACATGGATTCACCAGGGGCAAGTCATGCCTGACCAACCTGACTGCCTTCTATGATAAGGTGACTGGCTCTGTGGATGCAGGGAGAGCGGTGGATGTGTACCTTGAATTTAGCAAGGCTTTTGATATGGTCTCTGACAACATTCTCCTAGGCAAGCTAAGGAAGCATGGGGTGGATGAATGGACTGTAGGGTTGATATAAAACTGGCTGTAGCATTTGAGCTCAGAGAATAGTAATCAATGGCTCAATATCTTTTTGGCAGCCAGCATCAAGTGGAGTCCCCCAGGGGTCGGTCCTAGGGCTGGTTTTGTTCAATGTCTTCATCAATTACGTGGAAGATGGCATAGAGTGCATCCTCAGTAAGTCTGCAGATGACACCAAGGGTGGGGCGGAGGGGGAGTAGTAGATATTCTGGAGAGTAGGTCTAGGATTCAGAGTGACCTAGAGAAATTAGAGGATTGGGCCAAAAGGTTCAACAAGAACAGAGGTTCATGAGGTTCAACAAGGACAACTGCAAAGTCCTGCACTTAGGACAGAACATTCCCATGCACAGGCTGGGGGCTGACTGGCTGGGCAACAGCTCTGCAGAAAAGGACCTGGGGGTACAGTCGACAATAAGCTGAATATGAACCAGCAGTGTTCCCTTGTTGCCAAGAAAGCTAACAGTATACTGTGCTGGATTGGTAGGTGTGTTGCCAGTATTTCAAGGGAAGTAATTATTCCCCTCTATTCAGCACTGGTAAAACCACATCTAGAGTACTGTGTTCAGTTTTGGGCCTCCCACTGCAAAAAGGATGTAGACAAATTAGAGACAGTGTAGTGGAGAGCAACTTATGAGGAAAAACTGGGGGAACTGGGTTTATTTAGTCTAGAGAAGAGGAGATTGAGAGGAGACTTAATAGCAGTCTTCAACTACCTGAAGTGGGGTTTGAAAGAGGAAGGAACTAGGCTATTGTCAGTGGTGGCAGATGATAGAACAAGGAGCAACAGTCTCAAGTTGCAGCAAGGGAAGTTTATGTTAGATATTAGGAAGAGCTTTCTCACTAGGAGGGTAGTAAAACACTGGAACAGGTTACCCAGGGAGGTGGTGGAAGCTCCGTCCTTGGGGGTTTTCAAAACCTGGCTAGACAAACCTTTGGTTGGGATGACCTAGTTGGGGCTGGTCCTGCTTTGAGCAGGGGGCTGGACTAGATGACCTCGTGAGGTCCCTTCCAACCATAACTTTCTATGATTCTATGATTATATGGTAGGGATTTGAAGTACAGGCAGGGGAGCCAGTAATAACATTTGGCTGGTGAGTAACATGGCATGAAATAATGCTGCAGCTATGTGATCAGTATGTGACTGGTATGCTTGGCTTTCCGAGGGGGAACTTTATACCAGAGTGGAGGGACATACATAGGTACAGAGCTGTACGTTATGCGTCTGCTCCACCTTCACCTTGATGTAAAAGCAGATCAAACCACTGTAACTATCATCTGTTCATACCCTGGGGCAGTACCTATGTGCAATCTAATACAGAAGATATGAATAGGCAGTGTGATAAGCATTTTCATGCACTCTGTGGGTGCATCTACCCATGCACTTTACTGAGGAGTTGACTAATAAAGCATCACCATCTGCATATGCACCAGTATTAGGATGTGCTAAATTAATTAACTTCACTGTAAGATAGTACTATCAGGGACACTACTGTCTTATGGCAGCATACTTAACTTAGCCAAAACCCACATGTAGATGGTGTCAGGGGCTGGCTGGGGCACAAGGGTGCTAAAGTGGGGGGGCTGCCTGCCATCTAGCACTGCAGTTTAGCACTCTTGTATCTCAGCCAGCCCCTCTGCCACCTAATACCACCACCCAGAAACTGGGGATGACCCCCCCCCCCAAAATGCCCCTTGCTAGCCCAGGGCTGCTCCACCCTGGCTCAAAGTGCTGCTGTCCTGGGTGCATGTGTTAGATCCATGGACCCCTGGTACAACTGAGGGACACACTCCAACTGCAGAGGGAGAGAAGGCAGAGCATCACCATCCTAAACCTGGACTGGAGAAGGCCTACAACAGAGTGTCCCATTGATTCCTGTTCCAGACACTGGAGCAGATGGGAGTCCCCTCAACCTTCATCAGATGGATCAGGACCCTCTACACAGAAGTGAGCAGCAAAGTTCTTGAACATCCAGATCACAGTGGAGTCTGGCATGGCTGCCTACTCTCCCCGATCCTGTTCATCGACACCATTGAGCCCCGGCCCAGTGCCTGAGGCAGGACCCAGGGATCCATGCAGTCTACATCCCGGGCAGCAGCAACCGAGGGGCCAAGGTCCTGGCCTACATGGGCAATTTGAACATCCTATGCTGGAACAGGGGGTTGGTTGAGAGAGCCCTGGTGCACATGCAGGTATATGAGGTGGTGGTGGGGGCCAAGCTCAACGTGAGCAACAGGACCTGCCTGGCTGTGGATGAGCTCGGGGATCTGGAGTCCCCGGGGTCTGTTTCCCACGAGTGGGTCAGGATCCTCAGGATAGATTTCGACCCTGAGCTGAGTGGCAGGACAGTGGGGGAGAAGACAGAGGCAAAGGTGAAGCAGAAACTGGGGCTGTGGCACATGCACTCCCTCTCCATGGGAGGGCACATCATGATTGTTAAGGTGGTGTTGTTATCGGTGCTTCTGTACACCCCACTGGTCTTCCCCCCTTCCAAGCGTGTAACCCACAGGATCCAGAGGGCCATGTGCATTTTCTTCTGGGGCTTCAGATGGGAAAAGGTTGCCTGGAAGACCTTGTACAAGGACAGAAGGGCTGGGGGCAGGGGCATGCCAGACATCCTCCTGTTCCTATGGGCCAAGTATACAAGCCTGATCTGCAAGCTGCTGATGGATGCAGAATCCAAAACCGCTTGCCTCGTGAGATATTTTGCAGAGCACATCCTGGGACACTGGGCGGTATTCACCCCAACCAACCATGGACTGTGGATCTATGAGACCCTGAACCAGTGCTGCAGAGCATACAGCCTGTAGAGCGCAGGCCCAGCGACCATGAGAAACCACAGGAAGATCCAGGAGATGGTGAGACTGAGGGACACCACATTTCCCGTGGACCTGCTCCAGGGTGACGCATGCCAGGCCATGTGGGAATGCATCAACACAAGGATCTGTGCAAAGATCACAAGGACCTGAAATGGCTCATAGCCTACCAAGCTCTACTGGTGAGGGCCTGGAAACATACAGAGGGGCAGGTGGGGAGACCCAGCTGCCTGTGGCTCAACTGCTACGGAGCCACAGGGATGATTGACCACCTCCTCTGGCTCTGCATCTGTGCCAAAGAGGTATGGAAAAGGGTGAAGCAGCTCCGCGTAGCAGTGACCAGCATCAGCCAGCTAACCAGAGAGGTGGCGTCATACAGGCACCTCACCAAACGCCAGGGGAGCCCGTCGCCCTGCTTCGACCAGTTTGTGTCCTGCATCAGGAGCACCCCGTGGAAGGCCAGGAACCTCCTGTTGTACAGGCAAATGGATGTAGAGGTAGCGGGCTGAATGAAAATGGTGCCGAGTGAACTCTAGCCCTACTACCAGAAATAGGTAATGGAGGATGGAGAGGATGCGGCCAAAGCCACCTGGCACAGAGACATGTGGCACAGGATCATACTGGAGTGACAATGATGGAAAAGACACTTGAACTGACAATGTGACCCCACGAGTGGGGCGGGGATGGAAGGGAAGTGTTGCCTGGTCCGAGGGACCAGGATTTTCTTGTTTGTTTTGTGTGTGTTGGATGTGATGCGGATATTGTAATGGGTTTGGGTGGCCAGCGGGCCTTTGTTACAGGTGTGTGGGTGTGGTTTTTGTAATGGGTGAAGGTTTTTCTTTTGCGGTGTGATACTAGGAGTGTAGATATATATAACTACTAGTATATATATATTAATATATATATATATATATATATATATATAAATAAATATATATATATATTTTACAAAAAAAAAAAAAAAATGCTGTGCCCAGGAGCAGTGTACTTTGACACAAACTGCACCAGAGTTTATCATGTTGCATTAATTGTATGTGTAGGTGCACCCAGTATGTAGAATCATGGCCCCAAAGATATGGAAAGTGAGTTTTAAATAACTAACACTGAATTCTTGGTTTTGCCAGGGGGAATATATGAAAGGTGCAGTACTGGCAAGCTATTGGGAGAGTAGGGTTTGATGGGGGAACCACAGAAGCTGTCTTGTCCTTGAACTTTTGCTAGCTGCTATTCCTTCCTCCTGGAAGGCAGAGAGAGTCTGTTCCAATGGACTGTGGGCACCCTAGAAAAGGAATAATGTCCCCAGGTCAGATACAGGTATGCAAGGGAACCACGACCAACATGGCATTGTGGGGATCATTGCATTGACATGGAATATCCATACTAGATTAGAGCAATAACTTTTGTTTATATTCCCCTTCTGCCATCCCAAGACGATCATAAATCATATGCAAAATAAATAGACGCCTGTGGGCTGTGTATGTGTGGTCATTAGGGGTGTGTGAAGCAGGCCCTATTCAATTAGGATTCGGCCTGAATCAGGGACAGTGATTCGATTAATTGATTCAGATCACTGTCCCTGATTTTATTCGGCTGAGTCTGAAGATTTGATGCGGATTCGGAGAATCAGTGATTTGGACATAGACACAGCTTTAAAAGTTTTTTCTACATATCTTGAGGTACCAGGCATTGCTCATGAATGCTGCGATGCTGGGGCGGATGGAGCATCCCACAGGAGTGCAGAGGGGCCTTCCACGTGCTTGGCAGTGAAACCAGGAGTGGACTGGAAGTACTTCTGGTCTACTTACGGGTGTGCCGGGGAGTGCACTGGGGTCCTCCCCATGCCTCCCCGGCTTGGCGATTGGCAGTTGCAGGAGGAACCAGTCACCAAGCCAGGGGGGCATAGAGGGTCCCCCCACACTCTCCCTGATGGACCCAGAAGTGGACTGGAAGTGCTTCTGGTCCACTTTCAGGTGTGCTGCTGAGTGCACTGGGGAGCCCCCGAGCTCCTGTGGGATCCACGCACCCCAGCATCATAGTGTTCACAAGTCACGCTGCTACCTAGAGGTATGTAGAAAAATAATTTAAAGCTGTGTCTATGTCTGAATTGATTTGGAGGGTTCCAGTTCAATTCGGAGAGATTAAAGGGTCCTCTGATTCAGTTTGGGTTCAGAGATTTGGTTACCAAACCAGGCCAAACCAAATCAGGGACCAAAGCTTCACACAGCCCTAGCAGTCATTACCTTGGCTTTCACTGTGCAGTGGTTGCATACCCCATCTCTGTTGTTACCTCATAGATGCTCACATTGGCGAAAGGAAGAGGCCTTTAATGCAAGCGTGAGCTATATAAACAACTCCTTTGCTTTTTTCTATGTCTTTGCTGCTGCAGTAGAAAAGCTCCTTTATTTAAAACTTCTTCTCTTTCACCCCTGTAGTGCTATCTTGTGTGGTGGGGCATAATTTGAGGGCTCAATATCATAGCTGTCATACCCAGGGTGGGATGTTCCCTTGTAGTGCCCACAATATGCAGTGGCGGGGTGAGGTGTACTACTCTCAAATATTGGCTTAATTTAAGGGTGTTAAACACATTTGGCCTCGTCGGCCAGGTGATGGCATGGGCCAGTCCACAGGCCAGATAAATGGTGTGGAGCTGGCCCCACAGGCCAGATCCAGCCCACAGAGCCCTCTTTTCCCTCCAGGAAGTCAGATTTAGCTCACTCCCAACCATTTGGGTAGGTCTAGGGCTGTGCTACATACAGAGCCATGCAGAGCCAGTCTGGGATGGATACCACATGTCAGGGACCAGCAGGAAGAAGGCTGGCACCCCAAGCACTTGGCTACTGCTGTGAGGACAAGCCACAGCACCAGACTTGTTCCCACAGTGCTCCTGGGGCTCCAGGACCATGGCTCTTACCCACTCCATGTGGTTGGAGATAGGTCAGCTGCCTGCTCCTCAATCCAGGGGCAGGAGGTCAAGGAGCTTCATATAGTACCAGGCTCAGACATGACTCATCAGGAGTATAACACAGGTATGTGAACTGTGTCTGAGCTAGAACCACAGAGCACTGGCACTGGCGTGCAGCCTTTAACCCCTAGAGCAGCAGTGTAATGATGGAGGGGTGGGGAGTGGGGTTGACTGCAGCTGGTACCTTGGTCACTGACCCTGGAAAGAGAGAATGAATACAAGTGGCTGTGCTGCCGGACCAGCTTCCAGCGACACAGTCAGTGACTCTGCCCAATCCGTGAACCACAGCACCTAGGATGTACAGGTGTCATATTATGCTTCTACTTTAGGGCAACATCTAGTCAGGCTAACCCTGGAGCAGTGGACAGCACATAGGTAGAGAGGCAGGTGACTCAGAGAGTGGGCAAAGCATTGTGGGATACTACTTGGAAGACTTAATAGGTACACAATGCTTGCTATGGCCTGGGGCTATATCCCTGCCTCCTCTGCTGTAGGTAAATTGACCTGTATCTCAGAAAACACACTGCCAAAGAGGGATAAATAGCATGTTCTGGTACCAGATGACTCCCTACAGAAATTTTTGTCTGTGGACATAGGTACTTTCACATAAAACAACCTGAGTTAACCTGCAGCAAACCTCAAGTGCTGTCAAGTCCCCCCTCCTTCAGTTTTGGTGGCTCACAATAAAAGGTGAATGGAAAAACTACATTGCAAATATTTATCATAAAAACAATGCAGACATTTTTGGCATTCTCTACAGGCACAGTTATGCTGGTCTGGTTTTCATAGATTCATAGATGTTTGGGTTGGAAGGGACCTTAGCAGATCATGGAGTCCAACCCTCTGCCCCAGGCAGGAAAGCACATTGGGGTCAGATGACCCCAGCCAGGTGCTTGTCCAGCCTCCTCTTAAAGACCCCCAACGTAGGGAAGGGCATCACCTCCCTTGGAAGCCCATTCCAGATTCTGGCAACCCTAACCGTAAAGAAGTTCTTCCTTATGCCTAACCTAAATCTACTCTCCATCAGTTTGGGGCCATTGTTTCTAGTTACTCCAAGGGGTGCCCTGGTAAACAGAAAATCTCCTATCCCTTGCTGCCCCCCACCCCTACAAAGAATTTGTAGGTGGCCACAAGATCACCTCTCAGCCTTTTCTTGCAGAGGTTGAAGAGATCCAGGGCCCTCAATCTCTTCTCATAGGGCTTTGCCTGCAGGCCCTTAACCAAACGAGTGGCCCCCCTCTGAACTCTTTTGAGGTTGTCCACATACCTCCTGAAGTGCGATGCCCAAAACTAGACACAGTACTCCAACTGCAGCCTGACCAATGCCACATAGAGGGGAAGTATCACTTCCCTGGACCTGTTTGTCATGCACTTGCTAATCCATGATAAAGTGCAGTTAGCTTTACTGATTGCTTCATCACACTGATGACTCATGTTCATCTTGGTGTCAACAATGACTCCAAGATCCCTTTCCACTGCTGTGTGGCTGAGAAGGTCCCCCTTGCCCCCACCTATAATTATGTTGGTGATTCTGTCTACCTAGGTGCAGCACCTTGCACGTCTTGTTGTACTGCATCCTATTCTGTTCCTCCCACTTTTCCAACCTGTCCAGATCCATCTGGATTCATTCCCTACCCTCTAGTGTGTTAACTTGACTCCATAATTTGGTATCATCTGTGAATTTGGACAGAGTGCTTTCCATGCCCTCATCCAGGTCACTGATGAACACATTGAACAGCACAGGTCCAACGACTGAGACCTGTGGGACTGCACTGCCCACATCTCTCCAGGTTGATACTGACACATCCACCACTACTCTCTGGATGACCCCTAAGCCAATTTGGCACCCACCTGACAGTGTAATCATCTATGTCACAGCCACTCAGTTTATCTGTGAGAATAGGATGAGATACTGTATTGAAGGCTTTCTTAAAATCCAGGTAGATGATAACTACCTTGATTCCTGTGCCTAAACATTTTGTGACCTGGTCATAAAAAGAAACAAGGTTAGTCAGGCAGGATCTACCTGTTATGAATCCATGCTGGCTGCCCTTCAGCATTATTTTTCCTGCTGGACTCCCACAAATGTGATCCTTAATAATTTTTTCAAAGGTTTTCCCAAGGATAGAGGTGATACTAACCAGTCTATAGTTGCCCAGATTCTCCGTTCTCCCCTTCTTGAAAGTAGGGACCACATTGGCCCTTTTCCAATCCTCCAGGACTTGAACTGAGCACCAAGAGTGCTCAAACAGCCATGCCAGTGGCTCTGTCTGACACTGGCCAATTCCTTCAGCACCCTTGGATGAAGATCATATGGGCCTGCTGACTTAAATACATCCAGCCTCTCCAAGTATCTATGCACCAAGTCATCGCTAACACTTTCATAGATTCATAGATGTTAGGGTCGGAAGGGACCTCGATAGATCATTGAGTCTGACCCCCTGCATAGGCAGGAAAGAGTGCTGGGTCTAGATGACCCCAGCTAGATACTCATCCAACCTCCTCTTGAAGACCCCCAGGGTAGGGGAGAGCACCACCTCCCTTAGGAGCCCATTCCAGACCCTGGCCACTCGAACTGTGAAGAAGTTCTTCCTAATGTCTAGTCTAAATCTGCTCTCTGCTAGCTTGTGGCCATTGTTTCTTGTAACCCCCGGGGGCGCCTTGGTGAATAAATCCTCACCTATTCCCTTCTGTGCCCCCGTGATGAACTTACAGGCAGCCACAAGGTTGCCTCTCAACCTTCTCCTGCGGAGGCTGAAAAGGTCCAGGTTCTCTAGTCTCTCCTTGTAGGGCTTGGCCTGCAAGCCCTTAACCATATGAGTGGCCCTTCTCTGGACCCTCTCCAGGTTATCCGCATCCCTCTTGAAGTGCGGTGCCCAGAATTGCATGCAGTACTCCAACTGCGGTCTGACCAGCGCCCGATAGAGGGGAAGTATCACCTCCTTGGACCTATTCGTCATGCATCTGCTGATGCACGATAAAGTGCCATTGGCTTTTCTGATGGCTTCGTCACACTGCCGACTCATGTTCATCTTGGAGTCCACTAGGACTCCAAGATCCCTTTCCACTTCCATGCCACCCAGCAGGTCATTTCCTAGGCAGTAGGTGTGCTGGACATTTTTCCTCCCTAGGTGCAGCACTTTGCATTTCTCCTTGTTGAACTGCATTCTGTTGTTTTCTGCCCACTTGTCCAACCTGTCCAGGTCTGCTTGGTGGGCTGAATTGGTGGGCTGGTTTCACTTTTGTGCCTGCCTATGATCCAATTGGAAGATTTGTCCTTATCCGTGTTCAGGAATGCAGAGGCAAAAAACTCACTGAAGAGCTCAACCTGGTCCACCCTGTCTGTCACTAATTACCCTACTTTGTCCTGTAGGGGTCCTACGCTACCCTACACCTTCTTTTTTCTCCTTATATACCTGAAGAAGGATTTCTCTTGTTGTCTTTAATTTTTGTTGCCAACCTGAGTTCCATTTCTGCTTTGGTCTTTCTGACTGCCCCCCCTGCAACTGCGAGCCAAGTAGGTATACTCTGCCTTGGTAGCTATTCTCCGCTTCCACAGCCTGTATGCTTCTTTTTTTTGCCCCTAGGCTTTCCTGGATTTCCCTGTTCAGCCAAGAAGGTTTCTTGGCCCCTTTGCCCCCTTTTCTGTGCAAGGGGATTATCTCTTTCTGCACCCGAAGGATTGCTCCCTTTAGGAATGACCACCCTGCCTGGACTCCCATCTCACCAATGGCTCCTGTGCTTCAGTGCCTTACTTACTAGGCTCCTGAGCATGCTGAAGTTAGCCTTTCTGAAGTCTAGCACTTCTGCCCCACTGGTTACCTTTCCCACCCTATGCTGGATGGTGAATTCAATCAGGTGATGGTCACTGTCCCCAACCAAGTCATCCCCTGTAGCCAGCACCAAGTTCAGTAAGGCAGTTCCCCTAGTGAGATCGTATACCTCCTGCATTAGGTGAAGGTCCTGGATGCATGTTAAAAACTTACGCGAACAGTTGGATCAAGCTGATTGCTCCCCCCAGCAGATGTCAGTGTCGTTTAGGTCACCCATGATAACTATGTCCCTTGACCATAGGGCCTCTGAGAGCTGGATTCATAGATTCATAGAGGTAGGTGACATCAGACAAGCCATCTGGGTAGTAAGGTTGATGCAGGCAATTAGACTGGTTTGTCAGTAATACATGCTGCCTCCCACAAGACCTCTAGAGGGCTGTTGTACTGTGCCATCGCATGATTACAACATGCTAGTATCCTTGCAGAAAAGAGCTATCAGTGGGTGATAGCTTTCCCAGGTTATAGCTTGGCTTGTGAGAAGCCCTTCAGTTATGAAGGTCTCATCTGGCAAAGGCAGGTAGTCAGTATGCAGGAGAGCTCTTGTCCCTGGTCACCCACCGAGGCATGAGAGACCCAACTGTTCTAGGAATGTCCCCACAAAACTTAAAGCATTCTCTGTGGTTGTTCTACCTCCTGTGGGGAAGCACAGCAGCTCTGGCAGCTTCATAAGGGATTGGGCAGGATCCTGTGTCTGGGAGAAACAAAGCAGATCCCTGTGTCTTTATGGAAATGACATTAACTGAGACCAGAGGTCAGGATATGTTTGTGTGGATTCTTTTCAAGTGTATAATCTTAGTTTAGCAGGGAGGAGAAAGAGCATACCGATTCCTTTGTGATAAGGGTCTTGCTTCAGCCCTGGGCCACAAGAAAGTAAAAGGCATGCTAGCAGCAGCACTGTAATGAGAGGTTCAGCTCAGTGTGAGCCAGTGTTTCTGGGGGGCCTTGGCATGGACAGGCTTGCGTGGGATGGGGAAGCTGGTTTGGTCAAGGCCAGAGGCTCGGCTCAGCTCGGCTCGGTAGAGCATGCAGGGCTTTTCCAAAGTGTTGGCTATATTTTTGAGCCCACGGTATATTTCCTGTCAGCTTTTGGGCCTCTTAAGCCCTGCAGAGGAATCTGTCTTTGTTCAGGTCAAAATGAAGAAGGCCATTTCTCTGACCCAGGCCACCTCTGCAGACTGCCTGGGTCTACAACTGCCTCTGATCCCAGTTTTGAAGTGGAGCAGAGGAGCAAGGGTCTGTCTGGTAAAGCATCAGCAATGCAGAGCTGGCCTTCACTCAGAGGAATCACTAAACACCTGTTCCTGCAGGACAAGTGATTTCTGGTATGCTGAGAGTCCAGAAGGGCTGGGTGGGGTGGGGAGGGGGAAGGTTTGGAGAGAAAGTCCATGGCCTGTGAGCATTTGCAGCTGGTTTTGTCAAAGAGATTCTGAGGGAGTGAAAGGATTAATTGATATTTTCTACTTCTCTAGGGACTCAGAGTGCTTTAAACCTTTTCATGGATCCCACCTCTGTTCCAGAGAGGCAGGGGACTTGATCAATAGTCCTATTTTCCACAAGCAAAGACTCACACAGAGATGAAATGACTTGCACCAGGTCACAAAGAAAGTCTTTGGTCATACAGCAAATAAGGAACAGAACTCAGGCCTGTGTTTCAGGCACATGGCCAAGCTAGCATGGGGAAAACCAAGGAGGTGAAGGTGGAGAGAAGGAGTTTCCGTTGAGGAGCAATTAAACTCCCAAACCATGTGTGCCTGAACACTGCTTCCTACACTTGCAATGGGAAACCAAGCCCTAATCTCCAATTGTTCCCATGTCTGGAGGTGTTTCAAAATGGATGCTGACATTTGGGTTGGGCTGGTCTTTTTATAACTCTGGTCACCTTGCCGCTACTACCTCTCATGGGTTATTGCTTTGCACAGGGTAGCTTCACCTGGAGCAAAAGCCAGCATGAGTCAGGGCTAAATCTTCAAAAAATATCCTCAACTTTAGGTTAGATCTATTTCTATCTATTAGGTGTCTAAACACAATCCTGCTGTGCCCTGCTCAGTTCCCTGAATATTCATTAATGAATCTACTTTTGCAACGCTCCATCATCTTACTTTTAAGACTGATTCACATAAAAACAGCAAGGAGGAGGAGGACAACTATCCAGCCATCTTTTTTATTAATTGTCCTTCAGGGTTTTGAGCACAGTGGAATAGGATTACATATAAGATCCCTGGTATGGTTTGATGTTGCAGCAAAGTTGGTTTAGACTGGATATCAGAAAATATTTCTTCACTGTTAGGACAGTAAGGCAGTAGAGAAGACTTAAGTGTAGGAGTCCCCATCATTGGAGGTATTCAATAAGAGCTTGGATGAACGTTGGTCAGGGATGATTTAGGAGTAGCTACACCTGGAATACTCAGTAAAGAGCAACAGTAGGAGCCCAGAAGCACCCACCCCCAGTAAGGACTGAGAGATAATGAGAAGAACTCTGTACCCTAAAGCAGGTGGATATACTTAGCATCAAGAGTACCAGGAGGACCATTAATAGCATCAGGAGAATGAAGCAGAATTACACAACATGGCTTAGTTATGGAAGGAGATTAAAGAAGCGGGGGGGGGGGGAGCACAAAACAGGTGTTTTGGCTGTCTGGTAAGAAGCTGTGATATGTGGGGTGATGCTTGTTGTCCCCAGGTGGCAGAACAGAATGGGAGGCATTTAGGAGTGTTCGTGCTTCTGGGCTTTGATGGTTTCTACATGGGGGCAGGAAGGATTTTTTTTCTCTCGTGTTGCCACAAGTATCAGGGTTTTTGGTTTGTTTTTTTTTTAACCTTTGTCAGAGGCATTGGGTCCTGGCTGCAGCCATGGCTGGGGATTTTGACTGGGGCGTGCCAATGTTCCTGCTGGGACCAAAGCCAGAGGTCCCCACCTAGAGGTCTTTGCCTTCCGTGCAGGGTCAGACTGATTGTGACATTTGGGAGCATGGAGGAATTTTACCCCATGGTCAGACAGGCCTGACCCTAAGGGGGGCAAATTGGGGGGACCGCCCCAGGCCCCACACTTTGGGGGGCTTCGCAGAGCTGGATGGAGCAGCAGCAGCAGCTCTATGTCCAGACACTTGCTACCTTCCCCTCCACCCCAACTGCCACCGGCAATGGCAGCAGCAGCTTCTTCAGGTCCAGGATTGGAGTGGGGGCAGGACCTCACATGGGCTGATTTACCCCAGGTCCCACACCTTGCTTGGGTCGCCCCTGTGGTCAGATTAGTATGGACTGTTGGGGTTTTACCTTCTTGTGCAGTGGGGGGTGACCCTCTTCCCTGAATCTTTTGGGCACAGTATGATAACCCCTTCAGCAGCAGGGTGCTGACTGCTGCATTCCCCCTGCTTTACTTGTGGCAGGTTAGGGTGCTATACAGGGTTGACTGCAGTTTTAATAATAGGTTAGACAAGGATTTGTATGGGATGGTTTGGACAAGGATGATTGTACCTCAGGCAGGGGGTTGGTGTAGATGGACTCCCACACCACCAGGAGCCCCACCAGGCCGCCCATCCACAGCACAGTGCAGTCTTAGATCATACCAAGGACCAAGAGTCTCTTAGCTATACCCATAAGCTTTTGCCCTTACCTCCTGGCATAATCCTGCAGCAATTTAACTAAACAATATTTCTGCTACAGCTGCCTACAGCAAACTGCTATATTTATAGAGTCAGCCAGTGTTTTTAAATGGATGCTGCAATCAAGCACCTGCTGGCTGCTTGACTCAGCCCTTAAAGTGGCAGGCCCTGCAAGTGCACTGTCACACAAGGGAAACCTGTATTGGGTTCTGACCTTCAAGATAGATAGTGCATCTGCACAGGGCTTGAGGACAGATAGGCAGTAGGTAAAGGGGTGGTAGGCTGAGGGTTTCACTGTATGAGGTGCTGCTATGACTATGCCCAACCAGGTACTTCATTGCAGGGAGGATCTTTGCAAGCTGGGTGAGACTCGGAGATAAGTTGCATGAGTATTTTAGGAGCTTGTAGTGGGGACTCTGAGGACAGGTCTGAAGAAAAGAGTCCATTCGTCACAACATAGGACCACAGTGGAAGTTTACAAAGACTGTAAGACTGAACTTCAGCCCAGGAGAGGGATTGTTGGAGTATTTTAATGTGCAAGGGGGAGTGGATTGAAATTCATCACAGGGAAATTTCCTCTGCATAGCAGAAGAAATGTTGCAGCCATAGAAGCTAGTGCTGCTGGAAAGAGGAAGAAATGATAGAATGGTTTATCACAGCTGATTGACTCCCTGAAGTCATGAATCTCTCAATTGCACTCCTCTGTTAGGTGAGGTAGTTTGGGCCATCTGCAATCAGGACAGCCAATCCTCTGAAGCCAGGGCGAAGGCAAAAAAGTTCTTGTTCCTGTCCTTTCATGTATTTCCTTGTTGATCTTCTGGTTTTGACTCCTGACACTGACTCTGGTAAGATCCTTGGCATCCCCTGATTCTGGTTCCCTACACATGATTCTGGTTTGACTTTTAGCTCTGGCTTTGGAACCTCATTAACCCTTGGCTGACCTTGTTCCCAGTTTTGACTTCTGAACCTGGCTTGTCCTGACTTTGGTTACGGAGTCCAAATCTCGTTCTGACACCAGATCCCTCCAGACACCAGCTTCCTGGGTAACCAGCTTGGACTACACCTGTGCTTTGGCACTTGGTGCCTAACTCCTAGGCAAGACTGTCCATTCCCCTGTGTATAACAGGTAGCTAAGTCCTCTTAGATGCCTAAGATGTGGGATAGAATCTGGCCTTACTCATTTGCTTTAATTCCTTTGAGAAAGATTCACCATTAAAGTACTTAAAGAAGGCATCTTGGTGCATTTTTACACTACTTACTGCACCTTTTCTTTAATGTCATGACGTGCTCTTGGGCATGAGTCTCAGAAAACCAATAGTTGGAAGACAAGTCAAGTTGAAACCGAGGCACAAAGATTTAAGGGTGAAGGGAAGTGACCATTCAGCCATGTGTAAAGGTCATCTTCAGTGAGGTTATAGGCATTGTCTGAGCCTTCCTTGAACTTCCAATTCACAGCAGGTATCTGGAAAGACTCTGAGGTGCCACTGAGTCATCTTTGGTCCTTCTCAGATCTGAAGTGGAGTTCATAGCTGTGTGGGATGATGAGAGAGCACTCCCAGAAAGCAGCACTGCAGTCCAAGAAATACTAATAAGCAAAGCTGTCATTCCTCCTCTTAGCGGACAATAAATTATTCCTCCACCCCCACATGCACAACAGCCAAAAGCTGTGGGGAAGAGCTGCAGGTCCAATGCTTTTCCTGCCAATCCTGAACAAGTAAAGTAGTAGGAAATGGCTCTGCAGCAGCCTCCTTCCCATGGGAGGTGGGCAGAGGAGATGACTCAAGGGAGCAAACCAGCATGTCCATTATTGGCAACTAGGACCTCCACCAGCGAGCCTCTCTTTAATCTGTAAAAACCTATCCCCCTTCACCACATTGTAACATGAATGTGGTATCTAGGAGTGCTTCTTCATCTAAGGGCAAAGGAGGTCTGGGGTCATAGACTAGCGGGAGGGGGGAGGAAAAGAGGGAGGTAGTGGAATAGGAAAGACTTTCCAGTTTATCACAGAGAAAAAATTGAAAAGCAGAAATAGAAAATCGTCCTGGAGCTGTGAAAGTGTTTTCCCAGACTGTCTGGCTGCTACAGTGACCTTACTTGGGCATGCTAATGGTGTCAAGAGAGTGTGGAACAGGATATACAGCCCTGAAACCACCAATGCCATGATCACCTGGACATCCCAGCAGTGCTCATTGCACCCATATTGGATTGTCTGTCATGGGCCCCACAACCAAGCTCACAGTGAGCACCTGTTTCACTCCCTGTGGACATGCTGGATGCCTGGGCTTTCACTAGTGGCTTTTAATAAGGGTCAAGGGTCATGGTTTGCCATGATTTCATGTTAGACTGGTTAGCCTGGAAAATTCCCTTTTGCAAAATTCAGTGTAACATCAATCTGTAGGAGGGCAAACTCTTTGAGACTTGCCACATACAGCATTTCAATACCACTGCACAAAACAATGGTTTCAACTAACCTGGGAAATATTAGGACTTTTGGATTTCAAGATCTCAGGTTCCCATGTCAACCTTTCAAAAAAGACGTTGAGTAAGTGCGGAGAGCACAGAGAAGAAGAAAAAAATGAGCGGAGTGGAGAAAATGCCTTGCAGTGAGAAATGTAATGAACTTGATCTGTTTGGCTAATTAAAAAAGGCTAAGAGGTGACTCGACTACAATAAATAAATGCCTCCATGGGGAGAAAATGGTTGACTATAGAAAAGAATAGAAAGAACCAATTGCTAGGAGTTAAAACCAGATCAATTCAAATTACACGTACATTTTAGCAGTGAGGATGATTAGCTACTGGGACAAGCTACTGGGGAGGATTTGGCTTGAAGGACTGGCCAGGTTTCATGAGCCACTGAATGAGAAAGAAACAAAGTCTTTTTTATCAGTCATGCAGAACTAATTCAGAATGAAACATTCAGCTTTCCTGGTTCTCCAGGGTTCACCTGCTAATTCCCATACTCACAACACTATCCATTATAAGGAACTGTCTCTGAATTTTAACATTTTATTTAGAGTGAATTTACATATTACACTTAGACTATACTAAGGGCATTTGAAACACAAGCATAGACACATTAAAACTTGTTAACTCATGTTAAGTGCCTTCTGAGCATCTCAAATGTATGCCACTTCATGTGAGGTTTAACTCTAGGCTGTGCTACCTACCTCATGTTAGGGTTACTTCAGACTGCTCCATGGAGATAAAATGACCAGTCTGGAGTCCTTCAGCATCCCAAGTTTGGAGTCCTTCAGCATCCCAAGATACACTGCTCCCACCCCTGTCTCCCACACCCAGAGCAGGGATAGAGTCTGGGGGTGGGTCCCCTTGTGCAGACATGTATGGTTTGCTGCACCACAGACCTCTGTGATGTGGTGTGTAATGTGTAACTTTACCCTTACACATCATTACAATCTGTGAGGAGGTCAGAATAGGTGATATAAGGGTGCCTTTTGGTGTTAAACTCTAGAAATCTGTGACAGATAATGGACCAGATTCTATTTTATCTATTAAGCACGTAAGCGGACTTGGGTGCCTAAATGCAATTTGATTCCATACTGCTCAAATCCATGAAAAAAAACAAAGAAACTGATGTAGATGGTGGTGGATCCTCCTCCTCCTTACTGTTTTATGTGATTCAGTGTTAAGAGTCAGGAGATGGCATGTTACAGAGGCATAACAGGGCAGCTGGGCATGGCTGCTGGTGCAGCAGCTATGTAGCTGCAGTGGCAGCTGTTATTTTTCTGCCCCTCCCCTCTCCTCCCCTCACTTCCAAATTGGGGCTTGGGGCTGCTGCCCTGGTCACCACCCCATAGTTACATTACTGATGTTTTCCAAAAGCAGATGCATTTATGGACCCGAGCAAGATATAATAGAGTTACACTTAGATTTCTAAATCCATTTAGATGCCCAACAGGTAGAATATGAGTTGGCCCAATGAGTTCAGTGTCACAACATCTATCCTATCCTATCATATCCTATCCTATCCTATCCTATAGAAGATATTATATTGTATTTTCTTGCATGTAACAAGACCCCAAATATAACATACATCTTATTTTTGGGAAGCCTCAAGAAAGAAAAAAAAAAACCTCGGAGTATGGGTAAATCAGAAGGCAGGTTAGGTTTGCACCTTTATATACTAGTGTCTGGGGTCCTTGGGGTTGGGGCCATGTGCCAGGTCTGGGGGCAATGCAACGCAGCCCAATTCAGCATATGGCACTGGGGGTGCATGGTGGAACCTGATCTGGCATATGGCTCTGGGCCCATGAAACAGAGCTTGATTTGGCATGCAAGACTCGGGCTGTGCATCGGGGGCTGATCCATGATGCTGGCACTAGGGTCCTGCTCTGCTCAGGTGAGACCTGGTCTGCCATGCTGGCTCTGGGCCTGCATGCTGGGTATAATCCTGCTCGGACCAAGGGACAGATTTGGAGCTGTGTGCTGGGTTGGACCTGGAGGACCGGATCCAGGCGTGGGCCAGCCCCACACATCATCCTGATTTGGCACATGGTTGGGGAGGGAGGATCTTTCATGCATCTGGAAATTAGGCAGTTGATGGGGAAGGAAGGAGAGGTGACAGCATAAATTGCTGTCTCCCAGAGCTGTGGCAATTAATGTTGCCACTGTTCTTCCTCCCCGCTCCCCAATTTCTGGATCTGTGGGGAGTACTTTCCTTCACATACCATGCACACCCCGATTTTCCCCACTTGGTTTTGTGGGAACGGTGCAGGTCAGATGTGAGAAAATATGGTACCATGCTCATCACCATGGTATCTGAACACCTAGTCACTGCATTAAGCAATCTGATTAATATCTATCATGCACTGTCTGTTTTCTTATCCATTCCCCAGGGGAAGAAGCATGGACAGCATTGCCTTTTTTTAATGAGGGCAGATCCTGTTGGGGCTTTCCCTGCAACCAGGAAGGGCAAATGGGAATGTGGCCAGTGATCTGTGGGCAGCCCCAATCCCTGCCACCTGCTTGCCCTTCCCCATGGCAGGGATGGGCAAGTGGGTAGGCAGTCAGTGATTGGTAGGGGAGCTGTGACTGTCCAGGTTGTTCTCTAGATCTCCCCCCTTGGAGGAGGGGTAGAGAATAGAGAACTGTGGGATACTGGGGAACTGTGAGACCCCCTGTAGCTCTATGCTGCATTGTACAGATGTATGTAGTGCTACAAAATTAAGTGCTATAGATAAGTTTCTGTTTCATCCTGGAAAATTTCTGTAGCACTTTCACCATTTTTGTAGGGTTACATGTCTGCACACTTGGCTTTTGTAGCTCTACAAATGTAATGTCTATAACCCAGGTCCCCATTCTTGATTTACATTTAGGTAGTACCACAAACAATCACAGAATCCGGGCTGGAAATGTCTGTGGCAGCTCATCTAGTTCATTGCCTTGTTCCAAGGAGGAATCAGCTACTCCTAAAGCATCCTTGACAGATTTTTATTTCACTTGCTCTTTGAAACCTCTAGTGGTAGAGATTTCACAAGCTCCCTAGATAATCTATTCCAGTGCTTAACTATCTAAACAGTTAGAAAGCCTTTCCTAATGTATAAACTAAATTTTCTTCCCGCAATTTGAGCCCATTACTTGTCCTGTCCCCCGGGCATGTAGAACATTTTATAACTATCCTCTCTGTAGCAACCTTGTACATATTTAAACGCTGTTATCATGTCTCCCCTCAGTCGTCTTTTTTCTAGACTAAACAAATCCAGTTCTTCCAATCTTTCTTCATAGGTCATGTTTTCTAGACCTCTGATAATTTTTGTTGCTCTTCCCTGGACTCTTTCCAAGTGGTATATATCTTTCTTGAAGTGTGGTGGTGCCCAAAACTGGACTCCAGCCAGGGCTCTAGCAGTGCCAAGTGGAATGGAAGGATTACTTCATGTGCCGTACACACACTGCTCTTTTTTATATAGCCCAGTGGGATGTTTGCTTTCTTCGCAGTGGTATGCCATTGCTGATTCATGTTCAGTTTCTGATACACACTAACCCTCAGATCCTTTTCTGTGGAATGGTAGCTTAGTCATTTTAGACTAAGTCATTTCCCTTTTTAGAATCATGGAAAAGGAGGGCTGGAAAGGACCTCAGGAAGTCATCTACTTCAACCCCCTGCTCAAGACAGGACTATTCCTCTCTAAACTGTCCCATGCAAATGCTAGTCTAACCAAATTCTGAAATTGCATAGCAACCCTGTTGCACCGTTACAAGGCACATTGCTTCAAAACAACAAGAACACCCTAACCTATCACAGGTAAAGCAGGGGGTTGAGGATGCTGTCAGTTTTCCACTGTTGCAAGCATTTTTAAACTACACTTTAGATCCAAAGAAGAGCACCATGCTCCCTGCTAGAGGAAGGCAAAACCCCCCACAGCCCATGCCAGTTTAACTTTGGGGTAAAATTCTTTCTTGTTCCCAAATGAAGGGGTCAGTCTGACCCAGAATGGAGGGGTTCTCCAGCCAGGAACCTTCAGGTTTTAGTTCCAGCAGCTGATTATTCCTACAGAATTGTGGTACATCTCTTATTGACCGTATGCTACCTTCAGGACATTTATCCAAATAGTCCAAGTAATTTTAATCATTCTCCAAAGTGCTTGCAAGCCCTCATAGCTTGTTATCATCTACAGATTTAAAGAGTCTCTACTTCATTGTCCAAATAATAATGAAAATATTGAATAGTATCAGATACAGAACAAACCTCTCAGGACTTCCACTAAAGACACTTCCCATTAATGGTGATAATGATTAATGATAACGGCTCTCTGAATGCTGCTTTTCAGCCAGTTGTGCACCCACCTTTTAGTAGCTTCATCTGACCCATATTTCTGTAGTTTGCTGGTGAGAATATCATGCATTAAAAACCTTACTAAAGTCAAGGTGTATCATATCTACTACTTTTCCCCTATCCACAAGCCCTGCTTCCTGTCATTGAAGGAAATGAAGTTGATATGACATGATTTCTTTTCGAAAAATCTAGGGGTGCGCTGATATATCTGTTGGCTATCATCATCCTTTTTTGGTTATTGTAGCTGATAATTAAGGACGCACGCCTGGAGCATCTTGGTAAGCATAGTCCAGTCCCCATGCCTCACTGCCAGCATGAACCCATGGCAAACTACAAGTCCTGGTGAGCACTGGGAAGAGGAGGGGGCACTGGGGAGTGGTCACAAGGCTCACGCTCAGCGACAAAGGAACTATTACTAGCTCCTGCTGCTGCTGCCACTGGCATGTCAACGCCACGTGTCTAGTGAGGGCCTGAGCGTGGGGGCTGCCATGGAGACGCTGGGCTGCATGCAGGTGGGGTAGGGCACCGTGCGAGGGATGTTCTGCTCTGGCAGGCACCAAGAGCTCCTATACATGTGCAGGAGGCTGCTCCGACATGCTGTAATTGCAGCATGTCAAAGCAGACTTGATTAATTGAGTTTGCTGGAGCGTGGTAATTACTGCGCTCCAGCAGACTCCAGCGTCATGTGTATCAGTGTCTCTGCACTGAAAAATGGCAGCGGGGCGATTTTAAATTAAAGTTTGCTTGACAAGCTTTAGTTTAAAGCGCCCACTGCCATTTTTCAGTATGGGGATGCTGATACTCGTGATGTTTCAGGTCCTTTCAATTAGCGTGGCTCTTGGAGCTGCACTAAGTAAAACACTCTCTCTGCCTCTCAGAGCATGTCTATAAGTGCCCTGGGTGCCTTTGTAAAAGGTCTCCCCAGTGGCCACTGGAGCTTGGCTGTGTGGGCCTGCTGGCGCCGAGGCACTGGTGTGCTCTGGGACTTCACTGCTCTCCGTGCGATGGTCCACCCTGGCCACCCAAGATGGCAGCACAGACTGCATGGGTAGCAGGAGTCTGAATAGGAGTCGTGAACAAGAGGGTGATTATGTGTGGGAATAAGGCAGTCACCGCCTCCCTCACTGAGAGGTGGAGAGGGCAGGAGGGTGTGGGTGTGCATGTGTGTGTTTGTTATAAATGCAAAACAAACACAAAAAGGTGTATTTATGTCAGCAGTTTAAAATGCCTTGCGCTATTACTAAATATCAGTTATTGGATTGGCATCGGCCAATATGGTTGGTTAATCAGCAGCTGTCAGTACTGGCCAAGAAACTCTTTAGTAGTGCACCGCTAGAAAAATCCACGCTGGCTGTTACTTATCTTTTAGGTGTTTACGCATTTACTGACTGATTGCCAGGAACTTTATAGGAATTCAGGTTAGGCAGTCTGATATCCAAATCTCAGCATCTTCCTTTCTCTCTTTTTCGAGTCATCTGGAACACTCCCCCATCCTCCACAAGCTCTCAACGATAACAGCTGAGGGTTTTACCTTGTTTTAGCCAGTTGCCTAAGTACTCAAGGATGAATTTCATTAGGTCCTGCCAATTTGAAACTTGCTGCTTACCTAGGTAGTCTGTACTTGTCATTTCTTTAATCATGTCTGTGGACTTAGCCACTTGTTGGTAATGATAAATGTGGTAGACACCTGATTACAATGAACCGTTTTAGTGAAGAGGGAAACAAGAAAGCATTAAACACTTCTGTTTCTTCAGTATCATTGCCTATCTTTCACTTCCCCTTGAGTGCTGGATCCACTCCTCCTTTGGTCTTCCTCTTAAAACTAATTTATTAGAATTCTTTCTTGTTTCAGGTAGTCAGGGACATAAGGATATGCCATTCTGAGACTTAGCATTTACATTTTATCCCAGCATGCTCATGCTGTTTTTATATTCATCCTTATTACTTTGACCTCGTTTCCTCTTTTTGTATAGTTCCTTCTTGAATTTCAGGTCATTGAAGAGCTCATGATTTAACCAGGTGGGTCTTTTACTACACTTCCTATCTTCCCTTTGCATTGGAATAGTTTTCTCTTGTGCTTTTATTATTGTTTCTGCAGTTAACCGCTCTGTCTCCTGAGTGCTTTCCCCCTTAGATCTGCTTCCACAAGATCCTACCTATCAATTTTCTGACTTAACTGAAGTCTGCTTTCTTGAAATCTGTTGCCTTTGTCGGCTGATCTCCCTGCTTCCCTTCCTAAAAACTGGGATATTGATCAGTTCATGTGCTAGATGTCAGCAGCAGTTATTTCATGTCCTAAAGGGTATCAGAGTCCTTTAGTGCCTCAAGCAGAGAGTCTGTTCTCTGTAGGAAACCTGGCAGTGATGCCACAGAAGTCAGGGCCAAAAGTAGAACCAAGGTTGAAGTAGATGCTTGTACCCCACGTTGTGACCCCACGGGGCAGGCAGTAGAGATGAGATTCTGTTGGCTGAAGCCGAGGGAAGTGAAACTCTGGGTACTGTGGGGGTGAATAAACCTGAGGAAGGGGACAGAATTGGGGAAAGCCTAGCAATGATAGAGGAGGCCTGAGTGAAGACCAGAGCGGGAATAAACCTGGCAAAGATGGACTGAGTTTGGAGGCAACCTGACAACAGGGGCCTGAGCTGAGAGGCAAGAGAGTAGCTGCAAGGGTAGCAGGGAGGCTGCAGTTAAGAAACTTTGATAGAGGCTTGAAGGGCTGTACCAGGGGGTACTGAGTAAGGTGAAAGGGGCTGCCTGAAGGACAGTACATGGAGTATAGTCCCACGAGTGGGAGTATAGTGAAGTTGCCCAGTGAGGGGCTTGAGGCAGTTAGCCTGGTGTTTGGAATAAGGTCAGGCTGCATAGAGTAGGTGAACTTGTGGGATCTGAAGGGCTGCATGTGTCCTACCAGAGTGTGAGTAGCGAAGCCTGATGGCCCAAATGGAGTTGCTCAGTGAAGCAAGGCAGTAGAAAGTGGCCCAATGATGGGTGGTATGCAAGAGACCCCTGTGAGAGCGGGGAGGAGTGAGTGTGAGCGTGTAAGAGGTCCAATGGAGGACTGAGTTTGCTATGCCCTGAAGCCAGGGAACCATAATAGTCTGGATGCCATCTGCAAGGCATGGCCTATGGTGCAGGGGAGGTGTATGGAGCCATGAATAGTGCCACTTGGCATCGGGGTAGTGAATGAGCAGCCTCCCGCTTAATATATTATGCTAACATTCAAGTCATGGCAGGAGATTCAGGGCAGATTGCCGTAGGCAGGTGGGCAGGCCATCATGAGATCTAACCCCAGGAAGGCCCTCTGTCAGAGAACTATTTTGGGGCAAACTGGTAAGTGAGCCTTTTGGACTGTTTTGAGCAAGCTAGCAAATTGGACGGCTCTGGCAGGCATGCCATTTGGATTATTCTGGTGAATGAGCTATTGAACTATTTGGATGGTGGGTGAAGGCCCAGTGAAAAGACGGGAGCAAGTGAGGGCCAAAGGCCTTGTGATACAGCACAGGGGAGATGCCCAGAGTGACTGCTCCCCCACTGAACTGAGGCCCTATACTAAACCTTAACATCAGGGCATGGCAGAAGAGTATATAAGGCTCTCAGTGGTCAGGCAGGTGGATATTGGATATAGGCAGTAGTGAGCCCTAGAGCTTTAAGCCACGGACTTGTAACATCATATGATGTGTTCCTCCTCTGAGGAAAAAATAGGGCCTGCATGCTTGGCTGGGGCATGGCATTCCTTCAGTACCTGACCACACACCTCGCCTTCTGGAACGAGGCATGGCGGACGGGAGAGATTTATGGGGTGGGCGGGGGAAGATTGTTGCCTCAGACTGTCCTGGGCAGGGGCGGTCGGGGATTCTGAACTCCCGACCCCTCCTTTCTCCACGACAAGGCTCCGAACTGAAGATGGGGATGGATTGGGCAGAGGTGAGGTGGGGTGGGTGTGGGAGAGGGTGACTACAGTAGAGCAGGCAGCAGTGCCTCACTCATGTCAGGAGCTATAGCCTCAGGTTGCTCCAGTTGGTACCCTGTGTGTGTAGAGCTGGGGTAGCAGAGCTCTAGCTGGGCAGGACCAGATGGCAGACTAGTCTGAGTAACAGCTCTTGTTGCCAGTCTGCACCTCTGGAACGCAGGCCAATGAGAGAGGAAATTCACCATGAGCAGACTTCCTCCAGCACTGCAGAACAGCGGTGCCCTCTCGGGATGCCCCCCTACCCAGCCTGGCTGCTGCCAGGGGTATTTGCATACCTGCCTCACCAGTGCAGTGGGGGCTATCTGTGCACGTACCTTTGCACCCATGGAGCCCTTAGTGCTATGAAGTGATTTCACAATCAACCACCAACCTTCCATAGTCCTAGCATAGTCCCTTGAGCACCTGCTTAACATGCCCCCCTTCCTCTGGCATGCTTAGCCCCAGGGACACAGGGATGAAGATGCTCCTATCCCTGCTGGCTACTAATGTACATGTCCACTTCTGGATTTAGGTCCCATGGGAGAAAAAATTGGTTTCCCCTTTTTGGGACTTAGGTCCTTGCTCCAAGTCCGGTCTGGGATGCTGATGCAGATGCTGCCTTGACTTCAGGGATGTCTAAGAGGCCAGTCTGTCAGTGTCGTAGAGGCCTGGGGATCAGGCAACCTTAAGGGAGTGTGCTGACTGCATCTCAGGTGCAAGGGAAGTCGGCTACACTCCTCTAGAACAGGTAGGGACTAGCCTGTGTCCCCAGGGAACTGGCCAGGCTTGATGGACCCTGCAGAGTCCTGCACCCTCTACCTTCCGTGCTGTTGCCCTGGAGGGCATCATAGAGACGCAGGAAAATTCTGCCAGGCAGGGATGGCAGTATAGGAAGCTAGGGCCCTGATGGACTGAGAACTTGCTGCAGTCATGGGGCATGGAGTCAGGGTGGGCAGGCTGTGCCACTACCCAGGCAGGGCCAGGTAAAGCTGCTCATTTCAACAGAGCAGAGGGGGAGGCAAATTGGATAGATCAGAACTGACCTGCTGGAGTCCCACTGGACCCAAGGAATCATTCCCTTTTCTGAGTGGGGAGAGAGCTGCAGGTGTATGTTCCAGTTTCTCCTTGGATAGCTGTGAGCTGTGTAATTTGTTTGCCTTGGCTGTTCACCACCCAGCACAGACTCATTAGCTACAGCCTCTTTTTAAATGAGAAGTGACTCCCCCATGCTGGAGCCACTTGAAGGCCTGGAGCTGCCAGAGCCTTTGAGCTGGGAATGTGGGGGAGCCCCCAAGAAGCAGGGTGCTGGGAACTGGGTTTGATGTGCAGCCTGATCAATGGAGGTCCCCCTCTGGGGTTGGCAGGCAGTGCAATGCAAATCCCCAGTGGGGATTTTGCTGTCTTTGATGTGCAGTTTAACTCTGCCTGAGGAGAAGTGAGTGGTCTGGGGCAGAAGGGGGAAGGCAGAAGACCAGCAGAAAGGCAGCAGGAGGCCAGAGTGGATGATCTCTTGGTCCTCTTTGGCTAAGTCTCAGCAGCACTGGCAGCAGGAGCTCCACATCTCTACCACCTCCTGTTTCAGGTTCAGTGGGGCAGGCAGCAGGTAAGTTCCCTTCTGCAGCTCTCAGTACTCCTACACCTCTGCCCTGAGCTGCTACAGCCCTGCCCTTCAGATCTTGGCCTCTTACCCCAGTGTTCCTGCTGCTGCCCCTCAGCTGGGACCCTCTGGTGCATCTGGAGCTCATCTCTTCTCTGTGGCAGAGCCCTGGCTGCTGGGGTCTCCAACCCTGACAGGGAAGGGCATTGACCAAGTTGATCTTTCAGTGTGATTGGACTCCCCAACCTGGTCTGCAGGATTCTCCTGCCCACCTGTTTCTGGGGACCGTTCACAATTACATGTGCCCTGCTAGCAGAAGGTTTTCCTGGGCCCTTACCTGACTTTACCCAGGAGCCTGTGGTGCCATGTGTATCATCATGCCCTGCTATTGACTCTCTTTACTCTACTCCTAAGCTCTCATGCTGCTCATGGGCTCCAGGCTCAGAGCTCTCCTAGGTCAGCAACACAGGACAGGGCAAGCACTGGTCCCTGTGGCCCCACCCACCTCTAGGCCCCTGTAACCTGACCTCTGCCACTTGGCTGGATTTGCAACCAGTGAGAGTCTGCAGGATGCTCTTCACCTCCTGTACATCTTCTCCACCACAGGAACCATGAGCATGTCTGTTGCTGCACAGTTGTTCTTTGCAAACTCACTGGGCTTAGAATCCCTTGGACCCCCAGCAACACCCTGCTGCTCCCCCCTGCAATTCAGTGCTGCCTGTAGGCACAGGCAGCTTGGGCACTACTGCCTCCTTGCCTTCTTGCTCCAGGACAGTCCAGGCTCACCTACTTCACAACTCTATATCCTGTAGGGAGCTGAGGGAGTCCAGCGCACTCTGCTTTGGGGAAGAGAGAAGGCAGACAGGGACAGGCTGGACTTATGGTTAGGAGCTCAGCTCCTGCAGAGCCCCTTCCTTGTGCACCCTTGGACTCTGCCCACATAGCTCTACAGTCTGTCACCAGTTGAGGCCTAGGGCATACCAACCATAGCAGCACCTCTGCCCCAACCCCAGACCAGCTAACAAGTGCTAAGTAGCTGGAGATGCTGAGCTCTGTCCAGGGCTTAACAGAGGTTGGATGTTGAGGGAGGTGTATCAGATCCTGCTTCAGTCCTGCCCCTGCTGGGCACCAAGAAAGCTTATCCCAGGTGCCCTGTGCTGAGGCTGAGCTCTAGAGTCATGGTGCTGTCTGAGTCTTGTGAGCTTTTCTGTGGAATTTGGCTGTATCAGCCCTAGGGCAGGGAACCCCCATCACACATTTAGCAATGTGGCAGGCACAGCATCCTGTTCTGCTGTGTGCCTCCAGGTGAGAACTCTGGAAGCTGTGGCTACTTAAGGAAACCTGGGACCAGGTCTGTGACCATCTCTGTAATGGCTCTGGGATAGGCTGAGGGGGGATCAGGGGAAATGCAGTGATCTATTTACAGGAGCAGCCCAGCTGTCTGATTTCTGGTTGTATATGACCAAGGGCTGAACTTGCCTGGTCACACTCCCTGTGGGATGCCCTGCTTACAGACACTGTGGACACTGCAAAACCTCATCTGCTCCACAGAGGCTGGAATGAAAACCTGCTTGGCAGAGTCCAACAGTCCAATTTCAAATGACCCTTCCTCTCTGGCTTGGCCAAGAACATTCCTGGGAGTGGCACACCCTACACAGCTTCACCACGCCCTATCCTGCCTGGGCCATCAAACACAGACAGGGGAAGGGACTGCTTTTCCCTTGTGCTGTACACACTTCTGCCCCACTGGTGTTGCAGCTGTTCAGCGTGAGCAGGCAGGTCCGGCTCTGGCAGGCAAGGGGGGATCACCCACCCCCACTTTCCCCAAGATGAAATGCAGAGTGTTTGTCATGGGAGACTCCCTTCTGAGGGGGCAATCTGCCACCCAGACCCCCTAGCCCAGGAGGTCTGCTACTTGCTGGGGGCCCACATCTGGGACATAGCTGAGAGAATCCCAAAGATTCTCTGGCCCTCCAACTCCTACCCTATGCTCCTTATCCATGTGGGCACAAATGATACGGCTCGGAGCAATCCCAGCCAGGTCGTGAGAAACTAGAGGGCTCTGGAAGTGGGGCTTAGGGGGTGGTGGGGGGGCAGGTTGTTTTTTCCTCGCTCCTCCTGGTTGTGGGTCATGGGCTGAGGACAGAGAGATGGGTTGAGGTAGTTGACTAGAGACTATGGTGTTGGTGTTATCATGAAGGCTTCAGCTTCCACAATCACAGCCCACTCTTTGAGGGAGGCAGTGGGCTGCTGGGAAGAGATGGCCTCTACCTTGCTCCACTGTGGAGGAGGCTCTTCTCAGCCAGACTGGCTGACCTGCTTGACCGGGCTTTAAACTGAGCCTGCTGGGGAATGGGGAGAGTACCGCCACTGCAAGCCCACCTGGCAGTTTTTGTAAACCCAGCAGGCTAAAGCACTCAGGGAAACCCACCCCTACCCCAGCCCCAGAACGATCTGTAGGAAAGGCAAGGGCCCCCAGCGGGACACTTATGTGCCTGTACACAAATGCCAGGAGCTTGGGGAATAAACAGGAGGAACTGGTCCTCCTGCTAAACCAAAAGGATTATGATCTCATAGGGATAACGGAGACCTGGTGGGACTCAACCTATGACTGGGCCACAGGTATAGATGGCTATACCTTGTACAGGAGAAATCACGTAGACAAAAGGGGCAGGGGAGTAGCTCTCTATGTCAAAGAAAGCTATGCGTCCCTGCAAGCTGACATTGGCTCCTGGGGCGGTGGGGGGGAGGGTGGCGATTGGAGCCTCTCTGGTTCAAAATCTGTGGCGAACAAGGCACAGGGGACACAATGGTGGGGGTCTACTACAGACCTCCTAGCCAGGATCAAGAGCTGATCAGGAATTCTCCAGGGAACTAGCTGAGGCTGCACGCTCCTGGTGTAGGGTTGTCATGGGAGACTTCAACTACCTAGACATCTTGTGGGAAGAGCGCTTGGCCACATGCGAATGCTCGCAAAGCTTCCTCGAGTGTGAATGAGCTCTGCCTGGCTCAAGACGTCTATGGACCAATGAGAGGCAAAGCACTGCTTGACCTGGTACTGGCAATGGGGGATGACTTAATCAGTGACCTAATGATCCAAGGGAAGCTGAGAGAGAGCGATCATGAGCTGATCACCTTCACCATCTGCCATAAAGCAGGCAAGTCAGTCAGCAAAGCAGAAGTCCTTGACTTCAGGAAAGCTGACTTTGACAAGCTCAGGAAGCTTGTTGGCATGGCCCTAAGGGACCACGACCTGAAGGGGGGGGAAGTTCAGGAAGAGTGGTTGCTCCTTAAGGGAGCAATTCTGAAAGCACAAGCAATGTCTATCCCGTCTCAGTGGAAAGGCAGCAAAAGGGCACAGCAGCCTCCTTGGCTCTGTAGGGAACTAGTGGACCTCCTGTGACTGAAAAGAAAGGCCTGTAAAGGATGGAAGGCTGGATCCACCCCAAAGGAGGAGTACTCTCACTGGTCCAGACCTCTAGGGAGCGAACCAGGAAAGCCAAGGCTGTGATTGAACACCAACTGGCTACACGTATCAAAGACAATAAAAAGTTCTTTTTTAGATATGCGGGGAGCCAGAGGAAAAGCAAGGGTAACGCTGGACCCCTGCTAAACCAGATGGGTTAACTGACAACTGACGCCCAGGAAAAAGCCAACCTGCTCAATAGGCATTTCGCGTCAGTTTTTCACCAGCCCCAAGGGACGGTTCTGCTCAATACAGTATGGGATGGCCAGGGTGAAGGAGAACTGTTACCCTGTACGCAGGTCCTTGCTGGTACCGCAGGGCAGGGACCAGTGGTAGTGACAGCTGGAAGGAGCTGCTGCCACCTGGGCTGCCCCAGAAAGACGTGCCACAACTGGATGGTGAGGAACAGGCACAGGGTGAGCTGGGTTGGGGCTGTGCATGCATCTGGCTGATCCGCTCCAGGTAGGGTCAGTCTGGAGTGGGCGCAGTGTGTGCTGGGACTCCATGCTGTTGGTGGTAGTGGGGAGGTGGGCTCTGGGCTGTTGTGAGGTGGGGGCAGGGGCCGACCAACCAGGGGGCATGTGTGTGGGGGGGAATCCCATGCACACTCCATCATACCCACAAATCCTCCCCCACACACAATCACACACGCCACAAACAATGCACCCACCCATATCCTCTACACCCTTCCCCTCATGGACCCCCCCACACACACGCCCACAGGCCTCTGGGGAGAGCCCTACTCACTGCTACCCACCCCCATCCACACATACTCACAGCCCCCACAAAACCCTTACCCCCCTTTCCACACCCCCACAATATACAACAGTAAGACTTCATTTTGGGCTATTATGCAATCACCTCTATATACACAACACAAACGCACACAAATCAGGACAAAAATATCTTTTAAAAATAGAAATATGTTATTGTGAATGTTTGATTTTTAGTATGTAATTTGGGTTTTTTCTGGTTCCAAGATGGCAACCCCCCCCCCCCCTCCCAAAAGGGGTACATCTGGGGAAAGTGGGGGGGGATTTCCGGTGGCAAAGGTCAGGGGTTAGGGAGCGGGATTACTGATCTGAGAATGGCAACCAGGGGCAGGGCACGTGTCAATGGGCGGAGCTACTCTTGTGGCCCTTGACAGCTCATCAAAACTTGTTAAGCTGCCTTCCAGCTGAAATAATTGCCCGTCCCTGGCCTAGATCATCCCTGAACAGTGGCTGTCCAACCTCTTCTTCAGTACCTCCAGTGATCTCTATACTATGTTGCAGTCTGGTCATAATTTAAGTGTGTGTGTATATAAGGGGGAGAGATTTCCTTAAAGGAACGTGAGGACTGTGTTGTGGAACTCCCAGTATGTACCGAAGGGTTGTTGTTTAGCCACTAGTGTAAACAATGCTCTCAATATATATTGTGTGCACACACATGCTGTCTATATATGCTGTGCATGTGCATTGGGGGCGTAGGTTGGAGGGGCGGGGGCGGGGTTGTGTTGTGGTTCTCCCCAGCTGTCTGCATGTATGTGTGTGCTTCAGTGCTGTGGATCTCCCAACAGTTTTTGTGAGGATGAATGACTGTGTGTGTATTGTGCACGCTCTGGCTGTGCATTCACACATCTGTGGTTGTCCCTGGAGCTAGTGCATCTTCTTTTTACTCACCTGACACATCTGTCATAGCCCAGTACATTCCTGCCATTCTCAACAGGGATGTGCCAGGCCCCTAGGCATGACTTGCCTGCTCGTACTGAACAGCTGCAACAGCAGCAGCACTGGTGGGGCAGAAGCATGCATGGCATAAGGGAAAGGCGGTCCCTTCCCCTTCACCACTTCCCAGCGCTTCCTGCAGCAGCTGTGCAGAGCCTGCCCTGCGTCTCCACCACTGTCACCAACACCTCCGGGCTGCCTTGTGGGACAGCAGGGGCAGTGCAAAGGAGATGCAGGGTAGCCCAGCACCGGTTCCACGTGGCTGCTGCAGGAAGTGCTGAGCAGCAGTGAAAGGGGCTGCTTTTTCCCCTATGCTGAGCACACTTCTGCCCTGCCAGCACTAATATTGCAGCTATTCAGCATGAGCAAGTCTGCAGCAGGCGTGGGATGGGTCAGGGCTGTGTGCGGGTCCCCACTGGTACCGCAGAACTCAGGCCAGTGGCAGCAGCAGCTGGAAGGAGCTGCTGCCTAGAAAGGCAGTCCAGTGCAGAGCCGCCCCAGCCCTGCTGGGTGCCCAGGGGGCGGCAGGATGCCTCACAGAGGGACAGTGCCTGGGCCAGGCAGGACCAAAGGACCTGCTGCAGGGCCGACAAAGCCCATCCGCAGGCTGGATCCAGCCCACAGGCCATATTTTGCCCACCTGTGATCTAGGCATAGCTATGCCTATGTTATACTATGGGTATTTCCCATGCTTCTGGGCTTTGGTGGTTGCTGCATGGGCCTGGGAGGGAATTCCATCCCCTTCCCCATGCCCCCCTTGCTGATAGGACTTAAACCTGGGGGTTCCTGGCTAGAGGGTCTTTGCTTAGGGTCAGACCAATCACAAATTTGGGGTCAGGAAGGAATTTTACCCCATGGTCAGATTGGGGTGGACTATGGAGGCTTTTTTACTTCCTCTGCAGTGGAGGGTGTGGCTCTCTTCCTGGGATCTCTTAAGCATATAGACCATTTTACAGAAGCAGGACACTGTCCACCATAGGCCCCTTGCTTTACCTGTGGGAGGTTAGGGTGTTATCTCTTGTGTTTTGTCAGGATTGACTGTGTTTTTACAAAGAGGTTAGATTATGGATTTATATAGGATGGTTTGGAAAGGGATAACCCTGTGTCACGGAGGGGGTTGGACTAGATGACCTCTGAAGGTCCCTTACAGACCTACTTCTCTATAATTCTGTGATATCCAAGCCAACTTTAAATGGGTACCAGAAGCAGTCTAGCTGCAGGGGGAGAGACCTCAGTGTGGGCTTTTGTATTCTGCGGCTTGGCAGGGTCAATTAACATTTGCAGAGCTGTTTGGTACTGTGACTAGACTGCCCTGGCACTTGGGGTAGCTGGTTTAAAGCCAGTATGGATATCTTGCCACTCCAGTGTAGTTTGTAATATCTACACACTCCTGAAGAGATCTGGGGGTGACCCACCCACAAAATACAGCCTTGAATGCACTCAAGCCACAGGCCATTTCCTGTT
Source organism: Alligator mississippiensis (assembly GCF_030867095.1). NCBI lineage: Eukaryota > Metazoa > Chordata > Crocodylia > Alligatoridae > Alligator > Alligator mississippiensis. The sequence goes on along the minus strand of NC_081837.1, from coordinate 27,997,262 downwards.
TCTCTGGCAGAGAGAATGCTTCCCTGTCCCAATGAGTACAGTGCGCTGCCCTGGGAAGTCACGAAAACAAGACTTCCTCCGCATGGTTCTGAAAACACACTGGCAGCACAGACTGCTAGATACACCCCAAAGACAAACATGCACACAGACTCATAAAAGCCAGTCTCCACACATGAGCATATGCAAGCATGATTCATTTAGAGCACAAGCGTGCTGCTGGTACTGAGTCCCAGGTAGCAGGGCTGTGCGAGGCTTCAGACAGAGCTTTGGATCCGGAGAAGCTTCAGGATCCGAAGCAGCATTTCTGGGTCAAAGCGCTGCCTCGTTCGGCTTCCCAAAGCGGTTCGGAGCTGCCTCAGAGATCTGGCCATAGGGTATAATGGGGAAACAATAAAATACCTATAACTTTGTTGTGTTTTGTCTGCTTTGGATGACATTTTCAGGAGTGATAGACTCTGCAGAGAGGATTAAGCCTGCCAAGTTTCAAGAAGATCGGTGCAGGGGCTTGGGGGGAATGACACTACAAATTCTTGAAAGCAAAACTGTTACGTCTGTGCTACAACATGGGGGGGGGGGTCGTCAAAACCACAGAGATGGTAGCTTTTACTGAGGCCACAAAGCCTGCCAAGTTTCAAGATGATCAGTGCAGGGGTTTGAGGGGAACTGCCCTTCAAGCTGCAGACAAGCAAAACTCATGCCATGGGTGCTGTGGGACTGACTGTCTCTGGCTGGGGGCAGGGAGGGGAGAGCTGCTGCAGGCCTGGCTGCTAAACTGCTGTGTTCCCAGTTACCAATCAGTCAATCTTGATTGGCTCAGGGACCAGCTCAATACACAGGACCTAGCTACTACATAATGACTTAATGAGCATCAATTAGTACCTACAAAACCAGGCTAAGGAGAGGAAAAGACTCAATACAGACAATCAACAGCCCCAAGACAGAGACAGTTTTGGCATGAGTTTTGTCTGTCAGCAGCTAGGGGTGCAGGGCCCCAGGACCCCCCTGCACCAATCTCCTCCACAGCTGGCAGGTGTTGTGGCCACAGCAGGGGCTGCCATCCCTGCAGCTGTCACCGCGCTGTGCTTGAACACACGCAGTGTCACCCATCCATGGCACGAGTTTTGCTTGTCGGCAGCTTGAGAGGCAGTTCCCCCCCACCCCTGCACCAATCTCCTTGAAACTTGGCAGGCTTTGTGGCCTCAGTAAGAGCTACCACCCCTGCAGTTTTGACCCCCTTGTGTTGTAACATATAGACGTAACATGCGTTTGGCTTTCAAGAATTTGGGGTATAGTACCCCCCCAAACCCCTGATCTTCTTGAAACTTGGCAGGTTTCATGCTCTCAGCATCCCTGCAAGTTTCATGCAAATTGGACAGAAAACGACAAAGTTATAGATATTTCACTGATTCCCCATTATACCCTATGGTTGGATCTCTGAGGGATCTCCAAAGCTTTGGAGCTGCTTCAGTCGGATCAAGGCGGAAACCTGGTCCGGAGCTCCGGATCGGATTGTGGCCATCCAAAGCGGCTGGATCTGAAGCTGGATCGGATCGCTGCCGACTCGCACAGGGCCTACCAGCTAGTATTGACCAGGCACTATCGTAGAAAGGTTAGCACATTGGGTCCTGGTTGACACTAAGAGGGCACTGTTGCTGAGAAGCACTGGACATATGAAGTCTATGAGCAAGTTGGGTAAAATGGATCCTCCCATTTTGCATGTACCTGATGCCAGTACCCAAATGCACAGAAGCTTTGTGGGTACTTCTGGGGGCATAGGCATCCAATTGGGTTCACTGAGAGAGGGGCAAATTGATCCTAGGTGGGCCATCATACTTGTGGATGGGCCAACCCAGGTTGAAAGCAGTCTTAAGCCTGGACATAATTTTATAGAGGCAGAGGTTGGTAAGGGGGCTGGGTCACAAGCTGGGTAAGAGATCAGGTATACCCACCAATCTGCTATGCATTTTCCAGGGTGATGGGGGCTTCTGGCCAGATTGAAGCCTCCAGTTTCCAGTATGGGAAATGAAGTTTCTTAGCAGTCATACATGGGAGCAGGAGCCCCTAAGCACTGGCCTTTCCCACTGCTCATTGAGACCCCACATGCTGCTACCTTCACCACACTCATCTCACAAAGTAAGCCTGTCTGCTTCTAAGCCAAGGCTGAAACCCTGAAATCCATACCTTGCCCAAGGGACACCAGTGATGACCTGACATCCCATGCAGTTTTTGGGGAATCCTAGCTTGCAGCAGGCAGCCTGTGTCTGCCCCACCCTGTGCACAGATCCGGGGGGGGGGGGGGTGCACAGGTTTCGCCCTTGCCGTTGGGAGTGCATGCAGTGGCAGGGAGCTGACCTCACCCCTGCACCCCCCGGACAAGCTGCCCAAGGCCCTGTCCTGCTTCCTGCTGGGTGCCCTGTGGGCACGCATTGCAGCCCTGGACCCCAAGTGCTGCCCAGCTGGGCAGCAACCCTAGCCACAGCCATGCCCAACTCACCCTCCCTATGGGGGCCTCAATTCCCCTCCCCGCCCCTTTACCTTCGGGAGCTGCTCTCCAGGCTGCCTGGCAGCCATGTGCATATACATACACATGGTGCCTCCTGCCTGATCGCCCTCCTCCTAGTCCCTCCCAGCCCCTTGCAGGCTGGAACTCTGCCAGCCTGCAGAGAGCTCGTTGCAAAACTGCAAAATCTGCGAGTTTCTCCATTCTCTGTGGGAAACACAAAACCTGGATCCCTGCTAATGACACAGGGTGCAGAAAAAGCTGAAATACTCAATGCCTTTTTCATCTCGGTCTTCATATGCAAGGTCAACTCCCAAACTACTGCACCTGGCAGCACAGTTTGGGGAGGAGGCAAGCAGCCAACAGTGGTGAAAGAACAGGTTTGTGTCTACTTAGAAAAGCCCTGATTGCCTTCTATGATGAGGAGACTGGCTTTATGGATGCAGGAAGAGCAGTGGATCTTGACTTTAGCAAGGCTTTTGGTACAGTTTCCCATGAATATTCTCACTAGCAAGCTAAGGAAGTACAGGTTAGATGAATGGACTTCAAGATGGATAGAAAACTGGCTGGATTGTAGGGCTCAATAGCAATCTATGGTTTGAGGTTTAGCTGGCAGCTGGTATCAAGTGGAGTGCCCTGTGGGTCAGTCCTGGGGCCAGTTTTGTTCAATATCTTCATCAATGATCTGGAAGATGGGAAGAAGTGCACCCTCAGCAAGTTTGTGGATGACACCAAGCTGGGGACAGTAGTAGATACGCTGGAGGGTAGGGCTAGGAGTCAGAGAGACCTAGAGAAATTGGAGGATTGGACCAAAAGAAACATCATGAAGTTCAATAAGGAGAAGTGCAAAGTCCTGCACTTAGGTTGGAACAATTCCTGGTACATGCTGGAGACCGACTGACTAAGCAGCACCTCTGCAGAAAAGGACCTGGGGATTACAGTTGACAGTAAGCTGAATATGAGCCAACAGTGTGCCCTTGTGAAAAAGACTAACAGTATCCTGGGCTGCATTAGTAGGAGCATTGCCAGCAGATCAAGGAAAGTTATTATTCTCCTCTATTTGGTAGAGGGATATCGGATCAGCACCCATATAAAGGAAATTGACTGTATCGGAAATCGGCTTATTTTGCGTGATATGGCCAATAATGTGGCTGATAAATCCCCTGTGCATGCGTGCAGCTGCAGCACAGCACATAGATGGTGAGGAGCACAGCCTGGTAGCTTGGACAGCTGAGTCCAGCTGGTAAGTCTGTTGCAGTGGAAGGCGAGGGGGGAAGGAAGGGATGTGGGGTGGTGCAGATCAAGGCCCCTGTAGTGCGGGAGGGAGTGGGACAGGGGCTGAGCAGGTGCTGCCCAGCCCGGGGTGAGGTGGGGCATGTGACGGAGCTGTGGCTCATCTGTGGGTGCAGGGGGGAGGGAGGGGAAGGGAAAGGAGGTGGCACTGGGCAGGGGGGTTGTTGGGGCTATGGTGAATTTTGGGCTGGTTGCAGCCCCCTCCCCTCCTGTAGCCCCCTATCCCAGCACTGCCACTGCACACCCTGAGCACAGCTCCTGCTGAGAAGAGCCTGGCCCCATCCCACCCTGCACAGATCCAGGGGCACACGCCCTCCATGCCCTCCCAGGGTGTGCACATCGGCAGGAGCTGTCCCCTGTCCCTGCGTCCCCCAGACAAGCTGCAGCTCCATCCTGCACCCTACCGGTGGCATCAGCAGTGGGGCTGGAGCTGGCAAGCTCCTGTAGGCACTGCCAGCAGCATTGACGGTGGGGCCGGAGCTGGAGAGCTCCCACAGGTGCTGCCAGCGGTGTTGGTGGTGGCCCTGTCAGGGGAGGCACATGGCCCCCTTGTGCCCCACTACACATCACCTACGGGTGCACCCCTACTATTTGGCACTGATGAAGCCACATCTGGAGTACTGGGTCTAGTTTTGGGCCCCCCACTACAGAAAGGATGTGGACAAATAGGAAAGAGTCTAGCAAAGAGCAATGAAAATGGTTAGGGGGCTGGGGCACATGACTTTTGAGGAGAACTGGGCTTATTGAGCCTGGAAAAGATAAAACTGGGTACATCTACATGCTTGGTTTAATGGTAAACTTGCTATTTAATGAGCATTAAAATAGACTAATGCATATTGTGTCACTTAAAAATTGTGTGTGCCTGTACACAAACATGGAGCCTGCTCCAATGTGTTGTAATTACAGTGTGTCACAGCAGACCTAATTAAGCAAGTTGCTGGAATGTGGTAATTAATGCACTCCAGCAGCCTCCCACATCTCAAGTAGCAATGTTCTCGTACTTCAAAATGGTGGCAGGGGTGCTTGAACTAAAGCTTGTCGAATGAGCTGTAGTTCAAGCTCCCCCACCACTATTTTGAAGCATGAGGACACTGATACATGAGACACTGTGGCACTTTAATTGCCCCTCCGACCCCTGTAGCGCATATAAAAGTGCCCTGTGCTCTTTAGTTAATGTGCATTAAGACAGGCTAACGTGCATTTTCTTAATATCTCACAATGGAGGTACTAGATTTAATGCACACTAAAGGGCATTAATGTATGCGTAGACATGGCCACTGAGGTTGGATTTAATAACAGCCTTCAACTGCCTGAAGGGTGGTTCCAAAAAGGATGGAGCTAGACTGTTCTCAGTGGTGGAAGATGACAGAACAATGAGCAAATTGCAGCAAGGGAATTTGAGGTTAGCTATTAGAAAAAACTTTCTCAATAGGTGGATAGTAAAACACTGGGACAGGTTACCCAGAGGGGTTGTAGAGTCTCCATCCTTAGAAGTTTGTAAGACCCAGCTAGACAAATCCTTGGCTGGGATGATGTAGTTGGGGGCGGTCCTGCTTTGGAGCAGGGGGTTGGACTAGATCGGGGTAGGCAACATTTTTTGGCTGGAGTGCTGAAAAAACCACAATGTCTACCTTGGAAGGTGCCGGAGTGCCGACATGCCAGAGCGTGGAGCAGCTTTTTGCAACATCCTGGCTCTAACCGTCCCACAGAGCCCAGTCTGCTTGCAGCCGGGCTTGCAGCCTTCCTGCTGCCTGCTGGGAGAACCCTGGGCTCCGTGCCTGGTAGCAACTGCTTGGAGCCCAGGCTAGTAGTGGTGTGCCGAGCAAAATGGCCTTGCTTGCCATGCTCGGTACACGTGCCGGGGGTTGCTGACCCCTGAACTAGATGGTCGTTTCTAGCACTAGTTTTCTATGATTCTATAGTTCTAAACAGGCATGTTACTATTGTTTGAAGAACTCAAGCAAGGTAGAATTGGGTTGCTCTAAGGCACCTAAATTCAGTTAAGGGCATAACCAGCCAAATTACAATCAGGCCCCTGGGTGTGTAAGAAAATTTAAGGATCTGGGCCTGAACTTCTCTGTGCCTCAGCACCCTGTATGTACAGTTGGGTACAATGATAGGGAGGATGAATGTACTACAGGCTGCAATGTGCTCTGTTTTGGGCAGTGGAGCACAGGCCAACTAGTACAGATAGTTACTCCTGTCCAGTGTAGCTGGACTTCTGTAAGGCTTTCCAATGTATGTTGCTGCCAATGGTATGCGCTGAGCGCTTGTGTCAGATTGGGAAGTGTTTCATTCCCATACCTTCCTTCTGTGCATTTCATATCAGTGCTCTGTCTCAGGACAACAAACAAAAACCTCCACGCAGCTACTAAGTGAATTCCTAGTTAACACTGGGTTACAATGAAAGTTGAAAAGATGCATCAGCTGCTTTCACTAAAAGCCTAATTAGCCTTCCTCAGTCGGGGAAAAGCCAGGGCATGATCTGTAGAATTTTTACTAGAGGTTACGACTGAAAATAAACTGCCACAAATAAGGCATTTCCCTTGTTTCATTACTATTTCCAATGAACAAACTGAAATTAAATTTGAAAAGGCTAAAACTTTTCCTTTGCAACAAACAAATCATTCGGACAGTGTTGTCCAGGACTCTTTTGGGAAAGACATTGAAAAAGCTTTTTTTTTCCTATGAAGCAACTTTTAAGACATTTCAACCAGCTGCACTTGCCCCACTGCTAGGACAGTCTTTGCCAGAGCTTTCTGACCCTACCACCATCAATGGTGGCTGTCAGAAGAACTAAGAACATAAGAAGAGCCAAACAGGATCAGACCAATGGTCCATCTAGCTTAGTATCCTGTCTCTGACAGTGGCAGAAGTGGACGCTATAGAGGGAGAACACTGAATCTGATATTCCTAGACTAATCTGTCCCCTATTCAGAACTCTCCCTGTCATCCACCATTATTAGTTTAGAGATGTCAAAGGAAACATCTCCAACAATTCTGTTCAATAGCCATTAATAGATCTATCATCTATGAATTTAACTAGTTCCTTTTTGAACCTGGCTCTGATACTTGCCTGTACCACTTCCTGTGGCAGTGGATGCCACAAGCTAACTATGAGTTGCATTAAAAAGTAATTTCTATTGATCGGTTTTAAACTGATCACCTACTAATTTCAGTGGGTGCCCTCTTGTTCTAGCATTCTGGGACTTGGTGAACAACAGTTCCCTGTTCACTTGGTCCAAACCCTTCATTATTTTATAGGCCTCAATCATAACCTCCCTCACCCTTTGCCTTTCTAAATTGAAGTCCTAGCTTTTTTAGTCTCTCCTGGTATGGCAACTGCTTCAGGCCCCTGATCATTTTTGTTGCCCTTCTCTGTACCTTTTCTAATTCTGCTCTATCCCAGAACTGCACAAAGAATTCAAGATGTGAATGTACCATGTATTTGTATAATGGCATGATGAGTAATCCTTATTCCTTTACCATTTTTAATGATGCCCAACATTTTATTGGCTTTTTTTGGTTGCTGCTGCACATTGAGCTGACAGTTCCAGGGAATTCTCTACATTAACTCCAAAATCTTTTTCCTGAGCCATGACAGCTAGCTCAGAACCCAGCACTATGTATATGCATTTGAGGTTATTTTTCCCCAAGTACATTGCCTTGCACTTGTCAGCACTGAAGTTCATCAACCATTTTTTGTCCATTCATTAAGCTTGGTGAAATCTTTCTGCAGCTCCTTTCCAGCATCTTGAGGCTTGACTACCTGGAATAACGTGGTATCATCTGCAAACTTGGAGATTACACTATGCACCCCCATTTCCAGGTCATTGATGAAAATGATGAATAAAATAGGGCCCAGCACAAATCCCTGCAGGACCCTACTTTTGACCTCTCTCCATCCTGAAAAATGACCATTTAGCCCTACTCTTTAGTTCCTACCTTTAACCAGCTCTGAGTCCATGAAATGGTTCACAGCACTTTGACCAGAGGACATGCAGTCCTGTGATGATCTGGTTTTACTTGTCAAGATGAGCCTGAGCTCTGGCTAATCACACACAACCAGATCTGTGCCCTGACTCCATCCACCCCAGAGAATGAAAGAAACCTTGCTGTCCAAAGCTTGCTGTGGCTCTTTCCCTCCCCCCACAAAGGGCAGTGCTCAGCCATCCAGTACCTGAAAGCCAGTATATTTGAGTGGAGTCCCTGCCATGGCATGGGGGCATGATGAGGGAATAATTAAGGTGGTTTGTGAACCATGATGGAGATTCCAGCTGTTGGACACCTACCCTGGCTCTTGGCTTGTTTGTTGTGGGGACCTTGTGCCCCTCTGCAGCTGCTATAGGATCTGCAGAGCTAGCAGTGAGTTTTATCCTCACTTGTCTACCTTCCTCTTGCTGAGCTCTCAGCCTCCCATTTTGCCCAGCCCCAGCCAACCTCTGTCAGGAAGATGTGTGGCTGAGATGGAACTGAATGTCTGGAAGCTTCCTAGTGTGCCACTTACAGATCTCTGCAGGACCCTCTGGCATCTAGAGATAACCATTGGGAGAGGCATCCAGTTGACAAAGCCTCCATAGAGACTGATACCTCCTCCCTGTTACTCCCAGACCTATGCTACCCTCTTAGCTAGCTGCCTTGTGTGGAGTAGAACCAGCTCCACGGTGGACTTGGTTCAGGGCTAGGCTTGCCAAAGTACCTACCTGGCTCTTGCCTGCCATGACTTGAGGATTATGAAATTAGGTAGACATAGGCCTTCAATTCTGTAGAAGAGGAGCAACTGTAGGGGCCTCTCTATATTTGCAGACTTGGGCCATCTTTGCTCCGTTTCCTATGGTTCTGCATGCACTGTAGCCCCAACCAGCAGTCCAGCAGGTTGGACTCACTCCACTTGGTTCCTTGAGCAGATGGAATCAGTTTGAGATAAGTGCTCAGACTTTTTACCTTGACTTTTCCTTTATCTCTCTTCCTACTCCTAGAATTACCACCACCTCCCACTCCAGGTTTTCAGTTGCACTTGGTCCGGCTACCCTGTCAGCACTGTGCCAGCCAGGGGGCCTTTCCTTCAGCTCTCCCCAGGCTTTCAACCAGATGCACTGTAGCTATCCGTACCACAGCACTCCTAGGCCTACTCAGTGACAGGTTCCTAGCACTGCTTCCAGTTCCACCAGCTCCCAGCCAGAAACTCCCGACTCCAACTCTGCCAGATCAGACTGCCCCTTTCTGTGCCAGAAGCTGGGCTTATATCACTAGGACCCACTTCTTTCAGACTCCCATCAGCTCACCTTAAGGGCACAGTCTCTATTTTCTTAGTCTTTCTGTAGTAACAGGGCAGGGTTCCCCATTACACAGACCCCTGTGCTTTTGCACTCCTTGCTGAATGTCTCTTGTCCCTTGCCCAGACCCACCACGGACTCTGTGCACACTTCCTGGGCTGTGAGTTTTCCATAACAACAGGGCTAATCCATGCAGGCGTACTGCACTCCAGACACATTCCGGTTTGTCTGCCTGCCCCCTGGGAGCCGTCCAGCTGGGTTGGAGGCTGCTCTCCCAGGCACTGTGCCTAACGCCAGCCCTAGACAGCTCTGTCTGCTTGGGATTGTTCTGCTTGCAGCCCAGCCAAGCACTTGCTTGAGTTTTGGGTTACTTAAGGTCATTTGTTGCAAGGAAAATGGGAGAAAGCAAGTCAGGGGTAGCCTATTCCATCCATGTGAGTGGTGCTTCCAGGAAGCCATTTCCAAATCCAAGGCCTGTTCTGTAATCGGCAGCTCTGTGCCCAGACTAGCCCAGTTACTGCTGCATTGTGGGGACAATTGGAGGAAGCAAATGCAGCGAGGTTTGTTTTGGAAGCAGTGCCTGCTAGAATACATGGGAGGGACCATGCTACCATGCCAGCATGGACCAGTCATGTTCAGCAGGGCACAGCTGTCTCAGCAGCCTCCTACCCCCAGCACAGACTGAAGCTCTTGCCCTCCCAGCCCACCAGCCCCACCCTGTGTCAGCATCTCTGGGAACCTGGTACCTCTGGGACCACTCCCCACCCCCCCCATGCATACACTGGGCATGTCTACACATTCACTATTGTGTTCATTAATGACAGGTACAAACTTAATGCACCCTAATTGGTAACTTAATGTGTAATTGGTGCTACTGTGCATTAGCGCAGATGAAGTTTTTTTTTGTGATGCTACTTACTGTACATTAGGTTGAATCTACTGCACAATAATGCATTAGCATGGGCTTTGCCTGATGTGCTAATGCATGGTAGAATTAGTCTTCTGTGCATTAAGCATCTTGTGTAGATGTGCCCAGACATTCACACTTGTATACAGAGATAAGCACACAGCCAAATCCACATACATTCACCTGGGGCTATGCATATGTGTACTCTGCGGCTATGCATATGTGTACTCTGCAGTCATATCAAATACACCAGTCATGTTCACATCCACATAAATGTGTATGCATAAACACACCTCCCTCTGCAGGGCCTTGCATATACACCAAGACGGATGCGTATACAAGGGCCACAGGTACCCAGACACACACTTACACTAGAGACCGGCATATGTGCATGCGTGCACACAAGCACACACCAGTTGTATCTACACGAGATGCTGACTGCAGGAGCCTGAGACTACAGTGCAGTAGCATCACGTGGCAAGAAGCATGATGCAACACTACTACGCAGTAGCCAGATGCTACTGCACAGTCAGGGTCATGAAAAAGCCATTCCTTGGTGTGACTATGCAGTAGGGGTGTGCAAAACGGGCCCTATTCTATTCGGATTCAGATTCGGCCCGAATTGGTGACAGTGATTCAGTTAATTGATTTGAATCACTATCCCCGCTTCGATTCAGCCAAATCCGAATCTGAAGATTTGATGCTGATTCAGAGAATCAGCAATTCAGCCATAGACACAGCTTTAAATGTTTTTCCTACATACCTCAAGGTACCAGGCACAGCTCATGAACACTGCGATGCTGGGGTGGATGGAGCATCCCACAGGAGCGTGGCCCCCCCCCCCCCCCACATGCTTGGTGGCGAACCTGGAAGTGGACCACCCACACGTGGCAGCAGGGGTGGTGGCAACAGGGGTGTGGCAGCAGTGAGGGGGGAGCTCCTGCAGGTGGTCACAGTGGTGTTGGCAGTGGGGGATGGAGGAGAAAGCACCGACTGATGGTGGGGGACGGAGGGGGAAGCACTAATCGGCGGTTGGGGACAGTGAGGGATGCACCGACTGATGGTCGGTGACTACGCGCAGATGCTGCCAGTGGTGTCGGTGGTGAGGAGGTGGGTGGGAAGCGGTGACCTCCCGCAGGCAGTGCTTCTTTAAAAGGGTGCACTGCCACTCTCAGGGGGTGCACATACACCGCCTATGCATTGCCAATGATGTCACCCCAGAAATCTACAAAGCTGCATGCTACATTGATTTGCAAGCAGAAGCACATTGATGCACATTACATCTAGAAGTACAAATGCATTCATACAGCAGTGCCCACTACATATGTGTGTGTGTGCACGCATACACACACACACACACACACACACACACACTGTACACTTCCTCCTATATACAATGCCTGTGATCCCAGATACAGAGAGAGAAGATGCCCTTTGCACACATGCATGAATCAGTCACTCTGGGCTTTGGCAGAGTCAGTGTCAAAATGACCCCCCATTCCAGAACTTGTTGTAATTATTTCACAATAGTAGTGCTAGGGAGAGATGTTTCATCACCCCAACTGCTGTCTTGGCTCTGCAGCCTCTGGGACTGAGTGATCCATGATTCCCAGACTCTTCCTCTCCCTGATGGCACTACAACAGCCTGGGTGGGTGAGAGCTCCCCCACCAGTCTGTTTGCATGGGTCTGTCTGCATCACAGAACTGCTATTTCTGGAGCGCCTCTGGCAAGGAGCAGAGTGCAGCCTATGACCTCTTCACTTTCACCCACTGAGAGGACTTACTGGCACCCTGGCAAGTTCTGAACATGCCAGGGCAGTGCAGCCTTTCAGGACAAATTCCTTAAAAGGTCGCAGAGACCTGCTCTTGTTTCAGGCTTTTCCCACAGAGCTAGAAGTTCCTGGAAGGTTGACTGTAAGTGCCAGACGGCCAGTCCACAAGGGCTGGGATCCTGTTCCTGAAAGGAGCCTCCAGCAGGGAACTCACACCAGCCTCATTGCACCTTGCCAGTTCATGCTGAATCTCACAATGCAAGATGGTTTCCCCTATATGTGCCACCTGATTGTCTTCCTTGGGTGATAGGTGTGCTCATAAATGAGCTGCCAACAAAGGCTGCATCCTATGCTGGCACCAGCTCCTGGCTCTTCACAGCAGGAGTCCTTGTCGCAGGAAACAGTACTGAATGGGATTTCCAAGACACTGAGCCTGATCTCCTTCCTTTGCAGGTAATCAGGACTTTCACCTGTTTATCAAGCTCCATCTTCAGTTCCATTAGGTTATTTGCCTCTTTGGAATTTCCTTGCGTTTATATTTAGAAACATTCTTCTAATTTCCATCCTACATTTGTTCATGGCCAGCTTATCCTAATTTGTTCTTGTGTCAACATTGTCTTGGAGCTTAAATAGTTCTTCCCTCTTGTTTATTCGCCTGATGTATTTATAGAGCACAGGCATGGCCCTACTCAGTCTACATTTCACTTTCCTAAAGTTGAGCTCTGGAATTTTCTTTTAGACTAGGCTTTCCACAGCTGGAGTACTATGTCCAGTCTGGACACCCCACTTCAAGAGGGAAGTGGACAACATTGAGAGGGTCCAGAGGAGGGCCACCTGCATGATCCAGGGACAGCAGGGCAGACCTTACAATGAGAGGCTAAGGGACCTGAACCTGTTCAGCCTTCACAAGAGAAGGCTGAGGGGGGACCTGGTGACTGTCTGTAAACTCACTAGGGGGGACCAGAAGGGTTTGGGGGAGACCTTGTTTACCCTAGCGCCCCCCAGGATAACAAGGAATAACGGCCACAAGTTGATGGATAGTAGGTGTAGATTAGACATCCATAAGAACTACTTCACAGTCAGGATGGCTAGGATCTGGAACCAACTTCCAAGGGAAGTGGTGCTGGCTCCTACCCTGGGGGTCTTTAAGAAGAGGCTTGATGCCTACCTGGCTGGGGTCATTTGAGCCCAGTTTTCCTCCTGCCCAGGCAGGGGGTTGGACTTGAAGATCTACAAGGTCCCTTCCGACCCTACTTCTATGATTCTATGAAGATTCCAGGTGAGATCTCAGCAGTGTCTTGGTAGAAATACCTGTACTGCAAATACCTCCCCTGATAGATCCTACCTTTTCTTTGGTTGTATCAGATTTCTGGCTCATAACCATCCTAGGATTGGCTAGTTAGCTATGCAATGCGCTACTGTACAAGAGCAGACATTCTTACAAGTCCTCAAGGGTACGACCTCACACTTTGCACTGTTGCATTTCATCCTAGCTTTAGCCCTCAAGATCATTCAGGCCTTCCTGTATGATATGCCAATCCTCCCTGGTATTGAGAATGCCTCCTAGCTTTGTCAGCAGCATATTTTGTATACATGCTTCCACTTGTGCCAAGGTTACTAATGAAAATATGGAATAAGATTGGTCCCAAGACCAACCCTTAGAGCTCTCCCAGAATGACTGCCTGTGGCAGGGCACTGATTGAGCCTGCCACTTCAAGGGCCTGGAGCTGGCAGCCGCCAGGTGCCTGATTAGCCATTTTGAAATGGGGGCTGCCCATATAAACAGGGCAGTCCTGCTGTGAGAGGCCAGGCAACAACATCGCCTGGCCGGAGGGCTGTAGATCTCAATCTGGAGGTAAGGGAGGAGCTGTAGGGCATGGCTAGGAGGCTCCTGGTTTTGGGCATGACCTAAAACTGCACCCTGCTGGGAGTGGGTGTCCTGGTGGGGCTCCCAGTGGTGCGGGAGGCCCCAGGAAATGCCAGGCCAGTTACCACCCCGGTGAAAGGCGGGTTGGGGTGCCTTAACCCCAGCCCCCATGACCAGGCGGGTGATCCCTTTGTCTGGGGGGCCCAGAGGGTGGACCCTCGGAGAGTGAGAAAAGGGCCATAGACTCAGGCCTGTCTGAGTTTCCCCTGACTGGCCCACGCTGGGGCCAGGACCGGAAGGGTTGAAGGGCCAGGGGCCCACCGTGAGGGATGCCCAAGAGCTGAAGTCCTGGGGTCCCGACTGGCCTGGAGGTGGGCCAGGGCTAGATGAGCCGAAGGTCTCGGTGCGGGGACCACACCCAAAGGGGAGCCAGTTCAGGGAGCTATGCTGCCCGGTATGACGGCAGAAGAGGCCGCCTGAGGGGAGGAGTCCAGGTGGGGTTCAATAGGAGGATTTTGGGGCCCAGTGTGGGTGCCGGTGATTAAAGGAACATCGAGATGCCATCAGCGAGGCTTGGGCTGCGGTGTAGGGGAGGAAAGGAGCTGCAGATAGTGCCCCCTGGCATCGGGGCAGCAAATGGGCAGCCTCTTGCTTATTAATATCTAATTAATTAATTAACAACAAGGCATGGCGGGAGAGAACGTGGGCGGTTAGCCCAGGAACAGGTGGGCGGGCCACTCTGAGAACAGCCCTGAGCAGGCCCCTGTTACACTGCCTTTTCCCTTTCAGCTCAACCTGAGGTAGTTTCCGCATTTGCTAGTTCCTTATCACCTTGCAGTCCTTGTGCTAATTGCCATTTCCCCCATGTTAACTAACTTCTTTTCATGTGCCGCCATATGAATTGCTGTCCTTGGTCCCAGCGAGATTAGCTCTTTGCATTTCTCACTGTGGTGGCACACCTGTGGGTGCTTGCAACTTCAAGGGCCTGAGCGGGCTGTGAGGCAGCTTGCAGGTGACTGCAGAGCCTGTGGAGAGGGCTTTGGGGTGCAGGGAAGAGCTAGGCCAGCCTTGCAAAAGGGGCTTAGACTTGTGGGCCTGCACAGGGGCTAGGCAAGCCCCTGACCAGAACCGGCAGGGGTGAGGTCAGGGACTCGGGTGAACCCAGTTGAGTGATGGGCCTCAGTTCGGCTTGGGGTGACGACTGTATGGTGGGGCCCTATGGGGACCCCTCTGGAGTAGGGAGGTCAGCGGCTGCCAGGCTGACTTTCTGACCCCTTGACTGGTCAATGCAAGGGGCCCAGGGCCAAAAGGCTGAAGGCAATGGAGCCCACTGTGAGGGGTAGGCCAGGGCTGCGGAGAGCTATCTGGCACCCTGACTGGCCTAGAGGCAGGGCCAGAGCCTAGAAAAGGCTGAAGGTCCCTTTGGGGACGGACATCACAGCCAAAAGAGGGTAGGGGTGAGCCAGCATGCAGGCTGCAATGACAGAGGCTGAAGCCCAGCCTCCCAAGGGGAGGCATCCTAAGAAGGAGTCAGAGAGATGTGCCAGGACTGAGCATAGTCTATGAGATGAAGGCTGCAACAGAGTGCCAGAGTGAGTCGCCCAGGGAGGACACCCAAGAGCCTATGGGGTGGCAAAAGGCCGGGGCAGATAGGCCAGCAATGGTCCTGGGGAATGACCTAAAACTACATCTTGCCAGGGAGGATGGTGAGGTGGGGCTGCCAGTGGCGGGGCAGTCCTCAGGAAATGCCGCACCAGTGCCTTCCCAGTGAATGGCAAGTATGGGGCACTGGAAAGCCTCAGCCTCCACTGCCTTGTGGGTGACCCTGTGGAGGGGAAAGGCTAAGGGGGCACACCCTGCCAGAAAAGCAGCAGGCTCAGGCAATAACATGGAGATCAGGAGGGCCTGAGACCCAATGCCTGAACGAGTGAGGTCTGAAGGAGAGTGAGGCCAGGTGGGAGGCCTGAAGGAAAATGAGGTCCAGATATGTTGACAGACGCCTGAGGCCCGAATGGGCCATAGGCTGAGAGTGAGGTCCAGACACGTTGACAGACACCTGAGTCCTAAGGGGTGTAAGGCCCCACAGTCCCAGTGAGGGATGGAGAAGTGACCCCAGAGCGGGGTAGGGTGAGAAGGGCTAGGAGCCTAATCAGAGGCAGGAAGCCCAGAGTGCATGCACGAGTTGAAGCCCCAGTGAAGAGGCATGTGGCCAAGGCGCATACTCAGACACCTGAGGCCATGTTTGGGCCAGAGGCTGAATGTGGCCCAGCAATGGGGTCGGCGGAGTAATAGTAGAAGTTATTTCGGATGCCCTCTGCGAGGCATGAGACATGATAAAAGGGAAGTCAGAGCCATGTTTAATGCCCTAGGCATAACATGGGCAGCCTTTTGCATTTTTACATCTAGTATTAATATATCAAAACGTGGTGGGCAAATTAGGGCAGACTTCCCTAGACAGATGGGTGGGCCAGTACTGTGAGTGGTCCCGAGACGGCCCCCTGTCACACTTGCATCTGAAAAATCAGTCACACTATCAGAGAAGGACATGGGGTTAGTCTGGCAGGATCAACTCTGGATAAACCCCATTCACCCCACTATCTTTTGGGATAAGAAATCCAGCACCTGCTGAAAGATCTCTTTAATGCTTGCTAGATGCAATGCATTTGGGCCCAGGGGTGACTTCAGAACACACATTCTGCCATGTAGACACATGACATTCACCCTTGGCAGCCCTGAGCTTCCCTTCCCCTTTCGCAATGTTCAGTCTAAAGGGCCCAGCATCCTACTGACGAATGCCACTAACCACTTCTTGTGCTCCCTTTAGAGGTCATGTAATACTATTCCCAATAGGGCAGTTCAGGCTAGGCTTGCCGTTACATCCTCAGGGGTTTCCCAGCAGACAGTGTGTGCTCAGCATGACTGCAGTCTCCCTGGCCTTTCCCCAGCAGGACCTCTCAGGGTTGGTTTAGCTGCCAGTAATCATGATGGGGTCTCCAGAGACTCCTGTGTATTCCAAATCAGTCAGGCACTGTCGGGAAAATTTCTGACACACAACTAAGTACTAATGATCTCTAAATGGCAGGCAGTACAGCCTCAACAATCCAAGATGTCATGGACTGGCAGCAAATTACCAATGGCCTAATTCCTCAGCTCCAACCCTCTTTTTAGACTTTGAGAAAGAGCCAAGATGTGAGGTGTCACAGTTTATTTTAATTAGGCAGAGAAGTTGATGCTGGAGTCGGGTATCTTTCATATAATGAAATGTATTTCCAATGAGTGTGTGGAGTCCTGTTACCCTGAAAATCGAGGACAGTGATCTCCAACTTTTTAAAGTAGCAGATCACATTTGTCATTTAAAAGCAACCCAAGATCTACCATGCTCCACCGCCACCCCCCTCCCACTCCCCCGCCCAGCAGGTAAAATCTGTGGGGAGGGAAGCGGGAGGGAGGGGGGTGCAGACTGAGGCAGAGGGAGGAAAAATTATTTGGAGGTGTGCCTGCCCAGCAGGTAAGTTCCATCTGGCCAGGGCCCCATTCAACTTAACCCTGCTCCAGCCACTGTCTATCATTGTGGGGACCTCGATCTAGCCTCTGTCCCAGCCCCCCCACATGGACTGATCTGCTGGGCGCAGGCATGCACAGGCACTCAGCTCCCCACCCCAGCCTCAGATCGACTCCAAGAGGCTCTGACCGCAAGAGGCTCCGAGATATATCGGTGGATCGAGATCCACTGGTTGGTGACCACTGACCTAGGAAATATACCAGGACAAGACACATCCCTTCCATTGCACTTGCTAGAAGTTCATCCTTTCATGACTTCTCTTAGCTCCCAGTGTCTTTCTGCTGTCTCTCTCCCACAGACACCCAAGTCTTCACAAAAAATGGCCGGTGAAACCCTCTATCTGCACGAGCCTTGCAAGCTTCTTTGTCCTCAGTAGTGGTGAAGTGTTGCCTTTGTTTTGCTATTCTTTCTGCTGTCTGGTTCCATAAAAGAGAGCAATGACTTCTTTCAACTCTCTTAAATAAAGAACATCAGGTATATGCAGTCATCATGGTGTATGGAAGGTAAGAATGAAGTCCAGGTTGTCTCCGTCCAGTTTCAATGCCCAATAATGAGATGCAAACCTTTGTCATGAGCATCTTTAGCACTCCTGACTTCTGGTCCATGCCCCTGTGTTACTGCATCTGTGCTTTTCTTAGAGACCTCATCAGCACAAGTTAGCTGTGTTCACTGGCCTCGCCCTGCTGTTCCAATGACTCCCTCTGAGACAGCAGTGCAGGGTACCATTGCTCTGGCACACCACAGCCTGAGTACTGCATTCTGTAATGCCAACACATAGGCTTGAGCTCTCTCCCCTTCAGTGAAGAACTCAGGAAGCATCTGCTGCTTTGCAGCATGGACACAATTGCCTTATTTCTAATAGGGCCCTAGGGTCTAACGGAGTCTTTCTCAGAACACAGGAAACTCCAATTTGCTCTCAATACCTCCCTATTTTGTTTATTCTGAGCA
This sequence comes from Alligator mississippiensis, assembly GCF_030867095.1. Lineage (NCBI taxonomy): Eukaryota > Metazoa > Chordata > Crocodylia > Alligatoridae > Alligator > Alligator mississippiensis. Next base: position 27,979,137 of record NC_081837.1, on the reverse strand, counting down.
GAAGCCTTGGCCTGAATGCCCAAAGGTATTTGGGCAGCTGCAGTTTCACATACCAGCAACTCATGGGGCAGGATGCCCTACCTGCTGCATGTCACCAGGCAGCTCTTGAAATGGCTGCAGCTGGGCATGATTTTGCCTCTCCCATCAAGAATTTTGGGCTCCACTGACAGGAACAGCTTCTACTTCCAAGCCCTTAATAATTTGCAGTGGAGCCACTTCCATCCACTGTCCTTCCTTGCTGCACTTGTAGTTGCAGCTGCTGCCACAAGATCTGAGTGCATGAGCAGAACACAGCTGCATTGGTGTTCACCGTTGTGATCCATTTTCTCTCAGCTGATCCGAACCGGCTCATTTTCTTCAGTTTGGGTTGGGTCCAAGCAATGGACTCAAAGCTCTGTTTAGTGCAGCGATCCATGAGGGGACATTGAAGTCTTCATTTCATGGTAGCAAGGCAACCCTCTGCAACCTTTTTGCTTAAGGACAGGCCAAATGGGAGGAGAACCCCTTGAGCCCTGCTAGAGAGCTAGCAGATAATTCCTCTCCTTGATTTCCCAGGTGCTGGTTGCAGGCTTTGATTTCCCAGGTGCTGGTTGCAGGCTGAGAAGCATCAGTTCCAGGAAAGGACAGGCTGTTGGCTTCAGGACTCGTGCTAGAACCAAGGTGACTGTAGCCCAGCCAGCAAGCCCTGGAGGTACCATGAACCATAGTGTGTTAAGCTGGGACTGAATGTCCCTGAACATGAATAAGAGTGGGTGACCAATGCATGAGCCCAGGAACTGGAATAAAAGCAGAGGGTTTGAGGCTTCTGTGGCAAAGAGTACAGCCAGTGTCAAGAGTACCCTTGTCAGGCCTCCCTCCCCATGGCAGACACTTGCTGTGAGAGGAGGTGTCCAAAAGCTCAGCAGATGCTCAGGACAGACCCAAGTTAACCCTTTTCTGCCCCTGTATCTGTTGCCAGATTAAGAGCTGTAGATCCTCATTTGCCATATACAGTCATGGCAGTTGCAGGACCATGAGTGGGTTAACCTGGCTGAAGGCAGCAATATCTCTTCCTGCAGCAGTGTTCTACCCTATGCAGCTGAACCCTTGAGCTCCCCTTTCTCCATTCTGGTACCCCAGCACACAAACCCTTTCAGATATGATTCTGCCCAGGGAGCAAACGCTACCTGTTATGCCTCTATGGAATGTACTTTTGAATGACAGAAATACCAGTATGAAGACCCCCTTCACAGGATCTTCCAGCTTCTTAGGTGGAAAACTCCAGGAAGCCCCCTCCCCTTTTCTCAGTGTCAATAATCTCTGGTTCTACCAGCAGTGCAGCTCAGCTCTCAGAGGCTTTGTGGTACTGAATGTAACCCTGTGATTATGGACATTTAACAGCTTAGATTATGAGGTGAGCAGGGACCAGTGTAGGCCCCTGGCTCCTGGAAAGCACAGGCCACAGCACTGCCCTGAACTGACCCTGTTTGAATGAGGGTAGGACTTGTTACAGGACTGACACTGCCATCCATTGGCAGTTTTGGATTGACTTTTACAATGGTTGATTGTAGTGATTTAAAAATCTGCACCTTATTTCTAGACTGCCCAGCTTTATCTTCTGGCCACCAGACTTTGTTGTAACCTCAAGTGTTGGCCTGAAGAGCCCATTATCAAAGTCTATTTCCTATGCAGACTCCTGCAAACTGAGAGTCTTCCCACCGTCTTTTTTTGAGAGCTCAAGAGTCTTTCACTACAGGCCATGTCTCCCAACCCTTTGACCCTTGTTTTAGGCTTCTCTAAGCACTGGTGCTGGGCATACTATTGAAGTGATGATCCCATCAGTGCTCCACACAAAGGTAAGAGGAAGTAGGGACCTTATTCAAATTCCCCTGTACATACATTCAAAGCTTGCATGGACCTTGTTGACTGCAGTGTTGCACTGGGAACTCGTGCAGGTAATTATTTGCCAGGATCCCTGTGTTTTCTTCAGTCATGGCCTCCCAGGACAGAGGCCCCTCCTGTGTGTACAACCTGTGGTTGCTGTTCCTAGGTGCATGGCCATACCTTTGGTTAGATTAAAACTTGTTTACCCAGCTCCAGAGTCCCCCGTGGTTCAGTGGTAGAATCCTTGTCTGGCACACAGGAGACCTGTTTGGATTCAGTCTAGCCTTTGGATTCTGTCTCGGTGCCCTAAAGGGGGGATGGCAGGTCTGGGAAGACTCCACTCCTCCAAAAAAACCCTCCTGTCTAGGTATATGCATTGAAGGTCTGGGTGACCTCATGCATACACCATGATTTGGAAAGATCAACAATTGCCAAGCTCGGTCCTAGATTACCAGACAGTCCAGATACTCTAGATCAATGTTCTGTGCTTTTTATGATTTTCCACTCTCTCAGTCTTCATGTTGTCTAACAACTTTCTCAATAAGGATTTTATATATTTTCTTCCAGGTCATTGATAAGCATCTTCATGTCAAAATATACTCATATCCCAGTTCAATAAGATACATTTTCCAAACTTCAAGTATGGGAGTGGTCCTGTGTGCATCCTATTTACTTTCAGGTTTGGAGTTCAACTTGGCTGAGCCACTTCCATCAACTGGTCTCTTACCATCTTCTGATGACTCAACAGTTCCCTCCAGTTCCCTAGGTACTCAGAACATGTAGAACATGTCTACGAGGCATTGGACCTTGCTAGTGAGTACCATTGCGAACACTTTCCCCATCTGCTCACTCCTTTGCACACAACAAGGGCCAAAAATGTCATGTAGCTTATTTTTGACCCATGTTCAGTTGCCATTCTCTGGCTGTTATTCTCAGGCCTGAGCATGAGAGGCTTCTATGTGGCATTTTTGGCATGTAACATATATTGAGGGCATGAATGACATGTGCCCCCGGAAGCTGGGGGAGGGGGGCACAATGACTGCCCATAAATGGCAGTGCTGGTGTCGGCAGCGGGGCTATGGCAGTGGTGAGGGGGGAGCTCCTGCACGTGGCTGCAGCAGTGTCAGTGGTGGGCTGAGCAGGGAGCTCCCACAGGTAGTTGTGGTGGTGTTGGGATGTGTGTGTGGGGGGGTGTTGGTGAGCACTGACCAGTGGTCAGCGACCACCTGCAGACAGGCAGTGTTGGTGGTGTTTTTCTCAGGGGGTGCACTGCCAATCTCAGAGGGTGCATGTGCACCGGCATGCACCCGACGTGTCGCCAATGATGGAGGGGGGAGGCGAGTGGGCAATGTGTTCTCATAGTGTTGCTCCCTAGGTTGGTCTGACACAGGGTAGACCTGCTGTAGCAGGGCACTAAGGTGCCCGCTACTCTGAGAGTAGAGATAAGAACCCAGGTGCAGGTTGCCGGGACAACCAGTTAATGGGGGAGCTAGTGGCCCACACCTGCCAGAGGTCAGCTGACCGGAAGGGGCAGGGCCTGGCCCACATATAAACTCAGGGCTGAGGCCTGGAGGGCAGTTCCCTGCTGGCAGCCAAGGGGGAAGGAGCTGTGCCTGAGCAAGCAAAGGGGAGAGGCCTGAGTGCACGAACAGCTCCTGATACTGGTGCGGGATGGAGCACCCCTGCAGCGGCTTGAATTTATGTTATAGCCCAGGGGCTTGCCTGGTTCTGTGTTTGCTGTTTAAGACCAGTGGCTTGGGTGAGGGTAGTAGGGGATGGAGGACAGCCCGAGTGCCGGAGGGGGCACAGAGCGAGACAGGGCTGTGGAGAGCCTAGGGAGGACAAGAGGGCCAAATTGTGACGGCCCAGACTGAACAACGTCAGTTCCATCTGCGAGGCTTGGAGCATGGTACAGGGGTGGTTGGATCCACGCATAGCCCATAAGGGTACGGTGTCCCGAAATACCCATTACAGAACAGGGCCCACGAGGGATTTCGGAGCCCCGGGGCCAGTGTACATCAAGGAATCTTGTCCAAAAATGATGGAAAGGCAGCCTCACTATTATATATTTTCCATATATATATGTGGTGGGCGAGAATTGAGGGTGCCCTTTGGGCTGGCTTGGCATGATAGAGGGGGGCCTTAGAGGAAATCGCGGCGACCCAAGGACCCCAAGCTGTTACACCTGCCCTCATTCATGTCCCTCTCTGCCCAGGGAGCCCATCCCTGAGCACACAAACAGCTAATTTGACTGTTATATTGAGCAAGTTGGGGGAGAATGGCAATTCTGTTTCATGGAGAGTTTTGAAGTTTAGTTTCACTAGATTCAGAAGAAAATCCCCACTTTTTGAAATTCTCCACAAAGCTCATCTGAGGGGCTCAGTCCAGGGCAGACTATCCAGCAGCTACCTTGAAACCAGGACCCATGTTCACTCACTGCAAGGTGGTTGCCCACTAGGTTCTCTCTGCCCGCCCCCGGCTGGAAGTCTGGGAGCCCAGGTTGCCAAGGAACCACGATCCCTGGCTTCCCATCATCTCACCAGGCAGGATGCCAAGGAAAGGTATGGGTGGCCTGGCAGGAAACTGGGCAGGTTCTTCATGGAATTTTACAGTCAGGCTATCTCCTTGAAACCTTCTGATGAATCGGCAAATTCCAGTGAAAAATGTTTTGTCTCAGTGTCTCCAGCCAGGTTTTGGGATGAGGTTGTATTGCTGCTATTATCTGTTCCCTGCTACTTTGTCTTCTGGCTATTCTGGAGTAAATTATCTAAGGAAGGGTGTCACTGGCCAAATGATGTCTTCACTTATGGTAGGAGGGTTGTGTGAGGAGGTGTATCATTCATTGAGCTCTAGTAGAGGTGACACAGGTGTATCCTTTGTTCCAGTGGCAGGGGCCTACACGGCTAAAACCTCTCTATCATAAATTCCCTTTCTGTACCTCTGGAGAATGTCCTATGGGCTCCAAAAGTTGCAATGCTCCTGATGACGGTTTGTGGTCTATGGGGTTGTGGTGATATCAGGGGACCCCTAGGGCAGCAGCAACCTGTCCATCAGCTATACACTGATATTGTGATTGTAGGAGAAGGTACATTTTCTACCAGGGAGTTGGGTACTCACTGTATCCATGTGTCTTTTGAGTTGACTGTCCTCATCTGTCCATTTCCCAGGCAATTGGGTTGAAAAACCTTGTCTGTCTTGAGATGGAGATCGGTAGATAATGAAGACCTACTTACACACACCAGAGCTACACCAAGTCTAAAAACTGGGGTCAGAGCAGGCCCAGGAGCATAAGCAGGGCTCTCAGGTTCTTATGAGATTCCCCCAAGTAGCCCCAGGTTCAGTCCTGAGAGCCCTTGCTATACTTGGACCTGTCCCAGCCTCTCTTCTCTGCTGTCCCCTCTGGGGGAGCCCTGAGGTCTTGCTCTCTGCCTGTAATGTCACACGGTCCCCATGGGAAGGCAGTGTCTGGCTTGCTTCTTTCCTGGCCTCTTCAGAGAGATTCATGGGACCTGCCTTCTACAGTGGTGTCTTCAGGACCCAGCCTGGCTCCTGCTGTTTCATTCTAAAATGTTCAGGAGTATTTCAAAGGATCTTTTCCCTCCCTCTCAGTCCTGGTATTCATGGGGTGGTCTGCTCACTTGATCACATTCATAATCTCTGCTGTGCTGGTGATTGCTGCCTGCTCTTTTTGGCTAGGAGTGACCACTTGATATGTGTGCTAGTGTCCCCACTCTGGGAACCTCAGCTTGCCTTCCAGGCCAGCTGGAGGTGTAGCCCTGAGACTGGAGGGAGGCAGGAGACTGCTGGGTTTCTTCTGCCCCTGCTTTTCTTTTACTGGTGGCTGCTCCTCCCATTGCACCAGTTTGGAACCTATGTTGGGGCATTTGGGGCATTTGGTGTGTGTAGATGAAGAGACATTTCCAGGACCCTGCAGAGAGGTAGCACACATATGGTGCTGTGTGTATCTCTTATGGTGAGGGTAATGCATGTAGGAATGTTTCTAGTTCAGGCTTATGTACTGTGCTGGAAACAGAAGGAGAAGAACTGGCCAGGACAGAAAAGTGCTTCTCTGGTTCTGCTCTCCCAGGGTGGATGGTGTTTAGGGAGGGCTGTGTGTGTGTTTGGCTGCATGTATATGGCGGTAGGGGATATGTGCTGTGGATTTACGGTTATGTTTGGCAGGGGACAGTATTTTTCTGGCTCTGTGTGAAGGGGTTTAAATACATTTGGCCAGTGTGTGTGTGTGGTGAGTGTATATAAGGCTGTATATGCCTGGCAGTGTATGTATGCTGTGTGGTTCTGCATGTGCTCCTGGCAGAACGTATTGCTGGGCTTATTTGTGTGGGGAGTGTGTATGTGTGTCTGCCAACATGTGTTTTCTATTTAATGTGGGGGTTTGGTGCATTTTTCTGTGTGCATTCAGTCTGCCAGTTTGTGTCTGACAGTGTGCGGCACTGTGCGGTGTTTGCGTAGCACTATGTTTATGGTTGTGTGGCAGCGTGTGAATGAGTTCAGCGGTGTACATATGTTTGCTTGTGTGGTAGCATACATGTTTGTGTGGCAACATGAGTATGTAGCAGCAATCATGTGCCTTATTTTTGCATAACTATTTTTATGGCACTATGTGCTGTTTGTATGGCAATGGTATCCGTGGTGTATGCACGTGTTTATAGTATTATGCGAGTGTGCTGTTTGGTGCATACAGTATTTGTGTGACTGTGCTGGTAGTGTTTGTTTGGAAGTATATTTATATTAATGTGTATGTTGTTTGTGTGGCAGTATATAGCATTTGGTAACATTTATATATTGCTTGTGTCAGTGTCTTGTTTGTGTGGCAGTGTGTGGTGTTAGGCAATGTATGTTCATGTAGCAGTGTGTTTGTGTGTTGTTTATGTGTTTGTGTGTGTTTATGCAGCCATATGTGTGCATGATGGTGTTTGTGCAATGAACAGGCCATTCTGGATAAGCAGAGTTGCTCTGTGCGCCAAGGAGAAGCAGGATGGTGTTTTGGGGGATCCCTCTCTTCTCTGTGGAGTCTCCAGAGTTTGTATGGAAATGTGGCTTCTCTGGAGCTGGGGGCTATAGGCCTGGAGAAACAGTGGGGCCTAAAACCTGCTTATACCCTTGAGAGCCTCATGTGACCTGCCAAGGCTCTCGCTCACCACCCTAGCTGCCTTTTTTTCCCTCAACTGAGCAACCCCCAACCCTACCCCTTAGCTCTGTCTGCATGATGCAAAGTGTGTTGGGGGCAGGCCTCCTCCTGTGGGAGCAGAAAATGCACAGCATTTTTCAGGCTTGTGTCCTTGGTGGATCTCAGTGGATGGGCCTCTCCCCTTGCTGCATTGCCAGGGCCTGCATTGGCAGTGGCTCCCTAGCACTTTTCCATGAGCGGGTAATGATTAGAAGCAACTGGATCCACTTCCAGTCTCTTCACGCCTGTAAAAAATAACAAGGAGGCTGGAGCCCTTGGTACATAAACAATCGCAGGAGTTGGGTTGTTTTTTTTTCCCTGAGAATAAAGAGCTGTTTGGTATGCTGCCTTAGGCATCAAATCAGGGCTGTCCTGCTGCAGCTGGGCTTCTAGGCCTTCTAAATGATGCTATTGAGTGATGCTTGGAGCAAGATGAATAAATGAGGGCTGTAAACAGGCATCTCGCGCAGCGTCTGACCCAGGAGAGGATGCATTAGTTTTGGACAGGACAGTCAGTCTGGGAATTGAATGTACGGCTCGTGGCTGGTTTAATAGAGCTTTAGAGAGCAGGAAACAACGTCTCAACTGTGATAAAGCTCCTTTCCAATGCTGGCAAGAGTATAGCAGAAGGGCCGGCCTCAACCCAGGCAGCATGAGAGGGCTGGGCCAGACCCAGGCAAGAGAGGGGGCTGGAGAAGACTGTCTGAATTAGACACCCAACTAAATTCTGGTGAAAATTGTATCCTCCTAGTACGCTTCAGCTGGAAACCAGGGCCAAATGCATTGCTGGTGTAACTCTGCTGACAGCAGACTTGCACCAGGGTGAATCCTGGGCTAATTATGACAGTGTGTCAGAACAGAACACAATCCCCAATATAAACCAACCAGCCATGGGGGACTAATACAACTCTTGAGCCCAGAAGAGACAAGGGAATTGGCAACTCTCCAGAAAGTCAGCAAAGATTCAGGGCCCTACAGAGGGCCAGTGTTCTCTGGTCTCTGCTAAACATGATGAAAAGAAAGAAAAAGAAGTTATTTATTAGGTATGTCTACACAAGATGCTACATTGTTATAGCAATGAGCTACAGTGATGTAGGTCAGCAGGCACCAACCATGATGCCATTGCTACTGTGCAGTAGGTTTGGAAATGACCTGTGTGGTGCAGGAAATGACCGGGGACTGTGCAGGACCAGTGGTTGCTGTGCAGTCATCTAATACTTGCTAAAGCAAGTACTAAATGACAGCACAGTAACAACTGCATAGTCAGGCACACATGTAGAGGTGCCCATTGTATCTCAGTGGGATAAAGCTGACAAGGAAAAGAAGTGGGGGGGTTTCCCTTGGAGGAGAAAGAGGGAAATCCTTGCTCCAAGATGCATAATTTACATGAATTATAATGCACCCTAGTGCAGATCTGGGCAGTCCCATATAGTGTTTCTGCGTTGGTTTAGGGCAGTGGTTATCAGTATTTTTAGATCTGAGGCTTGTCTTGTTTGACTTGAAGTACACCTCTTTAACTTTTGTGGATTGAGCAGTACCCCCTTTCAAAAACAAATTTGTTATAGCGTTTACCTCCTTGCAGAGGAGCTGGGCAGTCACCAGGCAGGGAGGATCTTAAAGTCTGCACTTATTGCCTCATGCCTGCCTATCTCCTCATACCTTGAGGCGCCTCCCAGAAGATCTCTGGGCACCCTGAGGTGTCCTGGCACCGTGGTTGAGAATCACTGGTTTAGGAGAATGCAATTAAACGGTCCAATACATGTGTTCATTATAGTACATTTCCTGATGTTCTATCCAGTTCAGTTTTAAAAGTCTTGGGCAACAAGTCTCCCATCACTTCCTGCAGAGACAATTCCAGTGCCTGAGCCATCTCACTGTTAGAGAAGGGGGTGGGGAGAAAGGAAAGGGTATCTAGTGAAAGCTGTGTGCAGGGAAAATGATTATCCTAGGCTGACAGGCAGGGGACTTGGATTATGCAGAGAGATTTGAGGGCTGAGCAGAAGGATCTGCTGAGATGCTGGAGCTAAACTGAGCAGCCACCAGTCTGAGGAACTTGATTGTGGGGGTTATAGAACAGAGTAAAGGCTGGACACTGGAGAAGCAGAGTTGCTCTGCATGCTCTGTCTCTACCTCTCTTGGTGCCTGCTTGCCCTCTTTGAATTTCACTGCATTTGGGAAGGAGGTGTGGCTGGGTAGGTGGGTTCTGCTCTGTGGCGGAGTCTTGAGCTCCAGCAGGCAGGCAATAAATAAAGCTTGAACCAGTCATACTATTTATTTTAAAGGAAATCCCAAAACACAGTAGCAGGTAGCCCACTTTAGAGGTAATCTAAAATAATCTGCCTGTTTACAGCACCATATGTACAAAGTGATCCTATTTTGGGGATAAGAAGCAGCCTTTTGAAGCAGAGCAGGGGCTTGGGGACACCGCTTTGGAGTGCAGGGAGTTTACTCTGTAGGTTTAGCCTGGCTGATGAACTTAATAAGCCACTTATAATTATCTTTGTAAAATTATGAGCAACCATGGAAATAGTAGGCTAAGAGGAGAGTGAATGTAGCAGACAACAAAACTAAAAGAACAGAAGAGGGATCCTAGCAATTGCTCTCTGAAATTTATTTACAGTAAAATAACAGAATGAGCATTCAGATAGAACAGCAGAAAAAGCCAGATTTTCTAAGGAGTTTAGGGCCAGACGTTCCAGTCCACTGCCCCCACAATCAGGGCCAGGTTTCTGAAAGAGGCAGCTTCCATACAGGCACCAAAATAATGCCAGATATATTAACATGCTCAGCTGCCAATGGCCCCCAGTGTGATGCATATGGCCAGATTTTATAAAAAGCTGAGTGTCCAACAGGCTTAGCTCTTCTGACAGTCTGGCTAGCAGTCTGGGAATAGGTGAGTACAAGGAGGCCCTAATCCTGCAAAGTACGTGAGCATAAGCACTCATCTTCTCCTATGTGTTAGTTGTCCTGTTTAGCTTGTGAAGTGGTCAGTCTGTTCATGGGACACCTGGAGTTTCTGCTCCTTGTTCAGGTGACTGAAATTCTTCATACAAGAGAATAATAAATAATGGCTTTTATTTTTCATACAAATCATTTTGATCATTATAAAAGGTGCATAAGATATTATCTGGATGGTCACAAACAATGGGTGATATAAATTGAGAAGCAGCAGCAAATTGGACTCACCATTTCTATTTGTGAAAATATTTGCAAATAACAGCTGGCAGCACAAAGGAGGTTCGGAGAAGGGACTGGCATGCATGAACAATGAAAACTGACCATAATAGAGAACGAATATAAAGGAACCTAGCGAGATTAAAAATGTGGCGACAAAGTAATCAAATGAGAATCATCTTGGAAAAATGCAGCAAAATGCATCTAGCTCAAAATAATCCCACATGCATATGCAAGGGGAGGAAAAAGGCTGGAAATGGTGCCAGAAGAGGCTTGAGGGTGAGAGCAGACAACAAATTAGACAATGCAATTTTCGGCTGTGTACACAATAGCTTTGTATCATGGAGCAAAGTTGTAATAGTCACAATATAGCTCATGTGTGACCACATGGGGATTGTTTGGTTCTGTCTGGACACTATTGCCTGACAGATATTCACAACATGAAGGGAATTCAGGGGAGACAACCAAAAGACCAGAGGACTACAGGGAATGAGTATGAGGAGAGATTAGACTGGCTAAATCTGATGGGAGGGAGTTGCTAAGAGTCTGCATGTATTGGAAGGACGAAGTTGTTTACTGGGATACGTGGGTCAGAGGAAATGAATGTAGATGCAGGCTGGATCTCAGGAGAAACTCTTTGACAGTGAGATGGCTCAGGCAATGGAATTGTCTCTGCAGGAAGTGATGGAAACCTTGTTGCCCAAGACTTAAAATTGACCTGGATAGAACATCAGGAAATGTATGATAGTGAACAGCCCCGTGATTGCAGGGAGGGAAACAGGGCGAACAGGGCTTTTCCAACTCTAGCTTTTACCAGTCTGTGTAATCCACAAAGCCAAGACCCTGCTGAGCAAACAGTCCAAACCATGAAAAACAGGAGGCTAAAGCCAGATGGCAAATATCCTTACCTCAGTCTGCTTATGTGCTGGAACATACTTATTGACAACCCTCTGTTACCTGCCCAACTGCTGTTGAGCCAATGTCTTCATTTAATATTGTTCTCTACAGAGAAACAGCTGGAACCTGAAACAGTGAATCCCAGCCAGGTGCAAGCCAAGGCAACCACAGGTGCATTCCTGATAGAAATTTGCCAAACCACCCTGACCACTTCTTTTTAGTCTGGATGAGATAAGAAAGTAGCCACAAGAATCCTGCTGTCAAAAAGAAGCAGATGGATATCATTTCATGGGCACCACCTAGATAAGCATGAATACTGGGCATTTATTATTTGTCAATCCAGACAGATGAAAATCATGGGATCTGTGAAACTGCCAGTGATCTCTAGTCTCTTCCCAGAACTTAGGAAAGTGGCATCTAAGATAGACACACCTACAGTATTAGTACTGGATTTCTGACCCAAGATACCTTGTCCCAGGCAGACCCAAACCCTCAGACCTACCACAACCTCTCCATTAGATAATAGGGAAATTTTATTGGTACATAAGGATACAGTGATAGCAGATATGCAGACAATTGTATACCTATCATCTATTGGAGCTATAGCTATTGGAGCTATCATCAGAGGGAAGGTATGATCGGCCAGTATGTGAGCTTCACCTTGAGGTTCTTTCTTGAATGACAGATGTCAGCAGCCTGGAGCTCGAAGGCTGAGGCCCATGCTCCAACCCCCTCCTATGGGGAGGGTGAGATAGGGTGGTAGTATGCCCTCTGCATGGTGGTCTTGGGTTCCCCACTTGGGGTCCCTTTGCTGCTCTGAAATCCCTCCTTTGGTTTTCTTTCTCTCCTTTGATGACTTTTCATTTCTGGACATCATTGATTGGTTTCCCTGTGGTCATTATACTGTCCACATTCTGCCCTGTCAGCATATTCCTTTGTTTCACAAACCCATCACATGCACACATCCTAATCTGGTTCTTTCCAGTGTTGTCCTAATTTGGTCTGTTTACCAAAACCAGAAATCCCAAGGGCTCTATAGTGGGCACTGTGCCCTGGTGCCAATGCTGCAGAGTCCCTTATTTCTGTTTGGGTACACTGTTCATGTCTTCAATTTCCCAGCCTGTGTGTCTGATGGCTTCAGATTCAGCGGATCTTGAAGGAAATTTTGTTACAAACAGGCTTTTAGAAATCAATTAATCCTTGCCATTCCCTTTGGACTATTGTTCTAATGCAATAACTTCTTTACCTGAAAACCAGTTCCCAAAACCAAACCTCTAAATACCATTTTCTAGCCATCAACAGGACTGGTTCTTCTAGGCCATACTGCTTCATTGGCAATCTGCAAGTCACCTGACCAATAAGCATCGGGGCATGTTTTGGACTGAATAGAAAATATACAGGAAAGTGCTGCCCTGGGACATTGACATCACTGCATGGTTATATTGCTTACAGGGTTATATTGCTTCAGTGAGGCTAATGATTTTCCTTACTGGTATTGTGGTACATGGGGAGGGAGTGGTAGCAGAACTTATCACTCTCTTTTGAGTTTGCCTTCTTGACATATGAAGTCCCCAGGACTTCTCCCAGCTAGAGAAAGCAATTCCTTTTGCATTCTGTTACTAACTAAGGAGGAGCAGATGGAAATAACATCTATGTCTTTCTGCTGTACAGAAAATGTTATAGCAGACCTTCCCAGGCTTTCTTGGCTGGAGGGGACAGAGAAGCTGGCTTGGACCCGAATGGACAGCAGAGTATCTGCACTGAGCCTAGAGGTAGAGAGCTTGCCTACTCCACAGCAGCAACAAGTTCCTGCTCTGGGGGCTCTTGAGTACAAGCCATTTACCCAAGTCCCCAGGTAGTACTCCAGACCCAGAATTTCACTAGTGAATTTGCTCCAAGCCTGTCCCTAGCCCCTGCTGTCAGGCCCACTATTGACCAAAGGCTTGAGTGCCATTGCTGGGGAGGCTCCTGGAGCAGCTTAATTGGTTAATTTCTGGGCTTGGAGTGTGTCTGTGTGTGCAGCCCCTTCTCCCACTTTGGTCAAGCCCAGAGATCCTGTGCAGATTCACACTATTAAGTATACAGTGGCCTTAATTTGGAGAGGAACTCCTCATTCTCTGCAATCCCAAGAGTGATATTTCCTGTATCCAGACTTGGTGGAATCTGAGCTGCGTTTGAAGTTCTTTGTGCGGGTTCACCAAGTGTGTGGAAGGCTTAGGCTTAGTAATGAACAAGAGTGTCAGAGGGGAGTCATGTCAGCCCAGCCCTAAGCACAGGAGTTTCCCTATTTGTGCTGGAGACTCCTTCTTTTAAATCAGCCCTGTCCATTTCACTGAATGTGGAGGTTGCCCACTCTATGTTACTCTGTGTTTCTGTGGGAATTGATCATATAAGGCTGAGGGGAAAGACAGCTAGAGAGGATGTAAATGTTGTGTGTTACTGAAAGAATATAACAAGCACAAGAAACAGACGGAGAAAACTAGGAGGGTTGTGGATGGCAGGGGAAAGCAACCAGCTGACCATTGGAAAGTCAAACATTGGGAAGATTTTTGAGAGACGTGGAGCCTGGAGACATGAGCCATTTGCCAAGAAAGCTCATTCAGGCCCCATTCTGCACCGGGCAGATCCCATACGTTACTTCTAAGTTTAGGAGGATGAGAGACTGAACAACCTAATACCATACTCTACAGCCAAACCACACTCCCCCAGAGGAACACACACTAACTGCTATTGCAACACTTGGGTTATGGATAAAATGTACATTCCAGCTGAAAACCCTATTTTCAGTTGTTTATACATTTATAAAAAAAAAATATTTTGGATTGAATTTTCTCATGCTTGACCTCAGTCCAGAAACAAAGAATTATTTGGGGATGGTTTGAAGGAAATCTGTTGGGCTGTTTGTGTGTTATGTAAGCATCAAAATAAATATGTTTTTCTCTTTTTGAATATTTTCTCATTCTTCTTTGCTGTTGGATAACTGCAAGCTGACTTTGAAATTTGGAAACTTCACACTTTGCTATTGTGTGGTTCTCAATGAAGGATCACTGCTTGAATAAGTTGGACAGAATTTCCTCAGAAGGGACTACATGCATGCAGTATTTGATTTTTCTTTAAAAATCAAATTCTAGGGAATTATTAGAATGAATTGGGGTCCAGGTGTTGATGTAGTGGACTCTGATGCAGACAGCTAAAGACATCAATCAGCCATGCACACACTGGGTCAGCCAAGGGTTAAATAAATACAATGACAACCTGCAAAACAATTACTGCATATTAAAGTAGCATTTTGCAGGCTCATTAGCTGTTTAAAATGCTATCTATGGGCAATAGGGTTGAGTTACTCTTTTTATGAAAGCTTTCAACCCTACAAAATGTGCCGTGTTCACTTGGAGTTTCTTGCTGCTAATCTTACCGTTTGTTTGCTTTGTTAAAAAGGGGATTGGGGCTGAGATTGGCAAAGCAATCCAGACAGGATGTCATCCACAGAATCCTCCACAAGGTAGATTAAATTCTATTCTGAGAATGTTTGTTGTCACCCCCTCTGAGATGGGACACAAGAACAGGAGATATACCCAGGATAGTACCATATTAACCTGATTCTAAGATGAGCCCCCCCCATTTACCTCATCTTACTTAGGCTGTAGCTGCAGCTGCTGCCTGTCCCATGCACCCCACTACCTCTGCATTTAGCCATCTCTTCACTGCAGCCTCTACTCATCATCACCCTGCAATGCAGTCCCTGACCCCTCACCTGTCTCCGTTTCTCCCCTTCTTACTTTTGCTCTGTGCCAGCCAGCAGGCTCCATCCACACTACAGCCTGGGGCACTGAGCACAGCCCCATAGCAGTGGTATGCAGCCCACATGGTTGCTATATGGGGGCTGAGCTGGGCCTGTGTTTGGTGCTCCAGCCTAGAATGAGGACAGAGCCTGCCAGCGTGGGCCAAGGGTGTGGGGCGAAGCAGGGAGCAGAGGCTGGGAGGCAGGGGCAAGAGGTGGAGCAGAGGTGGAGTGGGAAGGAGGGCCTTGAGGCTGTGGGGGTGAGGGGCAGGCAGGTGGCAGGAGGCTGGCACAAGCAGGGGGATAGCTGTTTGACCTCCCCACACAACCTGCCTCCCACTTCCTGCCCCCCTGCAGCCGTGGGAAGAATGAATTAAAGATGACCCTCCAATAATTAGATTTTATATTTGGAAAATGATAACACATTTGTAAACTTTCTATGTATAGAATCTAATTATTGGGGGGGGAGGGTCATCTTAAATTCAGGGTTGTCTTAGGTTGGGGTAAATATGGTACATGTCCTCTGTATCAGAATGGGAAGCATCAGAATCCAGGGTTTCGATTCACATCTGGTGCTGAACTTTGGCAAAGGTGCCAGGCTTGGGTCTGATTCAGTACAGAGATAAGGTATCAACCAGATGAATCCAAGGGTTGGCAGACCCAAGACTATGGTTCCAACCTATATCTAGTCACAAGAGAATAGGATGACATTAATTCACATTGGACTATTTCTGCAGACTTTAAGTTACAAGGCTTCACATCTCTCTTTCCTTCCACCAGAGATTCTTGATCACAGGGATGCTGATACATGAGACATGGAGGCTGCTGGAGTGTGCTAATTAGCACGCTCAAGCAGACTTGATTAATTACAATGCAGCAGAGCAGCTTCCCCGTACATCTACAAGCACCCAAAGATTACTAGTTCAGTAATCTAGTTCTAGGCAAATACTATTTGGGTAGAAGATTATTTCATTTAAAAAGCAATTCCCCTGCCTACGTCAGGCCTTTGTGCCTTACATCCATACCTGATATGCATAGCTATGAAAATGCAAATGCTCAGTGCTTACCTCTCTCAAGGTTCATCTACATGTGTGCTTTACTGTGGAGTTGACTAAGTAGTTCCGCAGTAAAAGCATCACAGTGTATGCACACACTGGTATTAGGGTGCAGTAAATTAATTAACTCTGCTATAGGATAGTATTGTCAGGGACAGCACTATCCTACAGTGCAGTAATTTACTCCACTGAAACACCTGTGCAGACAGTGATGGGGCTGGTTTGGGCACGAGGGTGCTAAAGTGCAGGGGCTGCCTGCTGCCTAGCCCTGCACTGTAGCATACTCATGTCCCAGCTAGCCCCTCTGCCACCCAATGCCTCCACCTGAAGCCCAGGACTGACACCCCCGCCCCCATCTTGGCACCCTTTCCTAGACCAGGGCTGCTCCATCACAGCTCAAAGTGACGTGGTCCTGGGTGCATGTGCAGATGCTGCACATGGGAGTACTTGACTCTGATGCAAACTGCATCTGAGTTTATTTCTTTGCATGTGTAGATTCACCCTCAGTCATCTAGATTTTGATCCCTCTAGGTATGAATAGCCGTTGTCCCTCTTTAACTAGCTATCATACAAGAATATAGAAATGCATTCACATCAAACATTCATGCAAACAAATACCAAAACTAGACATAGTGTATCCTTAGCTGTTTTTACATCTCAAGTATTCTAGATCAGTAAACCTAATTCAGGGAAACGTATATGCCATGAATACTTCAACGTATTGTGGATTCTTGACAAGAGCGTGTAAGGCATTATACACTACAGTCCAGACATCAATTTCTGTGACTGAGGAGTGTGCCTGGTCATCTGGGAAGACTCAGAGACTGCCACTGTGATGCCAGATGCTGTCATTCAAACACATGCATATGCACTGAGGCCAGGGGTGTCAAACACGGCTTGCATTTGGTTCATGGAGCCCTACCATCTGGTCTTCAGTGCTGCCCTTGGGTTTGACCCACATGCGGCACAGTGCATACCTGTGAAGCGGGACCAGTTTGTGGGTCAGATTGGGTCCATTGAGCCCCTCTGCTCCTCTGCCTATTCCCCTTCCCCCTCACTTGGAGCACCTGATCTGGTCAATGTTGCAGCTGGTCTAAGACCCATGCTGTGTGCAGCAAGGATCTCAGACCTGTTGGGGTGGGCCAGTATCTTCCTCATCTCCTGGTGTACGTTAGCTTGTAAATGGTGTGGGATGGGTCTCCACCTCTCCCACACGATGGTCCCTCTTGGGGTATTAATTTCATGCCTCACTCCCCTGGCCTTCCCAGGTCTTTCATTGAATACATCGCTAAACTTCTCTATGAGTGCTTGCAGCTGCTCCTGATGATCTTTATTCAATTCTGGCCCCTGCTCTACTTTTCCCTGCTGTTTTACCCCTCTCAGCTGATTGCCTACTTCAGGTCCTAACTCCTCAGATTGGTCCTCTGGGCTGAGCAACCAAACCTTTGGTTTCTGCCAGGCCTTCAGCAAATTAACATGGTATATCCGTCACTCTTGTAGGTGGCTGGGTTGATACACCTCATAATCTACGGAGCCAGCCTGTTTCATAATTTCAAATGGCCCCTGCCACCTTGTCAACAATGTGTCTGCAGTCGTAGGGAGTAACACAAGGACCTTATTCCCTCTGTGGAACTCCCTGATGCATGCTCATCTATCATACTCCTGTTTCTGTCTTTGTTGTGCATTTGCTAGGTTTTCTCTACTATCTTTTGCTTATGTCGCCGGACTTTGATTTCCTGCCATCCCGTACTTTCCCATTCCTCCCTTACTTCATGCAGCAAGCCTCTTGGCTTGTGCCCAAATATTAAATTGAATGGTGAGAGCTTTGTGGATGCTTGGGAACTGTCCCTCAATGAAAATAGCAGGGGTATCAGAATTAGGTCCCACCTTTGGGGTTCCTTCTGGGCACAGTGACATAGCACATGCTTAATCGTACCATTCGATTGCTCCACCAGACCCTTGGTCTGGGGACGATAGATCGAGGTACATAACTGCCAGATCTCTAGAACCTGGCACATGGCTTTAATAACCTCTGCCATGAAATTTGTGCCCTGGTCCGTGATTATTTCTGTTGGGACTCCTACTCTGGATATTGACTTTAATAACTCCTCGGCGATCTGAGGTGCAGTTGCTGATTGAAGAGGTACTGCCTCCGGGTAACAGGTCACATAATCTACTATGATCAATATATATTGGTTAGAGCTGTGTGAGGCTTCAGTCCCTGATTCGATGCGGCTCGATTCAGTGACCGAATCTCCGAATCTAAATTGAAACAGGAGACCCTTTAATCTCTCTGAATTGAATCAGAACCCTTCGAACTGATTTGGAGAGATTTGGCAATTGGGACATAGACACAGCTTTAAAGGTGTTTTCTACATACCTCAAGGTACCAGGCAGCTTGTGAATGCTGGGGCGCATGGAGCGTGCTCGGCAGGAGACCCAGAAGTGGACCAGAAGCACTTCCAGGCCACTTCTGGGTCTGCTGGGGAGTGTGCAGGGGGCCCCACACTGGCTGGACGTCTGATGCCTCCTGGGTCTGGGTGGGCACCCAGGGTCCCCCTGCAGCCGATCGCCGAGCTGGAGGGGTGTAGGGGGGCCCTCCAGCATGCTCCCTGGCAGACCTGGAAGTGGACCGGAACTGCTTCTGGTCCACTCCCAGGTCTACTGCTGAGTGTGCTGGGGACCACCCCACTCCCCCCCACCAGGCACTCCTGTGGGATGCTCCATCTGCCCCACCATTGCAGCATTCACAAGCTGTGTCTGGTACCTCGAGGTATGTAGAAAAGACATTTAAAGCTGTGTCTATGGTCAAATCATTGACTCTCTGAATCAGCATTGAATCTTCAGATTCGGATTCAGTTGAATCAAGGACAGTGAGCCGAATCAACAGATCTAATCACTGTCCCCGATTCGGGCCAAATCCGAATCCAAATCAAATATGGCCCATTTCGCACACCCCTAATATTGATACCCTGCACTGCTTTTTGTCAAGGGGCCCACAATGTCTAATGCTGTCCTATCAAATGGTGTTTCAATGAGGGGCATCACTTGTAGGGGTGCCTTCAGTGGCCCTCTCTCTTGCATCCTCTGGCACTCAGGGCAGGCCTCGCAACTCTGTATGACCTCCTCCCTCATCCCTGGCCAGAAAAAACATTGGTCAACCTTAGAGATGGTCTTGTCCCTCCCAAAATTGCCCCCCATTGGGGTGGCATGGACCCATATTCGCCTGCAAAAGGGCATGGTACCATCAGCTGTCATGTCCAATCATCCTTGACTGGGCACTTCCTTACTGTATACAATAGCCCGTTATGGATCTCAAAATGTGGATCACTTACATCAAGTGCCAGCTGTACTACCTGGTCCTCTACGCAGGTCACCTCTTCTTCTGGGATCCTTAGGTATTCCTTTTCATCCTCCTGAGTGGTCCTAAATTGAGATCCCATTGTTCCAATCCCTAGGTTCACTAGGTCTTCCTCTTCCCCCGAGGATGTCTCTTCTTCAGCAACACACCCTTTGACTTTGGGCTAGCCTTTCCTTTCTAACATTCCTCCATACTTCCTCTAGTACTTCGTACAAGAGTTGCCAGTCTCATCCTATGATTATTTGTCTGTCCAGCTCAGGTGCGAATCCCACTCTCATTCTACCCTTCTGGTTGGCTATCTTCATGTTGATATAGCTTCTCTTGTACTGTTCAGCCTCCCCATGGATGCAAAGCATCCTTACTGGCCTGCACCACCCTATGGTGTCATCTGGTATCAACCCAGCCTTCACTAGGTTCTGGGAGCAACCCATGTCCAGGGTAGCTTGTACCATCTTGCCAGCCACCCAGGCTGTCACCAAGGACCTGTCCCAGATGGCTATTTCTTCACGCTGCCTGAAGCTGCAATCCATCTCTTTGCTGGCTTCTGGCCATTCCTTGATCCTCTGAATGTCCTCCTGCTGGTTTCCACCTTTCTTACATGCCCAATTTGCACTCCTGAGAGACATGGCCCAATCTTCCACATCTATAGCACACTACCCCTTTTCTCAGGTACCTTGGCACCCCTTGCCATGGTTCTTCTTCCTTTCTAGCACTAGGTCCTACATTTTTGTACCCCCATTCTTTAGTGAGCTCTAGTTCTGATGCTGCAAAAGCATCAGTGACCCATAAGGCCTCTTCTGTTGTCCTCAGAAGGTGCCGTTGTACCCACAGTTGGGTCTTGTCTTCCAAATCCTTCACAAACTGCTGTAATAGGATTTGATCAGCTAGAGCAGCCCTATCATCCTTTTCTGGTGACACCCACTTATTCATGAGATCCTTTAGTATTTGTATCAGGGTCCGGTTCTTTCTGTCTTCTTTCCCTTTTCAGGCTCTGAACAGTCTCCTGTAATGCTCTGATGTTAATCTGTTGTAATCATAGGCGTCCTCCTTGGGAAGGGCCCCGTAAGCTGCTTGTACTTTCCCAACTAACAGGGAACCCCAACTGGTTTGCCCACTGCAACCTGTCTAGTCCCATTTGTATTGCCATTCTCTTGAATGATTCGATATATGCCTCGACATCATCCTCCTTAGTCATGTTGTGCATCTGGAAAGAGGTCATTTTGCCTCATCCATTCTTGTTGTTGCAGAGCCTGTTGCTGCTGGACCTCTAGCACTTTGGTGACAGCATGTAGTGTCTGGCCTAGCAACTCAACTTGTGGTGCTAGGTTTACCTCCATCTCTACATTGGCCTCCAGGGTCACCCCCTTTTCATCTTTCCCGGCCACTGCACCAATTTGTAACCTCCCGTGTCATTCACTGGTGCACTTCGCTCTTTCTGGCCTTTTGGGCACCACTGTGTCCTTTCGGGTCGACACCTTGTTGTCCGGGCAGATACCTCGCAAGGTCACCAGGGATTCTCACCTGCCGTGTATTGTTGGTATTGGTTATTGTTGAGAGGATGTTTTTAAGTCCTGCTTTCCCTGGTTCCCTCCTTCGGCACTCTTGCCCAGCCTCCTGTATCTGGGCTCTGCCTTCCCTACACCCTGTCTTGCACCAACCAAAGACGTTGCTTCTTGGCCACGGCTGAGACAAAGTCTGCTTGCCATAGTAAGGACTTCAGCCTTTATATGTTCACAGTCCAGTTCAGACGGCGTACCGTCTGGCTTCAGGCTTCACGTCAGCCTGACTTGTCTTTCTGTTTGCCCCTGGTTGCCTTGCTCCCAGGTGCGCTCCCTTTTCTCCCTGTATTGACTCACAGGATCTGATAGCTTCTCCTCACTTTTTCTTCCCAGGCTTGCTACTGTTCCACTTCACACCAGCTGCATCCAGGATCTATGGTCCCATCCAGGATAAGAATTCAGGCTCTGCCAAGCCAGTGTTCATAGATTCAAAGATGTTAGGGTTGGAAGGGACCTCAATAGATCATTGAGTCTGGCCCCCTGCATAGGCAGGAAAGAGTGCTGGGTTCAGATGACCCCAGTCAGATGCCTATCTAACCTCCTCTTGAAGACCCCCAGGGTAGAGGAGAGCACCACCTCCCTTGGGAGCCCATTCCAGACCTTGGCCACACTAACTGTGAAGAAGTTCTTCCCAATGTCCAGTCTAAATCTGCTCTCTGCTAGCTTGTGGCCATTATTTCTTGTAACCCCCAGGCACCTTGGTGAGTAGAGCCTCACCAATTCCCTTCTGCACCCCCATGATGAATTTATAGGCAGCCACAAGGTCACCTCTCAACCTTCTCTTGCAGAGGCTGAAGAGTTCCAGGTGTCCTAGCCTCTCCTTGTAGGGCTTGGCCTGCAAGACCTTAACCATATGAGTGGCCCTTCTCTGGACCCTCTCCAGGTTATCCACATTCCTCTTGAAGTGTGGCACCCAAAACTGCACCCGGTATTCCAACTGCGGTCTGACCAGTGCCCTATAGAGGAGAAGTATCACCTCCTTGGATCTGTTTGACATGCATCTGCTGATGCATGATAAAGTGCAGTTAGCTTTGCTGATAACTTTGTCACACTGACGACTCATGTTCATCTTGGAGTCCACTAGGACTCCAAGATCCCTTTCCACTTCTGTGCCTCCAAGCAGGTAATTTCCTAGGCTGTAGGTGTGCTGGACATTTTTCCTCCCTAGGTGCAGCACTTTGCATTTCTCCTTCTTAAATCGCATTCTATTGTTTTGTGCCCATTTGTCCAACCTGTCCAATTTGTGCTGTAGTTGTTCCCTGCCCTCCGGTGTGTCCACTTCTCCCCACAGTTTTGTATCATCCACAAACTTGGACAGAGTACACATCACCGATGAAGACATTGAAGAGTATCGGTCCAAGGACCGAGCTCAGCGGGACCCCACTAGCCACGTCCTTCCAGGTCGATACCAACCTGTCCACCACCACTCTCTGGGTACGACCCTCTAGCCAATTTGCCACCCACCGGACAGTGTAATCATCCAAGTCACAGCCTCTTAATTTGTTCACCGGTATTGGGTGGGATACCGTATCGAAGGCCTTCCTGAAGTTTAAGTAAACGATATCTACCCCTACTCCTGCATCCAGGTGTTTTGCAACCTGGTCATAAAAAGAGACTAGATTAGTCAGGCATGATCTACCTGTTATGAACCTATGCTGGTTTCCCCTCAGCATAATTTTTCCTGCTGGACTCTCACATATATGAGCCTTAATAATCTTTTCAAAGACTTTACCAAGGATTGAGGTGAGACTGACTGGCCTGTAGTTGCCTGGATCCTCCTTTCTCCCCTTCTTGAAAATAGGGACCACATTGGCTCTTTTCCAGTCCTCCGGGACCTGGCCCGTGCACCATGAGTGCTCAAATATTCTTGCCAATGGCTGTGCAATGACATCAGCCAGTGCCTTCAGTACTCTCAGATGGAGCTCATCCGGGTCCGCTGATTTAAATGCATCCAGTCCTTCCAAGTGACTCTGCAACAACTCAGGGTCAACGCTTGGTAGTCTGGCACCCTGCTGTTGTCTTTCTACGATCCCATTGTGAGACTTGTTTTGCCCCTTGTTTAGGAACACTGAGCAAAGAACTAATTGAGGAGTTCAGCCTTGTCCCCCCGTCTGTCACCAATTGCTTTTGCCCATTCAGTAGTGGTCCTATTCCACCCTGGGCCTTCCTTTTACTCCCTATATATCTGAAAACCAATTTTTTGTTATCATTAACTTGGGATGCCATCCTCAGCTCCATGGTAGCTTTGGCCTTTCTAACTGCCTCCCTACATCTGCGAGCTGAGGAGGTATACTCCTCTTTAGCAATCTCTCCCTGTTTCCACTGCTTATATGCCCCACTTTTTGCCCTTAGGCTGCTCTGGATTTCTCTGGTCAGCCAAGGAAGCCTCTTGGCCCCTTTCCTCCCCGCATCGGGATTGTCTCCCTCTGTGCCTGAAGGATCATTTCCTTAAGGCACAGCCACCCTTCCTGGGCTCCCATCTTGCCAAATCTCTTACTCTGCAGTGCATCATTGACTAAACACCTGAGCTCGCTGAAGTCAGCCTTCCTAAAGTCTAGTACTTCCACCCTACTAGTTACCTTTCCCACTCTATGCCTTATGGTGAATTCTATTATTTGGTGGTCACTGTCCCCCAGGTGACCAGTGATCTGTAGGTCCCCTACCATGTCATCCCCTGTTGCCAATACCAGGTCCAGTAAGGCATTCCCCCTAGTGGGACCATGTACATCCTGCGTCAGGTGAAGGTCCTGTACACAGGATAGGAACCTGCATGAATGGTGGGAATTGCTGTCTGCGTCTCCCAGCAGATGTCAGGGTAGTTTAGGTCCCCCATGACTACCGCTTCCCTAGTCTTTATGGTCTCTGACAGCTGCCTCAGGAGTTCCAAATCTAGTTCTTCCCCTTGGTGTGGGGGTCTGTAGCAGATCCCTACCACCAAATCCCTTTCCCCTTGACCTCCATGTATCCTAACCCACAATCCTTCTACTTTCTCCTCCTCCAATTCCATTTTGATAAGGGTCGATGTATAATGCTCCTTGACATAGAGCGCAACCCCTCCCCCTCTCCTCCCTACTCTATCCTTTCTGTACAGCTTATAGCCCTCAATGTGTACCACCTGGTCATGAATAGAGTCCCACCAGGTTTCTGTTAACCCCACTAAGTTGTAAGTGTTTTCTGCAAGCAGGAGTGCTAGTTCATCCTGCTTGTTCCCTATGCCCCTAGCATTAGTATATAGGCACTTGAGCCCTGTGACTGGTGCCTTTGTTCCTCCCCGGCTCTGATGCCCAATGGGCCCCTTATTGCTTACCTGCTTATTGCTTACCTGTGCTGTACTGCTGGATGTCCCATGAATTGCAGGTTCCTGATGTTCTCCTTCTTCTGCCTCCCTGTCCCCCGTCTGAGCTAGTTTAAAGCCCAACGTAGGAGATCAGCCAACCTGTTGGAGAAAAGACTTTTACCTTTCACTGTGAGGTGAAGTCCATCGCGCCCCAGGAAGTCCCTTGCTAGGAAGTGTGGGTCGTGGTCCAGGAAGCCAAATCCTGCACGATGGCACCAACTCCTGAGCCGCAGATTGACCTCTCTGATGCAGATGCTGTGATGCCTACTGTGACCTCTGACTGGGAGGATGGACAAGAAGACCACCTGCATCCCCGTCTCCCTAAGCCTGGCCCCCAGAGCCCTGTAGTCACCCATGACATGGTCAGGACTACTCCTGGCCACGTCATTGGTTCCCACATGGATGAGGACCATGGGATAGTAGTCTGAGGGCCGGATCAGGTCAGGAATCCTTGTCGTGACATCCCAGATCTTGGCCCCTGGCAGGCATGCGCCATGGGATATGGGCAGCAGATGTTTCCCTCTGCTTCTCTCAGTAGGGATTCGCCCAATATGATGACACGTCTCCTCTTCCTCTGGTAGTTTGTCTGGCCCGTAGCTTGCTTGGGGATGGATTGGGGCTCCTTCCATGCCGTCTGCTCCACCACACTCTCCTCCAGTGCAGCCAGGGCTTCCTATCTGTTCCCCAACTGCATCAGTGGATCCATTTCTGCGGCGAGCAGCCTGGCCCTGGACGTGACTGTTGTCCATCCTCCCATATCAGCTTTGTGGCTTCTGCAGTCTGCTCCTCTGCCTGGTGTCTGGCTCTGCCAAGCCGGTGTTGTCTGGACATGCCCCCTCTTGGGGCTGTGACCACTCGCCCCCTTCAGGGCTGACAATTGATCCCAGCTGCTCTGGGCCTTCCAGAGGACCCACTTCTGGTCCTCCCCTACTGTCATCTGGCAGGGTTTTTATTTCCCAATCCAAGGACCGGCTGGTGAACCGCTGTTGGCATGCTGCCATAAAGCATGCCCACACTGATGTGGGTGCACGCGCTGGCTCTCCCGTGGCCCACTGTGGCCGCTTCAGCTTTTCTACTTCCAGTTTCACTGCAGCCTGTCCTCCTGTGGTGGTCTCTCTCCTGCCGTGCTTCTGGTCCTAGGCAATGTCCTGCTGGCTCTGCACCTCTCTTTGTTCCTGTCCATAAGGTAAGTTTCTACTCGTGGCAACATCCCTGGCTCACATAACATTTCCATTATGGTAGCCATTTTGGATTTCAAGGTGACTGCTGTGAATTTATAGTTTTGTTCACTATTGGATAGCAAAGGTTTGCAAAATTATTACATCAGCTCTGTTCTGTTTCAGATTATCCTGACATGAAAACCTCTGATGGAGACTGTCAAGAAAAGACTCACCCTTTTTGCTCTTAAGCAAATGTTACAATGGAGCTGATAGCATCACTAAATCTAGCGAAGTGCAGGAGGTATGACTCAAAATCTACAAGTTACATCATGCATTTTGAAATCAGTTTGCAGTCAATGATTAGCTAGCGTACACCTTTTGGAACTGCATGAATAAATGAGGCACTCATTCATTGTAGGGCAGTTGCTAAATTTGAGACTTGTTAAGGTAGTGTTCATGACAGACTACCACGTTGTATTGGTCTTGTGCTGCACCATTCCAAAACCCCCGATTGGCACTATTCTTGGTAGAGTTCTTTTACATGAAAAAGATATATTGAGAGACTGTTAAGAAAGTTGTGCAAGGTAAAAGATGAAAGGGAAACCTTACCAACAACATCAAGTGAAGAACACACTAAGACATCAAGCAGATCATCTATTCTGGTAGTTCACTGGAGGATGTACATGTTTTACCAGAAACATTCTAAGAAGAAGAGACTGAGTCAAATGTTGTCATCTGAATTGGCCAATGCAATATACAAGCTGGCAGAGAATATTGAAGTGTTGAGTTGCCAAATTGGTATCAAAGATCTAATAGCTGCTGAAGCACATTATCATTCTGAATCCAGGCAGGAGAGACAACAGAAATAATGACTCTCTCATTCCCATTCCCATGTGGTGATCACACAAGAAGATATTCTTCTTTCTCCTGAAGTGAGAGCATGGCATCAAGTGACTGATGAACCAGATGCCTGTTTTGCATGGAAAAAAGTGTACAGTCTGAAAGATATACTTGAAAGATTTTGTGATTTAATAGAAGATGAAGATGGTGAACATCCTCTGGCCACAATGAAGCAAATGAAGCAAGAACCTGAGACTTACTTAGACATTCTGAATGCACGTGCCAAAGGAAGAGAAATCATGAGCATCATTATCCAGAAACATCTTACTGCAGATGCTACCAAGAATTTCTACCCAAACATACCCAAATCAAAATTGAAAATCCTCAAAGATGTAAAGCAGGGGTGGACAATTATTTGGTCCTGTGGGCCACATAGGGAGTTTTGGTGAGTTGTCATGGGCTGGGTCAGCACCCCCATGCCCTGCATGCAACAGCTCCCCAAAATTCCCTAAGTGGCTCTGCTCTGTGTTCAGCCTGGCAGCTGAGATGGGGGCACAGGTAGGCAAGGAGTGGCATCTAGGAGTAGGACAGGTGGGCAGGGCCGGGGCTGGGATTGTGGGGCAGTGACAGCAAGGTACCAAGGCCCAGGGCAGAGCTGTGATCCATTGCCTGCATGGCTATAAAGAATTGAGGAAAAACTCTTCCAAGTTTATAGTAGGTGGAAACTCACCGACCCAGCCAGAGCTGACAACAAGAGACCGGCAGCTGTCATGATTCATCAGCAGCTGTTCAATCAGGCTCAGCCCTGCCCATGGCAGCATCGGTATCTCTGGCCCACTGCCAGGAGTGGGGAAGGAGAAAGAGGGACTCTGGACAAGGGCAGAGAGCTGGGAACACCAGTACACTGGCAAAGAAGTTTTAGACCATGGGGATTTGGCAAACCCAATCCTCAGGAGCCCAGAGGCACTCTACTAGTTTAAGCTGCTGCCAGGAAGGCTGAAAGAGTGGGGATGGCAGGAAACACCAGCCAGGAGATGCACTGAGGGAAGGTACCATCAGGAGAGCCAGTACTGCCCTGAACAGGTTTTGTTTTGTGTTACTTTCACTTTTACTTTTTTTTCCTGCTTACTTTGATGTCAAGCTTTGGAAGCGGGGCTGTAGCCCATGAGAGAGGTGAAAGGAGGGAAACAGCGCCAGCTGAGGCATTCTGGCAGGGGAACCAACTTCAAGCTTGGCTGGAGCGGAGTGAAGAGAGCGGGAGGATAGACTGGCCACACCTGGGGAAGGTGGTAGGTGCCACTAAAGTCTTGATAACTAGGCCCTGAAGTGTCCAAGGCTGAGCAATGCCCCAGGAAGGGGGCCAGGAAAGCTCACCTAGTTTTTTGGGGTTTTTTGGCCTCTTTTATTTTGTGAGGGCCATGCACCCAAGATAGGTCTGCAGCTCTAATACCAAATGGCCTTGAGGCCTGTGGACACAGCGTGAAGCAGCAGCAGCTCAAGCACTGTGACTTACCTGAGCTTCTTTCACTGTTTGGGTTGTCCTCCATTACTTTTCCACTGATCATGCCATGACTGAGTGATTGGAAGACCAGCTCAGTCGCAGTCTCCGTAAGCCAGGCTCAAGACGAATGCAGACCTGAGGGGGTAAAGAACAGAAGATTGCCCACTGAAAGTTGAGGGTACAATAAACGCAGTAACAACAGGGTGGCAATAGGATTGGGTGTAGGGGAGGTTGGAGCCCCAAAGAAGAACCAGACCTAACTCATCCAGAATTATACACAGCGGAAGTAGGCCATTTCCTGACTAAGACAAGTTCAACACCAAAACATGTCAGGTGAGAATCAGGTAATTCTTCATTAGGTATGAGAACTGGCTGAGTCTACACCCCCACGGTACAGCCCTACAGGGCACAGGGCTACTAGGCCCTGCCACCCTATCCTACACTGTGCCGACAATGGCCCTGTGATGGGTGTGGGTTCTGCAGGTAGTGGCACATGGAGAGCAGATTGTGGCTGTGCCCTGAGCTCTTGCTCCATGCTGTCATCACCCAGCAATCCCAGAGTCTCCAGGGAAGGTCTTAGAAAAGATTATTAAAGAGGCCATTCTCAACAGACTGGCTGGCAGCAACATCCTGAGGGATAGCCAGCATGGGTTTGTTGCAGGTAGGTCTTGCTTGACCAATCTTATCTGCTTTTATGACCAGGTGACCTATCACCTGGACAAGGGAGAGGAGACTGATGTCATATATCTTGACTTAAAAAAAGCCTTTGATCTGGTATCCCATGAACACCTCTTGGCAAAACTGGTCAGCTGCAGACTTGGGTCCACCATGATCCGCTGGCTGGGGAATTGGCTCCGTGGTCAGACCCAGAGGCTGGTGGTTGATGGAAGTCAATCATCATGGTGCCCTGTGACCAGTGGGGTCCCCCAAGGATCTGTCCTTGGACCTATATTGTTCAACATCTTCATTAATGATGTGGACATTGGAGTCAGAAGTGGACTGGCCAAGTTCACCAATGATACCAAACTCTGGGGTAAAGCATCCACACCTGAGGAAAAGACAGCGATCCAGGATGACTTTGACAGGCTCAGCAAATGGGCGGACGAGAACCTGATAGTATTGAACACCGAAAAATGCAAGATTCTCCACCTTGGGAGGAAAAACCTGCAGCATCCTTATAGGCTCGGCAGTGCTACGCTGGTTAGCACTACAGATGAAAGGGACTTGGGGGTCATGATTGACCACAAGATGAATATGAGTCTTCAATGTGATGCTGTGACCAGTAAAGTGATCAAAATGCTGGCTTGCATCCATAGATGCTTCTCAAGCAAATCCCAGGACATCATTCTCCCATTTTACTCAGCCTTGGTGAGGCCGCAGCTTGACTACTGCATCCAGTTTTGGGCTCCACAATTCAAAAAGGATGTGGAGAAGCTTGAGAGAGTCCAGAGAAGAGCCACGTGCATGATCAGAGGTCAGAAAAACAGACCTTACGATGACAAGCGGAGAGCTATGGGACTCTTTAGCCTGGAAAAGCACAGGCTCAGGGGTGATCTGATGGCCACCTATAAGTTTATCAGGGGTGTTTGCCAGGATCTGGGGGAACGATTGTTCACCAGGGTGGCCCACGGGAAGATGACGTCAAACGGTTATAAATTCCCGCAAGACCGTTTCAGGCTGGGCATAAGGAAGAATTTCTTCACTGTCCGAGCCCCCAAGGTCTGGAATAGCCTTCTACTGGAGGTGGTTCATGCACCTACATTGAAAGCCTTCAAGAGAAATTTGGATGCATATCTTGCTGGGATGCTATGACCCCAGCTGACTTCCTGCCCCTTGGGCAAGGGGACTGGACCTGATGATCTTACAAGGTTCCTTCCAGCCCTAATGTCTATGAAATCTATGAGACTGGCTGGGAGCTGTGCAGGAAGGGTGTGTGGCCAGGCAGACAGGATAGGGACATGGGTGGGCAAGGAGCTACATCCAGGGCTGGGGCCAGGATCTTCGGGTGGTGATAGTGCATGGCCAAGGCCCAGAGCAGAACCACAATCCACTCCTTGCACACCCCTGCCCATGGAACCCATGCCCATGGCAGGGATGTGTGGGTAGTGGATCATGGCTCAGCCCTGGCCCCGGCCTTGGCCCTGGCTCTGGGTCCAGCCCCAAACTGTCACTGTTTTGCAATCCTGCCCTGTGACCCTGTCTTTGCCTACCTATCCTGCTTCCGAACACTTCTCCCCACCCACCCACAGCCCTATCCCATCCATCTGGCCATGTATCCTGCCTGTGTGGCTCCCATTCCTGGCAGTGGGTGCAAGGCAGACAGGCCAGGGTGTTCAGGCAGTGGGACTCAGTCCTATGGTGGTGGCAGCAGCAGTTGGAAGGAACTGCTGCCACCAGGGTTACTGGGGAAGGGAGTCTGGCTGCCATGCTGAGCCAGCCCTTCTACATGCCTGGGGGCAGCAGAACCAGCCTCATGTGCCATGGCACAGGCTACTACCCCTGACCAAAGGACCCACCTTGGACTTGACAAAATCCCTTGGTGGGCTGGATCTGGCCCACATGCCATATTTTGCCCACCCTTGATGTAAAGTCCACTGTGAGACAGACACAGAATGCAAAGGGGATCCAGCAAAGACTACTCATAGAGGTTGCAACAGGTAGAAAATTCAACATGCACAGTCTCTACAAGCACAAATTGTCTAGATGTCCTCTGCCACTCTTTAAACCCAATAAATGACTCAGTGTGGACAACAAAACAGTCTTGTCACAGATCTTAATTGGAATAAAGCAGTAACTGTTTTGCCACATGCTACTTCTGAGAAACCATCTGTTATTATAGACGGCATGGCTCATGTTCAGAGAATAGGCAAGCCAAAAACTGCATGAACATATGGAGATTTGGACGATTGCTTTGTCCAACAAGTATTTGCCAACTATTCCAACACGTGATTGAGCTGATGTTGTCTTCGATCAATACGTATTACAATCCATAAAGGCAGGCACAAGAATATTAAGGACTCAAACTGCTCGGCCAATACACAGAATCCTTAGCAGCAGATCTCTTCTGTGACTGGCATCATGGAGTAGTTTCCTATCCCTTACCAGAAAACAAAGAAAACCTAGTTAATTTTCTAAGTGAGGGGCTTCTTAAGGAATCATGCTGATGCTTCCAAAGTGAGTGAGTGCTTGTTGTGAGCCAGTAGCGGGTGCTTCTGCATTGAGCCACCCAATTCACTGTGCCTGACCACCTTCCAGACTCTGAGCGGGATGGGGCACCTCACATCCGGCCAATCCCCTTCCTGGAGCACACCTGCTAGCCTGGGGGTAATGCTGCCACCATCCAGGGTCTGGACTGATCCTGGCCCTGTGCCCCATGGGAAACACAGGCTTAGTATTCTTTGAGGGTACTTGACCCACTGCAAGAACCTGGGGTGCGTCCCTCAGAGTGAAGCACACATAGTGGTCTCCCTTAGTCAGCCAAAGCAAGGGGACCCCAAGGCATAATCTAGACCTGCTCCCAATAAGTCTCCTATGCTAGGTACAAAGAAGAACTTTATTGGTTACAAGGAGTAGGTTTGGAATAGCGTACAGGGTATAGCAATATCAGAGAAATCCCATAGAGCAAACAGGGTGGCTGGGTAGCGTTTGATCACACATCTGAGTTACTGCAAGCTATATATCTAGTTAGATCTCAGGTAGCTTACTCACAAGTATCATCCAGAGGCAGGTGGAGATTTCCTCTGGAGGCAGGCAGTTCACTGATCATGAGTTTCAAGAGAGAGAGCAAGTTTCAGATGGTCCTCCAGTACGGAGGAGATAAGACATAGAAGACAGCCCCATGGGGAAGGTTGGATAGCGGAAGAAGATTCAGCTTCATCTGACAAGGAAGAGTGGGTTAGCCTTGGGACAGGAGCCAAGGGCATGCACTTTTGGATGGCCCAAGAAGAGGATGACAAGCTATGGAGGATCCGGAAGATGGAGGTTGCTCTGGTAGAGGAAGAGACCATATGGCCTGGAATGGATGTAAGTGACACATATTTTGGGGTACATAGGGTTTTGTTATACCAAGTAAAAAAGTGTCCAGTCCAAGGGGAGTAGACCTGGCAGCTAGTAGTCCCTAGAAGGCTCTGCAAGAGGGTATGGAGGTTGGCACATGCTAGCCCGACGGGTGGCCACCTCGGGACAGACAAGACAGTGACCCGGATAGGGCAGTGGTTTTTTTTGCTTGGGGATGAGGGATGACATCACACGGCGTTGCGAGACCTGTCCAGAATGTCAGAGGGTCTGAGAGAGACGGCCCCCACAGGCGCCACTACAACCGATGCCACTCATCGAGGTACCCTTTGACCTAATAGTGCTAGATGTAGTAGGACCCTTAACAAAGAGTAGCGCCAGATACCTATATATATTAGTCGTCATTGACTACACTATGTGCTACCCAGATGCAATACTTCTGAGATCGGCAATGGCCCCATGAATTGTGGAGGAATTATTAAAATGGGTGTCCCGGGTGGGAGTTCCAAGAGAAATAATTACAGATCAGGGGATTAATTTTATGTCCAGAGTTATCCAGGCTATGTGTCAGCTGTTGAAGATATGGCAACTACGGACCTCAGTGTGCCATCCGCAAACTAACAGGCTAATGGAAAGCCTGAATGGTACGATTAAATGATTGTGGTGATGTGCCCAGGATGAACTGAGGAGGTGGGACTTGATTCTAATACCTCTCCTCTTCACACTGAGAGACACCCCGCAGGTGTCCACGAGGCTGTCCCCATTTGAATTAATATATGGCCATAAACAGTGAGGGTTACTACAAGGGATAAGAGGAATGGGAAAGTGTGGGATGACCAGGAGTCGGGGTATAATGCTACCAACAGGAAATGATAGAGTGGCTGGCGAAAGCCAGACAGCTCGCTCAGGAACACTTGGACAAGGCTCAGCAGAAGCAACAGCGGGAGTATGATAAAGGGCCCATACTAGAGATTTTCGTGTCGGAGATAAGGTCCTCATACTACTCCCCACTATGGCTAACAAGTTGTTGACGTGATGGCAATGCCTGTTTGAGATTCTGCAGTAAGCTGGGCCTGTCGACTACAAAGTACATCGCCCTGGGCATAGAAAGGAGTGACAAATTTATCATGTCAACTTGTTGAAGGTGTGGCAAAAGCTGGAGGGTTGGCTGTTGAGCCTAGAAGACGCATGGGAGGAATTAGGACCTGAGGCAGGGGAGTCACTGGAAGGGCAAGAACCAGGTGGTCAACCAGCATATGGACCTGAACTCGATGCCTGACAGTATGACCAGTTGAGGATGTTGGTGGCAAAGTTCAGTGAAGTGTTCTATGAAAAACCCAGCCGGGCCCAAGGAATACAGCATGAGATCTACACACTGAAAGGGACCATCATGTGAGAGAGGTGGAGGCCTATCCCCCATTGCTGGTGTGAGAAGGTCTGAGGCGAACTAAAGAA
The DNA here is from genome assembly GCF_030867095.1 of Alligator mississippiensis. NCBI lineage: Eukaryota > Metazoa > Chordata > Crocodylia > Alligatoridae > Alligator > Alligator mississippiensis. The sequence goes on along the minus strand of NC_081837.1, from coordinate 27,945,949 downwards.
GATGGTAGCTCAAGGGATCATCGTGCCTTTGCACAGTCCTTGGCAGAGCCCAATGGTAATAGTGCCAAAAAACAACGGTACTCTTAGAATATGCATCAATTTTTGGAAGGTCAATGAAGTTGCCAGATTTGATGCCTTCCCCATGCCACATGTGGAGGAGTTGCTAGAACAGATAGGACAGGCTCAGTATATTTCCACTATCAACATGGCCAAGGGGTAATGGCAGATCCCCATAGAACAAAAGGATCGGCTGAAAATGGCCTTTGGCACCCCCTGGGGACTGTTTGAGTTTATGAGAATGCCTTTTGGCCTACACAGGGCTCCAGCAATCTTTCAATGGTTGATGAACCACATTCTAGCTCCACACATGATGTACGCAGCCACATATATCGATGATGTAGTAATTTACTTGCAGACATGGGAGCAGCACTTACACCGTGTAGGGGCAGTGCTACAAAAAATACACCAGATGGGCATGACGGTGAACCCCTAAAAATGTACTTTCAGGGTGCAAGAGATGAATTATTTGGGGTTTAGAGTAGGGCAAGGTAGAATATGCGCTCTAACTAGTAAAACAGACATAATAAGAAGATATCTGCCTCCACAGACAAAGCAACAGATGCGGGCTTTTTTAGGACTGTCAAACTATTATAGGAAGTTCATCCCCCGCTTCATGGAAAAAAACGCAGCTCTAACAGATGCCATCAGAAGGAAGGTACAGGGCCCTATTAGATGGACTCCAGAGATGGGAAGGGGTTTTGAAGACATCAAGAGAGATTTGTGTAGCAAGGTAGTCATCATAACATCCGTTTTTTCTAAAAGTTTCATCCTGCAGAGGGATGCCTCCGAGACAGCCGTAGGCATGGTGCTGTGCCAGGAGCAAGGGGGCATGGAATACCCGATCACCTACGCTAGCCAAAAATTAAATGACGTGGAAACCAGGTATTCCACCATTGAGAGGGAGTGCCTGGCCATAAAGTTGGCGGTAAACTATTTTAGATATTACTTAATGGGGCGAGAGTTCGATCTAGTGACTGATCATGTCCCTTTACAATGGCTGAATAAATTTAGGCACGATAATGCCTGGATAAGATGGCGGACATTGTCACTGCAGCCACTTAAATTTAATGTGAGATATTGACCCGGGGCAACTAACCGCGTTGCCAATTTCCTGTCAAGGTGTATCAAGAGTGAAAGGATGGAGGATGAGATGCTTCAATGCAACTTAAATGGGGGGGGGGGGAGGGGTATGTGGTGGAAACTTACCGGAGTCTGGGAAGAGGCGGCGGGATGCCACACTAGCAGCCAACTGTGGCAAAAGTGAAACCGCCGCGGCTGAAGATCAAAGGAAAAACCCACGGCAGAGCCGGGAGGAGCTGGGAACGGCTCCCGTATCTGCCTGGGTGTGCTTTATAAAAGCATGCCGAGGGCGATTGGCTGGGCAGGCACCTTGCACCGAGAGAAAAGGTCCTGCCGGAAGGAAGCTGGGGGGAGTGGAAGCAGTGTCCCCGGCCAACCCAGAGGGGCCAGAGCACCCAGACGACCCTGAGGAGGAGACTTGGTGGCTCCCTCGGAAGGGGAGCACAAAGGGAATGCTGGGCCAGCGATGGCCCAATGAGTTGCTTATGGAGCCATCGTGGACTGAGGGCAGCAGCTGCAGCGACTGGGACACCGGTGAATACGAGGATGGGACCCTGACCCAGATGACAGGCAGCAGGTGCCAAACTCGGGGAGCAAATGATGCATCAAGGGGGGCTGGAGCCCATCCGGCTCCACGTAAGCTGAGAGAGAAGAGGGACTGTGGGGAGTGCTTGGTATGAGTATCATCAGTAGCCAATGACTGTAGCCCCTAAGAAACCAAGTGTCAGGGAAGGCCCGAGCAACGGCCCTGATGGATAACATCACAGTAGGTGGGGTGTAGGGGAGGTGGAGTCCTGAGAAGAAACAACCGCGAGGATGGCCAAGGGAAGGTACCAGAGGAGGCAGGACCAGACATCATCCTCCCAATAGAAACCTACTTATCGTCAAAGACATGGCAGGGGAAACCCCTGCGGAACTGACCTGAGCCCACTTCCTCTAGCCTGGCTGTGCAGCCCAAGAAGCCATGGCGAGGTTCGTGAAGAACCCAAACACATGACGCTCAGGCGAGAGGCACAGGAGGATTCACAGTACATAGGGAATGGGAGGAAAATGAATGGAAAACATCGCTCAACAACTCAGAACAGCTAAGCACCGGCACTCAGGAGAAAATTAAACTCCTGAATGACTACTTTACTTTGGTCTTTCACTGGGCCAAGGGGAAAATCATGCCAGCTAGGGTACAGAATGAGCAAGGTTCAACTTATTGAATTTGCCTACTATTGCCATAGAACTGGTATGTGATCAATTAAAGAAATGGGATGTATATAAGTCAGCAGGACTGAATGAACCTCATGCAAGAGTGCTGAAGGAGCTGGCTGAAGTTATCATGGAACCCCTAGCGAAGCTCTTTCAAAACTTGTGGTGCTCCAGGGAGGTCCCTGAGGACTGGAAGAGGGCCAATGTTGTGCCCATCTTCAAGAAGGGGAGGAGGGAGGACCTGGGTAACTATGGGCCAGTTAGCCTAACTTCTATTGCAAGTAAAATCCTGGAAAAATTCATTAAGAGGTCTATGTGTGATAGGCTTGCAGAAGGGAGGATTCTGAATGACAGCCAGCATGGCTTCATCGCGGGCAGGTCTTGTCTTGCCAACCTCATCTTTTACAATCAGGTGACTTGCCACCTGAATAAGAGAGAGGAGGTTGACATTATATACCTTGACTTCCAAAAAGCTTTCAATCTGGTATCACACAATGTTCTTGCAAAAAAATTGCAAGACTATGGGCTTAACTGTGAGACAGTCAGGTGGGTAGGAAACTGGCTGCAGTGTAGGACCCTGAGTGCTCTAATGAAAGGATCTGTGTCATCTTGGCGGGAAGTGGCTAGCGGTGTCCCCCAGGAGTCAGTGCTTGGTCCAGTACTATTCAACATCTTCATCAATGATTTGGATGTGGGGGTGAAGGGTTTGTTGGTCAAGTTCACGGACGACACTAAGTTATGGGGAAGCGTGGTCATGCTTGAAGATAGGCTGCAGATACAGGTGGACCTAGACAGGCTAGCAAGTTGGGGGGGGACCAGATTAACTCCAACATCAAGAAACGTAAAGTGCTCCATCTGGGGACAAGCAATCCCCTGCATACCTACCGGCTTGGCAATGCCAACCTGACCAGCACTATGAATGAAAGGGACCTGGGGGCAATAATAGACCACACTACGAACATGAGCCGGCAGTGCGACTCTGTAGCCAGCAGGGCTAACAATACACTGTCATGCATCAATTGATGCATCTCCAGCAAAACCAAAGAAGTGATTCTCCCACTCTACTCGGCATTGGTGAGACTGCAGCTGGAGTACTGCGGCCAGTTCTGGGCGTCGCACTTTAACAAGGACATGGTAAAGCTTGAGAGAGTCCAGAGAAGGGCCACCTGTATAATCAGAGACTTGTGTGGCAAGCCATACAAAGAAAGGCTGAGGGATCTGGGACTCTTTAGCCTGAAAAAGAGAAGGTTGAGAGGGAACTTGGTAGCAGCTTACCACTACATCAGAGGCATACATCAAGGGCTTGGTGAACAACTGTTCACCATGGCACCGTTGGGGAAAACTAGGAGTAACAGTTACAAACTTCTGGAAGACTGTTTCAAGCTCAAAATTAGGAAAAACTATGTCACAACTAGGGTGTCCAGACTGTAGAATAAGCTCCCTACAGAGGTGGTACAATCGCCTACCCTGGAGATCTTCAAGAGGAGACTGGACAGGTACCTTGCTGGGGTCACCTGACCCCAGTTGTCTTTCCTGCTTGGTGCAGGGTGCTGGACCCAATGATTTTCTGAGGTCCTTTCCAGCCTTGCAATCTATGAATCTTATTAATCTAAAATAAAACCAGCCCCAGGACCAACCTCTGGGGCACTCCACTTGATACCAGCTGCCAGCCAGACATCAAGCTATTGATTACTACCCTCTGAGCCTGATGCTCCAGCCAGTTTTCTCCCCACCTTACAGTCCATTCAGCTAGCCCGCACTTTCTTAGCTTGCCTGTGAGAATGTTGTGGGACACCAAATCAAACGCCTTGCTAAAATCAAGGTATATCACATCCACTGGCCTCCCCACATCCAAACAGCCAGTCACCTCGTCATGGAAGGCAATCAGGTTGGTCAGGCATAACTTGCCCTTGGTGAATCCATGCTGACTATTCCTAATCACCTTCTTCTCCAAGTGCTTAAAAATGGATTCCTTGAGGATCTGTTCCATGATTTTTCCAGGGACCAGAGATGAAGTTGACTGATCTGTAGTTTGCTGGATCCTCTTTTTTCCCTTTCTTAAATATGGGCACTGTGTTTGCCCTTTTCCAATCATCCGGGACCTCTCCCGATCACCATGAGTTTTCCAAGATGAAGACTAATGATTCTTCAGTCACATCAGCCCTCGGGTCCATCCCATCCAGCTCCATGAACTTGTGTATGTCCAGCTTTCCTATGTAGTCCCTCACCTGTTCTTCCACCACTGTTGACTGCTCACCTCTTTCCCAGTTTCTAGAACCTCCTGCCTAATTTTCTAGGATCATAGAAAATTAAGGTTCAAAGGGACCTCAGGAGGTCTTCTAGTGCAATCCCCTTGTCAAAGCAGGACCATCCCCAGCTAGATCATTCCAGTCAGGGCTTTGTCAAGCTGGGCCTTAAAAACTTCCAAGGATGGAGATTCCACAGTCTCTCTAGGTAACTTGTTCCAGTGCTTCACCACTTACTGAGTGAGAAAGTTTTTCCTAATATCCAACCTAAACCTTCCTTGCTGGAACTTGATACCATTGCTCATTGTTCTGTCTACTTAGAACACCTACACTGAATCTGAAGATTGGATGCTGATTTGGAGAATCATCAATTCAGCCATAGACACAGCTTTAAATTATTTTTTTCATACCTCGAGGTACCAGGTGTGACTTGTGAATGCTGCAATGATGGGGTAGATGGAGCATCCTACACGAGTGCAGGGGGGTCCCCTGCATGCTCGGTGGCAAACCCAGAAGTGGACCAGAAGTATTCCTCCCCCCCAGCTCTGTGATCAGCCACAGTTGGGCCCCAGATGCACCCCACCCCCCCAGACCCAGGAGGCACCAGTTGCTGAGCTGGGGGGCAGCAGGGTTGGGAAGGTCCCCCGACACGCCCCCCCAGCTGACCCGGAAGTGGACCGGAAATGCTTCTGGTCCACTTCTGGCTCTGCTGCTGAGCATGCTGGGGACCCCCCTGATCTCCCGTGGGATGCTTCATCCACCCCAGCATCTCAGTATTCACAAGCCACCTGGTACCTTGAGGTATATAGAAAAAATATTTAAAGCTGTGTCTATGTCCGAATCATTGAATCTTTTGGCTCCTGATTATTAAGGGTTTCCCAAGTCTGTTTGTCTGTCTCTTTCATTTTTCCCTCCCCTTCAAAAATAAAACCTGTTGTAGTTGACTATGGCTTGTGAGTGGGGAAGTTGATTCCTGTTGAAGCATGCAGGCAGTACTTATTTTCCCAGGTTTCTGGCTGTGAGCTTAAGCCAAGATAGTAAATTTATGTAAAACTTCTAAATTGAACTCTGCTTTTGTTACTGCTATCCCATGGCTGGCAGAAGAGGTACATGTATTTATTAATTTATCTGGAAAAGGGAGTGAGCAGTGAGGTAGAAAATTTGGAAGGCTAGTCAAGAGGCTGTGAAGGACTTCATAAGGGCTTATAACAAAATTAGGTGAATAGGCCACATGATGGCAGATGAAATTCAGCGCTGAGAAACACAATGTAACACACTGGTGGTTCATCTACATAAGCAATTAATGTGAAGCAATAAACTCTGGGGCAGTTGGAGCCAGAGTAAACTGCTCCTGGGCCAGTGGCCATATCTACACAAGATGCTTTACTTGAGATTATAGGTAATCACTGCACAGTAAGTGTCACGGTCTACATGTGCAGATGCTTACTGCACAGTAATTTGCTCTAATCGAGTAAATTTACTACCTGTAAATACAAGTAAGAAATTTACTCTCAATTACTTACAGCACAGTAGGGCATGTGTAGACAGCCCACCAGCAGAAAATATGTTCCCTGTCAGCCAGGCAGCAGGGGGTGGGAGATAGAATCTTAGAAAATTAGGGTTGGAAGGGACCTCAAGAGGTCATCCAGTCCAACCCCCAGCTCAAAGCAAGACCATCCCCAACTAGATCATCCCAGCCAAAGCTTTGTCTAGCCAGGTTTTGAAAACCTCCAAGGATGGAGCTTCCACCACCTCCCTGGGTAACCTGTTCCAGTGTTTTCTACCCTCATAGTGAGAAAATTCTTTCTAATATCTAACCTAAACTTCCCTTGCTGCAATTTGAGACCATTGCTCCTTGTTCTGTCATCTGCCACCACTGAGAACAGTCTACCTCCATCCTCTTTTTAACCCACTTTCAGGTAGTTGAAGACTGCTGTTAAGTCCCCTCTCTGTCTCCTCTTCTCTAAACTAAATAAGCCCTGTGCCCTCAGTATTTTCTCATAAGTCATGTCCTCCACCATTTGTGTCACCCTCTGCTGGACTCTCTCCAATGTGTGCACTTCCTTTCTGCAGTGGGGGGCCCAAAACTGTACACAGTACTCCAGATTTGGCCTCATCAGTGCTGAATAGAGGGGAATAATCACTTCCCTTTACCCACTGGCAACACACCTACCAATGCAGCCCAGTATGCTGTTAGCCTTCTTGGCAACAAGGGCATGCTGCTGGCTTATACTGAGCTTATTGTCTACTGTAACCTCCAGGTCTTTTTCTGCAGATTTGCTGCCTGGCCAGTCAGCCCCCAGCCTGTACTGATGCATGGTATTGTTTCATCCTAAGTGTGGGACTTTCCACTTGTTGTTGTTGATCCTTGTGAGATTTCTTTTGGCCTAATCCTCCAATTTGTCTAGGTCACTCTGAATCCTAGCCCTGCCCTCCAGTGTCTCTATTACCTCTCCCAGCTTGGTGTTGTCTGCAAACTTGCTAAGGGTGCACTCTATGTCATCTTTCAGGTTGTTGATGAAGTCATTAAACAAAACTGGCCCCAGGAGTTACCCCTCCGGCACTCTACTTGATACCGGCTGTCATTGTTTACTACTCTCTGAGCCCGATGCTCCAGCCAGTTTTATATCCAACCTTACTGTCCATTCATCCAGCCCATACTTCCTTAGCTTTCCTGAAAGAATGTTGTGGGAGACCATATCAAAAGCCTTGCTAAAATCCAGGTACACCACATCCATTAGTGTCCCCATATCCTCAGAGCCAGTCATCTCATTATAGAGAGTAATCAGGTTGGTCAGGCATGACTTTCCCCTGGTGAATCCATGCTGACTGTTCCTAATCAACTTCTCCAAGTGCTTAGAAATGTATTCCTTGAGGATCTGCTTTATGATTTTTCCAGAGACTGAGGTGAGGCTGACTGGTCTGAAGTTCCGTAGATCCTCCTTTTTCCCTTTCTTAAATATGGGCACTATGTTTGCCCTTTTCCAATCATCTAGAACCTCTCCTGATCATCATGAGTTTTCAAAGATGATGGCCAATGGTTCTGCAATCACATCAGCCAACTCCCTCAGCACCCTCAGGTGCATCTCATCTGGCCCCATGGTCTTGTATACATCCAGCTTTCCTAGGTAGTCCCTAACCTATTCTTTCACCACTGAGGGCTGCTCTCCTCCCCCCCAAATTGTGCCTGGTGTAGTAGTCTGGGAGCTGGCCTTGCCTGTGAAGACTGAGGCAAAAAAGGCATTAAGCATTTCAGCCTTTTCTGCATCCTCTGTTGTTAGGTTTCCTCCCCCATTCAGTAAGGGACCCACACTTTCCCTGATCCTCCTCTTGCTACAGACATACTCATAGAAACCCCTCATGTCCATTGTGAGCTGCAACTTGAATTGTGCTTTGGCCTTCCTGTCTTCATCTCTGTATGCCTCAGCAATGCTATTATATGCTTCCCAAGATATTTTTCCAAGTTTCCACTTATAGGCTCCCTTTTAGTGATTTAGTTTACTAAAGAGTTCCCTGCTAAGCCAAGCTGGTCTTCTGCCATGCTTGCTAGTCTTCCTGTGCATCAGGATGGTTTCCTGCACTCTCAGTAAGGCTTCTTTCAAGCGTAACCAGTTTTCCTGGACTCCTCCCCCCCTCGGACTGGCTTCCCAGGGGATCCTGCCCATGAGCTCCATGGATGAGTTTCAACAGCTTTTCTGAAGTCCGGGGTCCTTACTCTGCTGCTCACCATTCTTCCTTTTCTCAGGATCCTGAACTGTATTAACTTGTGGTCACTGCTGCCCACGTTGCCATTCACTACTACATTCCCCACTATTTTTTCCCTGTTAGTGAGCAGCAGGTCAAGAAGAGCATGGTCCCTACTTGGCCACTCCAGCACTTGCACCAGGAAGCTGTTCCCAATTTCCTGGATTGCCTGTGCACTGCTATCTTGTCCTCCCAGTAGACGTCAGGGTAATTAAAATCCCCCATGAAAACCAAGGTCTGTGATTGGGAAACTTCTGCTAGTTGTTTAAAGAAAGCCTCATCCACCACTTCCTCCTGGTCTGGTGGTCTACAGCAGACTCCTACCACAACATCACCCTTGTTGCTCTCCCCTCTGACCCCAACCCAGAGACTCTCAACAGGGCTATTCCAGTTTCATACTGGAGCTCTGAGCAATCATGTGGTGATTTTACATAAAATGCAACTCCTCCTCTTCTTCTCCCCTGCCTGTCCTTCCTGAACAGTTTGTACCCACCCATGACAATATTTGAGTCATGCAAGCTCCCACCAAGTCTGTCTTATTCTGATTATGTTATAGTTCCATGACTGTGTGAGGACTTCCAATTCTTTCTGCTTACATTCATTTGTGTACAGCAGGGGCGGGCAATTATTTCAGGTGGAGGGCTGCTCACCGAGTTTTGGCAAGCTGTTGAGGGCTGCATGAGAAGCCCTGCCCCTTGACAGGTGCCCCATCCCCTGGTCACCATCTTGTGACTGGAAGTCCTGCCCCCTAAACCCTGACCTTTGCCACCAGAAGTCCCTCCCCTTGCCCCCAGAAGTACTACTTTCAGCAAGGTTTGTGAGGGACTGTGGGGGTGTGTATATGTGGGGTGTGAGGGAGGGTGTGGGTGTGTCTGTGGGGGTGGATAGGTATGGGGTTGTGGGTGTGGGGTGCATGTGGGTATGTATGTGGATATGTGGGGTGTGGGTGGATATGGGTTTTGTGGGGGAAGTGGGGGAGTGGCTGAGGTGTGTGAGGGGTGTGGGTGTGGGGGTCTGTGTGTATGGCAGTGTGTGGGGGGTGTGGGTGCATGTGTATGGGACTCACCCTATGAACACACGCCCACCCACACACATAGTCCCTCCCTACACGCCCGCCCACCGACACGCACACAGAGTCCCTCCCTATAACTCTCCTCACTTGTGCACACATACCCTGGAGTACTGGCATGGCTCCATGCTCTCCAGTCTGGTGATGCAGCTGGGAACCATGTGGTGCCAGAGCAGTGCAGGGACAGGAAGGCAGAGAAATGGCTGGGGGTGGGGTGGGGATGGGCTGCTGTGTCCTGCTGATGGCTCCCTCTGGGTCCTGCTGCCATCTTTGACAGGCAGCCAGGAGCAGGTCAATATTAATTTTCTAAATTTTTTAGGGGCCTGGTGGACTGGATAGAATGGCGTGGTGGGCTGGATCTGGCCCATGGACTGTATTTTGCTTGCCCCTGGTGTACAGGCACCTAAGGTAACTAGTGGATTTCCCTGATTTCTTTGGAAGTACGAGAGCACCTCCCCTGTGGTCCCATCCTGCTTGCTCTTTCTCCAGGTCTTCTGCTTTTCCACTTACCTCAGGGCTTTGGTCTCCATCTCCTGGCAAACCTAGTTTAAAGCCTTCTTCACTAGGTTAGCGAGCCTGTCTATGAAAATGCTCTTCCCTCTCTTTGTCAGGTGCATCCCATCTTGTCCCAGCAATCCTTCTTCTTGGAACAACATCCATGGTTGAAGAAGCCAAAGTCCTGATGGCAACACCACCGGTACAGCCAGGTGTTGACCTGCAGGATGCATTTGCTTCCACCTAGGCCCTTTCCCTTGACTGGAAGGATCGATGAGAACAGAACCTGAGCCCCAGACTCCCTCACCTGTGAACCCAGAGCCCAGTAATCACTTTTGATATGCTCAGGGTCTCCCCTGGCAGTATCATTGGTGCCCACATGGGTGAGCAGCCTGAGGTAGTATTCAGAGGGTCACACAAGCTGCTTCAGTAGTCCCTCCATGACATCTCAGATCCAGGCTGTGGGTGAGCAGCAGACCTCCCAAGGCAACAGGTCATGTTGGCAGATGGTTCCCTCCGTGCCCCGCAAAAGGGAGTCTCCAACCACCAGCACCTGTCGCTTCTTGTTGGTGTCAGTCATCTTCATTCTTCACATCTTGGTGAGGCCTGGCTTGTCTTCCTTCACCAATGAAACGTGCTTCTCCCTCTCTGCTGCTAGGGCTGCGTATCTGTTCTCCAGATGATCCACTGCAGGTGGAGGTGAAGATCTCTGTTTGCTGCCAGAAGTCACAAGCCTCCAGCTTCCACCTGTCTCTTCTCTAGCACTGCATCTGACATTTCTTCCTTCACAGTCCCAGAGGCCTCCTCCAGCATCGAACTGATGAACACCTCATGGTGGAGGATGCTTTGGAGCCTCTCCACCTCCTCCTGTAGTTCTGTTCCATTTCCCTGACAGATAGCACCAGGAGGCACTTTATCGTGCATCAGCAGATGCATGACGAACCAAGGAGATCCAAGGAGATCCAAGGAGGTGATACTTCCCCTCTATTGGGTGCTGGTCAGACCGCAGTTGGAATACTGCATTTAATTTTGGGTGACACACTTCAAGAGAGATGTGGATAACCTGGAGAAGGTCCAGAGAAGGGCCACTTGTATGGTTAAGGGCTTGCAGGCCAAGCCCTATGAGGAGAGACTGGGACACCTGGACCTCTTCATCCTCTGCAAGAGAAGGTTGAGAGGCGACCTTGTGGCTGCCTATAAGTTCATCATGGGGGCACAGAAGGGAATTGGTGAGGATTTATTCACCAAGGCGCCCCCGGGGGTTACAAGAAATAATGGCCACAAGCTAGCAGAGAGCAGATTTAGATTGGACATTAGGAAGAACTTCTTCACAGTTAGAGTGGCCAAGGTCTGGAATGGGCTCCCAAGGGAGGTGGTGCTCTCCCCTACCCTGGGGGTCTGTCTTCAAGAGGAGGTTAGATAGGCATCTAGCTGGGGTCATCTAGACCCAGCACTCTCTCCTGCCTATGCAGGGGGTCGGACTCGATGATCTATTGAGGTCCCTTCCGATCCTAACATCTATGAATCTATGAGGCACCGCTCGCACCACAGGCACTCCCTGACCTAGCCGTCACTGAAAGGGCCCTGCAAACTGCAGTTCCCACAGCACCAAGCCTGGACCTGGGTGGAAGCCTTGATGGTGAGTGATCTTGCCTGGTCAGAAGCCTCACAGGTGCAAGCAAAGGCAGTTACAGTGGTTCTGGCATTGTGATATCCTCCAGCTATTTCCCTGGGTTTCTTAACTTGCCTTCTCTCTCTTTCTTCTTTTCTTCCAAGGAGACCTTCCCTAGTGAACTTGTCTGGAAGCCTTATTGCTCATTGGCCCCAAAGCGTTACTTTGTTTCCTGCTTCCTTGCACCAAGCTCAAAAAGGGTGGTGGTGGTGGAGGGGTACAGACTGCCTGCAAACTGCTTACCCTGTTTGTAGCCCCTGTTCACTGGCTCCCTGGTCTCCTGGGGAATCTCCTTTTATACCTGCTGGGCCTGGACTGGCTCTGCCCCCTTGTTAGGGATTCTGTCAGGCCCAGGAAGCAATCACTTAGCAGTCAACAATTACTCCCAACTTCTCAGAGCTCACACCCCAAACACACCTACAGGTGTGTGCTCTGAGAAGTTGGGAGTAATTGTTGACACTCAGCAAAACAAAGGCACAAGCAGCTGGATCACTTATCTTCTCTGGGCAGAATCTGGTGTCTGGTGCCTGGCTTCTTTCCCCCTTCCTTCTCTTGCCTGCCAGCAACTGGCTGCAAACTGCTTACCCTGTTTGTTGGCTTCCTGGTTGCTGGAGCCTGGGTAGGTACAATGTCTCCCTTCCCCAGCAGCAGGGAGCTTCCAGCTGCTGCTTCCTGATCATGATTGGGGAGTGGGGGCTGGGAGATTCTTATCTCCCAGCCCCAGTTCCAAGGTCTCAGGGCCCAGGTTTGGAGATTCTTATCTCCCAGCCCCACAATCGCAGAGTGATAAGAATCTCCCAGCCCTGGTGCCAGGACCTCATGGCCAGGAGATGAGAGTCTCCAAGCCCCAACTCCCCAATCAGGATCAGGAAGCAGGAGCTAGGAACTCCCTGTTGCTGGGGCAAGGGGCATTGTCCCTGCCCAGCCTCCAGCAGCGGAGCCTGCCCTGGCATCAGGCAGCTCCCAGGAGCAGAAACCAATGTCCCAGCCTCCACCAGGAGACAGCTGTCTCCTGGTCCTGTGTTCCTGGCAAGCCCCTGGGGAGCCTAGAGGTCCCCCTGGCTGCTACAGAGGCCCAGTGCAGAGCTGCAGGGAGTGGAAGCAGTCTGCTGCTGGATCAGCAAATCTCTCATGTCCCTGCACATGTAGACATGTGCCTGGGACAGTTTAGAGTAGTTTACTTTACAGTAAACTGATCTCACATTATTTCCATGTGTAGACATGTCCAGTGTCTACATGTGAGCCCTAGACAGCAACAATTTGAGCTGGGCTTGCAGTGGGGATGGGGGATCAGCCCTGGGCTCTGGGTGGCAGCATTGAGTAGCCGAGGGGCTGGCTGGGGCATGAGGGTGCAGAACCTGTGGCACCAGGAGGCTAGGTGGCTGTCAGGAGTTTGGCCTCTGGCTGGGCTGACTGAGTGCAATTTATGTCCACAGTCACTGACTACACGTGTGTTTCACTGCACGTAATTACTTTGCTGTAAGATAGTACTGTCCCTGACAGTATCATCTTATGGTGGAGTTAATTAGTTTACTGTGCCCTAATACTAGTGCAGGCTTAGTCAGTGACACTTTACTGCAGTGCTAATTAGTCTACTCTGCAGTAGATGCACCCTGAAAGGAATAATTTGATCTTCTCATTAAAGTTAGTAGGTTCTATCTGGGCGATAACAACTCAGGAAATAGGCCCGGCTATGACCGTTAATGGAGCAATTCAAGCCTTGTCTCAGTTTGGTCAAAAAAGCATACAATGTCAAGCTGCACCAAGAATAAGACTCATCTTATTTGGAACTTAACTAATTTGGAACTTAACTAATATGGAAACAAATATAATGCCTATGTATAATGCAATAGTTTACCTTTCCTGTACATGCTTTGTGCTGTCCTGCTTCCTTTATTTCAGAATGTGGGTAGAAGAAAGAGAGGAGATCTGGAGACAGGCACCAAACAAACCTGGAGAAGTTCCCAAATAAGGAGAGATTGAAAGAGATGGAGCTGTTTAGCTTACAAATGAATCAAAGATACAGCAGGGCTTCATGGTTATAGAACAAAATCTAGAGGATAGTCGAGTATACTGAGGTATAAAACCAGGAACAAAAAAAGAAACTTGTAAATCCATCTGTAATTATCCCATGGGACTCCTGCTGTAAGAGATCAGTGAGTCCCCGAACATTTCACTCCTCAGAAAAGGATTGGACCTAGCAGCACTAATGAGAACATAGGGGACACATCTACATGTGCAATTAATGTGCCTGAATTTTTTCTGCAGAAAATTCAGACTCATTAAAGTGCTTCCAGGCACACATTTACATGTGTGCCCATGTCAGGAGCAAATTGTGCCCGACAGGAGCAACCCAGTCCAGGGCTCCTCATGCTCTGTTCTGCCTCCCTGCAGTGGCCAGGGAGGGCTCCAGACTCCCCTGGGTGCCAACCCCTAGTTGTCCTGGCTCTAGAGGTGGAGGAGTTGGAGGGGGGGGGAGGAGAGGGTGAACTGTCTTGTCCTGGAAGGCAGCTCCCCGCCAGCCACAGGTAGATCAGAACCTGTCTTGATCTCCACACGGCTGGGAGAGCTGTCTCAGCTGCCAGGCAGCTGCCTCCCAGCCACATGGAAATTGGGATGGTCCCAATCTCCATGTGGCTGGGAGGCAGCTGCCTGGCAGCTGGGATAGCTCTCCAGGCCATGTGGAGATTGGGATGTGTCCCAAACTCCACATAGTTGGAAGGCAGCATGCCACTGAGCTGGGACAGCTCTCCCTGCCCCCTGTGGTTCCCTGCTTCCTAGGCTGACTGGAAGCAATTTGCTCCTGGTCAGCACCTACACATATTCTTTGGTGCATTAGTTTAATGTGCCAAGTTTAATGTGACAGAGTAGATTAATTAGTAGATACAGGTATGTCCCAGGGCGATGAAAAGAGAGGGACGAAAACCCCTCTCCTGCGGTTGGGGCCATGATGGGGTTAGCCCACTGCAACCCCGGAGAAACAGCCCTGCGAGCAGGGTGAACTTACCTTTTGCAAAGGCAATGAGCCAGGGCAAGCCATGAGGGAACGAACCTCCTGTGTGGTTCATCAGCTGCTTTTCTATATGGCTGGAACTGGCACGGGTGCCCAGCTGTGTTAAAAGCCGGTATCGGGGAAAAGGCTGCGGAAGCACAGCAGAGAGGAGGATGTGAGCTCCCCTCTTGGACTGACCAGGAACCCTCCTGGTCCTGAGGGGAGAACCTGGGAGTACCCAGCACCAGGCCCAGAGAGTGCGCTAGGACCTGGAATCACACAGAGGGACGATCGGCACGTTCGGCACATTCTGACACAGGACACGTGAGTAGGAAGGAGGCCCCAGACCCTCTGAAGTTTAAGTTGGTCAATGTTCCTTTTTGTTCCTTTTTAAGGCCCCATAGGCCATGGAAGAAGGCCAGGGGATTAACGCTGCGGCGGAGCGTTGACTACAAAGGACCAACTCATGGTATCATAATAAACTCTAGTTTACTGGACAGGATGTGAAGTTACCAATAAAATCATAAATGCAAACTTTGAGTTATGGGTGGTACTGGTCACCTTAGCGCACACACACACATGCACTCACTCATTCAAACCCATGTAGTATAGTATATGGTAGCTGCTGTAATGTGTGCGGGAGCACTGGTGTTAGTATATCTGCCTATCCGAGGCCCTGGAGTCTGCTGTTGATGGTCAGCTTCGGGGGTCACCTGTTTGTCCGTCTGTCTCGGTAGGTTAAGTGCAAAACGAGAGGGTGCCACTGGGGGTTACGCTTCACTGCCTTTTATCCCTTTCTGGCAGACTTGTGTGATCCCCCAGCATCATCTTGCCTACCCAATCCTGAGGTCGCTGTCCCATGTGGGCCTTGAGTAGTACCTGACAGCTGTTAGTCACAGGGGTCTCTGCCTGCTGGTACCTGAAATTTTGGGAGTCCACCCTTGACTTATTGACTTAATGGCTGTATTGTCATGGGTTACAGGAATAGTCTATAGGGTGAGTGCTCAAGTTCCATGAATCAGTTCTTTAGCTTGATTAGCTTAAAATGGAGTTCCTTTGGCTAGGCTATTGTCTACTGATGATCATCATTCACTCGCATTCACTCAACAGATTTCATCACTTTACAATTACAATTTCAATGCAGTTTTAACAATGGTCCAGGGTGTAACTTCATTCTACAGGGAGTACATTCCTTAAGAATTTAAAAGCATAAAATATAAAATACAAAATGCCATGGTAAAGATGAGACAGATGAAATATGAAAATGCACTGTGAGAAATATATAAAAATGCAATGTGAGGTAGTGAGGATCAAAGGCTAAGTGAGCTAGGTTAGCACAGGATATATTTACCATCTTCGCAGTGGATATTTTAGTTCTTTTGTTTTCTTTAGTCACGCTGAGCTCAATTAATATGTAGATGTAGTTTCTAGGTTTCTCCTACAGAAAGCCACTTTAGCTTTCTGACTGGCTCTGAGTCTTGCCACACCCATGCAATGAGTATGCTAGGTCTCTGCCAATACTTAGAAGGAAAAGAAATGCACAAAATGGGGGAGGGGGAGGAGGTGCAAGCAAGAAGGGGCTTCTGTTATATCCATGTCCAGAAGAGAAATGTACAAAGAGGGTTTTCTGCTACAAGAGCACCCTGGGGCTCCTCAGGGACTCCTGACATCACAGGGCGATCCACCATCAGGGTTTACCCTGTATCCAAGATGCCCCATCGGGGTGAGGGAGTATTGAACTGACACCCGGTCCACGACAGGTGAGCCACAAACCATGGCCAAAGAGAAAGAGGCAGCCAACCAAGTAATTGCAGCGCTGGACCTTCAAGGTCAGGAGTGAGAAATTGGGGACACTGGGGGTTGTGGTACCCAAGAAAGGGTTGGACTGACCAACAGATGTCATCCCAACAGGCTGGCATGTCTGGAGCATCTGTCAGAGATGCTTCCCAGCATACCATCCCTTCACCAAGGGGAACCCCACTATTGAACTCAACATCAAAGGAATGGCAGGCTAATGTTGGGGTTTTCTCTGGGGAGGAGCCAAGCAATCAAACAGGCAGCTGGAGCAGATTGCGGCAGGCTCAGGGCTCCCGCTCGAGGGCCGCCCAGGAGAAGTTCCACGAAGCCCAGCGGGTGCAAGGTATTAGAATACAGTGCATTAGACTTATCTGCTATGCAGTAATTGCTGTGCACGTGTAGATGGTGATGCTTTACTGTGCATTATATTAGTCTAATGTGTAGTAAAGCATCTTACGCAGATGCACCCAGGGTGTGATTACATGCTACAAAGTAGCAAGTCCTAATTTTAAGGAATGCTAGGTTGGTGTTAAAGTTAGCACATGCTGTGAGTAGTTGCTCCTCTGTAACGCTGGCAGCTCTGACATGCTGCTAGAGGACTGGTGAGTAGGGGCTTGGCTAAGAGCTAACAAGTCTGTTCTGTACCTGTCCTGCTCACTTGGCTTTCTACTAGCAACACACAAAGCCCCAGCCCCAGCACGTATGCCTGCATGCACACACTGCCTGCCTCCCAGCCCCAATGTGTGTCTGCATGCATGTGCACGCATACACACACCCAGTCTCAGTATACATGCATAGTCCCAGCCCCAGCACACATGTACACACCTCAGCACCAATTCATGCACACATACCCGCACACACCTAGCCCCAGTGTGTATGCACCTAGCTCCAACATGCACACACCCAGCCCTAGCGTGCACACACACACGCACCCCAGCACACATGCATCAGCTGCAGCCCCAGCATGCACACTCCACCTCCAACCCCAGCATGCACTCACACCCACACCCACACCCCCAGCTCATATCCTCCACAGCCCCAGCCCCAACACGCCCTCCCCTCCCCACAGCCTTGCATGTACATCCTACTCCACATCCTCAGACTTGCCTTTGGCTGTGGTCACTGCCATTTAGCACAGCTGGCACACTGGGTAGCAGCAGCAGTGGGTTGGGAGTTTTCATCTGACTTTGCAGAGTGCATGGAGCTAGGGAGCTCCCCTCAACTGTTCATGCAGTTACAAGGTGGGGCTCCATCCAGGCAGGGATGACTCCCGTAGTGCTGCCCCCACTGCTGGACCTGGACTGTGCTGCTGAGCAGTGATTTCAGTCAAAGGCAAGTCTGTGGGGACAGTGTGTGTGTGTGTGTGTGTGTGTGTGTGTGTGTGTGTGTGTGTGTGTGTGTGCGCACACGCGCGCGCTGGAGCTATGTACATGAGTGCATGTACACATGCATGTTCTGGTGCTATGTTCATGAGTGTGTGTGCACATACATGTCCTAGGGCTGTGTATACCTGTGTGCATATGTGTGCACATGTATGTGGGCTGGGGCTGTGTGTGTGGTTGTGTGTATGTGGGTGTGTTGGCCAGCAGCTGTCCTCTTCACTCCCTTACTTTGCCCTTTCCTAACTCATTAGCCACTGCTCCGCTGTCAGGCCTGCCATTAGGGGGGCATCAGAATCCAGGAAGAAACCTAGTCCACTTGGGAGCAGTACTTCCTGGGATACTGGAGGACCACAAATTGGTTGTTTTAACTCCATTCAACATTTAGAAGATAACCTAAATCAAGCTTCCTAGCACAGTTCAGAGATAATCCTCATCTCAAGTGGTATGACTTTAAAATGCCTAGAGGGCACTTAGCACTAGTTAACAAGCTTGAAGGAGCTAGTATTCAAATTTTAAGTATCATTAACAAGAGCTAATTGCAATGTGCAATCTCACCCACACACAGGGCACATCTACATGAGGCACCATTGTGCAAAGTAGCTTATTCTACCCTGCATTTGTGTGTCATGGCAAAAACTGCGCGAATGCACTAATGTGCAGTAGAATTAGTCTGCTGTGCATTAAGCATCAGAAAAACCCCATTCACCATTGCTACTGTGCATTAGTGTGCATTTATGTAGTACCTTATATTAGAGGTACTAAACTAAATGCGCAGCGGCAAAGGTGCACTAATGAATATGTAGACGTGCCCACAGCTACTATACATGGGATTACACTGTTCCAAAGGACAAACCAGCCACATAGAAATAAAATTCCTCTTAATCAGTGATTCCACAATTGCCCATTGCAGCATTTCTTGCACCTTCTTTTGAATTAGCTGGTGCCTGTCACTGTCAGATCCATGGTTGCATGGACTGCTGGCCAGACACAAGCTGGTAGTTTCTGTGTTCTTCTGCTCATAGAAGAGGTGGACTTCACACATTCTCTGTGTTGTATCGGGTTTGTGCTTTTTTGGGTAGAAACAGACATCACCTAATTGAAGTGGATCAGCAGATGTGGTGTGACAAAAGGTGAGACATCTATTTCTCTGCATTTATTCAGCCATAACAATTGTTACTGTGTCACAAATACCATGTCAAGTAATGTCTGTTTCTTCCTTAGAGGAGCAGGAGTGCAGGACTCCTGACTAGCACCTGCCTGACTTCATTGGTAAGTGTATCCTGGGTAGGTGGGACAATGCCTTCACTGTCTCATCCATCTCACCAGACAGCACCCAAATGAGTTGTCCCAGCCTTCTCCTTGTTGCCTTATTCCTATGACTTTCTCTTCTTCCCAGTCCCCTTGTCCCAAGTGTCTCTACTAATGCTGTAACATGTAACTGTTAGGGCTGTGCAAAGCTTTGGTCCCTCATTCGATTTGATACAGATATGGCCCAATTTAGTGGCCAAATCTCCAAATTCAAATCAAATCAAACCAGAGGACCCTTTAATCTCTCTGAATTGAATCAGAACCCTCCAAATCAATTTGGAGAGATTCAGAAAGATTCAGAGATTCAGACATAGCTACAGCATTAAATGTTTTTTCTACATACCTCTAGGTAACAGGGGCTCGTGAACGCTGCGATGCTGGGGTGCATGGAGCATCCCACAGGAGCACAGAGGGGGTTGGGGGTTCCCAGCGCACTCGGCAGCAGACCTGGAACTGGACCAGAAGCACTTCTGGTCCAGTTCCAGGTCTGCTGGAGAGCACACTGGGACGCCCCCTGCACCCTCCTGGCTTGGTGACTGGTGCTTCCTGGGTGGGGGGGGCACCTAGGGTCCCCCGTGGCCAATGTCTGAGCCAGGGGGACGCGGGCCCCCCCCGCGCGCACTCCCCGGCAGACCCAGAAGTGGACTGGAAGTACTTGCTGAGCACGTGGAAGACCCCCTGTACTCCTGTGGGATGATGCTCCATGTGCCCCAGCAATGCAGCACTCACAAGCCACACCTGCTACCTCAAGGTATGTAGAAAAAACTTCTAAAGCTGTGTCAATGTCCAAATCACTGATTCTCCAAATCAGCATTGAATCTTCAGATTCAGATGTGTCTGAATTGAATCAGGACAGTGATCTGAATCAATAAATCGAATCACTACCCCTGATTTGGGCTGAATCTGAATTGAATAGGGCCCCCTTTGCACACCTCTAGTAACTAATATGTTTTATAAACTGTTTATTTGCTGAAAAATGCAGAAATGAGTTACATGTTCAGGTCACATTTGGTTAATGATTTCAGCCAAATAAAAATGATAAAAAATTCAGAAATGTTGAAACTGTTTTTAGCCTTTTCCAGAACAATGTGATTTGGTTTCTGAGGCTAGAGTCTACTAGTGGACTTGATGACACTCACAAACCCAAAGGGAAAAGCGAATGTTCAGGCCCTGATGTATAGGTTCAAATTCTATTTCTGGCTGATGGCAAGCAGACATTTAAACACAGGCCTCCCACCTGTCAGAGGTAGTTTCTCCTGGGCCCTTCTGATGGTGCATTTTCCTTTTGTATATGAAATTAAACAATCGGGTATGCCTGATTAGAGGTTGGGGAAGCAACCCCAGGCAGCCAGACAGGATTTATACACATCTGTGTAACTGCAGCTCAGCTGGGTCAGCCAGGGAGAGTTCCTGCAGCAGGGGCCATAATCACCTCACACTATAAATCTGGGAGAGCTGGCAACCGCAAGCTCAGAAACTAAGAGAACGGACCAAGAAACACAAGCTGACCTTCTCTAGAACTTGTGATTTTGGGGTCTGACTCATGATCCAGGGCTGGGCCAAACTGTACAGCCTTGTTTGTACCGTGTTGGCAACAAGTTCTAGCACAGAGGGGCTGAAACACACCCAGCGTGTGCCTTGTCTGCTCACACCTTCCATGTACTCCAAACCTAGCAGTGAGCCTGCTTCAGGTCCTCCCTGGTACCTGCCCTGGGACATATCAGAGACAGAGAGCTCATGAGTAGGCTCAAAGGGGAGTCTTGGCCTACTTCCAGGCTTAGTGGGCCAAGCAGGCCAGGTGTGGGCGAGGCCTGCTCAGGCCCCTCAGTACTGGGAAACGCTCCCATTGAGGCATAAGACAAGCCTTGAGCGTTTGTTGGGGGAAACAAACAGGGGGAAATGTGTTTGGCTATGAGTTTAAAGAGGTCAGGCCTCATGGCAGTGAGGCACAACACAGACTGGGGTAAGCACCTGATGGGAGGGAGGAGATGGGGCACCCAGCTGAGTAAGAGTTCTGCTTCTGAGGGGACATAATGGCGGGGGGGGGAGCCAAAGCCCGGAGGGGCAGGCCAGGGAGTCTGGCAGGGGACCTGAGCAGGGCAGTGCTGTGGTAAGAGCAGCACGTGAGACAGAGGAGTTCTGGATGGGAGGGGGGCGGGAAATGGGGAAGCCAGTGGAGGAGGGAGTGGTGGCTGTGCAGGGTGGTGGCCAGGCGTGGGCTGCAGTCTGGCTGAGAGGCGTGGAGAGGGAGGAGTGGTTGCTAGAGCTGATCCATCTGTGGGATAGCAAATTCACTGGAACCAGACGAAGGATGGACTTGGCCCCAGGACTCTTAATGTTAAGATTTTTTTTACTCAGTCCAGAAGGATGATCCAAGAAACAATAAATAACCATCACACAGCTTCTTTTGTTACTGACCCAGCCTGCACTGAGGGTAGAATGACACGTTTGGTCTCATTTCATCAGCTTGGAGCTCAGGATAGTGCATGGTTGTGTCAAGTAATAAGATTTCGTATAGCAATTTGGAATTTTCCAGCTAGCCCCCCAGACACGCTGCCAGCTCTAGACCCACTGCTACTGCTGCCACTGGATGCTTTGCTGCTGCTGGACCCACTGCCGCCCCTGTGATGGCCATGGCAGCTGCCTTTGTGGCCTGGGTTGGATCTAGACTATAAGGAGCCCTGCAGTTCAGATCTGTCCCAGCAGCCAAGGTGAGTTCAACATCCCTGCTCTGGAGTCCCCTCGATTTACTCTGATGGAAAAATGAAGCAGGTTCATTAGACACAGAATTCACTTTGCAGGAACGGCTGCTTTCTGGTGGCAGAGCATCTGGGCAACCTGGTGAAGGTCAGCCAGCCATACTATAGCACAGCATGGAGAAATCAACCTCCCAGGCTAAGGCCAAGATCTGCAGGAACTGGCTGCTGGTAATTGGGCTTCGACTTCCACACTTAGGCCTCTCAATCAGAATACACTTCACCTCCATTAGCGCAGTGTGGTAGCATCCACTTAAGATGGCTGTGAATTTGTCCCTTGAAAAAGGGTGACCCCAGCCCAGCAGGCTGAGGTTGTGATCAATCAGCGTGATAACCCAATGACATCCTTTTGGAGTGGTGATGCTTGTATAGTGGGATAAGCTGGTTAGCAGTGGGTGTGCATATGATTGGCATTCAGGAGGAAAGCAGCTCGTCTTTGTTCACTTTGCATTAAGCTCTTTAATTGCTGTGTCAAGAGGAACAGAAGAGAGTCTGGGAATGATCTGGAAAGACAACAACTGTTGCTAGGAATTTCAGTCATGGAACAAGCAGGATTGCTGAGTTGTTTTCTCAGGCAGGTGCCTTTTCCCAGGATCCTAGAAGGGCAGCACCATTGCCCCAGCAGGTGTCCTATTCTCAGCCCATATGTGGCTGTTTTGGAAAGCTGGAGGCATTTCAGAGTTTTGCAAGTGTAAAGAAAACATTGTTTTCCCCTAAATTCCAGCTGAAGCCCTAGCCTGGTGTCACTCAGAAGTGACGGACATAATAAATTCTTCATAAGTGCAGAACTTAATATTTGGCTTGGTGAATAGTCCCTTAGCTGCCAAGATGATCAGTGTCATATAAATCCCGAGGATTGGGAATGAGAATGGAATCCAGACTTTCAGAGAATTCACTCAGTATTTGTCTAGTGATGAATGTAAAAATGTAGGGTTCCCGCATAATCACCAGGAGACTCTTTCTTTTTGGCTGAGCCTGGGAAGAAAGTGTCTTAGAAAATGGGGAGTACAGTGGAGCCTGGCAGAATTAAGGCTACCTGAGTTATTGACTCCTTTATTAAAGAGGTTTCAGTGAAGTCCTTGGCACTCTCTCAGTGTTTCCCTCTACCCCAGCTGGATGCAAAAGGCTGGATGTAGGTATCTCTGTGGGATTCTCAAAGGTGCACTATGCAGAAGGCCTAGGACTGGGTAGTCCCAGTGATCACATCAAGCTGTGACTGGAATGAACTAAGGTTACTTTATTTCGGGATGCCTCACTTCGGGGGACAGACTGGTGAGACCATTCATGCATATCCTCCTCACTCTGCTGTTGGCCCTCCAATCCCCTTCACAGCACATATGATTTGTCCATGCCTGTATGACAGTCTGTGCCTTCAGCTGCAGAAGAGGTGAGTTGAACCATGTGACCTACATGCACTTTGGAATTCACTTCCGGGCTTGACCTTGCTACTAGCAGTCATTTCCTAAAGCCACTTGAAATGTTTTCAAATGGTTTAAATGACCTGCAAAAATATTCAAGAAAAATTGTCAGTATTCACAATTGACAATCCATGTTGTTGAACACTTGCAACAAATGGTGAATTCTTAACAATTTTACGTTCAGTTTCAATTTTCACGTTTTCAGTTTTCAATTTTTGTTTTATTATGAAAAAAGGTTATTGAAAATGTTTATTTACAGAAGACCAGGCTTTTGGTAAATAAGATCTCCCATCTTTTATCTCCAATAGCCGAGTGGTTACGGCACTTGCCTAAGAAGTGGGAGATGTAGTGAGCCTCTCCTTAGAGAACCGCTAGTATGCCGAGTCTTCAGCCATAGCTTTGGGCAAGCATTCTAGGATCCCAACACTTGCATCACCTGTCACTGATCAATGCTGCTTTTGAAGTCAAGTTCTGACTCGGGACTCCCAAAAAGAAACCTTATCCAGATTCCCTCTCCCTGTAAAAAATAGTGAGTTGCTGAAGAAGAAGCAAGATTACCATGTTGATGAGTACCTGGACAATACAGAGACTGAGATAAGACTTGTCAGTCAAATGTTTGTTGGACTGTAATTTTACCTATGCCTACACTGAAGACAGCAGCATCTATGGCAGCACCTGAGTCCCAGGACTGACTCACTTGAAAGACTGAGGGGGGTGGCTTTACTTGTCAAAGGCTGCATCTACATGTCACCCTACATCACCGTAGTGACACACTGTGTCACTGTACAATGTGCTATGGTTATGTAGCAATCATGTGAGTCTACACATGACTGGCAGCTACTTTGCCATAGAGGCATGCTCCCCCATTTTAGCATGCGACTACAGCGAAGTAGTGGCCAAGACTAACTGTGCGCTGTGTTCACGGCACAGTACGGACAATTACTAAAGAACAGCTCAGTAGCAACGTCGCTGTAGGGTGACGTGTAGATGTACCCAAAGTGTTTAAATGTGTGTTGAATTCACATTTAAATGTCAAAGTGTTTTGCTGTGACTGGAAGGCAGGCAAGGTACAACACTTAGGTCAACCATATCTTCCAGGTCCTCCAGATGACTGCTGCAGTGAGGAAATTGGTAGTCCTTCTGGGCTTAGATTTGCCCTAATCTCCCTTGTCTGGATCCACTTTCAGCACTCTGGTTTATAGGACTCCCCTTTTTGTTTCTTAGGCCATGTTCTATTGGCCACAAATTCATCTGCCCAATGATTGAGAGTGCTCATATCCTTAGGATTTCAGTTCATCATCCAAGTTTTAAGGTCTGGAGGACATATTTTGTAGAACTGCTCCAAACACAGAAAATCAAGCATCCCCCCAAACGAGACAGCAGCTCCCTTGTTCCATTTTTGCCTATAATCCTTCAGTCTGGCTCTGACTTATGCATACATCTCCTGAATCTTTTGCATTCCACAAAACTCTTTCCTATGAGCTTCATGAGTCAGTTTAAATTTGAGCAGTAGGGCCTGCTTGATCTGTTCATAATTCTGCCCAGTATGTTCAATCCATATGGTTAAAAACTTCCAGGTATTCAAAACACAGTAAGGGAATGAGACAGCAAAGCCAATCCTCATAGGAGATCTGATGCAGTCTATAAACTCCCTCAAAAACAGATACAAATGTGTCCATTTCCCCCTCTTTCTCATTAAATGTCAAAAAGTGGGCTGCCCCTACCAGGCCTGGAGCTCCTCAGTCTCTCTGGTGCTTTGATCCAAAGCTCCTCCATCTGAAGCTTCTTTTCTTCCAAAATCAATTGTTTCTTCTCCAGGCCAATGTCGGGGGGAAGAGGAGCATGATGACACCCAACTGCTGCTTCAGCAGCTGTGATGGTCATCACTCACACTGCCCTCCTGTACTGGCAAATCAGGCTTCAGTCCTGTTACTGGGTCTGGAACCAATTCAAGACTCTGAGCTTGACTGCTGTGTTCCAGGAGCGTGATTTGCTGTGCCTTGTTGGCCTTCCCAAAGGTTAGACCTCTTTCCTGGCACAATTCAGTAAGCCTCTCCTTAGAGATCTGCTTGTATGCTAAATCCTTGGCCATAGCTTTGGATAGGCACTCTGGGATCTCACTGCTTGCACCACCTGTCACTAATCAATGCTGCTTTTGAGGCAAAATTTTGCCTCAGGGCTCCCCAAGAAGATGCCTTATTTGGTCTCCCTCCTTCAGTGTCCCTTGAGGGGCAAATCTCTGGCTTGTAGACCCTGGCTTCTCTTTGTCCCTGACATTCGCAGTGATCCATAGCACCCCACTTCAGAGATCTCCTTTTTTTGGTCAGCTCCTTCCTTTTTTTGTGTCCTTGTGACAAGGTTTTTAGCAGCATTCACAGATCTCATTGGACTCTGACAGGCAGCACTGCACACTTTTGCTATAGCCTTGAACTTGCCAACTATGTACCTTAGCACCTGTGCCACCCCAGCCCATAGTCAGCTCCCATGAAAGGGGTGATTCCTTCTTTGGCGGGGGCGTGGGGGTGCAGGGCAGGGTCAGACTGCTTATATCTCAGACAGCACAGTAGACTTCTCAGGTCCAAACAAACAGTCTTCAGTGTGCCATAGCATTTCTCTTGGTCCTCCCTCAGACTCCCTGGTCTGCCCTGCCTGAGATTACTCTTTCTCTTCCTAGTTCTCACCTAGGCTTCTGTTACACAGGGAAGTTTTGAACCTGTGCCTCTGACTTCCCAGCACAGCACTGTAACCTTCTCGAAGCTAGTTAGGGACTAGACTCACTGCCTAGAGAGAAGCAGAGATATGTTCACCCCTTGGGAGCAAGCTTGTAGAGTAGAACCTGTGACCTATTCCTGGCTGGGTCAGCAGCCACCTCACTGAGCCACACGCTTGGGCTCAGGAGCCTTGGGCTTCTTACTTCCTACTGGCCCTACATTATGTCTTGGCTGCCCAGGGGCGAGTTTCTAAAGAAGTGCTGGAGAAAGCGTGTGACAATGCCTGTCCTGTGACATGGTGCTCAGCAAGCTGAGCTGGGAAGCTGGCGATACAGATTCAACTCACTTCTGCATGAGCCTACAGCTTGGGCTTTCAGCTTCCTGGGCAAGCACCTTAGCCACTCAGCTATTGTAGCTAAACCATGTGGTCCTTGTCCTCCTCCACCTTGAACACCCCCTAGTCATAGGGTTTTGCCAGATAGAATTTCATGACTTAAGTTGCCTAGCATATATGCATACAAAGTTGAGTGGTTGCCAAGGCCTGAGTGCTCCTACTGCATTTGCTCAGTTACTATGCAGACATTTA
Source organism: Alligator mississippiensis (assembly GCF_030867095.1). Lineage (NCBI taxonomy): Eukaryota > Metazoa > Chordata > Crocodylia > Alligatoridae > Alligator > Alligator mississippiensis. Next base: position 27,919,436 of record NC_081837.1, on the reverse strand, counting down.
TGTATCTACAGTGACTGTGGATCACAAAAATTGATAAGTGCCAAAAATGGCTGGGTAACTGTCACTTGGGCGAATGAAGTGAAGTAGGGTTCTTCCCCAGAGCTATACATAGTATACCAACATCTGTCTTACCTGTGCCATGTAGAAACAAAAACATTTCTGCTCTTACTCACTACTCTTATTTCTCTTCCTCTTTGGAGGATCATAGTAGTCCTTTTTGCTACAGTATCACCCTGGAAGCTCAGTTAAATTGCTTCTATATTAGCATATCTAAATTAATTTTGGTAAGCCTGCTCATTTGGTACCTCATATCTGTAGATATGACCACCTGTATTTTTTGTTCATAGTTCTATAACTCTGTTTTGGTTATTTGAAAATTCATTGTTTTTGAATGGTCCCAAATTACCAAGAGATCCAAATATTCCTTTGTGACTGCTTTGTCCCCTTTGCTATTTACCATATTACCCCTCTTTGTGCCATCTAGAACTTATACTTTCACTGATGAAAAATGCTGAATACAGTCAATCCTAGCACTGATCTCTATAAAACCTCTAGTCCTTTTCAGTGATGATAAGAGAGATCTGTCAGATAGGACTGTTCTTAATCCATTTAACATATGCTCTACTGAGGTCACATAGTGCTAATTTTCTACTTATAATGTGTGGTACTAAGTCAGATTTTGTATAAAAGTTCCTGCACAAAAATTGTTTAAAAGCACCATTTTTTTACAGACCTCTGGGCAGTGCCCTTTATCAACCAACCTTGTAAACCATGTAATTTCATGAATAAATCAGATTAATTCAAGAAAACTTATTAGACCTTGCTGATTATCAAGACATAACAAACTACTTCCTGTCCTTGCAGTGGCAGGACATTGGCAATGCCTTTGTCCTGCAGCATTGCCCGTAGAAAGGTAAAGGGTGTTTGGGGCATTATACCTGGTAGTCATTCAAGAGGATTGTTCCCAAGGCTTTTAAGAAGAGGTTAGACAAACTCTTGTCTAGGGTGGTTTAGCCAAGAATGAGCCCCCCCCCCCCCCCCCCAGTGCAGGATATTGGACTAGATGAATTCCTGAGTCCTTTCCAGTATACTTTTCTATGCCTATATGATTATTTATGAGACTATATTGAGAGGCATTAATTATATTTATATCCTTTAATTTTTTATTTAGTGAATCCAGTATTAGCTTTCTCAATATTTTGCCTAGGTCTAGCATCAAGCTAAGCAACATCTAGTTACTCAGGTTGTTCCCATTTGTCTTTGTTTTGAATACTGCCCCAGCAGTAGCTCTCTTCCTGCCTTCTGGAATGGCTAGAGTATCCCAATATTTGTTAAAAATTAACATCACCTGGCCAGAGATCTCATGAGCCAATTCTTTTAGGACTCTTGGGGGCCATTTGCCTGGGCCTGCTGATTTAAACATTAGGTAATATGGTGAGGCTAAATTGAACAGCATGAGCAAAGCTAAGCATTTGAAGTTCATTCTCTATAGGCAAATGGGAACATAAATTGCTTCCTTGGCGTTAGCTTTTGTCAGCCATTTTTGGAGAAAAGGTCTTCTGAGTTCATCCCCATCACCATTTCCAACCCATTACAAGGAAGAGGTCCCTTGTTGCCATCCATAAAGTTTTCCATAGGCCCATTGCTGAGCCACTGATATCCATTTATCATCTATTTATCAGAATGTAAGCCCAGTTCACCTAGTCTTTCATAGCTCAGCAGTTATTTGCCATTCTTGTCTCTGCAGCTCTCAGCTGGGCTAGATTAGGGGGTTAAATGCTGGAGTGGAAAAGAAAAGGGCCTCACACAAAGGTCAGCCTTTGTCTGTAAGGTTCTCCTTCCTTGTCTGAGTTTATGTGACTGCTTCTGGCAGAGCTCTGGAAACAATGATTCTGCAGCTGCAGATGGCTTAGCCCAAGCTGATCCTGTGAACTGCCTGTTGTACAGGTGCTGACAATCAGCAATGTCCCAGAGGGCTGGGAACAGACCATCAGCAGTCTGGTAGTATGGCTGTTCTCTCCCATCTAGCAAAGAAAGCGCCCAGGCAGAAGCTGCTTAGTGAAAATGATGGAGGACTCTGTGTAGCAGGAAGTCAGTCCCATGAATCAGGACTGCCCCCATGGCTGGCTGGAGCAGGGTCTTGTGAGCAGTGCTGCCTCCCCACTCATACATTCTCCTCTTGCTCTGCACAGATCCCTAGGATCAGATGGGATCCACATGACATGCCTTTAGGCCCATTTCCTGCTTGCAAGACAACACCTACTGGGTTGACTCCCTGCCTATGCTTCACGCCCTCAAGCCCATGGGTTGGCCACACCTGGAAGGCTCTTCTCTTTTTATGGCTTGGTCACAATTTAATCAGAATCACTGTGGATACTGTTCCACAAGGCCTTGCTTGAATCATTCTAAAAGCTAGTAAATTATCTGGCTTGGCACTAGAATAAAGTGATGGGTGACTTGAGATCCCTGATGTAGCCTAGGCACCATCTATGTGCTGGACAGTGCCTCCCCACCTTGCACTGGCTGTCTAGGCTACTAGCAGTAAGGGTGTGAAAAGTGGGCCATATTCAATTCTGATTCTGATTTGGCCCAATTTGGGGGACAATGATTCTATTAGCTGATTCAGATCACTGTCCCGATCCAATTTGACAAAATCCAAATCTGAAGATTTGATTCTGATTTGGAGAATCAACGATTTGGCCATAGACACACTTTATATGTTTTTTCTACATACGTTGAGGTAGCAGGCACAGCTCCTGAACGCTGAGATGGTGGGGCAGATGGAGCATCCCACAGGAGTGCAGAAGGGCCCCCTATGTGCTTGGCAGCGAACCCGGAAGTGGACCGGACGTACTTCTAGTCTACTTCCGGGCCCACTGTTGAGTGCTCAGGGAGTTCCCCATGCCCCCTGGGTCAGCAATTGGCTGCGGGGGGACCATAGGTGGCCCCCCAGACCCAGGTGACACCAGTTACCGAGCCGGGGGGGGATCCCCCACACACTCTGCAGCAGACCTGGAAGTGAACTGGAAGTGCTTCTGGTGCACTTCCAGGTCTGCCGCCGAGTGCACTGGGGACCCCACTGCGCTCCCATGGGACGCTCCATCCCCCACACCATCTCAGCATTCATGAGCTGCCTAGTACCTTGAGGTACGTAGAAAAAACATATAAAGCTGTGTCTACGTCCAAATCGTCGAATCTCTCTGAATTGAAGCGGAGGGTTCCGATTCGATTCGGAGAAATTAATGGGTCTCCTGATTCGATTCAGATTTGGAGATTCAGCTGCCGAATCGAGGTTCAGCAACATTCTAGCTCCACAGCTACTTCATTTTTTTCAGCTTGAGCCCTGAGCCAGCTTCCATGTACAGAGCCAGCCCCCTTATGACTGGTTAGAGCCTCAGTGCACACACCATGGGAGGCCTCCGTTACTAATCCTTTCTCCCTTGGTGCCTCCAAGAACATTTGAAAGTGAGGAGTGAAGCCAGAAGTGTCCTGGGGGCAGCTGTACAGATCCAGGCCTCCAGGAGCTTGAGCACTCATTGTGTCAGCATGTTCTGCCCAGCTCATGCACTGACTTTTCGACAGGCCCCTCTAAGGATGGGAGAACTCAATCTCTGTGCATGTTTAAGGTAGATCTTCAGACAGGGACCAACCTTGAGCCTGCATGAGATGGGGCTTTCAGCCCTGCACTCAGGGTTCTCCAAACTCTGTGCTCATGCCACTGTCTCCTTTGCTGGACTGGGCATAAAGGAAACTGCGCTTCGCTGGTTTTTCATCCAGCATCTTTTTAATAAACCAGCAGAGAGCATGAGATCACTATGGTGCTCTGGTGGGGATTAGCAGGAATTGCCAGGGGAGGGATTCCCCACAACAGCTGGCAAGGGGATTGATACAGGGGCCTGAGTGGAGCAGGCTGGGGATGGCTAAGTGATAAAGGCATAGAGGATTCAGCAGATGAGGTCAGAGAGAAAACTGAGCAGGTGGAGGGGTACAGGGGACCCAAGATCAGAATGTGGGACCTCTGAGGGTGGATGTAAGTGTGAGATGCTGACTTTGTGCCAGGGGCTGGGGCTGGACTTCTGTGGGAGGCAGGTACTACACCATGCTGACAGGACAGGGTCAGTGGCTGTGCATGACCTGGAGGCTCCTTGCCTCGCTAGCCTTGGGAATGCCACAGGGCTGTAGATATGTTTGTTTACTGCAGTGGCGTCCCCAGCACATATGCCGTCTATCACCAAGGCTGGGGAGGTGAGCAGCGCTGGGAAGGCTTGAGAAAGGGCCAGAGGTGCTGGCAGACCTCCTGCAGCTAGAACAATGGCTGACATCATTTTTTTTTTTTAAAAAAAGGGGGCCCTATAGTGTTAGAAGAGACAGTTTATTTTTTTGCCTGCTTGTTCCTGTCGCTCCCCCCCGGCGCTGGCCACGGCACAGCACATTCCATTTCAGTGATCTCGTCCCTCCGACACAACAGCACATTCTTCCTGCTTTTGCTGCTAGTTTCTGAGGGGAAAGTGCGGCAGCTCCTTCCCACCTGTCCTGTCTAGCCAGCCTGTCTGAGCCAGAGAAACCAGGAACTTCTCCTCACCAGCACCCTACAGGATTTCCATGCATAGCTATCTATGCTCTCCTGCAGCAAGCTGCTTGCCCACAAGCTGGGTCAGTGCAGACTCTGCCCTGTGCATCCAGGAAAGATGCATCTGTCAGTATGCTGGGCTGTGCAGAGCCCAGTATAGGCACTGAGGCAATAACTGCAGCCTCAGGTGCCTCTGACAGCTCCCAGAGGTAATGTCAGTGCTGTGCCAGCATTGGCTTGTACCTTGGGCCATCTTTATCTACCCTGAGCCTGTTGGAAGGCTTTGATTGCTCATGCTTTGTGTATGCATGCCTCCATACCTCCCTGTTTTGCTGTTCTGTGGCAAGGTCTGGCAGACTGTCTGTCAAGCTACGTCTGCTGCTCTATTACAATGTGCCATCCTTTGGGGCATCCCAGTGCCATGAAAGTCCCTGAGGAGGGAACCCTCAGTACAGCATATCTGCCTGGAAGACTGAGGGAAAAAGCAGAGAAAGCACTGCCAGAGGCAGGCAGATCAAGGTGGGGAAGGGAGCCATGCAGAAGGTGTGAGAGTGTGTGGGTATGGAGGCTGTAAAAAGCAGTGAGCCTGCATGGAGGCAGAGAACAAACAGGGAGCAATGGTGTGCTGGACTCTCTTGTTCTGCTTTGGGTGGGGTGATGAGCAGGGCTCAGAGTCATTTGCTTGAATCCCAAATAACCAACAATGCATAATAACGTCTGCCAAGTCATTTGAACAACACAAAGATGAACTAGAGTCTCCACATGTTGCATCCAAAAAGGCTATTACCAGCAGGGAGGGCAGAGTCTTGTAATGCTGTGGCTGGGGGCATCCCAGTCTGTGTCCAGCACATAAATGAGCTGGGGGCATTTCAAAAACAGCTGCCCTAGTTTTTGCTCATCCAGGGCCTGCTCAGCCTACAGCTGTGTTCCAGTTGCCACAGAGAGGAACCTTGTCTCAGTACCGACAATGCCACCAATTTCACAGCTGCCTTAAACTCAGGCCCTGCACTCAGGTCCCTCTCCCAGGTCCTCACCACTCCCACTGAGAAACAGCTAAGAATGCCAACCCCTGTTGCCATTCCTTGGACTACTGCCTGTGTTTATCGGTCCCCAAATTGCAACCTCTTTTCATTCCCACATGGGGCACTGCCCTGAATCCCAGTACTAGGGTTGACCCATTTACCTGCTGGAGGAAGCTCATTGTAAAGATGCATCTGTGTGGGGCTAGTTCAGCTTGGACACTGCTTTGCAGCTGGGGTTCTGTTGAGTGTTTGCTTCCATGTGGGTTGGGAGCTCCTGTCTCAGGGTCATGCAGGGCCTGCCACTAGCCATCTCTGCTGGGTATCTACGCAGTCTCTGTAAGAGCCACCGTGTGATGACACCTTCAGAGCTGCTCTTGTCTTGTCCCAGCAGAGTTACGCTGATGAGCTGGTGCTAGCAGGGCACAGAAGGAAATATGGTTCTGGATATAGAAAGATGGCTCAAAGCACAGGGGAGAGCATGTTGTTGGTACTGGGGACTTCCCTACAGTGGGCTCTTATAGGAAGGAGACAGTGAGAGAAGATACTGTGCACTGGCAGGGCTGGAGCCTGGGGCCCTGTGGTGATTGGGGTGCTCTGTGGCAGACAAGTGAAATCCTTAGCTAGATGGTTTCCATGGCAGGGCAGAGCAGTACTAGCATGACAGCAGTGGATAGTGTTCCTTATCCTGTAGGTTCTGTAAGTTTATCCATGTTGGTGGAGGCATGGGGGTGTCTGGTTAGACACAGTAGGATAACACACCCTGGGCCCTGCTAATCATGATGCAATAGCAGATAGAATTTGCTCCTTCTGTGTAGCCCCACTTTGGGCCTGAAGAGAAAGGAACGTTTCCTGCTCAGCTGAATGAAAAATATAGTTGGCCCTTGGAGATGAAACTCATTTGGTGTCCCTGAGTCAGGCAAAGGATCCCAGCACTGGTCTCCAGTGAAAATCCCATGCCTCAGGTAGGTAAAGAGTCTTCTGGTTGTGCAAGTGGGTCTCCCTTCCCCCAGCCTTGTGGGTCCAGCAATTCAGAGGCCTCTTTCTAGAACTCAACCTCCTCCCTGTATGGCTGGTCTGAACCTCACAACTTGCTTGCTGCTTTAAGCAGTTTTGCCTGTGCTTGCCTGGCTCCCCACATGCTACCTGCTGGGGAGATGGAAGACGGTCAAGAAGTAAAATCAAGTTTTTCCTCTTCTTCTTCTGCTATTTAAATTATCCTCTGAGACCCTTTTTTGTTAAAGTTACTCTGCCCTAGGAGTTGCATCACAATGGGTGCATCTACATGAGATGCTACATTGCCGTAGCAATATGCTTTGGCGATGTAGCTTCAGTGGGCGAAAACCATGATGCCACAGCTATATTGCCATAGCGACGTGCACCCTCAGTATAATGCATTGCTACAGCGATGTAGCATCTATAAATAACCATGTGCTGTGTGGACGACGCAGAACGGGTTGTACAAAAGGAAGTACTAAATGATGGCGCAGTAACAATGGTGCCATAGGGGCACATGTGATGTGCCCACTCTGTAGCAGTACTTCCTTCCCAGGGCTTTGCAATTCAGGCAAGGACACATCCACAGTAGCCTCCTACTAGGTACATCTACATGAGATGCTTAACTTTGCATTAGCTTAGGTTACAGTGAAGTAAGCACGTGTGTCTACATGTGCACATGCTTAGTAAATCTCCCTAATCCTTAGTAAATTTGCTACCTTCAAATGCAAGTAGCAAATTTACTCAGGATTAGTAACAGTGCTGTAGCATTTGTGTATACACCTGACTGGGAGCACAATCTGCTTCAGGTTAGCCATCCACCAGGGGGCCAGAGATAGCTCCCTGCCCCTAGCAGCTGCCTTTCACCAGGGTGGGCTCTGCTGCAGGAGTTGGGGCAAGGACTATGTCCCCCTGCCATGACAGCGGGGAGCTCTAAGCCCCCTGTTCCCAGATCATGATTGGGGTGTGGGGGTGGGAGATAAGGGTCTCCTAGCCCCCGCTCTGCCATCGTGATCAGGGAGTGGTGATCCCAGCAGTGGCTCTACAACCATGGGGCTGCTGCTGGGAGATGCTTATCTGCCAGCCTGAGCTCCACAGTTACCCAGACTGAGCTCCAGCTTGAGCTGGGAGACCCTTATCTTCCAGCAATGGCCCCACAGTTAAGATAAGGGTCTCCCAGCTGAAGCCCCACCACCACAGACTTTGGGCTGGGAGAAGCATTTCTCAGCAGTGGACCCATGGTCGTAGAGCTGCTGGGTCTACCAGCCTGAGGACTACAACTGCGAAGCTTGGGCTGGGAGCTCCTTGATGGTAGGGGAAGGGGAGCCTGTTCCTGCCCAGCTGCAAGAGCACAGAGGGGGAACAGGCTGGGTTATTATGGAGCTGGGCAGGGAACAATATCCCCTGCCCCTGCCCTGTGCCCAGGTGGGGACAATGTCCTCTTGCCCTGGCAGTGGGTAGTTTCCAGCCTGCGCTCCTCAACTTGCGATCATGGAGCTGGGGCTGGCAGCTTGTTTCCAGCCCCCACTCTGTGATCACAATTAAGGTTATGGAGCAGGGGCTGAGAACTCCCTGCTTGAAGACAGTTCCCCACCCAGCCTGGAGCTGGCTGAGGCCTGCCCCTGACCGGAGCAGTTCCTAGCCATCCCCAGACTGCTTGGGAGAGCACATGCAGCCTGGAGGTGGCTGGGGACTGTCCAGTTTTGGGTAGTACCCAGCCAGCTCTGGGCTGCACGTGCAGACTTTCCTGCACAGCCCGGGGCTAGCTGGGGACTGTCCCAGTCGGGGGCAGGTCCCAACCCTGTGCTGTGATCGGGCGTTCAAGGCATGGGGCTCGGAAAGAGCTGCAAGGGTGGGGTAGGTCCCAGCCCCTTGCCATGATCCTGGCCCAGAACTCCCTACCAGCCCCTGGGCTAGCACCCAGGGGGAGCCTGGAGCTCCCCCTGGTGGCCACAGGGGCCCATTGCAGGGTTGCAGGGAATTGGGTGCAAATCTATTCCCTAATCTTCACATGTGTAGACACCTATCTGAAAACACTTACTCCATATTAGTTTACACCAGAGTAAATCTAGGCCAGAGTAAATGCATTTGTAGATGTGCCCACTGAGGGGTGGCCAATATAACATATCCTAACCCTAATAGTCTATCACCCAGCTGCTTTGCTAAACACAGAGCATGTCAGGACATTTTGCTGCATTCTAGAAGCATGAAGCTTGCCCTCATGAGAAAATTATTAAAGCTCATGCCATCTAACTCTTTATGTAGCGCCATATGTCTATATATGTTGAACATTAAAACAAATAATTGCTCTGTTGTTAAGCTGCCTTGGTTTCACATTGAAAGTTAAAATATGGAATTCATAAGGTAAAATAGTCTGCAATTGCTTGTAAAAAATCTCTACAAGAGAATAGCTGGCCTTCCAAACCAGTCTGAATGCTAAGCCCATTTTGTTTGACTATAATCATGTTGGAAGGGTGAGGTTCTGCAACCCTAATCACTTCCATCTGCATCTCTGACTCATATGGCTCCTTTTTGAACAGTTTCTAAAAAAAAATTCCAAGTTCCTCTATTGGTCCTTCCAAATGCTGATGCCCCTTGCTCCTGACACAAGCCATTTACATAGAAATTAGCTACTTGAGAGTGGGATGGCCATTCACACAGGCTGATCCTGCCCCGTGGCATGTTTCTCTACTTAAGGCCTGGCTTGTGGAGAGACCTGGAGGGGCTAGAGATGAAGTTAACCTGGTATCTGTGCCATCTTCCAGCAGAAACCCTCTCCAAGTGGGGAAGCTTTATAGTCTACTTACAGACTGTGAACATGTCTCCTCTGACCTGTTTCTCTTGGATTAAACAAGCACATTGAGATCCTGGAGTCTCCCTGTGAGGCAGGTTTTCCAAAAACCTGAAATTGTTCTTGTTCCTTTTCTCATAACACTTTCAAAAGTTTCAATGTTGTTTTAGTGGCCAGAACACCAGAGTTGGGGTCTGTACACAGCAAAGATATTGCCAGTGTTGTATACTACTTGTACACATCTGTTTAGTATTCCATGGCTGCATCTGTATGAGACCCTGACTGCACAAGATTGCAGTCATTTAGCATTTTTGTAAACAAGTACTAAATGACTGTGCAGTAACCTGTGTTACTGCATAGTAGCACCAATGAATGGATTTCATGATGCTGGCTGCGGAGTAGACTGCTACTACTGCACAGTAGATTTGCATCACACTTTCTGCCCCATGACGCTACTGCACAGTAGACTTGAGCTACTGCACAGTCAGTGGCTCATGCAGACACGGACTCTGACTTACAGGGTGCATCCACACGAGCATGCATGTGCAATTTGTGGTGCCACAAACTCATCTGCAGTGCTGTAAGCTGCATGCACATGTGTTTACCACGCTGCAAATTAGCAGTACAGCGGGGGGTTTTGACACCGGGAAATCCTGGCACATTAAAGAGAATAAATGACCTGACTGCCATTGAACTTCTTTTTTGGGCTTTTGCAGATGCCAACCCCCCTAATATAGCTGGTCATAGCTTTCACTTTGAACAGAACCTATAGAGTATTTGGGATTTCTCTGCAGATTTTTCCCCATTTTCCTACCATTTTCATTCTGTCCTTGAAAAGGGGTAGTCAGAAAGAGGAGCTTATCTCCCCTGTCCTGTCCCCCACCACAGGAGTCATCAGTGTCTGGGTTGCAGGCCTCTTTCTATGTAGCTCTGTAACAGGGGGCCTTCCCAGGGCTGGTTAGAAGTTGGCCCACCCACCTGCTTCTGGGCTAACCACCCACTTCTCTCTCCTGCCATGCCTTGATGTTACATAATTATGGTGTTAATTAGGTGGAAGGCTGCCCATTTTTGCACCCTGGTGCCACGGGGTGCTATCTGCAGCTCTAAACCTCTCCTACACCGCAGCCCATTCCTCGCAGATGGCATCTCAGTTCTTAAAGTCTCTGGCCCCACATTGGGCTGCACAACCCTCTGGTCTGGACCCCAACTGGATCCCTCCTAATCAGGCAGCCTACTCCACCCTCATTCTGGGCTGCCAAGCTCCCTGCACTCTTCCCCCTCTCGGATGTGCCTCCCCCCGGGACCTTTGACCACACAGGCCCTGGCCTCACCTCCAAAGCCAGTTGGAAACCCATGGGTCCACCTTCTCCTGCCCTACTATAGGGTTACCCACCTGGTTGTGGGAGCTGGGGTTGTTAAGGTGCATCAACCCACCTTCCATTGGGGTGGCAACTAACCTGGCATTTTTTGGGGATTGTCCCACCACAAACAGCTCCATCAGGCCACCCATCCCCGGCAGGGTGTAGTTTTAGATCAGGACCAGGAGCCTCCACCATCCCCATAGCCCCAGCCCATAAGCCTCCAAGCTGTTCCTGAGCCTCAGCTCCACCAACTGATGTTTCTCTCACAGCTGCCAGCAGCAAACTGCTGCTTCACCGTATATATATCATGGGTCTCAAAATGGCCATTGTACTCAAACACCTGGCTGCTGGCTGCTGCCTCCTGCCTGCTGCCTGCTCCAGCCCTTAAAGTGGCAGGCACCAATAGTGCCCTGCCACAAGCTCATATGTGTGGGCTCCATCTTGTCCTGTTTACAGGTTAGGCAGTGGAGCCCAAGAGCTCTTCCAGAAGGCTCCTGACACTGCTCCTAGTGGGCAGGGTCTCCTCTCAGATAGGACCTGTCCTGCTCTGAGTGCCTGCCTGCTTGCCCCCTCAGTCCCAGGAGCCCACTATCTGCTGTCCTTCTTGCTGTCTTCTCTTAGGAATACAGGGGAGGCCAGAATGGCTCCAGCCAGGTTTCCAGCTGGACTAGTGGTCACTGCTCAGCATCGTTTGCTGCAGACAATGGTGCAGGAGGCCTGCAGTGGATCTTTATGGGGAGGGACCTGCTTGCCTCTTCAGAGGAAGACTCATTTGTGCTAAAACACAGGAATCTCTGTTCCTCTCTGAGGAGACCCTGGATTGTCCCTAGAAACTTAACTCAGCCATGGAGGGGCCTGACCCTTCCAGAGTCCTGCTATGCTTGTGGCTTTAGTGAGATCTTGTGGAGCTGAGTTCCACCAAGGATTTGGGGTAACATTTTCGGAAGTGCCTCATACCTTTGGACCCAGAATCCATGCTCTTATCAGCAAGACTTAGACTCCCCAAGTCTTATAGAAGTTTGGGAACATTTTGCCTTTGTAAAAAAACTTTCCTAACTATTTAAACTTGCTGCTTTCAGAAGTCATGGATTGTGCCTGACCCTCTGTGGAGGATGAGTAGCTCCCACCCCAGTCTCTAATCTGTCATCATTTATCAAATACCCTCCACAACAACTCCTCTCTCAACTGAAGAGCTCTGCTTTGCCCTGCATTAAATCCTAGCATCTTGGGAGATGCAGCATAATGGGTGTTTGGCACCCACCCTGCAGGGGTGCCAATCCAGTACAGACTGAATGCAGGTAAAAGCAAGAGGCTCACGAGAGTGCAGTGGAGCTGGAAGAGACTAGTTCTTTCTGGTGCTACTTGGAGACCAGCCAAGGTCATGTTCCCCTTGGCAGACCTGGTCAGGCTGTCGGTGCAGAGCTTTCTTCTGCTTCCTTGCAAGTGGTAACTCTTGCAGTAATGTCTAGCCTCCCCCAGCCCAGCCCTGGCCTTTGGCAGCACATGGAGTGGTCTGTCTGCTTTGAGGCTGGCCTGCTAAACTGGAAGGTTCATCACAGCCAATATATCATAGAGCACATAGTCTTGGAGCTGATCCTAGGTCTGCCACACAGGACTTGGCCTCACACTCTTCAGAGCCAGATGGCAGGACCTTGAAGGAGCCTGTGAGGGTGGGAGGTGTCTGTTTTTTGATGGGACTCATTTTTTTGGCAGCTGTAAGAGTGGTAGGGTGCTAGAGTACAGGGCTAACTCTTGAACTGTAATGGGGAAAGGACCTACTAGAGCCACTGGAAGTTACCATGAGTGCAGAACTCAAATTTAGGGTTGTTGCTCTCACTTACCAGAGACAGCAGGTGATGGTAGAGTAGGTAGGAAGCTGTAGTGTTTGGCACTGCAGCAATAGTATAATTTTGCCTAGCATCCTGTGGGTTTACTCAAACAGGCAGGATTTCAGCCTGGAGCCTTTCCCCAGCCCAGAGGTGAATTAAGGTGTACTGGGGTCCTGGGCAAACACAAAATAGTGCCATCAGGGGAGCTGGGCTGCTCCTGGTGCTGGCGGGGGAGACTGGGTGAACCCTTTGGGGCTGGGGGTGGAGGGTACATTCCCGCCTCTACCCCCTGCTCGCCGGTCCCCCTCCCCTGCTATGGCCAAACATACACACACAGGCACACACACACAGGCATGCACACACACAGGCGCGCACTCTACTCTCACTCACTCTCTGCACATGGACACACAGACACAAACACACTTTCCCTGCCATGAACACAGACACACACACATTCACACACACATGCACACACACACAGACATGCACACACACATGTAGACACATGCTCATACACAAACGCACACACAAAAATGGGCACATGTGCACACAATGCACAGAAGTGCACAGGTGTGTGAACACAGGCGCACACACAGAAACTTGCATACAGTTGAATAGATATGCACAGAGACACATGCAGATGCACACACACAGATGCATACAGACATAGATGCACACAGATGTGCACACAGATGCTTGCACACACAGAGATGCAGACATGCACACACAGAAATGCACACACATGCAGAGATGCACGCACACACAGATGCACAGATTTGCACATGCACACACTCACACAGATGCATGCATACAGACACACACACACAGATGTGCGCACACAGATGCAAATACAGAGACAGATAGACACACGCCCACCCAGCCACATACTGTCCCCTCACAGGCCCCTGTCTCACTGACCAGCAGTTGCTGCTGCCTGCCTGTATCTGTGCAACCATGCCACTGTGCACGTGCACCGGGCTGGGCCGGGAGCACCTCGCCACGCTGAGCCTCTGCGGGCAGGTGGTGGCGTTGGTAGGAATGTCTGGTGGGGGGCTGAGGTGAATTTGGGGGGGGCTGTAGCCCCCCAAGGCTCCCCTAGCACCACTGCCCACCTGCAGAGGTGCAGTGCAGTGCTCCCGGGAGGCCTGACCCAATTCTGGGTCACAACATGGAGGTATTTCATATATTGGATGTTCAAGCCCATGAAAGAAGGTACCAGCCAGAAATGCAAAAGACCTGAAGATGGTGTGGGGGTGAGTCAAAGGGGTGCAGTAAAGCAAGCCTAATTCTAGTAAGAACAAGGAATCTGCATAAGTAATGAGGCCCAGAAAGCAGGAGGAAGGACAGCAGGAAGTAGTTCAACAGGACAGTTGCATAGCTGAGAACCATAGTCTTTAGAGTTCCTGAGAAAGTCAAAGGTGGCTTTGAAAAAGTCTGAAATCTCTAAATGAGAAGTGACGAGCCAGTCCAAGAAATCTTCCAGGAAAGCAGCAGAAAATAGTATTGTTCAGTGTATCAGCAGCAGAGGAGCTGATATTGAAAAGGGCATAAAGCCAAACCTGGACCCTGGCACAGCTCTGACCCCAGGCTCATGGTCACCAGGGGACTCATACATCCAGCTCCACTCAGTGGAAATTGCAGGCAGGCAGGATTTACAGAATCTGTTTGGAGTAAGCAATTAAGGGCAATGAGGCATATGGTAATGTGCACAAAGGCAATGGGTTTCAGATGTGCAACCGAAGCTTCCCTGAATGAAGAACTGAGGCCAGTTGCTTAGTGGAGGCATTTCTCTGCACCTCACTGGCACCTGCCAAATGACACTTTCAGTCGATCATAAGATCTTCAGCTGACTCCAATGGATTTTTCAAGAGGAAAATGAGGGGCAGGTGAGTGCTTGCTGCTGACTCTGAAGAGACCCAATTATTATGTGAGAAAAACAGTGACTATATTTCCCCAAATGCTTGTGAAATTTGACAGTCATTGGCCCCAGATAATCTTGCTATCAGGTAGAACCGCTTCTCTCCACCTAAATGGAAATATCTTGGGAAATCAGGGATTTCTATCAGTAGGGTTGCGGCCTGGCCCCATACTCCTGCCATGTCCAGTTAGGAGTTCTGTTCTGAGCACATCCAGCTGACTCTCTGAGGAAAGGGGGTTTGGGCCTGCCCTGTTCTTCTACCATGTCTAACCAGATCTCTGAGAAAAGATTAATTCTTCCCCATATTTGATTCCCCTTGCCTGGCTTTATAGCCTTATAATCTTTCAGAACACAGGAGAACTGTGCTCTTTCTCAGTGCATCTCTTAATGCTGATTATATCCAGACCTATCGCCCCACATAGAAGAGAGCAAAGGCTAAACATTTCATCATTTGCGGGGAGATCTCCTAAACACCTGCAGAAATGCAAAAGGAGCTCCTGATTCTGGTGAAAATGAACTTGTGCACCACAAGCACAACCATATCCCAGGTCTTGGCTGTAAGATACAGGGTAGGACTTTTGCTCCTCACTGTTGAGCATGAGCCGGGCTATTGACCACTCAGGTCCTGGACAGGGACTGGGAGCCTTAAAAGTTGATGACTGGGGACGTGTCGGGAGGTTCTGACAGTGTCTGGGTAAGTCAGGCCTTGCACACTTGTGGACACTTCCCACACCCCATTGGAACCCCAGGGGAGTGGGTGTACATGAGCATGATTTATGGGGATATTCCAAAGACTCTTGCTAATGGTTGGGGGTGTGGAATGAGTGACTATAGGGCTTGGGTACAGACCACGCTTGAGTGACTGGAGGAAAATGGGGACCTTTGGCAGGTTTCACCTCCATTAATATCCTGTCCTAATGCTCCTTGTTTTATACTACTCTCCCAGCATTCTTACTGAGAAAGATGGGCAGTGACCCAGGATCCCATTCCAAAGGCCCATAGAGTATACAGCCCTTTACCTCCCCTCCAGAGGGACTGAGACTACTAGTTTTCACACGCTAAGCTAGCAACAGGTCTGGGGATGATCCACATGAACTTCTAGAGCATACAAACATGATATAACAGAGCCAGACTGTGAGGAAGCTCCTGGTGTTATAGAGGAACATTTGACTTGGCAGCTAGAATCTGGCCTGGATGTGGCATTTCAATGAAGGTCAATGTTAAGTAAGGCACAGGATCCAGGACTGATGTCTTTAAACCCAAGAGGCTACTTGGCCTTGCCAGTTATAGCCCCCGGTCCCTGAACACAGCCCCTCCACACTAACTGCCCCTCGCAGTCTCTACACAGAGCCCCTTAGTCACTGCATACAATTGAAAAATCCTTTACTTTGTTATAAATTGGTACGGCTGTCATTCTCTGTTCAAAAAGAGGCCAAGAGTCTTGAATAAGAAACAGTGTTTAACAGCAGGATTGAGAGGCCTCAGAGGTGCAGGACAAAGAAAAATACAATGCAAGGCAGGGGTGAAATGCACTTCAGAGCTGCAAAGAATCAAGCTAGGACTGAAGGATACTGGCATCACTGTGCAGGTCATAGCAGAGCTGATCTGCTCTGGCAGCACGGTACGGGCCCAGGGTAGGAGGGAGGGGCACTCTTAGACCTTTTGTAGCTCAGGGCAGGATTGTGGGGCATTGTGAGTGGGAAGCTGTATAGCACCTACCTGACCAAAGACAAGTGCTTAATGAAGTTCTTAGTTCCTTGGTTTTACCAGCTTTAACAGTGTCCTTGGCACAGAGAGGGAGGGCTTGTGTCTTCCCCCTGTGCTTGTTCTGATAGTGTCTGTTGGGCCCCCTTGGTCCATTCTCTGTCTGCCTACTCTGGAGCCTTACGCTTGCTTTGCCAAGCCACTACATTGTTTCCCATATGACTGCTGTGGCTGGTGCTTCTGAGAGGTCATTTCCCTATATCTCCTTCCTCACACCCACCCAGGCTAAGCCAGAGTTAATGGCTGGAAAGGCGGTGTATACTGCTTCCTGCCAAGAATGTCTCTATACTTTGGAAGGACTGTCGAGACTTATGGAGGCACATGAATCACACTGTCCCTGTGCCAAGCACTCTGCAGGGCTACTTCAAGGGCCATTTCTGCATCACAGTGAAGCACCTTGGCGGGTGCTACAGCCAAAAAGCTGTGGGGAGCAGTAATGATGGGACTAGATGCTCTTTTGGGAATTTTCTGTGGGGATGAGGTAGGATTGGGGATTATATAGGTGTGGATGAGGGCCCCAGAAACACCAAGGTCTTTAGCTTCATCCTGTACTTTCTAGGTGGGTATTTGGGAGAATTTACTTTTGGGAACTAGGGACACAACTAAAGGAGTCCTGGCTGGGTTGGCACTATGGTGGCCTTGCCATCCAGCTGAGCAGGTACCATTCAACACATTCAGGGCCCCTGCAGCTGGAATCCAGGGGCTACCTCAGCTGATGGTTCCAGGGAGTTTGGTGCTCCCTTGCACAACCCACCTCTCACATGCGCTTTCACAGATATGGCTAGTGTTCAGTGAGTGTACCCAGAGGACCCAGTAAATCACTGGTCCTCCATATACTCCTTGCAGCTGTGTCAGTTTATACCAACTGAGCTTCAATCCTTAAGTTTAGCACAGATTTGCTAGTCTGCCACCCTCTTATCTGGGATGGAGAGTTGTGTCCCAGCCTCGATGCATGTGTCAGAGGCCATTGAATGCAATGGTGACACAGGACATGTCCCGTGGACATCAGTGCACATGGGAGCTGGCCCTTGGCATTGGGGCCAAAAACACTAGGAGCTTGCAGAGAAGTGTGATTTGGATGCTGGAGCCAGTAGCTTCCCCCAGGCTGACTTGCTTTAGGGGATAAATTAGCTCATTTGAAGGTGTTTAGATAAAGTGCTTTAGCACAGGGCCTTAGCTAAACACCACAGCTCCACTATGCCCTGCTGACCCTGTCACAAGATGCTGGGGCTGTGCTAGCTGGGAATATTGCTCCTGATGCCTTCAGTCTGGGCTTCCTCTGTGGCCAGTGCAGTGGCTGGTCCTGCCCACAGAACAGCCCAAACAGTGATTGTACTCAGGCAATGGCTAGCTTTAGGGAAGTAATACAGAAGAGAATACCAGTCTCTGGTGGGACCACTGATAGATTGTCCTGAGCTTATGGTAAGTGGCCCTGCCAACAGGCTCTCTGTTTTCTCCTGAGAGCCAGACAGTCACCTGCCTTGCTGTCACAGAGCAAATCACTGAAATCCAGACAGCCTCTTTGTTGTCTGATTAATGCAAGAAATTAAAAAACACATTAAATAATTCTGTACCCTGGCAGCTGTGTCCCTATTGTACGGATATGGAACCATGAAGGATAGAGGTCTGGAATCTATGGTAGACCCGGGACCTAAACTGAGCTCCCCAAAGCCACTAGTTAAAACCATAGCTACTCAGCTGTCTTCTCCCAGCAACAAGTGAATCTGTGTGAATCCTAATCAGCCCTCGGCACTTCTACTCCTAGAGGCATCCATCTGATAACAAGTAATGACTTCTTTCTTGCAGGCAAAAATTATTTAAGTGACTTATCCCACACCACAGAGGACTGTGCATAAAATACACTGATAATCACAGTTAGTTTTGATTTATACTCAACAGCAAGGTAGAGACTTTAGCCACAGTGGGCATCTATACACATGCTCCAGGTCAGGGGAGGGGAGTGCTTTAATTAAAGTGGCTTTAAATCTGAGCTGCTCTAATTAAAGCTCCTACAGCATCACATGTATTCATGTGTCCCGTGCTTCAAAATGGGAGCAGGGGTGCTTGAGCTAAAGCTCATTCAATGAGTTTTAGTTCAAGCGCCCCTGCCACCATTTTGAGGTGTGCGAACCCAGAGACTGCTGCCCCTTTTGCGGGGATGCAGAGGCTGCTGCCTCTTGTGAAGTGTGATGCAGAGGCTGCTGGAGCACATTAATTAACAGCAGACTCGATTATTCAAGTCTGTTCTGATGTGTGCTTATTAGCATGCATCAGAGCGGTGCAGTAGAAGCAGGTGCAGCAGCCAGGCACGTGGAACTGGCTTGTGGCAAGGTTACAGATTGTAGAGACGTGCCAGATAGAGTGGAGGTTTTGGGATGTGTATAACTAGAAATGAGAGGAGGGGATGAGATTCCAGACAGCAAAGCCTTTCACACCTGGAGACAGGTAGTGAAGGCATTTCAGTGACTGGGCCTCACAATAGAAGCAAGAACAGCTGAAGTTCAAATCTGCCTGTGACTTTGAAGAGGCTGTAAGTGAGATAAGGTAAATGCTAGTGAAGCAGCAAAGAATCCACACAGTGATGCCTGCCAGCAGGCCCTAACTTTTGGCTTGCATTATCTGGCTTGACTGGAAAGTCCAGCTGCAGACTCCAGCTGGTCATGCAGGCCTCACCCAGTCCACACATAAACTTTTTAGATCATTTACATTTCAAAATATGCTAAACAAAAGGGCTCTGAAGAAATGCCTTTGTCTGCTGTGTACAAAGCATGTCTGCAATGAAACTGAACTGGAGGAAAAGGCCTAATTGAATTTACACAAAGCCCCTGGGAGGTTAGAGTCAGAACCTGATTGCCTCAGCCCTGCTGCTCAGTGGCTTTGCTGTGTCTACAGGGCCCTGGAGCTCCCATGGTCACTCTGAATATGAGACATGGTAATGGTGGGATAGGCTTTGTTTTGTATTCGTCTCCCACTGATGATGTTAATGAGAGGTGTTGTATGGGATTACATGGCTGTCGGCACACTCTAGAACAGTGTGCTCAACGTTTTTCCCTAGCAGGCCAGATGGGCAGGCCAGATGCTCTTCCTGTTGTCCCAGTCTGACATGGGAGCTGGTGAGATGGGTACTATCCAGACACACAGAAGGAGGCAAGGGGGCAGCCGGGACTGCAACCCAGCCCCAGTCAGGAAGGGGGCCTAGCTTGGCCCTGGGGAGGGAAGTAAAGGTGGCCCAGCCCCAACCCAGCCCTGCAGAGGGAAGGGACATGGCCCAGCTCCATGGGGGAAAGGGAGAGTGGCTTGGCCCCATGGGCGGGGGCAGGGAGATGAGTTTGGGGTTTGGGAATTTGGCAAGGGTAGGGTGACTGTATTAAATGACCATTACTCCCCTGCTTCCAAATTTCCTGCCCCATGGGGAGCCCCATGGGCAAGATGTGATGGCTCCGCAGCTGCATTTGGCCCATGAGCCAGAGGTTGTGCACCCCTGATTTAGAAGATCTCAAAGCCAGGATTCCAACATACTGACTCCCATTCTGAGGGAGTCATAGGTGTCATAGGAGGAGATAGTGTGGGGAGGGAGTGAATGGCCCTACTGAAAGGCTGCCCTAAGACCATGGTCAGGGTTTGGCTTTCCTGGAATGGACTGAGTCATGGGCATAGCACCTTGTCTACTAAGAGCAAAACTCAGTGTGTGTGACATTCTGACCCAAAGACAAGGATCACCACTTTGTGTACATGAAGTTTGGGTTACATGCAAGGGCAGAATTATGTGAATTGAGGTGAAAACTCTCAATTTGGCTCTAATCACCTGGTCAATGCCAAGTGTGAGGGAAGGCAGTTTTCTCTGATACGGTGCACAGGAAAGTGGCCTTCTCTTGCCTCCCCTTAAATACCTGCTGCTGGCTAAGACTTTGTTGAATGGCTAATTTGGTGAGGGCAGAGGATTCAGTGAGGATGGAGGAAATACAATGGAGCCAGGACATGCTGGAGGGGTTTCATGTTAGGAACTTGGAAGTCTGGCCAATGTGGGACTCCAAAAGCTGTTGCAGCTGAGAGCATTCAGAATGCTAATCAGTTCATATGAAATCATGTTCCCTGTGGTTTGGAAGGGGTCACAGTGCAGGCTGGAAAATTTCACACTCACGTTTCACATGTGATGTGATGCTTGGCTATGGATGTCACTAATTTACATATTTTCCTCAAGGCAGGAACAATTCCTTATATCCCATTAGAGGGTCTCTCTCCCCCTTGCTCCTTCTCACAGAGCAGGGCAGGACATACCCAATACACCCACTGCAGGTACTCTCTTTCTCCCTCTGCCTCCTCACCTCTCTGCTACATGGCATTCACATTAAGGGCTGGAATGTAGCCAGCTGGCAGGTAGTTAAGAGGACAGTGCCCATTGTCTCAGGCCTTTTGGCTTCTAGCTTTCCTAGTATGGCAGGGGTGACAAGTGACAGATGAAGGACTGTGTGGCACTTTCAGATGTATACTGAAAGTTTAATAAAGAACTGAGGACAAGGAAGGGGAATAATGCTCATTCGTACTTCCTGTCAGCTAGGACAGAGACAAAGGGGTCCCTGATGCAGCCTTCATGGTTCCTGGTGCACAGATGGCTCTAATTCACTTCACTTGTAATACTAAGCCTTTCTGTGATCTAGGAAGAGGCAGTGAGAGGTACACAGGTGTGAATGCAAGCCCAGCCACAAGGGAAGTCTTGGAGGCAAAGGCTGAATGAATGGAGCATTAAAACAATGGGAAACAATGGATGTTGTTCATGCATGCCAGCTTTCTGTTGGTGCCAACACACTGAACCATTTAGAGCTAATTTCATGCTAACTCCTTTAATTAAGAACATCTTCATTTTCTTTTGGCAAAAAGGAGTTTTTCCCATTTCCTTTAGCCTTCTGAAATTAACTAGAAACAATCTCCTTCACTAGGCCTAAAAGGCAAGGAAGCATCCAAGACAAAGCGAGGCTACTTCCTGTTGGACATGTCATTTCCTCTAATGCTCTATAATAAGAACAATAACACTGTTCGCACTTCTACAGCAATGCATATGTTCAGAAGGGCACTGCAAATATTAACAAATGATTCCTGTTTACTAAGCCTGGTAACCTCACTCCAGGGTTGTTGGCTAGTGGATTCATTATTAGTGCAGTTCACCCCTCCCTTCCACCCCACTTTTCTAACACTCTCTGAGCATGCTTTTCCAAAAGCACGGAACCAAAGGCTTCAAGAAGCTATATAGAGCATAATGAAATGCATCCAGAGGCTCACCCGCTTGTCGGCTCAGTGAATAAACAGTGAGAGGCAGATCTGTAAACATCTGCAGAGGAGTGGAACCATGTGTCACAAACAGCATGAGTGTCTGAGGGATAAGTAAGGCCAGAAAAAGGAATTGCTTCTTTGATAGTATTACATAGCTAATGGATGAGGGGCCTGTGGTGAGTGTAATATTTATGGACATCAGTGATGTTGTGATTATGGTGTTTCACCATCTCACTCAAACTGGCTTGTGAAGGAACAGTCTCACATGGACTGAAAACGTGCTGGAGAAGTGTTAGCTCAGGAAAATACAAGTGGCAGAGCCCAGAAGGTGACAGTGGTGAAAGGGTTTCCAGGTGGGTGCCTTAGAAACTGTAGAACTAATTTTTAGCAATCTCTTAAATGGATGACATGCAGGGTTCCACCAAAGGAGTAGACTGGGAGGAACTGTGAGTCCTAGTGAAGGCAAACAAAGCTAGAGAAGTTAAAAACATGGCCAGAAAATAGCCTCACGAGTCCTTCAGCTTATTTGTCTGAAAGAAGCTATTGCTGGGGAAGATTTTACCGAGAAGGAGCCACTACACTGGACTTGAACTCAAACAGGTTTAGAGTCACCTGGAGCACTGTCACTAAGGGCATTTCCATTTGTACCTGGGACTCTCTAGCCCTCACTTCTATGGGGCTCAGGTACCTCAGTGAGGAAAGAGCCAGTGTCCAGTCTGAAGCAACTGTAGATTGGAACAGGGTTTTGAGCTTCATTTTCAGATGTCAGACAGCAGTGGACTTGGTGCTCTGGAGCTCTGGCTGTTTGGCCAAACTACCAGCTATGGTCTGCATTAGAGCATGCTGCATCAGTACATCTGGAAGGGGAGAGCAAAGATCACTGAAACCTGACCCCATTGTGAGAGTATAAGAACATGTTCCAGGTCATGCCTAGACAACTCTGTATTTGGAGCAAGGAAGAACCACAGAGGGATTAATGGCCCTAAGCCAAAGATACACTTAAGCAGGTGCTTAACTTTAAGTGCATGAATAGTCCTGCTGACTTTCCTTAAAGATGAATATGCAGTTAAGTGCTTTGCTGGATCAGCTCCTAAAAGAGAAGCAACATAATGAGTGATGGGGCTGGAAGGATTGAGTTCTGAGTAGAGCTGGGAGGGAAAAACTTTATTCAGGCTCCAAACATTTGGGATTTCATATATTTCACCCACAACAGCAGATCTGGCAGCCATTTGAGATATTGGAAACCAAGCTTCAAGTTCCTGGTCTGGAACATTTGGGTTGGTCTAATAAAAGATATCAGATTCACCCAAGGAACCTTGTCTGGTCTGGAACAGGTGCTTCAACCTATGACTCCCAATGACTCAAGTAAATGCTATAGCCAGCAGGGTATTGCCTGCTTGGGATAGCTGTGCTCTCTGGTTTTCAACAGGGCCCTGACAAACCTGTCCTGACAGAACTTTTGTCAAAACTGACATATTCTCTACAGAAAGTTGGGACTTCTATGAATTTCTCAGTAACCAACCATTTCACTGAAAATTGCCCAAAGAAATCTGAAGAAAGACTGAAAAAAATAATACAAGAGTTTGGTAGGTAGAAAACATAGCATGGCTGTTCTAAACAAGTAGCTAGAGGGTGTCGACCCCACAGAGAAGGTGCTGAGAAGGCAGCCCAGGGAGGTACAGAATATCAGGCAGCTGACCAAAGTAGTCAGAATATCAGGGTAGCAGTCTGGGCAGTGCAATGGGGGAGATAGGGCAGTAGTTGAATAAGGGATGTAGTACCAGCCCCACTGTCCAATGGAAGAGTCCTGGATGTGCCTACAGGGACAGACCAAGTTGATCTAACATCTTGGGGTTTAGTGCATTATGGTGTTGGACTATAATCAGGTCCAGATCAGGTCTGACTTTGGGAATCAATTGCTAGGTCATAGGTGGGCACGGAGAAAATAGGAGAGAGCAGGAGGGGTCAGAGTCTGAAGATCCAGCTACAGGCTGAAAAAAAAAAAGTCTCACTCCAAATGTCCAGACTCAGGAACCTGAATCCTTTATAAGTACCTAAATAAAAGTGGCCTGACTTTCAAATGTTTTGCAGCCCTGCAGCTTCGCCGGCTCAGAGTAGGACTCCAGAGCTGAGCTGGACCTCTGCAAATCTGGGCATTTTGACTGAAGTGTCAAGAAGGGATTTCAGGGTATAATCCTTCCAAGTGCTAACTGTGTTCAGGAGAGAAGCTGAGGGAAGCTGACAGACTACACGTAGCTAAGTGAGGGAGTCATGGCTGGCACTATGCAACTGGATACAAAAGCCTATTATGGAAGAGCAGAGAATGAGGAGAGGAATGAGGTCTGGCTGGGTCTAGCAGATGTGTAAAATGACACTTGCAAGGCAGTGGCAGAGGCATTGCCTGTGACTTTATTCTGAAAGAGAGATACCCAACAGCCTGAAAAAGGAATGATTCCCGGGAACAAACTTCATTTTATGAGACCTCCTGAGCCCTAGAAATATCAGTCTGTACATAGGGCTGTTTCTCACAACAGCAACAGAGTCTGGGTACAAAAACATCTTGCAACCATCCCAAAGCCATGGTCACTGTGGGTCTAACTGAGGGCAGGTTTTTGTATGAAGCCTCTCCAGAGAAGCCAGCCTTTCTCAGCACATGTCTTTCGGAGACCTTTGACATACATGAGACAGGCAGGACTTGCCTCACTGTTTAATGAGAAGTGGGATTCAACTCCTGAGCTCCACACAAGTACTAGGGGGTCTTCATTGAAGTCCTCTGTCTCCATGGGTCCCATGAGGCCAGGTGTCTACCCCATCAGCACCACAAAGCTCAAAGGGACATGGTCACATGTTCTTTGCACATGTAGGTATAACTTGGGGAGCACAGGCCTCAGTATATCTCAGCACACATTTACACCTTTGTTCCTTGACTCTACCCTGCCCTTGAAGCAGCAGTGGATGTGGTCAGTACTCTGCTGCCTGCTGGGCTATGGGGGCAACCACTGTTCCTCTTGGAGGAAAGACAGGACCCCCTTCTCATCTCCAGAGAGTAGCAGCAGTACTTCCCCATCCCTCAGTGACATCAGCAGGGATCCCTTTGGGAACAGCATGGAGTGTCCAGTTCTTCCCCCAGCAGCTAAGGTGTATTACTTAGGCTGGATGAGCAGGCTGTGGAGGTGGTGGCCAGTCTCCCCGAGCAATGGCCTTGTGGAACATCCTGCAATGCTTGGGTCAGGCAGATCTCTCAGAGCTCTGTGTGGGCAACAGGACTTCAGTTAAACTTGCTTCATATCTATAATCCTTTTCCTATGACCATGGGGGCTAGAGGCATATGGCTGGGGGTCTACATGAAAGTCACCCTTCTGGTGTCAAGACACAATGCCAGTATTAAGCATCTGCCTGTAGTACTTTGCCTGAATCTGCCCTGGTATAACTTGAAGGCACCGGCCTTAAGTAGGAATTTAGAGATCTAAATGTTAATGTACATGTGTTTGTGTGTATGTCTGATGTATACCAGCTGTACATTCAGATTGACAGTACTAGGGAGGCCAGCTACAGTAGCCCCACTGAGGACTTCCTGTACCACTGTCCCTAACTATCTTCCAGCAGGCAGGAAAGCAGAGATTCCATGACAGAGAGGGAGTAGGAGTCTGATGGGAATGTTATATTACAGGCTGTGGCAGTGTAACAATCTCTCAAAAAATATTGGGTCATGGAGGATGGGAGCCCTGAAAACCCTACTCTGGCCCAGCCCTTTGCTCCCCTTGCTGACCCTTTTCCATTTGCAGGCTCCTAATTTCCTAGAGGGCTTTCTATGATAAAGTGGTCCATGGTGCGATAGAAGGGGCTCAGGAGAAGGGAAGGAACACCCATGCTTAGAAGGCTCTCTCCACATATGTTGGTGGAGACAGGCTTAATGAGACCATGGAGAGCTCCCTCAAAAAGAGGCCTTGTAGCTTATGGCTGTCAAAGGGAGCAGCCCCTGTGGAGCTGGAGACATCTGCAGCGAACAACCAGGTGTCTCTGCCATGTGTTCTGCCTTTGTTTCCAAGACTGGCAGTAGCATTTAGATGCAGGACATCCTGTTCCTAAACACCATGTCCTAGCAGTACCCTTCTTGGCCACTGTGCATTGTATGGGGATAGAAGTCTGCCAACTGGGATGGCAATGCAGGGAAGTATGCATCCCTGTGAGGAAAGAGGAGAGGAGTTGGCTCTGATGCAACTTCTGCATAGTGCTAAGCTTCAGATGTCATGTCTGGTGATTTACTGCCCTAGCACACAGATTCTTCCTGCTTTGGTATAGGAGGTTCTCATAAATAGCTCTGAAGTGACAGAAGGCTGCTAGATAATGGAAAACTGAGGACTCATCTCTCTCTGTGGGTCTACAGAATTTTTGATGCATTAACCCCAGAAGTAACAATCAAGCAGGAGAGGAGGACTCAGTCATGCTTTTGTTTGTGCAAAGTATATACAAGTCCCCAGAGCCTCCGAGATTGTAGTTCTGGATTACTGCTTGCGCTGGCCACATTCTGCCACAATTCCCATTATCCCTGCCTACGCCAGTCAGTCAATCAAATTGCTACAAGAAACAGAATGGTGATGGCTCCTTTCTTTGCCATGTTCTAGGCAAAAGCCTGACTAAACACCCCCTGCAGCTGCCTTTCACAAGTACAGACTTGTACAAACCTACAGGGTCTTTAGCATTTTTCAGACACAAGTGACAGGCTGTCTTGACAGGTGAAAGAACATCTCTTCCATAGAAGAGCCTCAGTTGCCACACCTGAGCAACACAGCACAGGGAGCTCTTGTTTTGAGTGCAGTGAAAGTGCCACCTCTCTTTCTCCTCAAGAGCTAGGTTGGGAGTGTGCAATTGTGTATTATACTGTATGGGTGTAGACTTACTGGGCTGCATTTCACACAGTGCATTAGTGGCCTGCTGCCTTCAGAGCCTTCACACACATCTGATCCTGTCTACATGCCATGTATTTGCGCTTTGCTGTGGCAGGCTCTGCATGATGCACTCACACTTCGATGCCATATGTTTTTGCACCCATGTTTTGTTTTTTAGGATTTATGCTATATATTCAGTCCACAGGGCTAGGCTGGGCTTCATTTCATGTTGTCTCATAAGCTATCTTAAACTGGCTTATAGCAGCAATGCAAGGGACAGTAGGTGGGTGATAAGTAAAGAGTGGGGCCTTATAGGAAGAAGGAATTGTGCCCCTCATTTTAACACTTAGCTACTTTCAATGTTCCCCTGCCCATGGTTTCCTGCCCCCTTTACTATAACACCTCTAGCACAAAATTCTGACAGAGCTCTCCCTGCCGGCCACTCCCCAAGCAGGACTCACAACTTTCATTCCATGCGGTCCAATTGGCTCCCTTTACCGTCTCTGGCTCCATTCTCTCTACATACAACCTTGGCTCAAATTCTCTGTGTACTACCCCTTTATGGAAGGGGTGTGCTACCCTAGGCCACAGACACAATTAGAGCTTACCTGAGCAGGGTGCAGGGCTCAGGGCAAATCAGCCCATGCGGGGCCCTGCCCCTGCTCCAATCCCACGCGCCCCAGACTCAAAGAAGCTCCACCTCCATCAGCAGCGGCAGCATCAGTGGTGTGGGGGGTGTAACAAACAGCTGGATGGTAAGCAAGCGGCAGTGGTGTGGAGTCATCATGGCTGCTCTGCTCAGGTTTGCGGGCCCCCCAAGGTGCAGGGCCTAGGGTGGTTGCTGGGGAGTGGAGCACTGTTGCACTCCCAGAACCAGCCGCAGCCCCTTCTAGAAGTGGCTGCAGTGATCGGCCACAGAGGGACCCCACCCCCAGTCAGCAAGATTGACTGGAGGGGACCCTCCCCCAGTAGGGTCGCTGACTGGTCGCCGGGGGGAACATGTCCCCACTGACTAAGGCGGCACCAGTCACCCATGCACATTACTTCCTTTCTTTGCAACCCTCATTTGGGCGATTTGTGGTGCTAATGTTCTCAGCTTCACTATAGAGGAGTCATTTAGGTGCTCAGCTTGCAGTTCTACTGCTGAAGCAGAACCAAACTCACCCATCCTTACTGTTTGGAATCAGCCTCAGCCACAGCCACAGCAAGTCTCTGGATGAAGTCTCTGCCCTAATCCCACTCTGTTATGCCCAAGGAAGCATCTTCTACTCTGCCAGAGACAATGGCTTGCTAGCTTCATGCCTGGCAGTCTGTCACCCTGTGCTAATGATGGCTGATTCTTTCTGGCTCTGGCACTTTAGACTCCACTAGACCCGAGGTCCTCATTAACCCCTCTGTATATGCCTCCCAACCTTCTTTATGCCCTTGGAGCCCATTTTACATATACCATGATGCAGGTGCCTTCACAAGAAGTCTAAACACTCACCTCAGGGTTAGATACTCACTCATACTCCCTGTCTCTACAGGGATGATATGATTAATAGATTCATAGATTCACAGATGTTACGGTCGGAAGGGACCTCAGTAGATCATCGAGTCCGACCCCCTGCATAGGCAGGAAAGAGTGCTGGGTTTAGATGACCCCAGCTAGATGCCTATCTAACCTCCTCTTGAAGACCCCCAGGGCAGGGGAGAGCACCACCTCCCTTGGGAGCCCATTCCAGACCTTGGCCACTCGAACTGTGAAGAAGTTTATCTTGCTTTATGCTTATCTTGCTGGGATCCTATGACCCCAGCTGAAGTCCTGCCCTTTGGGCGGGGGGCTGGACTCGATGATCTTCTGAGGTCCCTTCCAGCCCTAATGTCTATGAAATCTATGAAAGTTCTTCCTAATGTCCAGTGTAAATCTGCTGTCTGCTAGCTTATAGCCATTATTTCTTGTAACCCCCAGGGGCACCTTGGTGAGTAAAGCCTCACCAATTCCCTTCTGTGCCCCTGTGATGAACTTATAGGCAGCCACAAGGTCGCCTCTCAGCCTTCTCTTGCAGAGGCTGAAAAGGTCCAGGTGCCCCAGTCTCTCCTCATAGGGCTTGGCCTGCAAGCCCTTAACCATACGAGTGGCCCTTCTCTGGACCCTCTCCAGGTTATCCACATCCCTCTTGAAGTGCGGCGCCCAGAATTGCATGCAGTACTCCAACTGCGGTCTGACCAGCGCCTGATAGAGGGGAAATATCACCTTGGTTCTGTTTGTCATGCATCTGCTGATGCACGATAAAGTGCCATTAGCTTTTCTGATAACTTGTCACACTGACGACTCATGTTCATCTTGGAGTCCACTAGGACTCCAAGATCCCTTTCCGCTTCCGTGCCTCCAAGCAGGTTATTTCCTAGGCAGTAGGTATGCTGGACATTTTTCCTCCCTAGGTGCAGCACTTTGCATTTCTCCTTGTTGAACTGCATTCTTTTGTTTTCTGCCCACTTGTCCAACCTATCCAGGTCTGCTTGCAGCTGTTTCCTGCCCTCCAGCTTGTTCACTTCTTCCCAGTTTTGTGTCATCCGCAAACTTGGACAGAGTACACTTCACTCCCTCGTCCAAGTCGCTGATGAAGACATTGAAGAGTATCGGTCCAAGGACCGAGCCCTGCGGGACCCCACTGCCCACACCCTTCCAGGTCGAGACCGACCCTTCGACTACGACTTTCTGGGTACGACCCTCCAGCCAATTCGCCACCCACCGGACTGTGTAGTCATCCAAGTCACAGCCTCTTAACTTGTTCACCAGTATGGGGTGGGATACCATATCGAAGGCCTTCCTGAAGTCTAAGTAAATGACGTCAACCCCTACTCCTGCGTCCAGGTGTTTTGTAACCTGGTCATAGAAAGAGACTAGATTAGTCAGGCATGATCTACCTGTTACGAACCTGTGCTGGTTTCCCCTTGGCATAATTTTTCCTGCTGGGCTCTCGCAAATGTGAGCCTTGATAATTTTTTCAAAGACTTGTTATGATGGTTACCTAAGTACACCCAACTACCCTACTGGGTTTTTTTCTGCTTGAACTAATTCTTTGTAGCTTCTCAACCAAATTAATAAACTCTGAGTTTGGTCAGTTTGCCACTTATGTCTTTCTGCAGATATTATACCTCACATGTTCCTGGGGGTGGTTCACCTGGGTTGGCTGTCCCTTCTTGGTTCCATGTTTACTTGCATCCCATTTCTGCAGACCCCGCTTTTGGAAACTTCCCCTTCCCCTACCCCCCATCCTACCCAACGGGGTAAAATTGCTCTCCTTTTACCTTGTTCTCAGAACCAGACTAGCTGTCTATAAAGCTTGTCTGCTGATCAACCTGTGATATACAAGTCCTTTGGCTCTGAGACCATGTACCACATTTTAAATTAATGGGAGCACATCTCATAAAACTGTCCTGAACTCTAAGATCACATGTCATTTGTAGTATGGAGAGAGCTGCCTCTCTAGCCCATCTCTGGAGATATTCCATCTCAGGATCACAACATCCTTGGATATCATCCGTAGAGGTCTTTTGCCTGAAATATCCTGAAACCATGTCATATAGGCTTTCAGTGTTGGTTCAAACTTAAGAAATAAGGCCTCTTAACTGCTCCTAATCCTCAACATTAGTTCCATCCATCTGGTTACAATTTTTGATGGCTTTAGAATCTGTTAAGGAGCCAGACAATGGAGCTGACCTGCAGGATGAACCTGAGGCAGATCACAAATATTCTCAAAGGCAGTCAGGAAGGTATTGGCATCTCTCTCCAGAGATGGGAGGTGGTGATTTAACATCTATACTTTGGCAGAGCTCTAAATCCTTATACCATTCCTCCTGTTCTCTTGCTTCTCACCTTCTTGATTTCCATTGGTGTCCCTTGTGTCTGTGCTTTCCTCACATGGCCTGCTCCTTCTCCTGGTCTGCCAAATTCTAGGCCCATCCTTTTAACTTCTCCTTCCAAAGCTCCTTTTCTCATAGCCCTCATGTCTGCTGGTCCAGATCCTGGTTTGGGAAAGTGGCTTGTGATGAAGCCCTGCTGGTGCTCTGACTGCTATAGGAATTACGGCTGCCTTCCTCAGATTCTTTTCCTTCCCCAGTTGGTGAACTGGGCTGCTGACTTGGAGTTGGTTCTGCAACTTCTTATACTGGTTGACCAGCCGCGCCTTGATGACTGGGTGAATCTCTCTCTGCTGAACACCATATTCTGCCTTTTAGGCTGTTACCTCTATGCTGTTTTTTCAGCCACAGTCTTTGACTAAACTTATTTCTACAGCTGCAGCTGGTACTTGCAAGACACTACTACTGCACTCATCATCCTGCCACTACCACCAGCTGTCCTGTGTGCTTGTATAATGTCTTAATTTTGCTCAGTCTCTCTGAGTAATCCTGGAAGCCAGCTAAAAATGGGGCCAACCCCACAACTCCTTTGAGACTTGTCTCCTTTACCAACCTGGCAGTAAACCCAGATTTGCTCTCTTTCTGATTCTACTCCAAGGAAAGAAATGCAACCAGAAGAGAACTGCAGCCAGGCAGGCAGCCTTTCAGCACTTAGTTAGGTCGAAGCATTGTTACAGCCAGTAAACCTGTGAAAAGCAAAGTTTTTTCATGATATCTTTTTACTGAACCAACTGTATAGACAAGCTTTCAATCTGAGGAAGGGCACTTTGTGCCTGACAGCTTGTCTAACATCTCTTTCAACTATACAGGGTTACAGTTCCCAAGCCATACTGAGACAGTCTGTTTTTTCCAGGAAAAAGAGTCTTAGTCTGGGACCTAGGAAGTCTTTGCTACCTCTCTCTCTTTGTCCTGATGTCCTTTTAAAACAGTCTGTCTTCAGAGGGTCTGATCTATACTCCCACGTGCCAGTTATTAAAAGCTAATCTCTAGTAGGGGGTTTCATTGTCTCCACCCATGTCTTCTTCCTGTGTGAAAGGTCTCATCCTATTCTGAACAGCCCTGTCTGCACCATATCACTTCCCTTTTTCCTCCAGTGCAGGGTGAAAGTTTCCTCATTCAGTACCAGTATATAACAGTCATTTGTCCATGTAGCTCTTTTCCTGTTTCCACATGACAAAAATCACCATTTCGCTAGCTGAATCATGTCTGAAGATCCATGTTGTCACCTTGTTTTATTGTGTTAGTAATTTTTTATCATGGTAAATTAAACCACCTCCAACATGTTTTAGTTTTAGCGTGGCAATTTGTGACAAGAGGATTATTTTTATTGTATTATTTTTTCAACGTGTATCTGACATACGGGCAAAAATGGCATTTTCCCTGCCTTGCAATGATTTCACCACCAGGTACCACTTGGGTTCACTCGGAAATCCATGGAATTCCTGTTGCAGTGCTGCAACAAGACACCAGGTGCGATTCTTGCAAATCTTTACTGGTCACTTACCAGTTCAAGGTTCAGGTTAATGAAAAATACTACTTTTTTGGATTCCAAAAAAATTGTTCCCCATATTCGCATGCACTTGCAAAAGCCAGCAGTGCCCATTTTCTCCACTGGCATTTCTTAAAGCTGGCAAGCCTCTTCCATTCCAGTGCCCCAACTTTTCTTGCATGCCCTGCTTTGCTGCTTCCCCAACCCAAGGGATGCCTGATCCCGCATCCATGGAACGCACCCCTGCTTTCACACCATGGCTGGGCCATGAATGCCCACAGTACCACGGCAATTGCTGACAATTTTTTCATACAAAGTCATTGGCAGCCTGCATCCATCTGTTTCCTAAAACAACCATCTTGACTTGACTTGGGGAACTGAGAAGTTCTCCTGGGAACACCATAATTCAAATAGCATTCAAAAGTGTTGCTGCATTCAAGAGTTGTTAATTATTGGGCCAAACTCCATGTAGTGAGGTGCAGTGGATGATCTGTGGTTTCGTCTAGACTGTTCCAGCAGACAGGCAATTTTCACAACAGACAGACAAGCGTAGCCTACCTTTTGTGGGGGGAGGGGGTGTTTAACACATCAAATGTGAAATGCAGGAAGCTAAGGAATTCTGTTAACATTGAAAGCTCTTTTCAACCAAAATCAGAAAGATGCAGGGAGAATTTGGAAGAGCACATGGTTTGTGTAGCTATTGACATGTAAATGACATGAGTGGTTTCATGCTAACATAGGACTGACTGTTGCAGGTTTTGAGCAACAGGGAACAGGCAGAAATCAGTGTATGGCCTGCTTGCTTCCTACAGAAAATGGCTTCCTCAAATCCTGACAGACTAAGCAGAAAGCAAAGGTTAATCTTGAAGGTCGTTGAACATTCACATCGCAGAAGTATTGTCGCAGAGCACCCTCCCCCCTGGAATGGCCCTGGACCCACATGATATCCCAATAGCATAAAGTCACCCTTTGACCCAACTCTAACTATTCCTGCATTCAAGATTTCCATTCCTACCCTTAGAATATCAGCCTCTTTTATCTCTGGGCACCTTGTGAGACTCCACTACTCCTCTAATTTATAGGCCATGAGGTGGCAGAAACACCACACCCGCCCCAGCCTTGGTTTTGGTGTAAAAAAAAAATCCAGACGGTTCAGTGCCAGCCTGGAAAGTGTGTGAAAACCCCCGTTGGCTGGGAAAACACGTGAAAAGCCCCCGTCCAAAAACAATGCCAAAACAAAAGTGTTCCCTGTGCAAAAAATGGTGGGAAAGAAATTTGCAGGGGGCAGCCTCTTTGGGTGGCTTTGATACAATGCTCATGATACCCAGATGCTAATATCCAGGGAGGCAGGTGGGGAGGCAGCCAGATCCTTTGTGTACCCCTAAGTGTATCCCACCCCAGCGCCCAGTGCAACAAGGTCCCAGAACAAGCAGCAGGGAGAACTGTGGGACCAGGCTTGGCCGGGGGGGGCAGCCCCTTTGGGTGGCCTGAGGTACCCACTCTCGATGCCAAGCCAGACTTGTGAGGGGGAGGCAGGCAGGCTCTTGCAGACCTTTACATGAAAAGATTTCCCACCCCACCCACTAGTGCCTTGTACAACAAGTGCTCAGAAAAAGTGGGAGGCTTTCCAGGGGAGGCGGGCAGCACTGGTTATTGAACTCAAAATCCCACAAAAAGTGTGTCTCTAAAGAAAAGCCACCAACAATCCCCCCCAAGCAACGTGGCATGACCCAAGAAAATAAACCAACCAAAAAATCAAATCCATTTTAAAATGCCCCCTGGCATAAATTAGTACTGTGGTGGCAGGAGGGTAAAATTGTTATGACGTGCCCCCTAGTGTTTTTTACTAGGTAGAGCATATTAAGCCATTACGTGGCAAATAATGTACATATTATGTCATTAGTCGTGGTACATTACAACAGTAAAAAAACCTCAGGAACATCTTTAACCAGAACGAGCCAATGCTGTGGACAAGCGCCCAACAGCATCAAGGAATAGAGAGAAGCCGTTAACTTTGTTAGTGTGAAGTCAGGTGGAAGGCAGGACAGGGTGGAACCTTAGAGTCTTACTTGTTCAGGGGAATGTATGCTTTCGTAGGTAACAGCCTTGTTTGTCAGATGCTATGAATGGACTTGTAGAGAGCAGGGGTTCTGAGTAGGAAAGAATTTAAATATAAAGGATAGGGAAAGGCCATGCTACTCTGCCCTGCCTTCAGCATCAAGGAAGGTGGGAAAACTGAAGCATACACATGATCATAATAATACAGCTTTACATTCTTCATCCCCAAATCATGGAGTCTGTCACTTCAGCTTTCTGTTTCTGTTCCACCTCTTCCCTTTCTGTTTATGTCAGGCAGCTGATGAGAAACCCTCTTCTTTGTAATCTCTAAAAGCTGTTTGTCCGGCAATGCTTGATCAACCTCATCAGGTAGTGCAAATCTCATTGGCTGGACACCAGCCATGCTGGCAGAACCAGCTCTCCTTCTTTCACACTTACATTGCATGGCCAAAGCAGATGTAGATAAATGCCACTGAACCTTGACAGTCCACACACCCACTGCCAGATGCACCCTTTAATCCCCTGGTTGCCTGTTCCTCACTTCTAGCGAGTATCTTGGGAGAAAAATTAACCCTTGAAGCCAGGTACAAGAAACACAAGTTTGAAGAGGACAATGGAGTCAGGTTGCATACAATGAATGCAGAGATCACCTGCATTCTTCACAAACCCTTCTCACTACAGCAGCTCATCCTTCTCACTACAACACTTTTTTGCATCCTTTACTATACTACTCCACCTTCTGATCTAAAGCAACACATGGTGAATCCTCCTTACAGGATGACACTCCATCCCTGGACTATAATACCCCTGTTCTCTATCACATTCTTTTACCTTTACAATAACCCAGTCCATCTCCATCTCCCTACCCCATTCACGGGGACCCTATTATTCCACTCAGTATAACCTTCCTTTCTGCTTGCTCCAAACCAGCCACTTGGACTTGGAGTCTAGGGCTATAAGGTAGAGCTGTCAGAAGTTATCAGAAGGGGGTGCTTGTTGGTGAGAAGCCTCACTATCCTGCTTTGGGGGTGGGGAAGGAGCAGGGAACAAGGCACATCTGCCCCCAGCAGCTGCAGATGACCAGGCAGCTGAGATGGGCTCTTCAGAGTCTGTTGCAGCACTTAGGGAGGAACATGTGGGATCTATTAGGAGAGATTATTTAGACATCTCTAAAGGGGTTTGTCACAACTCATTAAACTTGGACAAGCAGACGTAATGAGGGAAGGCAGTTCTGGGCTTAAGAAGGTGGTGTTACCAAAACACCTGGCCCAACTCTCCTCACAGCTAGAGCTGTGCCGGCAAGTCTGGTGAAGGTGTGGGGATTGGAAGGGAGGGTGTGCTGAAAGCTTTATAGATTCCAGGGTCTCCAGGATGTCTGGACAGCAGCAGCCAGGCAGCTGGGAGGCAATGACTAATAGAAGAAAGAAAATATTTCAGTATCTGCCTTGGCTCTTACTTGCAGATCAATTGAAGCCACTGGCAGAGCCCTGGGCTGCTGGAAAGGTTACACAGCATAAGCAGAACATAGGCAGGGGCTGTGCAAGGACCAATTGGCCTGGCCAGGCACAGGAATTTGCGAAGACAAAGGCTGTGCATATTGGCCAGCTTGGCATGCTATCAGAAAAGGTCTCACACCCTGGAGATAGCTGAAGATTGAGTGATACTTGGCTCTTTCCCTCTTCATCCATGACTGTCAGCTGCAGAAACTGAGATTTACATGTTTTCACAGAATAGATGCTGCCCCAGCACACTGGTACACTGCTCACCCATGTGAGGCATCAACCTTGACCTGTAAAGGCAGGAGGATTCAGTTCAAAACTGCTGTGTGACTGGGGCAAGCACTTCCAGGTGGAGAAAGGGGCCAAAACTTCTTAGTGTCATTCCATGCTGTGAGAAGAAGCACACCAGGGCTCTGAGATGCTCAAGCATTACATCAGTGAGGGCTATGAGGAAAAAGAGGAACCTGATGTTGCAGCACTACCCTAGTTTGGTTGATAAACTCTTTTGGGGCACATTGGGGACTCACTGCTACTGAGAGCCCCATGTCAGCTGCCTGCTCTTCATTTCAAGGGGCTTCTGTTAACAGACCATGAAAAGGGCTCATCTTGGCAGGAGACTCCAAGCAAGCAGCCTGCTGCATCCCCAGACTCACTCTCACTCTTCTTCCTGTTGGAGTTTAGTTCCTGCAAAATTGTCCCAATTCCTGCCAGCACCTTGTGGTGGAGACCCAGGGGTGAAGCAGGGTACTAGGCTAGCCACAAGGTATCTGAGTTCAAACCTTTTCCAACTCTCATTAGAAATGTTTAGGTTCTCTGTCACATCAAGGATAATAAAAAGTCCTTTTTTAGATATGTGGGGAGCCGGAGGAAAAGCAAGGGCGACATTGGACCCCTGCTAAACCAGATGGGACAACTGACGCCCAGGAAAAAGCAAACTTGCTAAATGGGTACTTTGCGTCAGTTTTTCATCAGTCGCATGGGATGCCCATGTCCACTGTGGGTCAGGGAGTCCCGGGTGAGGGAGATTCCTTACCCACCATCGAAGCTGACCTTGTGAAGGAACACCTTGACAGGCTGGAAACCTTCAAGTCAGCCGGCCCTGACGGTTTACACCCAAGGGTACTCAAGGAGCTGGCAAGCATCATAGCTGAGCCCCTGGCACAGATCTTTGAGAACTTCTGATGCTCTGGTGAAGTGCCCAAAGATTGGAAGAAGGCCAAAGTTGTGCCAATCTTCAAGAAAGGGAGGAAAGTAGATCCGGCAAACTACAGGCCCATCAGCCTGACCATTGTCCTGGGGAAGGTCTTGGAAAAGATTATCAAAGAGGCCATCCTTAACAGACTAGCTGACGGCAATATCCTGAGAGATCACCAGCATGGGTTTGTTGCAGGTAGGTCTTGCTTGACCAATCTCATTTCCTTCTACGACCAAGTGACCTATCACCTAGACAGGGGGGAAGAGATTGATGTTGTATATCTTGACTTTAAAAAAGCCTTCAGTCTGGTATCCCGTGATCACTTCTTGGCAAAACTGGCTAACTGCGGCCTTGACCTCACCACGATCCTTTGGCTGGGGAATTGGCTCCGTGGCAAGACCCAGAGGGTGGTGCTTGACGGAAGCCAATCATCTTGGTGCATGGTCACCAGTGGGGTCCCTCAAGGCTCTGTCCTAGGGCCTATACTCTTTAACATCTTCATCAATGATGTGGACATTGGTGTCAGAAGCAGACTGGCCAAGTTTGCTGATGACACCAAACTCTGGGGTAAAGCATCCACACCTGAGGACAGGAGGGTGATCCAGGCAGATCTTGACAGGCTCATGAAATGGGCAGATGAGAACCTGATGGTGTTCAACACCGAAAAATGCAAGGTTCTCCACCTCGGGAGGAAAAACCTGCAGCATCCTTATAGGCTCAGCAGTGCTATTCTGGTTAGCACTACAGATGAAAGGGACTTGGGGGTCATGATTGACCACAAGATGAACATGAGCCTTCAGTGTGATGTTGCGGCTAGTAAAGCAAGCAAAACACTGGCTTGCATTCATAGATGCTTCTCAAGCAAATCCCGGGATGTCATTCTCCCATTGTACTCGGCCTTGGTGAGGCCGCAGCTGGAGTACTGCATCCAGTTTTGGGCTCCACAATTCAAAAAGGATGTGGAGAAGCTTGAGATAGTCCAGAGGAGAGCCACGTGCATGATCAGAGGTCAGGAAAACAGACCTTATGATGACTCTTCAGCCTAGATAAGTGCAGGCTCAGGGGTGACCTGGTGGCCACCTATAAGTGATCTGGTGGCCACCTATAAGTTTATCAGAGGTGATCATCAGGATCTGGGGGAACATCTGTTCATCAGAGTGCCCCCAGAAAGGACAAGATAGAATGGTCACAAACTCCACTGTGACCGATTCAGGCTGGACATAAGGAAGAACTTCTTTACTCTCTGAGCCCCCAAGGTTTGGAATAGACTGCCACCAGAGGCAGTTCAAGCACCCACTTTGAATGCCTTCAAGACACATTTGGATGCTTATCTTGCTGGGATCCCATGATCCCTGCTGACTTCCTGCCCATGGGGCAGGGGGCTGGACTCAGTGATCCTCCCCTTCCAGCCCAAATGTCTATGAAATATATGAAATCTATGCATTCTTTAGCTTCTCTGGGCTCAGGTGCTGCTGTTGCAAATACTTTCCATGTGAGAAACCAATACATCCAGCCTGACCCCACCCAGGCACCTACCACCCCCCTCACACCCAGGAACCATCTGTTTGCATTTGTTTCTCTGTCAGAAGATACTACAGCCCCCCTGTCCCAGCCTTGAGGACCCTACACCCCCATGCTCTTACTGTCTCAGCCCAACCTGTTTCTTTGGGCCCTGATAGTTATATGCCTCACACACCTGGCCTCAGGGCCTCCAATTTTAATCCCAAACACATGGTACTCCTATTAGGGCCAGGGAGATAGTTTCCTTTTATGTCAGCCAGGCTGTTTAATAGAGCTTGGAAAAAAGAGAAGACTGCGATCATTGTAATATGACATTCAGCATGATTGAGTCCTGGTTAGAAATGGATATATCCCCTGCCAGATTCATCTGATCTCATAAGAAGCTAAAAAATGCTACACATTATTGATATTCAGTCCCTTGTACGCTTATGTTGAAACAGAAGACAAGAGTAGCCTGCAACTTTTCTGGGTAGCCTCTTCCAGTTCTTGACCACCCTCATAATCAGAAAGATCCTCCTGTTCTCCCACCTAAATTTCCTCTGATACAGCTTGAGGCCATTGCTCCTAGCCATGTGCCTTATGGCTGCAGAAGAAAATTCCATCCTTAGAATTACCTTTTTGAAAAGCCTATCTCCACAATTACCCCCACAGCTGCAGAGGAAAAGCCCATGTCTAGAATTACCCTTTTGAAGACTGTTATCAAATCCTTCCTCAATCTTCTCTTCTCCAGACTAAATAATCTGAGTTCTTTTAGACTTTTCTCATAAATCTCACTTCCCAGGCCCCAAATCATTTTTGTCTCTGGGCTCTTTCCAATCTCTCCACATCTTCCTTAAAGTGTGGCACCCAAGACTGGACACAGTACTCCAAGTGAGACTTCACCAGTGCTTAAGAGTGGAAGAATCACTTTTCTTGATTTGCAAGTAACACTCCTGTTAATACAACCCAGGATGCTGTTGGCTTTCTTTTGCAACAGGAGCACACTGTTAGCTCATATTCAGATTATGGTCTACTGAAACCCCCAGGTCTTTCTCTGCAATAGTATAGTCTAGCCAGTCATTCCCCAGTCTATATTTGTACATGCAATTATTCCTTCTCGTGTGCAGGACTTTGCACTTGTCCTTGTTGAATTTATTTGTCTGATTTATTTTGAACCATTTCTCCAGTCTATTCAAGTCATTCTGGTTCCTAGTGTACCCTCCAGATTGTCTGCAATTCCACCCAATTTAGTGTCATCCCCAAGTTTGCAAAGCGTACACTTGATTCCATTGTCCACATCATCAATGAAGATGTTGGGGAACTCTACTTGATACCTCCTCGTACCTGGACATTAAGCCATTGATGACTACTCATTGAGCATGATGATCCAACCAGTCATAAAACACTGAGAGTAGATTCAGGCTAGATATCAGGAGGCAATACTTCACTGTCAGGGCAGTTAGGAGCCGGAACCAACTTCCAAGGGAAGTGGTGCTCACCCCTACCCTGGGGGCCTTCAAAAGGAGGCTAGACAGCCACCTAGCTGGGGTCATATGACCCCAGCATCCTTTCCTGCCCATGGCAGGGGGTTGGACTAGATGATCTTCTTAGGTCCCTTCTGACCCTACCAAATATGAAACTATGAAACTTTCATCTAGTCTGTATTTTCTTAGCTTGCTAATGGGAATTCCATGGCATACAGTGTCAAAAGCCTTGCTGAAGTCAAGGCATATCATATTCATTGCTCCCGCCCCTGACACCCCATCCACAGAACTTGTTATCTTATCATTGGTCAGCCTTGCCCTATTACTGAGAGAAGGAAGTGGGACAACCTTTGCTTGCAAGGCCCCCTTAAGAGCAGGGCTTTTGCGGCTTGAACGGGTGAAGGCTTAAGAGGCAAAGATACAGGAGAGGAAAGATAGGAAAAAGAGGCCACTAGAGAGAAGCCCCAATTGATAACTAGCCAAAGGGAATTGCCTTTGGCTAGTTATTCCCTTTTAGGCCTGAGGGCCACAAAGAGGGGGGAGTGAGTGCTGTGAAGGCAGAGAAGACCCAGCAAGAGGGTGGGGAGAGACAGTTTAACCCCTTTGAGGCCAGAGGGCCAGGACTCCAGAACCTAGGATGTGGGGCTTAAGGCTCCAAGAGAGAGGCTGCTTGCAAGAAGCCAAGGCCAGAGTAAGGGGGTCTAGGGCTGACAGTAGCAGCCAGAGTAAGAAGACCAAGACCAAGAAGGTCAAGGTCTAAACAGAAATAAGGGGCTGAGCCAGCTGGCCCAAAGGAATAATCTCTCACATGAAGCACTCTTTCCATGTCCTTTTAAAAATGTGGAGCTCAGAACTGTACACACAACTCCAGATGAGACCTAACCATTGCCAGGTAGAGAGGCACTATTACCTCTCATATCTTGGACCCAGTGCTTCTACTGATGCATCCCAAAACCACATTCATCTTGTGTGGCTGCATCACATGACAGACTCGTACTGTGTCTGTGATTTAGCAAGACTCCCAAGTCCTTTTTCACAGTGCTTCCATCTAGCCCCATGTCACTTGTTTTATATTTGTATTTTTTATTATTCCTCCCAAGGTGTAGCACCTTGCATTTGTCCACATTGAACTTCATCCTGTTAGCTTGATCCCAGCTTTACAGTCTTGTCAAGATTCCTTTGAATTGTGCTCACATCCTCCAATGTGTTTGTAATCCTTCCCAGATTCATGTCATCTGCAAACCAGTTCAAGAAGCTTTCTATGCCAACATCCAAATCAATAATAAACACATTGAACAGCACTGGGCCCAGGACAGACCTCTGTGGGACTCTGTGTGAAACCTCCTGCCATTCTGACATGGACACATTAATAATTACCCTTTGCTTGTGGCTTTTGAGCCAGTTATCTATCCACCTTGTAGTACTTTTGTCCAGCCCACATGTCTCCAATTTGTTTATGAGAATGTTGCCTAGATATATTATATCCCTAGCATTCCATTCATCCATCCAAGTAGTTACTTTGTCAAAGAAGGAGACTGGCTTTGTTTGACATGATTTGGTTGTTGGTTTGTTTTTGCGGGTTTTTTGTAAATCCATACTGGCTGCTTATGATCAGCCTTTCCTTGTCCAGATGGATGCAAATGACCTTCCTTAGGATATGCTCCAATAATGTCCCAGCTATTGAGGTGAGTCTAACTGGTCTGTAGTTCCCTGGGTGCTCCTTCTGGCCTTTAATAAAGAGGGGCACTATGTTGGCCTTTTTCTTGTCTTCTAGTACCTGACCCATGTCCCAAGATT
This sequence comes from Alligator mississippiensis, assembly GCF_030867095.1. Classification (NCBI taxonomy): domain Eukaryota; kingdom Metazoa; phylum Chordata; order Crocodylia; family Alligatoridae; genus Alligator; species Alligator mississippiensis. Next base: position 27,878,103 of record NC_081837.1, on the reverse strand, counting down.
TAATGAAGATCATTACTAGGGACTCTGAGATCTCCCCTGCCAGTTCCTTCAGGACCCTGGGATGAAGTTCATCCAGCCCTGCTGATGTGAATTCATTCAGACCAACTAAAGCTCCCTGACTGTCTCTCTTGCTATCTCCTTGCCCAGCTTGCCCCCTTCCTTACCAGATAATCCTTATTAAATGTCTGGCTGCAGCTTAATTTTTTTGTGAAGACTGAGGCAAAGTAGCTGTTGAGGAGCTCCACCTTCTTTGCATCTTTGGTTAGGAGTTCCCCTGGCTTGTTAACAGAGAACCCACAGCTTCCTTGGCCCTTCTTTTTTGGCCAGCATATTTATAGAACCTCTTCTTGTTGTCCTAAACCTCCTTTGCCAGGTGCAGTTTGTTTTTTTATCTTTGCCTCCCTGATTTTGTCTCTGCAGATTCTGGCTATTTCCTAAGGGTGCGTGTACACACCACAGGTTTTAATCTTAGTGAAATTAAGTAGGTTTATATAATTTAAACATGCTATATTGGAGCATTGTATCAGTGTTTGCACGCATTAGGTTTTTGAATGAATTAAGCCTGGTCCCTGGCTGGCACCACAGGAGAGTGGGACAGTTCAGCACTGCCTTACCATTTAGCGCCCCCCCCCCCCCCAATCCCATGCCCATTGCCCAGCCAGCAAACTGCACAAGGGAAAAAAAAAAGCTGAAGCAATTTGAAAGCAAAAGCAATTCAAAGGGGTGAACTACAAAAAAGTTACTTGTCTTTGAGTACCTTGGTGTTTTCATGCAACAAATCCATGGACGTGATCCTTTAATTCCCAGTGAGCCAAACGAAACTATGTCAAAGGAGTTTTAGTTTAATGAGCCATACAGACTTTTAAAGCATCTGGAAAACCCGCTTGTGCAAACAGTCACACAGTTACAGCGTAAGAAAGGGCAAATAATGCGGCATGTATAAAGGCCCCTAGTACATTACCTTGGTAACATGCCCATTCTTCCATTGCCTGTATGCTTTCCTCTTGAATTTGAGGTATTTTAGAAGCTCCTTGTGCAGCCACATTGGTCTCTTGCCATTCTTCTTGTGCTCCCATTGTGTCAGGGCGGTTTCTTGTTGAGTGAGTGACCAGGGCTAGCAAACAACACAGTTTGCAGAAGTTTGCTGGGAGTAAGAGGAGGAAGGGGAAGAGGAAGAGAAGCCAAGTACCAGATCCTACTCTGGGAAAGTGCGTGAGTCAAGGCTGCCTGTGTGCTTGGCTTGATGAGTGTTTCTTTGGTGGGCTGTGTGTTTGGGCATGCTCTGAGCATCTGGGAAAGCTGTTAGGTGGGTGCCTCTGTGTGATAAAAGCCCTAACAAGGGAGCAGAGCCAGTCCAGGTAGGCTGTCCCTGGAAACTGCTGAGGCAAGATCTCCAGAGCAAGGGGAATGCCAGATCTCTCCCAGCTGGCCCCAGGGCTACCTTGAGGAAGGCAAACAGAGTGCTGGTGCCCTACAGGGAAATGGTACCTGGGGTAAGGGGAAGCGCTGTTATGCAGATAGGCAGCCATTGTTTATGTCTGGACCCGGGGGTGGGGGGAGAGAGGTTATGTTTGCCAGAAAGCTTACTCCTAGGTGACAGTCTCTACTGGTGGCTTGGGAGTGGCTAAAAGGGAGGTGAGTGGAGCATCTGAGGGGCACCTAGGGGTTTAACCCATGGTGGAGTGCCAGGGGCAGGGCAGGGGGTTGCCACTGTTTAGAGCCCTGCTAGGGGCCTTGATTCAGGGATTACACCTGAGGGGGGAGAGCCAAGCCTAAGGAGAGAGAAAGAGAGATGGAAATCTAGCTTAGATAGGAGCTGGACAAGGGCCAGGGGCCTGGAGTGGAGGACACTGGGGCCAGGGGCAGGGCAGGGGTTGCCTTACTGCTGGGGGCATCACGGCCACCTCTGGAGCATGACCTGCTATAGCAAGCAAGCAGGAAGCCAGCAAACAGGGCAGTTTGTAAGCATTTTGGAAGTCAGTTTGCTGCCCTGCTCATTGAAGGTGAGTCTTTAATGTAAACTATTTCCTTAAATAAGAGTAACTAACCATATATTCAGCACAAGTAACTAAAACTCAGCAGTTAGACCAATACTTAAGCCCATTGTTTAACTAGAGTCCAGAGCAAGTACGGAGCTTACTTTAGTGAGCTGAAACAAGAAAGGAAGTTTACAAGAAGTGGAAACTTGCACAAACAACTGGGGAAGAGTATAAGAGTATTGCTGGGGCATGCATGGATGTGAAGGGTAACGAGAAGGGTTTCCACAAGTGTGTGTCAATAGCAACAGGAGGATCAGGGAAAGTGTGGGTCCCTTACTGAATGGGGAAGGCAACCTAGTGACAGATGATGCAGAAAAGGCTGAAGTACTCAATGCCTTTTCCACCTCGGCCTTCACAGACAAGGTCAGCTCCCTGACTACTGCATCTGGCAGCACAGTTTGGGGAAGAGGTGAGCAGCCAATGGTGGTGAAAGAACAGGTGAGGGACTATTTAGAAAAGCTGGACATGTACAAGTCCATGTGGCCAGATGGGATGTAACCTAGAGTGCTGAGAGTTGGCTGATGTGATGACAGAACTGCAGGTTATCATCTTTGAAAACACGTGGTGATCAGGAGAGGTCCTGGACAACTGGAAAAAGGCAAATATAGTGCCCAACTTTTAAGAAAGGAAAGAAGGATGATCCAAGGAACTACATACCAGTCAGCCATATTTTGGCCCCTGAAAAATCAGGCAAGCAGGCCCTCAAGGAATCCATGTCTAAGCACTTGGAGGAAAAGGTGATTAGGAACAGTCAGCGTAGATTCACCAAGGACAAGTCACACCTGACCAACCTGATTGCTTCCTGTGATGAGAAGATTGGCTTGGTGGATGCAGGGAGAACAGTAGATGTGATATACCTTGACTGTAGAAAGGCTTTTGATATGGTTTTCCATAAATGTTCTTGTCAGCAAGTTAATGAAATATAGGTTGGATGAATGGACTGTAAGGTAGATAGAATACTGGCTGGATTGTCAGGCTCAAAGGGTAGTAGTAATAGCTCCACGTCTAGTTGGCAGCCAGTATCAAGTGGAGTGCCCCAGGAGTCAGTTCTGGGGCCGGTTTTGTTCAATGTCTTCTTCATTAATGATCTGGAAGATGGGAAGGAGCACACCCTCAGCAAGTTTGTGGATGACACCAAACTGGGGAGAGTAGTAGATTCAGAGGGTGTGTTTACACGTGCATTTACTGAGGCACCAGTTTACTTGTGAGTAAACAGTGCTGGGCAGGTGTCTACACATGCAGGGAAGCAGTAGAAAATTTGCTGCCAATCTGCTCCCATGTCCTGTGGCCCGCAACAGACCCCTGCCACCACCTGGGGGAGCTTGAGGCTCAAGCTTCAGCTGGCAGTCATATTCAGAAGCCAGGCCCTCCCTGTTCCCTGGCCAGAAACTTCCCTGGCTAGGAGTAGCATGTGCAGTGCAGGGTCACCATGCAGCAGCTCTCTCAACACCACTTGTGCCTTCCCGTGCCAGGGCTGCTCCTGGCCCTGGCCCTGGCAATGATGACCAACTCCCTGCACTCCTTCTGGCTGCTGTGCGGGCCCTGCTGGCCTGCTGTGCTGATGGCCACCTGACGCATGACCATCTTGCTCCTCCTGGCTCCCCCACGCACAGTGACCACCTGCTGTGCACCATCCCAGGGCCACCACCATGCACCTGCCACCTTGACCTCATTCACATGGCTGGATCCCACCAGGAATGCTGAGCAAGGGCTCCAGGATGCCACCACTGGGACTTCCTCACCTTCCTGGGCCTCCAGCCCTACCACCTCTGGGCCCACTGGGTCAACCAGGACTGGTAGCACATTGTCCAGCACACCTGGGACAATAAGCAGTGGCTGAAAGCCTTCAGGATGATCTGGGCCACCTTCTGGGATCTCCTGGAGCAGCTCTGGCCACACCTGGAATGGCAGGACACCACCATGTGGCCACCCCTCCCTGCAGACACCCGGGTGGCCTTCATCCTTCTCATGATGGCTGTGCCTGCCAGCCTGCGGTACATTGGCCACCTGTTTGGTGTGGGTAAGGCTACTACCAGTGAGGCCATCCTGGAGGTGTGCAGCACTCTTCAGGACATGCTGGGGGATACTGCGTTCTGTGTGCATGATCCCCTGGTGGTGATAGCAGGGTTCCATGCCCTGGGATTTCCCCAGTGCATTGGGGGCCTGGATGGGACCCACATCCCTGTCACTTGCTTGCCCCATGGGGACTGCCCCTATTACAGCTGGAGGGTCTTTTACTCTGTGGTGCTCCAGGCCATTGTGGACCACTGTGGGGCCTTCATGCACATGGATGGCAGCTTGGCGGGCAGCGCCCACAATGCCCACATCTTCAGGAACTGCTTTCTACCAGGCCTGGTGGAGAGTGGGCACTTCATGCTGGGGGTGTCAGACCTGCAGTTAGGTTCCATGATGGTCTCACTCTTCCTCATTGGGAACCCCACGTATCCACTCCTGCTCTGGCTCATGTGGCCCTACATAGGCTACCTGGGCCCCCACCAGGCCCACGTTAACTGCTGCCTGGGCCAGACTCATGTCCTACTGGAGTGCACTTTCAGCTGTCTCAAGAGTCATTGGCACACCCTCACTGCATGCCTTGAGTTCAATGGGAACAACCTCCCCTAGGTCATCATTGCAGCCAGTGTGCGGCATAACATTTGTGAAGCCCAGGAGGAGCTCTTCCGTGGTGCCTAGGAGGAGGAGATGACACATGTGGAGGATACCTGGCAGTGAGAGCACCATCTGCAGCAGCAGCAACAGTGGTAGCCCCCTCCATCAAGGCCCCAGCAGAGCTGTGCACCCACCACCAGGGGCCAAGGCACTAGGTGCAGGACGTGCTGGCCAACCACTTCTTCCAGCATGTCCCACTCCATGATTCCAAGACTTTCCCTTAGAAGCTCCCAGTCCTCCTGGGCTCCTTTATCCTTCAACCTATCCTCCCATGACACCATGCCTATTAACTCCTTGAGCCAGATGAAATCCATCTTTTTGAAATCTAACATCCTAATTTTGCTGACCCCTTGATTCCCCTGTCTCAGGGTCATCTTCCTCTTCCTCTTGACATACCTGCAGAATCCTTTTTTGTTGACTTTTATGTCCCTTGCCAGCTGCATCTCCAATTGTGTCTTGGCTTTCCTAATTTTCTCCCTATATGCCTATGTGATACTCTTATACTCTTCCCTAGTACTATGACCAAAAAGTTTTCACTTTCTGTAGTATTCCTTTTTGTGTTTAAGCTCACTGAAGAAATTGTTGTCAAGCCAGGCCCGTCTCCTGTTGCACTTCCTATTTTTCTGTTGTATTGGGGAGCTTGCTCTTACGACCTTAAGAAGGCCTCTTTAAAGTACAACCAACTCTCAGTAGACTCCTTTCCTCCTTAGACTTGCCTCCCAGGTGATCCTGCCCAGAGATGTGGGTTTTCCAGAGAATTTTGAACTGGAACATTTTTTGGAATATTTTCCAATGCCCTAAATGGAGTGTGATCTGATTTAGCATGTTTACTTGACTTATATTTAGTTAACAAAACTAAAAAAAGTACCCCCATGTTAATTTTATGTCCCAATAACCAAAAGTATTTGAACTGAAATATTTGATTAGGAAAAAAAAATTAAATACAGCACATTTAATGGGGTTTAAATGTTATATTCAAAGCTTTATGTGGAAGGAAATTATTTTTATTAGAATACTGTAAAAATGTAAAGACAATACACAATAGTGTGTACTTCCCTTACATTCTTTGTTTAAATTTAAGAAAAAAATGAAGGCACTGAAAACTGTTAACACTAATTTTAGCACACCCAAAGAACTGTTTATGATATACCATGGTTGTCCACTCATCTACTTCATCAGAGTTTAACTCTCTTCCACTGAGGTCATTGCAGCACCTCCAGTTTCACTGTCACTATCTGCAGAATCACTTGCACTACTTATTAGTTCCATTTCAGAATCAGATTGAGGCAAACCTGATTCAGAACTACTTGAACCACATTCTCTTTTGCTAAAGGATGGTTTTACCAATGAGTCTATGGGCAAGGGCAACTTATCATCGCACTGCATCTTCTTCACTAATTGTGCTTTTGACTGATTCTCTAGAAGCAAGAAATTTTGAGAAATAGAAACAATCTTAGCGGTGCATTCATTTGTTAGTCTATTCCTCCTTTTTGTCTTGATTGAGCTGAAAGCCATCCAGTTCCATTCACAAGAAGCTGCTGTTGGTGGAATGCTTAGGATCTGTAGAGCAATCCTGGACAACAGTCGAGTGTTACAGTATCCCTTCCAACATGTGAGAGAAGACGTGTTCCTTGCTGCTCATCAAATGATGTCTTTGCTCCAAAGTTTTTCTTTTGCGTGGTACTGGCCAATATCTGTCGTCATGGTTATTTCGTTGATGCTGAGGACGTTCTTAGCTACTCCCATAATTGCATCAAGAGCAGCAGATAATGCATCTTCTGATAAATGCTGTCCTCTGTGTTGAGGATCCAAAAGGTTTGCTGCAAGATGAACTGGATGAGAGTAAAACTCAGATCTCTTAGTAAACCAGTGGCGGTGCACAGGGGTGCATGTGCACCCCTAAGAACACTGGTGCTCCCCCTGACAGGCTGCGCTTCTTGTCTAGGTGTTGGGCGGGGGGGCAGACAGGAGTGCTGGTGCCCCGCCCCCCCTAAGAGCACCGGACAGGGAGTGGGAGCACCTGATGAAGTGCTGTGGCCACTTCCCGGTCAGTATGATCAGCCGCAGGGCGGGGGGCCCTGCCCTGGTTGCTGACTGGTCACGGGGGGCAGGAGGAGGTGGTATGTATCGCCGCACCCCCCCCCCCCAAGGTTGCACCAGTCACCTATCTAATAAAGATGTGTTTTACTACTTCTTTGTCTTTGGATAGAGGTGAAGAAGGCAAAAGCTCCATTAGATTTTCATTCAGTTGTCCGAATATCTCTGGAATATTTGAAAGGCTTGGTGTATCTCCTTCAAGTTTTTTGATAGCCACTGAAACTGGTAGTAGCAAATTGAATGCTTCTTGAATTTTAACCCAGAACATATCATTGAGAATCTGCTTCCGAATGTTCATGGGAATAATCAGGGATACTGTGTTTATCTATTGGAGCACACTACAAACAAGTCTTTGTGAGTAACAAACTATGTAAACACTTTGTAGCCAGGTCCTATCGAGTTTCTCCTGGCAATCAAATGGCACTTTCCTTTCCCTGCTTCTCTTTCTGCAATTTCTTCAAAGTCTGGTTAGCACCATGATTATTGTTGAATACCTTCACAATCACCTTGTAGTTTGCCATTTTGCCTTCATTGTATTCGCACTTATTAAGTCCTTTGCCAGAAGATTTCAACCAATGAGTAAGACAGCTAAATACTATTAAATGAGGATACTTTGCCTTTAACATTTGCCATGCAGCTTTCATGTTACTCACATTTATCAGTTAGAAGGGCTTGTACCCTGGAGAGACCTGCACTTTCAATCTCTTCACTCAGTAATTTGGCTATGTATTCACCTGTATGATGAGAAGACTTGGGAACAATTGCTTTCAGGAATAGTTGTTCAGGTGTTGCTAACATAATGTTCAATAAAGGATTTCCTTGTATATCAGTCTACCCATCTGACATCAGTCAGTGATTCTGCTTGACCAATCCTTTAAATAACCATTGTTTGAAGTCTGTCATACTCTGTATCTAAGAGAGAATGTGATAAGTGATAGCGTGAGGGTAACTTACATGGTGTGTGAATTAGTTTGTAATGTTCCTTCCAGTATTCATTTTCCAGTTATGGAAAGGGGTGTACCGCTTGCAAATATAGCTCGAGCTAATGTCTCATCTGTATTTTTTGATCTTCTTTTGACATTTTGTCCACAAAGCTTGACAAAAAGCGTGACTGTCTTGAACAGCTACTCATGGTGGATCACATATCTAGTGACAGTGATCTTGAAAGTGCGGATCCTGCTGCTTCTTCCCCTAGACCTGGCAGCTCAACATTTTCCATTTTTTGCAAATCTGCTATTTCACTTAGGCTACCAAGTTCCTGCAACAAAAGGGGGAAAATATTTTTTTTAACCTATTCTAGCCTGGCCTCATCTGTCAGGAGAAGGCAAAACAGCAGGGAGTTTGCTTCCCGCCTCCTTGCCATAAAGAACCCTGCTGCTCAACTTGCTGCTCAGTTGCCCTGGGACGGCAGAGCCAAAGGGAAGTAGAGTCTGACTTCTGCCATCAGCCAGAGGACTAAGCTCATTCTGCAGGGTTGAAATTGTTAGCTATTTATCTATTATGTAATTAAAAAAATATATTCCTAAGCCTAAGTCCTTAAGGTGCTTAATGCAAGCAGAAATGCAGGATACAAATATTATTAAATAAATAATAGTCCAGAACTGCATTAACAACTTTTAAAATTATAATGTTTTAAAACAATATAGATGCTAGTCTATATTGTGTGTGTTGTTTTTAACAACTTAGTTTGTTTACTTGCATAGGATTCCTGAAGTAGACTTTTTCAGATGATGACGTTCCACCACTTTGTTCTATTAGCTTTCTGTATATGGCTTGTACTCTTTCAGGACAGTTTCTACATGTTATTAAATGTTTCTTCATTCTTGTTGTGTTGTTAGCATACCCCTGCCTGCAATATTTACATCTACCAACTTTCTTCCTCCCTTCAGTGGCTTGAACTTCACTATAACTTATGCCACATACTAGCTTTTTTCTGATTAAGCATTATTCTGAATACTTCAAATCAAAAGCACTAAAAATCTAACAGATTTTATGCAAACACTTCCAACTTCCCCAATTTAAGAAAAAAAATGAGATGCTCCTCTGTGTGTTTTCTGAACTGAAAGTGAAACAAATTAATTGCAGTTTTAGTTTTGGTTTTGCTTTCACTTGCAGTCTGAGATGAAATAAGAATTTTAGCTTTGGTTTTGATTTGACCTGCACAACCAATTAGGTGAATTCATAACTTGATTTTTGGTTCGGATTATGCTGTGAGTGTATTTACCCTCCTGCTTACAAATCAATAAAACATATAAGTACTCTCTCACACACTTCATAGGGAGAATCACCTAAAAAACATTAATTACAACTTTGAAACTCCCAAGCTTGCCTGATATTGTATTGGTATCCAACATTGTTACTAATGAATTTTATGAAACAATGAATTTTTAGAAATGGAAAATTTCCCATGGAAAAATTAAGTACCGGAAAATTTTCAGCGGAAAATTTTGTCCCACATCTCTGCTCCTGCCTACCAGTTCCTCGAGTTTTCTAAAGCCTTCTCTTCTGAAGTCCAGTGCCTTTATTCCTTCCTTCAGGATCTCGTTGTCACTGTAACCCAAGTTGCCTTCTGTTTTCAGACATTTAACCATTTTTGCCCTGTTTGTGAGCGGCAAATCAAGAAGAACTTCCTCCCTAGTTGGCCTCTCTACCATTTGTATCAAGAAGTTATTCTTGATGCACTCCATAAATTTACTGGACTGCTTTGTGCACTGCTATGTCTCCCTCATAGCAGATATCCTGATACCTAAAGTCCCTCATGAGAGCCAGGTCCTGTGATCTGGGAAGTCTGTTTCTTCTAGGAAAAACTGTCATGGTAAAGACCCTGCTTTGTGACACACCGCTCCCTGATGGCTCTGAGGAGGTGGATTCACTTTGCCCAGTGCTGGAGGGTTACTCCAGCATTTTGTTTCCTGCCTGCCCACCCTCTCGCATCATTTGCTCAATGCTTTCCCACGGCATTAGTGTATGGACTGTCATGTCTTGTACCCAGTCTCAGCAGAAGAGTGCACCGTGGCAGAAGTGTTGAATCATTCCTTGTAGCTGATTCTGAGTTAAGGGAGTGCAGGGAATTGGGCCCACCAGAAGGACTTTACTGTCTGCTGTTTGGATTGCTGGCATTGCAGACAATCAAGTGAAATTTGTGAGGATGTCATAGATGTGGCGCACCAGGAAACACCAGAGTGCACAGAAGGATGCAGATGTAGATGGTCCTAAGTGGCTCACATAGCCCACTCTGAATGTTTTTTCCTGCCCATGAGTGCATGTAAGGGAGCAAGGTAGCAGAGCAATTAAGGTATTCTGCTATGGATCAGGAGACGTGAGTATGAACCTCACTCCAGACTCCTGCTGAAAGCTGTCCCTGGTTGAACCAGCTGTGAATGGATACCTCTCTCTGTTCAGGCTGGGGACTCAAAGGTTGCTAGATGTGATGCTACTTGTCTCTCTCTTGTGAGCCATTAGTTGAGGCACACCAGTTTCTGTATCATGGTCCTTAACAATCTAGGCTTGGGTGGATCTTTGACCTTGACCTTTGCTGCCAGGAATGCTTCATGCCTGCTTGTAGCCCAGAATCCAAGCAAGGGAAAAATGCAATGGAGATCTGCTCTGCCTCTGAAAGCACCTGCTAGCAGCTGTACACCTCCGCCCCACCCCCAGCTGTTTAAAACTTCAAGTGTAGCAGGAAGCTGGAGCCATGAAAATGACCAGGACCTGCCTACTGACCTGCTGATGGGACTGACATCTCACCTGCTAGGTCCCAGACACTACCTCTGGCCCTTGTACAGACCACCACAGCCTGCGTACCATCTCTAGATGCCTCACACAACCTCCAATCTCTAACTTTTCCATCTCCAGTCCTATTTCCTAATGCTTGTGAGCAGCCAATCACCCTTACCTCTGCTTCATCCATCCATCCATCCATCCATCCATCCATCTGCCTACCTGTTCTGAGTATTGCACTGTGCTTTCTGAGCCCTGGGGCTAAGCAAAGTTTCAAATCTCCTTCTTGTAGGGAATTCCACCATTTACTATTTGCTTTGCCCCAAGCTTATATAAATGATTTTGAAATAACCAATCTTTTCATCGTGTGGAATACTGTGAACCCTTTGATTTGAAAAATGCAAAGTGCCTTGTTTGGAGTCAGTTCAGCTTCACTCTGCCTCTCCCTAGGGTGGCACATTTTGTAATGGGAGTCTGATTTCCCCCATTCCACTTTATGGGCACAGATCCCTGGCTGGACTACAGCTCCTATGATGCATCATGAGACTTCTATTATATAACACACCTTGTTCTGTGTTGTATTACCATAGATGCACTTCTCTAGGGAGTCCCAACCAGAAGAAGATGGAGGTGGTGATTGGGGCAGTGCTATCACTGGAGCCAACACTCCATCAGAAAAGAAAGAAATCTTATGTTTTACTTTGTTACAGACTATTCTAATTCAAATTGAACTGACCAGGCTAATTAGAACACAAACCAGCACATGTATAGACAACCTAAAAGCCCATGCTACTGTCCCCTATGAACACTGCCCTTCTGTGTCAGTACTGTCCCTGGAGAGGTAAGTGGCCTTGAAGCCATCTCAGGAAAGGACTATATCCTTCCACTGAACCTTGTCTTTTAGCTGCTAGCCACATTGCCAAGCTGATTCAACTCTTCTCCATCTTTGAAGGTCTCAGACCCTCTTGATCAGCACTGATGCCAGCTACCATCATCTCTGACCATCCTGGATTACTGACAAAGAGAAACCTTCACACCAGGCACATTCATGGCTATATAGACCTGTCTCACCTCCTTCAGGCCCAGGCCAAGGACAGAGACTTTCCCTCAACAAGATAGTCTATTCCTGACCATTTTTCCCGTCTTAAGAGTAGTTCTCCAGGAACTGCTCTAATTAAAATGTCCCCCATCCCCAAGCAAGTGTATAGGCAGCCTTAGAGACACTGAGTCAGGCTCATGGAACATTTTCAGGGAGAGCCTCAGGGATTTGAACTGGATACAGCTGATCTATCTGCTTGTGATGTCAGAAGGTATTTGTCAGATGTCCTAGATGCAACCTGTCTCTCAGCATTACAAAGGGGCATAGACAGAAATCTCTACATGCCATCTAAGATTGTCCTGAGGGTCTTGTATATGTTGGTTTGGGTTGGTCTGCAGGTGGGTTTGTGCAAGGCCGTGAAGATGACTGCTCACCCAGAACATCACACCCCGTCTGTGAGTGGACTGATTAGCTTTGTGTCCATCAAGAAGGTGGGTCAGTGAGTGGGCTGAAGAACTTCCCTGCCACCATGGGACACAAGATGCCTGGAAAACTGCTTTCATTCTCCCTGGGCCTCACTTCTTGGATCTCACCCTGATTGGCAATTCCCCTCAGAATAGTTACTGGACAGTGTCAGTAACCCTAGCAGTAAGCCCAGCTTGGAATAATTACAGGTTACCCTCACTCTATGTGGGTTCTGTATGTGCAAATTCACTCTTATGCGATGACCCTTTTGTGGCAGTCAAGTGGCAAGGCTGGAAGGCCGGGCTGTGGCCAGCAGCCCGAAATGGCGGGTGGGTACTTTTTGACCGACGGAGAGAAACTAGGCACCAAAGCGTATTGGTTGAACAAATAGATTGCTTTACTTACACTGCTGATGGTCACAGTGCAGGACGAAAACTGACTTGGATTACAGTTGCAAACAGGTACAGGGTTCATTAGGTCGGTCTGCAGAGGTTTTCGGGCAGAAGTATTCGGGCCGGCAGTCGTTGGTTTACGTCTAAATTTTGGGTCAGTGACAGGGAGTTGTTCTTGGTAGGTGATCAGTCCACCAAGTTGCCTCTGAGGTGTTCTCTGAGGTCTCCGATTTGCTAGGTCGGATGCTCAGAGGAGTTCTCCTTAAAGTTTCTCTTTCACGTGTTTAGAGTTCTCCTTACTTTCCCACGTGCTCAGAGCTCTCCAACTTGGGCGGAAACTGCTCTTAACTTTTATATGGCTAGCAAGCCAATCGCTAGTCGCCACGTAGGAATAATTTAAACTGGCCAATAATAATGTGAATTTGCATATGAGTGGCGGGAACTTTTTTCTAAACTGTAATTTTCCACTATTGTAGCATTTGGTTACTGGGTTCAGGCATAGCGGAATTTTCCTCCATGACCTAGTTACTGCCACCAGAATGATTGACAGCAAAACTATGCCATATGTATGGAACCCATGGAGTTTTCCTCTGTGCTATGTCATTTCTCCTCTGGGCTATACCAATTCTCCTCTGTGCTATAGGCATCTAATTAATGGGTTCTGACACCTTTTTATACCAAAAATTCATTATATGCGAAGTAAATTCACTCTTCTGCGATTGGTGTGGGGGAAGCCCCAGGTCAGCTACTTTGTGTAGTGCACTGTGGGAGTGACGTGCACCAAAATATAGTCTCCTATGTGGATCTGTGCTCCTCACTTGTTGTCTGCGACACGTGTTTCTGTAGTTGCCATCCCCCGTTATGATAGTGCCCTGTGCTTGTGTGCGCTGTCTGCTGTTAGTGAGTACTAAAGTTGTCTTGTAAAAGTGGGAGAAATGGGTCTGGGGGTCAGTACAGTCAAGGTCTTGGAATGTACCTTATTTGTTACATTGTAAAGTGGGTCCCCTTTAAGCAAATTCAAGTTATGCACCATTTTCCAGGAACACATGTACAGCATAAGCAAGGGAACCTGTACCTGGGCATACATACCTGCTGTGGCTCTCTGACAAGCTTTGCCCCAACTACTTAACCAGCTGACTTCCTGACTGGGTGAGCTCAGTCTCCACATTTAGCCTCAGGTGTGGCAGCAGCCTCCAGGCCAGCTAACAGTTCTGACCCCTGTCTGCTTTGGCAAGCCTCCTGGTTCCAGAAAGTGCTCTGGCTTTCCTGGTTCATAACCCTGGTTTTGGCTCTGTTCCTAGATTCCCCTTTCACCATGGATCTATTTCCTGGTTTTGTGACCCTGCTTGACTCTGTTCTCAGACTTCAACCTGTGAATTATGCCTTGGACTTGGTATCTGTTTCCCGGACCCTGATCCTAACCTGTGCTGTGCACTCTGCCCCTGGATTTCCCTCTGGATTTGGAATGTGGCTAAGGAACTCTGACCCAGCCTCTGACCCAGCAGGCTTCCCTCCACAGCCTAACAATTAGGTTGGCCTGCCTACAACCAAGGCCCCTACAGCAAGCAGGAGCTGTGGGCTAGGTCAGCAATGGCACAGTGCAAATAGGTACCAATTGCCAAGTGGGGTGAGTGCACAGACAGCAGACATTTCAGTACAAGTAAGTGTCTGGAGCACATGACCCACCCATAGCAAGTCAGGACTCTGGGCACAACTTTGCAATGAGTTGGGAGCAGTGCGCAAGTGGGGTGATTGCCCCGAGTATCGAAGCAAAGGGGTGCCAACAGGCGCTGCCCAGCTGGAACAGGGCATGGGATGGAGCTGCCAGTGGCTCATTTGAGGGCGGCGCAGAGATAGGGGAAGTGTGGCTCCTGCCGCTGCATGCACTCCTGAGCAAGCATCGGGTGGGGGGCAGGTGCCCCCCAGATCTTTGTGCAGGGCGAGGGTAGGCTGCCACTGCAAGCTTTGCCCTGGGTGCCAAACTTCCTTGTCACGGTAGTGGTTGGGGGTTGGAACATCATCTGAGTGTGAAGAGGGAAGACTGGCTTGGTGATCAGGGCAATAGCCTATGGGACTTGGAAGAAATTAATTCAAGTTCCTGCTTTACTACAGATTCCCTGCATAACGGCCTCCTCAAGCACTCTGGAAACAGGATAATCAAATCTGCATGTCAGCACAGTTGGGTTAATTAGGCAGAGGCAGGTTAATTGTCACTGTTGGCAGTACTAATTAGCTTGCCTAAAGAGTTGTGTGGACATGGGTACACTGTTTCCAAAAAGGAGCCTGTACAGAAGGGCACTGTGTGCCAAAGGACAGAGCTGTCAGGCAGGGTACATTAGCCTTACCCTCAACCCTGTGTCTCTACAAGATTGAAATATGCCACCCCCACCCCACTACCGGCCGCTGTCCTAGGTAGGACACTGTGAGGGTGAATATAGCAAGCAGCATAATGGGGAAATGGAAATGAGAGCCTTTTATAGGTTGATGTAACAAAGGCAGGGTAGATCAGCATCGTTACTGACAAACTAAACAAGCAATCTACATACAGCATAAGCTTTTATGACGGATCTAATTGTGAAGTGAACTTGGGTTCACAAAAGCTTGTGCTCTCTCTCTATATAACATAGTTAGTCTGTAAACGTATATATCCACCCTGCCTTCTGACTGACATCAGATGAACACAGCTAGCTACCTCTCTCTACTCATTGGTGTGACAGCCATGGTGACATGGTACAGGTGAGGCTGCCCAACAGTGTCCATTCTCCCCCAGCTACAGAGCACTAACAATTTTTCAATGCTGATAGTTTGGAAAGTGGGGGCAGAACCCAACTGGGCCTGAGGAAAAGCACAGCAAAAAAATAAAGACACAAGAAATACAATTTCCCATGTGACTTTTTAAAAAAAGTTAAGTTCTATCTATCTTCTGAAGCTGGATTGGCTGGAAGCTGAAATTTGCCATTTGGCAGGAGACCTTACTGAGGAAAAGAGCCTTTAAGTACCCTGGGAGAAAATGCTTTGTATTTGCCCGAAGTTAAACCTTTGGAAGCTGTGCAAGGACCATATGCAGTAGAGGGTTTAGTCTACTTACAAGTGCCCTACAAGGACAGGAGTAGTGGATGAGCTTAGTTGTGGAAGTGCTTTTCACCCTTTAGAAACAGATAATGGCACCCTTGCTAGGCCTGTGATTATTGCACACAGGAGCCCACAGCACTTTGAAGACCTGGCCATTCACTTATTGACAAAAAGAGCTAAATAGGAGATTTTCATATGCTGTTCGTTTTCATTTCTCCTGAATCACATTCTTTACTAAGTGGAAGCACCATGCTTCTGGGCTCTGGTACAGAAAGCTCCAGGGGATGTCTCCTTCCATTTCCAGTAACCCAAGAGAACAGCTGTGCTGCCAACGTTATGATTTTCCTTCCAATCTCGCGATGGTTGGGTTGGTTACCAGTGCTCCAGCCAGCATTTGGGGCATGTAGGAAAATATTCTTAAACAACTCCCAGTTGCCATTCATGTTTTTCTGTTTAAATTTTTCCTCTCCATCCATTTTGCTCATAATTGTTCTCAGATTTGGGAAACTGGCTCTTTTAGAGATTCAATGAAATGTCACTGGTCAAGAATATTCTGCTTGTGCACAGTGAATGTAAGCAAGTTGCAGTCACTTCTGCCTAAGGGAACGACTATGTTCATTTTGTGTCAACACAAGGTCTAATCCAGAAACATTCTAAGCTGGATGTAGGATGATTTATATTAAAATATTATTAGTTGTAATTTCTAGAAATTCCAAAGATGTTTCACCTGTAGCAGCATGAGGCATCCAGCACCCACATACCAGATCAAAATACCCAGAGATAAGGTTCTCTCTACATAGCTATTATAAAGTGCTGCTTCTCCTACCCTCTAGTCAGATTTAAGAATCTATCAGAGATCACCTCTTTAGAGCCCTAGCCTTGCTTTCTGAGGCAGAACACTGATCCATGAGCATGCACATCTGAGCTTTCAGTGACACTCAGACAGCTCCCTAAGCTTGTGGGTGCACGAAATCTCAAGTTTTCTCTTAAACAGTAAAGTTTAAGACAAAAGTTTTTATTAAGTTTCAAGTTCTGCATTACTTTGGACTAGGGTAAACCTAAAGGAAGACGTGCTCTACTCCTGATGAGAGAGCAGCTATGCAGCCCCAGGACATACTCTGCAGGCTGCAATCAGAGAGCAACAGTGCCGTAGCAGGTAGGGGCATCCAGGAAGTGGATCACGGCTCTGCCCTAGCTCCAACCTGGCTCCAGCCCTGAGCTGTCACCATTGCAAGACCCTGGGTCTCCCCAGCCCTGGAGCATCTCCCCGCCCAGTTGCACACTATGCCTGAGCCATTTCCTGACAGTCTCCATGGAGACCCTGGGAGTGTGTGGGTCTGGGGCCGGAGCCAGGGCTGGGGAAGAACCCTATTTCTACGGCCTCACACTGTCACAGCATTGCAGTGTCACAGCGCTGACACGGTCCCACCGCTCCCAAGGTCTCCATGGATATGGCCAGGAGCCACATAGGCAGCAGCTGGTAGGAATGGAGTCCAGTTGGATATGTCACTTTGCCCACCCCTGGATTAGAAGTAGGCTGGCTGTAGGTGCAGAGGTGGAGTTGAGGATTTGGTAGGCTGCAGGCCTCTAATGAAAGTGAAGGTGGACTCCATGGCTGTGCAAAGAGTTAGGACAAAGATGGGCTATGGAGTTGTAGGGACAGAAAGAAATGAGTCATGAAGCTGTGTGGAAGCTAAAGGGTTGAGACCCATTGATGGAGTCCATCCCTCTGCTGTGAAGCACAGTGCGTATACCGTCCTGAACCATCTTTGACAAGTGATTGTCTAATCTGTTCTAATAAAATACTCCCACGAAACATTCCACAATCTCCCTGGGTAATCTATTTCAGTGATTCCCTGTCCTTATAGTTAAATATTTTTCCTGATATCTACCCTAAATCAATCATTGTCTTCTTTATACATATTGGAAGACTGTTAACTTGTCTCATATTAATTGGTCTCTTTTTGAGAAGAAGCAAACACAATTTCTTCCCCCTTTCTGGGGAGATTGCTTTCCAGCCATCCTGCTACTTCCATTCTTGCTGCTTTCCTTTGGATCCTCTCCAGCTTGTTTAAGCTTGGTGCCACAAACTCAGCACAGCAATCCAGCAAAGGCCTCACTAGCACTTAGCAGAGCAAAACAATTATGTCCTATTTCTTGCATATCACATTCCCATTAGATTTATTAAAACCAATATATATTATATTGACTGCTTCCTCCCAATCCATTAGACTAATTATCCTGTCAAGGGAAAACATAAGGTTAGTCCAACAGGATTTGTTCTTACAAATCCACATGGGATGTCTCTTACTAACCTGCCATCCTTCTAGGTTGCTTCCAAATGGATTATTTAATAATTTGTTCCAGTATCTTTCTAGGTATCAGAGGTAGGTTGACTGGTCTGTAATTCCCCAGGTCCTCCTTTTTCTCTATTTTTACAGATCAGTAATATGTTTGCCTTTCTCTAGTCCTCCAAGGCCTCTCTTATCCTCCAAGATAATCATTAATGGTTCAGGGATCACTTCAGCCACTTCCTTAAGTACTTGTAGGTATACTACTAGGCCCTACCAAACTTTAACTTTTCTTGTGAAGATTGAAGTAAAAAAGAAATTGATTACTTCAGCCTGCTTTGTGTCCTCTGGTATTAGGAGCTCTGTGGGGCTCAGACAGACCAGCCTCTCTTTGAAAAGAGAAAGACCTCACTAAAAAGCAGGAGGGGAGCCCAGCAAGGGCAGCAGATACAAAAGTACAACCAACAAGACCCCAAAACAGTTATCTAGAATCCTCTAGTCTGGCAGACAGACAGTCAAAAAGAGTGCCTTCCTCTCGGTCCCAGCTCCCATGGCTAATAAAGGCCCTTTGCTGCCTGACTCTGACTAGGACCCACGCTGAGCTCAGTCCCTGGCATGCCCCAGGAAGATCCAAAGTCCTGCTACTCCTCACTCCCCTGCATCCCCCAGTCATTGGTTCACCAGGTTTTGGTTCATCAGGCCGTGTTTCCTGTGCTTCTGCACCATCTGTTTACCAAGGCACAGAGAAAATGAGCCCTGCCATTGTAGAAATGACTTAGAGTGGGCAGCCCCACATGTATGCTCAGGGGCTGGACCCAGCCAGACAAGACCTGGGCTCCTGTCAGCAAGCTGGGGGAGTTGGTATGTTATGAGCTGGCTTCCATTTTTTATTTTTTTCCTGGACCAAATGACAAACTGGCTGCTGAGACAAGGCCCAGAGTCCCCACATACAAACCCATCTGGGTTTCAAATCGGGTCGGGGAACACCGCTACCAGCCATGATGCGGGGCCTTTTCTTCACATCCTGAAGCAGAACAGATCCTTGGGGAGCAGAGCTGTGAGGAAAAAGCCAGCCCACCCCTTGCCTTTGGTGGTTTTCTGACCCCCACTCATGAGTGCAGTAGCACCTATCCGATCCCAGACCTACAGTCACAGCTGTGCCTTGGCCTCAGCCTGTCAAGTCACTTTGCTTCCTGCTGCATTTCCCTAGGGTTAATGTAGGGGTAGGCAAAATATGGCCTGTGGGCTGGATTTGGCCCACCCAGGGATTTTATTTGGCCCATGACAGGTCCCTTGGCTACACCTGGGACAAATGCAGAGGGAAGCCTTGGCTGTGGTGCCTGTAGCTGGTTCTGCTGTCCCTGGCACATAGTGGGGCTGGGGTGGTGTGGCATCTGGACTCATCCTGGAAGCCCTGGCAGTGACAGCTCCTTCCAGCTGCCACTGCTAGTCTCTGCTGCCACTGTTGGACCCAGTCCCACTGCCTGGGCACTCTAGCCTGTCCACCCCACGCCCCCACTGGGGTACCAGATGGAGCAGGTGGGCAGGTTCTCCCATGGAGACTGGCCCAGGTCCCTCGCAGGCAGAGCACGCTCAGCTGGGCAGATGGGATCGGGCCACAGGTGGGCGGGCAAACAGGAAGCAGCACCCAGGAGCAGAATGGGTGAGCAGGGCTGGGGCAGGGCCTGGGAATGCAGGGCAGTCACAGTGTGGGGTTGTGCTGGGAGCAGATCGCAGCTCTGCTGCATCCATATAACTGCAAAAGCCATGACAGGTATAAGCAAAACAGGCCTAGGGGCAGCAAAATTCCAGAGAGCTTATTTCTGTACTTCAGTGCCCATACATCACACCAGGGCTGGCATGGGGTCTGTGAAAAGAAGGCGCTGATGAAGATGACTAGGCAAAGTAGGGGATGTGCTGATGCAGTGCAGCATGGTTCAGTGTCCTTAACCACTCTTCTCATGATCTAGGGAAGAGTATCTTCATGAACTTTACAGTGCTACAAAACTAGGAGGAGTTGCCAGTTTCAGTGAGAACAGTGGCATAATGCTAAAGGAACTGAAAAATGTATGGCCATTGGCAGGAAATAGGTCCAAAAGACTCAGTATAGGAACCAACAGTTCATCCCTAGGGGAGGTCTAGACAGTCAGTGGGGCAGATACCTGGATAGCAGAGAAACTCAGAGCAGTGCAAGGTTGATGGGTCAGATGCACCCAGGACAGAAGTCTCATATCTCTGAGCAAAGAGGCGTATAATTAACATCTCCGTACAAAACTGATGTAAGTTGCAACACTATAAATGTGTCCTCTGTCAAGGCTATTAGAGGCTTAGCAGGACTGAAAGAAGTGGAATGTATGACTATCTAATAGGGGTCTGTGGAAGGAGGACTCTCTGGAGAGTGTAAAGCCTACACAGTGGGGCCTTCTTATGGGATTCTGGAACAGGAATAAACCTCCAACAACGCTAGAGAGAATTCATAGGGCTTATAGGAAATGGTTACTTTTCTCTAAAATTATGTAGACCCAGGAAGGACTGGAGTTCTGTGCACCAAGTGTGTGTACATATACTGAGCTGGGTGAGGAGTTGGCAAGCTGGGGATATATCAGCATGCATAGTGCTGGGAAGGTACCTGTCACCCTACAACTACAGGTCTGCTCTGCTCCTTTCCTCTGCTCTGTAGGTGCCATGCTTTTATAGAATGTGCTGTATGAGATTATGATTGTCTGGCTGCTTAGAGAAGAAGCAGGTGCTTGTACAGAAGCTCTTTGTGAGTAGCTGTGGCTACAGCTCTAACAGCATTCCACCCACAAGCCCTGGGAGATTAGTGATGCGGCTGCAGGGCCAGTCTGCACCTGCAGGCAAGGGCTGGAAAGTGGGGGAGGAGGAGGGAGCGGCAGGCCCCCACAGAGCTGCAGCATGGCCAGCTGGAACGCCTGCATGGGGCAGCATGTTTGGATCTCTTTGGACACTGTCCTTATCCCAGCTGCTATGTCAGCTGTCTAGGAAGACAGCTCAGCTGCTGGGTCCCACAAGCTAAGCACCATCCCAGCACAGGAGCTGGGGGTGGCTGGGCGAATGCAAAAAGACCTTATATGCATATGTGGATATTACCTGACCGGGGAAATACCATGATCATGAAGACGGTTTTCCTAGTCACACCCAGGGATACCCCAGAGGTGACCCGAGCAGGGTGTGGAGCCTGGGGCAAATCAGCCCATGCGGGGCCCCACCCCCACTCTGATTCTGGACCCGAAGAAGTTGCCGCTGCTGTTGGTGGCAGTAGTGGTGAGGGTGGGGGTGGCAAGAGGCTGGATGTGGAACCACTGCTTCACCCAGCTCTGCACCGCTGCTGCTCCACCCAGCTCTGCAGGGCCTGCCAAAGCTTGGGGCCTGGGGTGATCACCAGGTTGCCCGCCCTGCCTCAGGATGGCCCTGGGTTAACTGCTTTTCTGGCACAAAGTAGTACCTGCAGAGGTAATGTATACTGAACTTCCCACTTACTGCTCAAGTGGGAATATCTTGGCACTATGCCCACTTTATGGAACTGGGAGACTCCTCCCTAGCTTGCTTCTGTGGCTGTCGGCTGAGGGCAAGTGAAACTTTGGGGGCATCCAAACTCTAAGCCTCCGGGCTTGGGCCTGAACATAGGATGTCTGCGAAAGGATTTGTAAACATCTGCAGCCTCGGGTGGGGTGGAAGATGTATGCTGGTAGAGCCACTTATGGTTCTTGACTGATTCACAGATTTGGAATTGATTTGGCTGATTTAGCTTTGAACATGAAAAATTATCTTTAAAAGAAAAAGAAAAAAAGTCTCTACTCTAGACCCCAATAAGAGCGGTTGCGGTTTGATTCTAAGTGGTAACTGTTAGCCTGTGCTGAGGGGGCTAGGGGTTAGCAGCCTCTCCCTCCTTGCCTACCTGGACACCATATCCCTTCCCTTTAGTCATGAATCTGAGTAGCTTCTAGGACTCATCAGGGAAAGTGCTACAGAGGCTGGTAGATGAAATGCCTCTGGCTTCTGAAGTCATGGTGGCTCCACTTCCTGTTCTCCCAGACCCACTGTTAGTTCCTTGGGGTGACGTACCACAGCTCTGGGCTGCCATCCCAATTACAAAGGGAAAGGGAGGTTCGGGGAACTCAGATTTCTGGCCTGCGGAGTCTCTTCCCTTGGGGAAGAAGTGGAATCCCCTGAACTACTTGTGTTAGGTGGAGATAAGACAGGCAGAAGGGACCCCCCTGCCTTGAGGCAGGCCCTTTGCTAATGCTGAGCCCAGGCTGGAAGCCAGAATACACCCAGATGAGGTCCTTTAATCTCCAGTGAGAAGGGAGTGGACAGAGGGTGCTAAGCCCACCCCACAGCCCTGGAGCCAATGGGACCATCTTCTCTTGGTGTAGGGATACATCTGGGTTATGATCCTATTCTCAGACTGCTGCCCATAGCAGCCTAATAGAGACCCTTGGATGGGTGTGAGAGGGAAGTGTAGGAACATACAGGCTGTCTTTGGCAAGGCTGCAAGGACTGCACAGGCCTGACTGCTAGCTGATGCCCACTGGTGTGAAGAGCTGTCCTGGGAAGCTGTCTGCATTGAAGTAGAGCTCCTCTCCATTCCTGGCCCATGGGTCCACTCCCCTATTCCAGGGGGCTCTGCCCTCACTTTTCCTGCCTAGGTCTTTGTTCAGTTTTCCTTGGGTTTGCTTGATCCCATAGTAGGGCTGTGGGAAATTTCGCCAGGTGTTTCGTTTCAACGCTGTTTTGACTTGTTTTGAGCTCGAAACAGCAACATCGAAATGAAACGAAAGGCTTCGAAACAGTTGCAAAACAAAATGATTGCACTCGAAACATTTCAAAAGTTTTGAAACATTTTGAGTTTTGAAGCTGGGCTTGCTTGCAGCTAAAGAGAAACTAAGGAGAGGGAGGGGGAAGAGGGGAAAAGGATTGCTCTCAAATTGACTGTGTAGCTGTCCAGTGATTGCAGTCCTTCCCTGAGGTCCCTTCCAATCCTAGTGCTCTGGGGGAGGGACGGAAAAACCGCATAAAAAGCACTGTTTGAACTGAGCTTTCTCTGTGCCTTGGGGTCAGTTTACTGAGCTGTATCTTCCAGAAGCTCAGCAGCATCAGACAAAGGCTATCACTTCCTATTTGCTAGCCTGTTATTAGCAAGTGGGATCCAATCCCTTTTGCTTTCCTAATAACCTTTTATTATTATATTAATTCCTTTCAATGTATTTCTCCCCCAATATCCTCTTTTTGTTTTTGTTAGTCTATTTTGATTCTTTTCCCCCAGAAAAAAAAATCTGTGCTTTCTCTCACAGTGTGCATTTCATTCACTGTGTAGGGAAGCACAGCATATATTGAATATTATAATATAAAAGTTATACACGAACACATACATATATTTATATATTTTATTTACTACATAAATACACACATGCATTACATAAATACATACATACAATTATCTACATATATTACATAAATACATATTATATTACAGCAAAACACAGAGATTTTCCAGTACCCCAACACACTATGAAACACACAAGAAAGTGTTGGAAAGGTAGCTGGCAAGCTCTGAAAGGAGGCATGGAAGAGGGGATAGAGGGATAGTTGTAAGTTCCTCCCTCCCCCCACCTCGGCCCAAACTGAGACACAGCCTTTCCTACAACTAGCAGGCATGAGGCTTCTGGTTCTACTCGCAGCAAGGAGAGGGGAGCAGTACCACTGCCTGAGTCTGCATCCCTTCCAAGATCACCAGCCGTAACCCCCCACCCACCACCACCATAACAAGCAGCACCAGCACCAGCATGATAGTCTTCTCCACCCCCTTTTCACTTCCCATGCTGAGCCTTCCAGTGCCAGAGGAAGAGCTGGAGCTGAGTGCCATAGCAAGGGAAATTCTGAGGGAGGGGGAATCATTTGAGTTTGTGCTCCACACCTCTCAAGTTTCCCCTAGAGCCAGGTCTCCTTCCCCAGAAGGCACTTAAGAAAAGGCTAAGGTAGAGATTGTGGAGGCAAGTGGCTCAGTGGTTCATCTGAGTCTGCTCCTCCTGTTGCTGTGCCTGCTGAGGAGGGGGAAAAGGCAGCATCCGCATATGCACCCACACCCCAGAAGCGAGGGAGTAGTGTGATCTGGGATCATTTTGAGCTGGCAGATAATCCTATATATGCTATCTGCCTGCACTGCTGAGCCCAAACCAGCAGGGGCAAGAGAACAAAACACGTGAGCACCACAGGGATGCTGATGTATCTCTGCAGGCACCACACCCTTGCCCTTGCTCCTCCTCAGCCTGTCACCAGTGGGAGCGTGCCCAAAAAAAAGTCTCCCTCTTACTCCAAAGCCCCTGTCCCCCCATAGCAGAGGCAGCCCACCCTGCAATAGTAGGGGAAAGGCAGACAGAAGGTAGGGGGGGTGTTGCAAAGGTGAGCAAGATAGCCAGCCCTTCTCCTTAGTTGAGTGGCCAGGGTCCAGGTGGCTCATGGCACTTATGGACCCATCATACCAAGCAAGTGCCTGCATGCACCACCTTCAGCAGGATGGTGGTGACCTCCCTGCATGAGGCATGCAGGGAGTACTTGAGGGAGGAGCTGTGCAAGGCAGGTCTGCAGGTGGCCTCACACTTCACCTCAGACATCTGGAGCAGCTCGGGTGGAGATCATGCATACCTTTCCCTCACAGGGCACTGGTATGACCAGTCAGGCCATTGGTGGGCTCTCTTTCAAGCTGAGGTGATAGATAAGTTCCACATGGCAACCAAGATCATGGGGGCCATGAACCACTTAGTGCAGGTGTGGCTTGTTAGGCAGGGCAAGTGCACCCATGGGTTTGTGGTCACCAGCAATGGGGCCAATATGGTCAAGGTGGTGCATGATGCCAACTTTGTTGGCATCTGCTGTGTCGCGTAAAAGTTCTACCTCATTGTCAGGGACACCTTGGAGGGGGACAGGGCTGCTGGTGACAGTGCCAGCACCACCAGCAAGCTCATTTCCAAATACGGGAAGGTGGCAGGGTACTTCCACTGGAGCATCAAAAGGGGCAAGATTCTGTGGGAGAAACAGGCGGAGTTGAACATCCCGCAGCACAAAATCATGCAGGATGTGGAGACTCGGTGGAACTCCATTTACCTGATGCTTGAGAGGCTGGTGGAGCAACAGAAGGCCATCCATGAGATGGCCTTTCTAAGGGAGATTGGGATCAGCAGCCCCCTTAACAGAACTGAGTGGAATACTATCTCCTAAATCCTTGTGGTCCTCAAGCCCTTTCTTGAGGCCACTGAGAGCCTCAGCACTGGTGATGCCCTCCTTAGCCAGGTGATCCCTGTAGCTAGGGAATTTCAGAACCAAATGGAGAGCTTCCAGGGGATCAGTGTTCCTGGCTGGGGCAAGCCAATGTCAACAGATGTGCCGGCACTGGTGAGGCAGCTGAAGGAGGGAATCAGGAAATGGCTTGATCCCTTGCGGTCCAGTACAGTTCATGTGCTGGCTGCCACGTGTGGCCCAAAGGTGAAGGGGAGCATCAGCATATGTGGCAGCAAAACCATGGATCAGTGGATGGAGGTGCTGGTGAACAGAGTCAGGGAGGCAGAAGGGTGGAGGCAGGGGGATGTGGAAGAGGGGGATCCACTGTCCCATGCCAGCACGCCATCCACCAGTCAGTCTCCTCCTCCACCACAGGCACTGTCAATGTGGGCCAAGAGCATGGCTTCCATGGTGGGGTCCAGAGGCACCAGACCCCACCATCATGGATGTAGTGCTCACGCCTTGGTAGCTGCCTGTGCAACCCCTTGGCCTACTGGGCAAGCTGCAGCCAGATGTGGCTGGATCTGGCCACGGTTGCCCAGCAAAACCTGTCCTGCCCACCAACCAGTGTTCCAAGCAAGAGGGTGTTCAGCATTGCTGGTCATGTAGTGACACACCACTGCACCTCCTTGGATTCTGGCTTGGTGGAGCAGCTGGTGTTCCTGAAGGTGAACCTCCCACTGCTGGGGTTCCCTAAGTTCCAAGTGCAGACGAAGTGAGTGCCACCCTTCTCACTCTGTCCGCCCTGCCTTCTTTATTTTTTACCCTTCGGTTTCACAACCATTTAGTGCCCCACTCTCAGACTCGGAGGGGGCACTCACTGTATCACCAGCCAGCAGGGGAAGAACATGTCCCTGCTGAGCTCCCATGCCAGGAGGAGACTCCAGGTCCTGAGCATGACCACTATAACTGCACTCTGCCAGGGTCAGGAGGCCTGGTGGGACTGCTGGCGGTACAGCAGCCCCAGGAAATGCCAGGACCGAGGATCTCCCTGGTGAAAGGCGGGTAGGAGGTGCCTTATAACCTCCAGCCACCACACGCATGCACGGTCCTGGCTGGGGAAAGCCCAGACCTGTCATGTGTTTGACAGGCCTGAGGCTTGCTGGTTGCAGTAGAGTTGTGAGGCTCCAGGTAAGCTCAGCTTAGCTGCCTGGGATTCCAGCTTTCAGGTTGAAAAACCCTTCGTCAGGCTGAGGAAGCACCTGCATTTCGTGTGTGTGCTGTTCCTGGATGGAAGGAATAGCAAAGAAGCCAGAGGTTAGCATGCAATGCAGGCAAGAAAGCCAGTCAGTGAAATGGAAATGGAGGCATCAGGGGGTGAGGGACAGGCTGGGGTAGGGGGGAAATGGGGATGTAGCAGGTAAAGGTGGAGAGGTACCTGGGGAGTCAGATGTCAGGCAGGTTGTAGTGTGTTATAAATCCAATATCTATATTGAGTCCATGAGTTTCTGTATCCAGGAGGTTGATGAAGCGAAGCTCGTATGCTCGTCTGTGAAAAGTGGTTTGTAAATTCCCTTTGAGGATCAGATCAGGCCTGAGAAATTGGAGACAGGTAGTTGGGTGTTCTTGTCTTTGATAGATTTTTGGTGTGCGCTCATTCTGGTGCGCAGTTGTTGCTTGGTGTCTCCTATGTATTCTCCATCAGGGCACTTGGTGCCTTGATGGAGATATGTATTGTGAAGATATCTCCATACCAGAGATATTGTTGGTAGGTTTTGCATGTCTTGTCATGGCATGGTCTGGATCCATTCAGTGTGTTTTGGGCTGTAGGAAGTTGGCTTCTAGTGATAAGGTTAGCGAGATTCAGTGCTTGTTTGTTGTTATTTAAAGTGGTGGACTAGACTGAGGCTATAGGGGAGGAGGAGACTTCATTGGGGCACACTGCCATGTTGTGTAGAAGCCCCAGTGCCAGTCAGGGCACACCTTAACACACACACACAGTCACACATGTCACGAGTTTTGCTTGTCAGCAGCTTGAGGTACAGTTTCCAGAAACTCCTGCACCTATCTCCTTGAAATTTGACAGATTTTGTGGTCTTAGCAGAGGCTACCCTCCCTGCTGTTTTTATTCAAATCGTGAAAGAAATGACAAAGTTATAGGCATTTTTGTGATTCCCCATTATAGCCTGTAGGCAAAATATTGAAACACGTTTAAACAGCGAAACAGTTTTTGACAAAACAAAATGAAACAGTGCTTTGAAATGGCAAAACAAAACACTGTCCCTTTGAAACGGTGAAACAGAAGTCAAAACGGAACGGTGCTCACAGCCCTATCCCATAGATGAAGCACAGCAGATTCAGATGATGCATAAGGAACTGGTTATGAAGGTATCCTACAGCAGGTTGCGTTGAAAGGGGAAATATTGGCCCAGAAGGCACGTAGCAGTGGAGTTCCTCAAGGAACAATTGTGGGACTGACTTTATGTAATGTTTTTATCTGCTGAACTTGTCACAAGTAGGAGAAGTAATGAAGCCTTCTGTTGGCCTAAACTTGGAGGCCTTGGTAAATACAGAGGAGGACTTGGATAAGAAGTGAGTACTGGATGACGCTGAGGTCTGGAGTAATAAAATTGAGATGGAATGTGACAGCATGGAGTGCTGGGCTGACAGGAATAATAAGGGGAATTTCTGCTTTGGGTTGGAAATTCATTAGTTGGAAATGAGAGAAGGACATGCATGTATTAGTCAATCATAGGATAAATTTGAGCCACTAATGTGCTCCAACTGTTAAAAAGGCAAATGTGATCCTTGAATCAGGTGAGATATTTCCAATGGAGATAGGAAAGTATTAGTACCATTCCTCCCATTCCTCAAGGCACCAAGCAGATGTTATCTGGAGTACTGTGCACAATTGTGGTCACCATGTTCAGGAAAGATGAACTGAAACTTGAACAGGTGCAGAAAAGGACCGGTAAGACAATCAGGGAAACAAAGAACTCCTATCTTACAAGAGAGGTCTAGAAAAGCTTGGCTTATTTAGCACAGCAAAATGAAGGCAGAGGGGAGATAGGGGTGTTTTCCATAGATTCTTTAAGGAAGAAAACAAAAGGGAAGGAGAATCACTATTTAAGCTAAAGGACATTATTGGCACAAAATACATTGGGTGTAACTGTCCAGAACTAAATTTAGACTGGAAATTCGAAGGAGGTTTCAAACTATCTGGGGAAGTGAGTTTCTGGCAGACCTCCCATTGAGGGGAATGGGGACAAACAACTGAAACTGGTCAAAAATGTTATGACTAAACAAAGTGTTGTTGGAAAAACTTATGTGCCAAGGCCAAAATATTTGTTTCCTCAGAGGACCCTCCCTGGATTCCTGGAGCTTCCACAAGAAGCTTTAGGCCCCCAGGCCTGGGGTAATCCATTGCCAGGTCTGCCCTGAAGCCATGTCTCTAGACCTAAGGCAGAAGCTCTTGGCAAATCTGTGCCACGGTTGGGAATGTTGGAAGCTATAGGTCTCTAGCCCTGGAAAAGAGATGCCTGGTAAGTCTGTCTTAGGGTCAGAGACCTTGAAAGCCCTCTGCATTTGCTCAATGCAGGAGGTCTACCTGTCAATTTTACAGTGGGCATTGTCGGTTAAATTGACAAGAAGTCAACTCAACTGAACTGCTCAGGGTCTGAGGAAGGACTGTCTCAGTGGGAATATTGAAAAATGTTGGTTTTTGTCCAATTTGGAGGAAGAACACATTTTTTTTTAAATCATACAATATTTATGGGACCCGGAAACTCTGTTTTCCAGGCAGATCTCCAAATAACTGAACTAATTTAAAAATGGAGCTTGATAAATTTATGAACAGGATTATCAGAAGAGGCTGCCTATGAGAACAGAGGATGGAATCCCAGGTGGTTCCTCCCAGTCTTACATCTTGTATTCATACATACAACAGCCCTTGGAGCTGTCTATAGCCTAGGTGTCAGAAGCAGCCCAGGCTGGTCCCACTGTCCCTGGGTGCACGGCAGGGCAAGGGCAACACAGCGGCTGGACTCAGCTTCCCAGCAGCTTCCATGGCAATGGCTCACTGTGGCAGGGCACTGTTGGTGCCTGCCACTTTAAGGACTCAGCCAAGCAGCCAGCAGGTGCTTGATTGCAGCGGCTATTCTAGATCTCTGGCCACCTATATAAACAGAGCAGTTTGCTGCTGGCAGGCCAGGCAGTAACATCGCCTAGCTGCAAGGCTGCATACAACATCCTGGAGGTAAGGGCAGGAGCTGTAGGGGCTGGTTTGGAGGCTCCTGGTCCTTGGCCTTAAACTGCACCCTGCTGGGAGTGGGTTGCCTGGTGGGGCTCTCAGTGGCTTGGGAGCCCCCAGGAAATGCCAGGCCAGTTACCACCCCAGTGAAAGGTGGGTTGGGGGCCTTAATAACTCCAGCTCCCACAACTGGATGGGTTACACCTAGTAGGGCCTAGAAGGCGGACCCAGGAAAGAGAGTGGGCTAGAGGCTCAGAGGCCTGAATTAGAGTACCATCGACTGGTCAATGCTGGGGCCAGGACCAGAACGGTCAAAATGGCCAGGGGCCCACCGCAAGGAACGCCCAGAGCTGAGGGCCTGGGGTTTTTGACTGCCCTTGGAGGCGAGGCCAGGGCCTGTGTGGCCAAAGGTCCTGGGGGGGATCACACCCGAGGTGGGAAATAATTCAGGGAGCTAGGCAGCCCAGAATGAGGGCAGAGTAGGCCGGCTGAATGGAGGGATCTTGTAGGGGTCTGGATTGGAGGATTCTGGGGCTCAGTGTGGGGCTGGTGACAAAGAAGCCCTTTTGCACTAGGGGTGCTGCACTAGGGCCACAAGCCCAAAGTTGTTTGAAGGGGAGATAGGAGTCTTGAAGCTAGGTCTTAGCGGGTGGACTTAGGCGAAAGGCCCTAACTACAGAAAGAGGGGTGAAGTCAGAATGAGGGTGGAGTAGGCCACCTGAGTGGAGGGATCTTGTAGGGGTCTGGACTGAAGGATTCTGGGGTCCAGAGTCTGGCCAGTGACATTAACAACTGTGGATGCTAGCTGCGAGGCTTGGGCTGTGGTGTAGGGGAGGACCAGAGCCACAGATATCACCCCCTGGTACCAGGGCCAGAAATGGGCAGCTTCCCGCCTAAATAACAACATAATTAGATATCATCAAGGCATGGCAGATGAGAAGTTGGGCAGCTGGCCCAGAAACAGGTGGGCGGGCCATTAGTAGACTGGCCCTGAGAAGGCCCCCTGTTGCATTCACTCTGCTTGCCTGCTGCTGCCAGTCTGTCCACAACCACAGCCAGAGGCCAGATGGCGCATGTAGTCAGAGTCCATGGGACTCCCATGGGCAGAGTGCACTGAGCTAGGCAGATGGAATGGGGCTGCTGGTGGGCAGGGAGTAGCGTCCAGGAGCAGGGGCTAAGACCATGGGGTGGTGACAGCATGGGCCCGGAGTCTGGGACAGAACCATGATCTGCTCCCTACAAGTCCCTGCCCATGCAACCAGTGCCTGTCACAGGAATGTGTGGGGAGAAAATCATGGTTCTGCCCCAGGCCCTGGCCCTGTCCTGTCGCTACCCCCCATCCTGGCCCCACCCACCTACCCACCTACCCACTCGTAGATGCCATTCCCTGCCTGCCCATTGCCCCACCCCATCCTCTGTGTGCCCTCCCTGCAGGGATCTCAGGCTGGTCTCCAAGGAGACCCCACCCACCTGCTCAGTCCAGCGTCCTCCACCTTCCCCACCCAGCCTGCAGCAGCTCGCCAAAACTCCTTAAGGGGCCCTCCAGCTCAAATAACTGTCCACTCCTGCTATAGCTGATATGCTGGCTCTGAAAGGCATGAACTGACCCATGCATCCCAATCATAATTTAGATAGGGCTGACCCGACCTTTAGTGGGAGGGTTTGACTAGACTAGATGACCTCCTGAGCTCCCTTCTGGACTTGCTTTTTTTATGATTCTTTGGGTACGCTCTCTCCCTTCTGTCAATGGCTACAGCAACCCTGCTATAGAATACTATTTTACAAAGCAAAGCATCATCACAATGCACATGGGACTTGAGAGGCTGGATACCTTCAAGTCAGCTGGCCCTGACAATCTACACCCCAGGGTACTTAAGGAGCTGGCGCTCATAGCCCAGCCTCTGGCATGGATCTTTGAGAACTCCTGGCACTCTGGTGTAGTGCTCAAAGACTGGAAGAAGGCCAGTGTGGTGCCTATCTTCAAGAAAGGGAGGAAAGTGGATGCGGCAAACTATAGGCCCATCAGCCTGACCTCTATCCCGGGGAAGGTCTTAGAAAAGTTTATTAAAGAGGCCACCCTTAATGGACTGGTCAACACCAACATCCGGAGGGATAGCCAGCATGGGTTTGTTACGGGTAGGTCTTGCTTGACCAATCTCATTTCCTTTTATGACCAGGTGACCTATCACCTGGACAAGGGAGAAGAGATTGATGTCATAAATCTTGACTTCAAAAAAGTCTTTGATCTGGTATCCCATGATCACCCCTTGGCGAAACTGGCTAATTGTGGCCTTGGGTCCTCCATGATCCACTGGCTGGGAAATTGGCTCCGTGGTTTGACCCAGAGGGTGGTAATTGATGGAAGTCAATCGTCATGGTGCCCTGTGACCAGTGGGGTCCCCCAAGGCTCTGTCCTTGGACCCATATTGTTCAACAATTTCATTGAAGGTGTGGACATTGGAGTCAGAAGTGGACTGGCCAAGTTTGCCGATGACACCAAACTTTGGGGCAAAGCATCCACACCTGAAGACAGGAGAACAATCCAGGCTGACCTGGACAGGCTCAGCAAATGGGCAGATGAGAACCTGATGGCATTTAACACTGAAAAATGCAAGGTTCTCCACTTCGGGAGGAAAAAACTGCAGCATCCTTATAGGCTCAGCAGTGCTACACTAGCTAGCACTACGGAAGAAAGAGACTTGGGGGTCATCATTGACCACAAGATGAACTTGAGCCTTCAATGAGATGCTGCGGCTAGTAAAGCAACCAAAACACTGGCTTGCATCCATAGATGCTTCTCAAGCACATCCCGGGACGTCATTCTCTCCTTGTACTCAGACTTGGTGAGGCCGCAGCTGGAGTACTGCATCCAGTTTTGGGCCCCACAATTCAAAAAGGATGTAGAGAAGCTTGAGAGATAGGTTTAAACTCTCTTTGGGCAAGAATGACTTAGAACCTGGATCTCCTAGTCCTTGGGCAATAGGCTTAATCACTAGGTTAGTGAGCTAAAAGGCAGGAGGGCCTTTCTACTCTGTATCACTGCGCTTTGTGTGTTTCTGCCCCATTTCCACTGCTGTTAACTTTGCTGTTTTCTTGGACATGTAATAGCTGCAGGTTTGTTATGATATACAAGTATACTTGGCTGAACTTAGTAATTCTTTCTTCTTATTTACAATTATGCTTGACTGAAAAAAATCATTAAGGTACAGCTGTGTCTACCAGCATATATTCCTCATAAAATCACTGCAGGGAGCATATTCATGGTATTTTTGTAAATATTGTCTATGGCCATTGAGCATTTCTCTTTTGCCACTATGCCCTAGTCTCACAGTGGGAACGTAGTGATTCCCTGCTCCCTTGACCAACCAGAGCATTTTGCAGAGGCATCGTTACTGGTCACATCAATGGCCCCTCTATGCCTCAGAAGCACCAACAATTCAATGCACCAACATCACAAACAAGCTTTATGGTATGGAGCAGCAATGTCCTCTCAAAAGCAACACATACCTGTGACAGTGGTCCCACAACTAGGCTGATTAGCTACTGACTGGTAGTGATTAGGAATATGAGCTTCCACCTGTTGAGCACTATATGCTATTCCATGCTGCTGGAATCTCATATTGCCCATGGCTGCAAACCCTGGGGTGAGCTCTATGCCGATCTTGAGGAAAGTAGCCTTCTGTGTCCTGAAGTTCTTTTGGCCCTGATGGTCATCCCAAGCCTTCATCACTCTTGTGTCCCACCAGTCACTATTGGCTAGACAAGTAGTTTAATAGTTTGTAGGGTCAGAAGGGACCTTGACAGATCATCAAGTCTGACCCCCTGCCATGGCAGGAAAGAGCACTGGGATCAAATGACCACAGCAAGGTGTTCATCCAGCCTCCTCTTAAAGACCCCCAGGGCAGGAGCCAGCACCACTTCTCTTGGAAGCTGGTTCCAGATCCTAGCAGCCCTGACTGTGAAGTAGCGCTTCCTGATGTCTAGTCTGAATCTGCCCTCTGCCAGCTTGTGACCGTTATTTCTAGTCACTCCTGGTAGTGCTCGGGTGAACAGGGACTCCCCCAATACCTGCTGGTCCCCTCTGACTAGTTTGTAACAGGCCACTAGATCTCCCCTCAGCCTTCTCTTGTGGAGGCTGAACAGGTTCAGGTCCCGTAGCCTCTCCTCGTAGGGCCTGCCCTGCTGCCTCCTGATCATGCAGGTGACCCTCCTCTGAACCCTCTCAATGCTGTCCACATCCCTCCTGAAGTGCGGTGCCCAGAACTGGACACAGTACTCCAACTGCGGTCTAACCAGTGTCACATAGAGGGGGAGGATCACCTCCTTGGACCTGCTCGAGATGCATCTGTGGATGCATGATAAGGTGCGGTTGGCCTTCCTGACTGCGTCCCCACACTGTCGGCCCATGTTCACTTTGGCATCAATAATGATTCCAAGATCCTTTTCTGCCTCTGCACTGACAAGAAGGGAGTTCCCCAGCCTGTAGGTATGCTGCTGGTTCTTCCTCCCCAGGTGCATCACCTTGTACTTGTCAGTGTTGAAACCCATCCTGTTCTCATCTGCCCACCCCTGTAACCTATCTAGGTCTGATTGTAGCCTATTCCTCCCTTCTAGCGTGCCCACTTCCCCCCACATCTTAATGGCATCGGCAAATTTGAATAGGGTGCTTTTTACCCCCTCGTCTAAGTCACTGATGAAGATGTTGAACAGCGCAGGCCCGAGGACTGAGCCCTGGGGGACACCACTGCCCACATCCCTCCAGGTTGAAAATGACCCATCCACCACCACTCTCTGGGTGTGGCCCTCCAGTCAGTTAGTGACCCATTTGACTGTGTAGGTGTCGATGCCACAGTCCCCTAGATTTTTAATGAGAATGGGGTGAGAGACAGTGTCGAAGGCCTTCCTGAAGTCCAGAAAGACTACCTCCACTGCTACCCCTGCGTCTAAGGATTTTGTGACCTGGTCATAGAAGGCCACCAGGTTGGTCTGACAGGACCTGCCTCTAATGAACCCATGTTGGTTGCCCCTAAACATAACCTCCCATGCTGGCCCCTTGCGGACATGCGCCAGGATAATTCTCTCAAAAAGCTTACCCAGGATTGAGGTAAGACTGACTGGCCTATAGTTTCCTGGATCCTCCTTCCTCCCTTTTTTGAAAATGGGGACCACATTGGCCCTTTTCCACTCCTCTGGCACCTCACCAGAGCACCACAAGTGCTCGTAAAGCCGTGCCAGGGGTCCCGCAATGACCTCTGCTAATTCCCTCCGTACTCTGGGGTGGAGATTGTCAGGACCAGCTGATTTAAATACATCCAGTCCCTCCAGAAGTTCCCTGACTAGATCCTCACTGACCCTAGGCCTGGGTGCACCTCCCCCGGGGCCTGAGGGGGTCCTGGTGGACGGGCTGATCTGGTCCCTGTTCAGGAAAATGGAGGCAAAGAAATTGTTAAATAGGTTAGCCTTGTCGTCTGGTGCAACAACCAGATTTCCTAGCGTGTCTTGCAGAGGCCCCACGTTACCGGGTAAAGCCATGCTCCATCAGCTAGGATCCTTTGACCCTACCTGACTTCCTGCCCTTGAGGCAGGGGGCTGGACTCAATGATCTCCTGAGGTCCCTTCCAGTCCTAATGTTTATGGCATCTATGAAATTTATGAAGTGAAGCCTCTCCAGGAAAGTGCCGTACAGAGCTAGCTGGTTGGTAATGTTCTCTTTCTCTTTTAACAATAGCTGCTTAATGTCATGGTGGTGATGCCAGTAGCTGCTTGCCAATTCTTCCTACGCACCCAAAGCCACCAGTCTGCATTATTGCCAAGACATCTGGAGCCCCTGTTCAGCAGTTTCCAGATAGTTGGCCCACTGTACCAGAAGAATGGAGAATCTATTGTAACTCTTGGTGGGCTATTCCAAATACTAATTGTCCTCAGTTAACTACTGGAACACTATTTTTGGTCTGAATTTGTCTAATTGCAGTTTCCAGTGTGCCCACATTGCAGACCCTAAAATTGGCAAAAGAAACATGAGGGAATTCAAATTTTTATACAGCCAATCGTAAGGTTTATGGTCACTAACAAATGAGTCAAAGGGAGGGAACAGGTAAAAGATAAAAGATCAACACTGTGGTATCGTATACTCTGCATTAATTCCCCCTTCTCCCTGCCCCCCAACACACCCAGAGCTGTCCCCAAACTAACCTTTAGTCCCAAAGCACTAAAACAGCAGCCTGTAGCTGCTCCCAAGTCTGAGTCCAGATCCTTCATTTGACACAGTCCTGGCTGACCAAGCAAGCCAGTAGGACTTCCAGCTCCACTACACACTCTTTTTGTGTAGGCCTGACCAGGTTACATCTGCACACTGCTTTTTTTTCTTCTTCTTACTCTAGCCTCAAGCTTCCTCCCCCTGCCTGCTTCCTCTTTCTTCTCCCCTTGCCCCCCAGCCTATGGGGGTTTCTGGGAGTTGTAGTCCAAATTAACAGTGATCACAACTCTACAGAATGACCATGACCTGCTGTTATACATATTTCATCAGCCTTGGTTTTTGGGAAGCCTTGCCTGCTGATCTGTACAGCCATTAATCCAAGCTTTGATCCCCATATACATCTTTGCAGCCAGTGTTCTAGACATCCCTTTCTTCTTTGGTAAGCTAAAAATGGAAGGAGCTCCCAGAGTCTTCCACTACCAGGCATATTTCCCAATCCTTCAATCACTGTACTGGCTTCTGTGGAAACCCCCTTCAATTCATCAACATCTCAACTGTGGACACCAGGACTGGACACGGTATTGTAGTAGCCATTGTGAAAGTGCCAAATACTGAAGTAAAAAACTTCCCTACTCCTACTCAAGGTCCCTCTAAGGATTGCATTAGCTGTCTTGGCCCCAGTATTTCATTGGAAGCTCATGTGCAGTTGATCATCGAGCATGACCCCCAAGACCTCATCAGAGACTCCCATCCTGTAAGTACAGCCTGCTTTCCTCACTCCTGGAGCTAAGACTGTACTTTTGGCCGTATTAAGTCACGTATTGTTTGTTTGTATCCAACTTACCAATTGATCCAGCTTGTTTTGTATCAGCAACCTGTCCACTTCATTATTTATCACTCCCCCAAGCTTTATGTCAGCTGCAAATATTGTCCCTAGTGATTTCATGCTTATTTCTAGATCACTGATACAAACATTACTTCTTGTAGGGCCAAGAATGGATTCCTGTGAGCCCCACTAGAAAGACTCCTGCTAAATGATGATTTCCTGCTTACAGTAACATTAAGACCTAGCAAGTAGACAGTTTTTTAATATGTTTAATGTGCTGATCTTGTACTTATCTACCTACCTTCTTAGACAAGGTTTCCTGGGTTACCAGGTCTAGTGTCTTACTGAATTCTGGGGGTGTAGGTTGTAGCCATCTGTGTTGGTCTGAGAACATATGCAGATAAGGAACCTTGTCTGCCTTACTGAGTTCTGTGACATCAATACCTGAGTTAATCCACTAAACTTGTTATTAAATCATAAATGAGTCAAGTTAGTGTGACAAAATCTATTCTTCCTAAATCCTTGATGATTGATAGTAAGTCTATTATTGTCTTTTAATTTGTAATCATTGGGTGCATCTACACATGCATTTACTCTACTCTAGACTTACTGTGCAATAAACTACAGGAGAAGGAAGGTCCTGTCCATGGTGTGTCTGGTGCAGGGGCATGCAAAGCACTGGCAGCCCCGTGGCAGAGACTATGCCCTGCAGCACCTGCAGGTGCAGGGCAGGCTGCTGGGAGTGTACAGCAGGCAGCACTGGCCCTGCTGCACTGAGCTGGCTGCAGGTGGCCCTGGGGGCTGGCAGGCCTGGACAGAAGTTGTAGCAGTGCCCTGGCAGTCACACAGCTGGGCAGGGTGAAGCAGCAGCACTGAGGTGCTGCCAGGAAGGCACAGATTGGCTCTGGTCTGCCTATGGGAACACACAGGGCCTGCAGTGCCCTCACGCTCCCTGTGGTGTGTGCCCCAGGGCACAAAATGTCTGCAGGCTTTTATAGCCTGCAGACAGGAGCTGCCATAGAGACAGCCCAGCCCTGGAGCAGGAGAGGCTCCCTGCCAGGAGCTCTGGGGCTGGCATTAGGCTGCATCCCTATTGGCTGGGCAGACCCAGGAGCAAACTTGCTCCCTGGTCATGTCTACCTGTGCATTACTGCACAGTAACTAATGCTTAAATTTGCTACCTGCATTTATGCAAATTTATGTGTGATTAAGGGTTTTTACTGTGCAGTAAATGCACACACATGTAGACGCACATGGTTACTGTGCAGTAAATTAGGCAAATAAGTAGTAACATCTCGTGTAGATGAGCCCATTGAGTCCCTTATTGACTATTACTTTGGCTAGGATCGATGGCTGGCTTATAGGCCAATAATTCCCCCGATCATCCCTTTGTAAATACTGGCATAACATTAGCTTTTTTCTAGTCCTCTGTTACTTCCCCAAATGTATTTGAAAATTAGCATGAATGGTCCAAAGACCTCACTGGCTGGCTCTTTTAACACTCTTGGATACATGTTATTGGGGCCTATTAATTTCTAAATGTCTAACTTTAATAGATACTATTTAACATTCCTCTGAGTTGCTGTTGGAATAGAAAATAGACCACTGTATGAATGAATACCTCATGTGGCTTTTTGCCAAACACATTTGTTGTTTTGAATAATTATTAACCATTCTACATTTCCTTCTGGTACTGGATCAATGTCATTGTTAGAATTTCTCTTGTTCCTCATATACTTTAAAAACTCCTTATTGGCTTTAACTTTGCTGGTCAGAGAATTCTCCTTCAGTTCTTCTCCTTCTATTATTCATTTTTCTACAACTTTTATTTTGTGATTTATATTTATTACTATTAATTTCTGGTTTTCTCCCCCTTGTTATTAATATTTCTTTACTCACTTTTTATAGCTGTTTTCACTTTGTTCAAAGCGAAATGCATGTTTTGACCAGTATTGTCTTTTTTCTTAAATGTGGGATTCTAGATTCAGGGGCACCTAGTAAAACTTTGCTAATTCCCAGTTTTATGTTTAAATGTTTTCTCCCATCTGATCTGCCTAATATTTGTTTTCAACTTTGTGAAACTGGCCCTTTTGAAATGCCAAGTGTATCTCTTACTAGTTTGGACTTTATTCTCTTTGCACAGAAAAATGTAATTAAGTCAGGACCATGTGTACCCAAATTAAACACAATTTTTTAGGTCTAAGATCCATTCCTCTTCGTTAATCAAGATGAATTAGAATTATATAGACTCCCCTTTAGTGTTAGATGAACACTTTTTTAAATTGGGGAATTACCCTCTAAAATGTTTAGAAATTCCAAAGACATTTTAGTACAGGCAGCCCAAATCCTCCGGCATGCACCACTCAGATCAAAGTGATAATGCAGCTTTGCCTGCAGGTCCCAGGTGGCTGGTCGGTAGCTGATCATCCTAGATGCCGCACAAAAAATGTTATGGAGTGACCTGTTTTGTGCGGACAGCTTGTGAAAGTTGCCATGGCAGCCCCCAAATTCACAGTACAGGGACAGCACTCAGATCCAGTGCCTGCAGCACTTTCCTTGCACTTTGGCATGTGACAGTATCTCACTCCTGCTGCCCGGTACACACAAGTTTCTCCTGCTTGCTAACTTGGCTTTGGCCATGTTGCAGATGCAGATTTCAAAATATTGCTGGCCTGAAGGTGCAGTGCATGCCAAACATGAGCTGAGATCAAGATCAGGAAGCTGATATCAATTTGGAGGCACACAGCCAAAGCTGGAGATAGACGTTCCCACACAGTGAATCCAGTCCTAAGGATTCCCTTTGTAATATCCCCTATGCTGTGTAGTGTACCATCTTCCCTGCTTCCAGCCTGCTGCAACCCCTACAGCCAAAACATGCACATCTGCTCCCTCAGCCTGCTGCAACCCCTACAGCCAAAGCATGCATGTCTGCTCCCTCATTCCTCCATGATCCAGAGAGGCACCTCTCCTAGTGCAGTGAGAGCTGTTAATGCTGTAATCTTCCTAAGGCAGCAAGCAGGAAAGAATGTTTGTGTGGTACACTGTGCACCACTGGAAATGACACATTACCTGAATTGTTCCCTGGGGCTGCCTGTTACAGGGATCCCAGCAATGCCTGCCAGTTGCAGAGACTAAGTTAAGGTTGTGGGGGAGAGTTGGTGTGCACTGGAAAGGTAGTTTATAGCAGGAGATGGTTGAATGGATGGATGAATGGATGGAGGAGGTGTATAGGCATGAATAAATGGATACATAGCTAGATTCCTGCCCAGGTCTAGTGATAGCTTCAGTTGCATGGATAGCAGTGCACTTCAGGGATGTATCATGAGAAAGGCTAGTGTAGACAAGCTTTGCTTCTTATTCCTGGCTGTGAACCTTCTCAGGAAACTGCCCAGGAGAGGACAGGGCTGGTTGCAGTGCCATGCACCTTAACCTGAGGGTTGGTTTTACAATTCCACTGTAAGCTTTCTGGGGCAGGATCTATCCCTCTCTTCTGTTTTTGTGCAACCCCTGGCACAGGTAGTCTGAGAGTTCCTCTGTGCTACATTAATTCAAATAAAGATCATATTATTATACAACAGCACTAATGGGCCTGCAAAGAGCTGTAGAGACAGCCCTTGTCTCAAATAGCAAACAAGCACAGGGCAGGACAAGAGATGACAGGGGAGGGAGATGAGGGAGCACACTGAACTGCAGGCATGACACGCAGCAGCATGCTCCTGTTTAATGCAGGCATTAGGACAGAGGAGAGTACTCAGATGGTCAAGGTCTTGCATTCACAGCCCCCTACTTCCTGGCCCATCCATCTTCTCAGACTGCCCCTTCTCCTACAGACCCTACTCTTGAGCTCTCCAGGCTGGGACTCTTTACAGATATAATGCATTTTTTAGCCATGGCCCTGCACTATGTACCTGTCCTCATAAGTGATATGTAAGTGATGACAGTGGGGGAGGCACAACTCCACGCTGTTGCCACACTTGGAGGGAACATCTGTGATGCCTCCCCCTCTACCCCCACCACTGCTGCCAGGCCTAAGGGGCATAAGGCCTAGTAGACCCAGTGAGGGGACGGTGTTGGGGTCCCAGTGAGGGGGCATGTGAAAAAACAGTAGGTTGCATAGAGTCAGGTCCATATGGGGGGCCAGAGGGGCTGCGCATGGGCTGCATAGAGTAGGGTCCGTGTGGAGCCTAAAGGACTGTGCATAGACTGGCCTAAGTAGATTGATCCAATAAGCCCAGTGGGGGTAGAAGAGTGGGCCCAGGAGGGGTCCAGAATAACTATGTGGCACAGTGTTTGGAAGGGCCTGAGAAGGCGGACCCGTATGAGGGAGAGACGGCGAGTGGCTCAATAACCTATCCAAAATAACCTCAACTGGTCCATGCTAGGGCCAGGACCAGATTAGTCAAAGGGCCAGTGCATCCACAACAAGGGATGGCCAGAAACTAGAGGCCTGGAGTCCCAACTGGCCTAGAGGCCAGGCCAGGGCCTGTGTGGCCAAAGGTCCTGAAGTGGGCCACTGCCGAGAGGGAAAAGACTTGGAGAGCTTTGCAGCCCAGAATGAGGGTGGAGTAAACCGCCTGAGGAGGAGGGATCCAGGTGGGGTCCAAATGCCAGGAGGGCATTAGAATGAGGCCTATTGTGTGGTCAGAGCTACAGTGATGCCATCTGTGAGGCATGGGACACAGTATGAGGGGAAGTTTGGAGCCACATATTATGTCCTTGGCATTGGGCAGTAAATGGGCAGCCTCCCGCCTTACAAACAACTACTTACTATGTTACAACAAAGGCATGGCAGGCGAGACAGGTGGGCGGACTGCCCTAGACAGGTGGGCAGGCCAATAATAGGACCAGCCATGAGATGGCTCCCTGTCACAGGGGGGCACATGCTCTCCATGTCCCGCCAACCTGTCACCAGTGCCTGTCCTTATGGTGACCTACACTCCCCCTCCTTCTCCTCTCTCCTTCCCTCTTTAGGTCTTGTTCCTTCCCCTACAGAGCAAACCTCATGCTTGTCTTCACCAACCAGCACCCATATTCGACTAATTCCATGCTCATCCAAACTGAGACCCACTGCTGCAGCCCCACTTGGACCTTTTCACTGTCATTTTGGAGCTGGGAGAGGTTGTGTCTGCACAGTCTTCATTTTGAGTCACTGCTGGATTTGGTCTGTCGGAATCAGCCTGACTGGATTCAATTAGCAGCTTCATTGGGGCTGTAATGCCCTTTTTGGTTATTAGGGTAACAAGGGTTCTTTCACTTGTTTCTTGTTGTTTTGACTCTGTGTTTTCTTTCAGAATGTGTTCATTTTGCTTTACGTGAGGTGTCTCAAGACAGCCTCCTGCCCCAAATCACATTGCACAGCACTGGGTCTGACTTGTATAGACAGGGCACTCCTGTGAGGAAGCTTGTAAAACTTGTTGCCAGCTAGCATTGACAGGGCACTGTTGTGAGGAAGCTCACAGCACTGGGCTTTGACTGGAACTTACAGGGCACTGTTTCAGGGAAGTGCACAACACTGGCTCCTGTCTGGTATGGATGGGGCACTGCTGCTGAGAAGCTCATGGTGTGGAATCCCAGCTGGCGCTGACAAAGGTAGGGAATGTGTAAACATGATTATTTGAAACCCTGAGTCTGCAGCGTGTGAGTGCTGTTTGGAGAGAAGGCTGTCTGAAATGTGGGTGGCTGCAAGGACTGGATCATGTGCAGCTCACGTGTGGCGTGCCAGGTACATACTTGGGGCCTCTACTCCCCCAGCACAGCCTATGCCTGGACAGCACACATCTGGGACAGGGATTGCTTCATGCCTGTCCTATCTCAGGAGCTAACCCCCAGGAAGAGGCA
The DNA here is from genome assembly GCF_030867095.1 of Alligator mississippiensis. Classification (NCBI taxonomy): domain Eukaryota; kingdom Metazoa; phylum Chordata; order Crocodylia; family Alligatoridae; genus Alligator; species Alligator mississippiensis. Next base: position 27,835,973 of record NC_081837.1, on the reverse strand, counting down.
GGTGGGGTGCCTGGCTACCCATCCCCATGCACTGGGAAACTCAGAAAAACTCCTTGGCACTTCCCAAGGGGTAACAAGGCTGATTTTGTGTGTGTGTGCACACATGCACGTGCACACACAAACTGGTGGTTTGTGTGTGTCCAAGAACAATGTGGTATCCTACATCTCTGCACACAGCCAGCCAATATGCCTGCTGGGGAAGGGTATGTTTACCTGACAGTGGCACCCTGCCACAATACTCTCCCCAGAGTAGGTGCCCCCCTCCTAGCACCCCTATCTCCCTCTACACCCCATGTTCTGCCCCCGCACCTCTCCTGGGAACTGGCCTGCCCACTCCATGCCAAACAGTTCTGTTATGTGGTAAGATGTAAAATATTTTAATCAAATATTCTCTTTAGTGTTTCTTTTCTTTCCCATGCTGGATTCCTAGAAGACAGGAATTTATGGTATAAGCCTGCTCCAGCCTCAGGCAAGCTCAGCCAAGGTCAACACCACGAGACAGGCAACTCCTGCCAAGAGGAGAGAATGGTTCGCTTAGCGCTTGGCCCCAGGAAAAATACAAACAAAAGGAAAAAAATCCTCTGGTGGAAAAAATAAGCTGCACAGACCCAGTCTGCCTGCCTGCCCCAGTGGTTTGTGCTTGTTCTCAGGTGCACCCTGCCCCCACTGCCTGGCCCTGACACTTTCTAGGACCATGGGACTGGAAAGGGCTTCCTGAATGATGTAGTCCAGCCCTTGCAGTCACAGGAGGCCACATCAGGTTGTCCTTTTCATGTTACCCCAGGCTGTTTGTGTGCCTTCCTGACTCTCACAGAAAGGGCTGTTCCAGAACCACCCTGTCTTGGTGTTAGAAACTTAATTTCAGCTTAAGTGTATTCATGGTTGATTTATATGATCTGTTTTGGTGACCACTGTTCTTCTCCCTCCATGCTGTTTGCATCCTGCTAAATATGGAGAACAAACCCATGCCCTTTGTTTTGCTAGGATAAAGAAACCGACTTCTTCTGGGGCATGTCTGCACTGTGGTGACACCCACAGACTTGCTCCAAACTTGGAACATCACTGGTGAGACTACATGGGGCATGCCTCTTGGCCTGCTCTTGTGTCTTTGGTCTCCAGCAGGCCTGAGGACAGGGGCTGAGGGATGCCTGAGAGCAACCTCACTGGTGAGCTCGAAGGTGTGCAAGATATGGAGTGTGCCTTTGGGTGTGGGTCCACAGGATGTTCTTGGGTTTGTCCTGGCTGGGATCTGCTGCTACTGAAATAATAGACAAGCCTCATCCTCCTCGTCTAAGACAGACTTGCCATTCCCATGATCGTTCTAGTAGCCCTTCTCTGCATTTGCTCTAGCTTTAATGCATCTTTCCTGAACAGGAGTATTATTATTGTGCACACCGTTCCAAGTGAAATCCCACCAGTGCCTTGTCCATCTGTCCGTCCATTCATTGATTTCTACATGACCTAATATTGCTAGTCTTAAGAGATAAAAAATTATGATCCAGGTGCTCTCATGAAATGAAAAAATCATGAGACTAGCTCCAAATTTCATGAGGACAAACAAGATAGTGTGCTTTGGCCATTTTCTGATTTCCAAGCTCTCTCTGCCTCCAATGTGAGAGAAACAATCAGTGCTGTCCAGTCCCTCCCATTAGGGTGACCACCTTTTCCAGATTGAAAGGTGAGACACATGCCTATCCAGCAGCACTGGGGAGTACAACCCCATGCCTCTGCTACCAGGCAGGCAGGGGGCACCTCACCATGGTGTTGCAGCCAGTGCAGGGTTCCCAGGGGAGGGCAACAGGGCAGGGAGCTCCAAGCCCACATCCTTCCCTGCCCCAAGCACAAATCAGGGCCGGGGTCAGGGGAGGCACATGCCCCCTGATGCCACCCACCCCTGGGAGCTGCCCCCTTCCTCCCCCTAAATGGTCTTCTCCTGTGGCTCTGTCTCTCTCCCTGGCAGGGCCCTACAACTGTGCATTCCTGCCCCGGGTCCCATGCACCACCCTGGCTGGGCAGCATCCACAGCCCCAGCTACCAACTTTGCCCCACTCCCTCCCTCACTGTGGGGACCTCAATCTGTCCCTTCTCCCCCCACCGCCATTTACCTGGAGGTAGCTGCGGGACCTGCTCTCTGCTGCTGTCTGGGGCTGTCTTGCTGACTATGTGCATGTGAGAGTGCACACATATGCACATGGCACCCCCTATGTTTTGCTCTCCTTGCAAGGAGAAACCTGCCTTTTCCTGTGGCAGATGGAAAACCCAGATACCTGCATGATAGTGGGAATCTGGGATAAATGCTCCTCTGGAGTCTTTCAGCCCAGGACTGGAACTTAATCTTTAAATTTTGGGACTGTTCTGCCCAATTTGAGATGGGTGGTCACCCTACCCCACGTTGACAGAGAAAGGTGACTGTGGCATCTGGTGCTGCAGGTTGCCTCACTAACACAGGTGCCCTGCCCAAAAGTTAGTACTATATTCCTATCTCTGAGTGCTCCCCCAACTCGTGTACCAGTTCTGTACCTGTGGCAATCATGCCCTTCTCCCAGGCCCTGTATTTGCCTAGCAATATCTGTTCTTCACTGCCAGCCTCAGCTCTGCTTCTAGCATTCTTCACCCCTCCTCCCATCAGCCTAGCAGACAGAGCACTGTGGCAAGGACCCTTCCTCCCCTATTGCAGGGAGTGCAGGAGGAGGAGCAGAAGGAACATGCCCATTGCTTACAGGACAGGTCTGGAAAACAGTGGCAGGCAGCTACACTGAGGTGGGGGCTCTTTTTGCTCTTCCTTTCCTTTCCCACCATGAAGGTGGGATTGGGCTTCCAAAGAGATGGAAGAGCATTGGAAGAGCATTGCCTGCCTCCTGCAGCAGCCCTGTTTGGTGACTCTAACCCATCAGGCAGGGATCAAATTCCTGAATGGGCTGGAGTAGCTAACATCAGCCCCAGCCAGAATCCCAGCACTCAGAAAGGAGCCATGAAAGTTGGCCTTGTATGTTGAGTCCTCCCTGAGGGTTGTCTGAACCTGGACCATCTAGATGCTCCCCCCACAGCTCCACCTGCCTTACTCTGACCCCCTGCAACTGTTTGTTCTGTCTACCTCACTCTGATCCCCCGCAATTGCTCTACTGTGTTGTTTTACCCTTATCCTGTCTACCTCACTTTGCCAATGACAAAAGCCATGATCTTCCTTTTCTTTTTCCATAACTGACCCAGGATAAAATGAAGAATTGCAAGGGTGGCTGAGGCCAATGGGCACTTCACCAGAGGCTGAGCCTGCACAGAATCACCCAGACATTATTCCCACTAAGCACTTGTTTTGCTCCAACCACTCCTGAGGGCACTTGCTCTATAAAACAATGGGCCTGTGCCTCTCATGAGCCCATCTCTGGGATGTTGGTCCCTTGCCAAACACCCTCTCCTATCCCCATGCCACAGGCCACATTACCCCAGAACCAGAGACAGAAAATCCCTATTAGATCATTGTGTCCATCTCTCATTTTGGCATCATTTTGTTCTCTACAGCCTGCTCTCCAGGGCTTTGTCTGGGCCAGTTTGCAGTGACTCACTTTGTAGGATTTCCACTGCTTCCCTGGGGACAAAGCTCCATAATTCAATAGGAAATGTTTTCTGAAAGGCAGAAACTTTCCTTTGCTTGAGCTTTTTCTGTGGTTCCTGATTGCAGCCTTTAACACCTCCCTAAAAGATAACTTTCATCCTTGATGTTTGCACCCTTCCAAAGCCTGAACTCTAAATAGTTATCATGTTCCTCTTGGCTGCAGCTTAGCCAAACTGTAAATATTTGATGCTTTTAATCTCATTCCCTAATCCAAATCCTCCAGCCCCGACATTCTTCTTGTTGCTGTTCACCAAATTGACTCCAATGAGTGCAGAAGGAGCAGGGGGCTGCATGCCCTATTCTAGGTGGGTTTAAACAGACCTGTGTACAGATCAGGTGCAGCAGTCCAGGAGGTGCAGCACAAATGAGTTAGCTGTTTGGAAGCATAATGAACATGCTTAGGAACTAGTGCACCTCTCACCCTTGGTTACTCTTCCACTTGGTTGGGGTGTTTCATACAGTTTGGCTCCAAACACATGAGATGCATTGGGCAAGGCCAACATGGGGTTAATCCAGGGTCAGGTTTCCTTTATGGGAGTTTTCATCACAATCATAAGGTGGCTGATAACATCAGAGAAGTTTCTGCCTCTCTGCCATTGTGTAGGAAGTTGTGGTGGCAGAGCAATAAGTCCCATTGTCTTGTTACATTTCCAGAGGTGTGAGTTTGAGCTCTGAGACTCATGCCAAAGGCGCTCTCTAGTCAACCCAGATATAAATGGGCACCTAGTCATTTAGGTTGGGGACTGACGAGTAGTTGGACATTTTGGGACTCACATCACCCATGGCTTTAAAAAGTGGTGAGCTGGAACCTTGTCAGCCCCACAGGCTGCCGTGCTGGGGAGAAGTGTTGAAGATGCAAAGATTCTGGGCTGAAGATCTAAGCAAAATCAAAGCTTGAGAGAGTCCAGAGAAGAGCCACGTGCATGATTAGAGGTCAGGGAAGCAGACCCTACGATGACAGGCTGAGAGCCCTGGGGCTCTTTAGCCTGGAAAAGCGCAGGCTCAGGGGTGATCTGATGGCCACCTACAAGTTTATCAGGGGTGATCACCAGTATCTGGGGGAACGTTTGTTCACCAGAGCGCCCCAAGGGATGACGAGGTCGAATGGTCACAAACTACTACAAGATCGTTTCAGGCTGGACATAAGGAAGAATTTCTTTACTGTCCGAGCCCCCAAGGTCTGGAACAGCCTGCCACCGGAGGTCGTTCAAGCGCCTTCATTGAACACCTTCAAGATGAAACTGGATGCTTATCTTGCTGGGATCCTATGACCCCAGCTGACTTCCTGCCCTTTGGGCGGGGGGCTGGACTCGATGATCTTCCGAGGTCACTTCCAGCCCTAATGTCTATGAAATCTATGAAAAAAGTGGGTACATGAAAGAGAAACAGCAGAAAGCAGCTCAGCATGTTCCATTCTTGCAGTATCTCTTCCCTTTGTTTGAGGGACTCTTCACCAGTGCCCAGACAGCTCTTCCTCTCCTAGTCTGGCCAGCTGCTGCAGGGGTGCAGAGGGTGTTTCTGGCATCCTATGTTTGAGGGCTGGTGCCAGTTTGTCCTTGTGACCTTATCCAAGGGAAGCAGCATTTCCTTTGTGTTGCCTGTCCCTAGGCTGCCATAGTTCCTCTGGTGACTCACACGGCCTGTTTCCTCTCCATGCCCTGCTGGCACTTTCTGCGCCTCTTGCTCCTGCTCCCACCCCTTCCTTGGCACGGAAGGGTGTGAAATGCCCAGCTTATCACAGGAGCCAGCCCTCATTCCCTGGCTGCAGCTTTGCTCCTCATGCACACCAAACACCTCCTTGCTCCGCAGCTGCCTCAGACATGAAGTAAGCAGACTGGAGGGAGTGATGACAGGATGAGGGCGGTCAGGTAGAAGTCAAAGATCCCAGGGCTTGCTGCAGCTCCCCACCACAGGGCTCTTGATGTAGCAATCAAGGTCCTGCTGTAAATGGACAGAACAGAGAGTACAGAACCTGGATTCTGCCTGCTCTAAGGGGCTACCTCTTTTGGATTCTGGCCACCCGGTGTTCCAGGCCACCCAGTAAGAGAGGCCCTTGAGGAGCCATGTCCCAACATCTGTACACTGGGGCAGCTGCAGAGGCACTGCTCTTCTTTGGTTGGAGGTGGCAAGTTCTGAGGTACCTCTGAGCTCTCAACTCCTCCTAGGTTGGGGGTATAATCTTGTGTCCTGGTTCATTCCCATTTCTCTTCAAATCTTTTGCAGAATCAACACAACAGAGCAGGATCAGTGATTCTTTGTGACTGTCACTTCCAAAAGTCTTGAGTACAATCCCTTGCCAGGAGCTCTGAAGAGAAAGTGTTAACTATTGCAACAGATCCCACTTGGTGTCTCACAGTAAACGCTCATCCCACACTAAGCACTACAGTGACAGCTGCAACAAGCCATGGAATGGAAGGCGGGTATTTCCAGAAGCAGCATTACTGTGACATTGACATAATCCATTAGGGGAAGAAGGAAGGGTTTTTAGTTAAAGTATAGGTTTTGTAGCCAAAACAACTGATTTCTGTCCCTTCCTCTGCCAGATCATGTTCACTGTACATCTGTGGGTAAAGCACAAGACCTCTGTGTGCCTCAATTTCCCAGTCTATGGAATGAAATTTCCAATAACTCTCCAGTGCACAGATTCTGAGTTTACTTTAACTCCAACCCTTTGACAGCTTCAGGCAGGAGGGTTTTAGGATTCCTGGAAATTTGCACTGTAACCAGATGAAAATACTATCTATGTATACACCATTTGATTTCTTGCACTAAGCGGCATCATCCTAACTGAGGCCCCCTTCATTGGGGTCCAGTTAAGAGGTTTAGGAAGAATGGGGCATTCTTGAAATTCTTCTATTGCTAACTTCAAACATTCACTATTTTAAAACGTAATCGCACAGGATTATCCTATTTATGAAAGCAGTATAAAAGGAAGAGAGTGCAATACTTCCAAATCCAGACATGCTACTCTTGCTGTTGCACATGGCACCCATATAATATGGAAACAAGAGCATCAACATGAACAGAGAGAAAAATGCCAACCTGATATTCTCCAAACCTGGAGTGATATTTTACATCTCACCAAGAACAATCAATAAATTTGATGTTTCTTGCTCTAGCTATTTTTGAGTTGTGTATATCCAAAATTTCTGAGTGGAACACAGAGCAAAGTTGTATATTTTTCCATGTGTGTGACTCAGAAATGACTGAACCAGTTCTGCTCCAATTTCCTGAAAAATTTACCTTTGGAGTGAAACCAAGCATGGAAAATTTCAACCCAAAAAGAGTTGGCTTGAGTTATAAGTAATGTAAAAAGGGCTTAGAAAGGAAACTGCATTTCAACCCTAATTATAATGATCACTTTTGGTGGCCCCTCTTACATCCATTCTTTGCCCTGTTCTGATTAATGTAATTCCCCAGCAATATATATAGTTGATCCTAAAGCCCCTGTGGTCATAACCATTTGCACCACCTTTTTTGTGACCATTTGAGTGTTCAACCCATGGCAAGCCATGAAAAATAGATTTTCAGCTATAGTGTTTTTCACTAAACATGAAATTCTTCCTGGGATATGGTTCACGTTTGGCTTCAACACCTGTTAAAGCCAATACAGGTTCTCTGAGTGAATTTTACTTCCTGTGCATTAGATCTTCTCTTGTAATGCTTATCACTCAAATGAACTGCAGTGTAAGCATGATACCCAGAGAAGTTTCTGAATAATTTCACCTCACAATTAATCTATGAATTACACAGTCTGTTTGCATGGAGGGAGTTTCCTGAAGAAAAAACAAAATTCATTGAGTAAACGATTTGTTGTGAATTATGCTTTCAGCTCTAATAATAATGATGATGATATATGGACTCTCCTGGCATCCTTTATGTGAGGAGTTGAAAGTATGTCATAGACAGTCATCAATCATCACAAAAGCCCTTGAGATAGGTCATTAGGAGATGCACTAAATGATCCAATAGGTTCCTCTATGACTTTGGGGTCAAAAAACTGCTGCATAGAGATTCTGTGTGACTTGGCTGTGGTCATATGGGAAAGCAATAGCGGAGATGGAAATAGAACCTAGTCATATTGACTCCTTGGCTGACAAAAGAGGCTGGCAAATTTTCCTGTCAGCAGCAGATTATCTATCGTCAAAGGATGGAGTTAAGGCTGAGATCATGTATCGGTGACTGGATGATAAAAAACATTGCAGGGTTTGTTGTAATTATCCCAAACCAAGCATTATGTTCCAAGCTGAGGTTACACTGAAAAGCAATACAAGCATGGCAACAGCACAGTTGAGCCACCCACATAGTCATATTTCTACCTGCAAGTACCTCGGGATTATGACTGAGGGTGTTTAATGGAGCAGTAGAGGGTAGGAGTATAGGCTATAAGCAGGTAGGTACTAATATTGATAGGAGTCAGTCAGGAAGGTAGTATAGTTGGCAAAAGGACTGTATCTAATTCACCAAGCAAAATGATAAATTGGGGTAAATCTTGATTGGGGTAAATCATGGAATAACTCTAAGCCATCAATGAAAAAGGCAAATGTGACCATTGGTTGAAATATGTTGAATAGAGATGGGTTTTTTTTGTAAAAATATATGTCTCTCTATATGTAAGATTATATATATCTACACTCTTCATATCACACCACAAAAAGAAAAACCTTTACACATTACAAAAACCACGCCTGCGCACCCGTGCACCTGTACAAAGGCCTGCTGACCACCTGAACCCCTTAAAATACCCACATCAGGTGCAACACACACAAAACAAATAAGCACATCCTGGTCTGTCAGACCAGGCAACCCTTCCTTTCCAACCACACTTTGCTTGCAGGGTCACATACTGAGTTCAAGTGTCCTCTCTGTCTTTGTTGCTCCAGCTCCCACTGGAAGACCCACTGCTGCTGTCCTCTGTTCCGCTTGTCCCTTCCCCTTCTTCACTGCCACCACCCTGCTTTCCGCTTGGGGGGACGTTGGGTGATCCTATGCCACATGTCTCTGTGCCAGGTGACTTCGGCTGCATCCTCTCCATCCTCCACTATCAATTTCTGGTAATAGGTCTGGAGTTCGCTCAGAGCCATTTTCATGCAGCCTGCTACCTCTACATCTGTGTACCTGTACAGCAGGAGGCTCCTGGCCTTCCACGGGATGCTCCTGATGCAGGATGCAAACTGGTTGAACTGGGGTGACGGGCTCCCTGATGTTTGGCAAGGTGTCTGTACACCGCTGCTTCTCTGGTTAGGCAGCAGACGCCAGTCACCACTTAACAGAGCTGCTTCACCCTTTTCCAGACCTCCTTGGAGCAGGTGCAGAGCCAGACAAGGTGATCGATTGTCTCGGTGGCCTCGTGGCAGTTGGGCAATGGGCAGCTGGGTCTCCCCAACTGCCCCTTTCTATGTCTCTGGGCCCTCACTGGTAGAGCTCAGTGAGCTATGAGCCGGTTCAGGTCCTTGTAATCTTTGCGCAAATCCTTGTGGTGGAAGTGCTTCCACACAGCCTGGCATGTGCCGCCCGGGAGCAGGTCCATGGGCGATGTGGTGTCCCTTAGTCTCATCATCTCCTGGATCTTCCTGTGGTTTCTTATGGTTGCTGGGCCTGTGCTCTGCAGGCCATACATACTGCGACACTGGTTCAGGGTCTCGTAGAACCATGGTGCGCCCATGATCCACAGTTTATGGTTAGTCGGGCTGAATACCCCCCCAGTGTCTCAGGATGTGACCTGCAAAATATCTCATGAGGCAAGCAGTTTTGGAGAGATAGGGAAGCATTATTAACATTGTGCAAAGCAGTGGTGAGGCCTCACCTGGCATACTGTGCACAATCCTGGGAATCCATGTCTAAGAAAGATGAGCTTAAAATGGAACAGGTGCTGAGGAGGCCATTAGGTTGATCAGGAGCATGGTGAGATTATTTTATGAAAGTCGATTAAAGGATCTTGGCTTGGATAAATGAAGGCTGAGAGGGATCTGACTGCTGCCTGTAAATACATGAAGGGGGTAGACACTGGTGAAGAAGGATAACTGTTTAAACTAAAGGACAGTGTTAGTGCAAAGCCAAATGACAGTCAAGTGGCCATGAATAAATTTAGGGAGAAGATTAGAATAGCCTTCCAAGAAGAGCAGGAAGGGCAAGAAACCTGGCTAGTGTTAACATGGATCTTGACCAGTGTATGAAATGGATTATATGCTGCCATTGATTACAATAGCAGAGACTAGACCCAAATGCTTGAGAGGCCTCTCCTAGTTCTGTGTCTTTGTTTCCAGATTAGATAAAACTGGTCTATAAATGTACTTGAGTTTTTCTTCTTTGGGCACATCTACACATGCAATTAATGTGACAGTATAAACTCCAGTGCAATTTGAGCTGGAGTAAAGTAATCCCAATGTCAACATCTACACATGTGTTTAACCATAATAATTTACTCCTTTGTCAGACAGTACCTGCGTCTGGCAGGACTATCCTACACTGGAGTAAATTAATCTACTGTGCCCTAATTGTGGCACACACATAGTTGGTGACACTTTACTGCAAAGTAAATTACCTTACTGCACAGTAGGGCTGTGTGAAATGGCATTGTTCCATTTTGCCTTGAGTTTCGACGGTTCGACAGAATAGTGTTTCATATCAAATTTCATTTTGAGTCGAAACAGCTGTTCCATTCCATTCCGTCGAAACAGAAAGGCTGTTTCAACACTGTTTTGAGTTTCCCATCCCCAGCACCGGGGGTGGGGGCAGCCCAGGTGGGCTGCTTCCTTGTCCCGCGTGCTACATGGCGCCGGGGGTGGAAGGCAGCCCCTGGCGTAATGTAGCATGGGGGACAGAGAAGCAGTCAGCTGGGCTGACTCCTGCCCCCAGGATGATGTAGCGTGGGGATGGGAAAGCAGCCCAGCTGGGCTGCCTCACCGCTGCCTGTCGGATCTTGTGCTGGGGATGGGAAGTCAGCCCAGCCAAACTGACTTCCCATCCCCAGCCTATGGTCGAAGCGTTTTGACTTTCACAACATTTTGACCAGCCTCATTTTGTTTCAAGGCTATTTTGAGGGCCTTTATTTCACTCAGATGTTGCTGTTTTGACCTCGAAATTGGTCAAAACTGTCAGAACAAAATGGCCAGTGAAATTTCACAGAGCCCTACTGCACAGTAAATCATATAGCCTACTCCACAGTAAAGCATATGTGTAAATGTGCCCTTTATGACTCTGTCACAAGAGGACAGGGCTCAGGCCATGTGTGTTTCTCCAGCAATGGCTGGGTGCAGTAAAGGAGCGAAGCTAGAAGTGGAGCCAGGAGCCTTCCCAGCACTGGTGCCCAGACACTATGGGACCACAGTGAGCAGTAACAGAGGGGCCAAAGGCAAAAGCAATTAAAACTCTTGGCATCAAGCTCCCACTGTCTTCCTACTTCTGCCCCTCTGCAGCTAGAAGTGGTGTATACAAATACAAATTAGCTGGAGAAGGCAGGTGATGATTTCTTGGGCTAGCTCTGATGTCATGTCTCCTTCACTTTTGACTGTTTTCAGCTTGACCTGAACTACAACAGTTATTAATAATTTATCTTCCTTTTGCTCAATGTTTTCAAGTGTAGCCACCTTAAAAAATGCAGTGAATGTTAACTAAAGCAAATGTACAAAGAACTTTTTTTTTACTGTGATACTCGTTCAGAGCAAAGAGAAAACTAAGATGAAAATTTTTAAAGGAAGCAGTTTTTAATTAATTCTAACACCTAAACTAATTACATGCAAAGGAGATTTGTTTTTACTGAAGCAACAAATGCTGCAAATGTGAGTGGAAAAAATCTCTATTTTTTTATGCTTAGCTAAAAGGGTGAATCTCTGCTTCAAGTGGAAAATGGAGCTCAGCCGTTACCAAGGGGTCACAGACAGAGCATTTATAATGAATTATATAATAATAACTCATTTGATGTACAGAGCAATTTTCTATACACACCCTATGCATAGGGTTTCAATTAATTTAATATATTTGCAAATCTTACAGAATCTATATTACAATGTTATTATGATCATTTGGGACAAAAAATGATTTTTTTTTAAAGACAGTTTGTTGTAACAGGAAACCCAAACCCTGTTACCGGGTTTTTGGTTGTAGCTTTGTTGGGACTAAGGACATAGGCCGGCAAGGTTCTTTGAGTAGATGTGATATCTTTTATTACTCTACCAATTGAGTAGTTGGAAAAAAGTTCTTCGCAAGATTTTGGGTGCAGCCACCCTACTTCAGGCAGATGCTGATATGCCTGAAGAAAGGTGACTGTGCCCGAAAGCTTGCTAAGAACTTTTTTCCAATGACTTGGCCTGATAAAAGATATCACATCTGCTCAAAGAACCTTGAAACCCTGTTACCTGCATGCAACAGACAGGGAGGAGAGGGGAGCAGACCCCTTCTGGGAGCCAAACTTCTGGGATTCTCAAGGGAAAGGGGATGGAGCAGGCAGCTGAAGAGACTCAAGCCTGGCGGCCAGGAATGGTTAAGGAACTGGGAAAGGCTACAAAGTGGGGGAAGCCAGGCAGCTTATGAAGCTAAGTAGGGACACTTGGACAGAGCTCTCTCCCTCAGGCAGCATCCAGGTGACAAACAAAGGCAAGGCTTACAGATATATGCCCAGGCTCTGAGCTGCAAGTGGAGGAAGTTTCTAGTCTGTAGGCAGTGGGCATGGGAGTGAGAAGAACTCCCAGGAGTTGGGGAAGGAAGTCTCAGCGGCACCGGACAGCAGTAACCTTTGCTGTAACCTTGAAGGGATGGAAGAAGTGTGTAACAGGGTGATTAACCCTTTTGTTCTGATTTGTTGTTTTGTAATTAAGTTTAAAGGACTGGAAGATGAGAGTGGCTGTAGGGGCAAAGGAAGCCATGAGTGGGATACCTGGTAGGCACCCTGCAGGGCTGAAACCTGGAGGGCCAGAGCTTGAAATAGTGAACCTGAGCTGAGGGGTCTCAGCTAGAGGAAGAGGGGCTGAAGCCAAAAAGACTGAAGTCTGAACAAGGGTTGGGGGCCTGACAGCCCCATTGCTGACTGAGTCATCAGTGAGGTATGGGCATGGCTACAGGGGCAGAAAGGAGGCCATGATAATAGTCCTAAGGCACCAAGCAAAGAACTACCCCAGTCTTAAGAGCAGCCTCCCTCTGAATACATACCAATTGCCATCAAGTTGTGGAAAGCAAGAAGCGGGAGACAGAGTAGGCTGGAGAATACAGACAGGAAGAAGTGGGGACCAAAGGCCAGACCTGTCACAGTAACCTTAATGGCTAATCTAATCAGGAAAAGGGTTTATAGATAAAGTCTCAAAAAAATCATTTTGTACCAAAGAGAATAAATGCTGCAAGTTTGGAGCATCCCCAGTTTCCTGAGACCATCCACCCATTGCCTCCAAAATGCCTTATACTCCTGAGTACTCCTCTTGCCTGTAGTTATCTCTAGGGGTCCACGTTACACCTCTCCTGTTTCCAGGTTACACTTTTCCTGTGTCCACGTGACATATGTCCAACACCTCTTTAACAGCTCTAGCCCCAGAATCTCAAACAGCTCAAGTCCCCATTGCTTGCAAAGCCCCTTATATTCTGATAGACTTCAATGCCAAAAGGCCCCTGTAACTTCTTACACACATTATAGATATCTTGAACATTCTGACTTTCCGAGTACATTTGCTACTGTGTTTTGCCTCTTTCTCATTCTTGGTGTCCTTTTTATCTGATTGTTCCCCCCCATGACTTTTCTTTTCTTTTCTTTACTTCCTTCCCAGACAGCTTTCCCTGTCCATTGCCTTCTGCACCTAAAAGCACAGCTTGCTCAGGTCCAGACTTAACTCCAAGCTCCTGCCCTCAAGGCTGGGACTCATTTTCTAATGGGTTCCACATCAGGGCTTAACCCACATGCCCTGTACTGGTGTCCAGGCCCTAGACTATCATGACACTGCAGTGGAGATTTGCACCCAGGGCCTCTGAGACCATCTTTCCTCCACACATAACTGCACTGGCTACATGCTTGTTCTCCATACATCCTGCCTGTGCATATGCACACACACCCTCCAAGGAATGTGCTTTTTGGGTGGAAACTGTGTCATTGGAGAAATATTTAATATTTTCATTCGTTCACATTCCCAAAATGAAAAATGAATAGAAAAGTCTCATAAATAAGGAACCGAGTTTCTCATTTACATATTTTTGTGGTTATTGGAGCAAGGGCAGCCGCATTTCTGCCAACCATGTCCTAAGCTTCCCCTTTCATGCACCTAAAGCTGGCCTGGTTGCAGCTCACGCATTTTGGAACATGTTCCCCTAGAATCACTGGGCTCTTAGATAGTCTCTGGATTCTTAAGTTACCTCATGTCCTGCCAAACATGTCCTGGAGTGACAGGTTTTTGACTTGGGTCTGGGGGTTATGGGTAAGTGGGGGATTGGGGACTTAGCACAGAAGGGATCTGAATAAGACTAGGTGAAATCTAGGCCCCATGGAAATCAATGGCAAAATTCCTATCTATTACAAAGGACCAGAATTCCACTCTAGGGTTTTGTCACATGGCAGGCTTCAGAGTGCTTGGGTGGAAGGTGGCATTACTTGAAGCAGAGGGGTCTTCAGAGATCCCCCCACCTTAGCCCCATGTATAAGCCTCTAAGAGAGAGAAAGGGCATAAGATAGAAAAAGGGAAGGCTGAAGGGAGGCAACTAAGTGATGGGGGGAATGGAAATGAATGAGAGGAGATAGCGTATGAGAGCAAGACAGAAGGTGCAGGACAAGAAGGTGGGAGAAAGAAGAAAGGAATAGGATATCCACAGGAGTGAAAGACTAGGTGGGAGAAACCAGGAGGCCAAACTGCACCCACAGTGGGCACTGCACCCTGAAAAGGACACCTTCCTGAAGGCACCTCCCTTCTTTCCTGTGTCCCAATCATCAGGGTGGGGGCTGGAAGAAGAGTTAGATTTACATTATGTAAAACATATATCAGTAAAACATATGTCAGTAGAAAAGTTTGGCTGTCAGTAAAAAGCTTTCAGATTGTCAGTAAAAAATTGTTTTGGGTGTTGGTAACCCTGGACACCACACCCACCTAATCCTGTCCCCCAATGCCGACCCTCAACTTGACTTCTGTTCCCCTTGCCTGTCATCCTTCCCTCCTGTGCTCCCTCAGCTCCACTGTTCACCCTTCCATCCCCTCCCAGCTCTCTTCACCTCTTCCCTCACCCACTTTCCCTTGTACACCTCATCTCTTCTCCTACCCCACAGCCCTTCAGATTCAGTGACTATGTGAAATCACTCTTTCTACAATACCTGCTAACATGAAAAATAAAAAAAATGGACTTGAGTTTCCTTTGATGCCGTTTTGCACATAGCAGGGGAGCACATTCAGCATGGAGCACAATTTAGAGAATACAGAACTAGAGAGCAGGGAGCAGAAATGGCTTTAGATAGAGATTTGGGGGCGGTGGGGAGGGGTGCAGGGGAGAGCAGGAGGAATAAAGGAAATGAGGGCTGGGTTCTAGGTTTCCAATTTTCAAGTAGCCTAGCACTCACATTTGGGGCCTAGTTCTTATAGGAGCTCAGCATATCTGGAGTAGGGTAAAGGCTGAGCACTGGCAAGCCTGTCTGGATTAGTGGGGCATCTCCAGCCCTGCCCTATCCCAGGGAACCCAACACTGAAGCAAGAGTTTGTTGACAGTCATGCCAAAACAACACTTTGCCATTGGGAGATTGGTTGCTTTCCCCCAATAACCCTTCCTTTGGTCAGGACTTTTGATCTCCCAGAGACTCAATGGGTCCTTCTCTGATTTCAATGGACAGAACGTGTAAGGATTGGCCATTGGCTGACTGGGTAAAAGGTCAGAGCTTTGGGAGCCCTCTCAGAAGCCAATCAGGGGAAGCAAGAGCCTGAGGACTGGTACCAGGCATTGAACCCTCCTAAATCCTGCTGCTGGGAATGAGCTGGAATACAATGGTGGTTTCCAGCCCTTTTCTACCCCTCCACACATACACACAGGTGCCAGGAGCTCTGAATGTGAATCTGCCATGTCTTTGCAGGGTTCCATTGGGTTTCAGGCCTAGGGTCGAGAATTGATAAATGCAAACAACAATGCACTCTTCCATCCAGGCTTTGAGGACCCAGCCGTTTCTTTGGTTTCCAGGTTAGCCATGTGTTTCCAGGGCCCAAACCTGGGAGTCCAGTTCTTGTCCCTCTAAAGGTTAATGGCTAAAATCTTCACTCTTAGAGCTGTCTTCTGGTTTTAATTTAACTTTGTATCTATGTATGGATTATACTCAAAGATGTTCATAGTTACATAACAATCTCCCATTTAGGCACCACAGAAATGAGCTGTCAGCAGCTGAAGCCAGGAGAAGAAGGGAGCACATTTATGCCCTAGCTGCCTGAAAAAGTGACTGATAAGAGGTTGTTGGCTTCCCCCTCCCTCAGCTTGTTCCTATAACTGGAAAATAAGCTTTGTGAGCCACCAGCAGAGCCTGGGCCTTCAGGAGGCAGCTGTGATCTCTACAGATTCTCCATTCATTGTGGGCTTACAAATGGTTTGTACATATCTTATTGACTGTTCCTCTATCGGCTACCCAAGAACAGGGCATGGGTGCAGCAATCTTTTTTCACTATCTTCTGCAGAGCTCAGACAGGCAAGACATGCCATCTTGCCTACAGGGCTCCAACCCTGACTTCCTTCTTTTGAGGGCACTGAGCCTGTGGGAACTGAGTGGCTCATGAGGCTTCCTAGACTCTCCCAACTCAATCCAATTGATGACAGGGAGAACTGGTCCTAAACAGCACTGCAAAACCAGTCCCCTTCAAGGCACAAGAAACAGGAATGCCTCTCCAAGAAAGCCAGGGATCTGGCATGGGAGACTGAGATTATCCATACAAATCCACGGAGAGCAGGCCAAGCTGACCTCCAAAGCCCAGAGGGAGCCAAGGTCAACATTGTTCTTGTTGTCTGCCTGGCCCCAGCATGCAGACCCCTTGGAATTCATTTTGGCTTTCATGTTCACAAATTTTATTAGAATTCTGAGTCGTGCAGAAAAAGATGTTTTTGGAACTGGAGTGAGTGTCCTGCAAAGTTTTCTAAACATAGCAAAGGGAAACAGGAATGTAGGCCAAAGCCCTCAGAGCAACAAAAATAACATGGGACTTGCTTCTCACAGCCCAGCCTCCTTTCCTTCTCAGCAGCCTCTTGGGACTGCAGGCACACAGAATGAGCCAAGGCTGCTGGCAACCCTGGGAGAGCTGTGGGTGCCTTTCCAGGACACACTGCAGAGCACCCCACAAAGCCTCTTCCATGCTGTTCCAGGTGATCCCATGGCTGCTGCCTTCTGTGACCAGTCTCCATAGCTTCTGACTCATTTCAGCCAGAAAGACAGTAAAAGTGGGACAGAGAAATGATGGAACTCCCCTGGGCTCATGGACAGCGCTGCTGCAGTCCTCTCCGTATCCTTTTTGCCAAGCACTGGTGAGAGCTCCATGATACTTCCTCTTCTTTAGTGTAGGGGTCAGGATGAGCAATACAGGGCATCCTCCCTTCCCAGAGTCAGATTAGCACTAAGAGCCTGGAGGGTGAGACATTCCTTCCCTTGGGTGGGACATTCCTTCCCTTAGGACCAAAGAAAGTTGCCCCCACAATCCATTCAGCCCTCCTGCCCCTACCTCCTCTCCAGTTAGGTGGAGGCCTAACTCTGGCTAAAGCATTTGCAGCTTGTCTGCTCCCCCATAAGATCACACTGGGCGCATCTACACAAGTTGCTAAATGCGCAGTAGACAAATTCTACTATGCATTAGTGTGTGACAGCAAAAGCTGTGCTAATGCGCAGAATCAGTCTACTGCACATTAGCATCACTAAAAAGGCGTGTGCTGGTACTACTGTACAGTAGCACCAGTTACTGCACAATGAGTTAGTACTTGCTATTACAGGGCACTTCTATATGTGCTCCATGAGTGTGGGGCGGGCGGGCAGCGCTTTAATTAGAGCAGCTCCGAGCGCTCTAATTAAAGCGCTGCAGTGTCTCATGTATCAGTATCCCCGCGCTTCAAAATGGTGGCGGGGGTGCTTGAACTTTGACAAGCTTTAGTTCAGGTAACCCTGTAGCCATTTTGAAGCGTGGGGTTGAGATGATACATGAGATGCAGAGGCTGGCTGAAGCACGGTAAGTACCATGCTCCAGCAGAATAGATTATTTGAGCTGCTCCGATGTGCTATAATTACAGCGTGTCAGAACAGCCTCCGCACTTGTGTACAAACAGCTGCAGGTACTAAATTTAATGTGCAGTAAGAACAGTGCATTAATGCATATGTAGACATGCTCACTGTTTGGTGGTTTGGCTCATGCTTAGAGACTCAAAGTAAGATGTCATAGATTTCATAGACATTAGGGCTGAAAGGGACCTTGGAATATCATCAAGTCCAGCCCCCTGCCACAGGGGCAGGAAGTCAGCTAGGGAAAGAGAGACACAATGCTGAGACTTAAAGACTTGGAGGAATGCTTCCCCTTCACTTCCTTTGTAGCCCACTCCTTTTCCTTGGAGCCTCCATGCTCCATCCATTCCTTAGTTAATTCCAGACTCCATTGTCCATGTCTCCCATGTTCACTTCCTTTGTCCTGTCCCTCATTGGGGCAGGGTCACTAAGGTAAGACCCTGTCCCATCTCTCATTTGAACAAACCATTCTCTCTTGTCCACCACCCTCATGATCAGGAAGTGCAGAGTGCACTTATACCTCCTGGGCACTGTGTTTGCCTACTCTGATTTCAAGCTTCACTCATACTGTCTCACATTCTATTTCCTCCCTGTCTGCTGTCAGACCATGCTCCTATCTTCTCCATTGTGCCCCTGCTAGCTCCTTGCCACAGTTCCTGCCAGCCACAGGTTTTAGTTCGCATTGATTCTCTCTTTCCATGCTCCCTCAGTCTCTCCAGTAGGAAACCCCTGTATCTCTCCCCTTTGAGTCTTAGTTGTACATTCAGAATTCATTCAGGCACTTTCCACTTTCCAAGTTTTCCCTTAGAAGTTTTCATATCCAGTAATAGGAGAAGTGTCACTTTGACCCTGTGGCATTGTTCTCCATCAATTCTTTTGGAGGCTTCATTAGCTTCAAAGCTAACATGCTTCTTTTGTTTGCAGAGCCCTGTATTGATTCCTTGCTTGAATTGATTCTTCTCATATATACAGGTTTCCCCTCACTTTATGTAGGTTCTGTATGTGTGAATTCTCTCTTATGCGATGACTCTTTTTTATACCAAAAATTAATTATATGCGAGGTAACTTCACTCTTACGTGACCGGTGTGGTAGAAGTCCACAGTCAGCTGCTTTGTGCGGTGCATTGTGGGAGTGGTGCACACCAAAATATAGTCTCCTGCATGGATCTGTGCTCCTCGCTTATTGTTTGTGACACGTGTTTCTGTAGTTGCCAACCCCATTACGATAGTGCCCTGTGCTTGTGTGTACTGTCTGCTGTTGGTGAGTACCAAAATTGTCTTGTAAAAGTGGTAGATATGGGTCCGGGGGTCAGTACAGTCGAGGTCTTGAAATGTATTCCTATTTGTTACGTTGTAAAGTGGGTCCCCTTTATGTGAATTCAAATTATGCGCTGTTTTCCAGGAACACCTGTACAGCATAAAGTAAGGGAAACCTGTAATTATAATCCTTGTTTGGTGGTTGGGTTTTGGATCCTGAGCCACAGGAATGCCTGGAAAGAAGAAACTGTGCAGATTAAATGGGTTTTTTTGTTTAAGCAGGTAGGATAACAACCCCCTACATTCAAAACTGAAGGGGATTTAAAGTAGGTAAAAGACGTAAAAAGGAGACCATTTCTTAACTCAGAAAGACTGGTAGACACTTTTAGCTCACAAAATAGTGAGTTTTTACAAGCAGAGGGGAATAAATGTGGATATGATAGTGTTTTCATTTATTCTTGGACCTTATAACAAGGAACTCTAGGAGTATGCAAGGCTAAATAAGCGACAGGTGCAAGCAGCTAATGGGGATTCTGATCAGGTGGACATTTAATTCTGGTGGAATAATTCTTTCAAGCAGCCTATAACATTTAAGGGGAACAACATGCTATCTTTCCCCTTTCCTACCTGTGTCTGTCCTGTCTATTTAGACTGCAAACTCATTGGCAGGGGCTATTTCTTACAATGGGTGTATGGTGTGTCCTGTGCAACTCAGCCAGTTCCGGTGAGGCCTCTATTCACTACTGTAAAATAGAATGGTTAATAAAAATGAGGGATAGAAAGAGTTGGAAGTAGAGACACTAGGGTGGCACCTTGGCCGGAGTATTAAGAGGAGTTCAGCACACAAAAGTAGGGGCAGAAGATTCAAAAGAATTTATCTGCATTTTGAAAGTGCTCTATACATCCATTATTGAGAACAAGGGAACAGAGCTTGATCTAAATTAGTGCAGAGGGTCCATGCTGGCATTTTTGCAGATTATTCTATAAGGAGTATCATTCGCTGCAATTTGTTTTGTGTATCTTTCTTGAACAGAGCAGACTTCGTGATCTAATAAAGCTCTCAGTGGTTGGAGGAAAATGGAACTGAAATCCTAGAACAGACTTACTTCTACACGGACTCAGTTTGGGAACTAATGTAAAGTAATAACTTTTGAGAAAAGAAAACTGACGTTACTAGAAGATGCAGAACCATGCTTGAGGTTATTTAAGGCTAGACCTGGCAGACATTGCAGAGTATGTCTTAGGGAAGTTGGATGAAAAATGAATTTATAAGGGCCCAGACATGGGTTCCACTTGGACTAAGAACTAGGTGAAGTACTGTAAAGAAAGGCAATGAACTGAGAGAAGTGGCCAGGGTAATGCAGGGCTATGGACTCAGTCTGCTGGCATTTACATTTTAATATAGTTTTATGACCTGGAAGAAAGGGACATCTGGTATTTTAATTAACTTGGAGATTGTGCCACATTGGCCAGTATTGTGAATAAAGTTGAGGACAGAAAAATGATAGCATCTACATTAGATGCTTTACTGCACTCTAATGAGCAGTAAAGATTCAGCATCTACATGTGCACAGCAATTACTGTGCAGTAGATTAGTTTAATGTGCCATTTTCTTGTACCTATCGATACAGGTACTAGAATTGGTGCACTAAACTAATGCACTGAAGCGCATGTGTAGACACTGACTGGGAACAAATTGCTCCTGGTCAGCCTAGGCAGCAGGGAGCCACAGGGGGTGGGGAGACCTATCTTGGCTCAGCGGGATGGTGCCTCTGAGGCACATGAAGATCAGGATAGATCAGGATCTTCATGTGGCTGGAAGGCAGCTGCCTGGCAGTCAGGACAGCTCTCCCCTACCCTGCAGACATCAGGACCAGTGCCTATGTCCCCTGCTAACTCAGGTCTGGGACCCAGGGGGACCCTGGAGTTCCCTCGGTCTGCACCAGGGGAGCAGAGCAGGGCAGGAGTAGCCCCAAAGTGAACTGCTCCCATTGGGAGCAAATTTGCTCCCAACAGGCACATGTTTAGATGTGTGCGAGGGCCCAGTTTAATGTGCCTGAATTTTCTGTGCAAAAAATTCAGGCACATTAATTGCACATGTAGACATGCCCAGGGATGCTGCACATTGTCCAGCACACCTGGGATGATGAGCAGTGGCTGGACAGCTTCACCTGACCTGGGCCACCTTCCAGGACCTGCTCCAGCAGATCTGGCTACACCTGGAGTGGTAGGACACTGGCATGCTCCTGGCCCTCCCTGCAGACCCCTGGGTGTCCCTTGCCATGCTGAAGCTGGCCATGTCTGCCAACCTCTGGTACATCAAACACCTGTTCTGTGTGGGCAAGGCCTCTGCAGGGAAGCCATCCTGGAGGTGTGCAGGGCCCTCAAGGATGTGCTGGGGACACTGTGCTCTGCGTCAGTGACCCCCTGGTAGTGGTGGCAGGGTTCCAGGCACTGGAATTCCCCCAGTGTATCAAGGCCCTGGACGAAACCCACATCCCCGTCACCTGCCCCCTATTACAGCAGCAAGGGATTTCATTCTGTGGTCCTGCAGGCCATCCTGGACCACTGCAGGGCCTTCACTCATGTGAGCGCTGGCTGGGCAGACAGTGCCCAAGACACACATGCGACCTAGTGGGACCCATGGAGACTGGGCGCTTTGTGCCAGGGGTGCCATATCTGCAGCTAGGCCCTGTTGTGATTCCACCCCTGCTCATCGGGGACCCTGCCTACCCACTCCTGCCTTGGCTGAGCAGCCCTACACTGGCCATCTGGACCCCTGCTAGACCTACTTTAACCACTGCCAGACCTGTGCCCTGGTGGAGTGCACCTTCATCTGCCTCAAAGGCTGCTGATACACCATCACTGCCTGCCTCAAGTTCATCGAGGACAACTTCCCCCAGGTCATCGTCACAGCCTGCATGTTGCATACCAGCTGTGAGGCCCAGGAGGAGCTGTTCCACAAGGCCTGGGTGGAGTAGGTGCAGTGCATGGAGGATGCCTGGCAGTCAGAGCACCACCTGTAGCAGCAACAACAGTGGCAGCCACCCCCTGCCAAGGCCCCAGGAGAGCTGTGCACCTGCTAGCAGGGGTCAGGGCACTGGGTGCAGGAGGTACTGACCAACCATTTCCTCCTGTACTCCCCGCTCTAGCACCTCCACCACCCACCCCACCCGCCAACAATAAAAACCCCTCTTCCCTGTGAAAACTATTTACAAAGTGATTTTTGTGGTGTCCCAGAGTGGGGGGCCATGATGTGGGAGCACCTAGGGGGCAAAGCCCAGGAGCAGGTGGACAGGACCCTGGCCTCTGGCTGTTCCCCTACGAGTCCTGATGCTGTGGTGAGTACGGCAGGCCAGGGGTTGCCCAGGGGCAATGGCAGCCGGTGCTCTTTCAGCACTGCCAGCTCCCCCTCTGGCTGGTGGAATTCAGGCCAAGTAGGGCTGATGTGTGGTCCTGGAGCTCCTAGGCCCAGGTGGGGGCCTGGCGCAGGGAAGTAGGTGGATGCCAGGGGGCAGGTGGGGCTAGGGCTGGGGGCTGGGCAGCAAGTGGAATGAACATGACTGCCAAGGCCACAATGGTGTCCAGCACCTGATGGTCATGGATGGTCATGGAGAGCCAGGAGTTTGGCTCAGAATTCCCAGTCCTTCTGGTCCTGCACCTCCTTGCACTGGTCCCATGCATACTCTTGGGTGATGTCCTCTGCCTGCCAGGCCCATGTGTCTTCCGCACGCTTCTCTGCTACTGCCACCAGCCGCGGGAGGAAGAGGGTGCAGTCCATTTGCATCTCTGGTGGAGTCAGCATATCTGTAAGGCCCCAGTGGTGGGCAGCAGTGACCCTGAGCTGGTATCCCTGCTACCAAGTGTGGCCTCTTCCCCATAGAGTTTCATAGAGTATTTCATAGACATTAGGGGCCAGAAGGGACCTTGCGAGATCATCGAGTCCAGCCCCCGTGCCATAGGCAGGAAGTTTTCTGGGGTCAAATGATCCCAGCAAGATAAACATCCAGATAGATGCCTTTTGAATGAGTCCAGAGTAGGTGCTTGCACCATCTCTGGGAGGAGTCTGTTCCAGACCCTGGACACACGGACTGGAAACAAGTTTTTTCTTATGTCCAGTCTAAATCATCGTTCCAGGAGTTTGTGGCCATTAGACCTTGTTATCCCTCAGGGAGCCCTGATGAACAACTGTTCTCTCAGGTCCTGATGCTCCACCCATATATACTTGTAAGCTGCCACCAAGTCCCCCCCGAGCCTTCTCTTCTCCAGGCTGAAGAGTCCCAAGTCCCTCAGCTTCTCCTCATAAGGCTTGCCGTCTCAGCTTTTGATCATACAGGTGGCTATCCTTTGGACTCTCTCAAGCTTATCCAGGTCCCTCCTGAAGTGGGGGGCCCAAAACTGGATGCAGTACTCCAGGTGTGGCCTCACTAAGGCCAAGTAAAGCAGGAGGATGACATCCCTGGTTTTGCTTGACATGTATCATTGGATGCCTGCCAGTGTTTGGTTTGTTTTGCCAGGTACAGCATTGCATTGGTGGCTCATGTTCATCTTGTGGTCAATCAAGACCCCCAAGTCTCTTTCAGTTGCAGTGCTAGCAAACGTAGCACTGCCCAGCCTATAAGTATGCTGCTGGTTCTTCCTCCCAAGGCGGAGGACCCTGCACTTCTCTACATTGAAGGCTATCAGGTTTTGGTCTGCCCACCTTGTGAATGTGTCCAGGCCAGCCTGTATTCCCAGCCTGTCCTCCAGTGTTGTCTGTGAACTTTGCCAGTCCGCATCTCATGCCCAAAGCCAGATCATTAATGAAGATGTTAAAGAGTATTGGCCCGAGTACCGAGCCCTGAGGGACACCACTGGTCACCTTGTGCCACATTGATTTCTTCCCATCAACTAGTACTCTTTGGGTCTGACCCTGAAGCCAGTTCCCCAGCCATCAGCCCGTGAGATGGTTGAGGTCACAGCACCCCAGTTTAACCATGACTACATCATGGGAGATTAAGTCAAAGGCTTTCTTGAAATCCAGATATAAGACATCAACCTGGTTTCCCGTGTCCAGGCAATGTGGCACCTGGTCATAGAAGGTGATGAGGTTGGTCAGGCAAGACCTTCCAACAACAAAGCCATGTTGGCTGGCATTCAAAAGGTTGCCTTCTGTTAGTCTATCGCTGATGGATCCCTTGATGATTTTCTCCAAGATCTTTCCAGGGACGGACGTCAGACTGATAAGCCTGTAATTCCCTGGATCTTCCTTCCTTCCTTTCTTGAAGATTGGGACCAGGTTGGCTCTTTTCCAGTCTTCTGGAACCTCACCTGAGCACCACAGATTTTCAAATATCTATGCCATAGGGTGAGCTATGATGTACACCAACACCTTCAAAACTGTTGGGTGCATTCCAACCGGGCCCACGGACTTATGGATGTCTAGCCTCTCGAGGTGTTCCCTCACCTGATCTACATCAATTGTGGGCCCATCTCCCACTCCCTGGGTGTTTTGAGTTCTGTCTGACAGTGTGACCCCCTTGGGTGGGTGGAAAACCAATGCAAAGTAATCATTTAGGAGATTGGCCTTTTCTTGGGCCTCAGACATCAGCAGCTCCATTTGATATCACGGGGATCCAATGTTGCCTTTGTTTTTTCTCTGACTTCCTACATATCTGAAGAAGGACTTTTTGTTGTCCTTGATTCCCATGGCTAGCCTGAGTTCAGTTTCTGCCTTGGCTTTTCTGGGCCACTCTCTATATGTGCAGGTTAGTGCTGAGTAGTCCTCCTTGGTGATGCTTCTCATTTTCCATCTGGTGTAGGCTTCTCTTTTAAGTTTCAGGAGGTCAAACAGTTCCCTGTTTAGCCAAGAGGGCTTCCCTGCCTGCTGACTGCATTTCTTGTGGGATGGGATGGACTTCCCTTGCACTTCAAGGATTGCATTCTTAAGGAATAACCATTCCTCATGGACGTCCCTTTCTAAGGGGGCATGGCCTCTTAGTGCCTGACTGACCAATCTCTCAAGAATGTGAAAATCAGCCTTCCCAAATTTGAGGATTTCTGTTTTACTGAGGGATTTGCCCACCCCTTGTAGGACAGAGAAAGTGATCAGTTCATGGTTGCTGTCACCAAGCTTCCCCTTGATCTTCAGATTGCTCACCAAATCATCCCCTTTGGCCAGAACCAGATCCAGCAGTGCCACTTCCCTACTCAGCCCGTAGACCTCTTGCATTAGGTAGAGGTCATCAATGCAAGCAAGAAAGCTATGTGACCAGTCAGATTTGGCCACATGCTCTTCCCACAAGATGTTAGGGAGGTTGAAGTCCCCCATGATGATCATGCATCAGGAATGTGCAGCCTCCACCAGTTCCCTATTGAATTCATGGTCCAGTTCTTCTTGGTGGGGAGGTCTATAATAGACTCCTTCAAGTATATCTTCTTCCCCATGCTCTCCCCGTAGTTTAACCTAGAGGGTCTCAAGACACCCTTCATGGCTAGTGAACTCAGTTTGAAGGGAACTGTATTGCTCCTTCACATAGAGAGCTATACCCCCACCCCTCCTCCCAACACTGTCCCTCCTGTACAAAGTACAGCCTTCTATACCAACAGACCAGTCATAGGTGAAGTCCCACCAGGACTCCATTATCCCTACGAGATCATAACCTTTATCACACAAGAGAAGGGCTAGTTCCTCTTGCTTGTTTCCCAAGCTCCTGGCATTTGTGTACAGGAAGTTGAGTCTGCCATGAGAAGTCCTAGGCTTCCTTATGTGATGAGACATGACCTTTCCTAGGGCTCTCGTAGGAGTGGGTTCTCTTAGGCTACCTAAGTTATTTCTACTGCGGTTGACTTGACCTGGGCTACAACTGTTAATTGACCACTTGTCCCCCAGTGATCTTAGTTTAAAGCCCTGTTGAGTAGGTCAGCCATTCTGGTCGAGAAGAGCTTCTTCCTTTTCTGGGTGAGGTGGAGGCCATCCCTTCCCAACAATCCACTACCTCTCTCACTGAAGTGTGGACTGTGGTCAAAGAAGCCGAACCCCCCATGATGCCGAACCCCTTATCACCAGAGTCTTCTGTTCACCTCACCAATGCACTTTTCCCTCCGGGGCTCATGACCCGTGACCGGAAGGATCATGGAAAAAACTATCTGTGCCCCCAGGCCTCTGAGCCCGACCCCTATAGTTACTCATGACCCGGCCGAGATTGTTCCACACTGTATCATTCGTGCCCACGTGGATGAGTAGCATGGGACAGTGGTCAGAGGGCTGAATGAGTGCAGTAGACCTCACAGGCTAAGGGGTTGAGGTGACAGATCGCTCCCTCTGTCCCCCTCAAGAGGGAGTCACCCACCATGATTACTCTGCATCTTCTTCTAGGTGCAGTTGCTGGTGGTCCTCCATCCTCACATGCTGGAGCTGGCATCTAGGCTGGCCCTGCTGATATGAGGGGTTCAAAACAGTTGTGCAGCTCCAGAGGAGTAGTCACCCTGGTGCAGTACCTCCTTGTGAGAGGCTGCCACTGAGCCCCAAGTGTGTCCCTGCTGTGCATGCCCCAGGCAGATGCAATAAGCTGTTTGCATGGGCTGATGGGTGCCTGACACACTACGTCCTGTTGCTGCTGATCCTCATGGTGCCCCATGCACACCTGTGCTCCTGGTACAGGATCATAAGCTATGACAGTGTGGGGGGCACAAGTTTAGCACTGTCTCCCACCTCTCTGCTTGCTGTGAGGGGGAACCCAGGGCCAGGGAAGAGTGGGTGGATCAGGCAGAGAGGCAGGCCAGGGGCCAGGACTGGGGCTGAAGCTGGGGACAGAGGCAGGGGCAGCCCTCCTCCCAGTACTGAGCTTACCTTGTGGTGGGGGCTGGCAAGGCTGGCAGCTCGGCACGTTCCTTCCTGTTGGCAATAGCATGCCACTGTGCCCAGAGGGTGCAGCATGCAAGCACCCAGCGAGCTCCAACCCTCCCCGGAGAGGAGCTGGCACTCCTGGCATCATGGCCAGCTCTGCCACATGTCTGGCCCTGAGGCTGCACAGCTGGTGAGGCAGGAGCTGGCCAGGGCTCCTCAAGCTGCTGCTGGAAGCTGCAGCCAGGGAGCTGGGTGGGATGGGACATCGCATACCTGAAAGTCCCTCCTCTGATGATGTGTCCAGGTGGGGCGGGGGCTCAGATAGGCTGCCCACGCTGGTGTATACTGCACGGCTGTGGTCTGGGTCCCAAGGCACAAGAATGGTGGTCAGTTGTTGCATAACGGGCATGGACTTATGGGCATGGCCAGACCGACAATTGTGGTTGGTCATGGCAACCCACTGTTCCCGCAAGGCCTTGACCTTTATCTGGCACTGCTGCACTGACTGGTCATGTCCACACTTCTGCATCTAGCCTGACAGGGCCTCATACATGTTGGCATTGAAGCACCTGCCCCACAATGCCACAAGGTTGCCAGTATCCTCTTGGCTCCAGTTAGGGCCCTGGGTGAAGGTCACAGACATGCGGACGCATGTGGTCACAGGCCTGGCCGAGGAGGAGGATACCATGCTGGGTCTTGCATTGGCTTTCTAGCCCCCACGTGGCTGTCCCTGTGCTGCTGGCCCTGGGCAGCTGTTGGCAGCACCCAGCAGCGGGGCCCGATGTGGGACTGACAGCAGCATGGCTGAAGCAATGCCCCACAGAACCTGCAAGCAAAGGGCAGCCTGCTGGGGTGTGCTGCAGGCAGGTGGCTCTGACCCTGCTGCTCAGAAACTGCCTGTGGGCAGCCCTGGGAGGCTGACAGTCCTGAGCAGAGTCTGCAACAGTCTTCAGTGCCCTTCTGGCCCTGCTGGCACTGCTTTGGCAGCCACATGGCAGTGCAGTGCCAAGCTGCAGTGCTCAGGTGCTGGTAGGCAGGCACAGGTAGCCTGTGGCCTGCCCAGGGGGGACACACAGGGTCTGCAGTGCCCTCAGGCTCCCTGGTGAGTGTGTCCGAAGGCTCAAAATGTCTGCAGGCTTTTATAGCCCTCAGACAGGGGTTGCCATAGTGGCAGCCCAACCCTGAGGCAAGAGAGGCTCCTAGACTGCAGCCCTGGGGCTGACCTAGTGGCTGGGTGCTCCTGGGTTGTGTCTACACGTATGTTACTGCACATTAACTAATCCCAGTTAAATTTGCTACTTGCATTTGTTAGTAGCAAATTTAAGCGGGTTTAAGGGTTTTTACTGTGCAGTAAGTGTGCGCGTGGTAGACACACGTGCTTACTGCACAGTAAACTATGCTAATGCAGAGCCCAATATATATTAATATAAAAGTATTTTCTTACTCTTCATGATAGTTCAGGCTGTGGCTTCAGGCACCAACACAAATAAACATCCCAACCTCATTGCAAAAGTTGTCAAGTCTTGTGGCTCCACAGTGGTGGGGATATTAGGTGAGCAGAGAGAGCACCACAGCTTGCACAGCTGGCAACTGTATTGTTCTGAACAGAAATCAAAAGCGCAAGCAAACAGGGTGCCTAAGGAGGCACACAGCATGGCAACATTTTAAGAAACAGTACCACATATAATAGTTAATACACAATATGTCACATACAGCAAATGTAGAGCCAAGAGTAGAACTGTGAAGATGGAGGAGGAGGGAAAAATTATCACTTATGAAGTTGATTTTAAGGGGCCTTTGAAAAATAGGAACGGGCAGTGAAAACTGGTGTAGTGGTAATGAAGATGGGTGGTGGGGCTTGGCAGAGTAGTAGCAAAGACCATTATGAAGAAGCAGCAGCAGCAATAGCAACCTCCAGTGGAGGCCTCCCTAACCAGAAGCTGTTTTTTTCAGCTTGTGTGTGTGTGGCTGTGTGTGGTTTGTGAGGTGTGAGGGAAAGGTGTAGGGACCCCCGCTACACTCCCTGCATGGCACAGAAGCAGGTGGCCCTGCTGGTGCTCTGGCCAGCACTGCATATCACAGTAAGGAGCACAGCCCCCAGTGGGCTGTTTGTTTCCTGTACTCTCAGGGCACAGGAGGAAAGCCCCAGGCACTGGAACTGGGTGCTTTCCCCACCCCAGCCCACTCCAGTGCCTGGGGCTTCCTACCTGTGCCCCATGAGTGCAGGGAGCATGGGGGAAACAAACAGCTCAGTGGGGGCTGAACTCCTTGCAGCACTGGTCAGAGCTAGGAGCCAGGCACCAGCACCAAGCAGAGCATGCGCCCTCCCCCCCTCCCCCACTGCCTGCCAGAGTTGGACGCCATGTAAGGATTGGGGGGGGGTCCCCATACCCCTCCCCACTTGCACCACCCACGCTACCTAGCCAAGCTTCACACTGCTGCCACTTCCCTGATGAAGGCTCCATGCTGCAGTCAGCCCCAGCCCCAAGCACCATGTTCCCGCCCAGCTGCAGCCTCACCCCGTGCTTCCCTCCCTGCTGCCCAGAGGGAGCAGGACCCTGGGAAGCCTGCAGCAGCAGCCCTGCCTCCTGCTAGTGGGGCCGAGCCCTTTCAACCATGAGGGTGAGAGCAAGGCATAATAGGATGTACTGGGGGCAGGTGTAGGCGCTGTGCTCCCACCCTCGTGGGCGGAAGGACTGAGCAGGGCACAATTCATTGTGGGGGTGCCACAGGCCAGATGCAAGTGCCTGGCAGGTTGGATCCAGCCCAGGGGCCATATTTTGACCACCCCTGACTGACTTACTGCAATGTCCCTGCAAGTGGGTGGCAGCCTGCTGGCTCCTGCAGGCTGGCTATGCTCCCTAAAGAGCTCCTCAGTTGGTCTTTCAAATAAAGAAGAACACCCTTTGCACATCAAATAACAAACAAACAAAGAAACCAACAAACAAAACCCTGTTCTGGGCAAGTAGAAAGGGTCCTTTGGCCTGACCCCAGCATAGTAGCATGGTGCCTTCCTGGTAGTAAGCTTATCTGGATCACAGTTCATCTGCAAACTGCTCCTTCACCCAGTTGGCCTCTCTCTACTCTGGCATTTTAAGGTCCCAGTGGAACACTCCCTCATTATCTAAATGCCCACAGCTGGGTTTCTTCAACAGGGCTGCCACTTCTTCTTAAATGGCCAGATTACGCTGTTATAGTCCCCCTTTCTGGTCTTCGCCTCTTCAAGCTTGCTTTGCTCAGAATTTTGCTGCAAAGGGCTTGCTATGACAGTTGTGATGCCCATGTCACCTTACAAGTGAGACTCCTGGGCTGGCCAACCAGAAGGAAGAGAAGCCAGAAGAGGTTCCTGTGCTACCAAGTGAGGGATACCCTGTGTGACAGATTGCTGAATCAGTCATCCCAGCAGCTTTAAGAGATGACATCGTGAGATGGACACATGGTTTGCATATCTGGATAGAGGCATGTCCAAGACAAGCCAGAGAGTCCATCTATTGTCCAGCCATAAATACCCAATAGAAAGTGTACAGTGAACAGAGTGAGGTATACAAAGAGTATAGTGACTGACAATAGCTTCCCAGAGTACCCTGACACTACAAAAATGTTGAAACACACCAATTCGATTTTAGTGACAGCAACTTCATGGTCACAGCACATTACTGCCCTGGTCTCAGGGAGGGAGGCTATGAGAAGCACACCCATCAAGAATTGTAATCAGGAACCTGAAGGCACATTTCCCAAAGCACAGAACATCTGATGCCCTCTGCTCAGACCCTGGGCTGAGGTGCACTGCAGTGGATTCAAACAATACGGTGGCAAATGGGAACTTGAGTGCAAGCAGTCTTTCTCTGGGTGCAAACCATACCCAGGAAAAAGAAGTCAGCAGTAAAGTCAGCCAAGAGACTGGTGCCAAAGCTAAATACGCCAGATTTCTACATGGTAATGTTGGACCATTGCGATATACCTTCCCAGGCACCATGGCCCACAACAAAGACTAACAGATTGGAGAAACAAGGCTCTCCTCTGCATAGAGAATGCATGGGTCAGAGGAATCACAGACAGGACATAGGGGCAGTTAAGAGAATGCTAAGCTGGGCAGGCAGCTGGTGAAGGAGCCAAGGACCTGAAGCCAATGTACCCAGGTGAGAAGGTCCAGATTCAGCCATCACATAGCTGTGCAAGGCAACAGCAAAGCCAATAGTATGAGCTACAGTAGGATGCAGTTTGTAGCAAGGTAGTTAAAGGCTCAGGACAGCTGTGGATGAAACCAAAAGCAACTGTGGAATTGGAAGAGATAGCTAGCTATCTAGACAGAGGGTTCTAAGGCCATTACTGGAGGAAAAATCCTCAGCCATCCACTGGCCTTATATACAAGAATCAGAAGAAATGAGGCATGTGAATCATAAAAAGGACCCACAGGATGCCACCCAACAGAACAGAGGCAGCAATTCCCTACCATGAGTGATATCACAAAGAAAACATGGGAGACTGGTTTGAAGACCAGCACAGTTAAGATACTACAAGACCTACCAAGTCACCATAGGATGCCCCAGATTTTTCAAAGTATTGAAGGTCAGTGGGAATTAGAAACCTAAATATATATTTAAAAATCTGGCCATATGTTCCCACGCTGGGCTATGGATCATATCAGAGAACTGGACCTAAATAAATCCTCCAAGGTTCAACAGGGACAAGTGTGAAGTCCTACACTTAGGATGGAACACTCCCACGCACTGGTTCAGGAGCTGGCTAAGGAGCAGCTCTGCAGAAATGGACCTGGGCTTTACAGTGGACAATAAGCTGAAGATGAGTGAACAGTGTGCCCTTGTTGCAAAGTAATTGCATACTGGGCTGAATTCGTGGAGTGTTGCCAGCAGAGCAAGGGAAGTAATTATTCCCCTCTATTTGGCACGGGTAAGGCCACATCTGGAGTACTGTGTCCAGTTTTGTGTGTCCCCTGCCACTACAGAAAGGATGTGGACAAATTGAAGAAAGCCCAGCAGAGGGCAACAAAAAATATTATGAACTGGGGCACATGACTTCTGAGGAGTGGCTGAGGGAGCTGGGCTTATTTAGTCTGGAGAAGAGAAGACAGAGGGGATTTAATAGCAGCTTTCAATTACCTGAAAGTTGGTTCCAAAGAGGATGCAGCTAGACTGTTCTCAGTGGTGGCAGATGACAAGGAGCAATGGCCTCAAGTTTAAGCAAGAGAAGTTGAAGTTAGATATTAAGAAAAACTTTCTCACTAGGAGGGTAATAAAGCACTGGTACAGTTTACCCAGAGAGATGGTGGAATCTCCATCCTTGGAAGTTTTTAAGACCTGGCTAGACAAAGCCTCAGGTGGGATGATATAGTTGGGGACAGTCCTGCTTTGAGCAAGGGGTTGGACTAGATGACTTCCTGAGGTCCCTTCCAAGCCTCATTTTCTATGATTCTATGATCTGGCCTGCGCAAGTCAACAACTGCTTACATAAAAACTGATAAATAAAAATGTGGCTACCTTCCTGGAATGTGGAAGAACAGCACACATTACAGGGGAGACGAATCTGAAGGAGGCATTGGGAAATCTGTCTGCGTGTACATGGCTAGAATTCTGGCTACCACTCTATAAATGTTCTTGACAGAGAGGTAGTTTAGGTTTGTAAGCATGGCATCCTCTCATGCTTCGACAAGTGGATAGAACTTGCGATTCCTTTCCCTATCTATATTGAAAGTAGTCTTCTAGCAGGATCTCTGATATCCTGCAGGGTTGCCAGCTCCAAGGATTGATAGTATGATGCTGAGGTTTCAGTTGTTTTCTAAGCCCCAGCTCCCAAAGCCCTGTGACTGGAGAAACAGGTCAGATCTCATTTTTAAAATGTAAGTTTTTAGCTGTCCTGGTTGTAAAAAATCATCTCTTCCAGCTTTTCTAAAGGCTTAATATCAGAATGCAAATAGACAGGCCCAGGATTTCTTATTTTTAACAATCTCATGTTTTCTTCTTCTTGCATATGACTTCAGAAAGTCGACTCCTCCAACCATTTAAGAGTAGATCCATCAATATTACTGCAATCTTCAGACTGTTCGCTCCCTCTGGTGGACCATATAGAGGGAAGTCAGTTAATATATGCTGGGCTGTCTGATCTCCTTTGCCACAGGGGCATGATGGTGAGTTTGTAAGGCCCATTTTATGTTTGATTTAATTGAAGACTCTATAGCCTGACTGCAGTTGATTCAGGTTTACCCATGCCTTACGTCCG
This sequence comes from Alligator mississippiensis, assembly GCF_030867095.1. Taxonomy (NCBI): domain Eukaryota; kingdom Metazoa; phylum Chordata; order Crocodylia; family Alligatoridae; genus Alligator; species Alligator mississippiensis. The sequence continues at coordinate 27,802,844 of NC_081837.1, read as the reverse complement.
AGTTTATGACCAAGAAGGTGTCAAGATGGTATTTGTATGTAGTTGTGTAGTGGGGTGTAGTTGTTATTCCAGTGTTCTTCCCACCTTCTTTGGGGCCATGTTGACAGTATGGTGTCCTGTTTCTTCATGATGTTTCTGGCAGATACTGGTAGGGGTTTTCTGCTTCTTAGATTTTTCTGCATTGGGTATTTTTCTATCATGTCATGTAGTGGATGGTCTTCCTGTTGAGCTTTGATTGCCAAGTCAAGCAGTATTCCAGATCTTTTGATGTTACGAGGGGGAATTCCTGCCAAGAGTAACATGTTTTCGTGTTCCGTGTATACTGGACAGATCTCATGTTTTATAAGCAAACTGGTAAAGGGACATGATTTATTATTTAAAAATGCTTCAGATTAGCAATGCTCTGCTAACCTCAAGAATGACACTTGCAGAGAATATTTATACCATGGAAGGGAAGGCTAAGAGATGTGCTACATGTCCAGTTGGACATGAGGACTCTGCTGGAAAGATAATAAACACCCTTCTGCCTTTTCTGCAGAGCCCCTTCCTGATACTCATATGAGCTAGAGTACTTGCATCACCTTGCAGGTTTCCTGAATGTTTCCATTTGAATTTCCCTAGCTTGGTTGCTTATAATTTTCCAGTTGTCTTCTTCTGTGTTGCTCTTTTCCAAACTCTGTCTCTACTCAAAGGTGATTTGTTTGGAACATCTGTTTGATTGCTGTCAACCATTTCTGAATACAAATAAAGTAACTTCCCTCACACTAAAAATAACTTTTTTCATAGCAAAAAGCAATCTTCCACTTTTAGTGGCTCTACCAGAGAAAATATTGGGGGCAGAGAGATGAAATCTGGATGAAATTCAGTCCAGACTGAGAAGGACCGTTGAGCATTCCAGTAAACATTGCATTTACTTACTGAGAATTATATCCCATGCAGGCTGAGTGCATTTTTATGTGATGGTACCTTTTAATCAAAACTTGGAAAGCACACAGCCAGACTAAAGAACTAAGAAAACAGCAACTGGAAGAGGCTGTTGGAATTCCCAGACAACCTGGAGAGAGGAAATTTTAGAGACCCCCCAAAAAGTCATAAGCAGTACCAGCAGCTCCAAAAAGAGGCACAAGTGAAAGGAAAATGTACGTGTATTTTTTCTTAAGAAGGACAACAAAAAGATATGGAGCCAGGAGTAGCTAATCCTCTATTTGGCCTGCCAGAGCCTTCCATCAGATTGAAAAAGCTCAGGCTGTTCAAGGAGTATTCTGAGATACATACCTAGAGATTTTCACAGAGTGAGATAAATAACAGAGGCAGTATAACACAGAACTCAGAGATTCAATATATCCATCAGATCCAAGAAAAGTTTCATTAGCCCAAAGAGGAAAAGAAGAGAGAATCTTGACAAGAAACCTCAGGCAAACAAGAGTGTTTGAAGGAAATGCCTTTGCCTTGGTCTTACCAGAAGGGGAGTCCTAAATTTGCCAAATGCAACTGCCCAAGCTATCATGGTGACTCACCAACTTTTTTTGGGTACCATAAACTTGGGAGCTTTGGCATCTCAGCAGTAGTTGAACACTTCCATGACAGTTTCCCCATCTGAATGTTGGGTTGGAGGGGCTCCACGGCTGCACTGACTGCATTTTGGCACATGAATCAGTTCAGAAGATGATGTGAAATTATTGCATGCCCTGGTGAAAAGGTGAGGAATCTCATTTATCCCCAAATGCCAGTTCCCAGTGGAATAAGGTAAATGTGTTGGTCATTTCCTTAGTTCACAGGGCATATAAGCTGATCCAAATAAAATGCAGACCACATGAGAATTCAGCTGCTGTGGGAGTCCCCTCTGGGTTTATTGGAAAGCTTGGCCACATAAAAGAATTGTCTTTGTACATGAATGAACATACAAAATCCCTCTGAGTTCTGTTATGTTTAAAACCAGTTGGATGTAGAATGACACTGCAAATGGCAAAACAATAGCATGGTTGTTTTCTAGTGCAACACAGGAAGAAAGTGTACAGTGCACACATATAGGCATACATAAAGTCTATAGGGCTGAGTCCTGTCCATGTGCCTTGAAGCTAATCAGATTTCTCCCCTGATTTTAGTGAGCATTGAATCACAACTCAGAGAGAAGGGTGTGATAAGGTGCCTATCCAGGGGTGGCCATGAAGCCCCTTGAGTCCCTGCAGCCCTTGCTTTGTGGGCAATCATCCCTTCAGTTGCCCACCACACCTTGATGTTTGTTACTTTTATGAGAGAGGCTTCCCCAGGGCTTCCCAAATTGCTGTCATAAAGGACTACCAGGTGCCTGTGGTCACTGCCTTATGGGCTAATTACATAATTAAGCCCTTAAGGGCTCTGTTCCCCTCCCTATACCATGCCCCATGCCTCACAGATGGTATCTTCATTGATGTTTTCATCCACTTAGCCCAGGTGTGGGCAATTATTTTAGCTGGAGGGCCGCTTAATGAGTTTTGGTGAGTTGTAAAGGTCTGCAAGTGTAGTCCCACCCCTTGACAGGGGCCCCAACCCCTGGTCACCATCTTGGGACCAGAAGTCCCACCCCTTTCCCCATGGAAATACTATTTTTGGGAGGTGGGTTGCCATCTGAACCAGAAAAAAATCAAATCATGCACTAAAAGTCAAACACCTATTATAACATATTTTAAATTTATTACATAAAGGTATAGAGCTAGTTGCATAATAAAAATAAAGTCTTAATCATATATAGTGTGTGTGTGTGTGTGTGTGTGTGTGTGTGTGTGTGTGTGTGTGTGTGTGAGAGAGAGACAGAGGGAGAGAGAGAGAGAGAGAGAGAGAGAGAGAAGGTGCTGTGGGGGGGGTGTATACGTGGGTGGGTTGTGGGGGCAGGGTGTGGGTGTGAGGAATGGCAAAGGAGTGTGGCGATCCCCCACATGCTCTCCTCCATGGTGCACAGTTCCTGCCACCAGCAGCAGGTGGGGGTGGGCATTTGGGGTGGTTGTTGCCTGTGCAGGTGCTGCTGCCTGGCAGCACATGGCTCTGGCCAGTGCTGCATGTGGTGGCAAAGAGCACAGCCAGACCAGCCCACCTCTATCATGCGGGGCTCCCCACAGCACAGGTACAGCTCCTGGCAGTCACGGGCCACCAAGGGAAGTCCTCTAATAGAGCCAGCTGCCTTCCCCACTCCCTGCTGTGTAGGTCCTGGGACTCTGCCAGAAGTGGAGGGGAGCCCCGCTCCTTGCTTCCTGGCAGAGTCCTGGGACCTGCATGGCAGGGAGCGGAAAAAGCAACCAGCTTCATTGTGGGGCTTTCCCTGATGGTGTGCAGGTGCCAGATGCTGCACATGTGCTGCACAGAGCTCCACGTGATAGAGGCAGGCCAGCCTGGCTGCACTTCTTGCCACCACCTGCAGTGCTGGCTGGAACTGCATGCCACAGGGCAGCAGTGCATGTGCAGGCCACGAGCACCCCGAGCATGTGCTGCCTGCTGCTGCCACTGGTGGTAGGGACTGTGCACTATGAGGGAAAGTAAGGGGGTGTCTCCCCCCGGGGCCCCCACCCCACCCTCCCTCACGCCCCCACCCTACTCAGCCTATTTCTGTGTTCCCACTACCTCCCTGGGCATAGGCTCTGTGGTGTCACAAGGCCCAGCCCTGTGCTCCACTTTCCTGCCCAGATGCAGCTCCCCGCCTCCCCCTGGCGCCTCTTCCCTACCTGGAGCAAGCAGGACACAGGGGAAGCTGAGCAGGTCCTGCGCTGGATGCAGCAGTGGCAGCAGCAGGCCCAGTCCCAGCCCCAGCCAGAAGCTGTGTGCTGGCTGGGCTAGGCCCTTCTGCCCACAAGGGTGGAAGTAAGGCGTGCGGGCTTGGCAGGGTACAATTGGTTGGTGGGCGCCCGTGAGCTGAATGATATTGTCTGTGGGTCAGATCCACTCTACAGTTTCATTTCGGGTGAAAGGAGGCAAGTAGCAGCAGGGCATAGCCCCCACTCCCAGCACTGCCACACCTGAATCCTGCCTCGGTTGGGCAAGTGGTGGCAGTACCTGCAGTTCTGGGAGAAAGGGCTATGCCCTGTTGGCACTTGCCCCCTTCTGCTCAGAGCAAGCCGTGTCTGCACTGTGCCCCCACCCCCCTACCCCAGCTGGGGAAGCAGCAGCAGCAGGGCATAGCCCCCACTCCCAGTTCTGCCACCCCCGCATCCTGCACCCCCTCCATCCCTCCCTGAGTCCCACACTCCCCTGCCCTGGATGGGCAGCTTGTCCCAGCCCCAATCCTTCCCTCCCCCATGCCTCTTGCTTCCCCCTTCTGCTCACCACAACAGACTTCCCAACTGGAGGCAGCTGTGTCCAGCATGGTGAGGACTGCTGCCTGTTTAGTCTATGGCCAAATCTTCGAAGTGTCACTGAATCTTTTCTGAATTGATTCAGAGGCTTCCAATTCAATTTGGATCTTTTAACTGGTCCCCCAATTCATTCAGTGTCCCGTGCTTCAAACTGGCAGCAGAAGTGCTTCATCTAAATGTAACAGTTGCAAAGCCTTGGCTGCAAGCTGAGTGGGTGAGCTGTGCCTAAGAACTTTGCAAGAAAGGTGGCAAAAGGTTTGCAGAGGGTGAAATAGATTTTCCAAACAGAGGGAGAGCCTGAATCATCCCAGAGGAAGCTGATTCCCTACCCAGGTCAGAGCTGTGCAACCAGGGACACAGGTACCCAGGGAAACAGTGGGGAGGGGTTGGTAAACTAGGTGGGAGATGGGAGGAGCTGCCTGGTCAGGGACCTGTAGAGGGAAGTCCTGTTTGGGCTGGAAAGGTTTGTACTGTAGGAAAAGAGACCTGCAGAGGGAATCTACTAGCTGCATGTGGAGGTGCTGGGAGAGAGAGAGAGCCCAGAGAGGGAGCAGCCTGTGAGATTCCCAAATCTGCATGGGTGCGTGAGGGGACACTTAACCTCTAGTGTTTGCAGGAGGTGTATTTTTTCAGAAGGAACCTAAATAAAAGACACCTATTACCTGCAATGGCTGGTCAGAGACTTGTTTTTGCTGAGTTACCAAGAAAGAGCAAAGAGTCCACCTTCCCTGGAGCAACAGAAGCCTTGCCTGTGCCATCTAGTGGTGGGACTTAGTTAAAGCTGTATTGATATTGTTATGGGAAGGGCAGTATGACCAGAGGAATATCAACCTGGGTTATGGGGGTGTAGCAGGGTACTAAGGTGCCTGCTACTTGTAGAGCAGAGATAATCACCCTGGTACAGGTTGCTAGGACAACTGGGTAATGAGGGAATTGGCCGCACCTGCACCTGGTCAGCTGGCGGGAGGAGGCAGAGCCCTAGGCCCATATAAACCCCAGGGCTGGGACCAGAGTGGTAGTTCCCTGCCAGTAGCCAAGGGGAAAGGAGCTTTCCCAGAGCAAGCAAAGGGGAGAGGCCAGATTGCAGGTACAGCCCTGAGATTGGAGAAGGATGGAGCACCCCTAGTATGGCTGGAGTAATGTTATAGCTGGGTGGCTAGGATTTATGTTATAGCCCGGGGGCTTGTGTTTTGTTTGCTGTTTTAACTAGTGGCTTGGGAGAAGCTATTAGGGGATGAAGGAGGCCTCATAGGGGGTCCACAGCAGCGTGGGGACCCGAGCGCCAGAGAAGGCGTGACATTGGGGGTGCGCTGACACCCCGGGCACCAGAGAAGACACAGAGCGAGACAAGGCTGCGGAGAGCCCTGAGCACCAGCGAGGCTTGGGGCGTGGTAAAGGGATGGTTGGAGCCACAGATAGCCCATAAGGCTAGGGTGCCCAAAACACCCATTACAGAACAGGGCCCACAAGGGATTTAGGAGCCGGGGCCAGTGTACAGCAAGAAGCTGTGTCCAAGAGGACGGAAAGGCAGCATCCCTATTATACATTTACCATCAAAGACATGGCGGGCAAGAATTGAGGGTGCCCTTTAGGCAGCTTGGCACGGCAAGGGGGCCTTAGGGGAGATCACAGTGACCCATAGGACGCCATCCTACTACAGGGAGGAAACAGTTTTAAAGTGTTATAACCAGATGAATGTAATCGCTGAAGTTATTTGATACAAGTGGGACCACCCAGTGTGGTGGAATATTCAACTATTGTTGCAGTTGTAAATTCTATTCAAATTGGTTTTATTATTAACTAATATATATCTTCTTTTGACTAATCATTTCTTTTCTTTATATAGTTGTGTATAATAAAGAAACCCATTTGTTTATTGGACTTAAAGTAAATTCTTGGGCAGTGAGGGTGAGGGACACCTCTCCACAGGACACTGCAGTCAGCAGACCTGCTTGAGGGAGTTTCCAGGGCTACTGGCACCCTGAGGATCTAGAATCCGGCATATTGCCTTGTCTAGTATGTTGGTGAGGGTTACATAAAGCTCAAACAAGCTTTAGTTAAAGTGCCCCTACCACCATTCTGAAACACAGGGATGCTGAAACACAAGACATGGAGGCTGGCTGGAACATGGTAATAACCCTGCTCCAGCAGGCTCAATTGATTAATTGAATCTGCTGCAGCTCTTGTATAGGCACCCCTGATGTTGGCAGTCTCCTTTTAAAACAACCACAGGCAGGACAGTGCCATAGAGAAACAGTGCCATAGAGAAACAGCTCATGGAAAGTTAGGATTGGGCAGGGTATGGATCAGATCATATGAGCCTCATTAGCAACTCAATCAAACCCAAACAGATGCAACAAATAGAAAGACAATAGGACCTTCCAACAGTTGAACAGGTTTGCGGAGCTAGGCTACCTAAATCTCAGCTATCCCTTAACAGCTCTACATCACCGGCTGTGCATAATGTGGTTTCAAAAACACCCACAAAACAAACAGTTGTTGGAGCAGCAAGGAACCTGATATCTTGCCCAAATTATATCCCGGCTAAATGCTCTTGCAGAAACAGGTTTCGGGCTTATTTTAGTCAGATGTCCCCAAGATGGGAATGTGGCACAGTCTGCAAGGTATTTATTCAGCAATGATGGCAGAACCTTCTACAGAAGGTGGCTTTGAGTTACAAAGGAGCAAGTTCTTAAACATTTAGTCATGTTGGAAGGGGGTCATCCAGATGGGCCTTTGGAAGATGGGAAGAGACAAAACTAGGAGGAATGTATGATCTCTGGAGTAAAATAGATGAGCCTAAGCAGGAGATCTCTAGCAGGAGAGGAAGGACTCGGGTGAAGCATAATCTTGTTGAGGCATGGACAACCACTGTTGGTAGAATTTGCAGATGATGCAAAAATGGTTGTAGTGGGGAGTAACACCAGGGACCAGGCACCTGTACAGAGCAATCTGGATTGCTTGGTAAGTTAGTCCCATTCAAACAAAAAGTATTTTAGTTCAGTTAAATGCAGAGCTACATATCTCAGAGCAAGGAGCGAAGAGTATATTTAAAAAATAGGGACTGTATCCTGGAAAACAGTCACTTTTTAAGGATCATTTAGGGGTTTAATAAACAAGTTAGCATGAATTCCTAGTGTAATGCTGTAACAAGAAAAGCTAATGCAATCCTTGAATATATAAGTAGGAATAGTAAGCTAGAGTAAGGAGGTGATTTCCTTTCTTCATATTTCATTGGTGAGACTTACACTGGAATTTTTCTGTCATAGCTAGAGGGCAAGCACCTTGTTGATCTGAACATACGCCCTCAGGTCTTAGAAGTATGAGGCTCATGTAGGGGTGGATCATACAGTTGTGTTAAGTTTTGATAAGGCCCTGTGCTATAGCACCCTCTGTATCCTAGCAGTCATACCCAGCGGGCTTGGCTAGGCCCACTGTATTCAGGAGTCTGTGAATGATGTACAGGGACAAGACATACATGCATCTATCTTGCCTAAAGCTTTACATCCCCTGGGAGAGAACCTCAGTAGGGTTTCTTGCTGAGGTCACCTGGAAGTCACTGCATCTCTCCATTGCTTGTAAGACTGTTAAATTTTTTACGCTGAAAGCTCTTTGTCTCTCAGGTGCTCAGATGTACACCTGGCAGTCCAGTAGCAGTTTGAGCTCACCAGAGGGGTCAGAGTAAAAGGTTCTTGCTTTGTACCCTGGGCACTGGCAGATTTGTGGCTATCTCACATCTTCATTGTGCCTCCTTGTAAGTTTCCCAAAATACTTTATACAACAGACTTCCCAATGACCAGGACAGTAATACAGCTTTTGAGCAGTATTACAGACCAGCTCCTTTCCAGCTTGCAGGAAAGGCAGCAAAAGGCTGCCCATTCCAGCTTCAGAAAAGGCAGCAAAAGGGCTGGGAGACCCCCTTGGCTCAATAGGAAAGTCATGGACCTCCTGAAATTGAAAAGAGAAATTTACAAGGAATGGAAGTCGGGAAATACTACCACAACAGCAATAGACCGTACCTGTAGGAAGAGGATTAGAAAAGCAAGGGTGGAAACCGAATTCAAATTGGCAACAGAAATCAAAAACAATAAAAAGTCCTTCTTCAGATACATAGGACGTTGGAGAAAAAATAAGGGAAACATTGAGCCCCTGCTGAATAAAATGGGACAGCTGACAACCAACACCCAGGAGAAATCCAGACTCCAAAACAATTACTTTATGCCAGTTTTCCACCAGTCCAAGGGTGTTACCCTGCTTGACAGGATACAGGATGATCAAGGTGGGGGGCGATCACCCACCAACAGTTGGCAAAGATCTCATGTGGGAACATCTAGAGAGGCTGGATAAGTGAGCAGGACTGGATGAACTGCACCCGAGAGTGCTGAAAGAATTGGCTGACATCATTGCACAGCCCATGGCAAAACTATTTGAGAACAGCAAGAACGGTTGCCAAAGTACTGTAGGAAATGTACTTCTCCGTGTTTGGGCTGCCCACAAGAATCCAATCCGATCAAGGGTGAGATTTTGAGAGCCGGTTGTTGCGTGAAATACTGACAGTGGCTGGCATAAAGAAATCGAGGACTACACCCTACCACCCCCAAGGGGATCCCCAACCTGAGTGCTTCAGTGACACTCTCTTGAACATGCTGGGTACCCTCCAGCAGGAACAGAAGGCCACATGGAGCCAGCATATAGCATACCTGCTGCATGCCTACAACTCCACTAGGAATGATGCAAGTCAGTCCCTATTTACTCATGTTTGGGAGGGAGCCCTGGTTACCCATAGATTTGTGCTTTGGGGTAGAACGAGTCTACCAACAACATTTGACTCATGGTCAATATGCACAAAAGCTTTGAGACCATCTGCATCATGCGTACCAACTGGCAGCTGAAACTGCTGGAAGAAACCAGCAATGCCATAAGTGGCTTTATGATGCTCGAGCGCATGAGCAAGGGTTACAAGAAGGGGACCGGGTGCTGCTGCGAAACATGGGGCTAGCTGGGAGACACAAAATCACTGATCGGTGGTGGGCTGAACCCTATACAGTGGTGCGACAACTGGGAGACCTCCCAGTATACGAGATCTCCCCTGAGTCTGGACCGGGTCGAAGTTGCGTGGTCCACCGAAACTTCCTGCTGCCTTTTGGTGAATTGGTGGGGCCCCCTCTGCCTGAGAGAGAGCCATGAGAAGTGAGGCCTAGGTCTCCCCATAGAAGGAGGTCTCATGCCACTCAGCTAACTGTTGTACCTGCAGCACCCCAGAGGACTCGGACTCTGACTGGTGGTACCCTACTGACTTTCACCTGAGCTTAGGACCTGCCGCTCCTCAGGGTGAAGGAGAGATGGGGACTGCTGTTCGTGGGGCCCCGCCTGGCGAGACCAAAGGAGAAAACATCCCCACACCTTTACCTGCCAGTGGGGCAGACTCCTCAAGTGAGAGGGAACCCAAGTCGCCGGGGCCCTCATGGAGTCCAGCCCCAGACCGCACCCCAGGGCCAAGGTGGGAGTTTTGGCCATTCCGCCATTTCACTTATGATGGCCCGGGGGTGCCACCAGGGGAGGTCCCCATCACTGCCGCTTGGGTCCAGTAGTCCCCCAGGTGAAGGCCTGTGCTTCACTGGGGACGGCGAAGGGTTCCACGGGGGAGGATGTGACGGGCTAGCTGGCAGTGACTTAGCCCAGGGGTTTTGAAAGGGTAAAAGATGATTGGAGGACTTGGGATTCCCTTTCCTCACCAATCAGGACCTAGAGACTCACCCTCCATGTCCCCTGATTGGCCCCTTGGGTCACCTGGAGGGGGATAAAAGGGGCAGTGCAGATGACTCGGGGGAGACCAGCGAGGGACCAAAAGGAAGGAGTCTCAAAGAGCCGGCAAAGAGCTGGGCCAGTAGGGCGGGAGCAGTTGCCCCAGAAGAGCCTGAAGGGGTGGGACCTGCAGGCAGCAGTTGGACCCTCAGCAGCACGGCATGCAGCCGGCAGAAGAGGCTCCCCAGCTCCAGCAAGGATCTGAGCAGCGACCTAAGAGGTTCCCAGCTCTGCTTCCAGCTCCTCCAACAAGTGGCCAGGCAGCTCAACGTAAGGCCGGGGCTCCAGGAAGGTCAAGACCCCTAGCAGTTTGGCACAATACTAGTACTGGTGGCTATGTAGTAGTGTTTCTGACTACCATGTGGGAGATCTAAGTTCAAGTCCTGGTTGGGGTGAGTGAAGTAACAGGAAGAAATCTTTGTTGCAGTGGAAAGGGATCACTGTGTTCTTCCTCCTTTTTCCCCCCTCCAGGTACCTAGGCCCTATGTTCCTTGTTATTTGACATTTTGTATTTTGTGCCTTTTTTATATTTCACCAACCAGTATTGTTTGTTCTACTGTTTGTGTTTTATATTTTGGTTAACCCTGTCTTTTGTCAACTGGATGAATATGTCTGTGATTGTAAGTGTCTAACCTTTGTTGAATCCTGCCCCCTCGGAGCATTGTAGTGTCCCCTATACCCCCTGGTTTATACTGGTTATATTCCCAGTACTGTTCTCTCATTAAAAGGTATATAGTTAAGTCCCTGTTGGTGGTCTGGCTCTGCTCTATAGGGGGAGGAGAGTCCCTACACCTCCCACAGCGCTTGTGCACCTGCTTTGATCCCTTCAATTGGAGAGGGGGTACCTCTTGGAGTACCACCCAGGTTACAAAAGAATTGTTAGCAATAGACTAACAGAAGGCAACATTCTAATAGATAGCCAGCATGGCTTCATTGAGGGAAGGTCATGCCTGAACAACCTCATTTCCTTCTATGATTAGGTAACACACTGCCTGGGTAAGGGAGATGAGGTTGACATCATATACTTGAATTTCAAAAAAGCTGTTGACTTGGTCTCCCACAATGTGCTTATGGTGAAATTGGGAAACTGAAACCTTGATACCCCAGTGGTCCAGTGGCTAGGAAAGTGGCTCCATGGTTGGACCCAGAGAGTAACAATAGACTGAACTGAGTCATCATGGCGCTTGGTGATCAGAGCCCTCAGGGCTCAATACTCGGACCAGTTTTTTTTAACATATTCATTAATTATTTGGATTTGGGTGTTAAAAGTGCACTGGCAAAGTTCACAGATAACACCAAATTATGCGGCACTGTGGTCATGCTGGAAGACAGGCTGGGGATACAGTTTGACCTGGATAGACTTGCAAGGTGGGCAGATCAAAACCTGATGATGCTTAACACTGGGAAGTGTAAGGTGCTCCACCTGGGGAGAAACAACCTGCAACATGCTTACACCCTTGGAAGTGCTACATTTTCTAGCACTACAATCATGGTGCAGAGACTGGGGGGGGGGAGCAGCCAATCCCACTGACCAGGGGCAGGGAGGGGTCTCCCACGGCCGATCTTTTGGAACTCCCGTGGCACAGCCGCTCTTGCTGGCAGCCCCACTCCCTGGCCAGTGCTCGTAGTGAGGGGCACTGGTGCTCCCACCTCCCCTCTGCCTGCTGGCTAAACAGGGAGTACGGCCTGACAGGGGGTGCACTGGGGCTCTCAGGGGGTGCACGTGCACCCCCTACACATGACCCCTGACCACAATTGAAAGGGACCTAGGGGTCTTGATAAACCATAGAATGAACATGAGCCACCAATGCAATACCATAGCTGGCAAAGCAAACAAAACACTGGCATGCATCTACCAAGGCATCTCAAGCAAGACTAAGGGGATGTCATCCTCCCACTTTACCCAACCTTGGTGAGGCCCCAGCTGGAGTACTGTATCCAGTCCTGGGCACCACAATTCAGGAAGGATGTGGAGAGCCTTGAGAGAGTCCAAAGGAGGACTCTCATATGCATATGGTTAGAGGTATGGAGAGCAGACCATATGATGAGAAGCTGAGAGACTTGGGTTTGTTCTGTCTGGAGAAGAGAAGACTCAGAGGGGACTTGGTGGAAGCCTATAAGAACATAAGGGGTGCATATCAGGGACTGGAAGAATGTCTGTTTACCAGGGCTCCCTAGAGGAAGATTAGGACTAACGGTCATAAACTGCTAGAAGACCACTTTAGATTAGACAAAAGGAAAAACTCCTTTACATCTCAAGTACCCAGGGTCTGGAATAGACTCCTCCCAGGGGTGGTGCTATCACCTGCTCTGGATATCTTCAAAAAACATCTGGATGCTTACCTTGCTGGGGTCATCTGACCCCATCAGGGTTTCCTGCCCAAGCAGAGGGGGGCTGGACCTGATGATCTCAAGATCCCTTCCAGCCCCTAACATTTCTGAATCTATTAATCCATTTTGGCCAGAATTGCATGCAATTCTGCTGTCCACATTTTAAAAGGATTTTGAAAAATAGGATAGAGTGAGAGAGAGAGCCAGAAATTTGATTTGAATGTCAAAGAAAATATCTTAGAGAGACTTAAAAGGCTTGATCTTTTAGCTTTATCTAAAAGAAGAATAGGAGGTGACTTGCTTACATGGCATATGGAGAAAACAGTAGGTAATAAAGAGCTGCCTAACAGAGAAAGACAGAAAAGTAACTTACAGTTAGAAAGTGAAGCCAGATGAATATAAAGAGGAAATTAGGCCTGCGTTTTTAGCAGGGAGGATGATTAACCATTGGAACAAACTCCCAAAGGAATGGGTGGACTCCCCATCTCTCAGTGCCTTCAGAACCTAACTGGATGCTGTTGTGGAAGATGCTTTAAACAAATGCAAGTTACTGGGATTAATACAGGGGTAATTGGATGTCATGTAATGGCCTGTATCATAAAATAGGTTGGTGATCTAATGGTCCCTTCTGGCCTTAAACAGTATGAAGTTACAAAAAGGGCTGGTATGCAATACAATGTTGTTTTTATTTAAACATTACATATTATAGCAATGAAAGCCACTGCATCTTGCAGCCAGACAAAGTCTGTTCCACCTACCATTGTCCTGGACCTTGCCCTCCAAGATGGAGGAAGTCCTTTGGTCTCTGTAGCCGCACCCACATGCTCACTCCCCAACAGCACTTGCTTTGCGCATCCTTTCCTCTTTACAAAAACAATGACACATCCATGCTTGCACGGACTGTGGATGCACATGTGGCATTCACAAGCTTCTCTGCAATAGCATGCCTCCCAGTCCCTGTTCAGAAAACATATCAAAATACAGATATAATGGTGAGTAGTAGTTTCAATTTTTTGTATTTTACCCACATGCTCCTCAGTCCACTCCCCTTCAACACCCTGAAGCAGCATTCTTAGATGATTTGATATACTGTCCAATTTTTCCAAGAGTCAATATACTGAAGATCTGCTTTTGTTTGGGACTTGGCCTTCAGAGAACAGCTTGTATTTTTCCGGCCCAGGCCTGACACTATTTTCAGGTTAGACTTTCTGCAAACACAAGTGTTCCCATTTTTGTGGAAGTGGTATTTTGCTTTAGCCAACATCTGGCCCTTGGATGTCCAATTTGTAGGACATGTAACTAGGAATATCATCTAGGCTAGGGACAGACATTCAAAAAGCCTGAGCCTGAATTGATTCAGTCTTTGCAGGTTAGTCTAACCTGGCTAAGCTAAATCAGTTTTGTAACCAGACAGACATCCCAGAAACGCAGGCACATGCCTGCAGTGGCTCAGGCTAGAAGCTGGGGGGTGCTAGAGCAGCCCTCCCTTCCCTTGCATAGAGCTGAGCTGAGGGGGTGTGGCCAGGCCCCAAGATGCTGTGATTAGGAAGGGTTTCCCCTGGTCCTGAACAGCCCAGCAAGGAATGTTTATCAGTGTTTATCACTCCATAAAGAAAACAGAGGGACATTACCAGCTATCTGTTGATTCTGCCTTTGTCCCATGTGCCACAGCTCGTAAGTAGCCTGCATGTGTCCTGCTAGCTAATACTGAGAGGGGTCTGTGAGGGATGGGGGAATGCCTGCTTAGGAGAGTGTGGGGGGGAACAGAAGCCAGGCAGATGCCTATAGAGACTGGTAAAGTTAGTGTGGCGCTCTATGTCAAGGAGCAACACACATCTACAATGTGTATCACTGGGTCAGAGGAGGAGCAAACAGAAGTGCTCTGGGTTAGAGTACAAGGGGGTCAGGGGGAAAGGGGCTTAACAGTGGGGGTCTACTAGAGACCACCCAACCAAGGAGAAGATCGAGACCAGGAATTCATAAGTCAGCTCACGGAGATAGTTAGGTCCAATGATGTGGTCGTCATGGGTGACCTAAACTTGCCAGACATCTGCTGACCGCTCACACAGGTTCTTAACTGACATACAGGACCTCCATCTAACCCAGGAGGTACACAGCCCCACCAGGAGAGACACCTTGTTGGATTTGGTCCTGGCCACGGGTGACAACCTGGTATGGGGTCTGTGGGTGCTTGACCATCTAGGCGATAGCGATCATCATCTGCTGGAATTCACCATCCAGCGCAAGGTAGCGAAAGCCTCCAGCAAGGCAGCAGCCCATGACTTCAGGAGAGCAGACTTTAATGAGGTAAGAAAACTAGTGGGGGAAGCACTGAGGTCTCAGAGTCGGAGGGAGTTGAGTGTCCAGGAGGAGTGGTCTCTCCTTAAGGAGACGATCCTCCAAGCTCAAAGGGAAGTAATCCCTACATGAATCAAAGGGGGCAAGAGGGCGCAAAGGTCCCCATGGCTCACCAAAAGCATCCAGGAACGTCTCCAAACAAAAAAGGAGGCGTACACCCGTTGGAAGGGAAGGGCCATCACAAGAGAGGGCTATACCTTCATAGCTTGGGAATGTAGGGGGGCGGTCAGGAAGGCCAAGGTGGAAATGGAGCTGGGACTAGCGACCCAGATCAAGGACAACAAGAAGTCCTTTTTCAAATACATAGTGGGGCAAAAGAAGGTGCCAAGTAACGTGGGGTCTCTGCAGGACACGCTAGGAAATCTGGTCATCTCACCTGACAGTAAAGCTGGCATAGTCAACAATTTCTTTGTGTCTGTATTTCTGAGGAGGGACCTGGATATCTCCCCCACTGGCCCCCCCGAGGGCCCTGTGGGTGGCACACCCAGGCCTAGGGTTAATGAGGACTTTGTCAGGGAACTTCTGGAGGGACTAGATATATTTAAATATGTAGGTCCTGATGATCTCCACCCTAGAGTGCTGAAGGAACTAGCAGGGGTCATTGCGGGACCTCTGGCACAGCTCTACAAGCACTCATAGCATTCAGGCGATGTGCTAGAGGACTGGAAAAGGGCCAATGTGGTCCCCATCTTCAAAAAAGGGAGGAAGGAGGACCCAGGAAACTATAGGCCTGTGAGACTTACCTCGGTCCTGGGGAAGCTTTTCAAAAGAATTATCCTAGCACATGTCCAGGAAGGGCCAGCAGGGCAGGTTATGCTCAGGGGCAACCAGCATGGGTTCATTAGGGGCAGGTCTTGTCAAACCAACATGGTGGCCTTCTATGACCAGGTCACCAAGTCCTTGGATGCAGGTGTTGCAGTGGATATAATCTTTCTGGACTTCAGGAAGGCCTTCGACACGGTCTCTCACCCCATTCTCAGTAAGAAACTAGGAGACAGTGATGTTGATGCCTACATGGTCAGATAGGTCACTAACTGGCTGGAGGGCCATACCCAGAGGGTGGTAGTGGACGGGTCTTATTCGACCTGGAGGGATGTGGGCAGTGGGGTTCCCCAGGGCTCAGTCCTCAGGCCCGCACCATTCAACATCTTCATCAGTGACTTGGGTGAGGGGGTAGAGAGCACCCTGTTCAAGTTCGTAGATGACACTAAAATGTGGGGGGAAGTGGGTATGCTAGTAGGAAGGAATAAGTTGCAAGTGGATCTAGACAGGTTACAAGGGTGGGCCGAAGAGAACAGGATGGGGTTCAACACTGACAAGTGCAGGGTAATGCACCTGGGGAGGAAGAATCAGCAGCACACCTACAGGCTGGGGAACTCCCTTCTTGTCAGTGTCGAGACAGAAAAAGATCTTGGAGTCATCATTGATGCCACAATGAACATGGGCCGACAGTGTAGGGCTGTGGTCAGGAAGGCCAACCGTACTTTGTCATGCATCCACAGATGCATCTCAGGCAGGTCCAAGGAGTAAAAGGGAGTAAAAGGAAGGCCCAGGGAGGAATAGGACCCCTGCTAAATGGGCAGAAACAATTGGTGACAGACAGGGGGGACAAGGCTGAACTCCTCAACGAGTTCTTTGCCTCAGTGTTCCTAAGCGAGGGGCACGACAACTCTCTCACTGGGGTTGTAGAGAGGCAGCAGCAAGGCGCCAGACTTCCATACGTAGATCCTGAGATGGTGCAGAGTCATTTGGAAGAACTGGATGCCTTTAAATCGGCAGGCCCGGATGGGCTCCATCCGAGGGTGCTGAAGGCACTGGCCGACATCATTGCAGAGCCACTGGCAGGAATATTCGAATGCTCGTGGCGCACGGGCCAAGTCCCGGAGGACTGGAAAAGGGCTAACGTGGTCCCCATTTTCAAGGAGGGGAGGAAGGAGGACCCGGGCAACTATAGGCCAGTCAGTCTCACCTCCATCCTTGGTAAAGTCTTTGAAAAAATTATCAAGGCTCACATTTGTGAGAGCCCGGCAGGGCAAATTATGCTGAGGGGAAACCAGCATGGGTTTGTGGCGGGCAGATCGTGCCTGACCAACCTAGTCTCCTTCTATGACCAGGTTACGAAACGCCTGGACACAGGAGGAGGGGTGGATGTCGTATACTTAGACTTCAGGAAGGCCTTCGATACGGTATCCCACCCCATACTGGTGAACAAGTTAAGAGGCTGTGATGTGGATGACTGCACGGTCCGGTGGGTGGCGAATTGGCTAGAGGGTCGCACCCAGAGAGTCGTGGTAGATGGGTTGGTCTCGACCTGGAAGGGTGTGGGCAGCGGGGTCCCGCAGGGCTCGGTCCTTGGACCGATACTCTTTAATGTCTTCATCAGTGACTTGGACGAGGGAGTCAAATGTACTCTGTCCAAGTTTGCTGATGACACAAAGCTATGGGGAGAAGTGGACGTGCCGGAGGGCAGGGAACAGCTGCAGGCAGACCTGGATAGGCTGGACAAGTGGGCAGAAAACAACAGAATGCAGTTCAACAAGGAGAAATGCAAAGTGCTGCACCTAGGGAGGAAAAATGTCCAGCACACCTACAGCCTAGGGAATGACCTGCTGGGTGGCACAGAGGTGGAAAGGGATCTTGGAGTCCTAGTGGACTCCAAGATGAACATGAGCCGGCAGTGTGACGAAGCCATCAGAAAAGCCAATGGCACTTTATCGTGCATCAGCAGATGCGTGATGAATAGGTCCAGGGAGGTGATACTTCCCCTCTATAGGGCGCTGGTCAGACCGCAGTTGGAGTACTGCGTGCAATTCTGGGCGCCACACTTCAAGAAGGATGCGGATAACCTGGAGAGGGTCCAGAGAAGGGCAACTCGTATAGTCAAGGGCCTGCAGACCAAGCCCTATGAGGAGAGACTAGAGAAACTGGACCTTTTCAGCCTCCGCAAGAGAAGGTTGAGAGGCGACCTTGTGGCTGCCTATAAGTTCATCACGGGGGCACAGAAGGGAATTGGTGAGTATTTATTCACCAAGGCGCCCCTGGGGGTTACAAGAAACAATGGCCACAAGCTAGCAGAGAGCAGATTTAGACTGGACATTAGGAAGAACTTCTTCACAGTTCGAGTGGCCAAGGTCTGGAACGGGCTCCCAAGGGAGGTGGTGCTCTCCCCTACCCTGGGGGTCTTCAAGAGGAGGTTAAATGAGTATCTAGCTGGGGTCATCTAGACCCAGCACTCTTTCCTGCTTATGCAGGGGGTCGGACTCGATGATCTATTGAGGTCCCTTCCGACCCTAACATCTATGAATCTATGAAAGGAGGTGATCCTCCCCCTCTACGCAACACTGGTCAGACCGCAGCTGGAGTACTGCGTCCAGTTCTGGGTGTCACACTTCAGGAGGGATGTGGCCAATATGGAGAGGGTCCAGAGGAGGGCCACCCACATGATCAGGGGGCAGCAGGGCAGGCCCTATGAGGAGAGGCTGAGGGACCTGAACCTGTTCAGTCTCCAAAAGAGAAGGCTGAGAGGGGATCTAGTGGCAGTCTACAAACTAGTCAAGGGGGACCAGCAGGCATTGGGAGAGTCCCTGTTCCCCCCGAGCAATCTCGGGAGTTCAAGAAACAACGGACACAAGCTAGCGGGGAGTAGTTTCAGGCTAGACATTAGGAGGTGCTATTTCACTGTCTGGGTGGCTAGGACCTGGAACCAACTTCCAAAAGAAGTGGTGCTGGCTCCTACCCTGGGGGTCTTTAAAAAGAACCTGGATGAACATCTGTCCGGGGTCGTTTGACCCCTACTCTTTCCTGCCATGGCAGGGCGTCGGACTAGATGATCTCCTCAGGTCCCTTCCGACCCTACCAACTATGAAACTATGAAACAGAGGCCAATCAAATGGACTTAAATGGACAAATTTGTGAAGGAAGCTTGCCAAGCAAATTTTGTACATCCAGAAGGGTGAAAATATGTCCCCATTCCCCTTTCCCTGAGATTACAGGGTTGATTGTGGAGGGGTGATAACTGCTTTCTTCTCATGCTAGTATCTGATTTCAACATAAGCACAAACCTCCAGGTTCCTCTTCTACTATCACGAGATGCACACTCATCTAATAAGCACCTGAGCTATTACTATCATGTCAACTGAAAGTACCTTCTGGATTCTATCCCTCAGGGCTGAAGGAGCATTTATGTCTCTTTAACAGCCTGTTATGCCTCTTCCTTTTAGAACACATCTGTGTATTTCTCAGTTATAATGTTCTCTGTCAGTTTGATTGTACAGGGAACAATTTATGTCTCAGTTACAAATTGTGGCTTAATTCCAGAGGCGGAGCAGGTGTTCTGTCCCCAGCAATTACGGCAAAGGTGTTCTGACTTCTCTATTGCTGTGTCAGTGTGCGACAATATGCCAATGCTGGAACAGGGAGTCCTGGACATGTGTTTATAACATTAGTGGAGGTCTTTGGCAGGTTGCACCAGTTGTGAAGCTAAATTTGATGTCCGCACCTATTTTCAAGCATGGATGACGTGCATGGCATTAAGTGTAATGGCTAGGTTTGGCCCATGAGTAACACCTGGTATGTGAGCATCCTCCCCAAGGCCAACATGTGATTACTTGATGGCATTTATAAGTTCTCTGTGACTGCACGGCTGCCCAAAACAATCCCTCTTGAAGCTGACTGCACTTTTGGCCAAATACTGGAACATCTCTATACTGATGTGCTAGTTGACAGCTTTCATGCATCTGTCAGGGTTCCACAAGTCTTCCAGGACTTGGTGCTCTTTCTTTGCATGACTTAATTTCCTCACATGCTTTCCAACTGTGTTTTTCCTTCAGAGTCTACTTCAGGAGAAGCTCGCATAGTTTCCTAACTGCCCTCTGTTCTTAAGCCTGCACTTGCCATTTTGCCCATTTGAGTACTATACAGATTTGTATAGCTTTTTCTTACAATCTAGTTACAATCTTGGAGCAAAGGCTTGTAATCTTGGAGCAAAGGCTTGTAACGGTTCCCAACTGGGCAGCTCACTACCAGCCTATCTTTAATCAAGGATTCTTATACAGCTAAAACCATAAGACTGACATTTTAGCCTTAAGTTTGTAGGCTACTTAGTTTCTAGACTAAGGAAGGAACCTTTCCTGGTTTTATTCTTTCTAGGTACATAGTGATCTTTCAACTGTCCTGCCAAAATCTGTTCTGTTGATGGATGAGAGCTTGAAGGCTGGTGCTACAGCTAATAATGCCACTTTGCTGGTACAGCTCACTTGGTCCGCACGCTCTGCAGTCATGTACAGAAAGAATGTGTTCTTGAAATGTTTCCAGACCCTCTTCCACATTACCTCAAACCTTCCTTCTCGTGGTGGTTTCAAGCCACCCATCCCTGTTGGCCGAGTCTGTGCAATTCAAGTATCTGGGATCACAGTGAAAATGTTTCTCAATTGCTCTCAAATCCATCCGCTCAATGCAGCATGTGTTGTTGCTCTTGTTAAGGCACAGAGCTTGTGTTTAACAACTGTATGAGTTTTGCTCAAACATTATGTAATTCAGCAACAAGAGCCCACTACAGGCTCCAGCCAGCTACAGTCTGCTCTGCCCCCTGCTGTTCTGAACCCTGCCCTCCCTCCTGAAGGATGCCCTTTGCTCTGTGGCCACAGCCCATGTCAACAGCCACAGCTGTTCTACACCACAGTTGTGGGTTTGCAGAGTGAAAAAATAGAGCAGGTGGAGTAAGTATTTGTAAGTATTTGCTCAAAGCCTGTTTCAAGTGGTTTCCCTGCATGCTTGAGGAACAGAGTGCAAAAATCTTACTCAGATTTGCAGAGTGCCTTGCAGATTTGCTGGGGTCCTAGCTATCAGCAGTTTCCCTACAGGAAAGGGAGAAGTGAGATTCCCCACCCCCTTGTGCCTTCTTGAGCAAGGATTTAACTACCACCTCTTCAGCTAGGTGCCTTGATTTAGGGGCCCTCTGCAGAAGCCTTAATATTCTTGGATCAT
The DNA here is from genome assembly GCF_030867095.1 of Alligator mississippiensis. Classification (NCBI taxonomy): domain Eukaryota; kingdom Metazoa; phylum Chordata; order Crocodylia; family Alligatoridae; genus Alligator; species Alligator mississippiensis. The sequence continues at coordinate 27,782,043 of NC_081837.1, read as the reverse complement.
TTAGAACAGGACTGGCTAACCCATGGCACAAGTGCTACACATGACAGAAGGAGCCTCTGTGTGTGGCCTGCAGCAGATCAGTGAAGGGACAGGGAACACAGAGACAGATAGGGCAAAGAGCAGAAAAGCAAAGCAACAGTTTGGGCAAGGGAAGGGGACTTAAGTGGCACTCAGGGTGCGAGGCTTAATGTGTGGCACTCCTGCCCCAAAGATTGGCCCCCACTGATTCAGAAGGAACTAAGTAAGCTAGTTTTTTTCATTCCCCCATGGCAGCTCTTCATGGTCTCATGTCCCTAAGGGCCCTGTGGATTTCTTCAACAGTTTGTGCCCCAGAATACCTGGCCTTTGGGGAGAGGGTCTGGGGTAACATTTCTCATCCCATAGGTCGCAACCCAAAAATGGGTTGCAACAATATACGACAGGGTTGTGAACAAACTTTAAAAATGGATTCTCTTTTCAAGGAGAATATGTGGGAAACCGTGGCTTTTGCCTTGCAGGTTGGCAGCGTTACAGCCTGAAAGGGGCTGCTTGGGGCCCCCTATGTCTCCCCCCCCCCCCCCACACACACACACACACCCTGCCCCACACACTTGGGGGCTGGGAGCAGGGGGCAGTGAGTTGGGAGTGAGGGGCACTGGGTCAGGACTGGCCATTGATGTTTATAAATGGGTATTGCTACAAAAAAGGTTGAGAACCACTGGTCTAGAGGGCTTCTCTCCATAGCCCTGCACTCAGGGAGGGAGGAAATAAATAGCAGCAGCTTCGGGCAGCAGACAGATCATTTTCATCATAAAAATCAGGTTTCTCCTGAGATGCGTGTTGGGAAATGTTCATTCCTGGGTATTGAACACCTTGTGGATGCCCCCTAATGGCTGCCAGGGAAATGGCAGCCTGGCGCACAGTCTGTTTATTCCATGATCTGTCCCATTAGACATCTGTTCTTGACACAGAGGGACTGCAGCAGTTAGGACATTTCCTACATCCACCCCTCATTCAATTGTCCTCCACCCCATGCAACCTGGCTCACAACAATAGCCCAGCACCATAGCCCAGATCTTTCTCCACCGCTACCCTTCGTTGTCCCTCTCACCACACAACGTCCCCCACCCCCCAGTCTTTCCATTCCAGTTACTATTGCTCATAGCCTGCTTCCCTGTTTGTTCCCTCCTCTGTCCCCATGGACCCCTGTGGCTCTCTGATGTTGCTAAAACCTCATAAGATCATGACCAGCCGCACTCACCTGCACCACAAGTAACCCACTCCCTGTCCCTGGAGTGACAGCCACCCTTCCCCCATCCCCCTCCCTCCTTTCCTACATGGCCCTACTGCTCCATCATCTAACAAATGTGCCCTTCACCTGCTCATCCTGCAGATGGGAATTCCCCTCTGCCCACCAGAGACCACTTTGAACTACTCATGTCCTTATAGGCACCTTGTCACACGATGGGCTGAGCAGCCTGATAAAGTGAAGGGGACTCAGGACAGAGCAGGGTTAAACGCTATGGTCTCGATACCTCTTCCCCCTGCCTTCCCCCTGGCTGCAGCACCATACAGGACCCTGGTACCCTGCAGCTGAAAGCACCGGTCCAGGTGTAGGATGTCTGAACACAAACAACATTAGCAATTGTAAGAAGGGAAAGCAGGGGCCCAGCTGGCAGTATCCCAAAGCCTTAGCTGCAGACACTCAGCACAGAGAACCAAAGCAAACCCTTTAGAGATAGCTTATCTTGGGACTCTAATGTTTAATTTCCGCCACCTTTCCCCCTGTTCTCCCCAGACACCTACTTAGTGGTGACTTCAGAGCCCTCCACCTCCTCTGCTGGGGGCTGAACGGGAAGAGGTGAACAGGCTGGGAATAGGTCCAAGAGTCACTTCTGGGGCTTGCAGCCCCCAGGTGGCACTGGCCACGCGATATATGGACTGGCCATTATGGTATGGGGATGGAGCGAGTGCTCTGGCAGGCTCAGCCTTCCCCCTTCCTCTCACTGAAGGCTCTCTTGGCAGCTTCCCCACTCTTTTGGCAGAGACGTACCAGAACTGGAGAGAGCAGCAAGAGAGAAAAATTAAAAAGGGAAAAAAAAGCTCAATCGCCTGGAGAGGCTTATGTGTTTGCCCTTTTATAATGACGTAGTGTCCTGTGCCTCTCTCCCCCCCTTCTCTCACTCTCTTTCCCCTCCCTCCTTCCAACCCCCACCCCTTTTCCCCTCACATCCTTGGAAGCAACAATTAAGCAGCTCTGGGATAAAACACACTGGCTGTGAGAGGACTGGGGCATTGCTTCAAGAGATGGCAAGGCAGCTAGCTGCATCCCTCTTTCCCGGAGTCCTCCTCCTCCTCTCCATCCTCCAGGCTTCTTGGCAAGGAGGTAAGAAAAGAAAGGGTTGCTTCTCCCTCACCTGAATGGGCAGCTCAACAGCAAGCCTGGCATAGCCCTTCAGGGACTCCTCTGGGCACCTGGGCTACAGTACTGCCAGGGGCTGTAATGGGGCATCCAGAAAAGTTGCCTCTTTAGCTTGCTGTCCAGGTTGCTTGCTTGAGGCTGTCTTCCACTGCCCCCCCCGGAACAACTCATCCCATCTACAGCCCCAGGAGCTAAGCTCACCCAGTGGGGAGGAATGAAGAAGTCTGTCCCAGTCCCAGCTGGGGCAGAAAAGCTCCCTGCTACCCATGCACAAGGGAGATGTGATCAGGGAAAGTCTTGGGCAGATCAAGCATTGGTCCCAAACCCAAGGGTCACTGGCCAGAAATCTTCCCTGCTCCCTGCTTCTGGGGATGGCACTGGGGTCTGGCTTACCTAGGTATGAGGCACTTATTGAGGGAAACTTTAGAGGTCATATGGCTTCTTCCCTAGCACACAGGCAGACATGTTCCCAGCCCCAGACAGGGAGTTCAGGGGACCAGGGGTCTGTCTGGTTCCCAGCATGATGGGCCCGGACCCAGACAGCTTGTGTGTGTGACTGGGACAAGGAGAGTGCATCAGTTAACTTATGTCTGCAATTGGGACATAACTGGTGTGTTTCATGCTTAGTGTCTGACATCCTTTGTGTGTTGCTCTCAGTGTGTTTGTGTGGCATGGTCTATATATATCCCTTTATCAGTGTCAATATACATATGACAGAAGCTGTGTGTATCACTTTTAGTGTGTGTGTGCTTGTGCGTGTTTGGTATAGCCCATGTGTGCATTACTCTGTGTGTGTGACAGCCCTGGTGTATCACTCTCATCTCACAGTGTGTGACTATGACAGTGAATGCATCAGCCACAATATGTGTTAGTGTTTCTGTGTGAGATGTAACCCATGTAAGAGATCACATTCTTGTAGCTCACACTGCCAAAGCCTGACACAACACATGTGGATCACTGTGAGAGACAAGGATAAAACTTGTGTGTATTACTTGTTGTACATATGACACAACTTGTAAGCAGCACTGTCAGTGTATGATAGACATAGCCCACTTGTATTCAACCTGATGTATATGTATGTGTGTGCATGTGCTCATGTGTGCGATAGAGATGACCCTTTGTGTAACTTGGGTGTGTGTGTGATTCTGTGTGTGTATATCTCTCCAAGGTATGTATGTATGATTGACAGTGCTCCTTTGATGCGGATATGAAAGACACAGCCCATATGTAGCGCTGTGTGTAACACTTGCTCTGCCAATGTGTGTGTATGCATGCTGGAGAAGTAGATACATCCTGCGTGTGTCACTGTCAGTGATAGTGTGTGAGAGCATGAGACAGCCATAGTTTGTCTGTAGGGAGAGCCTGTGTGTAGCACTTTTACCATTTGTAGGTATGTAATACAAAACATTTGTATTACTGTGTGTATGACATAGAGGGTATCATTGTGCGTGTATGTGTAATGTAACTGTGAGAGAGGCAAATTCCACATTATCCTGGTTGTGCTCAGATCCCTAAAATCAATGCCAGAAGAGAGGATGAAACTGCAGAATGTCCCTCTCGATGCTCATTGCAGGGAGCCTGGGGACAGGGCACTGGGAGGGCTGTGTGAAGGGGGAGAGGGCACAGATAGGGTGGAGGAACTAACCTGAGACTTGGGCATCTGTGGCTCAACTGTTTGCTCTGCCACAGACTGACTGTGTGATCTTAGGCAAGTCATTTAGCCACTGTGCCTCAACACCATGGGGATATAGTCCTGTCTAACCTCTCAGTGGACTTGTGAGGATAAATGAAGACTTTGAAGACTGTGGTGTGCTCCAATACCACATTTATGGGAGTCACAAAAGTACCTCAGTAGGTAGATGCATTAAGTTTATAGGTAGAAGGGACCGTCCACTTATATAGTATAACCTTACACAAAGCCCAGGACACAGAACATCTTGCTCAAATACTTCTCTATTACGGACTGCCTAGGAGAGGGGGAGGGGATCTCTGGCAGGGCTGCATGAATGGGGTGGGCTGTGGGAAAGACAGGAGGTGGCACTGGCAGGTTGAGTGAGCATGGAGAGAGGGGACACTTGCAGGGCAGTATGAGGCTTGGGAGCACTGGCAAGACTAAGTATAGGAGAAGTAGCCATTGTCTGAGTGGTTCTTCCTCCCAACCCAAAGAAAACCCCTTCAGGTCCATTCTCAGCAGCCAGAAACTCCTTGTGCCAGTGCTGGGGAATGCCTGGCTTCCTCTTGATCCTGTGCCTTCCTGGGATGCCAGCGACAGCTAGTTGTGATCTGGGGAGAGTGCAGGATAAACCCATGGCTAGCAGGTCCAGGCCAGTTAGTCCCCTGAACAGCTGCAGACAGGGTCCAAAGCAAAAATCAGGGCAGTAGACTGTGTAGGGAAAGAGGATCAGAGTGGTACTTGGGGAAGGTACAGGGCTGACTTGTGGTATGCCTGCCAAAAAGGTTTACCCGTGCTTTGCCCTCGTTTGCCCATGCTCCAGTGTGCTGGCTTTGCACCAGGTTTCTTGCCGAACTGTCATTCTCTCAAGGACCTGTAACCTAGTGTCTCCTCACAGCAGCCCAGGGCCAGGCTTTGAGCCTTTGACTGGACCTGATATCTTTTTATTCACTCCCTGTGGGCATGCTGCTCTTGGACCTGGCTTTCTGGGGTGAATACTGGCAGTCTACTAGTTCAGAGCTTGTTCTTTTGAGTCTACTAAGTGGCTGCTCCCTTGTCAGGACCCTCATGCTTGCCAGCTGCAACAATCCCAGGAAGCAGCCAGCTCTGGGGTGGAGCCCTTTAGCAATTCAAAAGTGTTTGTGGCCTTTGGCCCAGCTCCAGTTCTCAGTGTTGGGCTGTACCTGCTGCTTGGGGCATATTCCCGGGTTTAACAGAGGGAACTAGTATTGTCCTCAAAGAGGTCTGGTCTCAGGGACCGCCCCATGCTAGTGGAGCAGTTAGGGGAGTTATCCCCTTAGCGCTCATTCAGTAAGGAAATAACAGCCCTGTCTGCAGCCTGCATGGGTTGCTTGTGAGCAGACATTGTGTAAGTACCACCACAGTACCACCAAGGTGCCCCAGCCCTGGACTACATCATCCCCTGCCCTTTCAACCTTGAGTCCACACAGACCTCCAAGTGGGGAGCCTATAGTTGTAGTGGGGGCAGGAGAACTATGGCTGTGATGTGGGGTGGGCTGTGGCATTTGGGGCTGTGATTTAGGGGAGCGGCACTTACAGCTATGTGGATGAAGATGTAGATGCAATAGGGTGGATCAGGTTGGGACCTGAGGTAAGGTATGGGTGGGAGTGGGGTGGCCCTATTTTACCTGGCCCAGATGTGAGGCCCCAGCACACTCCTTGAACTGCTCTGAGGGGTGATTGGTGATCTCAAGGGGTTGGCCTCACTGAGTTGGCTCCAGCCCCAAGCTCTCTGAACAGCTTTGGGCTGGGTTGCAGAGGGACTCCTCCAGGGGTGGGGTAGAGTGCAAGTCTAGTTTGATCCAGGATTGTGAGGTGATTCCTACCCCACTGCAGGAATATCTCTGGCGGAGATGTTGCAGCAGGGAGGCCCATATGCTTGGGAGGCTGAAGGAAGCCCAGCTTGAGCATTGCGTGCTTGGGAGCTAGTCACCTGAGACATGGGTAGCTTTTGACTGGCTGGGACTGGCTGTAGCTAGTAAGTTCTCTGGCTGCCTGAATGCAGTCCCAGTGCACGGCATGTCCCTCAGCCAACCTGGGTCTCAGGAGACGTTTCATGCTTGCATGAGGCTGATGGTTTCTGGAACAGCCAATTGCTGACCCACTGGTTTCAAAGAAGTTCAGAATTGGACTTAAATCCTGCCTGCTTTGTAGCCCTGCTGACCTCAGGAGAGCAGCCTGTAACTCAGCTCTGCAAGTGACACAGCATTGTGACAACTTGGGCTCAGCTGACAAGAATGAGCCTACCTATGGGGTAGGCATAGCTGTTTACAGTGGTCAGATCCTGCAAGGTGCTGAGTGCCCACAGCTTCATTAGGCTGGATCACAAAGCTGCTCAACAACTGGATGTGGGAATTTCTGGAATAAAGTTCTGGTTCAGCTATCATTCCAACGGGAAGACAAGTAGTGACCAGTTAAGAGGAGCTGATAATTCTGGAAATACTGTTGAGTAATTGGAACAAGGATGAACTAAACCAAGGTGCGGCAGGTCACTGGTGGTGCCTGCCACTTTAAGGGCTAGATCAAACACTCAGCAGGTGTTTGATTATGGTGGCCATTTTAGAACTCTGTCCACCTATAGAAACAAGAGCAGCTCCCCTCTGGGAGGCAGGCAGGAAGTATGGCCTGGCTGGGGCGCTGCATGGGAACATCTTGTAGGTAGGAGCAGGAGGCTCTAGTCCTGGGCATAACCTAAAACTGCATCCTACTGGGAGTGGGTGGTCTGGTGGGGCTCCCAGTGGCATGGGAGCCCCCAGGAAATGCCAGGCCAGTTACCACCCTGGTGAAAGGTGGATAGGGGTGCCTTAACCCCAGCCCTCACCTTTGGGTGGGTCATGTGAACCATCTAATCCAGGGAAGGCCAGGTAAGCTTCTTGAAGTGCCTGAGCCTGCTGGGGTGAATGACCCTGTGGAGCCAGGCATGCTTTTTGAAGCACCTGAGCTAGGAATGGGGGACCCTAATCCCTGAGTGCAGGCAGGAGGCTTAGACCTAACCCTAGGGACCTGACTGGTCAATGTGGGGGGCCAGGACCCAGATAAGGGTCAAAAGGGCCAGGGGCCCACTGCAAAGGGCACCCATATAGAGCAGAGAAGCTCAGGGTCCCAACTGGCCTGAGATGGGATCAAGGCTTAAAGGGAAACTGAAGGTCCCAGGGAAGGGGTCACAGCTAATAGGTGAAGGGGATTGTTCAGTTGACTGCCTGAGATGCCATCTGCGAGGCTTGGGCTGCAGTGTAGGGTGGAATGGAGCTGTGGATAGCACCCCCCCCCCAAATATTGGGGTGTATAATGAGCAACCTCCCACCTAATTATTACATCAATATTATTACATTAAGGCATAGCAGATGAGAGAGGTGGGTGGCAGACGTGTAGACAGGAGTAGGCATGATAGCTTGCCCCTGCCACACAAGGGTGGCTAACCTGCAGCATGTGGGCCCCAAGTGGCATGGGCAGCACAAGTGTGTAGCACATGGAAGATAAGGGAGGGGACAGACAGCACAGCAGCAGATAAGCATCAAAGAAAAAATCAGGGCAGTAGACTGAGCAGGGAAAGGGGATCAGAGTAGTACTTGGGGAAGGTACAGGGCTGACTTGTGGTACACCTGCCAAAAAGGTTTACCCCCTTTGCCCATGCTGCGCTCTCCAAGGCAAGATAGGAAGACACTGGTTTCTAACTCCTCAGATCTGTCCTGTGCAAAACCTCCTCCTTGGGGCTGCTCATAGGATACCAGCCCCTGCTGGGCTTACAGAAATGAGAAACTTGGGTTAGAAAAATGGCAATGGTTTCATGAGACAGGCCAGGGTCTAGGGTCATGTGGGGAAGCCCGGGGCAAGATGTACATGGGTCTGAAATGTGTAGCTTTATACCTGCTCTGTTGGTCTGTATATATTCCCCACTCTGCCTCCAGCTAGGCATTGTAAGCCTTGCTGGGGTGAATGCAAGAGTGCTAAGTCATTCCTGCAATCCCAAAGTGGCTGAAAAGGCAATGCCTTTTCCCTCCCCACAGGGACAGCTCAGCAGTAAGATGATTAAGATGCAAGCTGCTTATAAGGCTCTTGCTTGAGAAGAATCGACACATGATGGTCACAAGCTCACTAAGTAACTTGGAGGGAAGTGTCAGGCTGTGAAAGGCAAGGGCTTTGTTACACATTAATTTTAGGTGGCTCCTGGATCTCTTAACTCCTGGATTGTCCACATATTCACACCTGAAACTAGTTTTAAGTACACTTTAGGCAGCTTAAAGTTGCACTACTGCAGGGCAGATTTATCTCTGATCTGTGTTGCGCAACTCAGTTTCCATTATTGTGGGTAGTTCCCTACAGATGAGCTACCCAAGTTGCACTCTTCCAGCATCCCAGGATGCAGTGTCCTTCCCCAACCCTCCTGTTCCGTCTGTCCACCTCCTGAACTCTATGGCCCAGAGGGCAATTCTGGCACCAAGCCGACTCCTCATCCTGATCTTGGGCGTGATGCCTTCCCACCCCCAGGGGTGAAACCCCATGCAAATGACCTGCAGAAGGTAGAGGCTTAGATTGGGTCCCCATGATCCCTGGGGCAGAGGTAGTAGCTCTCCCAAAAGCATGTTCCCTCACCGTTCCCATGTCCCAGCCACCCTGGGAAGCACCCCTCATACTCCAATCTAAAATCCCAGTTTATTAGAACATGAGACGTTTTTTAATTTACTTCTTTGTTTCTTTTAATTTTTTTTTTTACTTTACTTTTTTTATTTTAACCTTTAGTGGCATAATGGCTGACTTCCTTCATTTCACTACCCTTCCCCTACCCCATTTCCTTTCCACCTCTCATTTCATTACACACCCCCATCCCAATAACTGTCTGCCTCCCAGTTTCATGTGCTCCCCCCCCCCCAACTCATCTCTCACACCTTCTCTGCACCTAAAGCAGAGATAGAAGTCTGTCCTTGGTCACCATCCCTATAGTGGTAACTCACAGCTGTAGCTCCTAGTCAGGCTACCACTCACCAGCTGTGCAGGTGAGGGACAGTCAGAGAAGGCTTTTAGTGTTAAGGTGTGCCTGTTCCAAACTCAAGCTAGCATTAACATTAATCAACATTTGAGCAGCTCAAAGTGCAACGTGTAACAAGACCCAAGCAAATCCCATATTTGGGACTTAAGGGGATTTTCAACTTCTGACACCATTGTTCTCAGCTTTGTGAAACAGCTTCCACTGTCAGAGCCATTGTGGAGGTGAGTAGGATGGACAGAGAGCCCTTTGTTCTCTGTAATCCACTTTGCTCTGCTTGGACCACATGCCTTGGGAGCCCATCCTGACCAAACAGTGACCTCCCACAGAAACACTCCATCACTCCCCTCTGCATCTTGTGCTGGGATAGGCAGTCTTCATCAATCTTTCACAGTTGAGGATGACTATCTTCTATGATTCTTATCTTGTCCAAAGATGGCTGACAAGGCCTATCCAGGATGGACAGAAATTGATTGTGTGTCTTTGTTGATTTTGACCACAGTAAATGTGATCCCACTGGACATGTTTATCCAGGCATTCAAAAAGCCTGAGCCTGAATTGATTCACTCTTTGCAGGTTAGTCTAAGCTGCATAGCTTAAACTGATTAACAACTGGACAGATATTCTCTGTTAAATCAGGAAATGCAGCCACATACCTGCATGGGGGGCAGCTTCTGCCAGACTGAGGAGTGGGGATGGGGAAAAAGTCCTTTCTCTGAAGCAAGCATGTGTTGAACACAGCAATTTGCAAAGCATACAACAGGGAACTACCAAAAATCTTCAACTAAGCTAAGATACTGCCCAGAACAACACAGCATATACAATTTAGTCTAATTTAAAATATAAATGAGGAAGATAAGAGAAAGCTTTGCATAAGTCTTACATAACCCCATGTCTCCTTACAGCCAGGCATTCAGAAAGGCTTTATTCAGGTATTCTCACCTTTTACAGGTTCTGCTTTATAATGTAAATGTAGCTCTGCATTCTTTGGTGAAGCTGTCTGCAATTTTCCTTAACTACATCTCCAGCACATAGGTGCGATGATTGAGACTGCAGCCAATGCCCCCACCCTGGCGGTCCGGAGAAGAGAGGGGACAGGGAAGAATTGACTCCATCCCTGCCTAGCTGCAGGCAAGCCGTGGAGATGCAGCTGGGGCTAGGAAGCTCCAGTTGTGGTCCATGGGGTTTGGGGGGGAGGGGGCAGGGGATGGAGGGAAGAATTTGCCTCAGGGGCCATGGCAGGCTAGCATCTGGCCACGCCCTGCCCCTGCTCTGGCTAGAGAGCAGAGGGGAGGGGCCAGCCCAGAGCAGAAAGCAGAGCCCTGCCCAGACCAGAGAGCATGCTGGGGGAGTCTGGTTTAACTTAAACCAGCAGGGGGTCTGGGACAGACAATACTTAAACCAGTTTAAGCCAAATCAGTTAAGCCTAATACTACATTCGTCCAGGTTTATCTCAAACCGGTTTCAGTCATTTTCAAACTGGTTTATGTGCACTGAACGACAGGTCTGTTATAGGTTTAAAACAGTTTCTGATCACTTTTTTTTTTGTTGGTTATTTTTGGAAAAATCTCTCTCTCTCTCTCTCTCTCTCTCTCTCTCTCTATATATATATATATATATACACATTATATATCTCTACACTCCGAGTATCACACCACAACGAAAACCCATAATCCATTACAAAACTAACCACACCCGTGCATCCCACAAACCCGTACAAAGGCTTGCTGACCACCCAGACCCATTACAATATCCACACCGCATGCTACACACACACAAACAAACATACTCTGGTCTCTCAGACCAGGTGACCCCTTCCTTTCATTCCCACCCCACTTGCGGGGTCATATACTCCGCTAACGGGTCGTCCATGTCGCTGTCACTGGAGGACCCACTGCTGCTGTCGCTGTCACTGTCCTCAGTTCCATTTGTCTCTTCCTCTTCCTCGCTGTCACTGCCCCCTTCCCTGCTAGGGGGAAGTTGGAAGGTCCTGTGCCATGTGTCTCTGTGCCAGGTGGCTTTGGCTGCACCCTCTCCATCCTCCACTACCAATTACTGGTAGTAGGTCTGGAGCTCACTCAAAGCCATTTGCACACAGCCTACTACCTCTATGTCTGTGTGTCTGTACAACAGGAGGCTCCTGGCCTTCCACAGGGCGCTCCTGATGCAGGACGCAAACTGGTCGAAACAGGCTGACAGGTTCTCCTGGTGCTTAATGAGGTGCCCATACAGCACTGCTTTTCTGGTTAGCCAGTTGACGCTGGTCACCTTTTCGCAGAGCTGCTTCACCCTTTTCCATACCGCCTTGGCGCAGGTGCAGAGCTAGAGGAGGTGGTCGATCGTCTCAGTGGCTCTGTGGCAGTTGAGTCACAGGCAGCTGACACTCTCTATGCCTCTGGGCCCTCATTGGTAGGGCTCAGTGAGCTACTAGCTAGTTCAAGTCCTCGTGATCTTTGCACAGGTCTTTGTGGTCGATGTGCTCCCGCACAGCCTGGCATGTGTCGCCTGGGAGCAAGTCCACAGGCAATGTGATGTTCCTCAGCCTCACTGTCTCCTGTATCTTCTTGTAGTTGCTCATGGTCACAGGGCCTGTGCTCTGCAGGCCATACAAGCTATGGCACTGGTTTAGGATCTTGTGAGCCCATGATCCATTGTCTATGGTTGGTAGGGGTGAATGCTTCCCAGTGTCTCAGGATGTGCCCTGCAAAATATCTCACCAGGCAAGTGGTTTTGGATTCCATGTCCGTCACTAGTTTGCAGATCTGGCTCATATACTTGGCCCACAGGAACAGGAGGATGTCTGCCATGCCCCTGCCCCTAGCCCTCTTGTCAACCAGTTTCTGATCACTTAAACTGGTTTATGTGTAATGTTTGTCCCTAGCTCCGGTCAGGAAGAAAGTAGGCAGGCTATGTTTAAGGCACTTATTCTAGCCCCCCCCCCCCCCCCCCCCCCTTGGGGTAAGCAGAGCAGATCCTGAAGAGGGCTGCTCAGTCACAGTTACAGTTGCTGAACTGCACTCCTGTCTTGTCCAAGTGTTTGATGACCTTCTTGTAACTGCCACCTTTGTGCCACTTCATGACTAAGAGCTTCTCAACCTCACAATCCTGCTACTGTCATCACTAGCTGGAAGGAGCTGCTGCTGCAAGGGCTGCCAGAAAGCGAGTCTGGCTGCCATGCTGCTCCAGCCCCCCTGTGCACCCAGGGGTGGCAGGACTGGCTTCATGTGCAACAGCCTGGGCTCCCCCCATGCCTGGGCTGGGATGGGCTGAAGGGCCCACTGCAGGCTAGACAAAATCCAGCTCATGGGTTATATTTTGTCCATCCCTGTTCTAACATCTGCTTGCACTGCTGTTGAGGATTTGTAGACCCATGGCTGGGGGCTGGGCAGGCTTATTATAGTGGTGACCTGGTCTCCCCATGTCACAGCACCTTCAAAGGATATATGTGGCTTTTAAGGAGGGGAAACCATTGCCAACTGCTGTTCCCACCACATGCCAGTGGTGCTGCCACTGCTCGGTCCATGACTGCTTACTTATCAGAGTTACTCCTGCTTTTTCACAACTAACCACCAACTGTGGACATGATAGCTAGCAGTACAGCTCTGCCACCAGGATAGGCTGTAACAATTCAACACAGCCACAGCTCTTTGATCCTTTCCCTACTGCACCTCCTGTTGAGAGAAGCAGGGACTGCAGTTTCTTGAAGAGATTTTTTTTCTGTTCTCCAGGGCCTTTTGCCTAGTCCTCTGTTAACATCTCCTTCTCAAAGAGGAAAAGCCTGAAGAGGGCCCTGGCCCCTACTTTTGCTGAACTGTGGATGCAGTAGACACTGGATACATGCTATAGACAACAATGGGAGCAGGTGTAGGGGCTGCAAGTGTCTCTGTCCCTCCCTTTCAAGGTTTCCCCTGGTTTGCTTCCATTCTGGTCTCATATATCTTCCTTGGCTGCCCAACAGATCATTTCCACAGGAAGCTTTTAATCCTGCCTAGCCTGTGGTCTGGTGGTTAGGATGCTTTGTGGGAAAGTTAAGATGTGGATTCAAGTCCCTTCAGGATGAAGGAAACCTGAGTCTCCCACTCCTTTTGCAAGTGCCCAAACCACTAACCCATTAGGTTAAAGTGTGATGGCTACTGTCTGGTGTGAAATAGTTGCTTTTCTTTTTGAGTGAAGTTTGGGGAGCTTACACGAAATTGCATGCTTTTTCAGGCAAAATAGGGCTGCCACAGAGTAAGTGTAACAGATTCCTTCAGGACATGCTGAAATGGGCAAATGAGTTTGCACCAGGGGCAGTGGGATCTAAAATCTGCGTAAGTAGCAATCTGTGTTGGTTATGAAACTAATTTTAGGCCAACAAAGAGGGGAGTGGATTTGGGCCTTTTGAGACCCATGCAGCCCCTCCCTAAATATGCTTCCCAGGTGTAGAGTTGCTGATTAGCTCCACACCTGCCATGTCAGCAGCCTTGTAGGCAGTACAGCCACAAGCACCAGTCAAGAAACATGGGTGAAAAGCTAAAGAAAGGTGTTTAGCAACTAGCTGGATTCTTCATGTATCATAGTAGTATCATAGTAGCTAGGGTCAGGAGGGACCTGAACAGATCATCTAGCCTGACCCCCTGCCACCGGCAGGAATGAATGCTGGGTTCAGAAGACCCCAGACAGGAGATCGTCCAACCTCCTTTTGAATTTGCCCAAGGTAGAGGTGAGGACCACTTCCCTGGGAAGTTGGTTCCAGATTGTGGCCACCCTAAGGTATTGCAGCCAATTGCAGTCTTTGAAATGAGACTAGGCAGGTTTGTACATGGCCGAAGAAATGACCCACTCTTCTGGCTGCTGTGGTGAGCCCCAGGGCTACCTTTTAAGCACCACATTTTGGATCTCAGCAGGTTAAGAGCTATGGGCTGGGAATGCAGCCCATGTTCAGATCCCATAAATAAGGATGTTCACCTGTAAACAGGGATCTCTGCACAATGCCTGTCTGAGGGCTGAGATCTGCTAGCTTTTTAAATCTTGCATGGGTGTCAGGGGTGCCTCAAAGCAGACTGAACATGTAGATGAAGGCCTTTATCTTCAAGCTGGTGCCTCAGCTTCCCAGGGCAAGCAGTGCTACCTAGCACAGGTAAGTCCTCCTTCAGAGGTGCCAGCAGGGAGCTGTGTCAGAGAAGCATCCTGGGAACCAGGGAGAGGACTCTGAATAGAACCTGAGCCATACTCTAGCAAGTAACCACCCTCTATGATTCTTACCAAGGGGACTGAAGCTACCACCCATCTTCCCAGAATCTCATTGACTTGGCCTCTGCTGTGAGTGACATACTAAGAAGCCTGTCCTTGAGAAGCTCTATGATCTGAGCCACAAGTGAACAAAGACCACTGTGCAAGCTGGAAAGTGAGAACTACCAGTAGTAGCCCTAGAGTGGTTCCAGTTCTCTGATGGATTTACCCCTGCTGACATTAGTAATGCCCCTCAACAGAACAGAACTCCTGCTCTGGACAAACTCGGTAACTGCAAGGCTGCTGGTTTTAATTAGATCACTCGCACTGGGGCTCAATTTGGCTTCCTGAGCTGGGTCATCAGTGACTTTGTAGGTGATCAAGACAGAGCCTTAAAAGTTTGGATGGAGCTGCAGTCTGGGGTGCAGCCATCACAGCAGGAAGAGATCCTGAAGTTCTGCCTGCTCTGGGAGCAGCAGCCCCTAAAGAAGGCTACAAGTGCCTGCAAAAATCTCGAAAGAGTGGCTCCAGCAGAAGTGCAGACTGGGCCATGCTGGGCATCTACGATAGTCGCACTGAACCAAGGACTCTTGGTAGTGGACAGTGGCCTTTAGTACTGCTTGCTGATCTAACCTCTGTCTCATTAGAAATCCGAGAAGAGCTGTGGCCATCTTGGACCCGTTACTGTCATTCATGCCAAAAGGCTGGGTTAGGAACATGCCCCTCATATTTAAAGGCTTAATGCAGTCTGTCTAGCCTCTCAACTTGTTCAAGGACAAGGCTAACAGAGGAAGGTCTGAAAGGTCTGGCATTAATAATGAGTTGTCTCCCATTTCTTCTTTTGATGGGGAGTCTAAGAACATGCTTACCCTCAGTCAAATCAGGCAATGAATGGTGTTGACCCACAATAACATGAAGAGCTTGGACACTGTCTGAGGGACGCTGACACTTTTCTTAAAAAAGCAGGACTTGGGAACTCAGATCAGCCCAGTTTCTAATCCTTTCCAGGAAAAGTTAGTTCAGAAGCAGCTACATTCAGGGTCTGAGGAAAGACTGAGACCACCACTGCATCAGACTTGGAAAGCCAGTTGCCTCATACATGGTATAGAATCTACATGGTGTAGATGACTGAATAGGAGCAGAAGCTTAAG
The DNA here is from genome assembly GCF_030867095.1 of Alligator mississippiensis. Classification (NCBI taxonomy): domain Eukaryota; kingdom Metazoa; phylum Chordata; order Crocodylia; family Alligatoridae; genus Alligator; species Alligator mississippiensis. Next base: position 27,766,603 of record NC_081837.1, on the reverse strand, counting down.
GTTTGGACCCTATCAGTGGCACTTTAGCCACACGGCTCATGCCCAGCCTAAAGAATTCAGAATATTTCTGGGAATCCCTTGGCAAACAGTGTCTTGAGGTGCCCTTCTCCCCAAAGGTGCCCACAGAGGGAGGGTGACTCTGGGTTCCAGGGATATGAGGTCCCATGATGTTAAGGTTGTCCAGTGAGGGTGAAGGTCCAGGTGCTAGCTTAGTATTTAATTAGCATTGTTCCCTGTGCATACTAAGGGTTGCTGGCATGCCTGCCTGGTACTACACCCAGTTGTGGCATCATGGCCGGCACAGCTGGCTGTTCCCTTCCCAGAGGGCCTGAGAGGATTCCATGTGGATACTTCCCATTTGTTTTTAAACAAGGAATAATCTGGGATTTGTTTTTCCAAGCCGAGTGAGATGGGGAGGGGGAAGGAGGCTGGGTTACAACCCCTATTTGAAAAGTCCCTGCCATTAAACCCAGCCAATAACAGCTCCTCTGAAGGAAAGTGGGGCAGGGCCAGGGCAGGGGAGACAGACAGACGGTCAGACAGGGCAAGTGATGATTTGAATGAATGCCTTTGGCATGAGGCAGCATGTTACCAAGCACTGAATTCCACTCAAAGTGAGATCAGCTGTTCTGGAATCTGGAATCAATTCCAAAGCACGCTGGGGCTCAGCATACAGCACTCTGTATTGGGCAGGCTCTGCTGTAGCTATGCAAGATAGGGACCTCAGGTTTGGGCATGACAGACCTAATGGCCTGGAGTGGATACTTCAGTATTACACCCAGGGGGCTGAGAACACTCCCCTGACCTTGTGACCACCAGAACAGCAGGTTACAGGTGGGAATATGGCCTTGAGAGAGGAAGTGCTGTCTCTGGCTTGGCTCGATGGATCAGTGCCAGAGCTAGAGAGGGAGATAATAATTTATGAATCTCAGCCTTTTTCTCTGGCATCCATGGATCCAGGATCCCTGGGAGTGGCAGCCCTGGCACTTGTGCCTTGAGTGGGGCAGGATGTGTGAATCTGCCATTAGCACGTATAGTGGCTGAGATGAGGGTGTGACCCTGGGCACTACTGCCAACGGCAAGACTGTGACGCTGGGAACTGAAATACTAGAATGTATGTGGCCATGGGCAAGAGTGTGACGCTGGGAGCTAGTTTCCAGTGCATGCCTGAATGTGCAAACCCTTGCCACTTCTGTGTGACTGGGGGTTGGGTCTATGGGGCACACAGCAATGTGTTTCCTTTCCCCAGATGTGAGGAATGAATACTACAGACAAGCAGGTGCTGACTGGATGGGGTGGGAACAGGGATGAGTAGGGGACCATGGAGGGGAGCAGACTGGGTGTCAATGGGCACGTCTGTACCAGTTGTTTACTGCGTAGTTGACTAATTAGCAGTGCAGTAAATATCTCGGTGTCTACATCTACATGTGTGCCCCTATTAGACTGGAGTAAATGAATTTATTCTGTAGCAGCGCACATATAGATGCTGCCCAGCTGACTGGGGCACAAGGGTGCTTCAGCGCAGGGGCTGCCTGCCAGCTAGCCCTTTGCTGAAACCTCCCTCATGCCCCAGCCAGCCCCTCCACAGCACATTGAGCCGGGGTGAACAGCTCTGGGCTGGCAGGCTGGCCCCCTGGGGTCTCCTGCCAGTCGGGGCTGCTGCGCCTGGACTCCACGTGCTGCACCTAAATAACTGTGAAGCTTATTGCTCCGGAGTTAATTGTCCCCAGGCACATGTTCAACCTGCACCCTGGAGCAATTAACTCTGGAGCAATAAGCTCCGCAGTTTATTCAGGCGCTGTAATTGCACAAGTAGACACACCCAGTGACAAATCTAGGAAGGAAAGAAGTTTTATGAAGCTGGTGACCAACTAGAGCCAGATGCCTCCACTTAGTTCCCAGCTTTCAATGCCTCAGCGCCACCTGCTGGCCATATTTATTTGGGCAAATGAGAGCTGAGCCCCTTAGGTTCATACCCACGTGCGGGTACTGAAGGTGAACAAATCAGCCTATACACATGCAGGAAACCTGCTCTGATGCGCTAATTAATGAAGTCTGCTGGATTAATCAAGTCTGCTGGAGCACAGGAATTGATGCGCTCCAGCAGCCTTCTGCCTCGCGTGTATCAGTGTTCTAGCACATCTCCGCACTGAAAAAATGGTGGCGGGGCGCTTTGAAATGAAACACGTTCAATGAGCTTTAATTCAAAGCACCTGCTGCCAGTTTTTCAGCACGGGACACATGGGGACATTGATATATGTGACATGTGGGCACTTTTTAATTAGGGCAACTCACTAAATCTCCTGGTGTCACAGCATGTGTAAAAATGCCCCTTGAGTCCAGCAGCCTAAGCACTTGACACTACCCCAGCTGTCCCCAGACCCAGAAGCCTTGGGCTTTGCCCACAAGAAGCCATGCTAAGCTGGGGTCAATTGTATGGGCAGGCCTGGCTGCATCCATCTCAGAAGGGACTGACACAGAGTGCCCGACCATGGGTAGGAGAGATTTAGGTGCAGGGATGCAGGCTATCACCCCTCTCTACTGAGAATGAAACCTTCTCATAGCACAGGCCTAGGCAAAGCAGTGTGGGATTGGAAGCCAGGGCACTAGCTGCTCTACTAGCTGCTCCTTCTAGTCTGGGACAGGTTAAGATTAACTGGGGCCCTCATCTGCAGGTTTTGTCCCTGGCTGATGCAGCAGTGAGAATAGGACTCACTGCCCCCAAGGCCTGGGACAGGAGATGCGGCTGTCCCTGCCCACAGGTCTGCACTGGAGGCAGCACTGGGGTTCAGAGCTGTGCTGTGTGGATTGAGCTCTAAGGGTGGTCCTTCATGCTGCTGCAGCTCAGTCTGGCTGCAGTGGCACCCAGCAAACGGCACCCAGAAGCTACGGCCTGCCACATTGCACATGCTCAGCCCAGCCCAGTCACCAGTTTCGTCCGTGCAGAGGCAGGGGCCCCTAGGCCCGGACCCAGTTGGCCCATGCATTAATACACTTATGCTTCTAGTATGTCAATACACTCAAAGCCCCTTATACTGACCAAACCCAACTCTACTGCGGCCAGAGGCAAAAAGGAGGCCTTTATGACTTGTTCAACCAAACAGTTGCTCAAGGTGACTCCAGGCAGATCTGGGGCATAATTCTGCTTCTAACATGGATCCCAACCCCTCAGTGCAACACAGCAATGAGTCTGGAAAAGGGCCCTTTTTGAGTGTCAGCCCCAGGGGTAGAAAAAATTCCCACAGGGTTGAAAAGCCACTGCACACCTGACAGCTGCTTTAAGGGCAAGTGGCACAAGTTGGGCAGCCTATACTAATATAAATAGGACAGCCCATCTTGGACATATAGAAAACCCATGTACAGTCCCATACAGCCCCTCTTCCCTGAGGGGGAAAAAAAGCCACATGCAACAGAAAGTCTATCTGAGGAGTCAGACATAAAAAAAAGTGATGATGCCCTAGAAGATTACATTAAACTGCACATGGTTGAGAGGTCCAAACTGCACCCAGATCCACAGAACAGGCATACCCAACCTTTAGAGTGCTTGGCTTTATAGCAAATGGCTCAGTGCTCTCTTTAAGGCCATGACTTGGTCTGTAATAGCTCTTTATATGTGGGACTCCCTCTGACATTCACCCTGGTTAGGAGACTGACTGTCTCAGGAGATTCTGGATTGAGTAGAGAACCTTTCACTTATACAGCTTCACACAAAGATGAGCTCAACTTAGCAGGGATAAAAAGCAATTCCCATCTGGTTGGGATGCTTGGTGGCCCATATATCAGGTGAGTTTGGTGGTTCTCAGGACCATTTCCTACACTGACCCTCTGACAGACTCAGCAGAGGCCCTGGACCCTGGAGACTACCCCTGTTCCCCCTAAAACAGGGGTGTCAATTCTGGGCTACTGGTTGGCCTCTAGAAGTTGGGGGTGGCTGGGGTAAAGTGGCCTGCCACAGAATCTGGGGTCCTTTCCCTGGTGGACATGGCACTTGGTGATAAGAGGGTGAGTAAAGGCTGACACAGCCCCAGTTGCTTTCCAGCCACTCTACCTATTGCCACTGTTGAGGCCTCAGCTCCTCAGCTGTTGGTCCCACTGTGGCTGCCACATGCCGTATGCCCTGTGCCCTGTTCCTTCTCCCAGGGCTAGAGCAGCTGCTACGGTACAAAGCATGTAGCAATGGCAGCAACTTCAGATCCAGCACACAGCATGTGGCAGGACCTGGAGCTGCTCTGTGGCCTGTGCCAGAGCTGGAGCTGCTGCCATCACTACTGCATGCCCCAGGTTGCAGCTGGAACTGCTGCTGCCATATGCTCCAGGCCAGCTGAAGTCCACAAGGAGCCCGGCAGTCCAGATCTGGCCTGGGGCACAAGGCGATTGTGGGTGTGTCTACACATTGCCCTGTGGTGATGTTGTTAATGCACCATGCTTTAGTACTTCCTTTTGGAAGTACTAAAGCATGGTGCGCTAATCACCTGTACTGTGCTGCACATGCAGGACATGGTTATTTTTAGCTGCTGCTTCCCTGTGGCAGCACACCACTATGGTGAAGTAGTGGTTGGTCACGTGTAGACTCCTGTGGACTGGGCAAATTAAGATTAACTGGGACATCGCGGTAGCACATCACTACAGCGGCATAGCCTCACGTGTGGATGCACCCTGTGACATCTCTGCCCTAAAATAAGCCTTCTGTCCCAGTCAGGGTAACATATGCCAGAAGGCAGAGTGTGTGTGTGTGTGAGTGTGTGTGTGTGTGTGCGCGTGCATGTGCGTGCGTGCGCTCATGCATGTGTGTAACCCTGCTGCAGCCCTGCAGACAAATGGATGGCTTTACAGAACTGGGAATCCATAGCCTCCCCCAGCACTGAATCTGCAGGCCAGAGTTTGTCAGCAGGAGCCCCTGACTCAGTGGAGGCAGTTCACAGTCCATAAATGTGCAGTTCTCATAGCAGTGATGCAGCCTTTCCCTTATGCTGATGGCTGCTCCCTCTAGGTAAAAACAGAGCAGTGGAAAGCTGAGGTGGAGCTGGCTCCTGGTGGGGTGAGATGCTAGTGGGAATGGAGGATTCTGCCTGGTCTCTTATTTCATCCCTCGTCACTCTCTTCAGTCCCACTCAGCACCCTCCCCCACACCCTGGGCTCTGCCTGAGGCTGAAAGCTGTTGTGAAATGTGCTGGCTTCCCAGAAAGCGTCAGTTGGCCCAGCACAGCCCTCATCTGTCTCCAAGTGGCACAAACACAGCTTCTCTCCTGCCTTGTGCTGGGGCTGCTGCTGAGCACGGCTGTGCAGGGTGTTACAGGGGATAGCTGAAGCCACAGAGGTGAGTTCTTCCCTCCACACTGTGCCCAGAGTCCAGAAACCAGGGCACAAGACAAGGGTCTCTCAGCCCCAGACTGGCACTGGACCTCCTATCCCCCATGCTGAAGGGAGCTGGGGACAGGCCAGTTGCTTGAACCAGAGGAGAAGCAGTCTTGGGCTTACTGCCCCTGACTGGCTCTGCCATGGACAGATTGCCCTTCTCCTCACTCAGAGGACAGGTTGGCCTCCTTGCCTGGGCTCTTGGCAAAAGCACCAGTGTATCTTTGAGCACCAACCCACAATCCCAGTGCCTCCACCCTGGTCTCAGAGCACTTATACAGGGCAGGTCCTTGTCGTTAAGCTCATGGTAACATGAGGAAACCAAGGTACAGTCAAGGCATGGATTGGCCCAGGATTGCACACCTGAGTGAAGGATCATGGTGCTGCTGTTTGAGAATGCACTTGGGGCAGCTTCTTCATCCCAATAAGTCTCAAAGATGTTTCTATGCTGCCTTTGAGCCAAGTGCCATGAGGGCTGGGCACATCTGGACCCAGCAGTTGTCTCTCAGGCTAGCTGTGTGTATGACCAGGTCTATTCTTTTGCAGGGGTCCCTGGTGCTGTCCCCGGAGGGGGAGTTCCAGGAGGAGGATATTACCCAGGTAAGCACAAGACTCACCCAAATGGGACACAGGAGGGAAGGGGAATATCTTCACTTAGGAAAAGGACAGAAGTACAGGAGGAGGGGCGTACCCATGACCAGAAGGGGAGGGAATGGCATGTAACTAGGGAGGATCCCTGAGGGCAGGCAAGTGCCAACTGAGCAGCAGTGGGAGGCTGTCTGAGTGTGGGTGGGCAGGGAGGTGCTGCCCCCTGCTGTGAGCCTTGCAAAACCAGTAAGGGGAACAAGCCTGTGCATCCCTGCCCCTGCCTAGTTAACATTCAAGCCAGCACCTCTGCACCTGTAATGGGCTCTGCTTTCCAATGGAAAGAAGGGACTGTGGGGATATGTCCCCTTGGCACTCATGCTGTCACCTTGGGATCCTGCAGAGTAGCCATTTGCAGGGCTCCAGCCTGTCCATTGTACTTTGGCTGCCTCCAAACACACGTCTGACGGGACAGTCCCAACCTGGGCCTGAGGTGGCAGGACAGCAACAGGTGACACAATAGGAAAGATGCCTGTCACGCAGGTCAAGCCCTATCACCTGAGTTGCACCATAAGCTGATGCCAGGCACATGGGTAGGGCCATAGTCAGATGCTAATCTTATGAGTCAAACTGTAGCCAGTCCTCATCCCCTGCCTTATTTTTGAAGCCTGTTAGCAGTGCACAGGTCATGCTGTAACCTGTCATCACCTGGGTCTCACCACAGCCTGTCATAAGATCATAGGATTGTAGAAAAGAAGGGCTGGAAGGGACCTCATGAGGTCATCTAGTCCAGTTCCCTGCTCTAGGTAGGATCATCCCTGACTAAACTTTCCCAGCCAAGCGTCTGTCCAAGCTGTTTTTGAAAATTTCCAGGGATGGAGATTCCACAGCTTTTCTAAGCAGCCTGTTCCAATGCTTAACCACCCTCATAGTAAAAACCTCCTCCTAATTTTCAACTTAAATTTCCTCTGCTACATCTTGAAGCCATTGCTCCTAGCCTTGTCCCTTGTGGCCAGAAAAAATACCATATCCATCCTCTCTGTAACTGCCCTTCAGATATCTGAAGACTGCTACCTGATCCTCACTTGGTCTTCTCTTCTCCAGACTAAACAGTCCTAGTTCTTTCATCCTTTCCTCGTAAGTTCTGATTCCCAGACCCCAAATCATTTGTATTGCTCTGTGCCAGACTATCTCCAATGTGTCCACAATCTTCTTGCAAAGTGAAGCCCAAAGCAGGACACAGTACTCCTGGAGGCCAGTACTGAATAGAATGGAAGTGTCACTTCTCGATTTGCAAGATGCTCCTGTTAATACAGCCCAGGATGCTGTTGTTTTTGTTTTGGGGGTTTTTTTGCAACAAGAGCACACTTTTGGCTGATATTCTGCTTAATCTATTGTAACCTTCAGGTCCTTCTCTGCAGTAATGCATACAACCATTCCCCAGTCTGTATTTGTGCATGCAATTGTTCCATCTCAAGTCCAGGACTTTGCACTTGTCTTTCTTGAATCTTATCTGATTGATTGTGGACCATTTCTCCAGTCTATTCAAGTCATTCTGGATCATCTCCCTAACCCCCAGAGTGTCTGCAACTCTGCCCAACTTGGTGTCCTCCCCATATTTACTAAGTGTACACTTGATCCAGATCAATAAAGAAGATATTAAACAATACTGGACCCAGAACTGTCCTCTGGGGAACCCCACTTGATATCTCCTTCCACTAGACATTTTTTCCATTGATGACTACTCATTGAGCATGATGATCCCACTAGTTATGTATCCACCTTATATTATTTTCATCTAGTTTGTAGTTTCTATCTTGTTAATAAGAATGCTGTGGAAGATAGTGCTTTGCTGTCAATACAAGAAAACCAGGTTGGTCAGGCATGACTTTTTTGGTGAATCCATGCACCTGGTTCTTGATCAGCTTGTTCTCCTCTAGGTGCTTTACAATAGATCCCTTGGGAACCTGCTTCATGATCTTTCTGGATATCAAGGGTCAGACTGACTGGTCTATAATTCTGTGGATCCTTCTTCCCTTTCTTAAAAATGGGAACTATATTTGCCTTTTTACAATCATGTAGCATCTCACCCAACCACCACAAGTTCTCAAAGAGGATAGCTTATGGCTTTGAAATTACCTCAGCCAGTTTCTTCAGTATACTAGGGTACATCCCATCCAGTCCTACCAACTTGAAAAACTCTGGCTTCTCTAAGCGATCCCTTACCTGTTCTGCCATCACTTTAGGCTGCGAGTCTCCTTCCCTGTCTTTGCTGCCAACTATGCTTGTTATCTGTAGCTGACCCTTTTTATGATGCATTAAATACTTTAGTGTTTTCTGCATCATCCATAACTAGATTGCCTTCTGCATCCCATAAAGGATCTATAGTTTTGTTGATCTTCCTCTTACACATAATGTAGAATCCCTTTTTACTGCCTTTTAATGTCTCTTGCCAGCTGCATTTTTAATTGTGCCTTGGCCTTCCTAAATTTTTCTCTGTATGCCCATACAATACTCTTATACTCTTCCCCAGTACTATGACCAAAGTTCTACTTTTTGTAGGACTCCTTTTTTACTTTCAATTCCCTGAAGAAATTGCTGTCAAGCCAGGCAGGTGTCCTGTTGCACTTCCTATTTACCTGTTGTACTGGGACAGCTTGCTTTTGCGCCCTTAAGAAGGTCTTCTTAAAGTTCAGCCAGATTTCCTGGGATTCCTTTTCCCCTCAGACTTGCACCCCAGGGGATCCTTCCCACCGGTTCCCTGAGTTTGCTAAAGTCTGCTTCTCTGAAATGTCTTTGTTTTTTTGCTCTCCTTCCTTCTTTCCCTTAAGATCTTGAACTCTTGTCATTTCATCATCTGAGGAGTTACCTTCCACCTTCACATTCTCAACCATTTTCTTCCTGTTTGTGAGCAGTAAGTCAAGAAGAGCTTCCCCCCTAGTTGACCTTTCTACCATCTGTATCAAGAAGTTATCCAGGATACACTCCATGAATCTGCTGGACTTGTACGCTGCTGTATTTCCCTCCCAGCAGATGTCCTGAAAATTAAAGCCCACCATGAGCACCAGGTCCTATGATTTAGAAGCCTCCGTTAGTTGTTTAAGAAGGCCTCATCAACCTCTTCCTATCTGTTTGGTGGCATATAGTGGATGCCCATCATATAATCTCCTCTGCTGCTTTCCCCTCTGACCTTTACTCACAGGCTTTTAGCAGGCCTATCTTCCATTTTGTACTGCCCCTCCAAACGTGTATATCACCTTTATATATAAGGCAACACCTCCTTCTTTTCCCCCTGCCTATCCTTCCTGAACAGATTACACCCATCCATGACCATACTCCAGTCATATGAACTATCTCACCACACCTCTGTAATCCCAGTTACATCATCATTCCTTGTTGTAGTGGGTGTACCATCACCATTCCTTGTAGTACCATCATCGTACTAGGACCACAAATTCTTCCTGTTCATTCCTCATGCTTCTTGCTTTAGTATATACACGTTTCAGATATCTAACTGGTTCTTCTTTGATGGTAGTCTTACATAGACTTTACATTATAGATTTGACAGTAGTCTAGGTGGTAGTGCTATTTTTTCCCTGTCCCCATCACCTGGGTCATGCTGTAGCCCATCATCACTGAGGTCATTCTGTGGCCTCGGTCTGTCATGTGGATCAAATCATAGCCCGATTCCATCCCGCAGGACAGGCAGACTGCCCCATCACACAGTCTCACCATAGCCGGGTGGCATCCTTGACAGTGTTCCACACTGCCGTAAGGATATTCTGTATCTCCAGGATGACTCTAGGGAGCCCTGGAGCTCAGGGTGCCCCGTCATCAGCTTTGGCAGACGCAGAATTCAGTTACAGGTGTACAGTAAAGGGCAGGTGTCTTTTCAGTTTTTCCCTACAGTGGCAGCCTGGGAAATCAACCCTTTAGTGGCCCCTTTTATATAGATTTCCCTTTGCCATGCTGCCTAGTTTGTAGTCTCAGCCTCTTCACCTGGGTCTATTGGCCCTGAAATCAGAAGCCTGGGGTCAGGGAGTCCTGCAGGTTAGTAAGCCACAGGCTCTGCTGTGGTTTGTCTTATCTTTAGTTGGGCAACTGGAGCCAGTGTGGTCCTGCTGGAGGTCAGTGCCTTTCCCTGCCAGGGAGCAACGTGGGAGGGTGCTGTCTGGCTGGATGACCTCAGCAAGAGCTTTTTATCCTGGCCTCCTCTTCCATCATCCTGGCTTGGAGGGAGCTGGGCTGAGGAGGCTGGAGCTTCAGTGTGATCCTGACCTTTCTCTACCCATTCCCAAAGCAGAGCAATCTCACTTGGGGCACCCCCTGGGAGCAGGCATGGAGACCCACTCAGGGGGAGGACTTTAGGCTAGCAGTGGGTGGGCTATCTAAGCCTCCACCCCCTCCCACCTCCTTTCCTGGGCCTTTGGTCTGGGAATGTAGGTACCAGACCCATGAATAGAGGGTCTGTTTTTGCTCCTAAAAAGATACCCAGGTACTGAGCACTCTGGGGCAAGGATCCTAGCAAGTCTGGGGTTGGTAGGGCGATAAGGATGTGCTGGTCTTTTCAGGAGCTGCTGGAATTGGAGGCCTGGGAGTAGGTGGACTAGGAGCTGGAGTAGGCCTTGGGGGTGCAGGTGAGTATCCAAACCAATCCTTCATGCATGGCTGCTCTGGGGCAAAAGGAGAGCCCATACCCTATGCCTGATGATTGGCCTCACTGGTAGCAAAGATGAACAGGCACCTCACTTGGGCATGGATGTATCTGCTGTCTCCCTGAGGAAGGAGAAGACTTCCCTGTGTACAGAGTACTTTGGAACAGAGGTGTCTTCCCAGGTGCGGGGTTCTCTTATCTGGTCAGGGTGCTGGCACATGGCTTGGCTTTTGCTAGGAGAGAGGCCTCTTCAGTCTAGCAGACAAGGCAGAAAGAAGCCCAGCAATTTCAGACAAGAAATAAGGTGTGCATTTTTAGCGGGTTTTAACAGAGTGGGTGCCATAGAGTCAGGGTGGGATGTTTTTCCCTTAGTTCAAACAGGAGCAAACGAGGAGAGGCTGAGGAACCTGAACCTGTTCAGTCTCGAAAAGAGAAGGCTGAGAGAGGATCTAGTGGCAGTCTACAAACTAGTCAAGGGGGACCAGCAGGCATTGGGAGAGTCCCTGTTCCCCCGAGCAATCCTGGGAGTTACAAGAAACAACGGACACAAGCTAGCAGGGGGTAGTTTCAGGCTAGACGTTAGGAAGCGCTATTTCACAGTCAGGGCGGCTAGGACCTGGAACCAACTTCCAAAAGAAGTGGTGCTGGCTCCTACCCTGGGGGTCTTTAAAAGGAGGACGAACATCTGTCCGGAGTCGTTTGACCCCAGTACTCTTTCCTGCCACGGCAGGGGGGTTGGACTAGATGATCTCCTCAGGTCCCTTCTGACCCTACCAACTATGAAACTATGATTTCTTAGGGTGATATCTTTTATTGGACCAGCTGTCTACTTAGGATCAGCTACACAAGCTTTTGAATGCAAGTCATTCTTTTTCAAGTCACTGCTGGTCTCCATAATTTCTGGACCATCACGACTACACCATCACTTCTACACTACTTCAAATAGGAGTGAATTCAGGGCAGTCCCCACACAGGGTTCAGATGAAGTGATCCCTATGACCTGTTTGGCCTGTGAGCTGCAACTGTAGTCAGAGCAGCCAGGAGGTGATGCTGAGGCTCCCAATGGCTGTGGGTCCCTGCACATGTGATCTAGGACCTGACTCTTCTCCTCTCTGCCAGGCCAGCCACCTGCTGTGACACAATCCCCCATGCTCTCCCACTTCTGTCCTTCCTCACATTTGCCTAATGGTTTGGGGTGTTGCTTTTTTTCAGGGCTTGGTGCTGGAGGAAAACTTCCCAAGCCAGGTAAGAGTTGTTTCCTCATCCCATCTCTCTTGCTGGTTCTGGGAGGTCTGCAATAGCAAGGGCATGGAGGCTACTATCAGCTGCTGCTGATAATCCTTGATTTTCTCACATAATTTAGGAATGAGGGAGAGGAGACTGAGCATTCAGGGGACTGCCTTAGCATTGTGGGCAGAGCAGACAACCTGTTTCCCAACCAATAGCGGAGCTGCGAGCCTGTGGTTATTTGTTCCCTCCCATTCAAAACAGGACTCCTGACCTTGGGTGGTCATGGCTGGGTGCTCCTTCAGGGATTGGAAACCGCAGGGCACTGGCTCCAAGCAGCAACTCCTGTTGCCACAGAGGCCTGAATAAATGATTAGCACATGTCCATTAGGCTTCACTTAGCCTGTAGTTAAATGCTGATTACTGGGGCATGGAAAGGGAGTCAGGACTTTTCACTCCCTTGGTATCTGGATACATACAAGGAGGCTGGGAACAGCAGGGAGCTGGGCAAGGCTCCTGAGACCCCTCAGCCATCTGTATGTTGGTCTGCAAATCACTTATCTTGGATGCATCCTGGGGGCATGGAGGATGTAACTCCAGGGCACCAAAGGCTGCCTGTATCTGGAAAGATGTCAAGATGTAAAACTGCAGCAGTGTTAGGGCTATGCCAGAGCCAGCTGCTGCCAAGCGATTGTGCCCTTGCAAAGCTGGCAAAGGCTCTGTCAGGGAGTTCACTGCCAGCAAACCACGCAACCTCATGCCTTTGCTTGGAACCATGCTGCTAAGGCTAAGCCATGCATGAAAGCAGGAGGCACCTGCTGTTAAAAGGCTCCATTTCCAGTGAGGCATGGGCCTCCCACCTGCAGATGCTCAGCACTGCTCAGCAGTGAGCTCCCCAGGAACTGTGAAGAAAGGAACCTGCAAGGAATTCAGCCTCTTCTGCTCAGGTCCATTAGATAGCTCTTCCTGGTTTTGCCTACCCTAGGGGTAGCAAAGCCTTTTCCACTTGGTGCTGGGGATCATCTAGTGAGTGCCTCAGGTCATCTCACATGGCTAATGCTTGGCCCCGGAGCACAAATGAGCTGCTGTGTTTCAAAGGTGGTGCTTGAAATATTGTGCCCCGGGCATCAGGGACTGCCCATCTCTACTCAGGGCTAGCTGGTGAGGAACCCTTTGGATGGAGCAGGAGGGCTGCCACCATGCCTTTCCTATATTGGCGGGGTTGGGCTAGGCACTGCCCCTATCAGGTTCTCCCTGCCATGGCTTGCACAATGTCTATGATCCTGCCCTACCATGATGCTCCTGGCCCAAGGGAATTCAGTCTTATGGGGCTTGGGGCCATTCCATTGTCACTGCTACAGAATATCAATCATGGAGAGAATGGGGAGGCCCTCAGCCATCTTGGTATTGGGAGATGGGGCAGGAGTCACAGAAAGTTAGGGGCCAAGCAGAAAGGCTAGGTCAGGACAACTGGACTGGGCCAGAGGTAGACTCAGCTCCAAACCTGACCTTCCAGCCCCTTGCTGAGCAGCCCAAACCCTTCTATGTGATCCCCCTGGCCTGCCTGACTCCAGCATCCCCAAAGCACAGGCAACCAGTGGCATGATTGGCCCTGGGACCTGTCCATTTGCCTCCCGGCAGGCAGGCCAGCACAAGAAGGCTCCCTGGAAGCCCCATTTACTCAGATTTCAGTTTGTGGAAAGAAAAACAAGCCCTTTATTTCTGCATAATTAAAAACAAACGCTGTGTAGCTGTGAAGTCCCAGCCTAAGCGTTGTTAGCATGCATGAGCCAAGGGCAGTGGAATTTGCGCCTGGAGGGAGCAAGCAGATGATTAGGCCCAGATGTTGGAAGGCTGCGTCTTCCACAGCCAGAGGGACTTGTTCCACAGTCATAAACATTTCAAATTCAATCCCATCACTGATCTTGCTGGGAGGAGTTAGGACAGAGCCTAGAGAGGGGCAGGGAAGGGGCTGGGCCAAGCAGCACCTGGGGGAGCACAGAGGCTGTGGGGCAAAGGGAGCAGACCAAACCAGTCACCCCCATCATGGGCCTGGGTTGGCCTTGTCCTGGCCCCAGCACTTTGGGATTTGATTCTTCCTATGCTCCATCCACTGGAGTGGCCAACAAAAGGCTTTGACCGCAGCAGAGCCCCACTTCAAGGCCACCCTCCTCCCTTGTGTGCTGTGAGCAGCCAACAGCATTGCCACTGAGCTTCCCATCCTCTTGCTCAAAGGACAAGCACCACTAGAAAGGGAAAAAAAGCACTTTGCCCCCTCAGAGCTTATGGTTCAGACTCTTGGTGCACAACCTCACACAGCTAAGGTTATTTTTGTTGAGATTTGACCGGCTTCTAAACTGAGGCTGGAAGTCTCTTTGAGAAGATGGCAGCTCTGGGGAAGTCTTGTGAGCTGGCTCTTTACTTTTCCTACCCCTGACTAGCAGGGCAAGGGGAGTTCCACAGAGCCCAGCAGGCTCCTGCAGTCACCATGGTATCAGTCCCTGGAAGCTGTAAGAGGGGTTCACACCACAGAGGAACATGGGGTCCAGAAAGGGTGCAGAGTGCAGGCTGAGAAGCCAGGGCCTCCCTGGCCTCATACAGGGAGCCAGGCCCTTCAGGACTCAGGCTGGGAGAGGAGATGGGGAGCAATAAAGCAGCATCCTTCCCAGTCCTCTTCATGTTTCCAGTGTTGGCAACTGGACATGCCCCAGATAGCAGTGCTGAAAACTGCTGTTGTATTTGCTCAGAGCTGGCTGAACACACTGAGCAGAGCTTCACACCCCCTGCCCCACAGACCAGTCCAGGCAGCCTTTCTCCTTGGCACACATGCCTGCTCATATCTTCCCTTCTCATTGAATTTCTCTTTCCAGGAGTTGGAGGCCTTGGGGGATTTGGGGCACTTGGTCTGCAACCCGGTGAGTGCACAGATTGTCCAGGGGCCTTGGGGACACTGAGCACTGCTCTTGTGCTCGCAGGGCCTGGCCTAGACCCCTGATTCTTCTCCCTGCTAGTGCCCCTTGCCCAAGCCATAAAAAGACAGAGGCTGAGCTGTCAAAGGGGGTTGGGCTAGGACTGGGAACCCAAACTCCCAGGTAGCTCAGCTAATCGTACCCGTTTCTCTTCCTTTCCACAGTGGCCAGCTTTTTTCTCAGGTTGCAGGCTTCCAGACAAAAGGTTGTTCCCAGCCCTGAATCACAGGGATTTACCAGCAGAGTAGTGGGGGCACTGACTTAGGTGTCTGGGGGTACAGGGCAAGAGTGAACTCTCCCATGGAGCCTGATTCTTCAATGGTCCCAACCACGAGGCAGGTTTTGGGCTCTGGGGAAGTCAGGTTCACTCTCCTTTTCTATGGCAGGTGGTGTAGCTCGGCTGGGCTTGTACCCAGGGGGCATCTACCCAGGTGCTGGGTCAGCAGCTGCCTATAAAGCTGCTGCCAAAGCTGGTGAGTGCACAGAGCTTGTTTCTAGGTGCTAAGATGGCCCAGAGCACCCAGAGGTTGGCTGTCCTTCCTTGGTCCTGCATCATAGCTATGCACCAGCTGCGCAAACTGAAAAATGGCTCCTGACAAGGACTGGGATGGGCTTTACCAAATACACCGGTACCTGGAACCAAACCAGACCAGGAGCTCAGGCCTCCAGTGGGGAGAGGGCTACAGAATGCATGGCCTGTCAAATCTGGGATGCCCTTGGCTCACTACAGTCCTCCTGGCTGCTCCCCTTCCCAGAACCCTGCCATGCCATCTGTGCTCCCTTGGCATGAACCTCATGGATCCTGCCCTTTGAGGCAGGTCTTAGTGCCCAGACACTGTGATACAGCGAGTGAGAGGTGCTGGTCTGTTGGCTAAGGGCTGGACCAGTGTAGGGGTGAGGGAGCTAATGTGGCAGCAGTAAGCATATAGGGGAGTCTGGGGAGTTTGGGGACAGCTGTGCTGAGTGGCATGTCCTGTCTAGGGCAATGCAGGTTGCACAGAACTCACCCCAGATGAACTGGGGTCCTTCTACTCCAAAGGTCAGGGGGCCTTTCTGTTTTGGGCACTGGCAGTCTGTCACTCCCAGTGCCATGGGGAAGCCCTCTACAGGCCTGCCTGGATCCCAGGGCAGCGTGGGGAAGCCTACGATACTCAAGACTGAGAGTCTGTTTCACCCCTGTACTATGTGATCCATCCAGGCTGGGCTTAATATCCATGGCTGGAGCCTTCACCTCTAGGTGGTTGAAAGTGCCTGTGTTTTCAAGTCCCTGTGGCTTCAGGGCCAATCCAACCAGAAGCCCACTATGGTGTGTCTGGGTACTCACCTTGTGCCTGCCCTTCCCACTTTGGTAACTAGGTGCTGGCTTGGGCGGAGTTGGCACCATTGGTGGAGTTGGAGGAGTCGGTGGTGTTGGCGGAGTTGGCCTGCCTGGTGGTGTTGGTGGCCTTGGGGTCTCCACAGGTAGGCTGTGCCCAAATCCTGAGCTTGCCTTTCCTGGGCATCACAGTGTCCTGGGCATATTGGATTCCACACCAGGATCTGTGCCCGTGGATGGTGATAAGTCTGTGTGCTTTCTGCTGGTCCAGTTTTCACAGCCTCTGACTCTCTCATGCCCATGCAGGTGCTGTAGTGCCCCAGGCTGGGGTTCAGCCAGGAGCAGGTGCTGGAGTAAAACCCCCCAAAGTACCAGGTAGGTGGAAGCACAAGTGTGGGTGGGAGATCAACTAGGTGTGACAAGGTGGCTGGACAGATGTTCACTGTTGCTTCTCTCTTGTCTGCCAGGTGTTGGGATTCCTGGAGCATTTCCAGGAGGCGTGCTTCCAGGGACAGGTGAGCTGTGGAAGGGCTCATGGCATAAAGGCACTGTTGGCATACAGCCTGTGTGCAATGCACCAGTCAGTGAGCACAGTGTGACCGCCAGTCCAGTGTCTTACCCAGCTACTGCACAGCCAGCCTGGCTGTTGCTGGCACACTGTGTGAACATGCTAATCCAGCCTGTGCAAGAACCTATCTGTAAAGCAGCCCAGTGCTGGCCCTCACATGGTGCCTCTAGCTCCAACTCGAACCAGTTTGCATAACAAGAAATGTTTGTTCCCTGGGTAGTGGCAGCCAGGCCAGTCCATCAGTGGCTGCCATTTTTGCAGTCCCTGCATCCAAGTTGTCACCTGGGGCTGGTGCCCTGCTTTTCCACCCCTAGTTATACTACTGCCTGTGTTGTGTTGATCACTGCAAGTCCCTCTCAGACTGAATTTCAGAGTGGCCACATATGACATTTGGTTAAATGAGGATAGCTAGTTCTGACAAACTTGTTGTTTCTAAATTATCTGTGGGAGCAGCAGGCCTTAGAATCACCTGACCAAGATCATTTAAAATTATCAGTATGAAAAATGCGTTTCAAACAGTAAAAGGCCAAACATAAAACAGAACATTTCTGCAAGATGGTTTTCAGTGTGTCAGTTCACAAATGTGTTTGAGACGTCGGTATCGCACCCTGGTTTGGAAAGGAGGGATGTTTTCAAAACCTGGAATGTTTTGTGGGACAAGAAAATTCTTTTCTGCCCATCTGCTAAACCACTTTGAGCCAACCTTTTTGGAAGAAGTATCACAAAATTAGTTCCACACCCTCCCAAAGTGCCACTCCAGTGCCCTTCTGCTGCCTGATCTGCTGCTCTTTCTACTCCCTGCCCTGCCTGGTCTGCCACTGTGCTCTGTCACCTTCCAATCTGCTGTGTCACACACACAGGCTTCCTGTGCCACTTGTGGTACATGTGCTGCAGGTTGGCCATCCCTGCACTAAACCACAAAGCAGACAGGGAGGTATAACAAAAAAAAGAACAAAGCAAAGAAACATATCTGTGGGCAGAGGGTGACATGGAAAATAGAGTAACGCCCTGTGTAGCACCAGAAGCCAGCATCCCAGGAGCAGTGAGCTGTTCAGTCTGTGACCTGGAAAACCTGGCTTCTGAGGGAGCTATGTGTCCTGAGAGGAGGCCAATAAGAGAGTCATTGCTACCCACTTAGGAGGCAGGGGCAGGTACATTGGCTCTCAGGAAAGACATGGGCTAGAAATGGCAGCTGGAGTCATCTCAACAGCAGAAAAGTAGGTGTTGCATGCCAGGGCATGGAGGATCTGGCACAGCCTACATGTCCCTGGGAATCTCAGTAAGCAAGGGCTCTAACTTCCATGAAGTGATTGTCTGGTGTCTTTGGGGATGTGAGGGGAAAACACCAACATCCAAGGCCTGGTAAGCCCCTGGGCCAGTTTGTGGTGTGGTGTGGTGTGGTGTGTGTGCTCTGGGGACTCATTTCACACACACAGGAGCAGAACCCTGAGGATCTACATCAGCCCAGAGCATGCAGGGCAGCTGTAAACTCATGACAGTTCAGACTAGAGCCCTCTGCCCATGGCAGAGATGTCACCCATGGAAGTTAACTTCTGCAGCAGCCCCAACATGCTAGGAACATAATAGGAAGCAGGTTCCTACAGCATCTCAGTGCCACTCAATCTGTCACCAAGCTGCATCTCTGGGGATAGGTGGGCTCCTGTCCCTGAAAGCCAGACTAATCCAACCATCCACATCACCTAAGAAACTGAGCAGTCCCCAGGCCATACAAGGCAGGGCTAGACTGTAGCTAGCTCTAAGTGAGGGACTGACTGTTCCCACAGTGTCCATGCCCTTAGCATATGTCCTTGCACAGGCCTGGCTAGAGGCAGATCAACATTTGTGGTTAGTCCTGACATCAGGTACACAAGCATTAGGGCAGGAGAAAGTTTGTGGAATACAGCACCACAGAGCAGAGCAGAAGGAGGGAGATGGATGGGGTGAGACAGGAGGCTGGGAAGTGGGAGGAGGACAAGACTGCAGAAGACAGGACGTGACAGAGTCTGAGCCAGAGAACAGAAGAGCTGGCATCCTACCAGCCTGCCAGGTGCAACACAGCAGGAGTCAAGAGACTGGGGCAGGGCACAGACAGGTGCTTCCTCCCAGGTGCCATGGGCAGTGATACAGTATGAGTCAGAGCAGAGAGTAGGGCCTGGGGACTGTCATTGGCTCCACAATGCAGCTTGAACATAGCTGCAGGAACTTGGAAGGGGTAGTGGCTGCCATTGAAGGATCTCTGCCTCCATTTAGCTGGCTCTTTCTGCTCTGTCTTGTAGGCCTCCGTTATCCTGGTGTTGGTGTCCTGCCTGGTGTACCAACAGGGACTGGAGTCAAGCCAAAAGCCCCAGGTATGTTCCCCTTCCCTGGTGTGTACCTAGGGCCAAGGGCCAAAGGCTGGTGTTGCTTTGGGCAGAGGTGATGGGACTCTGCCTCAGTCTCCCTCATTCTGAGATGGGACTAGAGAAGACACATTCTCCTTAAGCAGGCATATATGGGCCTGTACAGGCCCACATGGACTGGTTTGGGTCCCCTGAACCACCACAGGCCTGACTGGACTGGCTGAGAAGCTCACATATTTGTTTCTCTGTTCAGGAGCAGGCGGAGGAGCCTTTGCTGGAATCCCTGGTGAGTTGCCTGACTTTCTGCCTACCCGCAATTCATTTTTTTTAGCCTGTGCTCTGCACTGCAGTCTGGGGCTCAGAGCCACTGGGTCTCCTGGTGGGCTTATGCTGAGCCACCTTGCCCTGCCTTACTGTGCTCAAGGACTGCAAGTACCCCTCAGACAACACCCCCTCCTCCACTGGAGCAGCTTGGGAGAGCAGTGGGCATCCTCATAGATAAAGTCTTCCCATTGTTTTTGCAGGATTTGGTGGCTTTGGAGGTCAGCAGCCTGGCGTCCCTCTGGGATACCCTATCAAAGCACCCAAGCTCCCAGGTAAGCAGTGAGGTGAGGAGCATAGAATCATAGAAAGTTAGGGTTGGAAGGGACCTCAGGAGGTCATCTAGTCCAACCCCGTGCTTAAAGCAGGATCATCCCCAACTAGATCATCCCAGCCAAAGCTTTCTCTGTGTCTTAAAAATCTCCAAAGATGGAGGTACCACAACTTCACTGGGCATGGGCAACTGGTGCCGCCTTAGTCAAGGGGAGCACCTATGACTGGTCCTGCCAACTGTGGGTGGGGGGTGCCCCACGGGTGATCCTGCAGACCAGGGGGGAGGTCCCCCCCGGGTGATCCCACGATGGCTGATCACTGCGACTGATCTCTGCGATCGCTGCAGCCACTTCTGAGAGTAGCTGCGGCCACTTCTGGGAGCAAGCGCTGGCCGATCGCTACAGCTGCTCCCAGAAGTGGCCACAGCCGCTCCCAGAAGTGGCTACAGCCACTCCCAGAAGCGGCTGCAGCGATCGTAGCGATCAGCCAGTGCTTGCAGGGTGGGGCACCAGTGCTCCCGCCTGCCCCTCCCCTGCCCATCACCTAAGCAGGAGTGCAGCTGGTCAGGGGGTGCACCGGCACTCTCAGGGGGTGCACATGCACCCCCATGTACCCACTACACATTGCCACTGTCTCTGAGTAACCTGTTTTAATGTTTTACTACCCTCCTAGTAAGAAAGCTTTCCCTAATATCTAACCTAAACTTCCCTTTATGCAACTTGAGACCATTGCTCCTTATTCTGTCATCTGCCACCACTGAGAACAGCCCAGCTCCATCCTCTTTGGAACCACCGTTCAGATAGTTAAAGGCTGTTATCAAATCCCTTCTCAGCCTCTCCTCAGAAGCCATGTCCCCAGCCCCCTTACCCTTTTTGTTGTCCTCTGCTGGACTCTCTCCAATTTGTCCACATCCTTTCTGTAGTGGGGGGCCCAAAACTGAACAGAGTACTCCAGATGTGGCTTCACCAGTGCTGAATAGAGGGGAATAATCACTTCCCTTGATCTGCTGGCAACACACCTACCAATCCAGCCCAGTATGCTGTTAGCCTTCTTGGCAACAAGGGCACACTGTTGGCTCATATTCAGTTTATTGTCCACTGTAACCCCCAGGTCCTTTTCTGAAAAGCTGCTGCCCAGCCAGTCAATCCCCAGCCCGTACCAGTGAATGGGATTGTTCTATCCTAAACAAGAAAGCCTTCCCTTAGCTCTTGCTTTGGGGCCACTGATGTCACTGTTACTCCTCTGTGGACTCTTCTCTGGCTGAGGCTTATGCCCTATCCCTGAGAGTGAACTATTGTGCCCCTTCCCTGGTTTTCCATGCTTCCTTGGGAAGGCACTGCAGTGTCAGTTCTGCCTGTGGCAGAGCAAGAGAGCATCCGGCTGTGTATCCTAACCTCATCCCTTTTTTCCGTTCCCAGCCATGGCTCTACAGGCTCCCACCTGGCCCCTAGTACACAAGAATGAGAGAGCGCTGAGCCCAACATGAGCCCAGGGAGGATCTCCTGGTGGGCCAAGGGACAGATAGGCTGGCAGCATACTTTGCTGGCTTGTCCTTTTCTTTCCTGTGGACACTATAATGCCATTAATATTTCAGCTCGTGGTGTAGCCAAGAGCTCCTGAACCACTGGCACTGCTGGCCTTGGCCTTATAAGCTGACATTCCAGGGTGAAGCCCTTAAATCCACATACAGGCAGCTAGAAAGAGGCCTGACTGGAAGATAATGGTATCTGTGGGTTTTAGACCTCCCCCTTGTAGCCTCCCATGTGTGAAACGCTATGCCTTGTCCCTCTGTGGCTTCCCAAGGGGAAAAGGGCCCAACATGCCCTATCTGGTGGAACATCAACATGAATGAGCTGTGGGTATGCAATAGGGAGGTGGGGGGAGGTGGCATGGTCATGGCCTGGGCTAGCTAGTTAGTAGCCATTCCCAGTTGCTGTCACCTACTTTCACTCCACCCTGCTGCTGGTCTGCTGTGGGCTCTTTACTGGGCTCAGCAGGTGCTATTTCTTTTGTGCTCCTCTCTTCACGGGAATGGGTATTATGGCTATTATGGGGACTAGTTGCAGAACAGGATGCTTTTGGCTGAATGTACCCAGGGAAGCACTGGCTACATTAGTGGTGGCAGAGAGGACAGGTCTGTGATCCAAACCATTGTGCTATGGGGCCCCCTGAGACAGTTGCACTGGGTGAGTAGACCTCTGAGCTGCCTTTGCCACTCACTGCTCTTCCTGGACTGTGCCCCACCCCATGTTCCTTCTGTGGCCTAGCTCAGTTCATCACCGAGTCTTTGTGGAGTGTTCCCCATCCTTCTGGGACTGTGTCATATAACAGGTGGCTGCTTCTCAAGCCCTGTGATCTCTGGGGCTGCTCCATCCCCAGCCCCGCAGCCAGCAATCTCCACTGGACTGTCATATGCTGCTAAGTGGACCCCAACCAGGGAAATGTTGATCTCACAACACAGACAAATGAAGCACCAGGTCTGGCCTGGGATCAGGAGCTGGGACCGTCTGCTCCAGAGCATCCAACCTCTTCACCAGGATGAAGATCTGGCCTTCTAGAGAGGCTAGGGCAAGGTCACTGGCTAAGGCACATGTTGTGAAACATCCCAGCTGGGTCATTTAGCAAGAGGGGAGAGCAGTGTCCAGACTCCAGGTGGGTCTGTGGCTCAGTCAATGCCCTCTAAGGACAGGAAAGGCATTGCTCAGGTTGTTGAGTTGCCCAGATACATGGAGGGCAAGGACTGGATGCTATTATTACTCTGCCCCAGGTCTTGCTGTTGTTGCAAATAGGAAAGAATACAGCCCTGAGCCCACACTGCTCTGTAGTATTTGGAGGGTTCTAGTGCTCTCATGTGGCAGGCAAGCGCATGACAGGTCAATGGTTGCAGCGCTGCTGCAAGTGTTTCTTTAGAGCCTCCCGCTGCAGTGCAGAATTTGAACAGTGCTGCCGACAACTGGGCTGAAGGAAGGAGGTCACATAGAGGGGAGGGGAGGGGTAGAGAAGCTGCGTTCCCATGGGGTGTGTGGCAGCAGATGATTTTCCAGGCCTCTCTCTCAGGGTAACTGGTTTGCCACTGCTGTCACTTCAAAGTCTCCATAGAGAGGACCTACCTCTGAGTGCCTGAGCTTTCAGGGTGGGGGTGGGGGCAGGATCCCAGACAGACAGGGCAGTGACATGTGATTCTCTGGCTTCCCCTTCTGGGGCCCATTGCTGCAAGAGGCAGAAATATTTGAACCAAGCCAACTTCCTCCCGCAGAGGCAGAGTTACACTCATTAGGGCAATTCTTTTCCTGAGCAGCTCAAGCTGCAGACTCCTGGAAAGCTGAGCAGCCTGTCAGCGAAATCGGTTACCAAACTGTCTGGCATGTTAGCTGCAGCACAACTTCTCCTGAGGAACCACTGCCCCAGACAGCCTTTTATGGGGTGCCTGATGCTAACAGCAAACCACTAGTGCAAGGCTCACGCAATGCCTGGTTCCTTCCATAGCCCAGCTCAGCCTTGCCCATGGCCCAGAGCCTGGCTGGGGCTCCTCTCCCAGCTGACCCACTTACTGGGGAGCCACCACTGATAAGTCAAAAGAGGTAAAAGTCCTGGGGAACCAGGCTGTCAGCATCTAAATGCTTCAGGCCAGCATCATGCTCCCTTTATCTCACACCCGCAGGTCTCTCCTAGGTTAATGATGGAAGCCCCCAAACAGTGCCACCAGCCTTTCAGGCCCAGCCTGTGGTGCTCTCCCTCTCTGTTCCTCAGTGCTTTTGACTGCACCATCCCATAAATACCCTCCCACTGATGCATCTACTGCAGCCTTTCTCCACCTGCTGGGGTTACCCCCACTGTTGTGAAGAGCAGGTCACTGTCCTTAGTACCCTGCACTAGGCAGGGGCAGGCAGGCAGAGCAAGTGTCAGTTCCTCCCAGGCTGCATCATCTGGCCAGTGCTGATGCCTGTGCTTTTAATGTTTGTGACTCCTCTCTGAGCCTGGCACTGCTGTTTGTACTTAAACTTTTCAGTGATCTCAGATCCTGGCTTCAGGCTCACAAATGCTCTCTGTTGTGCAACTCCTTTACATTTATTATCATTAAGTTAATATCATTTCAGGGGCCGACATCTTGATTTCTGAAGTCCTGAGCTTGCCCAGACATATCAGTCATTGGCTTGGGTGCCTAAGTATGGGTAGAGGTGCTAGGGGCTACCTGCTAAAGACTCCAGGTTGATGGAGGAAGGTGTTTTTACTAAGTGCTCCTGGAGTGGGGGAGTGGGCAGTTTGGGTGGCAGGGCTGGGGGCTGAATGCTTCTCAGAGTAACTTTAAAGTCAGCCTTTGTTGTTAGCTTTCTCTGAGAGAGAGGCACTAGGTTGCTTCCTGTTGGATACAGTGGCCCAGTGTGCTGACCGAAAGGATTCTCCGTCCCCGCTTCTGAGATTTAAACTAGAAGTATGCTTTATTTTGGTTCTTGCTGCTGTAAGTAAACATGCAACAGAACTGAATAGGAAGTGAATGTCCTTGCTATCAGCTGATTACAGAGCTGGATGAAAAATAGATCTCATAGACCTAGCCCCTTTGAGAGTCTGTCTGGACTCTTGAGACTCTGGCAAGGTTAGGTCAGCTCCCATTACGCACTCCACTGTTAGTGTAGGTGCTAAGGCCTTCACTTATGTTCAGATTGGTGAGCAAACCAACCCATGCAAATGGAAAGATCCCTTGGCGGCTTAGGGGTCAGGATGCTCGGGTTCCTATATGGACCTGGTAGTTTGCTCTGCGATCCTGAGCAGATTGTCATGCCTTACTTGCACTGTCAGTGCAGCACATAGTTAGACAGAGGTGACCACAGGGATAACAGGGCATCCCTCCCAGGTCTGACTGCTGTTCACCAGCAAGAGCCTGGCAACAGTGTCAAGATACTGATGGGGAAGTGAGGAATGCAGAGATGGACAGGGAGTTTTGCTATAAGTTCCACGAAAACTGGCCTCCTCGGCACAGAATTTACAGCTGAATCTGCCTGGAAAGCTTCTACTTTCCAGCAAGTTTGTGTTGATGTGGGATCTGATGGGAAGAGCTGGAACAGGGAAAGGGAAATCTGGTCTCCATATGTTGGCTAGCTGGAAGAGAGACAGTGCTCTTTGCCTACAGAGACACTCGTTTCATGAGCAATAAACTTCAGACTGAAAATAAGCTCTGCGCCCCCTGGCTCTAGCTGCTGGAAGCAGCTTGTCATTGGGGCCAGGGGTGAGGGGGTGGGGAGTGGATGGACAAACACCCTTCCCGCCGTCACTTTTGGGATGCTCAGACATGGTGGCTGCTCTTCACTGAACTCTGTTAAGCAGGCCTCACTGTGTCTGCTGTTAATTCATTAATGCCACAGCTTGAGGGCTGACTCTGAGATACCAAGGTGGTGCTCCCCATGCCCTGGCTGTTCACCCTCAATGCGTCTGGGGAAGGAATGCCCCTTCTGCTCCCATCCAGTGTAACTACTGAGCTCCCCAAAGTTTCCTAATGGCTAGAGTTTGCCTAACCTTGGCCTCATGGGCGACTGATGCCTCCTAAGTCTGGGGGGACACCCGCAGAAGCTGCCAGCAGTGGTGGCAGTGGGGCCAGAGCTGGCGAGCATCCACCGGTGGGGACAGCCCTGTCAGGGCGTCACGTGCCCCCGCGCATCGCCTATGCTTGGCATAAGCAATGAGGTCCTAGACCTAGCTGAAGATGCCAGTGAGTTTCTCCTGCTCCCCAGCTGCAGTGTTCCCCCTCTTAATTCCACCTGAGCTGTCCCTACTGACCTCCAAATGAAGTTACATTTAGAAGCAGAATTAAAACTGCTCTTTTGGAATGGGACTTTACAGAGCCAGATGGGTACACCTCTCCCATCAGTATGAGGAGGGAGAAGTGGGAGTCTACTGAATCAGGGTCACGAGAGACTTTTGGAAACATATGCTCTACCTGTGAGGCAGATTTGGGCACTGCAGCCATCAGCTTTGTGCTGGAAGGGGCTATTTTTCATCCCTGCTCTTATTGTTTCCAGGGTGGGCTCTCATCAGTGAAGAGGCACCTGGTTCTCCAGGCACTGCAAGGAAGGCCAGGTGCTGGGCTCTGCCAGGCCCAGAGGCCTGCAGGCCATAGAGACTGGTGAGGGGTAGGCAGCAGAAAAAGGTAACTCTGAGATGGTGCCTGTGACTGCTGCACCTCCCTTGGGGTGTTTCCACAAGGAGCACAGGCCTGTCAACAGCTATTGCCTAGTGCAGCAAGGTGGGCAGGCAGGTGGGCCAGAGCTCCCCCACATGACTGTGCTAACTGCCTGTGTGTTTTCTAGGTGGCTATGGGTTGCCTTACAGCACTGGAAAGCTACCTTATGGTGAGTACTCATACCCTTTGTGCTGCGTGCTTCTCCTCCCTCCCCCTCATGGCATCAAGTCAGGCCACAGCAGCTCAGACGCTCTCCCCTCTTACACCTTTGAGAGCTGCTCCCTGGTAGGGGGACAGGCTTCAGAGGGGGGAGATCATTCCAGACCCCTTAGGTATCTCTATGTGACACCCAAGCTGATGGGCAAGCTGGCCAGGTAGTGGTCTGGCACTGAAGCCCCGACCAGCTGGTGTTCAGAAGGGCCAGGCAGGGTAGGGGGCAGTTTCCCCATGGATCCAATTCTGTGGCAATTCAGATAGGCTGTGCCACCCTTCCCTTTTTCTAGTGCAGAGAAACGGTTGCCTTTGTTTGTATTTCATCTGCAGTGCTCACTTAGAGGGCCTTGCTTCTGTGTTTGGGAGAGCCCCAGGAGGATGCTGCCCAGGCAGCCTTTCTGTGGCCAAGAGCAGTGCCAGGCACATGGAATGAGACTGAACTTGGCCTGGCTCTGAGATGCTCCCTGGCTCTGGAGACCTAGGGCCTGGGGCTTGGGTCTGTTACACACTGTTACCCTGCTACAAGGTAGATGTAACCCATCATGGTCCAGTGCTGTCCCCTTCCAGTTGCCAGAAGAGAGGGGTAACTGGCACAAAGGTTGTAGCCAATGTCTCTGTGACCATGATGCTCTGTAAAGCAGAGCAGAGCATCCAGGACCAGGACCAGCAGGTGGTATTCCTAGGACTGAGGGGCCTTAAAGGCAGCTGAAAGCACCCTTGTGCTGTCCTGCTGTGGGACTGCAGTGAGCACAGCTTGGCCTGACTTGGGAAATGAGGCTCAGGAGACTCCCAGCTGGTGCTAGCATTCCCTCTAAGCCATGCAGCTTGGAGGGAACGCTGGCTGGTGCCCACCACTGCCATACCCTGCTTGTAGCCAGTGCTTGCCCCAGGGCTGCTGGCTGGTTTAGCTGGCCTGACAAAAGGTGTCTAAGCCACACACATATTACTGTAGCAAGGTAATGACCTGGGAGCCACAGCTTAGCCAGAGGCTTCACAAAAAGAAAAGGGATTTATTTACTGCAGCTTTCTGCTGGAGAGCGGAGTGCAGGTGTCCTGGCCTGGAGACCCTCAAGCCCCTCCTGCCACTGTGCACCGGCCTCACCTGGACTCATAGAGGAAACAAGCCAAATAACAGGGGAGGCGGAAGGCTGCTGACCACACACATCTCCCAGTTGGAAGCGAGCCTGAGCAAGAGCCGTCTCTCTGGATTCCTGGCATCTCGACAGTGCAGGGCTTTAAGCCATAATCTTCAGACGTGCTGAGACACCAGTACCACTCACTCAATTTGCAAATCACTTCAGCAGCTCTTGAAAGAGTGGAGTGTCTGGCTCTCTCATAGGACATGCCTTGAGCTGCAGCCAGCCTCACTCAGAGATATTTTCATTGGCACCTCTGGAGATCTGGTTCCCCAAGCTAGCCAGAGAGTGCTGGCTCTGGGTCTCTCTGCCACATCTCTAGACACAGAAGGACAGGCCCTTTTTCCCATAGGTTGCTCCCATTGTCCATGATAGTTGCCTTCTTTAATGCTAGTCACTGATGCTGACCTGCCTGCTCTCTGTGATTGTAGGATATGGACCAGGAGGGTTAGGAGGTGGAGTCGGCGCTGGAGGAAAGGCAGGATACCCCACAGGAACAGGTGTGCTGTTTTTGCTCTCTTCCCAGAGCCTGGGTTCAGAGCTGATGGGGCCAGGAGCCCCCTCAGCACCTTAGAACAAGGAAGAACTACAGCCCTTATGCTTTTCACTCCTGCCAAATGACAATGCCCTCCATCATCCACCCAGATTCCTGTCTACTGACTCAAGGAATGGGTGTGAGGTGTGGTGAAGGGTTTCTTGTGGGAAAAGTGCTGGGGCCACACTTCATAGAGATGGTCGTGGCTGTTTAACACCTTCTGCTAGAGGGTGTGGGTCACTGCTTGCTGGAGTGACACCAAAGGTGATTTCCAGTCTTGTGTCAGGATGGTCCCTGGATCCATGTTCCTCTTCCCCTTGGGAGGGTCTCTCTGGCATAGATGAGAGGTTGGTGGGTGTTCAGGGGTGGCCTGCAGGTGGGGATGCTTGGCTGGAATATGACAATTTTGCACATGGACTAACATCTTTTTATTTGATTTTCAGGAGTTGGGGCTCAAGCAGCAGCAGCTAAAGCAGCAGCTAAATATGGTAAGTTGTCTGGGGGACAAGTGCATAGACACCCTGATGCTCCAGGCCTGCAGTCCTAAGCTGCATTAGCCAGGAGCTGGTCTATTAATAGCACCCTAGAATCCAGCATGCTCCTCTCAGGCACTGGCTGTCTGCCTGGGCAGCTGAACCAGAGGGTCCCAGTTCCCAGCTTGTAATGTGTATTAGAAGCAGCAAAAGGAATTTAGTCTTGCTCTGTGTTTGCTGTGCTAAGGAGTCAGGGTGTCACCTTTATCTCCTGCTACTCTGCACAGGTGCTGGTGCCCTGCCTGGTGCAGGTGGTATCCCAGGAGTTGGAGGCTTGTTGCCTGGTGCTGGGGGGATTCCTGGTGTACCAGGGGCTGCAGGCATTGCAGGTAAATTTGCTTGCTCAGACCAGCTGCTATGCCTGTGGGATGGTCAGTCTTCTGCCTCAGTCCTTTGACTCTCTCCTTATTGTGCCCAGGAGCTGGAGGCCCTGCAGCAGCAGCAGCAGCAGCAGCAGCAGCAGCTGCAAAGGCAGCAGCAAAGGCAGGAGCCTATGGTGAGTCAACTATGAGTGTTTCCAGTGTGCTCACTGTTCCTTGCTGCTCCTGGAAGCAGGCAGTGGAATTGCTTGCTTGCTCAGAGGTGCTGGCTCGCAGCAGCCATAAAATGAATTAATTTATCTTGGACCCCATTGCTTGCCTCTGCCTGCTCAGCTCTCTTCCCCACAGGGACTCTGACCTCAAACAGTTTTTAGCATCCCTACCCAAGGTTCAGGGAAAGTTGACTCCAGTCTTGCCTCAGGGACACCATTTTTATATATAAAGCCAACTTGATTTAAAGCCAACTGTTGCCCAACCCTAGGGCTAGAAAGGGAAGCTCTATTGCCTTGGCAAGGAGGGATCCAGTTGCCTAAAGAGATATCTACAGCCTTCTAGCCCTCAGAAGGGTTGAGATAGCAGACTTGAAAGCATCAGCATTTCACATCTGGAAAAGCAGCTCTCTCCATTGTGTCAGGAGGATTTTACAGCTCCCTCTGAGTTTGGCATAGTATCTGAGGCCTAGGGTTCTCAGTGGAGGGACACTAAAATAGTCTCCCTCAAAAGTTTCAAAGCTCTGCTGTGCTTCCCTATCTGGTGCTTCTGTAACAGATGTGGCACACACAGGCCCAGTGTGAGGGACTGAACAGCCCACTCTGAAGACCTGACAGCTCATGTGAGCAGGCAGCATCTGGCCAGAGCCGAAGGTGCTACTGAACTCTGTCTCAAACAATTTGGTATTTATTAAGGGAGGGATAGGATTGGCCATTTGCATTATATAGGTGTGACAGGGTGTCCTTCCATGGGTGGCTGTGAAGCCCCTGGAGTCCCTGCAGCTCTCATTTTGTGGACAATCACCCCTTTAGTTATTTTCCTTGCCTTGATGTCTTTTTATTTTTCATATAAGGGAGGCTGCCACAGGGCTTCCCAAATTGCTCTCTCAAAGGACCACCAGGTACCCATGGTCATTGCCTTATGGGCTAATTTCATGGCTCCATTCCTTCCCTACACTGTGCCCCATGCCTTGCAGATGGCATCGTCATTGAAGTTCTCTTCCACTTAGCTCCTCCTCTGGGGTTCCCAGACCCTCGCTTGTCCCACTCTCAGCCTTTCAGTAGGCTCCTGGACTCCCACTGGTGCCACACTCCCAGTCCCTCAATAGGCCCTTGGACCCTCACTGGTCCTACAATCTCAGCCCCTCAATCTGGGCTCCAGACCCCTCCCTGGCCCCTAACAACCTCCTCCTCCCCCCCTTTAATTCCTCCCAAACCTACAGACTGCTTTAGGTGTTACCCTCCACATTGACCTCCTAGAGCTGCAGCCATACTGCTGCGGTGGTGTTCTCTCAGCAGTGTCCAAGCTGTTACTGCTGGCTCATGTCAGGGCCTAGGCTTATATTCTCCTCCTGAGTCAGATGGCTACAGTCAGCCCAGGGGGCTGCTTCAACCCCAACCTAGTGCAGGTTTCCCTCGCTTTGTGCGGGTTCTGTATCTATGAATTCACTCTTATGTGATTACTCTTTTTACACCCAAAATTCTTTATATGCGAGGTAAATTTGTTATATGTGAGGTAAGTCTGTAGGGGAAAGGGGACAGCACAGCCCAGTGGCTGCAGGCAGGTGGCATTGGCCACTCCCGGGGCTGCAGCAGGGAGCAAAGCAGAGGGAAGTGGCGGGGGGGGGGCACAGCTCTTGTTGCTACGTGCACCCCCGGTGGGCTGCAGGGCTGCGCTGGGTTCTTTCCGGGGGGGCCGCTGGGCTGTTTCGGGGGGGCCGCACCCCTTCCCTGGCCCCAGCCTCATTCACTCCCTCCCTCCCTCACCGCCACAGGAATGTATCCCTATTTGTTACCTTATAAACCGGGTTCCCTTTATGCAAATTCAAGTTATGTGCAGTTTTCCGGGAACGCATGTACCGCATAAAGCAAGGGAAACCTGCACTCTTAAAGTGGAAGCTTCTGGCTACAATGGCATCTTCTTGTTCCTCCTCATGAAGGAAACATTTTAAATAGGTGCAAAACAAATAATTGATCAAACCCCAGTGAATGGGCTCTGCAGTTTGGCTCTTGAACAGAGATGTGTGGGAATAGCTCAGACTGACACATGTTTTCCTGGGTGAAACAACAGCACCAGTACCTGCACATCAAGCCCCATGCTCATATCTCAGCTCATATCTCTATGGAAAGCATAGAGGGGGCAGGAAACAAGCAAGAAGGAGAGAAAACCCAACTTCTATCCGTCTTGCATGGGAATAAATTTAGAGCCTTGCCAAGGGGTCAGTGAGGTCCCTGGGGCTGGCACAGGTGCTGTTCAGGGCAGAACCAAAGCACCACTGAGGAATGACTCTGTGTCCGGTACAGGAGAGGGTGTCCCTTCAGGATAGTTCTTAGCTGTGTGTTTCTCCAAGAGAACTCTAGCAGCTTCAGAGCATCATCTGGTTGCAGCTAAGAGGAGAGTCAGGGTGAAATGAAGGAGGATGGGGGTTGAAGGAAGTGGGAGGTGTCCATGATTTACAGCCCTCTGAAAGCCTGACTCCCAGACTGTATCTGGTTTCCTTGTTGTGTGTGAGTGCACAAGCTAAGAATGTGGCTGGGTTATGGATCTGCTTTCTTGCAAACATTTAGCAACTTTCAGCAAGGAGCACACACATATACAACTTGTACCTTCAGCAGTACTGGGCTGTGGGTTGTGTCTGGGCCTAGGAAGGCCCTAAGCTATGGTGTGAGGTCTGGCAGAGGCCCGGGCCTACCACACAAATGTGGACAAGGAAAGCCTGGTGTTTTCCTTGCTCGCCCCATATAATGCCATTGTCTCTGGCAATGTTCACCTGAGTTATCAAAAGTAGACTCTAGCATGTGGGACTGTCCTCTAGTGACTCCTCAACCAGAAGACAGCTCAGTACTGGAAATGCTTCCTGGCTAACAGTGCCCTGCATCTGGTACAGGAAGCTGGAGGCATGTGCACTTCCAAAGTGAGCAAGAAAGGTTGAGGGATCATGAGACATAGATCTCCATAGCTTGTCCTCTCCTTGCATGAATGAACCCTAGCAGCTGATCCTCCTGATCTGCAGAGTATCCCAGGGCATGCCAGGACTTTCCAAGGGATCTTCATCTCCACCTTGGAGTCCTGACTCCCAGCCCATTAGTACAGCCTGGAGAACACAGAGATGCACAAGAAGAGTTGAATGAATGTAGAGGTGAATTCCAAAACCCCAGCCCAGGACAAAAGGGCCAGGGTGGGGCAAAGCAGGGTTCTGTATGGGCAATGTGTGTATAGGGAACAGTACTGAACCTGGACATCAGCTCATAAACATATGTCCAAAAGAGGCTGCCCCTCTGTGGACTCCCTTAGCTTTGTGGCTACAGCAGGAAGCTAAACTCCCATTCACAGTCCCTTTGGGTAGCGATCATGGTCAGGGCACTGGAGCCTGTGCAGACATCAGGAGTGGAGGAGCCCAGACAGTGAAGCCCTGTTGTGTCTCCCATAAGAAGCTGCCACTGCAGGTTGGGTTCAAGCTGCACTGGTGAACCAGGACTGTAAGTCTCTCCTGGGCTTTCCTGAATGCTGCTGCCTGGCAGCCCCCTCACCTGTAAGTGTGGATCTATTGGCTCCATGTGCCTGCTCTGGGGATACAGAGACATTGCACTTAGCTCCCTGTCTCTCCCTTGGAGCATTTCTTGTCTTCTATGCGTTTGCTGACTTCTGTGTCTCACTTCTTTCCTCTCTGTAGGTGCTGGTGTCTTGCCTGGTACTGGTATTGTTCCTGGAGTGGTGCCCGGTGTTGGGGGAGTGCCTGGTTTACTGCCTAGCATTGGAGGTGTCCCAGGAGCTGTGGGGGTGCCAGGTGAATGTGCTTGAACTACTGGAGTGGCAAGCTTGGTGCTTTCTGTTCCCACTGGGTATGTGCTGTAAGGTTTCTGAGAATCCCCCACCTTGCTTTTTCCCCAGGAGCTGTAAGCCCAGCAGCAGCAGCAGCAGCAGCAGCCAAAGCAGCAGCCAAAGCAGCCAAGTATGGTAAGTTAGCAGACTGCTTCCCACAGAGACCCCTCTCTGGGGTTATTGGGTAGCCAATGAACCTTGGTGCTCATGGAGAGACCCATTAAACACATGCCCTTACACCCAGGAGGCCCTGCAATAAGCCCTTTCCCAGTTCCCCTCCTTCCCCCTGCCCTTTCTCAAGGTAGCAGGGAAGCCAGCACTTACCCGACGCTTGTGCATGAGGCAGGGGGCTCCAGACATTAGATTTGCTTTAGAAGTGGATAATAGCAATGCCAGTGAGTGAGCTGAGCCCAGCTTTAGCTAGAGCGCAGACTCCTTCAGGCCCTCTTAAGAGTTCTGTAAGCTTTGGGCAGTGGGAATACTGAGGACAAGTTTACATCTTGGTGCGAGTAAGTGTTGTGATTCCCAAAGGTTCCTCTGGTTTAGGCTGAAGGGATCTGGATTCTCCATACCTCAGAGAGGTGAGCATGTCTGAACTGTAGAGCCTGAATAATGTACAAAATGCCAAAGGTAAACTGCTGCCTTCCTTCCCATAGTACTGGCCAGTGTAATGATCAGTGTCGGATCCATTGGCACAGGGTGGGACAAAGGCCATAGAGTCAGAGATTTCAGAGCCTGAAGGGACCTGACTCCTGCACATTGTAACCCAGGGCATCACACTTAAGGAATCCTGCCTGGAGGCCAGGAGCTTTACCTGAGGTAGAACAGAGATATGAGAGAGACACCTATGTTTGACATAAAATCTGCAGGGGCTACAGAATCCCCAGATTGTTCCACCAGGTAATTAACTCCCTGGGGAAAAAATCATACTTTTCTGCCAGATGGAACCTATCTTGCTTCACTGCCTAGGTCTGAGGCCTCTCTGTGCCTTTGCCTCCTGGATCAGAGAACTACTGCTCCTGTTAGATACTTACAGGCTGAGACCAACTCACTGCTGCACCTTCCCTAGGATAAACGAACCAGCCCCAACTCCTTCAGTTTTTCAGCCAGCTCTTCTGAGCTAGTTGCATTTGTATAAAGCCCTCTGTGAAGTGTGAGTACCAGGACTGGGCTTAGTGTCTGGCAACAGTCTCACCAGCTCCACATCCAAAACTACCATCATCTCACTGCTTCCACTCAGTTACCTGCTTCCACTCAGTTACCTGTTACCCTGCTAGCACAGACTTATGCTTACCCTCTTAGCTAAAATGTTACCCCTGAAAGTCATATTCAGTTGACTTCTATTGTGATTCCAAGTCCCTCCCAGAGTCCCTCCCTTTCCAAACCACAGTCCCTCATTACATAACTGTGTACATAGTGTACACATAACAACACACTGTGTACATAACTACGTTTCTGTTCCTAGATGAACAACCTTATTGTTAGTAGTATTAAAATGCATCTTGCTCAAGAAAGTCCAGCTTCTTGTGCAATCCAGAACTGACCTAATTTATGAAAAGATTATGAAGTAGCATATTTGTCGGAGTTCAGCGGGAAAAATAATGCAGCAGGAAAACCAGCATGGATTTGTAGCAGGTTGATCATGCCTGACCAATCTGGTTTCATTTTATGACAGGGTCACAAAATACTTAGATGCAGGAGTAGAGGTGGATGTCGTTTTCTTGGACTTTAGCAAGGCCTATGATACGGTATCTCATCCTATTCTCATAAATAAATTAAGAGGCTGTGACAGATGTTTACACAGTCCAGTGGGTGGCAAATTGGCTTAGCGGTCACACACAGACAGTGGTAGTAGATGGGTTGGTATCAACCTGGAAGGATGTGGGTAGTGGGGTCCCGCAGGGTTCAGTCCTTGGACCTGTGCTCTTCAATAGCTTCATCGGTGACTTGGATGGTGGTGTGAAGTGTATTCTGTCTAAGTTTGAGGATAATACTAAATTGTGGGGTGAAATGCACACTCCGGAGGGTAGGGAGCAATTGCAGGCAGACCTGGACAGGTTAGAAAAGTGGGCAGTATACAATAGGATGCAGTACTACAAGCACAAGTGCAGAGTGCTGCACCTAGAGTCAAAAATATCCAGCACACCTACTGGCTGGGCAGTGACCCTCTCAGCAGCACAGAAGCGGAAAGGCATCTTAGAGTCATAGTGGACTCCAAGATGAATATGAGTCATCAGTGTGATGAAATCATCAGCAAAGCTGACTGCATCATGTGTCAGCAGATGCATGACAAATAGAACCAAGGAGGTGATACCAAGGAGATGCCAAGGAGGACATTGGTCAGACTGCAGTTGAAGTACTGCTTCCAGTTTTGGGCGCTTTCAAGAAGGGTGTTGATAGACTCAAGAGGGTCCAGAGGAGGGCCACTCATATGGTTAGGGGCTTACAAGACAAGACCTATGAGGAGAGGCTAAGGGACCTGGACCTCTTCAGCCTCCACAAGAGAAGACTGAGAGGTGATCTTGTGACCGCCTACAAATTCATTAGAGGGACACAGCAAGGGATCAGAGATGCTCTGTTCACCAGGGCACCTCTTGTGGTAACAAGGATCAATGGTCACAAACTGATAGACAGCAGATTTAGGCTAAACATAAGGAAAAACTTCTTCACAGTGAGGGTGGCCAAAATTTGGAATGGGCTTCCAAGGGAGGTGGTGCTCTCCCCTACCTTGGGGGTCTTTAAGAGAAGGCTGGATAGGCATCTGGCTGGGGTCATCTGACCCCAGCACTCTTTCCTGCCTAGGCAGGGGGTCAGATTCAATGGTCTGTTAAGGTCCCTTCTGACCCTAGCATCTATGAATCTACTGTTGACTTATACCCAGCTTATACCCTGTGTCCTTTTCTGCAGAGCTGCTGCTTAGCCAGTCAGTACCCATGCTGTAACAGTGCATGGGATTGTTCTGTCTTAAGTGCAGGACTTTGCACTTGTCCTTGTTGAACCTTGTGAGATTTCTTTTGCTCAATCCTCCAATTTGTCTAGGTCACTCTGAATCTTAGCCCTATCCTCCAGTGTATCTATTACAGCTCCCAGCTTGGTGCAATCTGCAGACTTGCTTGGGATGCAATCTATCACATTTATTATATCCATGCAGTTTTTTTCCCCAATTTAATATATAGTTTCATAAAAAATGTTATCCAGTTAGTGAGGCAAGACTGATTTTCCATAAAACTATGATAATTATACAGTCATCCTTAATTATTTACTAATTGCTTCCACAGAAGCAACACCTATAGTTCAGAAATCTCTTCAGCCAATTCTTTTAAAACTCTTAGGTGTAAGTTAGTGCTGCACATTCCAGCAGTTGCTGTTTAACACTATCCCTAGATATTATTGGAACAGTGCTTTACAGTATCCAGTGCTTCTTAACTAAGGAGAATGAATTCCTATCTCACAGGACTGTCCCTCTGCAATGAGATGCAGTAGCAGTATGGTATAGGATGAGGTCACGCCACCTTCCTTCAGTGTGCCCTATCATGATAAGGGCAAAGAAAACCAGCTCATTTCCCCCTCGGTATTTACAGCCCTATGTTCTAATGACTGCATTTCAGCAACTGAAACCGGGCTTTCACCCCTCTAACTCTGCAGGAGCTGCTGGTATTGGAGGTGTCCCTGGTGTTGGTGTTCCTGGTGCAATACCTGGTGTTGGAGTTCTCCCTGGTACAGTGCCTGGAGTTGGAGGTGTTCCAGGAGCTGGAGGTGAATTGACTTGCTTGGCTTAGCAGATGGGCATGAGGGCAGCATTCTCCTTGGATTCGATACTTTATTCTTTCTCTTGTTTGCCCAGCAGTTACAAGCCCAGCAGCAGCTGCAGCAGCCAAAGCAGCAGCCAAAGCAGCAGCCTATGGTGAGTTGGTGCCTCCTTTTATATAGGTAGAAAGCCAAACCCTTCTCTAAGGCTCTCCAGTTGCAGAGGGGAGTCCTCTCTTCAGGCACTGACTCTCTCAGTCCCATGATCCAACTGGTTTAGATAGCCCATCACAGTAGTCTTCCTGGCATGGTGTGCAGATAGGCACCAGCTACCACTACACTGCACTGCAGGACTCAGCAGAGGGGAAGAACACCTTGGTGGGCTTGGGACAAACAGATATTCATTCCAGATCCCCCTTCCATTCTTTGATGTTGCCAAGAAGGCTCAGCTGCAGCCCAGCCAGAGCTGGGCAGAAAGTATGGGTAGTTCACTGGCCTCACTGGTGCCCTGGTACTTGACATGGCAGTGGCCTGAAAAGGGTGTGGGCCCCTACTCCAGCCAGACTCCTGCAGCAATCAGAGGTAACCCTGGGGAGGAGGCTGTGTGCTTGTGCAGGAGTGTCTGAGAACAAGGATCTCTAGCCCCATCACTTGAGATTCCAGTGCCATCAAACCCATTGTAGCCCCAGAGTACAGAAGGTCATGGAAGAATGTCACTGCCTCCTGCTCTGATCTCTCTATTGAACTTCCCAACAGGGGCTGGAGGGGTACCAGGGGCTGGCATTGGCGGTGTTGGAGGCCTGGTGCCAGGTGGTGTTGGAGGTCTGGTGCCCGGTGTTGGAGGCATAGGCGGCATTGGAGGTAAAATGTGCTATCATTGGGATGCAGGCATTGCCATCTGTTCTAGGACTCTGGCTCTTGCAGTGACCTACAATGGTTGTTGCAGGAGGAGGCAAAAGTCCCCACAGTGCCCAAGAGGCCTGGGTGGTAAGGAGGTCAAGGTTTGCCCCATTGTCTCTGTTTCACATTGGTATAGGCTTCTCCAGGATAGTCATTTCCCCCGATGGGAGAAACTGATAGTTCCCCTGGGAATGTGTCACAGATCCCTGGGTCTCCCCATATATGTTTCTATCCCCAGGTGTCGGAGGTCAGGCAGCTGCAGCTGCAGCTGCCAAGGCAGCTGCCAAGGCCGCCAAGTATGGTGAGTTGGCTCCTCTTCAGATTAGCTCTAGTGTGACTCCCTGTGTGCATGGCACCATACCAAGATTCAGTTCTTGGCCAAAACTGATGATTGAGGCTTTCAGGAGGTTGCACAAATTGCCCTCCACCCTCCCTAGAAGAGTGTGGTCCCTCCACAGCAGGGATAAGGTGGCTGGGCCAACTGGGGGCAGACCAAAAACATTGGTACATACTGTGTAAAGCCTGCTCAGCTACCCAGCTGGTGTCAGAGATGCTTTGGTGGGCCATGTACAAAGGGCAGGGTGTGTTACTCCGCACTCAGAAACTCTACAGGGTTCAATCTGCCCTGGGCCCACTATGGAAACAGCTGGGAAACTCCATTTCCCTGCAGTGAGGAAATGGCAAAGTCCCACAGGGATCCACAGGGGTTGTTCATTCACTGTCCATCCATTCACCCCTTTCTACATCCATCTCCCAGTGCGCCACTCCCTAGCCATCTGTCCCTCCTCCTCACGCTCATCCCACTATATAGGGATATAGACACCTTCATAAACCAGCTCTTCTCCCAGGGGAGTGTTTCTCTCCACCACAACTCAGCCTTCTTCTACTATGGCAGATCCCCACTTCCTGCCTAGGTCACTCTAAGGCATGTGTCACTTCTCCCCTGCCTTCCTGGCCAGGCTTCATTTCACCCTTCATTCTTTCTGCAGGTGCAGGTGGAGTGGGAGGCCTGGCACCTGGTGGTATTGGAGGTCTGGCACCTGGTGGTTTGGGGGCCTTGGCTCCAGGAGTTGGAGGACTGGGGCCTGGCGGGATTGGTGGAGTTGGAGGTAAAATCACTTTATTCTGGTAGAGGACAATGTCTTGGGCTCCTCAGCACCATACAAGACAGCTGTCATACTTCAGAGTACCTCTGATCCCTGATGGGAGTCTCTGAGCTCACCCTATAGGAGTGTGGCACCTCCTGGCCTCCCTCAGGATAGAATCTCACCATTGCCCTCTCAGGATGGGTTTGGGATATGATGCCTATCTCTGTCCAGCACTGAGACCAATTCAGCTTCTGTGGCTGCAGTCAGGGGGGGACTGACCTGACTGCTCTCTCTGGACTGGCCTATGCCTCCATACATGGGGCAGTGATGCAGGAACTAAAGCCACTCCGCTCCCTCCCCAATCAAACCCAGCAGGAAAGACATCCTGGTGGCACAGCTCTCCTGCATAGGCATCACCCAACTGCACAGAGAAAGATGCTGCAACCCACATAGCCAGATAGCTCAGAGATGAGGGATGGGCCACCTCCAGATGCAGCTGGAGAGGGAACAGTAGGGACTCAGCAGGGACATAGGAAGCAGAACAGCAACTACAACAGCTCTCTCTCAGACTTCACTGAAGGTTAGAGGTAGCCATTGTTAGAGAAATGGGAGAGGTGTATTTGGAGCAAGTCCTAGAGGCAAGCCAGACTACCTTCCTGGTGCATGGAGCACCCCTACCCCACAAAGGACTGCAAGCATAGGCAAGGTGGGCACAGAGAGGTCATGGGAGTGGACACATGCTGGTGTCTCAGTAGCTCCCAAGAATTAGTGGCTCCCACAGATATTGCTGTGCCAGCCTGGCCCCATCAGCCACAGAGCACCCATGCAGAGAAGGGGCTGATGCTGTCCTGTTTCCTCTACCCTGTGCTGGCAGGGCACTCACCTACATACCACTTTTTCCTGGATAGTAGCCAACATCCCCTGGGCAAAGCCATGAAGTGTCTAGGCTGAGAGCAGTGAGGTCCAGTGTGGCACCAGTGGGCAGTTCCATGCCTGGCCCTTACAGTGTGGGGGGTAGAGGTTGAAGAATTCAGCTTGGGCTCCAATCCCCTGGAGACGTGTCTCTGATCTGTCTTGCTCTCTCTGTCCAGGACTTGGAGATGTGGGAGCAGCAGCAGCAGCCAAAGCAGCCGCCAAAGCAGCCAAGTATGGTGAGCTGGGCACCCCACTGGCCCTGACACTGCCAACTCTTTCTCTCCCCTCTAGCCCCAACCTCTCTGCTTTCCTCCTTTGCTCCAGCCCCTAGTGCTTACTGGTCCCTGACAACACATGACTGGGACACTGAACTCACCCTTTGTGTAAGGAAGCCCTGGGCTTTGTGACCTCTTCTTGCCCCAAAAGAGGACACTCCAGCATCTGCTGATGGGGTAGTCCAGTCTGTGACCAGCAGGTGGCTTACCCCAGCCACCTGTGTTGGCTGCAGCCTCTTTGCAACTCCTGTCTTTGAGGCCAGTTCTGGGTGTCAGGGGTCAGCACAGAGCACCCTGCTGCTCCCAGTAGCACTGCTTTCCTATGCACTTCTACTGCCATTCATTGCCATCAACATGAGTCCCACATGAGCCCAGCAGTCACATGTTGGAGTAGAACCCCGGTTTCCTTTCCTCCTCCCCTCCCCTCCCCTCCCCTCCCCTCCCAAATGCTTAGCTTGCCATAACCCTGCACTCTCTCTATAGGGCCAGGGGCTGGCGGAGTGCCAGGCAGAGTGCCAGGTGGAGTGCCTGGGGTCGGTGTGCTGCCAGGTGTGACACCTGGGGCTGGTGCAGTACCAGGCCTCGTGCCTGGTGCAGGAGTGCCAGACGGTGGCATTTTACCTGGAGTGGGTAAGTGTTCCAGGTCTTGCCTGCCCAGTTCTCTCTGCATGTGCACATAAAGTTTGTCCCACATGAGCAGTGGTGGGTGTGGGGAGAAAGGGTGTCCTGAAGCAGGGAGAAACAAAGCATCCCCTGAGGAAGGGATAGCCATGGGAGCTCTGAGACCTTGGCATGGCCAGGACTGGCTTCCCCTATTATTGGCATAGCTGACTCAGAGCAGGAAGGATGGGAAGCTTCCTCATATGCCATTTGCATCCTGTTATGAGGCAGGGAAATCTGGGGTGCAGGGCACTGTGTGGGCACCTGGCCCTAACTGCAGTATTCTTGCTGCCTTTCAGGGATTCCCCAGGTTGGGGTGCAACCGGGTGCCAAACTTCCCACATATGGTACGTATCACTGCCTAGCGCCTACCTCCCCCTCAGCTCAGGCAGCCCCATCCCAGAGCCAGCCAGAATAATGTCTGTGCAGCATACAGTGTCTTCAGCCCAATCACCTCCACATACCCTGCAAGTCGTTTTTGCAGATGGACAGAGCAGCTCCCAGTTGTGCTAGCTTTGAGACTGCCACTTGCCTGAACTGCACCTCTCTGTCCTGGGGACCTAGAGGATTTAAAGTGTAGGCTGCCTTCGGACTCCAACAGCTTCAGACTTCTGGTTCTGTCCTCCCACAAGGGCCTAGGCCAGATAGAACTGGCAGCTTCATTGCATCCAAGCAACAATGCCACCAGCTTGGAGGCAGGGGAGGTGGGCCTGGAGGAGACATGGGCTTACTCTGTAGCCAGCACCCCAGCCCAGACCACCCAGCCTTCCCTTGCTCTTTTCCTTTTTTGAGAGTAAACAAAGTCCTGATGCTCCTGTACTGCTCCAGACAGGACTAGCTGAATGGATTTGCAGAGCTGGCTGGTTGTGTCAGAGTTGGTCATGCCATCCTCCCATAGCTTTTTGGTGCCACCCAGTACCTATTTCATTTTCCTTTTAACAGCATTTTTCAACTGCCTTCTGCACACTACATTTTAAATTATTCCAGTGTTTCTTCTTCAGAATATAGGACCTCTGTGTGTGTGTGCACGCACATAGACATGCATGAGTGTATATAGGTATGAGTATGCATGCACATGGGTCATGAGTGCATATGCATGTGTGAACATGTATGCGTGTGTATGTGTTGGGGGTCCCACCTGAGTGCATGTGCATGTACAGGCCCACTACAAATGTCTTTTTGGTTACAATCTTGTCAAACAGATTCAGTATGTTTGACCCTTTCTCATAAGCCAGGGGCAAAATCCTAAGGAGAGTGTACTATCAACAATGCAGGGCTGTAGAGCCAAGTCATGATACTAGGTGCAGAGACTCTGACCTAGGAAATACTGCTCCTGATGCCTTCCTGGGGAACATGACTGGCATAACCATTTGTTTTCTGACTAACAGGTGTCCCTGTGGCAGGAAGTGTGGGTCCTGGTAGCCCCCTAGGCAAGCAACTATTTGTGGTGTTGTGTCCCCTGGGCCACTCAGTCTTAAGACTTGCCTCTGCCCAAACAGAGTATGTGTGGGGGGCAGAGAAAGGCACCACTCCAGGACCTATCACATGCCCCCCCCCCGAGTGCAGTGCCTTGCCTTGGCCAAGATGTGTTAGGAAGGATGAGGATTGCAGTGCCACAAAGTGGAATGCTGGCACAGCAGCAAGGAGCTGTTCTACCAGTGTCAGGCCTGAACAAGACACAGAACTGGCCCTGGGCTGTCTGGCAAGGTCTCAGGCTCTCTGTCATGAGCACCACCCCATGAACAGCTCTGGGAATCAGCTGGCAGTGCATGGCCTCAGCAAGGGCAGAAAGCCATCTTCTCCCTCTACATCTTCTCTCCCTGGGTGCAGCAGTAGATGTGGGGCCTGGGGAGTGAAGGCAGGAGGGACTGTCAGGACAGAACTGGGTACTGTGGGGGCTGATCAGTACCAGGCCTGGCTTTTCCTAGAGCAGCAAGTCCATTGTGTGTGTCCTAGGCAACCAGTCTTTCCTCTGGCATGGGATCCACTCTTATGGAAGTGTACCAAGCAGAACCCTGCTGCACCCCTGGAGGCCAGGCCCTGCCCCAGTCATGGCCTGAATACTAGCAAGCCCTGCCCCTTCCCACTTGATAGCACCTTTCCTGCTCAGCCATCTGCAGGCCAGAAACTCTTACCTTCTTATATTCTTTCATCCCCAGGTGGCCTTGGCGCTGGTGGCCTTGGTATTGGTGGCCTTGGTATTGGCGGCCTTGGTGCTGGTAAGTGACATTTGTCAGTACTGATCTGATGTCAATACTGCCCTGGGGCTGGGAGTGTCTGGGGGCAGGGAGTGGGACAGAGCAAGGCAGGTCAGGTGTGTGGAGGGCCAGCAGAGGGCGCTCCTGTGCCAAGCCACCCACTTCACTGCACCCAGCCACCTACCAGGCTCCAAGGGTCTCCCTGGGGCACCTGGTATCCAGCCAACTCCCTTTCTGGAGCACACCCACGAGCCTGGGGTCACCTCTGCCACCATTTAGGAGTCTGTCTGTGCCCCCTGGGATACACAGGCCTTATAGACCTTGAAGGTGCTCAACCCACTTTAAGAACTTGGGGTACTTCCCTGGGCATGGAGCACAAATAGTGGTCTCCCTTAGTCAGCTGGGCCCAGGGGACATAAAGGCATGCCTCTCTCCCTCTCCCAGCCAGTTCACCATGCTTAGAACAATGGAGAACTTTATTGGTTACAGGGGGTAGGTTTGGGGTATGGTACAGGATAGGGAGGTATCACAGAATAACCTTACAGCAAGCGGTGTGGCTAGGTAGCCATTGATTATGCAACTGCTGTACTGCAAGCTATATATACAGGGTCTTCAACTTTAACTTCAACTTTTAAACTTTAATAACTTAGATTGCAGGTATGATAGAAACAATCTGTAAATAGCATTTAAAAGCAAATTTATTAAAGCTTTAGGACAACTAGAGTACACAATGCTAGACATCATAAGTAATAACGCATTTATTCTTAAATAAAATGGCGCTCCATGCCACTACGCTCTGAATGTACGAGTTCCTAAATGACATTTTCCCAAAGTGGATAGGCAGAGGTGGACCAATTGCTTGGCCACCTCATTCACCTGACCTGTCACTGCTGGACTTCTTTTTATGGGGACATGTTAAAAGTGTAGTTTACTTGTCAAAACCATGTTCTTTGGTGGAACTTAGGGCTAGGATCATCAATGCAATTAGTGCAGTAACTCAACAGCAACTGGGAAACATTTTCAAGGAGTTGGAAGATTGGATTGAGCATTTTATCATGATGGATGGTGGTTATGTTGAAGTCTAGCATTGTGTACTCTAGCTGTCCTAAAACTTTAATAAATTTGCTTTTAAATTCCATTTACAGATGATTTCTATCTTACCTACAACCTAAGTTATTAAAGTTTAAAAGTGCACAAGGACTTTATGACAACCCTGTATAGATAGATCTCAAGTAGCTTACTCACAAGTATCATCCAGAGGCTAGTTGCTTTCCTTTGGAGGCAGGCAGTTTTTTGTGTTCAGCTTCAAGAAAGAGAGGGAGAGGGCTGCAGCTTTCAGCTGCTCGTCCTCCCTCTGCACCAGCCTTAGGGCTCCAGCATGGAAGCTGTCTCCCTGCTTTCCAGCATGGCTCTCTCCAGCATGGTTCTGCC
The DNA here is from genome assembly GCF_030867095.1 of Alligator mississippiensis. Taxonomy (NCBI): domain Eukaryota; kingdom Metazoa; phylum Chordata; order Crocodylia; family Alligatoridae; genus Alligator; species Alligator mississippiensis. The sequence continues at coordinate 27,722,839 of NC_081837.1, read as the reverse complement.
AAAAATGGCTCTCCCAAATGACTCTCCTCCCTGAAGCCTAGAAGTGCCTCAACCTGGGCACTCCTTTCATGCTTTTCAATAGGAAGGCTTTGCCCTTTTCAGGCAGAAGGGACCCTATATAGCCCTGTCGTGACCTCATCACTAAGTTCCCACCAGAAGCAGCCCCATTGGCTGATGCCTGGTGCTTTTAAGTGACCTCACCTTCCAGGTGAGGAAGCTAGTCACATGACTTGCAGGGGGGTGGGGGGGGACTTGAGATAAAGGGAGCATCTGGCTCAGGTTACATAGGCAGAGCTAGTTGCTTAGCAATTGGAGTGATAGACATTTAAGAAAGCAATAGTAAGGAGTACTGTATTAGAAGGGACTGGGGAAATGGTGGGAGGGCATTCTGCCACAAGGCCTGTCTGGAGTGACACAGGGGCCTGTCATTTACTCACCTCTCCTCCCTTCCTCACTCTCTCGCAGGAGGCATCCCAGCAGGGGCTGCTGGTCTGAAGGCTCTTAAAGCAGGTGAGGCTCAAGTGCCAGATGCCAGACTTGATGTGCCTGGCCAGAGTCATGTGATGAAGGGCTCAAGAAATATGCTACAGGCCAGGATCCCACCCTCCAGCAGAGACAGGGTGGGCTCAGAGGCCAGGGAAAGACTTGCCTTCAGAAACACACTCTCCAGGGCTTTGGCTTAGCCTGTGTTACCTGACTCAAGCAGAGAGGTTCCTTGCCCTTACTGGATGTACCTTCTCCCTTGGGCCCTTGTGGAAGGTATTGCTGCCCTGCTCACCATCTGCCCTGTGCCAGGCACAGCCAGCTCCCATTATGCCTCCTCCCTGACTCAGGGGTGATGGCTCTCCTGCTCCTCCTCCTCTCCCCAACATCTTCCCCATGCTGTCTCCCGGTACTGGGGCAGGAATGGGCCTGTGGAGGAGTTAGCTCAGATCTCTGCATTGCTCCAGGGCAGCTGGGGTGGGCATGGGAAGGGACTCACCCCTCAGCCAAGGTGCTAGGTGTGGCCCCTGGAAAGTGACAGCTTTTCCCCTGCAGGTGTTGGGTTCCGTGGCTATGGAGTTCCAGGGGGAGTTGGCAGAGGAGTCAATGGGCTAGGAACTGGTGAGTGAAGCTGTTGCCATGAGCAACCTCATTTCAAACACAAGGGGAAGTTCTGCCCCTTTCCATGAAAGCTGCTGCCCCCAACCCTTCCCCTGTGAAGGGGGGTAGCTCTCCCTGAGCCCCTCTGATCCCACACAGGAGGGCATCCCTCCTGTCTCCTCAGTTCCTGTGCAAGGAGGGCACTGTCCCAGATCCTGGGGTGTTTGGTTATGTGAACTATCCCTGCTGGAGAAGCCTGCCAGACCAGGTGGCAGATGGTTGGACTGGCTGGCTCTCCCATTCTCAGACTGAGAGCAGGGAGTCCCCCTGGTGCTGTCCTATGAGCTTCCATCAGGGCAGCTCCCACTACCACAGGGTGCCCCTTCTGCCAAGGAGCGCTGAGCTACAGCTTGGGCTACTGCAGGCTTCCCCCCAGTGCTGCCTGTTGCTGGCCAGGCACTGTTAGCATTTGCTTCATGCTGAAGGTGTGACTGTTCTGTGACACAGGGCTGCTGTACACAGGAGTCGGTGCTAAAGCTCCCAAAACAGGTAACGATCCCAGTGAGAACACCTGGCCCCAGGCTCTGCAATGAAGGGGTGCTGCAGAGAGTGGGGCAAGAGCTCTGCCTGTGAAGACAGGATTGGAGCAGAGGTGCCAGCTGTAGGGGAAGCTGTTGCCTGTGCCAGTCCCAGACATTCTGAGCAGGGGCACTGTGCGGAGCAGGGTGGGGACACTGGCTTTTGGGAAAGTCCTGGCCTCTCCTGGCTGTGGAGTACTGCTGCTGTGGCGGGCAGGTTACTTTCGTTATAAGTTGGTGAACAGAATTGTTTCTTTTGCAGGTTTTGGTGTCGGAGGCTTACAGCCAGGTGAGGGGCACATGGGTGAAGTCCAGTCCCCTGGGTATTATAGGGCCATGAAGTATGTTGCCTGCCTATATGCAGCTCTGTGTGGATCCCACACTCTCAGCCCCTGAGATTTTGTGCTGGGTCTTGCAAGCCTTTGATGAGCTGGGCTAATGTATGGGCTATCAGAAGGAGCCAACTTAGCCAGGCAGGCTCCCCACATATGGCTTCCTAGTTCCACCTGATTGCCTAGAGTTTTCTGCCCATGGGTTATACCTCCTGGCCTCCCAGTCCTGCAGGGTGGCTCCGGTACTCACAACCATTACTGCTCTGATGGGGCTGAACCTTAGTCAGGCAAGGATGGTGCCCTTGGGCCCTCAGGGCTCCTCTTCACACCAAACCCCAGCAGCAGGACCTCAGACTTTTCTGTACAGTAGAGCTACATGTCCAATTCAGTGCCTTGGCAGAGGCCTGACACTCACAGGAGGGTCCCTAGTGAACTAGTGGACCAGTCTAAGCAGCCAGGGGTGCAGGATAAGCTATGCCAGGTGTTCTCCCATACTTTACTTACTGTTGTTCTGTTCTAGGGGCTGCAGGTCCTGGCTTTGGTCTGTCTCCCATTTACCCAGGTACTTTAGGAAACACATTTTCTATCTCCTGGCAGCGATCTTGTCCTAGAGCACCCCCCGTATCCTCTGTGATCCTCTTACCAACTAAGCAGGGGGCACAGCATGTAAACAGGGATGGTCCTGTGCCTAAGAAGATACTTCTGCTGGCTGGCACCTGGCCTGTCTTGGACTTCACGGCCCAGGACCCCTGTGTCCAAGGAGGTTCAGATTGAGTGGCTGGTATGGCTAAGGCCGTAAGAGCTGCTAATAGCTGCTTCCCAAGAGATGCTAAGGCCACAGCTAAGCTCAGCACACCAAAGCCGAGGGTAGGGGTGAAACAGTGGCAGTACTGATACTAAGGACTCTGCTTTGCTTTCAGGTGGGGTTGGTGGCCAGCTGGGATATGGAGGTAAGTGTCAGCACTAGCCTGAGGAGACTGGAGCCAGGGGTATCTGGTCACTTCTTGTCTCTAGCAGAGCCAGGGCTCTTGTTCCTTTCTGAAGTCAGGGAGCCTTGTCCTTGACCTGCATCCTGGTAGTACTTCCAGCAAGCTAGCTTATCCTGGCATGGCATTTAGGAAGGTAGACTAGGGCTAGCTTCCCTCTTCACCCCAATGCCCTGAGAAGGGCAACCCTTTGAAGCTACCTAACCTGTCCCCCTTGCTGAGTGCCTGCTGGGCTGGCAATGCAGGCATCCCTGCACCCAGTGTGGCTGTAGCTTGCAGGTAGTTGCCCTGGAAGAGGGCCTTGATTAAGCCCATGGCACCCAGCACCATGTTGTTGCTCCTGGATTTAACTGGGGAGTCACTTGCTAGTACCTTTAGGACCTGAGCCCCAGGGCTGATAGGGCATGTCTACACTTCACTGTATGGTAATGTTGGTACGGTGTTGTGCTTTAGTCCTTCCTTTTAGAAGGACTAAAGTATGGCACAGTACAGGTGGTTACTGCACTGTGCACACAGTGCCACTATGTCACTGCTGTGGTGCACTATACTGGGGGAGCTTCCTCTTCAGGGAGTCTCATACTGATGTTGTATGTCTCCATCTTTCCATAGGAAAACCCGCAAAGCCTTATGGTGGGGCACTTGGTGCTCTGGGCTACAGAGGTAAGTGTTACTGCTTGGTCAGACCCTAGCTCCCTTGTCCCCAGCACCTGTGCCCAGCCTGGGCCATGCTGACTTGAGGCTTTTCCAGTGGCAAGAATCCACACACTGGAACAAGATGGGAGAGCAAGTAGGGGAGGCTCCAGAAAGAGAAATCCATGGCATTCCTTAGCCAAAGCCACTCCAGTGGGAAATGGCTCAGCCACTCACTGCTATGGCTGAGCCCTGGGATGGGAGGCAGGGCTGGTCCTAGCCATGGGCCTGGGAACAAACAACCAGGAAAGTGTCTCAGTTCAGTAATACCTTCTCCCTCTGGTGCCAGGGACTGATCTTGACCACTCCCTGTCCCCATGCCCTCCTTGGGCTCCCGGTCAGTTGCATATGCTTTGTTTGCAGCATGCTGCCAATCAACCTGATAGACCTAGATATTAGGAAGCACTATTTCACTGTGAGGGTAGCTAGGATGTGGAACCAACTTCCTAGGGAAGTGGTCCTTGCTCCTACCTTGGGTAAATTAAAAAAGAGGTTGGATGAATACCTCTCTGGGGTCATGTGATCCCAGCATGTGCTCCAACCAGTGGCGGGGGGTTAGACTAGATGATCTATTCAGGTCCCTTCTGACCCCTTACTGCTATGAAACTATGAAACCTCTAAGTAGGTTACTTTAAAATAGCCATAGGTGGGTCACATTGGCACATGCCCAACCTGGATGCTGGTACCATCAGCAGGCAGCAAGGCTCCTGATGGATCCCCATCTTACCACCAGGTGGCAGTATTTGCACACAGCTGCCTGTATCCCCAGGAGTGCTTGCAGCTCCTGGGCTTGCTTGGCCTCTGGACACCAGGCTGATGCTCTGTCTTTTCTCCCCTGCCAGGTGGAGCTGGCTGCCAAGGGAAGTACTGTGGCAGGAAGCGGAAGTAACCACACCAGACTGCATACCATTAACCTCATGAACTTTGGTGCTACTGCATGGTGTAGGATGTAAACCCTGAGGAAAGCAGAGATCCCCCTCCCCTCCCTTCCCCCTGAGCCCCTGCTCCTTCCTCTGGGCCACAGGGCCCAGACACACCCTGGGAGGGAGCTCGAGAACCACTGACATCCCCTGGCATTTGCCCTAAGCCTGAACAGTTCGTGCAGCGGAAGCAGGGCGCATCCATCCCTGGGGCTCCTCTCTCCCCAGCAGGAAGCATGGAATAAACTGAGGGGAGTGTTGTTCCCCACTGGTGCTATAGCTCCTTGCAGGGAGAGTCCAGGCAGAGCCACTGGCCAGGAATGGGTGACAAAACCAACCCTGAGGAGGGAAGCCCCAGCTCTTTGGGGAGTGCCAAGCCTCAGGGGAAGGCTGGCTGGCTTCAGAGGGCAGTGAGGGACTGGGCTCTCAACCTACTGCCACAGCAGGAGGCAATGCCCAGTCAGCAGCCCAAAGACCATCTTCTCTGAAGACTCTGCCCAGTTGGCATTGGTGCCATGTGCCGGGCCTAGTGTCTTCTCCCTCTGTTTTAGACACAGCTGTGAGGAAGTTCACTTAGAAACTAGCTAGCCTTGGAAATAATCTCCACCTTCACAACCGTCAGCCCCACCACGCTCCTGGGCCCATAGTCTTGGGGTCTTAGGGTTCTCCTGGGTCTTAGGGTCCTAGGCTTGTGCTACAGGGTAGGGTTGGTGGTTCCTTGGAGGAGGGAAGGGGAATTCCTCTTGCTCAGAAATTCACAATAACATTGACCGCAGAGGATCATGGGTGGGTTAAATTTTCCCAGAGTTCTTTGCGGTGGTGCCATCTGATGCCATGGCCCTTCCCCTGGTGCTGGAGGAGAAGGCCCCCCACCAGCATGTGGGGAAGAGCTGGAGCTATCAGCAGAGCCAAGTCGCGAACACTGACGGGATTCGCTTTAATCTACCCGCCCCTGAGGCCCAGGGGACTGGTGTGCACTGGCCCAGCTCTTGCCTTGCCCATGCCAGAACTTCCCCTCAGCAGTACTGTATGGTCAGTCTGTGCCAGAGCAATGCCCCCACCCCCACTGCATTTCCTGTGGGCTCACTGTGCCTGGTGTTCTCCTGTTGTTCTGGATGCCTGTGTGTTACTGAGAGCTGTGGGCCAGGAAACATTCTCACCTCTTCATGTTACTCACTTTGATATAACTTGGATGGGACACTTTATAAAGAGGGAAAGTAACTGCTTCCAAACAGATTAATAAACAACGACTTTTTAAAGGAATGCTGTCTCCCACCTTTTTTGCCACAGCCCTGGACCCTTTTCTTCCCCAGAACCAGGGGTCACTAGTACTAACCCTGCCAGGACTCACTTCAACAGCCCTGCCACCAGAACTGTATCCCTCTGCCTTCTGCTACAGGCCTCTTGGCCACAGAACATGCCTGTCCCTTTGGGGCCACATCTCACTATCTTTGTGAATTGAGGTTCTACCACAGTGCTCCCTTAGCTGGTGCTGACAAGGCAGTGCTATGGGGAAGTTCATAGCCCTGGAATCTGAAGTGGCTTGAGTATACCCTACTGTGGGGTCTGAGCTGTGTGTGTGTGACCATGCATGGGACTCACAGCTCCAGACAATTTTCCTGCCACAGTGGCAAGTTCCTAACCCAAGTGGCAAAACACAGCATGTGCCACAGATGGCTATTCCTGAAAGAAGAAAGACTGACAGCCCAAAGTAGCTACTGCTTGGTTTTAGCTTCCCCAAAACAAGTGAGTTACAAAGTTCCATAGAAGCTCCATGAACCTACCACTCGGTTCAGCAAGACCTAGGGGTCCTGCAGAAGGCACTGTATGACCATCACCAGTAACACAGGCAGACAGACATCTTTTCATAGGATGGAGAAAAATAAGATCCCGCTGACCAAAAAAGTTAAAGAGACATCTGTTTTAGAAAAAATACCCGGAGGAGGGAGAGATGGGCTGGCTTTGCTTCCTGGAACAGGTTGCTCAGTGCAATCCAACAGGCAGAGGGTAGCTGAAAGCAGCTGTCCCTCTCCAGTGGCTCAGCAGATACAGAGGTTTTGAGCAAGCTGTTACCCTCAAGCTAGTGATCTTGTCCTTCATCTCTGGTTTCAAGTATTACTCACTCAGGTCTAACCTGGCAAATGACCTGTTGCATTGCACAAGGAATGTTCTGCAGCCCTGGCAGCGAGAACCCAACATGAGCCAGGATTTCTACAGAGAAAATCCTGTTTTCTATCCTGTCTTCAGGCCTCCTATGCATGGTTTGTTGGATGGGACTGCTCCATCTCCCATTACTGGGCTACTATCCTAGGGTTGGTGGGAGAAATCCAGTGGAAATACAGTGGAGACTCTAAGGGCTGGAGTTGGGATTCATACTTTGAGGGCTGGGTCTGAGGAACTGAAAGAGACCATGGTGAGGTGACACCAGGTGCTGTACACAGAGGAGTCAGGCTTCTGCTGCCCACTTCAACATTGTAGAGGCCAAGCTCAGCCTTGTTCTAGTAGTGAGTGTTGGGAGTCAATCATAAGATCCTGGAACTCCATCACTTGAAGCGGTTCCCCTGCTCTGGGCAGTCTTTTCTGTAAGCCTAGGTTTTCAGGTTTTCTCTGGCTCTGAGGGAGTGCTATCAGCTTAGCATGGACTGTGTGACTATCTCACCATGGCAAGCCCTTATAACTCAGCACTGTACATGGCAGATTCCTCAAAGGCCCCTTGGCTGTGGGCTAATCTCCCCAGTGGACCTCCTTGTGGCCTCAGGGTTTTCATTGAGAGATGTCCAAATGTCTGCAGCAGGTTCAGGGACCAGTGAGGAGAACCTAATGTGCCTGCATATGGCACCACATGTCCGTGTCACTTTGGGGCTGGGGCTCTGTTCATAGCATCTTGCTATGCAGTGGCACAAACACGCAAGCTAGTCCTCACACTGCAGCAGCACTGGGATTCAGCAGGATCCTGCTGTGAGGCTCCCCAGTGTGCTTTGGCTGGGGAATCTCTGAAGCTCTGGCTGCAGGCATGGAGCCCAGCTACCTGCCCTGAGCACCAGGTACCATTTCTGACATTCATAGATTGTAAGGGGCTAGAAGGGACATCGCAAGATCAATGGGTCCAGCCAGGGCTGTCCCTGTGGGGGGTCGAATTGGGGTAACCACCCCAGATCCCACACTTTGGGGGGCCCTGTGGAGCCAGGCAGAGTGGCTGCAGCCCCTCCTGCAGGCCCTGCCTCGTGCTGGTGACCCCATGCCGCTGCCAGCTTTGCATCCGGCCACTGCTGTTGCTGCTGTCGCCTTCTTCGCATCTGGGCCCCACACAGGCTGATTTGCCCTGGGCCCTGCACCCTGCTAGGGCTGTCTCTGGGTCCAACCTGCCTGCACTAGCCAGAAAAGACAATTGGGGTCAGGTGACCCCAGCAAGGTGACAGTCCAATCTCTTGAAGATTTCCAGGGTAGGTGATTGTACCACCTTTGGAGGAAGTTTATTCCATAATCTGGACATCCTAACTGTGAAGACGTTTTTCCTAGTGTGAAGCCTGAAATGGTCTTCCAGGAGTTTCTGGCCATTACAACTGGTTTTCCCCAAGGATGCCCTGGTGAACAGTTGTTCACCGAGCCCTTGATGTAATCCCCTGATATAGCGGTACGCTGCTACCAAGTCCCCTCTCAGTCTTCTCTTTTTTCAGCTGAAGAGACCCAAGTCCCTCAGCTTTTCCTGGTATGGCTTGCCTTGCAAGTCTCTGATCATATGGGTGGCTCTTCTCTGGACTCTTTAAAGCTTTTTCACATCCTTGTGGAAATGTGGTGCCCAGAACTGGAAGCAGTACTCCAGCTGTGGTCTCACCAATGCTGAGTAAAGCGGAAGAATCACTTCCTTGGTTTTGCTTGAGATGCATTGGTTGCTGCATGCCAGAGTATTGTTTGCCCTGCTGGCTACAGCATTGCACTGACAGCTCATACTATGGCCTATTATTATCCCTAGGTCCCTTTCAGTTCTGGTGCTAGTCAGTTTGATGCCACTGAGCTTGTAATTAAGTTGGGGATTGTTCATTCCCAAATGGAGCACTTTACACTTCTCAGTATTGAACTTCATCTGGTTCCATTTCACCCAACTTGCTACCCTGTCTAGGTCTGCCTTTATCTGCAGCCTATTTTCAAGTGTGACCACACTCCCCCATAACTTGGTGTTGTCCATGAACTTGGCCAGAGAGCTCCTCAACCCCACATCCAAATCACTGATAAAGATGTTGAAAAGCACTGGTCCAAATATGGGCAACTGGTGCCTCCTGATCCTGAGGGACACCAGTGGCCGAATGCCAACCAGGGGGGGTCCCCCAGTGGCTAAAGTGCTGGCGGCAAACCCAGAAGTGCCGGCGGTGCTTCTCTTGGTGCTTCAGGGCAGGCACAAGTCATCGCCCCCCACTCCCTGGCCGGCAACGGCCAATCTCAGGGGGGGCATGTGCCCCCTATGCGTTACCTATGGGTCCAAGCACAGACCCCTGAGGGACACCACTGGCCACTTCTTGCCAGGACAACACAGATCTGTTCAGTAGAATTTTCTGGGTCCTACCCCACAGCCAGCTTCCTACCCACCTAATTGACAAGCAGTTAAGCCCACAATCCTCCAATTTTCCCTTGGGAACATCACAGGATACCAGAAAGGCCTTTTGGAAGTCTAGGTATACAATGTTGACCTCCTCTCTCTTATCCAGGTGGCGGGTTACCTGGTCATAGAAGGAGGTTGGTAAGCCAAGACCTGCCTGTGACAAAGCCATGCTGGCTGTCATTCAGAATCCTACCTTCTGCAAGCATATTGGACATGGACTCCTTGATGAATTTCTCCAAGATTTTCCCTGGGATAGAAGTTAGGCTAATTGGCCTATAGTTGCCTGGGTCCTCTCTCCTCCCCTTCTTGAAGATGGGCACAACACTGGGCCCCTTTTTAATAAGGGGAGAAGGGATGAGCTGTGTAACTTTAGACCAGTCAGTCTTACCTCTATCCTTGGGAAAATACTGGAAAAAATCATCAAAGAGCACATTTGTGAAGGTCCAGCAGAGGCAATGATGCTGAAAGGAAACCAGTATGGGTTCATCACTAGATCCTGCCTGACAAATCTTACAGCCTTTTATGACCAGGTCACACACTGCCTTGACACAGGACCTGAGGCTGATGTCATCTACCTGGATTTTAAGAAGGACTTCGACACAGTTTCTCATCCTACTCTCATAGGGAAGCTAGCAGGCTGTGGAGTGGATGCTTACATGGTCAGGTGGGTGGCCAACTGGCTTAGGGACCGCACCCAGAGAGTGGTGGTGGACAGGTCATTCTCAGCCTGGAAGGAGGTGGGCAGTGGGGTCCTACAGGGTTCTGTCCTTGGACCAGTGTTATTTAATATCTTCATAGCTATATGGATGAGGGTGTGGAGAGCACCCTCTCCATGTTTGCTGATGATACCAAGTTATGAGGCAAAGTTAACACACCGGAAGGCAGGGAGCAGATACAGGCTGATCTGGACAGGTTGGACCAATGGGCAAAATGAAATAGGATGCAATTCAACAAAAATAAATGCAAGGTACTCCACCTAAGGAGGAGGAATCCCCAGTACACCTGTAGGTTGGGGGATGACCTCCTCAGCATCTCAGTGGCTGAGAGGGATCTTGGAGTCATAGTTGGCCCCAAGATGAACATGAGCCAGCAGTGTAATGAAGCCATCAACAAAGCCAATCGCACCTTGTGCATTAGCAGATGCATGACCAACAGATAGAGGGGGAGCATCACTTCCCTTGATGTGGCATTGGTCAGGCTGCAGTTGGAGTACTGTGTCTAGTTTTGGGCACTGCACTTCAAGAGGGACACAAAAAATCTGGAGATGATTCAGAGGAGGGCCACTCACGTGATTAGTGGCCTCCACGAAAGACCCTACGAAGGGAGGTTGAGGGATCTGGATCTCTTCAGCCTTCACAAGAGATGTCTGAGGGGAGTCCTTGTAGCAGCCTATAAGTTTATCAAGGGAGGACAACAGGGAGTTGGAGATGCACTATTTACCAGAGCACCCCTAGGAGTAACTAGATATAATGGGGGCAAACTAGTGGAGAGTAGATTCAGGTTAGACGTTAGGAAGAAATTTTTTACAGCAAGGGTGGTCAGAATCTGGAATGGGCTTCCAAGAGAGGTGGTACTATCACCTAACATGGAGTCCTTCAAGAGGAGGCTTGTTAGATACCTGGCTGGGGTCATCTGACCTCGGTCCTCTTTCCTGCCAGGGGCAGGGGGTCGGACATGATGATCCTTTGTGGTCCCTTCCGACTCTACAAAGTATGAATCTATGAATCTTCCAGTCTTCAGGGACCTCCCCCAAGTGCCACAAGTTTTGGAAGAGTTTCACCAGAGGTCCCACAATGACTTTGGCCAGCTCCTCCAGCACTCTTGGATGAAGTTCATCCAGTCCTGCTGACTTATAATATCTAAGTTTTCTAACTGATCACACCAGCTCAACATCAACAGTAGGAAGGTGGTCATTCCCACCGTGCCCATTCTGAACCTTATCTAGTATGATTTTTTTCCCCTTAGTCCTGTGAAATACCAAAGCAAAGTAGTCATTCAGGAGTTCAGTTTTCTCCTGAGTGTTGGTAACCAGCTGTCCTGAGTTGTTAAACAATGGCCCCATGCTTCCATTTGTTTTCCTCCTGTTCCCTACATACCTAAAGAAGGACTTCTTATTGTCCTTGATTTCTGTTGCTAGTTTAAATTATGTTGCCACCTGTGCCTTTCTAATCTGCTCCCTACAAGTGCAGGCCATTGTTGTATAGTCCTTCTTGGGGACTTTCCCAAGCTTCCATTGTTTGTATGCCTCTTTCTTCTTTTTCAGGAGGATCATGATTTCCCTGTTTAACCAAGAGGGCTTCCCATCCCTTCTTCTACCTTTTCTTCTCATGAGAATGGACTTCTTTTGTCCTTTGAGGGTCGTGTCCTTGAGGAACAACCACTCTTCATGCACTCCTTTCAACTTAGGTCCTTGGTCCCACAGCGATTCCCCTACTATTGTACTAAGACTGTTGAAATTTGCTTTTTGAAGTCCAAAACTTCAACCCTGCTAGCTAATTTGCCTGCCTTGAGATGAGCAGTGAACTTCATGGCTTTGTGGTCGCTGTCACCCAGGCTACCCTTTATATTCAAGTTGCTCACCAGATTGACTCCTTTGGCCAAGACCAAGTCTAGGAGAGATTCTTTCCTCTGTTCCTCTGGAGCTGTTTCACTATCCTTCTGAATTAGATCCTCTTTGGGGAGGTCTGGGACAAGGGTCCTATAGCAGCTTCTGAGATTTGCTCACTTAAACATACAGTATTTTGGGTTTGTTTACAGTCTTTTCCCGGTGCCCTTATTCTTCCCAGGGCAAACTCCCTCCTGGCAGGGGTCCATATAAACAACTCAGTCCATAAACCAAAACTCTTATACCATACTGGGTCTTCTCCCAGACCCTCAGAGAGTCCTTAGGCGTGGTTCTGCTGCCACTTGCCCACTTTTTCCTTTGTCCCTCCAGTATCTTCAGTCACAAGAAGGCTTACTTACAGTCTCTCTGCTGTACTCATGGTCCTCTGGGAGAGAGGCACCCCTGGTGTGATCCCCAGGCTTCTCCATGAGCTGAAGGCTCTCTCCTCCTCAACACTCCAGTCTCAGGTGCAGCTCTCCAACTTCTGGCTTCCAGCTTCCAGCTCTCTCTCTCCCTGACTGATTCCAGCTCTGTTCTCTGAGAGCCCTTTTACTGCCTGGATGCCAGTTAGTTATCTGCCTTTGCTGGTCCTGTTCCCTAGGTAACCTGTAATCAGATTTTGCTGCCCGCAGCTAGTCCTCCTAGCAAGCCTGCAATTACTGGTATGCTGGCTGCATCTGGCTGCAGCCCCTGAAAGCATACAGGCTGCTACAAGCCCCTTGAAAATACACAGCCTGTTACAGGTTCCAATCAATGAGAAGATGCAGGTTCTGGGATAAGAACACACAGTGCCTGCATCAGCAGTGGGACCATCCTATCCTCAGCTAGGAGGTCAGGTGATATGAGGTCACTTTGAGAGGCATCACTGGCAAAGCACAAGCAATACCCAAGCACATGCCTGCCCTTATAAGTAGCCTAATACTACCGTGTAGCGGTGTCTCATCAATACTCTACGTCTACCGTGTAGACCCCCACACCAAGGGGAAGAACTAGATTTGGAACTCCTGAGGCAGCTGTCAGAGACCATAAAGGCTAGGGAAGCGGTAGTCATGGGGGACCTAAACTACCCTGACATCTGCTAGGAGATGCAGACAGCAAATTCCCACCGTTCATGCAGGTTCCTATCTTGTGTACAGGACCTCCACCTGATGCAGGAGGCACATGGTCCCACTAGGGGGAATGCCTTACTAGACCTGGTATTGGCAACAGGGGATGACATGGTAGGGGACCTACAGATCAGCAGTCACCTGGGGGACAGTGACCACCAAATAATAGAATTCACCGCAAGGCGTAGAGTGGGAAAGGTAACTAGTAGGGTGGAAGTGCTAGACTTTAGGAAGGCTGACTTCAGCAAACTCAGGTGTTTAGTCTATGATGCACTGCAGAGTAAGAGATTTAGTGAGATGGGAGCCCAGGAAGGGTGGCTGTGCCTTGAGGAAACTATCCTTCGGGCACAGAGGGAGATGATCCCAATGTGGAAGAAAGGGGGAAAAGGGGCCAAGAGGCTTCCCTGGCTGACTAGAGAAATCCAGAGCAGCCTAAGGGCAAAAAGGGGGGCATATAAGCGGTGGAAACAGGGAGAGATTACTAAAGAGGAGTTTACCTCCTCAGCTCGCAGATGTAGGGAGGCAGTTAGAAAGGCCAAAGCTACCATGGAGCTGAGGATGGCATCCCAAGTAAAGGATAACAAAAAATTGTTTTTCAGATATATAGGGAGTAAAAGGAAGGCCCAGGGTGGAATAGGACCACTACTGAATGGGCAAAAGCAATTGGTGACAGATGAGGGGGACAAGGCTGAACTCCTCAGTGACTTCTTTGCCTCAGTGTTCCTAAACGAGGGGCAAGACAAGTCTCACAATGGGATTGTAGAAAGACAACAGCAGGGTACCAGACTACCAAGCACTGACCCTGAGATATTGCAGTCACTTGGAAGAACTGGATGCATTTAAGTCGGCAGACCCGGATGAGCTCCATCCGAGGGTACTGAAGGCACTGGCTGATGTCATTGCAGAGCCACTGGCAAGAATATTTGAACACTCGTGGCACACAGGCCAGGTCCCAGAAGACTGGAAAAAGGCCAATGTGGTCCCTATTTTCAAGAACGGCAGGAAGGAGGATCCAGGCAACTATAGGCCAGTCAGTCTCACCTTCATCCTTGGCAAAGTATTTGAAAAGATTATTAAGGCTCACATTTGCGAGAGCCCGGCAGGACAAATTATGCTGAGGGGAAACCAGCACAGGTTCGTAGCAGGCAGATCATGCCTGACTAATCTAGTCTCTTTTTATGACTAGGTTACAAAACGCCTGGACAAAGGAGTAGGGGTTGGCATCGTCTACTTAGACTTCAGGAAGGCCTTCGATACAGTATCCCACCCCATACTGGTGAACAAGTTAAGAGGCTGTGACTTGGATGACTACACAGTCCGGTGGGTGGCAAATTGGCTAGGGGGTCGCACCCAGAGAGTCGTAGTCAATGGTATCGACCTGGAAGGATGTGGCTAGGGGGGTCCTGCAGGGCTTGGTCCTTGGACCGATACTCTTCAATGTCTTCATCAGTGATTTGGATGAGGGAGTGAAATGTACTCTGTCCAAGTTTGTGGATGATACAAAACTGTGGGGAGAAGTGGACACACCGGAGGGCAGGGAACAACTACAGGCAGACCTGGACAGGTTGGACAAGTGGGCAGAAAACAGCAGAATGCAATTCAACAAGGAGAAATGCAAAGTGCTGCACCTAGGGAGGAAAAATGTCCAGCACACCTACTGCCTAGGGAATGACCTGCTCAGTAGCACAGAAGCAGAAAGGGATCTTGGAGTCCTAGTGGACTCCAAGATGAACATGAGTTGGCAGTGTGACAAAGTCATCAGAAAAGCCAATGGCACTTTATCGTGCATCAGCAGATGCATGACAAACAGATCCAAGGAGGTGATACTTCCCCTCTATCGGGTGCTGGTCAGACCGCAGTTGGAATACTGCATGCAGTTTTGGGTGCCACACTTCAAGAGGGATGTGGATAACCTGGAGAGGGTCCAGAGAAGGGCCACTCGTATGGTTAAGGGCTTGCAGGCCAGGCCCTATGAGGAGAGACTGGGGCACCTGGACCTCTTCAGCCTCTGCAAGAGAAGGCTGAGAAGCAACCTTGTGGCTGCCTATAAGTTCATCATGGGTGCACAGAAGGGAATTGGTGAGGCTCTACTTACCAAGGCGCCCCTGGGGGTTACATGAAATAATGGCCACAAGCTAGCAGACAGCAGATTTAGACTGGACATTAGGAAGAACTTCTTCACAGTTAGAGTGGCCAAAATCTGGAATGGGCTCCCAAGGGAGGTGGTGCTCTCCCCTACCCTGGGGGTCTTCAAGAGGAGGTTGGATGGGCATCTGGCTGGGGTCATCTGAACCCAGCACTCTTTCCTGCCTATGCAGGGGGTCAGACTCGATGATCTACTGAGGTCCCTTCCGACCCTAACATCTATGAATCTATGAGTCATGGGCTTTGCCATGAAATGCTACTGCGCAGTAGCATTAGGTTACTGTGCAGTCAGCATCTTATGTAGACATACCCAGCTGGCAAAGTAAAAACCCAGGAATAAAGATGGAAGAAAGTTAGTGACAGTGGTTTCAGAGGAGCCCCATGAGCCCTCCTTACCTTTCCCTTTATCTTTTAGAGCCAGGAAAGGAAGAGAAAATGGCAAAGGGCCTGAACCTGTCTGAGGGCCTTTTGAGTCCTGGGCTATTCCACACACAGACATGCCCCAGCTGGGAACTGCATTTGGACAGGAGCCTTGTGTACAGATGGAATCAGGGAAAGCCCATGTCAAAGGGTCCAAACAGCAGCAGCAGCAGTAATACTGTCAATAACCAAATAAGGATTGTTTGGATAAGAAAGAGGACAAGCTGAGGTATGAAATAACAAAAGAGACAGAGAGCTTCTGATAGGTTTGAATGAATTCAGGTGAGTGGGGCCTGATGAACTCTATCCCAGGGGACTGAAGGAATTGGCAAAGGAGATCATGGATCCTTTGGCAATGGTCTTCATGAAGATGTGTGAGACAGACCAGGAACCAGAGGACGGGAAAAGGGCTGATACGATGCCCCCCTTTTAAAAAAGGCAAAAAGGAGAACCTGGGGAACTACAGACTGGTTAGCTTCACCTCAATACCCAGGAATTTATTAGATTTATTATGTACTAAGGCCATTTGAAAGTATCTGGAGGAGGAAAAGCTGATCACAAGAAGCCAGCATGAATTTATTAAGAACAAATCATGGCAAACAAACTGCATTTCCTTCTTTGACAAAGTAACTACTTGGGAGGATGAAGGGAATTTGGACTTCAGCAAGGTTTTTGACAAGGTCCCCATAACCTTCTCATAAACAAATTGGAGAAATGTGGCTGGACAAAACTACTGTAAGGTGGGTAGCTCAATAGCTGCCAACAAAGGGTCATTATAAATGGATCCATGTCAGAATGGCAGGTGGTTTTGAGTGGAATCTTACAGAGATCCGTCCAAGGCCCAGTGCTATTCAACGTGTTTAGTAATGACTTGGATCCTGGTATAGAAAGCTTCTTGAACAAGTTTGCAGATGTCATGAAACTGGAAAGGACTGAAAATACATTGGAAAGATTGTGACAGACTGAAGAGCTGAGTTGGATCTAACAGGATGAAGTTCAATGCTGACGAATGCAAGGTGCTTCACCTCAGGAAGAATAATCAAAAATACAAATGCACAATGGGTGACACCTTGCCAGATGGCAGCACTAAGGAGAAGGATCTAGGCATCTTGGTAGATCACAGACTCAGTATGAGTCTGTAAAGTGATGCAGCCACACAAAAAGTAAATGGGGTTTTGAGATACGTTGGTAGAAGCATTAGGTGCAAGATGCAGGAAGTGACAGCACCTCCCCATCCAGCACTGGTTAGGCCTCACTTAGAATACTGTGTGCAGTTTTAGCTTCCACATTTTCAAAAAGGATGTGGAGAAATTAAAGAGGGTCCAGAGGTGGGCAACAAAAATGGTTAGGAGCTTGTAAGGTAAGTCATATAAGGAGAGGTTGAAGGAGCTAGGTATGTTCAGCTTACAGAAAAGACATGTAAAAGGTGACATGATAGCAGTCTTCAAATACCTGAAGGGCTGCCATAAAGAAGAGGGGAAAAAAAAACCCTTTTCTCCCTTGCTGCAGAGTAGTATGTGGACCGATTGTTTGAAGTTGCAGCAAAGTAGGCTTAGTTTGGATATCAGGGAAAACTCCTTCACTGTTAGAACAGTCAGATAATAGAATAGACTGCCTAGGGAAGTTGTGGACTTTCCATTACTGGAAATCTTCAAGATGTTGGAGACTGGTCAAGGATGATCCAGACATAGATACGCTTATGTTCTACTACAGGCATTTCCCACGCTTCTGGGCTTTGCTGGTTGCTGCATGTGGCTGGAAAGGGAACCCCCGCTCCCCCCCCTCCCCACACACTTTTTTGCTACAGCTGTCAAGTCCTGGGGAGGGGTTAAGCCTTCCTCAGAGGCATTGGGTCCTGACTGCAGCCAAGGCAGGGGGTTTCAATCAGATGTGCCAATGGTGCTACTGGGACTTGAAGCAGGAGGTTCCTGGATAGAGGGTCATTCCCCTCCTTTCAGAGTCAGACTGATTGCCATACTTGGGGTCAGGAAGGGATTTTACTCCATGATCAGATCGGTATGTGCGGTGGGGGCTTTTGCCTTCCTCTGTATCAGATGGCATGGACATCTTCCTGGGATCTCGAGTGTATAATAACAACTTTTACTGCATCAGAACATTCACTGCTATGGTTCTCATGCTTTATCTGTGCCAGGTTAGGGCATTATGTCTTGTGTTGTGTCAGGGTTGACTGTGTAGCTTTGCTAAAAGGTTAGACAATGGATTTGTATAGGATGGCTTGGATAGGGATGATCCTGCCTCAGGCAAAGAGTTGGACTAGATTATCTATGAAGGTCCCTTTCAGCAATACTTCTGTATGATTCTACAATTTACCACATCTGTAAAAACCACCGCAAACATACATTGCTCAGGAGTAAATTGTTGACCGAAGATGGGGAAGAGGAATTCACCAATGTTCTTATCAAAGAATAGTCTACATCTGGCTTCCAGCCCTTCCACATGATGTCTGGGAGTATTATTAAACCATGCTAAATAAAGTAATACCCAAACAGTTGGAAGAGTGGGCACATGGTATGAAATAGTGCCAGTCTGTTTATTCTTGACTCAGCTTATGGAGGAGTCAGAAGAGGCATTATTATGTTTTTTCTGACACTATCAGGGAAAGTAAAAGCATCTGCAATCCTTGGACAGCTCAACTTTGTAAAGGAACAGAGGTGACAAAGCCTAAAGAAGTGAACCAGTCCTAGAAGGAAACAACACACTTTGGGGCAATCTAGAGACAGAATTCTGCAGGCAAACGGCCAAGTCCTCCATCACCTATTAGATAAGTAGGTGGACTCAGAAGCCTACATGTGGCCCAATTCCACCCAGCTTGAGCACCCCTCTGTCAAATGTTACTGCACCTATTTTTGCTCCATCTTCTTAGCCACAAGACTATGTCACACAACTGCAAGGAGCAGAATTCCCTTCATATCTTTTCCATTAACAGTTTGTCAGGAATTCAAGCAGGATAGAATAGGATCATAGAATCATAGAAAATTAGGGTTGAAAGGAATCTCAGGAAGTCATCTATTCCTATGCCTTGCTTAAATCAGGACTATCCCTAACTAGATCATTTCAGCCAGTGCTTTGTCAAGCTGGGCTTTAAAAACCTCCAGGGCTGGAGATTCTACCACCTCTCTAGGGACCCTGTTCCAGGGCTTCAACACCCTCCTAGAGAGAAAGTTTTTCCTAATAGCCAACTTAAACCTTCCTTGCTGCAGCTTGAGACCATTGCTCCTTGTTCTGTCATCTGTCATCACTGAGACATCCTCTTTAGCTACATACTCTATGGACCCAACCTCCAGGTAGTTAAAGGCTGCTATCAAATCCCCACTCATTCTTCTCTTCTACAGACTAAATAAACCCAGTTCCCTGAGCCTAGCCTCATAAGTCATGTGTCCGAGCCCCCAAACCATTTTTTTGCTCTCTGCTGGACTGCTGCAGGCTGAGGACAGCAGCAGCGGCTTGGCACAGCACACACCAAGTGCTGGGAAGGGTGCAGTGCTGCTGCTGGCCCCAGCCTGCAGCAGCAGCCTGCTGAAACCTGGTGTGCAAATCTGGGAGCCCATGCCCCCCAGGAAGAGTTGGGGGGAATGATCAGATAGCTGGGTCTAGGAATTGAACTGGGAGCTGTGGAATCAAACTGGGAACTGGGGAATTGAACCAGGGACTGGGGAATCAAACCAGGGGCTAAGAAATTGAACCAGGAGCTGGGGAAATGTTCAAACACCTGAACATTCCCCCAGCTCCCTGATCTTTCCCCCAGCTCCCTGATCTTTCCCCCAGCTCTTCCCTGGGGTCGCAGGCCCCCAGATGATGGGGGATGACAGCAGGCTGCTGCTACTATATGGGGATGGCAACAGCTCTGGGCTATTTCCCCAGCCTGCAGCAGCAGCCTGCTGAAACCCTGCATGCAGATCCGGGAGCCGCACCCCCCAGGAAGAGCTGGGGGAATGATTAGAGAACCAGGAGCTCCAGCTGTCCAGCTCCGGGACAGCGAGTGGTGCCCTGCTGAGCTGTGCTGCACTTGCACCATAGGGCAGCTGCTGCACGGGTGCCAGGCTGGGGGGGATCCCTGCTGCCCCACGATGCACACAAGGACTCTGCCATGAGCCCCCAGAGGCCCCAATTGCCTCTGCCAGAGCCAGTGAGTGCAGGGCTTTTTTTTTTTAAGCTCCGCACTCACCGGATGTGGAGCAAGTGGATGACAGGATGCTGCCACTGCCAGCTGGGGCCAGTGCCAGCACCCAAGTCTGCCTGGCACAGCCACACTGAGCACCAGGAAGAACCCAGTGCTGGCAATGGCCCCAGCCAGCAGCAGCAGCCTGCTGTCATCCCGCACACAGATCCAGGAGCCTACATCCCCCAGGAGGGCTGTGGGGCTGTGCTGGACTCCTCCTGAGGGAGTGGGCCTCTGGATCTGCGTGCAGGATGACAGCACGCTGCCAGCAAGTGATACTAGTTTTGCTTTGAACAGTTTGAGGTGCAGTTTCACAAAAAACCCTGCACCTATCTCCTTGAAACTTGGCAGGCTTCATGCCCTCAGAAGGGGCTACCATTCTTGCAATTTTCATCCAAATCAGGTAAGAAGTGACAAAGTTATAGGCATTTTCATGATTCCCCATTATAGCCTATGGGCGAAATGTCAAAACGTGTTGAAACGACGTCAAAAGTTTCGACAAAATGAAATGGGACAGTGCTTCAAAACAGCAAAGCAGAACACTGTCCCTTCGAAATGGTGAAACAGAAGTCGAAATAAAATGGTGCTGTTTTGCATAGCCCTAATACACACACAGTGGTTCTCAAATTGCAGGCATCTGTGAACCCTGGACAGAATTGTGGGAAGACTCACTCTACAACCCTGTTTCTTCATGCATCCAGAACTGACTCTTTTGAAAGTTTTCAAAGCTGAAAGGGGTGTCTCTTACATGGTGTCTGGCTCACCCATAAGCCACTGGACTTTGGGCCAGACTCCCTTGTGTACTTCATGGTTAAGCAGACAGTGGGCCTAGCACAGAGAAGATGGATGGCCCAGTAGGCTGGGCATTTACCTATGACTTAGGAACTCTCTACTTTCAAACTCCATGTTTGGCTTTGGATGGGTCAGTTAACCTCTCTGTGCCTCATATCCTATCTGTGCAATGAGCCTCATAGTCCTGACTCCCTCCCAGGGTAGCAGTGAGGCTAAATACATTAAGTGTTGTGAGATGCTGGGATCTTGGAGTGACAGAGCCTTACATAACTACCATAGATGACTAGAGACAATGTGGTTCTAATGATCCTTCTGGTCCTAAATGTAAAGGGTAGAAGTCACCACCAGATGATCTAATCTGACCTATGATATAAGTCAAATCAAGTCTCAAAAGAAGTCAAATCCCTGGGATCCATAGAAGTCTCACTATCCCTTCCTGCACCCCTGCCGAGTCCAGCTTTCTAGGAAAAACGTGATTCAAGGAAGCTGTCTCAAATGTTCCCAATGGAAGAAAAGGAAGTGTTAGCCAAATGGAAAGAATACTGCAAGGAACTGCATGAGGAAAGGGAATCATTCATTAATTTTTATTGGGCACTTGAAAGAGAACCATCACCATTAAAACTGGAAATTACCATTCTAGAATTTTTCTGTTCTTGACCCTTTTTGTTGCAAGTGTTTAGGTTTTGGCAACTGTAGCTTCTTCTGGATCATGGTATATGCAGGAGAGGTCACCCAGACCTTTGATGCATAAGCCTAGGCAGGAGTATAGAGGAGTGAAGACTGCCAAGACCCTCTATCCCTTGTTTAAGCCATTGAAACAGAATCCAGAGGCCAGACGGAGTCCAGACATTTGGTGTCTCCATGGATGCAGTTGTATAAGCATCCAGGAATCAAACCACTGTCGCCTGCGTGGCAGACAAGGATTCTACCACTGAACTACAGGGGACTGCAGGATGGGGTGGTGTACCAATAGAACCTGCCCATCTGGATGGAGAATCAGTGATAGATGGGACTCATACAGATGCAATAATTGGACAATATTGACATACATCTGAATACTAAAGAGACAACCACAAAGACTGCACAGACCACAGGACAAGGTCTCTTGTGTCATGTGTGATGGACAAGGTCTTACTGAAAGTCATTCTGGGAAAGGATTCAAAGAAAAATAGAACAAGAACTATCACTTAAATAGATAGAAGGCAGGGCAGGATGGTACCTTAGAAACTAGCTTTTCAGGGAGGCATGAGCTTTCATAGGCAATAGCCTATTTCAGATACTGTGAATGAATTTACAGAAAGATGAGGTTTAAAGTTGAATTGATAAGATTCAGACCTGGAAGGAGCACACAAGATCAAGGGAAAAACTTCAGGATCATGATAAGGAAGACTGGAGAATTTGGGCAACCGTTCTCTCTCTGCTTTATCAGTTTCACTAAAGCATTTGATTCAGTGGGATGTACTAAGTTATGACTGACAAAACTCAACATGGTATTCCCACTGAGTAGAAATACTGTAAAAGCTCTATCATAACCAGAAACTGTCTGTAAAAGTGGCAGGAATAATGTCAGGGTGGTTTGCAGTTGGGAGAAGTGTAAGCAAGGGTACATACTATTTATTGCCTCATTTATGCAACATCCTAGCACTAATTGCAATGAGAAAACTATTGGAATGTTTTAGAGCAAGCCTTAAAATAGGTGGCAGATTGACAAATAATTTGAGGTATGAAGACAAAATAGTCTTGATAGCCCCATCAGCTGAGGAACTACAGGACTTGGTGAACAGATTACATGCAGTAGCAAGAGAATGGTATCGCTAAAATGAAAGAACAAAATGGGAGGATTTTGGTGGAAGAGAAATTGAGCATTTTGAAGAGCTTTTGTATCTAGGTTCATTCATTAATCAAAATAGTTCATGTGAATGAGGTATCCAAAGGATACCTCAAATGATAGGCACAGCAAAAAAAAATCAATGGCAAATTTATCAAGGAGCTGCAAGAACAGAGGGATCAGCTTAAAGGAACAGAGGGATCTGCTCGAGTCCTGCTTAAAAACAAAAATCAGGCTTTTGACAATGTGGATAACCACTATATATGGCTGTGAAAGATGGACTTTGCGACAGAGGGATTCAGTTTAGAAACATTTGAAACAGTCTTAATAAAAAATACTAGGACTTATAGGGACATAAAAAAGAAAAATGAAAATGGGTGTTAGAGAAGACTGGCAGGGCAAGAAACTTTACTGATGGCATTGAGAGAAGGAAGTTAAAATTCTTTTGATATGTATTTACAGAAGAACACTGCAAGGGTGTATGGAAGGAAGGAGGCAAAAACTGAGAAGATAAAGGACATACAAGAGTGGAGAGAACTAGGGACCAGCAAGGTGACAGGATTAGCAAAGAATAGACAGTGGGGGAGTGTTCTGGTTAATTTTGCCATCTGCTCTTGAGCTGAGGATGTTATGACATTAGCCCCTGCCATATTAAAGGGTGCAGGGACAGAGTGGTTAAGGTGGTGAGCTACACCATAGGGCAGGTGAGTTTAGCCTTGCTCTGCATTTGTGCCAAAGCCTGCCCCCAGCCAGCTCAGCTGTGAACGGCAGGTGGTCATTCAGGCGATAGGACTGAGGGCAGGTGAATGTGATGCTAACCATATTGCTCCCTGGTGTCATGGGCTACAGACTCTAGCAGGCCTTAGCTGTGCTCTCCCCAGGGACTACTGGGCTCAGGTGGATCTTTGACCTCTGCCACACCAGCCCTCGAGTTCTTTAATAATGTGACGTTTGACAACGGGGGGAAACGTCCTTGTGCTCCACCTCGGCTTCAGCCAGCAAAATTCTTTCCCCCACAAACCCATCATCGTCAGCCAGGCTTAAAGTTACCTATCCCAAAGGTGGGAGGAGGCAGAGAGGCAAAGTCATTACCCCGTGTCTAAACAAGGACTTCTTCAGTTGCCCTTTGTGTTCTCATGCAGGTCTGTCTGGGCCTCAAATTCAGGTGAAATGTGTCCTGTTTTGATGACTTGTAAGGTGGCCGTGATAGAGGACATTCTGGTTTTCTGCTACTCTGTCCTCTGTTGATACAAAACCTGACGCCTTTATGACCTCTTTTTCTCTTCAAGAGGAAAATAGAGGACATAAAGGCATCCAGTTTCATATCAACAGAGGTACAGAGGACAACCAGACTATCCTCTACGATGGCCACCCTATCTGTAAGCCATGGATTTAAGCTAACTGTTGCCCAACGCTATGACCAGTGTGAATTACAGGGGAGCCGGGGTGGGGGAGGGGGCTGAACCCCCCATAAAAGACGAGACCCCCCTGTAAGATGTGAAAATCATGATCTGGGGGGCCTCCCATCAGATTGCTCCTTCCAATGAACCCGTTTAATTTGTTTTGCAAACCGCAAACAAGAGTCAAAGTGTAATTGCAGCCCTGGCTGTGACCTCAGGTGCATGCGCAGGGCGCCTCGGAGGCACCTGAGCGGTGTGGGGGGAGGAGGCCGGCCCAGGGGCCCGTGCTTGGGCAGGGCCGGCACTCCCGTGCGTAGGTAGGGGCAGCGCTGCCGGCCCCAGAGGTGGGCTCCGAAACCGGGGCCGACCCGGGCCCCCGCAGCGCAGCACCCCGCAATATCGGCCGGGCCCGGCCCCGGCCCCGGCCCCTCCTCTCCCGCCGCTCCTGCTGCAGGGGCCAAGCCCCCCCCGTGCCAGCGGGCTCCCCGCGGGCCGGGCCGGGCCGGGCACAGCAGGAGCCATTCCGGGAGCAGGGGCTCGTCCCGCCCGGCCCCGCGGCCGCCTCCCGCCGTCGCCGTCGCTCCCGCCGTCGCCCTGCCCCGCCCTCCCCGCTTTCCCAGCGATCCCGCGCGGCGGCCGCCCCCTCCTCGGCCGCGGCGCAGCCCTGCCCCTCGCCGCGCTTGGCCGCCGGAGCCGGAGCCGAGGCGGACGCGCAGCGCGCCGCGCCGAGCAGCCGGGCGCAGGCGGCGGAGCCGGGCAGCGCGGGTACCCGCCGGGCGGCGAGCGAAGTGGATGCGGTTGATGCTCCTCTGCTGCACCTGGAGGGACGAGCCTATGGGAGAGGACGAAGGTGCGTAGCCCTCTGCGGCTGCCGGGCCGGGGCGCAGCCGCACGGACGGGGGGGGCCCACCTGCCGTGGGTCCCGGCGGTGCGCGCGCGGCCCCGGCCCGGCTCCCCCCGTGTGTGACCTTGCGGCGGGCGCGGGCGCCGGCGGGATGCGCGGGCAGCCGGCGGGTGCTGCGGGAGCCGGGCCCTGGCGCGGCGGATGATTCATGCGCTCGCCGCAGCGCTGGCGGGCCGGGGCCGGGGCCGGGGCCGGGGCCGCAGAGACACGTGCTCGCCGCCGGCCCCAAGCCCTTTGTACGGCCGCGGCCTCGCCTGCTGCAGGCGGCCCCGGCGGGACGCTGAGCCAGGTGTGTGCGTGGGGGCGAGGAGCGCTGCATGATGCCCCTCACTCGGCCTCAGTCCTGCTGGAGCAGGGCCGCCGCCCCGTGTCTCCTCAGCCCTTCTGCTATGGGAGGCTCCCCTGGGGCCTGTTCCCAGCACAGGGCATGTACTTGGCTCACCTCCGCTTCCGTTTCCAGGGGCACCAGCTGCCTTTCTCTGACCACCCCCCCCCCCCAGCCCCTCCCTGATCCCCCTCTCCCAGCAGCTGGACAGTACAGGTTACCTGCGGTTCCCCCTCTGTGTGTGGTGTCCCTGGCTGCTGGGGATTTGCCTGGTTAGGATGTCTCTCATTCCACCCACTTGCAGCCCTTCCCACAAGCCAAGGGTGCTGTCCCCTCCAGCACCAGGACTGGCCAGGTTTAAGCTTGTAGCTTGAAGATTCCCAAACCAGGTGGGAGCCACCAGTTCAGCCCCAGTGATTCCCAGCCTGGTGACGTCCTAGCGGCTAATGTCTCCTGTTACTGCCCTCATGCTTTCTTTCTCTGCCTGACCTGCTGTTCTGCTCCAGCCCCAGTCCCCCACAGTGCCTGACTATCACCTTACTGCTGCCAGCCAGCATCTCCACTTTCATGCTATTCCACTTCCACCCCCTGCAGCGCCTGGCTCTACCTCTGCACCTGACTCAGCCATTTGGGGTCTCCACAGGCCCCCATGGCCCCAGTTAACCTGTGCCTCCCCTTTCAAAGGCTGGTGAATGGTTTGTGACCAGATGAAGAGCAGTGAGGACCCCTCACACAGCAAAGATTCTCCAGCACCCTCTGACACCCCTTCACTCTCAGCCTGGGTTAGAAGCAAGGCTCTTTGCCTGTTTAAACCTATTGCCTGACCCTGCATCCCGGGAGAAAACATCACCTTACTTCTCCCACCCCTCCATCATCTGGCGACCTAGTTCTCCTGCTTCTCCATACCTGATCTCCTGCTCTCTTCACAAACCTGACCCCTTGCCTTTGTACAGCTCACCCAGTCTGTTGCATCTGCCTACTTGGACCTCCTGTTCCTCCACATCTGACCACCTGTCCCCCCACTCAGCTCTCCCACCTTCCTCATCCCAACCTCTTGCTTCCCTCACTACAGCAAGACCCCTTCCCCACATTTTCCTCAGAGCCTTCCCTCATTAATCCAGCTTTTCCCCAGGACAATCCGTTATTCCCCCTGACATCCCCTTGGGCAATCAGCTTCCCCACCTGATCCGAGCCCAAGGATGGATCCAAGGGAACCTAAGAAAGGTCTGTGAGGTGGGCAGCCCTTAATCTGTCCGCTTTGTCCTTCGTTGTCCTACTCTGCTTTGGTGCATCCTGCCACATCTCTGGGGCAGCCTGCCCTGATAGTGCCCAGTCTGTGGGCAGATGGGTAAGGCATAGCACAGCCAGGGGCCTTATGCATACTTTCATAGTGCCATGATGTGGCTCATACTGGCCAAGGTCTACCTGAATTCTGGTTAAGAAAAGGCCAGAAACAGTGCAGGACAGGGAGTGGGATTATGAAGAGGCCTGATTCTTGGAAGAGAAAGGAACAGGGACAGTGTGGGTCATGGGGTAGTGGGGACAGGTTGGAGCAATATGGTATCTGGGCAAGAGCCAGTGTCTCTGGGGCAGCACAAGGCACAGATCTAGTGAGGGGAATGAGCTCAGGTTGAGGGTACATGATGCCAGGTCTCACCAGGGATGTTTGTATGAGTGTTTGGACCCCATAAGCAGCTGCTCCTGTCTTACAGCAGGGGTGGGCAATATATGGCCTGCAAGCCAGATCTGGCCTGCAAACTGATTGGATCCAGCCCGCAGACAGGTGTCCACCCATTGATAATATCCAGCTGGCGGCTACACCTGCAGCACTCCACATGGGGCTGAACTGCTCCTGCCTGCACCTGTCCCACACCAGCCAGACAACACCATCACAGCCCCTGGCCAGTGCACACAGCTCCCCAGCAGGGCTGCTTCCAGTGCAGCTGCCCGGGTACTGGTCAGCTTCTTCTGCCTCCAGCAGATCCTCCTTCTCTTGCCCCTGCTGTGCTGCTCCAGGAAGCAGGCAGCACAAGGAAGTTGCAGAGATACTGCTGGGCTCCACACATCCAGCCAGGTGGGTGGGGAGGCTGCAACCAGGCAGTTCCTTCCCCAGTACATGGGGATGTAGCTCCACCTTCAGCTCCTAACCACCTTCCAACCACTTGGGTGCCCACAGAAGGCTGCTCAGCGCACTAGGTGGGTGGAGTGGGTGGAAGGCAGCCTAGAGCTGGAGCTGAAGCCCTACACACTGGGGTAGGAGCTGCCCAGCTGCAGCTCCCCCCCTCACCTTGCTGGGCATGTGGTGCCTGGCACACATCCCCACAGCTTCCCTGCACTGCCTGCTGCCTGGAGTGGTGCAGCAGGGGCAGGAGGAGGAAGAAGAGCAGCAGGAGGTGGGGGGAGCTGAGCAGTACTTGGGCAGCTGCAGCCACGTGAGGAGCAGTCCACTGAAAAGCTGTGTGACACTGGCTGGGGTTGGGATGGTGTGCGCTGGCCAGGGCTGGGATGGTGCTGTCTGGCAAGCATGGAACGGGTGTGAGTGGGAGTACATTGTAGGCTGCCCCTGACTGAAGCAGTTGGAGCTCGGCCCCATGCAGAGCATTCTGAGGGCAGCCGCGGACTGGATAGGGGAGGGGTTGGGAGGGGAGTGGACTGCACCAACATCCCACCAGGGTGAGCTCTGCTGCATGTGCCCCCTGTTCCCTCCCTCCTTCCACCCCTGGCTGGCTCCTGGCACCTAGCACAAGGTCAGCCCCACCTATACACACACAGGTGCATACCCCCCCACATGCAAAAGAAAGACTTTATTTTGAGCTATTATGCAGTTGCCTCTATATACACTACTCAGGACAAAAATCATTTTTTTAAATAGTTTCATAGTTGATAGGGTCGGAAGGGACCTGAGCAGATCATCAAGTCCGACCCCCTGCCATGGGCAGGAAAGGATGCTGGGGTCAGATGACCCCAGCTAGGTGATTATCTAGCCTCCTTTAGAAGACCCCCAGGGTAGGAGTGAGCACCACTTCCCTTGGAAGTTGGTTCCAGATCCTAGCCGCCTTATATTTTAATAAATAAAATTAAAATATGTTATAGTAGATATTTGATTTTCACTATATGATTTTTTATCTATAATTTGTTAAAATTATATCTTCTGAAAGATTTTATGTGTGTGGTAGAGGTGCACCGATGCATTGGTCCGATATCAGATTGGCACTGATATAAAGAAAATTGTCTGTATTGGAAATTGGCCTGATATGGTCAATAATTTGGCTGATAAATGGCCCGTTCATACGAACAGCCACAACACAGGAGCACAGCCTGGCAGCTTAAAGAACAGTGTCTACTTGTTAAGTCTGGTGTGGTGGATGGGAAAGGGGTAGGGGGGAGGGAAGGGGTCGGGAGAGGGTAGATCAAGGTCACCGTGTTGAGGGAGGAGTGGGCTGGGGCAGGGGCTGCCCAGTTGGGGCGGGGAGGGTGCGGGACTGAGCCATGGCTCATCCAGGGGGCACAGAGAGGTGGTGGCAGGTGGGGGTCGGCAGCTCCTGCTGCTGCATGCCGTTCATCCAGGGCTAGTCTCCTGCTGCTCATCCACAGGCTAGTCCGGTGCTCACTCACTCATCCAGTGGCGTGCACCACTGCTTCTGCCACTGCTACTGCCACTCATCTGGGAGGATGTGGGGGGGTGCATGTGCCCCCAGATCTGCGCGGGGCAGGGTGGGCTCTTCCCGGAGGGGGCTGGGCCAGGCTGCGCTTGAAGCAGGCAGTGGTGGCACTGGGAGGGGGTTACAGGTGGAGGCTGCAACCACCAAAAAATTCGCCTAGCCCCCTCATCCCCCCTCCCAGCGTTGCTGCTGCCTGCCCAGATTGCAGCCCAGCCCAGCCCCACCCCACTGGGAAGAGCTTGGCATAGCCCCATCCTGCCCTGCCCTGTGCAGATCCGGGGGCACATGCCCCCACTCCAGTGCCCTCCCGGATGAGCAGTGGGAGCAGGGGCAGGAGCTGCCGGATGAGCAGGCGAGCGCTGGATGAGCAGCTCCCAGATGAGCAGCACAAAGCAGCAGCAGCCCCCCACCCTCCCGCATCCCCCAGATGAAGCCCCGGCTGGGCAGCGCTTGCCCCAGCCCCTGCCCCAGCCCCAGCCCACTCTTCCCTCACTGCAGGGACCTTGATCTGCTCCCCCCACCATGCCCCTTCCCTCCCCCTTCCACCAAACCAGATTTACCAAATGGGCACTGCTCTTCAAGCTGTCAGGCTGGTATCAGTAATCAGATTGGTATTGTCCAATATGCCTCCTTAAAAATTGGCTATCACTATCAGCCCCCAAAATCTGTATCGCTGCACCCCTAATGTCCAGCCCCCAACAGCCACAAGCCATAGGCCTCCAGGGCACAAAGCTGCATCAGCTTTAGAAAGCTGCTACATCATACCATTCTTTGCTGGGGAAAATAAGGGACAGAATGAGCCAGGACCATGCTCAAGGGTTGTGTCAGTGATTTTGTGCTGCCCTGCGCTGTCTTGTCCCTTCACTGTGACTCCTGCCTCAGCAGCATGAGCAGTCTCTCTGCATGTGGTGGCCCATTCTCAGAGAAGGGCCTGCCTGCCTGGGCCTGCCAGGTTACAGGCCATGCCCTGCAAGGGTGTGACAGCCTGTGCTTCTCCTGTGCCTGCAGGAAGTGACCTACCTGTATGTGCGAGCTGTGGCCACAGTATCTACGATGGACAGTACCTCCAGGCCTTGAATGCGGACTGGCACTCGGACTGCTTCAGGTAGGAGCTGCATGGGGGAACCCAGAACAGTCCGGGACTGCTGCCTTCAGCCAGCTGGCAGCTGTGCACTGAGATCACAGCAGCCTAGGAGCATGCACAGATGCACCTG
Source organism: Alligator mississippiensis (assembly GCF_030867095.1). Lineage (NCBI taxonomy): Eukaryota > Metazoa > Chordata > Crocodylia > Alligatoridae > Alligator > Alligator mississippiensis. Next base: position 27,693,072 of record NC_081837.1, on the reverse strand, counting down.
TTTGTCAGCCACAAGGTGGCAGCATCTATGTACATGCAAGTGCGCACACAAGCATTCACACACGGGAGGTATATGCACTTTCCCTTACATGCTCACCTGCATGCTTACAAACTCTGTCATACACACCAACGCACAACATGATGTATCCCGGATAGGATTTATACATACCCTGTTATGTATATATTTACACATGTTGTCCCTCACCCACCACACACACTCGCAGGCGCGCGCGCACACACTCTCCACCCTGACAAAAACCCTCTGCCTCACACAAGCATGTATGTTCATACATGCATGGATACACAACCACATATGCCAAGCAATAGATAAGAGTCCTGGATGCACTGAGCACCATTGGAGCTGTAAGTGTGGCCTTGCTGGTGTGGTGTAAGGCCACTAACCCTCGGTAGCATGGCACCTGCATCATAATGCCCCATCTCCCAGGACATAAGATGCTGCCTGGGGAAGGGAACTCCTTGTTCTCTGGCTTCTTTTCAGCAACAACCCTCCAGCTTGATGATTCCTTCTTGGGAGGGTAGGGTATCTCTGTGTGCTAGCACTTGCTGCAAGGGAGCTCCCAGCTGCCCCAGTTCAGCCCTTTCAGAGAGGGTACTGCGGGCATGCGTGGGGCTATCCTTGGTGCTTCAGTCCCAGCCTCTTCCAGCAGGGGGAGTTGTGGTGGAGGAGTTGGCCTAACCTGTGTTAGCTCTTCCGAGTTTGCTGGGCCCCTGTGCTGTGAGCGACATTTCCGTGGGAAATTGTGCTGCTCTGTCTTGGTGGTTTGGCTGCTCACTGTGCTGCACAGCCCTCAGCATGGCTGCAACTGGGTAGCCATTAATAGCAGCAGCAGCTGGAGAGCATATGAACCATAGACATCTGCTCCTCATTAGCCTGCATGCCTGCTGAGCCTGAGCCAATGGGGGCTGTGCATCCCAGACCCTGGAGTCCCCCAGGGAGGGGAGGAGCTGGCAAGGCTGGCTGGAGCTGGAGCAGTGCTGAAATCCCTCTGTCCAGCCCAGGTGTTTCTGGTTTACTCTGGTGTGGCAGGGCAGGAGGGTCATAGAACCAGGGTAGGAGGATGGGGGTTGGGCCTTCCAGCACTGGTGCCAGCTGGGTGCAGGGTGAGACGGTCCTTTGCTTAAAGCCTGGCAGCTCACTTGGAGGGTGGTCTGCAGTAGTGCTGCCAGCCACCAGAGCTGTGGTGCTGCTGTCACCAGAGAAATGCCATTATTTTAAGAGGGGAACGCTCGCTCACACTGGGGGGATGCACTGGATCTCTTCTGTGTCTTTTTGCACTGGAAAGGGGCATGCTTGTGCCACTCCACAGGTGTATCAGCACCTGCAAGATTGCTCTAAGAGGAGAGTGAGGGAGGAGTTTGAGGACATCAGCTATAATGCTTGCACTTTGTGGGTGAGTACAGTGATATGAGAAATGGATGCACTGGCAGAAACATTAAGGCATGTATAGGCAGCATTAGCAGTGTGTCCATGACAGCAGGGAAGTCTCATTGCTTCAGGCTGATGCCAGTGGAAATAGCAGGCACATGTGGATTGGGGAAGAGCATTATCATGAGAGTGTCAGCAGGGCTAGTGCATGGAAAATGTGTCACACTGAAGTGTGTGCGCCCCACAGGAGGTCCTCAATGGACAACACTATGCAGGCTGCACTGTCATGGAGGAAGTGCTGTCCCTGTGTGATTGCAGTTTAGTTTCCTGGTTTCTTTTCCTCCTTGGGCTGCTGGTCTCAGGGCAGGGGTTTTCAATGTCTCTCTCTACGAGGTCTGCAGAGAGTAGGCGGGGTGGAAGGAGTGATGTCATGGAGCCCTGGTCCCTCCCTTCTTCCTCCCTCTTTCTTTCTCTCACTCACTTTCCAGTTCTCTGAAGCAGCTGGAGGAGTGAGATACCTTAATCCCGTGTGGGGCTTCACTCATCCCAGCTAGGGGGAGAGACCCCAGGCTGAGGACAGAGCTCTCATCAGCCACCTGGGTCCAGCACCCTATCCTGGCTGGTGGAGATTTCTTGGGGCTGGGACAGAGAGTGCTGCTTGGTGCGGTGGGAGCAGCGTGACTCCTGACCCCTGAGCTGGCTCAGAGGATGCTGACAGCTGTGCTCAAGAGCCACATCCTGACGGCCAGAGCCAAGTAAGTGGTCATGCAGGAGGTGGACTCTACTCTGGCTCTCAAGTGGGGCCTGCCTCTTGCTGTAGACTTTGTGTCACTGTGAGCTTAGGGGCAATAGGGTGGTATGGCTTGTGATTGGGGGGCATGAGGCAGCTGCCTGGGTAAAAGCAATTTTGCCAGCTTAGGGGACAGAGAAAGAGGGTGTCTGGATATATCCTGCCCTTCTTCCCTGCTGCCATTTGACTGGGGACAGCTGCCCCACAGTCACTTTTCACAGACTGTCCTCTTGGTCGCTCTCTGCTTCTCCATCTCTGCTGGTCCAGTCCGCAGGCAGCTTAGGCCAGGCCAGTGGCAGGAGGCTGGGAGCTGAGTCAGGATGGGGGTGATCTCAACAAATCTGAAATGAACCAAACATTCTGGGGGCTGCAGTTGGAGCCAGGCCTTTCCTCCCAGCCTCTGGGAAAGGAAAAGACCCTCCTAGACCAAAAGTTTGCAAGCTTCTGCACTGAAGGGCTGTTCTCTGTGTGTATATTTGCATATTTGCATGCACCCGGGCTAGTGTGTGTACTGTAATGTGCATATGTATCCACATTATGTGTATTTGTATGCACTTGAGTTGGTGTGTGCATGTCTGTGTATCTGCATATTTGCACATGTATCTGTGTGCATGTCCACATTTGTATGTAACCAGTTCTGTGTATGCAAGGGTGTTTGTGTGCAGTGGGGTGTTTGTATGCACCTCCTATATACTTCCTTGTTCCAGTTTCACATATAGAGAAGCTGAAGCACAGAGGAAGCAATTTGTTTGGGGTATAGAGGGCTCTGATCTCTTGGTTGAGCAAATGCTAAGCAGTTAAAATGAGTGAGGGAGGGCTCCGGAAGGTCTCTGATGTGGCCAGCCCTTGCTGAATCTGTTTGCTTTGCCCCTCATTTCTCCACTACACCTTCCCACGAATTGGTAGTGCACAGCTCTTGTGACGCCTGTCCTGGAGGGCTGTTTCAGTCAAGACTGGCACAGCCTGAAGCCCCAAATCCCATCCTGGACTTGCCTGCTCCCAGGCTGGCTGAGGTCCTCTGGAGATCCTACCCAGTACATATTAAATGCTGCAACTTCAGGTCCTGTCACACCAAGCAGTGAATACTGTCTCTGTCTATCATCCTGGCCCCCAGCACAGGCAGCAGATGGAGCAGGTGTAAGCACCAGGGCTCTCCCTGTCCATTCCTGTTGAATCAGTGGGCAGGTATGGGAAGCAGCAGAGCTGTGGGTGAGAATGCCAGGCTGCAAGTGCTGCCTCTCTCAGGCAACAAACAAGGCCTCATATTGGGCAGGGAAAGGGTCAAAGGCAGAGCAGAGTCCTGTGCTGGGCAGGATGGAGGTGGGGTAGAGCAGGGCGCACAGTGCTGCACTGGGAGGGTGTTGGGGACAGTGTGGGGCTGATACTGCACTCATGAAGTCACCCTCCTGGCTGCTAACCTCTGCCAGTTTTTGCTCTCTGGCCTGGCCACTGCAGCTGTCCCAAGGGGCTTGAGCCAGGCCCGTGGGTGGCGGGAAGGGGAGTGTGCCGGTCAGGGCGCTATTGCCATGCTGCTCTGTGCTGAGGTGGGGTCGTGGCAGGATGGCCGAGCACTCCTTGCCCTGCTGTGGGGCAGCTGCAGAGGAGCGGGGGGAGGAGCTGCCACCTCAGTGCCTGCAGCCCTGCTGCGACCTGTGTCCCTTGGCCCAGCCAGTGCTGCCCGGTTCCCCCGGCAGGCTCAAGAGAAGCAATTGGAGGGCAGCTGTCCGGGACGGGTGACATAATGGGGAGGGGGCAGGGGTGACATAATGGCTGCTTGGCGGGGGGGTGGGGCAGTACCCTGCTGTGCCCACACCCATGGGGGCCCGCACTGTGCCCATTCCTCCACCCTGCCCCGCCGGCACCCATCCCTGAGCAGGGCCGTCCTGGCCCGGCAGGAGAGACGACTTGGCCCAGACAGTGGAAACAAGCACTTGGCTGCTGCCCGCAGGCAGGGGGCTGTAGGCCCGGGGCTGGGGGGTGCACAGAGACCAGCGCCCAGTAAAGGGCACTGCTTTCAGCTATGCCAGGAGCAGAGCCCCCCTGGAAAGACCTGGCCTGTAGCAGGGCCCTTGCTCTGCAGCCCCCCGGCCCTGGAAGTGGGCCCCTGGATATGCTGGGAATTGAGCCTGCATGCCCATGCGGCCTTTTCCCTTAGCCCAGCAGAAGGTGTCTGGCTTGTGACCCAGCTGTGGCACTGTGACCCTTGGCTGAGAGCAGTACTGTGGGGGACAGCCCTTACACACACATGGTTCTTTAAGTACAGGTGCTGGAGGAGGTGTGGTATCCCTGCCACCCTGCCCGCTGCCCCAAGGGAGGGGTGTTAGGGAGACTTCATTCTGCTGATGAAGGACAGCAAGTAGCTGCAGAACCGGTGCCCAGGAGATGGCTCCTGGCATTGAACATGTTGCTTGTCCCTGGATCCCATTGAACTAGGGAGCCTGGCACAAGCCAGGTGAATGAAGGACCAGAGCTCCTCCCTGCTGGAGCCTGCAGGAAAAGACTATAGTGGGTATCCTGCCTCTTTCTTCCTCAGGGCATTTGCTCTGGGAGCTGTAGAGTGAGGCAGCTTCTTGTGCCTGCCCTTGCTTGCTCTGGGGTCATGCTTGTCCATGCAGAGCAGTGGGATTGAGCAGTAGGATTGAGTTAGTGGCTCTGCTACTGTTGTGCTGGATGACGTTGGGCAGGGTACTGCCTCATGCCTCAGTTTTCCCATCTGTCACAGTGGGATAATGCTACTGACCTTTGCAGGATGCCTACAATTCCACTGATAAGACATGATAGATGAGGGGCAGGCATTTGCATTTTGTATCCTCACTCTCTTATGAATCAAGCCCATTCTTTAATGCTCTTTTTCGGCAATATGTGTTTCTTTCTTGCTGAGTGCAGTCTGACCAAGGCAGGTGTGTGCTGCAGAGTGAGTAAGGCACATGGGTACCACTCCAGAGTTGTCTGTACAGCGCCTAGCACAGTGAAGCCCTGATCCAGGACCTGGGCTCCTAGATACTACCATCATACAAATGTCACCAATTTGCCAGCCACTGGACAGCTGTAACAAGGATTGGGTTCAAATTCAGGGGTTTAGCACCAACTTTTCAAATCAACCTTGAGCCCTCCCCCCAAAACTTGGGAAAATACATTTTAACTGGGTGTTCTAAAGTGAACAACTTGCCCACTCACCAGCGACATTAAACTAAACTGTGTGTTACAGAAAAGGGGACAAGCACGCAACCTTGAAGAAAGTCTTAACTATTAAACATTGACTGAAACCCCCACACATTACTGAGTTAATGGTCAGTACAGGGGAGCCACCACTTAGTCCATTTTGCTGGGAAGGGAGACTCATCCAGGGTTGCTTTGTCATTGGCCTACCATGTATGCCAGCCAAAGTAGCAGGTTCTGGGTAGGGAGGCCAACCCCGGGGGACCTTGTTGCTCCTCCCTGCCATATGGGGACTCTACCACCTATGCCAGTCAAAGTAGCAAGTGCTGGACAGGGAGGCTGTCACCAGAGTTGTCACCATTGATGCTGGGTTTCACTGCTGGGGATTACATCTGAGGATTGCTGCTCCACTCCACCAAGGGTCACTGCCATTCCTCTGCCACTACCAAGAGTGGCTGCCGCATCACTGGTCCTCTTTGGGTTGCCTGTGCAACACCCCAGTTCCTTTAGACCATGACTAAGGCCCAGGAATTTCCGGTATAATGAGTATCAGGTCTGAACCTGATATATGGACTAGGGACTGGTGCTCACAAACCCTTTCCCTGTGAGGAATGATTGTCCACAAGGCTGTCCAGGAAGTAACTCCTGTCCAGAGTCTCTCTGTCTCCTCCTTACACATACTGTCTCTGTCATACTAATGAGGACATGCAGAAAAAAAATACACAAAGTTACCAAAACAGAACATAGGCCTGTCCAGTGGCTGGCAAAATGGTGACATATGTGTAATGGTAGTAGCTAAGAGGCACCATAACAGCATGCATAACAAGCAGGATTATACAGATACTCAGTACTAGTAGCTGCAATAAAAATAGAAATGGTAGATGAGAGCCTGCTGGTAGGTTCATCACTAAAACTGTTGTTCTCTGGCCTCACTTTGTGGGCAGGTCTCAGGCTGTAGTTGCACAGCGACATGATGTGGGAAAGTAAATTGCTACATTGTAACCCACATTCAAATAGGAAGTGAATCTGTGACATCATGTCCTATTTTGGGAGTCACCAAGAAGAAGTTGTTCCCCATAACATAGCTAATTAATTCCCATATTCACTATCCATATAAGAAACTGGGCATTTGAGAAGATACCACTTGGAAATACTTACCTCTTACAGGCAACAATATCAGCCCTAGCTGCAGGGGGGGGTGAAATTAACTGTGGAGCATGTGCCCAGAGACTAAAGACAGGACATGGAGAGAGCAGTGGTTATGTGAGCTGGAGAGACAGACAGAACTGGACACTGGAGCAGGCTGTGTGAATACAGAGGGGAGAATTAGACTTGGGGAGTCTCAATACACCATAAGTATGGATAGAACTGGTGTTTTGGAAGGAGCCATGGGGATTGAAGGGATTTAACAGTGTGGAAAAATGTTGTCTGGGCCCCATGCTCTGTAAACCACTCAGCCCCAAGGAAGTGAAGAGAAGGTGGCTCATTGATAGCAGTTTTGGGATACAGGTGTCCTTGAACAGCCTGGTGTGGCCCTGTTATCATTAAGCTGGGAATGGTGCTTAGGGGGAGAGCAGATTTGATGCCTGTGCCTGCTGGAACTTGGGCTGGCCATGTCTTTGCCAGGCTGACTTGCAGCTGGTATGATGTACTGGGCTCTCTTATGTCACGATCATATGCATTGGCGACATGTAGGGGGTGCACACGGGTGTATGTGCACCCCCTGAGATTGGCCCTGCCCCCCTGAGACGCCATTGCCAGCGATGTCTGTAGGTGGTCGCTGCTCCCCACCTGCCCTCCCGCCACCAACACTGCCCACTGCCCTCGCTGCCGCCATCACCATGGCTGCCTTCGGGCAGTCCCTGCTTGCTGCCACCATGCCCCCACCGCTGCTACTGCCAGCACACCCCTGCCTGCAGGCAGTCGCCATGCCCTCCCAGTGTCAGGAGGCACGAGGTATTCATGATCATATGATGTGGATTTCCACATTCTCAGTCATCTGCTGTAGCCTTGATTTGAGGCAGGAAGTGATCCTGGGATCACAGGACTTGCTGCTGCCATTTATTCCACCAGTCTTGCTAAGGCAAGGGATGGAGAAGGCATCTTTCCAACTAGTGTTAATTGGGGCTCTCCAGCCATCCCCATCCAGCTCATCAGCTGCTCCTGGTCTTTGGTAGAGGTAGCAGCACTGCTCCACTGCATCCTGCTGTTTTTTATAGATTCACAGAAGTTTAGGGCTGGAAGGAACCAGCCCCCTCTGCTTTGGGCAGGAAAGACTGCTAGGGTCAAATAACCCCAGCAAGCTATGCATCTAGTCTCCTGTTGAAGATCTCCAGAGTAGGTACCTGCACCACCACTGCTGGGAGTCTATTCCAGAGTCTGGTCACACAAACTATGCCAAAGTTTTTCCTTGTATCCAATCTGAAACCTTCTTCTAGGAGTTTATGACTGCTGCTCCTGGTTTTTCCCTGGGGTGCTTTGGTAAAGAGTTGTTTCCCTAGCCCCTGATGCTTACCCCTGATATATTTGTAAGCTGCCACCAAATTCCCCCAAAGTCTTCTCTTTTTTAGCAGTCCCCTATCTGTCAGCTTTTCCTCGTATTGCTTGCTCTTCAGGCCTCTAATCATAGATTAATAGATGTTAGGGTCGGAAGGGACCTCAATAGATCATTGAATCCTATCGCCTGCATAGGCAGGAAAGAGTGCTGGGTTCAGGTGACTCCAGCCAGATGCCTATCTAACCTCCTCTTGAAGACCCCCAGGGTAGGGGAGAGCACTAATCATATGAATGGCTCTTTTCTGGACTCCCTCAAGATTCTCTACATCCTTCTTGAAGTGCGGTGCCCAGAACTGGATGCAGTACTCCAGCTGTGGCCTCACTAATGCCGACTAGAGCAGGAAAATAACTTCCTTAGTTTTGATTGAGATGCATCAGTTGATGCATGCCAGTGTATTGTTTGCTCTGCTAACTGTAGCATTACACTGGTGGCTCATATTCATTTTGTGGTCAATTATGACCCCCAGGTCCCTTTCAGATGTGGTGCTAGCTAGCGTAGCACCACCAAGCCTGTAAGTTTCTTGCAGATTTTTCCTCCCCAGATGAAGCATGTTACACTTCTCAGTGTTGAACAGCATCTGGTCCTCGTCTGCCCACATAACTAATCTGTCTAGGTGCACTTGAATCGTCAGCCTACCCTGACGCATGACTGCACTTCCCCACAGCTTAGTGTCATCGATGAACTTTGCCAGTGTGCTTTTCACCCCCACATCCAGATCATTGATGAAGATGTTGCAAAGCACTGGTCCAAGTACCAAAACCTGGGGGACCCCACTGGCTACCTTCTGCCAGGTCAACACAGATCTGTCTATTAATACTCTCTGGGTCTCATCCCGTATCCAGTTTCCCACCCATCTGACCCTTAAATTGTTGAGCTCATAGTCCCCTAGTTTTCCTTGAGAGCCTCATGGGACACCAAGTCAAAGGCCTTCCTAAAGTCCAAGTAAATGATGTTGGCCTCATCTCCCTTATCCAGGTGGTAAGTAGCCTGGCTGTAGAAGGAGATTAGTTTAGTCAGACATGACCTACCTATGACAAAACCATGCTGGCTGTCATTCAGAATTTTGCCTTCTACAAGCTCATCGCATATAGACTCCTTGAGAAATTTTTTGAGGATTTTTCCTGGGATTGAGGTCAGGCTGATCGGCTCGTAGTTCCCTGGGTCCACTCTCCTCCCCTTCTTGAAGATGGGCACAACACTGGCCCACTTCCAGTCTTCTGGGACCTCTCCTGAGTGCCATGAATTCTCAAAGAGGTTCTCCAGTGGTTTTACAGTGACTTTGGCTAGTTCATTTAGCACTCTTGGATGGAGTTCATGTGGTCCTGCTGACTTAGAGATATCCAGCCTCTCTAACTATTCTTTCACCAGCTCTACATTGACTGTTGGTAGGTGATCATCCCTACTGTGTGACTATTCTGTGTTATATGTGCATTTGGCAAGCTATCACTCTTAGTCTGGTGGAATACAGATGCAAAGTACTCGTTCAGGAGCTCAGTTTTCTCTTTTGTGTCGGTAATCATACGTCTAGATGCATTGAGCAGTGGTCCCACGTTCTCACTGGTTTTCCTCCTGTTACTTATGTACCTATAGAAGGACTTCTAGGAGGACTTCTAGAAGGACTTCTTATTGTCCTTCATTTTGGTTGCTAACCTGAATTTGGTCACCGCCTTTGCTTTTCTAATCTGCCCCCTACAGGTGTGACCAATCTTATGTAGTTCTCCTTGCCGCCTATTCCTAGCTTCCTTCATTGGTAAGCCTCCCTTTTCTTTTTCAGAAGATCTGTGATTTCCCTATTGAGCCAAGATGTCCTCCTGGCCCCTTTACCATCTTTGTTGCGTACAGGTATTGACAACTTCTGTGCACCAAGGATTGTGTCCTTGAGGAACAACCACTCTTCATCCACACTCTTTCCCTGTGGTCCAGATCCCATAGGGCATTACTCTTTAAAGTCCTTAGCTTATTGAAGTCAGCTTTTTTAAAGTCAGGAACTTGTACCATACTGACAGATTTCCCAGCCCTATGATGGACAGTGAAAGTGATAGCATCATGGTCACTGTTGCCTAGGTTACCCTCTATCATCAGATCACTCACCAGGTCATCTCCTTTGGCCAAAACTAAATCTAGGAGTGCATTTCCTTTCGTAAGTCCATATGCTTCCTGAGACAGGTAGAGCTCATCGATACAAGTCAGGAATCTATGCGACCGGTCAGATCTGGCCAAGCGTTCTTCCCAGGAGATGTCTGGGTAGTTAAATTTGCCCATGATGACCATATCCCATGCTCTCGCAGCCTCTTCCAGTTCTCTGGAGAATTCTAGATCTAGCTTCTCATCTCGATTTGGAGGTCTGTAATATTCCTACAGTTAGATCCCTTTCACCACGTCCCCTCCGTATGTTGACCCAGAGGCTCTCAAGTTGCCCTTTCTTAGTACAATTTTAGCTTCCAAGGAGGTGTACTGCTCCTTTACATATAGAGCTAGACCTCCACCCTTTTTCCCTATGTGATTCCTCCTGTGCAGGGTGTAGCTCTCTATTGCTACAGTCCAGTCATGAGTAGAGTCCCACCAGGTCTCTGTTATCCCTGTGATATTGTAGTCCCTACTGGAAAGGAGGGCCAGTTTCTTCCCCATGCTCCTGGCATTTTTGTACAAGCATTTGAGCCCTCCTTGGTTTCCTATCACATTGCAGGAGGTCCAGTCCCTCAGCTCGTGCTGTAGGGTCATCTCCTGCTGTAATGGTTATTTGTTTGTTGGCCCCTGGGCTTGCTCCATTTGTTGTCCCCCCATCCCCAGGCGGACTCAGTGTAAAGCCCTGTCCAGGAGGTCTGCCGTCCTGGCCAAGAAAAGAGCCTTCCCCTTCAGCATGAGGTGGATACTGTCCCTTCCCAGAAGACCTCTGTTTCTGAAGTGCTTGCTGTGGTCAAGGAAGTCAAAACCCTCTCGGTAACACCATCGCCAGAGCCTTTGGTTCACCTTTTTGTTACACCCGTCTCTCCTAGGCCCGCAGCCGACAACTGGGTGGACAGAGGAGAAAACTACCTGTGCCCCCAACCTCTTAAACCTATCCCTCAGCTCCCTGTAGTCACTCCTGACCTGGCCAGGATTGCTCTGAGCCATGTCATTTGTGCCCACATGGATGAGGAGCATGGGGGAGTGGACAGAGGGCTGGATGAGTTTAGTAATCCTCTCTGCCACGTCCCAGATACAGGCCCCTAGGAGGTAGCAGACTTCATGGGCCAAGGGGTCAGGGTGGCAGATCGCTCCCTTTGTCCCTCTCAGGAGGGAGTTGCCCACCATGACCACCCTGAGTCTCTTCTTAGGGGTGGCAGCTAGCTGTTTCACTGGGTTCTGCTCAGCCAGTGTGACAAAGATCAGCCATGTTTGCCCTCCCTGGCCTGCTCAGCATCCCTGAGCTTGCCCATGGCATGAGGGAGAGAGGGTCTAAGGTTTGAGCCTTCTAGGAGAATGAGCACTAGGTCAAGGTGTTGGGGTCAAGAGCCTGCTCTGTGCCCCAGCTGCACAGGAGACTCCCTTCTACATCCCTGCACAGTGGACAGTCTCAAGGCTCTCCCCAGAAGGGTGGTCCCAGGGATCTAGATGGCCTACTCTCCCAGTGACACAGAGACTAGCATGACCCTCATGACCCTCTGGTCATGAGGGTCATGCTAGTCTCTGTGTCACTGGCCTTTCCCCTGTTCAGGGAGCTGCAGTCTTTGTCTGGGGATACTGAAGACCACAGCTCAGAGAAGCCCACGTGACTGGGTTCAGTGATCAGGAGCTTCCCAGTTGTTACACAAACAGCCAGGCCCCAACTCTGACCTCATGCCTGCCCTGAGTCATATACTGCAGCATTCTTGATAGAGAACAGGCTGAGGCAGACTAGAGAATATCAGATAGGAAGTCCTCCAGCCACTGAAGCCTTGGAGCTGCCAAATGGCTAATGGCACACAGCCCTTGGGAGCCCACAAGTCACATCAGTACTTGGCCTGTGGCCAGTGCAGGTGCAGTGGGTTGGAACTGCCTTGTGAGCAAGAAGGGAAAGCAGAAAGCCTCTCCCTTCTAGCCACCTTCTATTCTTTGCACTCCAAGGCTGCTCAGTAGAGCTCACAGCATTTACAAGGTTTGGGATGCTGTATGTTATAACCCTCATTCTGTTCTGGGTGGGAGCCAGAGCTACCTGCGTGGTTAGCATAGTTGAGAAATCCCTAGGTGAAGCAAACCTGGGAGAGGACAGCAGGCAGTAGGGTTCAGAGAACTGAACACTGATGACACTAATCTTTGGGGCATAGCGTCCACACCTGAGGACAGGCTAGTAATCCAGGCTGACTTGGATAAACTTAGTAAGTGGGCAGATACAAACCTGATGACGTTCAATACCAGTAAATGCAAGGTACTTCAGCTCGGGGAAAAAAACCCTGCAGCATACTTATAGGCTCGTCAGTGCTACGCTTGCTAGCAACATGGCCGAAAGAGGCTTTGGGGTCATGATTGACCACAAGATGAACGTGAGCCACCGATGTGATGTTGCAGCCGGCAAAGCAGACAAAACTCTAGCTTGCATCCATAGATGCTTCTGAAGTAAATCTCAGGATGTCATCTTCCCTCTGTACTCGGCCTTAGTAAGGCCGCAGCTGGAGTACTGCATCTAAATCTGGGCTCCACGATTCAAGAAGGATGTCAAGAAGCTTGAGAGAGCCCAGAAGAGAGCCATGTGTATGATCAGAGGGCAAGAGAACAGGCTTTATGAAGAGAGGCTGAGAGCCATGGGACTCTTCTGCCTGGTAAAGCGCAGGCTCGGGGGGGACCTGGTAGATGCTTAGAAGTATATAAGGGGTGTTCATCAGGATCTGGGAGAACGTCTGTTCACCAGAGCGCCCCAAGGAAAAACAAGAACCAATGATCATAAACTCCTCCAAGACTGTTTTAGGCTGGACCTAAGGAAACATTTCTTTACTGTCTGAGCCCCCAAGACCTGGAATAGACTCCCTCCAGAAGTGGTGCAGGCACCTACTCTGGACTCATTCAAGAAACGTCTGGATGCTTATCTTGCTGGGATCCTTTGACCCCAGCTGACTTCCTGCCCCTGGGGCAAGGGGCTGGACTTGATGAACTTCAGAGTCCCTTCCAGCCCTAACGTTTATGAAAGCTATGAAACTGGGCAAATATTCTGGGGTTAATGCATGCATGGTTCAATGTCCTTGATGTCATTGGCAGTGGCAGGGCCATAGGACATGGATGACCCAAGGGAGTGGAGTGGGCATGCAGCTCTAATGCTGTTGAGCAGATTGGCAGCAGGAGACAAGGAGTGAGGCCTGCATGGTCACAGGGGCAGAATGGCTGCCTGGTACATAGTTGAGAGATTGTGTATTGGAATATGGTGTAGGAGCAGGTATCCGGGGAAGGAATGGAATTTGGGCTAAAGCGAGCTGCAACAGCTGAAAGGGTACAGCCACAAGTGGGTGAGGGTATCAGCCCTGCTAGACTGAGAGAAGCACAGCTTTGAAGGGGCAGGAAAAGGCATAATTGTAGCTGACTCCAAGCCTGGCCCACAGTTATGGGATTTGCAATATGGGTTTGACATCCTTGGGAGAGGGCTTGGTGCTGCTGAGACTTTCCCTTGCCAGGGCCAAGGCACAAGCCCAGAAGATCTTTGGAAGTGGTGCCCTGGGTGGGTCTGTGCCTGCCTGGCAACTGTGTGCAGGCATAACTGAGTTGTGCCCACCTTGGCTTCTGTTGCAGGTGCTGTGAGTGTGGGGTCTCACTGTCCCACCAGTACTATGAGAAGGATGGGCGTCTCTACTGCAAGAAAGACTATTGGGCCCGGTTTGGGGAGCTGTGCCATGGCTGCTCAGAGCAGATCACAAAGGGGCTGGTTATGGTAAGTGCTGCCCATCTCAGCTGCCTCCTGAGAGTAGGAGCTGGCTCTGGCTCTGGTTTTGACTCTCAGTATACCTGCATGAAAGGAACAGTGAGAACTCTGTGCATCCAGTCCAAACCAGGTGCACTGGCCCCTTAAATCAAGAGATCAGCCATCTGCTTCCCTGCCGCTGGGGCAACTAGTTTAGGGGGCTGAGTTATTCAGTCAGAAGGGGAGAGGGGAGTGGGCCCAGGAGATTCCCAGACCTCCCTGTGGCCATTTGGTGAGACATAGCAGGATTTCCCCAACTCCTTTACAGAAGAGGCCTGAGACCCAACCGTAACCTCGTGCTGAATGTGTGGGCGTTGGTGTCATTTAGAAATGAGGTCACTGGAGAAGAGAAGTTTCCAGCAGTGTATGGGTCTGTCTCATACACAGCACTGGCTAGTTGCAGTCAGACAGCACCATGGTGGGGGAAGCCAGGCTTCTGTACCAGGAGAGGAGCTGGTTTTGCACTCTGGTACAGGTAAGTGTAAGCGGGGGATTTGTGACCATGGGACAGCACTGGAGGGTTGGGGCAGGAAGGACACTGCTCTGTCTAGTCTATCAGAGCTGAGGCTCCTGGATTGACAGACCTAGGCTGTCTTGGTGATCACCAGGAATCCTAGTTTTTTTCTATTTAAAAATCCAAAATTCTCTGATTAAAAAAACTCAAAATCTGCATTTTTCCTCAATTAAAATGAAATGCCACTAATATATATATATGAGTGATACCTGTATAGGTCTATCTATATATAGGTATCAGTGGAACACAGTCTTTCATTGACATATTTACAATTTTAAAGTAACGTGTCTCAATGATTATAGTGTCTCAATCGTTATAATAAAATAAGTTCTAAATACCTATATATTTTGGCATTTGATTTTGGTTTTTTTTACCATAGAAAATCAGAGCTCTCCTTGCCCCCTTCACTTACCAGGACATGGGTCCAGCTGCAGCTGCCCCCATACCTTGTGGTGCTGAGCAGCCATAATATGCTGGTGCCCCTGTGTCCCAAGCCAAAGCCCCCCATCCCCACCAGTGCCCCTCACTCCCAACTCTGTCCCCTTGCCCTGCTGGTACCCCTCACTTCTGACCCACAACCCCCCGCCCCTTCTAGCTGCTGGTGCCTTTTACTTCCAACTCACTGCCCCCTGCCCCACAGCCCTCCAGTGTGTAGGGAAGGGGCGCTGTATGGGGCAGTGGAAGTGCCTGGCCATAGGCAATGCCATAGGCAATAAATTGGGGGAGGGGGGGGGGCATGTACTCCCCATCCCAGATTAGTGCACCTACAGCAGGGCATGGGGGTGCAGCTTGGCTGGATTGGCACTGCCAGGAGGTGCCTCTGCGGCCCAGCAGGTGGCACCTGGCATGAGAGGGCAGAGCGGGGCAGTGAGACTTGCTGCTGCAACCGCCACCACCAGTACCCCCGTGCCAGCTGTGCTGTCAAGAGCATGAGGAGTAACGGATGGGGGTGCAGCGGCCATGCTGCCCTCACCTTTGCCCATTACCAGAAACTTGCATGCTGGGCTATGGCTCTACCCTGGAGGGGAGATGGGGTAGGGGTCAGCATGGGCAGCCGGAAGAGAATGGCAGCAGTGACACAGTGGGTAGAGCTGTGGCCCTACATGTGAGCAGCTGGTGGCAGGAAGAGGTGTGGGTAGTGTGCCCCTCCACCCCTGTTCCCTTATTCCCCATGCTGCTGGCAGCATGGCTGGTGTGGCAGTTCCAGCAGCAGTGGCAGCAGCAATGAGTCTTACTGTCCTGCTCTACCCTTTTGCTCCAGGTCCTGCCCACTAGGCTGCGGAGGTGACATCTTCCCATGTCAGTCCAGCTAAGTGCCCCACTGCAGGTGCACAAATCTGTGCCTTCCCCACCTTCCTCTCTCCTGCCTGTCCAATATGGAGCCCAATTCCTGCGCAGCAGTGTGTACAGCAATGGGGAGCCAGCCCCTCTGCCAGCCCTTCCACCCCACAGTGAGGTGCCCATGGCTCCGTCCTGCTTCCTGACCGGGCCCCACAGCCACTCATTTCTGCCCTGGCCCCAGGCACTGAACACCACTGTGGCTGGGCAGCTCCCCCAGCCCCAGCCATCAATCCTGCCCAATTCCCTCCCTCACTGTGGGAGCTCGGTGTGAGCCCCTTGGCCCGATCAGCCTCCTCCTGTTCCCCCAATCCCAAGCAGCCCCTTGCAGGCTGGAACTCTGCCAACCTGCAAGGGGAAATTTGAGATTACCTGCATCTTTCTCCTTTAAAGGAGAAAGTCTGTGTTTTTCTGTGTTTTTACTAGGCCTCTGGGCTGAGGCAATGCTGCTGCATTCAGGCCATCCTTTTTCACTCCTCCTTTCCCCTGTTCCTGTGGAACCAGAGGGGCGTGAGAGCATGACAGGTCAGGCTGCCCCTGCAAGTGACTCGCTTTCCCCATCTCATTCAGCCTGGACAGTACAGAATGGCCGGTTTCTTTCACTGTTATTTGTACAGGGAGATCAACAGGGAATGACTCTTCTGGTATGAGCCCGGTATGCTCTGCAGTCACTGCCATATGGGGCCCTGTTCAGTCTTGGCCAGGCAGTACCAAGGGAGTCCTGCACCTTGCAGAAATGACAATACCCTGAAAACACCAGAGTGGATTTTTCCCACTTTTTCTAGAAGATGCTCACTGCTGGCCCTGTACGGAGACTGTGCCTGGGTCTTACTCCTGCCGGGCTCATTAGCTAGTCTTTTTCCAAATGTTGGAATTTCAGCGCAGACAAGCCAAGGTAGCTCAGATCCTGTGACCAACCTGTGTGCCAGGGGCTTCTTGAGCTGCTCTAGGAAAACCAGGCCCTTCCCAGACAGTCTGCCCCTGGGAGAGCTGCATGTCAGAGGTCAGTGCTGCCCTGCCTGCCAGGGAGCCCTCTGCTCGTAAATGCCTTGCTAATAATTTCATGCCTTGCCTGTTGCTGTACTTCCCCATCCCTCTCTCTAAGTGAGATGATTCTTTCAAATGTTTTTATTGCCACATCTGAAAGAGAGCAGGCTGGGAAGTCTGGGCTGTGCACTGTGACTGTGTACAAGATAAACAGCAGCTTCCCCTTATTTACAAACAATGGAGGAAGGAGCTTTTTGCTACCCAGTCTTGCAACTGCAGAGCCCCTGCTTACTCAGGAGAAACCCATGAGGTCCCAACCAGGCTATTGCTGCTGGGCGAGTCCCAGGATGTGTCTAAGCACAAACATAGGAGTCCTCCCCCTGCCCCTTCCCCTCCACTGGAGGTGATTAGCTCCACAGGCT
Organism: Alligator mississippiensis; assembly: GCF_030867095.1. Classification (NCBI taxonomy): domain Eukaryota; kingdom Metazoa; phylum Chordata; order Crocodylia; family Alligatoridae; genus Alligator; species Alligator mississippiensis. The sequence continues at coordinate 27,676,014 of NC_081837.1, read as the reverse complement.
TGTCTTGGCCATCAGACAACATTTTCCTCAACTATATTTAGTCTTGTGACTTCTAATTAATTTTTTGCCAAGACCCACACTTAGTAATTTGCTTTCTGGGAGGGGGTTTAACTCTTGAAGCACATGTAGGTATAACTGCATCCTACAGCCAAGCCAAATGCATTTGGCACCTGGGACCTTTCCTCCTCACTCTCTCTGACCTCCAAATCCTGCTGGGGTTTTTCTCTTAAATGGAGGGGATGGAGGGGTTTAGATCTGAGCTGATCATCCTTGCTCAATCTCCCTTAGCAGACAGAGGGGATCTGTTCCCAGTCTCCGGGGGGTGTGAGGCCAGTACCATGATGGCTGCCACATTGCTCCCATCTCCCCTCAGGCCCATTACAGCATCCCTACATCTCAGCCTCTCCCTCCCTCTCCCTCCCTGTCTGTTCATGCTCATGGGGTTCCTAACAGGAAACAGCATTTTCTTTCCAGCAAGGGCTCCTGCTTCCCCACCCCCAGCCCCAGCCTTGTCCAGCTGCCTCTTGGTGTGCTCTGGCTGGTAGACTGCCCCTGTGCCCCTTCCCAAGTCACAGTGCCTACAGGGGCTCTTGCCAGCTACTCATGTGTCTCCAGGCTGGGGCAGGATTTTCTGATCACTCGGCCTCATGCTGACCCTGACCCTCTTGGTGCTGGGTGGTGCTTTCTCATTGGAGCACCCGGGTCTCACTGCATCTCCTTTGCAGGTGGCTGGGGAGCAAAAGTACCACCCAGAATGCTTCAGTTGCCTCAACTGCCGGGCCTTCATTGGAGATGGTGATACCTATGCGCTCGTAGAGCGCTCCAAACTGTACTGGTATGTGAGAGCCTCTCCACTGGGCATGGCCACCTTGGGCCAGGTCCTGTATGAGACCTGGGAGTGGGAATACAGGTTAGCAGCCAGGACTCCAGGGTCCGCAGTGTAAGCTGGCCAGTGGGTGGATCCATCCTGGTAGGGTGTGCTTGGCCACGCTGTGAAGGGCCGCCCTGCCTTCAGTTCCCCGGGTTCCAGCAAACCCCCCAGGGATAGTTTGGAGTAGTACTCAGTGCAGCCTGATAGCGCTCCTTGGCCCATGACACCAACAGGACAGAGGCCCCTGCAGCCCCCCATGTCACCTGGTAATGGGGCTCTCAGCCTGTGTGTCTCGGATCTCCCCATCTGCTAATGGTTCTTGGTACATTCCCAGACAGCAAAATAGTTTCCAAGAGCATAGGGAGGCACCTGCTCCCCACCCCACCCCCCATCTGCCCGAGGAAGGACCCATGGCCCTGTGGGCCAGCCAGGGCTCTAGTTAGCCTGGGGCCAGCTAGGAAGTAAATGGAGAACAAATTCCTTATAGCTTCTTTCTCCCCTCCCCCAACTGTGTCTCTGTCTTACTTCCCCATGCCTCTCCCTGCTCTCTTGCTGTCCCTTTCTTCTTCTGCCCATCCATCACTCTCATTACTTCTCTGATGCCCCCTCCAAGTGGGCACTGTTATTACCAGATGGTGGTGACCCCAGTGATTGAGCAGATCCTGCCAGAGTCGCCAGGCTCCCGGATCCCACATACCGTCACACTGGTGTCCATCCCCGCCTGCACTGATGGGAAACGAGGCTTCTCTGTGTCCATTGACCAGCACTGCAACTCCCAGGGCTGTGGCACGGAGCACTCGCACACTGTCCGGGTCCGAGAGTACGTACCTGTGGTGGGTGTGGCTGGGGGAGGGCAATCCCCAGGGGCAGCGGGCACTGACCTGCCCTGGCTACAGTGGGAGGCCCGCAGCCAGAAGTTTTTGCCATCTGTACTTGGGGATCCTGCTAATCTGAGCACAGCTCTGCAGCACTGGCGACGGGGAACTCTTGCCTCTGTACAAAGCTTGGTCTCTTATGAGCAACAGTGAGGTCCCTGTCGTGGGGACTTCATGTGATGGACCCAGTTCCTGAAGAGTCACGGGCCAATTGAGGACCCTGAGGAATCCCCCCTCACTACTGAGAACAAAGAGCAATCTGTCTGCTGTTGAGAGGCATGAGGGGAGGTGGCCCCAGTCTCTCTGGAGGAGGTGGCCCCAGCATCCTCTCCATGCTGCTTGGCTAACAGGGTTCTTGGTTACTGAACCCACTGCCTGAGGGCAGCCTGAGCCCCTAGGACACCTTATTCAGATATCAGGGCAGGCGAGGGGGCACTGCTGGGTGCAGCCCAAGCCTCTGTTATTTAGGTGGGTGGTGGGACAGGGCACTGGGCTGCTGCTTCCTCAGGGGGGGCTGTTTGATGGGGACACTGGAGAACCTTGTGGTGAAGCTGTGTGAATCAGTGTCATTTGTGCATGGGGCCAGCAGGTTCTAATGACCCTGTATGTCCTCTGCACCCAGAGTGGATCCCGACTGCATCAGCCCTGACATGAAGAACTCCATCCACATTGGGGACCGGATCCTGGAGATTAACGGCACCCCCATCCGGCATGTTCCACTGGATGAGGTACTTGACCCCCCCCAACCAGCTGCCCCCCACCTGTGGAACCAGGGCAATGCACAGCTACAGGGTTCTGGGGTGGATGCTGCTGCTTGATGACGTAAGCCTGTCTCCTTTGTGCCTTACAGATAGACCTGCTGATCCAGGAAACCAGCCGCCTCCTCCAGCTGACCATAGAACATGACCCCCACGAAGCCATGGCCCGAGAGTCTGTGCTGGAAAGCAGCTCCCTCTCTGACCTGCACAGCCCCCTGCGCTCTCCTGCCCGCACACCCTGTGGGGAGGCCAGTGCCGTGTGCCACAGGACAGTCATGTAAGGACAGAGTTCACTAGCATCCCCCACATCCACACCTGCTGGAGAGGAGGGGAGGGGTGAGGTAGGGGTGAGCCCATGTTGGGAAGGGGGTCCCTGCCCAGCCTGAGGACTCCCAGTGGTGCATGGTGCTCTGCCCTGCTGACTTTTCCTGCATTCATGTGGCAGGAGGAGCTGCAGCACAGACAAATCCCCATGCTCTAGCTCCATGGGCTCCCCTGCTTCCCAGCGCAAGGATATCAGCCGTTCTGAGTCGCTGCGCATCGTCTCCCGTACCCATCGCATTTTCCGGCCCTCAGACCTGATCCATGGCGAGGTGCTGGGGAAGGGCTGCTTCGGACAGGCTATCAAGGTATTGCCATGCCCTGCAAGTCCACGGTTCTGGGGAAAGATCTTATGCCTCCATGAGCCAGCATATACGTTAGTCCCCTTCCTATCTCTCTCACATGGGGCAGGAACTTCACTCCTCAGAGACATCTCCCCTCCCTGTACCAGCTGACCCCAAGAAGGCAGGTATGATCCCCCTCAGGCCCCCTCAAAGCCTCTTCTACCCTAGGACTGACCAAGGCCCTGGCTTCTCACTACACATCCCTCTGTCCTTCATTCTGCAAACTTTAACATCCCCAGTATAATGGTTGCTTCAGTCTCACTGAGGGTGGGATCTGCCAGGTGCTGCCCCTGCCCAGCTTGTGCTACACAGAGCATCAGGTTGAACCACACCTTGTCATGCATCCACAGATGCATCATGAGCAGGTCCAAGGAGGTGATCCTCCCCCTCTATGCAGCACTGGTCAGGCCGCAGTTAGAGTACTGCATCCAGTTCTGGGCGCTGCACTTCAGGAGGATATGGACAGCATTGAGAGGGTTCAGAGGAGGGCCACCCGCATAATCAGGGGGCAGCAGGGCAAGCCTTACGAGGAGAGGCTGAGAGACCTGAACCTGTTCAGCCTCCACAAGAGAAGGCTGAGGGGGGATCTAGTGGCCTGTTACAAACTAGTCAGAGGGGACCAGCAGGCATTGGGGGAGTCCCTGTTCCCCCGAGCACTACCAGGAGTGACTAGAAATGGTCACAAGCTGGGAGAGGGTAGATTCAGACTAGACATCAGGAGGTGCTACTTCACTGTCAGGGCGGCTAGGATCTGGAACCAACTTCCAAGCAAAGTGGTGCTGGCTCCTATCCTGGGGGTCTTTAAGAGGAGGTTAGACAAATACCTTGCTGGGGTCGTTTGACCCCAGTACTTTTTCCTGCCATGGCAGGGAGTCGGACTTGATGATCTGCTCAGGTCCCTTCCAACCCTATCAACTATAAAACTATGATTTGCTCTGAGGCTTAGAGGAGCTCAAGGCAGCAAGGAGCCTTTTGTGTGTGGCTGCCATCCCAACTCCTGCCCCCTCCCCCAGGTGACACACCGCGAGACAGGAGAGGTGATGGTCATGAAGGAGCTGATCCGCTTTGATGAGGAAACTCAGAGGGCATTCCTCAAGGAGGTGAGTTGGCTCTGCTCACTGTCACTGATGGCTGCACTGGGGAGTTGTAGGGCCCTGGTCTGCCCAAGGCCTTCCCTAATCTCTGTGTCTGCCCAAACACCATGTTATCCCTGTCACTGATCCTGGCCCAGCACAGATTCTGCCCCTCATTTCAACAAGGGGCCCCAGCCTCGTGGGAGCTGGGCAGGCTTTTCCTAGCATGTGGATGCAGCTCTGGGTCCATGGCACCTGTATGGGTTCCTGGCAGTATTGCAGTGAGATATGCAGGGTCTGGTTCTCAGCAGGGCAGGGCAGTGCTGTGCTATTCACTGACAACCCCATTTCAGTTGCAAACGGAGTGAGCACTAGTGTGGCTCTTGGGGCTCTACAGAGATTGGTTCTTGGCCCAAGGGAAGGAACATTTTTTGCAGTGCCCTGGAAGGAGACAAAATCTTTGCTGGTTAAGTTGGCAGATAATCCAGGGCAAGGGGAAATGGAAATGTTGGAGGGTACAGGGCAGAGTGATCCAGATCACTTGGTCAGCTGGGGGCAGACACACAGTGTATGCTCCCCTTTGATCAAGTATACGGGTCTCCATCTGGAAACAGAGATCACGGGCCACACCCACAGGAGGAGCCTCTGTCCTGCGAGGCTATGACTGAAGAAAACTGAGGGGTTCTGGTTGATAATCAGCTGTACGCAAGCTCCCATTGCAGTGCTGTGGCCAAAAGACTTGGTGCAAGCCAAGAGTGAGTTAACTTAACCATTGGGAATGCTTACTAAGGGTGGTGGTGAGTACTCTATCATGAGCAGTTTTTGAACCAAAGCTGGAGTTGTTTCTGAGAGACCCTTCCTGGAGCAGACAGGGGTCAGCTCAGGACAGTGCTGGAGCCTGCTCTCAGGTAGATGGCCAATTGATGGCAGTAGCTTCTGTTGGCCTTTGAGAATGAATGAAGGAAAATGCTGTTTTGGGCCCTGCAGGTAAAGGTGATGCGGTGCCTAGAGCACCCCAATGTGCTGAAGTTCATTGGAGTGCTGTACAAGGACAAGAGGTTGAATTTCATCACAGAATACATCAAAGGGGGGACCCTACGAGGCATCATCAAGAGCATGGTGAGCAGTGGGCTGCCCAGGCTGGAGCCCCTTCATGCCAGCCTGCCACTTACGGGCTTGAGCCATAAGCCTTGAGCAGGGTAATTTTGATTCCCAATGGACCATGCATGACTGGGTGGGAAAGGTAGCTGACACTGCCAAGTGGATTGGGCTGTGTGTATTTTCCATGGGGCCTGGGACTCTGGGTGCAGCACTGTCAAAGATACTGCCCCTGGGACTGCTGCTTATGCACAGAGTGTGTGGGACACTGTCCCTAAAAAGATGTAGCCAAACACTTACAGACAGGCAGTGGCTGTGACCCATGGCCAAAGTGCTTCAGGGGGGCAGGGCAGGATGGGAGTCAATCACCTCTTCCTTTCTTTCTCACTGATGGACTTTTCTGTCTGCAGGAGAGCCAGTACCCATGGAGCCAGCGTGTTAGCTTTGCCAAGGACATTGCAGCTGGGATGGTGAGTGTTGGGCTCAGCAGCAGGGTGTCAAGTGACCAGTCAGCTGAGGCTGCTGTGCAAGGGTTTGCTCCACACACATGTACATAGCTCCAGAAGGACACAGGAAACTAAATGCAAATATACAAGGGAGGAGGATGCATACTGGAGTGTTGTAGGGTGCTCTGGGCCAGTGTACACTTAGGGAGGCTTTGAGTGAGGAAGGGCATTGTGTGTATGCAAGCAAGGGGCTTTAGGTGAATCCAGGGGTGCTGCTGCTTATATGCACTTGGGAGCAGTGGGCCAGTGGGGCCATTGCTGTGTGTGCACATGGGAGGCTCTGTGTGAATGTACATGAAAGCCTTGCAATGCTTGTACACGTAGGGTGGGGAGCATTGCTGTGGGCAGGCTTTATATTACTGAACGTACATACCACTCCCATGACACCAGTAGCTGTGAGCAGGTACCTCTCTGACCTTGGTCTTTACTGTCTGTAGGCCTACCTGCACGCGATGAATATTATCCATCGTGACCTCAACTCTCACAACTGCCTTGTGCGGGAGGTAAGTGTCAGTCTCCTCTCTGTCCCTGCTTATATCAGCATAGGGCCCTCAGTTGTGGTCTGGGAGCAGAGGGGCTGCCAGCCACCATGGCTAACATGGCTCAGCATGGTGTCCGTCAGAGACTTCTCCCAGCCTGGGCACTACATAGCTGTCTCACCACAGCATGCCCTGAGCAGCTGCTATCTCAGCATTTCCCCCTGACTAGTCTCCCTGCTAGCTCAGCCTGTCTCTCTCCCACCCAGAACAAGAGTGTGGTGGTGGCTGATTTTGGGCTATCCAGGCTCATGGTAGATGAGAAGAACCCACCGGACCAGCTCAAGAGCCTAAAGAAACCAGACCGGAAGAAGCGCTACACAGTGGTAGGGAACCCCTACTGGATGGCCCCAGAGATGATCAATGGTGAGTGGAGTGGGTGGGACCCTGGGACATCCAGTGAAGTCAGCAAAAGTTAGTTTGTCTTGCACCAGGAGAGGAGGAGCCAGGGGCACCTTTGGGCTTGTCTACATGGGCACTGTTTATGCCCCGTTGGCCTGTGCCTGCTGACTTGCTCGCAATCCAGAAGCACATTGCTGAGGCCCTGTGGAGTATTTTTCAGGCCTCTGGAGGCTGAGGGCTCAAAAGCAGGTAGAAAGAAAAGCCTGGCATGGCTTTTTTGATGTGGTTATGGTATGGTGTGTGTCAGTGGGCAGGGCCATTCCAGGTGGGCGCTAATCGAGGCAACTGCCCCGGGACCTACGCTTGGGGGGCCCCGTGGAGCTGGGCAGAGCAGCAATGGTGTGGAGCCACCCCCCCACCTCCCCGGCCAATGCCGCCACCATTGATGGCGGCAGCAGCTTCTTCAGGTCCAGGGCCCGTGGGATCAGAGCGGGAGCAGGGTCTTGCATGGGCTGATTTTCCCTGGGCCCTGCACCCTGCTCAGGTTAGCTCTGTCAGTGGGTCCAGGTAGGTGGGCTGTGGGCACAGTGGCTTGAGCTTCTGCCCTCATGCTGGGACCCATTGCTTCTATGGTATAGACAAGGCCTCAGAGGCTCAGGGATCCTGTCATATGCATACACAGAGGAGCAGCACCAAGTACCCTGTAGCAGAGGTCTGGGTATGAGATGGGAGGAGGCCAACCAGGGCGTGGGGGGTATAGAGGCAGGATGCTCTGACCTTCCTCTTCTCCCCACAGGTAGAAGCTATGATGAGAAGGTGGACATCTTTTCTTTTGGCATCCTCCTGTGTGAGGTAAGTGCCCTCCCCAGGGCTCAGTGTTATATGAGTGTACACACATCTCCTCTACCCTCTGCTCTCCCCTTTTGCCAGGGTTTCAAGAATCCTGCTTCCCTGGGGGATGCTCCTGCTTGGGAGCCCAGTAGCTGAAATGCTACAACACCGTAGGTCTCCTTGCTCTGATCCTAAGTCCTGTGCTCCTGCTCCCTCCCAGATCATCGGCCGAGTCAGCGCTGACCCTGACTACCTGCCCCGGACCATGGACTTTGGTCTCAATGTACGAGGGTTCTTGGACCGGTACTGCCCCCCTACATGCCCACCCAGCTTCTTCCCCATTGCTGTGCGCTGCTGTGACCTGGATCCTGAGAAGAGGTGAGCAGTAGACACAGGGCTGCCTTGCAGGAGGACAGGCCTCAGGACAGGGAAGGCAAGGAGCTCAGATCTATTTCTGGTCCCTGAAGGGGAACATTCTTCCCACTGGGAGCACAGGAGAGTCTGGGCTGTGGGATCTCTAGCCCCAGGGTGGGTAAGGGAGGGTCTGATGTGGATACCCAGGGTACTTTCACTAGGTTGTGAAGATCCCTGCTTCTGCTTAGGGTGCTGCAGCCTGACTGTGGGTAAAATCTGACCTCATGAGGTGTGGAGAGGCATGTGAGATCAGGTCATGCTGAGCTGGGGGTGGGATCTGTCCTCTTGGGCTGTGAGGCAGGGTGTGATGTCAGGCTGAGCTGTAACTTGACCTCTAACCTTACAGACAGTAAGGCAGTGTGACTCTGAGGTGGAGTCTGACATGCTCCCCCATGCTGGACTGTAGCAACCTATGTCTCTCCCCACCCAGGCCCTCCTTCAGCAAACTGGAGCAATGGCTGGAGACACTGCACATGCACCTGGAGATCCGCCTGCCATTGAGCTCGCAGCTGGAGCAGCTGGAAAGGGCCTTCTGGGAGACGCACCGGCGAGGCGAGGGTGGGCTGCCAATGCACCCTGAGGTCCCTGACTGAGCACTGGGCAGGTGCTCATGTAAATAGTTCGCACTGAGCCCCGGCACAGGAAGGGGTGCTCACTACATGCTCCCACAGTGCCCAGGGCCTTGCACTCCCAGTGCATGGTGAATACAGCCATGGAGGACAAGTGCTACATCCTGCCCAGCATCCGCTGCCCCACAGCAAAATCTCTGGGGTACCTCGGGGGTCAGCAGATGGCCAAGCCCTCCCCTATCTGCTAGGGCAGTTTTGTTGCTTCCCTTCCCATGCTTACAATTGGCCCCTGGGGGGAGCTGGCTCTCCCTGCTTCCTCACCCATTGAGCGCTTCCTCCAGCACCGTACCCCCCTGCTGGGACCCCCTCGCAGTTTCCAAGCTCCTTGCCCTTGGAGGGGAGCTGCTTGAGCTTCATAGAGCCACCCACAGCCTGCGGACAGCCCTAGCTGTAAATAGTCCCTGTGCATAACCCTTCCCCATGCTGTACCCTGTGCTCCGCATGCTGGGAGTGAGGTAGCAGTCATGCTGCCCATACCACAGGACCTGCAGGAGCTAGGGCACTGCCTGCAGCCCCCTCTGCCACTTGCTTTGTGACCGCACAAGCCACCCACCTGCATCCTTTGCACGCTCCACAAAGCGCAAGGAGGGGGATGTGCTCCCACTCTGGGCAGAGCCCCAGCATCTGTCACTAGGGGGTGCTGGTCCTGGCTCTGTGCCTGCTGGGAGCCCCGTGGGTTCCCCTTGTACAGACCCTCATCCTATTGAAGTGGTGCCTTGGGTTTATGTGAACTTGCACTGCAAAACAAAAGAGTTCTCTCATTGTCAGTGTGGGGTGGTCCATGTTGATGAGTGCTGTGCAGACTTGTGCAGGGAGGTTGTAATGGGGACCATGGGCCTGTCTGGGTGGGGGGGGAGTGCATGTCACAGGGCACATTTGAGTGTGTCTGATGGTGCAGGGCAGTGCAATGTCTGTCACAGCATCGGTGCCAGTCTCTTGCGGGGAGCAGGGGGAGGGGTGAGAGAGAGAGATGGTGGGTTTGTAATGGTGTTTGTCTGCGTATGTGATGGTGTTTGTCTGTCTTTTTCTCTGAGCCTATGAGTTCTTATGTGTGTCCCTGTCCTTCATTATGGTATGTGTCAGTGCATGTGAGATCCCAGGCATTTGCCCTCCTGGCCTGTGTCCATTCATCCTAGTGAATGACTGCCCCAGTGCCCCTCACCCCCCACCCCCTCCACCTTGGTGATAGGGCCACACTACCTCTCTTTTTGAGCCCTTTGAGGGTCTCTGTGTTCATCCCTTCTTGCCCACTCCTCCTTCAGGTTCACAGCAGCCCCTGTTCAGGGCAGATGCCTAGGCCTGTCTTCAGTTCCATTCAACTCCACTTTGGCCTGAGCCCAGCCAGTGCATCCCAAGCAGGGATGTTGGCCCTCCAGGAGATTGCACTGCAGAGCAATGAGTCCTCCCCTGTGTGGGCTCCAGGCTTCCTGGGTCTGATCCAGAGACTGCCAAGTCAGGATGCTACCTCTGGCATGGGCCCTTGCTCCTGAAATGCCTGATCACTGGTACTGAGCAAGAGTGTGCATCTCAGGACATGTGTAGGGGTCATTGTGTGTGCAAGTCACACATGCCTGGTGTGTTGATGTCTGGGGGTGTGTGTGAGAGAGAGCACGGTTCCCTGTCCCTGCACACATTCTGGGCTGGCACAGGTGTGTCTTGTTGCTGGGGTTGAAGCTGCATTTCTCTGTGAGTGTCTCTTGCAGGCCACATGGCTTCTGCTTCCTGCACGTGTTCATGTGCCTGCTAGCACATGTCCCACTGCAGTCTGCGTGTATGTATGTGTGGGTATAATTTTGCCCCCCTCCCCCTGCCCAAGTCTGTCCTGTTGTAAATCCAGACCTCTGGGTTTACTGAACCAAGAGAAGGGGTGTGGGAACCCACTGCTTTCATTTTTCCCCCATGGACTACAAAGGCTCTGTCAGGTGACCATTGACCCGGGTGTGTTAGCGCCTGTGCCCAGTGCTCGTGTGCAGGGGTCTGTCTGGGTGAGCACTGGCAGAGGGGTTCTGGTCTGGAGGGGTGTGTTCCCAGTCACCCCCGCTTGTCTGTTTTTGCAGTGCGGTGCTTTTCATGCTACTTTTATTCAGGTTAATTTTCTGTAATATGTTTAAAGAAAAGAGTTTGTATTATTTTTTCATACGGTTGCCATGGCAATTTGGAGTTTGCCATTTGTCACTCTGCCTCAGTTCTGCTTACAGGAAGTATTAAAACTGTGAAGCATCTCTGCGCACTTTGACCTGGAAGTAAAAACTGATGACCTCTCTGGAGGCGGGAAGGAGAACTCAGACTGTGATGTAACTGAAATCATGACTCAATAAATCCAGTCCTTCCCCACTCCACCTCCTTGTGTCCTGTTTGGGAAGCGCTTACCCGACACAGCTGGGCACTGCCACCTCATGCTTACTGTTAAGCAGCATCAGTTTTCATAATGTCCTATTTTCATGTCCAGGAGTCACAGGCAGGAGGGTCTGGCTCCCTTGGAGATACCTGCTATGGTATGGACTATTCAAGAGAGCCCTCATTCCTGCTACCAAGGCAAAGAGAGACTTTTCCTGCTTCAAAGAGCTTAAAACACACACAGGGGATGCAACAGGGATACAGAGAGAAAAGATGAGCTGAGAAACAATCCTCTGACTCCTAGGCCAAAGTGCTGACCAACTCCATAAAGCCAATGCCCTGAGCTTACAGCAGAGTCTCTACATGTCCACGTAGTGTTAGTGCCATGCCTAAATTAGGCATGGTCCTGAAGACAAAATACTGTGTGATCTTGTCATTAATACGTATACACAAAGGGGTTAAACACAGTTTACACAGACACCCTGTAGCCTGGCATTTCCTTCTGAGTGCTTTCTTTGCAGACTTCCTGTTTGTTCAGCCAAAGAGTTTTGGCAGTAATGATCATGACAGGAAGAACTCCCAGGCCCTTTCTATATGTGCAGGTAAAGGTGCAATGGGATCTAATGTATGATCCAGTCACACCTCCTTTCCTGCCACACATGCATGGCAGGAGGTGTGACTGGGATTGTGCATTAGATCCAAGCACACCTTATTGCCAGCGTAGGGGGAGCCTGATTCTGGGCTACCCCTGCCTCGCAAGAAGCAGGCTTCCACGGCTCAGCAAAGGGGACCATGGCCAGCCGAGACCAAGAGACCCGCAACTAACGGGGCTCCCAGTCCCGGCTGCAGCTCACGAGCAGCAGAGACCAAGAGTCCCCACAATTGACAGAGCAGATGGGACCTAGAGTCTCATTACTGACGGGAGTCCCAGCTTCACCTCAAACACAATCAGGAGCCAAGTGTGGGGTCTCTCAGTCTCGGCTGGGCATGTGTCACAGCTGGGACTGAGAGCCCTGCGTGGGCTTGGTTTTCACTCACCCCAGAGCCTTGAGGATCATGGCAGCTGAGATCCCCAGGGCCTAGGGGTTTTATGCAGGGCATGGTGCACTGAAAGGGCTCCCAGCCACAGGAGAGAGACTACTGCACGTGCAAATTAAAGCTCAATAGCAACCAGCTATAAAGTTAGTACACATTTTCATGGTTTAACTTTATAGCTAGTTGGAGTTTTTAATTGTGATAGCTACTTTGCATGAGTAGATGGTCTTAATGTAATTGCACAGTTAACTAGTTAATTGCATGGTACCTGTAACGTGTAGAGGGCGGTCAGACTCACAGCGAGAGGGGCACCAATTTGTAAGGTGCTGCATGTACCGTCCCTACTGCAAAGAGTTTACGGTCCACACAGATGGGATGAGACAGGGATATGGAGAGAGAAAATGAGTTGCTTACAGCAGACTCCGGGGTGGAGTTACATTTTCGTGATTCCCTGGCCAAAGTGCTGGCCACTGGACCACACTGTTATTCAAAAGGATCTGCTACCGGTTGCTCAAGGTGTATCCTGGAGTCAGCAGGGACCAAACACGGCTGACAGGCCCAGGCCTGTTGTTGGCAGTGAAACTACCAAAGTGCTAAGGACAAAGCTTGGCAATGTTCCTTGAAAAGGGGAAATGTGAGGCCAGAGACACGGTTTGGAGTCCTGCCGCAGGGACTCCTGAGGTTCTGGTTGAATTTCACCCCCCACCTTTTTGTTTTTGGTCACCCCATCCATGGCCCCAAGTCCTGGGACCTCCTGGTCAACCTCCCCCTAGCCCTGGCCAAGTGAGCCCTGTACTTGACCAGGAAGGTGCCCAGGGCTGCTTTCCTCTCACTTGTCTGCGCACATTTCCAAGCAGAGCAGCAGTGGGCGGTGTCCACACGGTTCCTTGGATGCCTTTGAGAACTGGTGGGTGTGGCCCGGGGGGCTCTGCTCAGTGTCCCCCTCTGGAGCACCTATTTTCACATTTTGAGCCTTTGACCCCCACATCACTCCTATCCTGTTTGCCCTTTATTTGTCCCAAGGAATTAGTTGTGTTATTCATTCATTGGCCCCACACCGTAGGGGCCACTATTTAGTTGGATGGGCCTTGGGCCTGTGGCATTTGTTTGGGTAACACAAATAGACAGGAACTTCTGGGGCCTGGGCAATTGGTATCTGGGGACACTACTTCTTGCACCAGCTGGACTGCTGCAGCAGCATCCCAAATCCATTTTTTAAAATACCCCAAAATCCATGTTCTTCCACAAAAGACCACTCTACACACACACACACACACACACACACAAATATCTATATGTGTTTATTTGTGCTTTTGGTTTTCTTTGCACATGATGGGTGTGTGATAGGGGATGTGGGGTTTGCAGGAAGGGGGTGGGAAGGGATGTGGGAGAAGGCGGGTGGTTTTGGGTGGGTGTGTGGGTAGGTGTGGGGCAATTGTGGGGGAACTGTGGGTGTGGGGGGACCTTGTGGGGTGGCTTCGTAGGAGGGGTGGGTCCCCTGGCCCCCACAGGGCGCAGCCCCTCCACACAGCACATGGACTGCCCCCATCCCTGCAGGGACCCAGCTCCCCCCTGGAGGGCCACAGCCCCCCTCACAAAGTCCCAGCCACCCTGCAGGGCCACAGTCCCCCCAGCACAGGGCCCATAACTTACCATAACAGCCATACCTTGTCATGCACCAAAAGATGCATCTCAAGCCAGTCCAGAGAGGTGATATTCCCCCTTTATGCGACATTGGTCAGGCCGCAATTGGAGTACTGCGTCCAGTACTGGGCGCTGCACTTTAAAAAGGATGTGGCCAGCCTGGAGAGAGTTCAGAGGAGGGCCACCTACTTGGTGAGAGGGCAGCAGGACAGGCCCTAAGAGAAGAGACTGAGGGTTCTGAACCTCTTCAGCTTCGGCAAGAGGAGGCTGAGGGGGGACCTGGTGGCTGCCTACAAACTCATCAGGGGAGATCATCAGCATATAGGAAGAGCCCTATTCTCCCCAGCACCACCTGGGGTGACGAGAAACAATGGTCATAAGCTGATGGAGAATAGGTTTAGGTTAAAGATCAGGAAGCAGTATTTTACAGTTAGGGTGGCCACAATCTGGAACCAACTTCCTAGGGAAGTGGTCCTCGCCCCTACCTTGGACATATTCAAGAGGAGGTTGGACGATCACCTGTCTGGGGTCTTGTGAACCCAGCATTCATTCCTGTGGCAGGGGGTCAGGCTAGATGATTCGTTCAGGTCCCTCCTGACCCTAGCTACTATGAAACTATGAAACCCCCTGCAGCAGCAGAGGGAGTGGGACACTCTGAGCCCACTGCTGCCAGCTCCCCTGCAGTGCAGAGCAGCCCCAAGCAGCTCAGAGCCAGTGCTGCCTGTGCCACTCATCAAGGGCTGGTGCCACTTGCAGGGAGGGTGTGTCACACTGAGCCAAGTCCTGCTGACACTGGGGCCACTCGTGCTGCCAGGCCAAGCTGGTTCCATGGTGGCAGAACCTGGCGCATCACACAGGGACCCATAAACCCTGCTACCCCATGTCCCTAACTTAGGGACTGGGGGCAGCCAGAGCACCACAGAGATGCTCTGGCCAGAAACCAGAGCATCTCTCTTGGAGGACTGACTCCTGGGTTGCCTCCAGGCACGGTCAGGGATTGCACCTTGCCCCACTGTTCTGTGGAGAGGTGTTTTTTTTTCTCACCCCTGGATATGCAGGGGTCTAATTTTGCCCTGTTTTTTCATTCCTGCACATGCCTCTTGCAGCACCTCAAAGGAGTTTCAGATGCTGCAAGACGCACGTGTGCGCTCATCTGGACATGCCCAATGGGCATATCCACACATGCATGCATGTTCACTTGCAGCAGCTGAAATAGAAAGATGCAAATTTGAGTTGGGGCTTTTTGCCTCAGCGCACATGCCCAGATATGCACTTTGGTGTGGTGCAAGTTGTACCACATGAGGCAAAATAACACTGCTGGCTCCTCCCGGATATGCAGCCAGGGGGAGCTAGAGCCCAGGGCTAACACCTGTGCTGGCCCCAGCAGTGTAAAAAGCTGCCCTGTCCTGGCCCCATCAGTACAAAAAGCTGCCCTGGCAAGTGGCTCAGGGCTACCCATTCTTAGGAGCTTCTGGGGCACAGCCAATTGGTACCTGGGGACACTACCCCTTGTGCCAGCTGGACTGCTGAAGCAGCCCAGAGAGTTCCCTGCACCCTCTACTCACTGCAGCAGTCTGGCAGTGGGGGGGCTGCTGCCTGGCTGTGACCTGCTGCCACCTGTGGCCCTAAGGCTGTGCACCTGCCAGATCCAGAAGGGAACTGCATAGCCAGTAGAGGTATCTGCCCCTCTGGGCCAGCTGCCAGTGGGCTGTGACTGCAGAGTTGGCCTTTGTGCAGCACTACTGCCATGTGTGCCTCTGCCCAGCCATCTGGGCAGCTATCGCCCGGAAAATGTTCCCACTGTGTTGGCATGCTTTGAACAATCCAAGCATGTCCTCCTAGCCCCAAGTGGCCAGGAGGTCAGCCACCTCCAACTGGGTCCTAGGTGCCAGCTCTGAGCAGGCTCCTCTGCCTGGGCACTGCCACTTGCCTCCCTAGCAGGAATTCTGGTGTTCCCTATTTGAAAACTGAAAAATTCCTGATAAAAAAATCCCAAAGTCACTCTGTAAAATACCCTGAAATCCATGTTCCTCCACAATTAAAACAAAAGACCACTAGAGAGAGAGACAGAGACAGAGATCACTTGGGCAATGTTTTATTAATATATCTACTGTGTTAAAGTAATTTGGAAGCCTACCAGTGTCTCTATCATCATAATAAAATTAATTCTAAATATCTATATGTTTTGCTGTTTGCCTTTGGTTTTTGTATATCATAGAGCAGTTAGAGCTCCCCCTGACCCCTTCACTAACCAGGATATGGGGACAGCTGCCCCTGCAGCCACAGCTCCTACCAGCAGGTCTCATCCTGTATGGCAGCTGGGCACACAGGGTGCATGCAGGGGGAATGTGGGGTTTGCAGGAAGGGGGCAGGAAGGGGGTGGGGGAATGTGGGTGGCTGTGGAGGGATGTGGGGGGCTGTGGGGTGTGTGGGTAAGTGTGGGTGGATCATGGGAGAACTGTGGGGGGATTGCTCAGGAGAGGTGGGTCCCCTGCCTCACACAGGGTGCAGCCCCTTGCACAGTCATGGACTGCCCCCCCACAAGGCTACAGACCACCAACAGGGCCCACAGCCCCCAAAGAGGGCCCATGTGCCCCCGCCCAGGCCCAGCCCCTGCCTGCTCCCCCCCCCCCCCCCCGCCAACTGCTGCCCCACCCAGTCCCAGCATCCTGGCACTTAAAAAAAAAAGGAAAAAAAATCCCTGCACTCACCAGCTGTAGTAGCCACCGTCAAGGCTTCTGAGGCCTCATGGCAGAGCCCTCCCCACCACCCCTCCCCATGCCACTCCAAGCTTTCAGACAGCGCAGGGCACCACCCAGCACCCTGCCGAGCCACACTGCACCCACATGATCTGACAGCAACAGCACAGGTGCCAGGTGGCCGAGGCCAATCCCCACTGCCGTGCACCGCATGGGGGTGCTCTGCCACAAGGCCCCAGAGGACCCAACAGCCACTGCTACAGCCAGTGAGTGTGGTCTTTTTTATTTTAAAGTGCTGGGATGTTAGGGCTGGTTGTGGGGGGGGGACAGCCATTCGTGGGGCTGTGGGAGACAGGCAATGTGCTTCAGCACCGGGGCAGGGGCCAGCCATAAAGATGCTCTGGCTGGCTGCCAGAGCAGCTCTGTGGAGGACCCGAGCCTCCCCTACCCCACTTTTTTTGCCTGGGGTATTTTTTGAACCCCGGATATCCAGGGATCTAATTTTGCCCCCACACAGCAAATTTGTAGCACAGGGAATGTTTTTTTGTTCCCGCATGTGTCTCTTGCAGTACCTCAAAGGGCTCTGAGACGCTGCAAGAGGCACATACATGCGCCATTGTATGGATGTGCCCATAGAGATTTTTTTTACTAACAGCAAGCACTTAACTTGGTTTGTAATGTAAAACTATATACATGCATGACTGTCCAGCCCTGTCTACATGGCTCTGAGCCCAAGTGTCTGTCTGGTCTAATTTTTTGCCTTCTCCTATTCCCCTATACAATACTCTGGCAAATTTTGTTCACACTCCAAGATTCCTATAGTCATTCCATTGGCCATGCCCTAGGATCCACTGCAGTTATGGAACTGTGGAAGAAGAAGGGCCTTTGAGGAAGAAGAGGGAAACTGAGTGAGGTGTGAGAGAACACATGGATAGATAGGGAAAATATGAACGGTGGGAATCTGTGAGGAAAGAGATGGAAAATATTAGTTTGAGAAATGCATGAGGCATCTGTGGGATGTCAGGCAACTGGGGTGGGGGGAGGGGTAAGTGGGTTTGGTCCCAAGTTGGAATCAGTAATATGGTGGGTTTTTTGTACATCACTTGTGCTTGCAATTGTCACTACAAATAGATTTCTTCACCCAGATTATGGTTAGGTACTCATGAGATATTTTCAATATTTTTTTCTTAGCCCATATCTGAGACCTGAGTTGGAAATTCTTGGAACGTTCCTCCAGACAAGAAGGTTTGGTTGGTCAGTAAATTGATCAGCCTAGCCCTGATAAAGCCATGTCTAAAAACCATATTTGCATAATTCCAACACCAGTGAGCCCCATACAGACTGGCTTATGCAGGCAAAAAATGGAACTGAGCTGAACAAATGTCAATAAGTCTTCAGAATTCATTTTCTTCTGCTAAGAGCTTAACTCCAACCTTTCTTTTTAATAAAAAATTTTTGTGAGCTCCTCAGAGCCTGAAAAAAAAAGATGGTTGCTAACATGATGTTCCAAACATGATGTCACAGTGTCACTGATGACAGCATATTTTGATGGCATTGTCAGGCTGGCTGTTAAGTAAGTGGGTGATGACTGAAAAGGTCCCAAGAAAACAAGCTCACCTGGAGTGATAAAGACCAGCATCTTGTAGAACTGATGATGCTCATTCAGGTAACAAGCTAGCTGGCAATCAAGGCAGAAGATTATGGGTTCCACTCTGAAAAGGAATAATGTTGGTCAGCCAGCAACAACAGTCTCACCAAGTGCTTCACCTCAGCGAGTGATTGAGCTTGCCCAAAGCATTTCGTCTCAGGGAAGAAACAAGTTTGCCCAAAATTCCTCACCCCAGCGAGGCAGCATACTTGCCCAAGACCCCTTACTCCAACGAGGACGAGAGCTTCCCCAACACCCTTCACCTCAGCTAAGGAAGGAGCAACCCTTGTCCCGGCAAAGAAGTGAGGTGTCCCAAAGTCCTTCACCTCGACGTGGGAGCAAGGTCTCCCGAAGTCCTTCACCACAACGTAGGAGCAAGGTCTCCCAAAGTCCTTCACCTCAATGCAGGAGCGACATCACCCACAGTCCTTCGCCCCGGCATGGGAGCGAGATGCCACAAAGCACCTCACCTCAGCGAGGAACCGCGTTCTCCAGAGGCACCTCACCTCAGCGAGGGGCAGAGCTCAGTCAAAGCACCTCACCCCAAAGAGTAGTAGAACTAAGAACTGGAAAATGCATGGTTCAGCCAGGAAAGCTATCAGTAACGGCTAGCCATTTACTGGTAGCCGTGCAGCAGGGCCTTAACGCACAGAGGGCAGCGCCACACCAGACACCTAGCCCTCTGCCAGAAACTAAACTGAACCAAGGAACCCCCACCCAATATGGCACGTACACTCATAGACCTTCTGTCCAGCAAAAGAGTGAATCTCTGCAGACAGATTTAACCCCTTGCTCACCAATGCTAGGGACCAAATCAGTCCACAAGGGTCCCCCTCAGCCTGATGCTAATTTGGCTACCGATGACTCACTTCAGCCACAGATCAAACGCGCTCGCAGAACCATACTCCACCCAAAGGATGAATCTACCCAAACTGAACCCATCTACCCAGTCTCCTTTCCCATCAGGACTGAAACAACCCGCAAAGCCTCCATCCCCACGCAGACTGAATTGATGTCCAGAGCCCTACTACTTCCCAAACAGATTGAATTGACCCGGAGGGGCTTGCTTAAGCCAGAGGCCGAAACAACCCACAGGGGCTCCTTCTCCAAACTAACTGAGCCAATCCACACTGGTTCACTACCTCTAGAGAAAGCATCAACCTGCAGGCCCTCCCACCGCCCAGGAAGTGAGCCAAGCCACAGGTATGCAGTCCACCAAGCCACAGGCTTGACACAAAGGGGATCACCTCCTCTAGAAACTGAATCAATCTACAGGGTTTCCGTGCCCACACAGACTGAATCGACCCACAGGGCCTCCCTTTATCCAGAGTCCAGGTCAAATTATACAACCTTACAACAGCCAGAGATCAAATTAGTTCACAGGGCCTTAAACTATCCAGAAAGTGAATCATACTACAGGTGTGCACTACACCAAGCAGCAGAACTAGCTGACAGGGGTTCCCTCCCTCCAGAGACTACTTCAACCCGCTGGGTCTCCACCCCAGCACAGACTGAATCAAACCCGAGGGCCTCCAGCCCTACACAGACTGAAGCAACCCACAGAGGTTCACTCTCCCCAGAGCATGCATCAAAATATTGGGGATCACTCCCTCAGGAAATCAGATCAGCTCACAGGCCCTCGCACCATCCAGAGAGTGAACCCAGCTACAGGTGCATACTCCACAAAGCAACAGAGCCAACCCACAGGAGCTCCCTCCCCGCAGAGGCAGAATCAAGCGTGAGGAGCTCCCTCTGCCTGGAGACTGCATACGCTGGTAGTACTCTACCTGCCTCCAAGGATGAGTCATCCCAGACTGAACCCTCCTCTGGACCCTTACTCCACTCAGGGACAGGCTTCACCCAGAGGGTCTCGCTCCAGCCTAAAAGTGAATCCACCTGCAGAAACTCAGCTCTGTCACAGACTGAATTTGTCCCCAAGGACTTATCTCCTAGGGCCCTACCCAAGTTTGGACCTGATTCAGCCTGGTGGTCCTTACTACAGCCAGACACCAGAGGGCCTAAGAGCCAGGTTCCTCTATGTCAGGTGTTTTCAGATGCAGGGGGCCAGTCAGCTGCAACTGGAGCTTTGCGCATGCAGAGAGATGTGGTCTCAGATTCTGTGTGCAGTGACACAGGTAGTTCAAGCAAAGACGTGGCCTTGCCAGTATTGGATGACAAACTACTCGCTGCTGCCCCACTACATAAGGATAAGCCAGAGTGTGCTGGACCCAGTTATGAAGCAGCTGACATGATCGAGCTAGCCAGGGAGAGAACAGTTACTGGGCATAGCAGTTTTTTTGTGGGTATGTTTAAGCCACCTTGGCTGGATGAATTTACTGGGGACTTTTTACACACACATGATGGGCAACTGGTGCCTCCTGAATCTGGGGAGGCGCAAGATCACTGGCCAAGAGGGTTGGGGTGGGGGGGGGGGTCCCTCAGCAGCCAATCGCTGAGCCAGTGGTGAAACCAGAAGTGCACTTCTAGTTTCGCGGCTGGTGCTTCCAGGGGGTGCACGGCCAATCTCAGGGGGTGCACGTGCACCCGCGTGCACCCCCTACATGTCATCAATGATGCACATTGTGGCTTGGTGATTGGTGTCCTTTAAATCAACTATGCCTTTTTGTCCACCCAGAACTGTACTTGGTCCTGCCTCCACAGAGCATCACAGAGTGCCACCTGCTTTTTGGGTGTGGCTGGGATTGGGTGAAAGGTTTGGCCATTATGAGGACCTGTTGCCACTGAACAGATTGCTCTCTTGGCTTGCCCACTGAGTGAATGGTCAGTCTCCAAGTGGGTGTTTAATCCTTATCCTCAGGCTAGTTCTAGGGTATCCTCATTGCTGCTCAAGTCAGTCCCCCTGATACAAGATCATAAATGAAAGAGACTTTACGGGGTGAAGCAGGAGTAATACACAAGTCTCTGGAAAGTTCTCCAGGTCTGTAAGAAGACATCTTAAGGAGACACCCTCCAGCACATGGGGGTATCTGGAAAGGAAGTCCAGTGGAGGGACACAGTAAGAGTTTAGAAAAGCAAGGGGAACGGGGATAGAGCTTCCTACGGACTTCCTGATCTGAGCCCTAGCAAAAGAACACCCCTCCTGAGGACAGCTTCATTTTAAGAGTATGCATCAGGCCAATAGGAGTCAGGCTTATGCTTGGAAGAAGCACAGAGACCAGCTGCTTGGGGTCTCAGTGCAATGTTTTGCTTTGATCTACAAAAATGAGACTGGATTCTCAGCTGGCACACTTCACTGGCATTCTGGTGAAGTCTGTGGAGTGGAGCTGAATTCAAAGGGCTGCACTGTTTGCTGCCATCTGAGGGTCTCTGTCTGTTGTGATTCTACTTCATCAGCCTAACCTCTTCTGGGTCCTCTGTACTACAAGGAAGTGCTAGTTCATGGTTCATGGTAGTGTCAGTAAATGGTATCAGAGGCATAGCTGGGCAATTCTGCACCTTGGGCAACAGTGGTGACTGGTGCAGCAGCAGTGGCAGTGGCTGGGTTGCTGTCAGGCCCTTTTTTCAAAGTAATTCTGGGTGTCTGAAGGTTACCATTCTCTCACAGGGTCACATCAGCCAGTTTTGACCCTTGGTTATACACTTACATGCCAATGAAGTTAGTCATTTATTTTTGGGAAATATTTTGGTTGCGTAGGTGCAAAATATTTGTGCCTTTGAAATATACTGGCTCTGTGTGCATTGGTTGTTTCTCAAATGTGTGCATATGTGATTGGTTGTTTCTCAAATGACAAGTAAACACAGGCAAAAAAACTGGACTCAAATCATAGAAAGTTAGGGCTGGAAGGGACCTGAGGAGGTCATCTAGTCCAACCCTCTGCAAAAAGCAGGACCAGCCCCAACTAGATTTCATGGTAGTGAGATCTACAAAATGAGATTGGATTCTCAGCTGGCACACTTCTAGATCTAGCCTTAGATTATTCCAGCCAGGGCTTTGCCAAACCGGGCCTTAAAAACCTCCAAGGAGGGAATGTCCTTGACTCCTACTGTTCATATAGCATTTGCACAGAAGTACCAAAAAGAGACTGATCAGGACATTCTAATCCTGTCATAAAACTTCCTGTCCCAGCTTCACCACCCTTTTCCCTGTCTCACCTAGTGCCTCAGACTACCCTGAGCCACACAGCTCTCTCTACCTTTGAGCCAAACATATGTTATAGGCAGGCAATGGCCAATGGGATGCAGTGACAGCACATAGCTTGTGGAGGGGGGAAGGGGCTACAGAGGCTCCTGTGGGTCACAAAACCCTCTTGGAAAGCTCCCTGCAGGGGCGTGAACTGTGCTCCTACCCAGACAAAGGGTAGTGATGCTTTGCTTTGTCTGTTCATCACCACTTGCATGCAGCCTCATTCCGATGACAGACCTTCAGTCAAGATCATGGTTTCTTAGTTTTTTCAGACGGCTCACTTTTGTTTTAAAGCATTTTTAGACTTTTTTTTTGTATGGACTGTGTTACAAACAGGTGGCAGCCCTGGCCACAAAGGATCCTGGGATTGCAAGGTACCTGTGTAGGGACAAAAAGATTTCTCTTTTGAAGGGACAGCTGGCACATAGGGCTGAC
Source organism: Alligator mississippiensis (assembly GCF_030867095.1). Taxonomy (NCBI): domain Eukaryota; kingdom Metazoa; phylum Chordata; order Crocodylia; family Alligatoridae; genus Alligator; species Alligator mississippiensis. The sequence goes on along the minus strand of NC_081837.1, from coordinate 27,653,474 downwards.
TTGTCCTGTTGGTAAGCTGGACAGCAGAATTGAAAGGGTAGCTTTTCTTGAGACACTGGCAATGGGTAGGCAGTGCACGCGGGTGCATGTGCACCCCCTGAGATTGGCAGTTCATCCCCTGAGACTGGACGCCACTGACAGTGCTGGCGGTGCCTGTAGGCGGTTGCTGTTTGCCACCTACCCCGCTACCTCCCCCTCACTTGCTACCAACACCACTGGTGGTGTCTGCAGGTGGTCGCTGATCACTGCTGGCTGCTGCCGAGGCGGGAAGTGGCATCTGCAGGTGGTCGCCAACCACTGGTCGACACTTGCCAACCCTGCTGCCAACACCGCTGCAGCCGCCTGCAGGCAGTCCTTACCCGGCCTGCCCTCACTGCCGACATCAGCGCGGCTGCCTGCGGGACCTCCCCGCTTGCTGCCACCACACCCCCGCCTCCGCCCCCACCCCCCTGCCCGCAGGTGGTCGTCACGTGGCATTCATGTCTTGAGAGATGGCATTTCTTATCAGTTCTTGATTGGCCAGTGACTGTGTGGAAAGGGACAGTGTGACAGCACATGGTACTTTACTTTGCTCTGTACCAGACCTGGGAGAATGTAGTCTCCATGTAGTCAGGAATACAATGGACTAAGCTGAATACAATGGCACCATTCAGTCCTGAACCCTGTTCAATTCAGGACAATGCCTGGAAAGTCCCTCTGCAGAACTGATGGCCTTCAGGAGGAAAATAAAGCTACACAATGTGGGAAACTGCCTTGAGAAGAGACCTACAGAGGCAGAACTGAGAGACTGAGCATACCAAGTACAGAAAGCCAGGCCTTCTGGCTAACTGGTGCTCTGTTTAAGGTTTGAGCTCCATGTTGTGACACAAGGGGCACATCTACATGTGTCATTAATGGGCAGCTTATTTTTCCATAGTTTATTGCTTCTGGGAAGCTCCCAGGTATGTGATTGACATGTGCATCTGGAGCACAGCACATTGATCTGAATCACAGAAGCTCCAACTGGGCTCAGTGTGCTGCAGAGGGGCTGGCTGAAGCACAAGGATGCTTCAGCACAGGGCTAGCCAGCAGGCAATCCCTGCTCTGAAGCACCCTTGTGCCCCAGCCAGCTGGCTCAGTGTCTACACATGTACTGCTGTGCATGAAAAAACTCCTACTGTAGAGTTTATTAGTTTTGTGCACCCTGATACAGTACACATGAAGACAGTGAGATGTTTACTGTGCAGTTAATCTTTGATCTGGTATCCCATGATGTTCTCATGGGAAAATTGGAAGCTTGCGGGCTTAACTGCTCAACAGTTAGGTGGGTAGGAAGCTGGCTGTGGGGAAGGACCCAGAGAGTTCTGATGAATGGATCTGTACCATCCTGGTAAGAAGTGGCCAGTGGTGTCCCTCAGGGGACTGTGCTTGGTCCAGTGCTTTTCAACATCTTTATCAATGATTTGGATGTGGGGTTGAAAAGCTCACTGGCCAAGTTTGTGGATGACACCAAGTTATGGGGAAACGTGGTCATGCTTGAAAATAGGTTGCAGATACAGGTGGACCTAGACAGGCTGGCTAGTTGGGTGTATTGGAACCAGATGAAGTTCAACGTTCAGAAGTGTAAAGTGCTCTATCTGGGAATGAACAATCCCCAGCATACTTACAGGCTCAGTGGCACCAAACTGATTAGCACCACAGCTGAAAGGGACCTAGGGGTAATAATAGACCATAGTATGAACATGAGCCATCAGTGCAATGCTGTAGCCAGCAGGGCAAACAATACTCTGGCATGCAGCAACCGATGCTCAAGCAAAACCAAGGAAGTGATTCTTTTGTTTTACTCAGCATTGGTGAGACCACAGCTGGAGTACTGTGTCCGGTTCTGGCTGCCGCACTTCAACAAGGATATGAAAAAGCTTGAAAAAGTCCAGAGAAAAGCCACCCGTATGATCAGAGATTTGCAAGGCAAGCCATACAAGCAAAATCTGAGGGACTTGGGTCTCTTCAGCCTAAAAGAGAGAAGGCTGAGAGGGGACTTGGTAGGAGCTTATCGCTATATCAGGGGAATACATCAAGGGCTTGGGAAACAACTGTTCACCAGGGCACCCGTAGGGAAAACTATTAGTAATGGCCACAAACTCCTGAAAGACCATTTCAGGCTTAACACTAGGAAAATCTTCACAGTCAGGATGTCCAGACTGTGAAATAAATTCCTGCAAGAGGTGGTGCAATCACCTACCCTAGAAATCTTCAAGAGGAGACTGGACAGTCACCTCGCTGGGGTCACTTGACCCCAATTGTCTTTCCTAGTGCAGGGGGGCTGGACCTGATGATCTTGAGAGGTCCCTTCCAGCCCCTTACAATCTATGGATCAGTCAACTGTTCAGTAAACATCTTGTGTAGACATGCCCAAGAACTCTCCGGTTAACCAGCACACTCTGTCTTCTTAAAGAAAGGCATCCAGATGTAATTTACGGATGTGTTCCAGCCCTTTAAAGTCTCTCTGCAGGAACTCAGCCAGAGGATGCTCATTGTGGAGGGAGGGGAGGGGTACAGACCTGGTCTCAGAACCCAAGGAACCAGGATTTCATCTTTCTGTAGAATCTATGCTTTTCAAGGGGACTCCAGGAGTCTGTGTCAAGGATGGGGGGTCTAAGCAAGATGTCCTTCCATGAAACATAACAAGCACAAGGTGGTGAGGTAGCTAGCGCCAGTCCTGTTGGTAGTCAGACACTTCACAGCAGCTGCAGGGAAATGGTCTAGAACTGGCCGATTGTAAATGATAATGGTAGAATATGTGCTATTTTTAGTTCATAGGAAAGTGGGGCTGGAAGGGACTTCATGAAGTCAACCAGTCCAGACCCCTGTTCCAGGCAGGAATATCACTGACTAAAGCAAGAGGATGTCTAACCTGCTGTTGAAAACTTCCAAGGATGCAGAGTCCACGGTATCTCTAAACAGCCTTTTCCAATGCTTAACCATCTTCCTAGTCAGAAGGCATGTCTAAACATACACCCCACTGCACAGTTGTTACTGCACAGTCCCAGTGGCACATGGGTTGTTTCTGACCCTACTGCGCTGTAGCAATGAGCTACTGTGCAGTAGCTCGTTGTTACTGCTCAGTAGCAGTGGCATCACGGTTAGTGTCCACCGATGCTAAGTTGCCATAGAAATGAGCTATGCTGCTGTAGCTCATCACTACAGCAATATAGTGTCTTATGTACACACACCCAGAAAGCTCCTTCTAATTTCCCATGCTGCAGCTTAAAAGCATTGCTCCTAGTCCTTTTCCCTACAGCCACACAGAAAAAAGCATTTCTATCCTCCTTGTAGTTGTCCTTCAGGTATTTGAAAACTGTTATCAAATCCTGGCTTGGCTTTCACTTCTCCAGACTAAGTAACTCTAGTGCTTTCAGACTTTACTTATAAATCTTGCCTCCCAGGCCCCTACTTTGCTTGTGCCTAATGGTTCTGTTTTGACTCACTGGGGACGTCTACATGTGCATTTAATGAGGAACCAGTTCCTTTGCAAATAAACTACTTGCAAGTAAATGGTCCCAGGCATGCATAGAATCATAGAAAGTTAGGGTTGGAAGGGACCTGAGGTCATCTAGTCCAACCCCCTGCTCAAAGCTGGACCACCCCCAACTAGATTATCCCAGCCAAAGCTTTATTTAGCCTGGTTTTGAAAACCCCCAAGGATGGAGCTTCCACCACCTCTCTGGGTAACCTGTTCCAGTGTTTTACTACCCTCCTACTGAGAAAATTCTTCCTAATATCTAACCTAAACTTCCCTTGCTGCAACTTAAGACCATTGCTTCTTGTTCTATCATCTACCACCATTGAGAACAGTCTACCTCCATCCTCTTTCAAGATCCCCTTCAGGTACTTGAAGACTACTATTACGTCTCCTCTCAGTCTCCTCTTCTCTAGACTAAATAAGCCCAGGTCCCCCAGTATTTCTTCATACGTCATGTCCCCCAGACCCCTCACTATTTTTGTCATCCTCTGCTGGACTCTCTCCAATTTGTCCACATCCTTTTTGTAATGGGGGCCCAAAACTGAACACAGTACTCCAGATGTGGCCTCACCAATGCTGAATAGAGGAGAATAATTACTTCCCTTTACCCACTGGCAACACACCTACCAATGCAGCCCAGTATGCTGTTAGCCTTCTTGCCAGCAAGGGCACACTGCTGGCTTATATTCAGCTTATTGTCCGCTGTAACCCCTAGGTCCATTTCTGCAGAGCTGCTGCCCAGCCAGTCAGCCCCAGCCTGTACTGGTGCATGGGATTGTTCTGTCCTAGGTGCAGCACTTTTCACTTGCAGGGACATTAGAGCAGATTTCCTGCTCCCAGCAGCAAACTGCTCCCACATCCTATGGCCTTGCAATGGGCCTCTGCCACCACTGGGGGGAGCTCAAGACTCTGGCTTCAGCTGCCAGAAGCTGGCAGCCATCTTTAAAAGCCCCTCCCACTCACTACATCCTGACCAGACCAACCACTTCCCTGGCCAGGAGTAGCATGTGCATTGCAGGGGCAGCACAGGGCAGCTCTCTCCACACCACCTGTGCCTCCGTGCACCATGGCTACTCTAGCCCCTGGCAGCAATTACCAGTGCCCTGTGGTCCTGCTGGCTGCTCTGCTGGCCCTGCTGCTTTGACTGCTGCATGGCCCATGACTTTCTGGCCCCTCCTGGCTCCCCCATGTGCAGTGACCACCTGTCTGGTTGCCGCATGCCATCCCAGGGCTGCCAAGCATATGTTACCTGGACCCCATCCACTTGGTTGGACCCAGGCAGGGACACCAATGATGGGCTGCTGGATGCCACTGCTACTGCCTCTGGGCCCACCAGGCCAGCCAGGACTGGTGGCTGCATGTCATCCAGCAGACCTGGGATGACGATCAGCAGCTGGAGGCATTCAGGGTGACCTAGGCCATCTTGCAGGATCTCCTGGAGCAACTCTGGCCACACCTGGAACAGCAGGACAGGAGCATGTGGCCATTCCTCCCCATGGACACCTGACTGGCCCTCACCCTACTAAAGCTAGCCATGCCCACCAGCCTCTGCTACGCGGGCCACCTCTGGTGTGGGCAAGGCCACCACTGAAGAGGCTGTCTTAGAGGCATGCGCTGCCCTCCAGAACGTGCTGAGGGACACAGTGCTCCAGGCATGACCCCATGGTAGTGATGGCAGGGTTCTTTACCCAGGGATTCCCCCAGTGCATCGAGGCCCTGGGTGGGATCCACATCTCCATCACCTGCCCACCCCATGGTGACTAGCCCTACTACAGCCAGAGGGACTTTCACTCCATGGTGCTCCAGACCATTATAGACTACCATGGGGTCTTCACACATGTGAGTGACAGCTGGGCGGGCAGCAGTCATGATGCCCGTGTCTTCCAGAACTCTGCGCTGCCAGCCCTGATGCAGAACAACCACTTCATGCCAGGAGTGCCAGACCTGCAGCTGGGCACCATGGTGGCCCTGCCCCTCCTCAGCAGGGACCCTGCCTACCCACACCTGCCCTGGCTCATGTGGCTCTACACTGACCAGCTAGACTCCCACCAAGCCAACTTTAACTGCTCCCTGGGCCAGACCCACACCTTGGTGGAGTGCGCCTCAAGGGTCTTTTATTGGTGGTGGGTGGGGTGGGTGGTGATGAGGCTGTGTTGTGGGGGCGGAAGGGTGGGGCGGAGGCTCTGTTGTGAGGGAGGAAGCTCTGTGTTTGTGGAGGAGAATAAAGTGCTTTGCTGAGAATTGCCTGCAGTAAGCGTGGTGCTAGGGGTGCACAGTGGGGCAGGGGTCTAGGGCTGGCCATCCAGGTGGCCTACGTGCAGCCACTAGTCCTGGCTGGCTTGGTGGACCCACAGGTAGTAGGGCTGGAGGCCCATGATGGTGGTGTCTGGGTGCATGTCATTGCCGTCCCTAGTGGGGTCTGGGTGCCAGTAGGGGGTCCAGGCAGTGGCAGCAGCGTGATGGCAGGAGGCCTGAGTTGGAGCGGTTAGCTTCTCCAGGTGACCATGCCACACAGGGGGGCTTCCAGGCCCAAGACTGACCTAGGACAGATGAAGGTTGCCATGGTGGCACAGCAGGGCAACCAGGGTGTCCAGAAGAAGCCTGGGGCACTGGATGTCTCTTCTGGAGCCTGTGGGTGGAGCAGCCGTGGCGTGGTAAGCATAGGCTGCAATAACAGATTTGCAGTGTGCTCACAAGGCGCTCTGCAGGCTGCTATGGGCCAGGTGACCAGGGAGTAGCATGCAGGGCTGGCTTTTAAACATGGCTTCCGGTTGCAGGCAGGTATGGCCAGAGTCTCCATCTCCCTTTGGCTGCTGCAGGGCTGCAGAGGGTTGGAGCAGACCACTACCAGGAGCAGCAAATCTTCTTCCAGATCCCTGCATGTGTAGACACCTGCCCAGGGTGGGTTTACTCCAGAGTAAATTACTGTGGAGTAAAACCACCCAGCAGTATTTGCACATGTAGTCACACACAGTCAGTTAGTAAAGTTAATTAAGCAGCAAGTGAATGCTGGAGGAAAACCACCAAGTCAGGTGGACTGTAGGTGACTATCATTCTATTGTATTCAAAGCTGGCATCTCTTAGCTTGTATAAATGACAGATCTCTTGCCATTTCACCAGGGGATATGAAAACAAAAACTAAGGTTCAAAAGTAAAATCAGAGGAAATCAGTTCTTACCTTTTTTGGGAAGATAGCATCTTTCTGAGGTCCTCTCTGGGAGCAAGAACTGCAGTGGGGTGGTGTTGGGAGCAGACAGTTAAAAGGATCCCTTTTCTATTTTTAAAGACTAGGAATTAGCCTGCATTTTCAGAGCTTGAGGGAACACATCTCTAGTCTAATTACTATATATTGATCTGTCAGATTTGGATTTTGTTTGGACATGTCATATTTCCAGTGCTCTTCCAAGATGGCTACCTCTCATTCATTTTGGCTTTTCGCATGTACAGAACCATGTTTCACTTGCCGCATCTACAGAAGACACTGACTGCACAGTAGCATCGCATGATATGAAGTGTGATGCAACCCTACTGTGTAGTAGTAATGAGCTAAGACGCAGCCAGCATCACCAAGAAGCTAGTTGGGGTGCTACTGTGCAGTAGCTCTGGTTACTGCGCAGTCATTTAATACCTTTGTATGCAAGTACTAAATGACTGAGCAGTAACAACAGCACAGTAAGCATCTTGTGTAGACATGGTCACCGAGTCACTGACTAGTGTGGCACAGAACTGGTATATGTCCTGAACTATCTCCAATTATCTCAGTCAGTCCTTATGAACCTAGTGGAGTGGAGTGTGTGGGTGTGGGTCCTTTCCTTCCAATGAAAGGATAAGAGCTCCTTGCATATGGTCACAGGCACCATATGCTCACATGGAATGAGGATTCTCCTTTAGTTTAGGATATAGGAAAATACCACTGCATCACATTTTCCAGGTTTCCTTCATAATCTGTGGACTTGCACAATGGCAAGCCATGCATGGTTACCACTGTAAGCATTTTCAAGCTGTAGCACAGCTATGGCGAGCAAGAGAATGGAGTAAAACAGGATTTTGTTTCTGGATTTACCTCTCCATGCCTCAGTTTCCTTTTCTCATCAAGTGGTTTAAGGTGTAGATGTGTTTAAAACACTTTCCTTGTCATCAGGAAAGGAGTGAGTTATAGGCTGGACTCCTCATGAACAGTTCAGTAATGTTAGTATGGATGAAAGCTGTCTTTTGCAGCAGCCCACTCTGTCGGGTAAAACATGTCTAGAAAGGTAGACATTTTCTTTTACCTTTTCCAAGAGGTGTGGTACATACTATGCTTCCCTAACATGATAGGCAGGCTGCTCTCCATCCCCTGAGGCCAGGGTCTGTCTGTCTGGCAAATGGCAATACAGGATTGCTCAGGAGGCATCTTTGTCAACATTGTGACCAGGTTATAGAAGGCTCCTTTACAGCTTGTTGAGCATTCATGTGAGGAGAGCTGATGAGTTACTTTCTACTGAAATGGGTCTCCAAACAGAAGCTGATGTAGAATAGAAATGGCAGCACTTTTCTGAGCTAGAAATAAATCACCTATAGAAAACAGTAAAACTCAGAAACAGGAGAGTGAGACATTGACCTCAGTAGAAAGCCCATTTGGCCTACTCTCATTGCAATGCAGTGAATCCAATCCTGAGAGTGAGGTGCTATTTGGAGCAGAGGCAATGTGTGCTTACATCTGGCCCAGCAGTCAGCATGTTGACCAGAGCAAGAGTAGGGATAGAACTATAATTTTCTTTTAGAGTTAGCTTTTTTGTACCTCTAACAGCGTGGGATTCACATCTCTCCATCTCCATTGCAGGTATTGCTGATGAGATGTACGCTGACTTCCTGTGGTGGCTGAAAGGTTTGTGTTTTCTCTGTATTTGTAGGATCTCTCAGGCTTGAAAATACTTTGCTTTACTGCTATAATCTAGAGGTCTCTCCCTTCCTAGTTGTAGCTTTTCTTTACTTGAAGCCTCCCTTGTATCACAGTTTATCATTTCATTCACCATTACTTTATTTCTACTCCCTGAATCCCAAGGGTCTTTATTTTTGTAGGTTCCAAACACAATGGGCTAAATACTATTTCATCTTCATATATCTCTATGGTACTTACGTAGCCATATCATTGCAATATTTAACACTTATGCGTATCCTGGCTTCTATTTGCTCCTGTGTAGCTACACTCACTGTATACTTTCCTTCTGCAGATAGCCATTGTGCTGCCTTCTGAGTATGTAGGCTCCAGGACAGAACAGAATTCTCTAGGTATGCTCATAGTTCTGTAAGTCCTGGAACTGTGGTCACACAAAAGCCATGACTGAGCAATGCCAGGGGTGGCAAAGAGCCTTGTCATTTCTTAGCTTCAAAGACTTGTGGTTGGCCACTTGCCTGTGAAATGGAAGGACCAGATTCTAGGCCCCTTTTAGCCAAAAGGGATTTGAACCCGTTTCCTCTCACCTCTTAGGAAGGAAGTGTTCATGGCCCAGTGGTGAGAGCAGTTGCTTTCAATACCCTTTAGCTCAGTGGTCTCCAACCTTTTCAAGTCAGAGATCACTTTTGGAATTTAAAAGGAACCCAAGATCTATCCCTGCCCCAGCCCCTCACCCAGCAGGTAAATCTGTGGGGAGGAAGTGGGGGGAGGGCAGATTGAGGCAGAGGGCAAAAAAATTATTTGGGGGTGTGCCCCCCAGCAAGTAAATCTGTGGGGGAAGGGGAAAGGGCTGTGGGGGGTGGGTAGATCAAGGCCCCAGACCTTACTGCTGGAGCCTCAATCTGCCCTCCACTCCCAATGGTGGTGAGGGAGGGAGCAGGGTTGAAGCAGGAGCAGGCCCTGCAGCTGGGGCTGGGTGGGATGGGGGAGGCGTATGCCCCCATAATTGCACAGGGCAGGACAGGCTGCAGCCGCCGGCTGGGGTCAGGCTGTTCCTGGTGGAGGCTAGGGCCATGCTGCTGTCGGGCTGGGCGGCAGCAGCACTGGGAGAGGGTTAGGGGAGCTATAGAGACTTTTTGGGTGACAGTAGCCCCTCATAGCCCCACTCCCAGCACCACCACCTGACCCAATAGCAGTGCGGCCCCAGCCAGCAGCTGCAGCCCGCCTCACCTCGTGCAATTCTGGAGGCACACCACCCCCCATGCCCTCCTGGGCTGCATGGCCCCCCTCCCCATGCCCCCCGGACAAGCTGCTTGTGGCTCCATCCCACCCTGGCTCTGCAGGGCCTGTCCCTGCTCCAGCCCCACTCCCTCTCACTGCTGCTGCAGCCACCCACGGTGTCCCCCGATCTATACACGGCATAGGCAGCTCCTGATGCAGGCTGGGCCTTGTACCTGAACCCCGCTGCAGCTAGCCTGGGAGCGGCCCAACACCACGTGCATCTGAGTGTCGGGCAGGCAGGGCTCAGCCCAGTGTGGGACACATGTAGCATTAGGCTGCTCCTGAGCCAGCTGCAGCAGGGCTTGGGGCACAAAGCCCAGACCCTGCCTCCACTGGGCACAGAGGGTGGGTTCACACAGTGGCAGGAGCGCCCCCACCCTGCCCCTGGATGAGTCTCCTGGACTTGATCCTCCCACCACCCAATCAGCCAGGGCTCTCCACTCCCCAGGCTGCTCCTGCACTCTGTCCCTCACTTCAGGGGCCTCAATCTGGTCCCCGCCCCTTTCCTTTCCCCACCGACTGACCTGCGGGGGGGTGCATGCACACACATGCATGCGCCTTCAGCCCCCTCCAGCAAGACGCTTTGGGATCCACCAGTCGATCTCAATCCACTGGTTGGTGACCACTACTCTAGTTGTACTCAAGCCTGGCTAACTGGGCAGTGAGAAGGAAAAGATATTTGAAGCCAAAAGGAAAGAAGCAAGCTAGAGGGAGGATGGTTGAATGAGGTGAGTGCCACTTCTGTCTCCTCAGTGGGGGACAGGAGCAAAATATTTAATTTAGAATTCACTGGATAAAATGGATAAACAGCAATGGGATAGATTCTGCCCCATTGTGGGCAGGGGTCAAGCCTAGAACCCAGGGCATCAACATGTCACTTCACCACCCTGCCTCTGGCTTTCTTTTCTCCTTATGGCCACACACATTTTACTCTCCTGGCTGCCCAGTGGGCTACCTTCAAAAGGAGGCTAGAGTGCTCTGGGTAAAGCTTAGCCCATGGTTGGCTGATTAGATCACTTCCCTGTGAAACAGTTCCAGACTCCTTTGGATGAATAGGGTCTATGAATCTTCATATCCCACCCTTTGGGCAAGAGCCCAAATCACTAAGCTAAAAAGTGGGGGGGGTTCTTTTTCCTGACCCTTTTCCAGCCAGCAGATGCATGTGTTCCTGGACAAGCCTACTCCCCCACAAGTGAAAACAGAATGCACACTGAATGCATATACACAAGATGTTTTACTTATTTGAGCAAGTTACTGTGCAGTAAGCCCCACCATCTACACATACAGACTCTTACTGTACAGTAATTTGCTCTAATCATGAGTAAAATTGCTACCTGTAAAACAAGCAGCAAATTTACTTGGGAGTAATTACTGCACAGTGTGGCACATGTAGACAATTGACTGGGAGCATATGTGCTCCCAGTCAGCCAGGCAGCAGAGCATGGGAGATTGCCTGCTGCTGGGGTGGGCTCTACCATAGGAGCTCAGTGGGGGCAACTTCACCCTGCCCTGGTAGAAAGGAGCTCCCAGCCCTTGCTCAGCAATCCAGAAATAAGGATCTCCCAATGCCAGCTGCATGGTGCAGAACTGGCACTGGGAGCACCCTGCTGGTGGGTACTAGGGAGCTTGTTCCCTGCCTAGCTCTGTGAGTGTAGAGCTGGGTAGGGAACTTGTTCCCCACCCCAACTCCCACACTTGTTCTTCACCTCCCCCAGGTCTGCAGTCATGGAGCTGAGTGGGGAACAAGCTCCCCAGCCTCCACCTGGAGTACAGGGCGGGGGCTGGGACCTGTCCTCATCAGGGAGAGGTCCCAGCCCCATGCCCCAATTGGGTGATCAAGGCACAGGGACTGGAAAGAACAGCAGAGGTCGGGTAGGTCCCAACTCCCTGCCCTGATCTGTCGGTGGGGCAGCTAGCAGCAAACTAGTTGCTAGTCACCCCACCGGCAGATCAGAGCAGGGGACTGAGACCTGCCACTCCCCTGAAGGCATGGGCGACCGGTGCCTCCTGAGTCTGGTGGGGGGCACCCGCAGACACCACCGGTAGCGGGGGATGGAGCTGACGATCTCCCACAGATACTGCGGATGGGCCTTGTTCGGGGGGGGAGCACATGCCCCCGCATCCCCCCCACCCACAAGTTGCCTATGCCTGCAGCTCTTGCCTAGTCCCCTGCCCCTGATCAGTGAGCCAGGGCCAGGAGCTCCCTGTTGCTGAGGCAACGGGGAGCTCCTGTACGCTGTCCCTTCCCCAACAGCAGAGAGCCTCTGGGGCAAGGTGCAGTGTCCCAGCCCTAGGCCCCATGTTCTCTGCCAACTCCTGGGCTAGCACCCAGGGGAGCCTGGAGCTCCCCGCAGTGGTGACAGGAAGCTGGAGAAGCTTGCCGCTAATGGCAGTAAATCTGTTCTGGCTTCCCTGCACATGTAGATGCTTGACTGTGACTGTTTACCTGCGAGTAGTTTACTTGCATGTTAAACTGATCCCATATCAAATGCATGTGTAGACACGCCTGCAGATGTGCCTACTGTCCATATGTGCCACTTAAATATGTAAAGGTGATATAGAATTTAGCCCAACAGTTAGCTCAGATTGTGAGAGTGATTAATTTAGCTTCCTTGGCCACTCATAATTTTGGGATTTCTCTCTGTGATTCCTTGCCACAGCCCCAAGGCTTCTGCAGCTGCAGGATAGAAGGGGTGCTTGGGTCTTTTACTCCCATGTGGGGATTCGGCTTATAAACCAGAGCCAGCATTTTAGCTTGAGGTTACACACAGTGATAAATCTGAGAGCTGAGCATTCAGACAGTGAAGATTGTCTACCCTGTTGGGTGTGAGGCAGATGGGGGTCTTCTCTACAGCAGATTGCTTCTTTCCCATAGGTGTGCCGTGTCTTCCTGTTTGTCCCCCTAGAGCAGGGGTGGGCAAAATGTGGCCTGCGGGCCAGATGTGTCCCACTAGGCCATTCTATCTGGCCCGTGGGGCTCCTAAAAAATTTAGAAAATTAATATTTATCTGCCCCTGGCTGCCTGTTATGTGACCCTCGATGGCTTGCCAAAACTCAGTAAGTGGCCCTCCACCCAAAATAATTGCCCACCCCTGCCCTAGAGGCTTCAGGGTTTTGAGGGCTGTGTTTCATTAAGCATTGCCATAACCTAGGTTGTTTTCTCTCTCCACTCCCTAATCTCCATCTGCTTTCAAATTTCATCATGCCTTCCTGGCGATGGGCCTCTTCCAAACTCACTGTGTTACCAGACAAAGAGGTAAGACTCCTCTTGGAGTATCACCCCTCTCCAGGAGGCAAGCTCCTGCCTAGCCTGGCTTCACTTCTGCAGGCTTTGACCGCACTGTGGGGGAAAAGCAGGGTACTCTGGCTCCTCTGCTCTCTCAAGTCTCCTGGACAGTACTTTTTCCATTTGGTCATTCTGGGAAAGGGACTAGCAAACAAGGCAGCACCTGTTGGCTCCACCTCCCAGCATGCCATTGGGTGACATCATCACCTCACAGCTCCTCCCCTCCTTATCACTTAGGATGGACCCCCTTGCTTCCACCAGCACTGCCCACAGCTGCTCACCAACCTGGGCACCCAGGCACTGGCTCCTGGATATTTGTATTCTTTTAAGGAGTGGTGAATTTACCTTCCAGTCAAGGCAGAATATTCTGTTATCTGTCATTTTAAGTTATTGCCACCTCCACACTGAATATGACCCTGCAATGTGGCAGGAGAGAAACAGCACTGCATGATATTCTCCATCCCCTATCTATACACTGAGGATTAGAGTGAGGTGAACCTTTTCTCTACAAGCTCAGAGATGTGCACCATGTACCTACAAGCAGGACACACTTGTGGATGATGGGGAACCTGCATTTGCAGCCTGTTTCCTAACCTGGGTGATAGCACCTTTTAGATCCTGTACCTACCCCCAAGTCACTTTTGAAATGACTGGGAGAGCCTTGTAAAGGTGTGATAACACTTGGTAATCTCTGGATCCTGTGGCATCAGTAATGCATACAGTACAACAATACATTTGCTCAGCAGATGGTGATGTTGAGTAATGGTAGCTCTGACTGTGGCTGGTACAGCTGGTAGCATAGGTGAGGGGGTGCCTCTGGGAAGAGAAGCTGTACAGGTGCTTGTGCAGTATGTGCCTGGCAAATATGAGTGGGGTTTGCTCAAACCTGAGGCCAGGCCTGGCAGAGGGAGCAGAGATCCCCTGGGAAGGAGGTGCGGCTGCTGCACGTGTCAGAAATCAGAGTCTGAAAAGGCCTATTACCAGAAAGCTTCAGCACAGAGTGTGCAACAGGAGGGAAATGGGAAACAAACTGCTACTTCTTCCATGTGCCTGGGCAGCATGAGCAGATCCAGCACCTGAGCATCTCAATCAGCTAGCATTGAAAAGTGAGCAGAAAATTGATTCTCAGTCCAGCTGGAAGAACTGGTCACATCAGCCCTGAGGTAGAGGGCATGGCTGTGTAGTTAGTGAATCCTTTGAGGAACAATTCTAGCTTGTGGGATAGATTTGCTATTTATCAGGCTTTGCTGCATAGCTTGGATAGATCATCTCCAAGCTGCAGGGAGTTTGCTCTGTGTGTTACAGGTTTGGTCATTTTTGCCACATGGTCTCATTTCTGATACCTGATTGAATTAAACGTTTTAAAGGAAACAACAAATGGTGAATATAGAAGATATATCTTTCACATGTAATTTTCATATATCATATATATAGACATCTATGGCCATTCCCAGATTCGTGTTTTCCATAATACCCGAGGCTTTGTAAATGCTTATGGATAAAGGTGTCACTTGAAAGATAGGGTGACAGAATGAGCACTATTACTTACAAAGCTGTCCAGTGGGGACAATGAAGCTTTTTCAAAGTGATCCAGCTTTTGAAGTATGTACTTATTCCAAGATCTGGGAGACAATGGCAAGATAGATTTTTGGTATACAGTGGATTTTAAAGAGAGGCAGAGAAATGGCAGTGGAAATTCATAGGATTATGGGAAAGTAGGACTGGAAGGTACCTCATGAGGTCATCTAGTGTAGCCCCCTGCTCGAGGCAGGATTATCCCTGACTAGACAGCCAGTTGGCTGTAATGGTTTAATCTGCTCTTAAAAATTTCCAGGGATGGAGATTCCACAACATTTCTAGGTAGGCCATTCCAGTGCCTGACCACCCTTAGGGCCACAACTCTAACCCACTGCCTCAACTCTAACCTAAATTTTCTCTGCAGTAGCTTTCTCTGCATTGCTCCTAGTCCTAATCTCTACAGACACAGAGAAAAGTCTCTCCAGTCTCTTTATAATCACCTTTTAGATATTTGAAGACTGTTATCAAATCCCCCCTTGGCTTTCTCTTCTCCAGACTAAATAACCCTGACAACTTTCTCATCCCTGAATGAAAGTTCAGGATCAAGGTAGACTCATGGGGCAGCATGAAGAAGGCTTCATTCTCCTTCTCCCACCTCCCCCCCACCAAATCCTCCTTCCACCTTTAACTTCAGCAGCCTCTCACTCTCTGGCTAACATTGTTTCTCTTGACACCCCAGCACCCCTTCTTTGAATGCACTTAGGATGGCCCATATATTTGAGGTTTTGGGTCAGCTTCTATACCCCCTTATGTCACCTGGAGAATCAACTGGATGGGGCTTAATTAAGATCTATTTAAATTTCATTGATCCTTCTCTGAATCTTGCAGGGTGACTGTAACAGGTGGGTTTCTCAAGGCCAGTTATCACAATGGCCCACTCACCTGTCTGGGCAGTCTGCCCACCTTTGATGTAATGGATAAGTTATTTCTAGGCAAGAGGCTGCCCATTTAATATCTCGCTGTCTAGGGTTTACACATGACTCCAACCTTCCCTTTATTATGACTGAAGCCTCGCAGGTATTATTACCATCCATCACTTCTGAGCCCCTCTGATGCTAGGCTCTATGCCCCTGTATCCATGCCCCTTTGGTGCTAGGGCTGTGGTATATGGAAGGTACCTTTAAGGGGCCAGCAGTAGGTTGACCCAGTCTCCCTGCTCCCCGTGCCCTGTGGATGTGGTTGGTGGTGGTGGGTAGTTGTAGTTCTCCCTGCAAGCATGTGAGTTGCTGAATCCTGCTCCTAATAAAGCTGTTGATCACCCTACCAGTCTCTGCTGAATGGTGACTCAAGGACAGAACCCCAAAGGCATGGAGGTCTGAGTGAGTGCCCCATCCCTGGGACCCAATGGCATAGAATAAACATTATAAGGGCATCTTATTCTTTGTGTACCTGTCACTAACTCTACCCAATTCTGGGACCTTTTATCCAGGCACTAATGAAGCCTCCAAACCTCCCCTTATAGCTTCACCCCAGTCCTCTGGTGTAAACAAAAATACAGGCAGAAGCCCCTAGGCTATAACTTAAATGTTATCAATACCAACAGTGCTAGTTCCTTTAAGGGAACAAACTTCTAACCTTTAGGCAGCATACCCCTAGCCCTAGGTAACTAAGAGGCTTCTGGATTCTTGCAGCACTGCTCCTCAGGCAGCTTTCTAGCAATTGCCAGAGACAGAGTACCTTTTTACCTTCATCCCTGCCCTTATATATCCCCAAACCCGGCCTCCTTCCAGTCATGTGACTCCTGAAGGTGCTACCCAATTAACTCCTTATGCTGTTACTGCAGCAACCTGCAGCTGGGGAGCTCTGCTGGCTAAGCTGCTTTAGCCTTAAAGGAGCAGGCACATCTTAGTGCCCTGCTACAGTGACCTATTTGCGTGCTAGCAGTGCCAAAGCGTGGCCTGCATCTGTCATTGCCTGGGTTCCACCCAGACTAAAAATCTGCCTCAGGCCTTCTTTTTCTTTGTTGAAAATCCTTCATAGCTTTGCCTGAGCCTTTCTTAAAATCTTGCCACCTCCTCCCCTTCCCACTCTTTTAGTCCCTCAAGAGCTGGCCTCTTTTCTGCCTCCTTGCCTGGAGGACAGGCCTGCCACATACTGCAACCTGCTCTCTCTCTTCATGACTATCTGACAATATCTCTTTTCAGAATCTATTTATGCTTTCTGGTATAAAGCATGCTTGACTTGCACAGCCTCTGGGGAACTTCTGTCCAAGGATAGTGAATAAATATTTTCATGGGAGCTGGAAGAAAAAGCTATGTACAGCTGCCCCATAACACCCAACTGGACTTGATCATAAACAAAACAAAGCTCCTTTTGAGCCAGCTCACTTCAGGCAAAGTCAGAGAGCAGTGGCTCTGGCAACCAGGAGAGCCCTAGGCTGTACCCCAGACCATGCATAGCTGCCCTCGTTGTACCCAATGGTCAGAGTCTGGGCCCAGCGAGATAAGAACTCAGCTTCAGTCAGCTAGCACGGAAGGAGTTTGCAGCAGCTTTTTTATCAACAGTGTCAGTCCGGGCAGCACTGACCCCTTCAGCCATTAGTTGATCTAGAGTCTTCCCAAACCTCAAGGCTTCTTGGGCACTAAAGGCCTAAGAAGGTCAGCTTTATATGCATCCCCCTGAGAGAGACATCTCAAAGAGAGAGATGAGATTCAGGATATGTAGTCAGGCTGGAATAGGAAGATTGCCCTGTGATACATAGAGAACCAGCAGCTATCCCCAGGGGCCTTCCAGGAAACTGAGTGGAGAGAGCCACAGGGCATGTCTATACATACACTTTAATGTGCAGTAGCCTATTTTACTGTGCATTAAAGTGTCATGGAAAAAATGTACCTCACATGGCAGGTACTAAATTTAATGCACACTAGGAAAACTGCCAAAATGTATGTGTAGGTGTGTCCAAGCAGTAGCTTTCTTACTGGCTACATGTGCTGTTCTGTTTCCTCTGGGGCTGACAGTCTCCCTCTACAGCGGGCACTCCAGCTCCCCTCACCAGGGCCATAGTGCCACAAAGGCTATGGTAGAGCAGTCACTAGGAGTGACAGTCCTTCTGAGGCATTTTGCTATGTCCTGGCGTGATTTGGGTATGCTGTGGTTACCAGACTGGAATTTATACCCCAGGCAGCCTTCCTGGCCCTGGTCCCATGCTAATGATTATAGCTACCAGGCAGCTGGAGCTGAAGGACAGAATTTGCCGGGAGCTCTTTCTAAAGGGTCATTTTTAATTTTAGAGATTTGTTGGAGAGTAGTGCACTGTTGGTATTGGTCTTGCCCAGCACAGGTAGAGAAAGGCTTATGAGTCCTAGGGTAAGAAGATAAGGGAGGCTGGACTGGCATGAGATTTATGAAATTGATTCCTTCTCCATATGTATCCCAGTGAGCATCAGATGCTCAGGAAGATCTTTGCCTAACCAGGAAGAATATGTAATATATTGTTCTGGGGGTTGTGACTGTATCTTGTGGTAGTGATATGTGCCTGGTGCTTTATACAAACAATGGTGGAACTTCTTCAGTTCAACTGAAGCACTTCAAATGCCACCCCACCAATAACTGTGCTACCTATATGTGCAGCCACCATACCTCCCAGTGTATTGCATGACACCTACCCTGCCAGTGACTATTTTGCCACTGGCTTACAGGCTGAAGCCTTTTACCATGAAATGTGCTGGGAAGTTTTATTTTTAACCCTAAATCTTAAATTACAAGAAACAGCTCTGGTAACATTCCTCAGATCACTCTCAGAAATTACAGAACAGACATGCCAAAGCAGTAGCCTTTATGAACTGAAATGACTAAAAATAGTACCCCACAATTGTTTTCAGTGGGTGTGTCTACCCAAGATGGTTTACTGTGCAGTAGACTAATCTACTGCACAGTGGTGTTACCAAGTAGCCATGCTAATAAACTACTGCACAGTAAATTAGTCTACTGTACAGTTAGCTAGTATATCTTAATACAGGTACTAAATGAGTAGAGCTTGTGTAGACTCTGACTGGGAGCAAATTTGCTCCTGGTCAGCCACATGAGCAGGGGCCTGGAGCTGCTCTTGGAGCTGCTTGACTCCCAGCTCCCCCCAGCAGCAGGGAGACAATCAGCGCTGGGCCAGGTCTCTCTCTGCCCTGCCCCTGTCCCAGCACTGTCAGGCTCCTGGCTTCCCACAGAAGTGGGGAGCTGAGCAGCGCTGGGACCGAGGAGCTACTGATGGGACAGCTCAGTGGGTATTCAACCCCCAACCAGGGGCTCATTGGTAGCAACCCCACCAGTAGATCAGAGCAGGGGACTGGGACCTGCTTCTCCCCCACAGCTCTTTCCCAGCCCTGTGCCCTTACAGGTGGATTGGGGCAGGGGGCTGGGAAGAGTCCCCTCCCTCCCCTGTGCACTTTTCCAGCCCTGTGCCCAATCAGGGCATGGGTCTAAGAAAGAGCTGCAGGGGAGGGGCAGGTCCCAGTCATCCCCAGGCTGGTTGGAACCTGGCCCAGGCCCGGACAGGTCCCAGCCAACCCCGGGCTGCAAGGGGAAGCCCCACTGGGCACAGGGCTTGTTCTCATGTGCACAGAGAGGGAGAACTCTGCAGGAGCAGCTGTCTCCCGGTCCTGTGCACATCAGGACCCCTCCCAATACATACAGGGCCAGGAGACAGCTGTCTCTCGGCCCTGTGTGCATGGGGACTGGCCCCATGCTTACTACCAAATCCTGGGCTAGCACCTTGGAGCTCCCCTGGGATGCTGCAGGGGGGCAGAGCAGGGTGCACATGTAGGGAGCACATGTAGATGTGCTTCCCAGTAGGCTTACTGCAGTATTTTTACTCCATGGTCCCCAGTAGGCCTATTGTTCAGTAAGCCTGCTTCGACGTAATAGTGCATATGGATGCACCTACAAAGGATAAAATAAGTATATCTCCCAAACTTTAAGCCTACCATTCAGATAGATAAGCTATCAAAATCCATGGCAGAGCATCTGCATTTTTTTGCATGTCATACCTTCATGAATAGATCTTAATGGCTTTATCAAATCTGTTTTAAGGACCTTTGCTTTTTGTGTGAATTAAATGAACCAATTCAAAATACCTAATTAATTATATAGCCACAACAAACTTATTTTGGGGCACAGGTCCTTATCAGGATTGGAACCCTGGCCCCTTAGAGCCCGCGCACAAGCCACAAGCACTGATTATGTAGGAATGAGTACTTTTCATTGTGTGGACCATCCATTGTATGGATTAAGCAGTAAACAGGAAATTGAGATGCATTATACCAGTAGGTTGCTCAAAATAGTAGACTGTAAGAAATTCAGGGTCAGGTCCTGCCCTAGTCCTGGGGAAGCACTATTGTATAGTGGCTGGAGGTAGTATGCCCCAGTCACACAAATTGGTGCCAGATAAGCTAAATGGTAGTGCACCTGAGTAGCTAAGAATAAAGTTTACCCCATTAGAGACTTCAGTTCTCTTCCCAGCTCTTCCTGGTAGGATTTGAGGCAACCTCTCTGTTCACTTATTTGTAAAAGGAACTATGACATGCCTAACATCTAAGGTTGAGACAGAAAAGATGTGGGCTATTGACCAGCAGCAATGGTGTAAAGGGCACAGAAGCATAACCAACAGTTAGTAGAGATGAGACTGCAATTCATGCTCCCTTGGCTTTTAAGTTAATGCCTTTTGTCCAGACCAAAGTGTATCTGGGTGGGCTCTTTCTTACAGTTGTAGTGAAGGCAGCCTGATTCCATTCCAAAACAGAAGCAGAAATAAGAGGTCAAAAATATTAAACCCCCTGCTGTCTCCACGTGTGGAAACAGCCTCTCTGAGGAGCCTGACTGCTTCCACACAAGAAGCTGCTGGGGAAGAGCCTCTTAGGGAGACTTCATGTGTCTGAGGAGGAGGAAAGGGGCTGGGACCATGGCAGGGGCAACTTGGCTGTGTTAGGAGGCAGTCTAGGGAAAACTCCAACCTAGGCCCCATTCCCAGTCATGCTACCCTTAGGGAACATGGTTTCTGCACCTTGCAGTGTCTCCCCTCAGCCACCCACTTGCTCCCAACATCTAAAATGCTTGCAGCCCCATAGGCACAAGTAGCTATGAATTTTGAGTGCTCCTCTTTGGAAAATCTAGGACTAAGGTGAAATTTTTCGTTGAAATTTTTGGTTTTGGGGGATTTTCCAGGAGTTAAAGAAAAGGAGCTAGTTTATTTTGAGTTTTCAGCACTTTTGTGGCCACACTGAAATAGTTGCACCTGATTCAAAATCCTATTGAAAGCACTGGAGGCAGCCTGCTGGGCTTAGGAGGTGCTTAGCTTCAGACATGCTGCCTTAGAGACCAGCATAACCGTAGGAAGGTTGGTTGTAGCAGTGCCTGAGTTGTTAATGTGATCAGCTCTCTGGGAACAGGGTCACAGCAGTACAAGATGTGGAGCACAGAGCCCTGAATAAGACCTTGCTGGGGTCTTGCAGGCAAGGGGTTAATATTTCCTTGCTCTCCAGATACAGCATTTTGGGATAGGTTCTGTCCATCTTGTTTTGGTTTGGAGAATAAAAGCCTTGGCAGCTGCACAGCCTCTTCCCAAAATAACTCAGCCTCTAAAGATAATTATAGATCTCCAGTCTCTGTTAATGCTGGCTGAAGCTTCTCTTCCCAGGATGCTGTATGAGAAACTTCCCTACCTTATCCTCACTGACCCCTCTACACAGGAAGTTGCTATTTGCCAATCTTGCATGCACAGAGGAGACTCAATCACTTCACAATGGATGTGTCTGCACATAAGCAATGTGCTTGTCCTAATGTGCATTAAATTGAGTATCTCCAATATGAGTTAGTAAATAAATGGGCATGAGGCTGCCCTAATATGCAGTACCAAAAGTGCACATTTTTATGTGTGGTAGCCTATTTTACTGCACATTAGCATAATAGTGCCGTTTTTGCACGAGGCCTTAATGCGCAGTAAAATAGGCTTCTGCACATTAAAGCGCACATGTAGTCATGCCCTATAGGTAGAAAAGAGAAGGTCCCATTATCAGCAAACCTGATGAAACATTTTCAGTCTCTACCCATCTCTTTCTGTCTCTATCCACTAGCACCATCATATTCTTCAGGGAAGCCTGCAGAGCATACACAGTAGCGGCCCTTGGTTCAGAGCTGCCTCTGAGTAGTAGGCAATGTTTTCCAGGGAGTCTGCAGAGGAAATGCCAGTTGGCTATAGCAGTATATGTCAAAAGGTTTAGGATTTCTCCCAGCTATTGAAGCAGTCCATTCAGATCCACTTCTGTGTTGGGAGCTGAATGGCTCATTCAGGTCCCATCCACTGATAGAAATACATATCAATGGGCAAAGCCACCACCTAGGGAAGTCATGCAAACATCTCTGCTCATGCTTGCTGCATGCAGAGGGCAGAGATCAAAAGTGGCATTTCCCAGATTCCCAGCTTTCAGGGACTAAGAGAAGCCAAGAATCTTTAGCCTCTGGAATGTCACTGGCCAAATGGAAGCACATTCCTGCAGCCCCATCAGGAGTGAGGGGTGAAACCTTGGGCTATCTCTGTGTGGTCAGCAGTCCTGGCTTCTCACACAGCCTGAAAGCAGTTGGGAACTGATGTGTTCTCTGCCTGACTTGGATGGCCTCCTTACTTTCTTTTCCTCTGGCAAACAGGCACACAAACTGAATTCCCTGGTAGCTGGGATGGCCACTGCTGAAGGAAAATGCACAACAACCTTTTTGGGCTCTGGCAGGGCAGTCCCTTGAAGAAAGACCTTCTCTCAGAAAGATGGAAGAGTTGAAGGGAGCAGGAGAATAGTTGATTTGAATCTTTCTCAACCTCAGAGAAGCTGGCTGGTTTCCCTGCCTGTCTCCTTGGGGGATCTCTGAATTCCTGAATGCTGTAAAGCTGCTACAGTGTGAAATTTTCACTGTAGGAGGGGAGAGCAGTGTCCCATCAGCTTTTGCCTGATGATCACATCTGTAGTAACATCATATCTTACATTTCATTCTGAAGGATCTTTAGACATGTGAATGACATCGCCTACTCCTGAAGTACAGCCATCTTGGGGTGAGACACAGCTACTTTTTAATGACAAGATCCAGGGCAGAATGTAATTGGAAGGACATCCAGCTCTAAGTTGGACTCTGACAGGATGCTGGAGCTAACACCTGACTTCTGGGGGTTCTTAGTAATTACAAATGGTCAGGACCTGCCATTTGAATCTCCAGGAAAAGTTGGCACATGCAAAAGCGTTGAGCCCCCAGCATCATCCTTAGGTTTCACCTGCAATGTAGTCAGAATTCTATCTCATAAGTCACCAGCAGCATCTTGTATTTTCTAGGATGGTCTCCTATTGAACTATAGATGGAGCCTACCCCTGCTTAGTTTAGAAGATCACAGATTAAGACAGGATTATTGCGGGCGCAGGCAGAAGTTACATTTTTTGAGCACTTGGCTTCATGAAAGTGCTCTACAGCTATGGCATGTGCGCAGGGCTTCAGTGCTTTTAAAGTGGCCGATCACATGACAAATTAACCCTTATCAAATGAGGGATCAGATGAAGGCTCCACTTTAGAACACCTTAGGGAACTCATGTTCCCTAGGGTTAATTTGTGGTGCAATCAGGGCTGGGTTGATACAACCCCACCCCGGGGGCTGTCTGCAGAAAGGGGAGGGGAATGAGCTCCTGGCTGGGGTTTGCCCATCCTGAGCTAGAGTGGGGACAGGTGGATCAGAGGCCCCTGCTTTACAACCCCACCTTTAGCTCCCCTCCCCAGCTCAGGCTGAGTAAATCCCAGCAAGTAACTCTCTCCTCGTCCCCCTCTCCACTCCCTTTCTGCAGACAGCCTCTGAGCTGTTGGGGGTTGGATGGGCCTGGGGAGAGGTTGCAGCTCCTGGAATGCAGGCAGGCTCCTCTGGCTGTTGCAGGCAGGCTTGATCCCTGCCCCCTCCCCAACAGGTAAACATATGTTGGGTAGGGGGCACTCTAACTTCTGGCACTTTGTGTAAAGTGCCATGATTTAGAGCTGGGGGAGCAGGGGACTTGCAAGTCTATTGGTGCTCTGTAGGAACATGTTCTTGATTTAAAGCTGCTCCGTCCCTTGTGTCTCCCCCTCCCACACTGCTCTGATCCCCTTGGGCTTCAAATGCTTTGCTTAAAGGCTAGGCAGCTGCTCCTTAGCAAAGTCTCACCTCTGCATGGATGCAAGCCATCCTGTCCAGCATCAGTCTTTTGCACATTACCAGAGCACTCATCCTGCTGTCGTCCTGGAGTTCCAGCATCTGTCTGTCTCCCACTCTGCTGGGGCTGCTAAATTCATTTCCAGCAGTGGATTTCCTTCTGCTCTTAGGGGAGTGTGAATGGTAATTCAGCACTGCAGCATGGCTGGCCCTTGAAGGACAGGGAATGATGCAAATGATCTACTGAAGCATTTAAGAAGGTAATACTCTGTAATGCTGAGTTGTGAGCCTTAGAGGAAAGCGCTCGTGGAGGGGATTAGAGATTTAGACCTCTGTAGGCTCCTCCTTTTTTGCAGCCTTATTGTACCCCCAATTTGTATGTACCAGACCACCCTGGCTTCTGTCCCCCCAATCCTTTGATGACATCCTCCCTGGCTCCCCTCCCCCAAGGTCCTGTGGTGAGATCTTAACTGCTCCTATTCCTTTGAGCAGAGGTGTCAAATTCATCTGGCCCTGTGAACCAAATCTTTGACACCCCTGCCCTAGAGAGTGTGTGTGAGATCTCTCCAGCCCTCCTATCTCTCCCTCTCCCCATTCTATGTGTGCTTCAGTAGAGGAGATTTATCTTTTTCCTCTAGTCTTGGTGGTCACTGAGGATCAGTGAGGTGGCTCCTCTAAAGCCTGTTCTACAGTGGTCCTCATTTGATAGACTTTATTGACATCTGTCTTTCTAGGCAGGTTGGGTCACTGCACTGAGAGATGGAGCTGAGCAGTGACTGTCCCCTGACCTCTCTATCTCCATTGTTGAGTTTAAACCACCTGTCTGTCCCCTTTGGGGACATTTATACATGTGCCCTGGGAGTGAAGGGGCTTTTTAATTAGAGTAGCTCCAAGAGCCTCTCTAAGTAAAGCACCCAGAGCATCTCATATATCAGTGTTTCTGCACTGCAATGACAATACGTTGGAGCATCTTCCCTGCTCATGTATAGGCACCCAGAATCAGACTCGTCTTGTCACGCTTTGTCAATGAGATTCTTTCTTCTTCTCCAGCAGGGGCAGAGAGACACACCAGTGTCTTTCGAAGTAAAACCCACTGGAAAATATATAGGTAGAACCGTGAGCTCAAGTGTCCAAATGTCCCATTGGTAAGGGGATGGTATTCTGGAAGAAGAGAAGTCCTAGCATGAAGAGGCAGAATGGAGATATTACCTTGCCCCAGAAGGAGACCTTTTGTTCAGGCAGGAATACACAGGTCTCAGACTTGAATATTGCAGTGGTAGGACCAGCCCATGCTATAGCCACAGTGGCTGCTGTGCAAATGTAAGCACAAAGTTCTCTTCAATTAAATCTGCCTGTTTCCAGGGAGCGAAGTCTGCCTGGAGTTACAGTGTCTTTATTAAATGTTTACATGTTCTGACAAAGTGTGATACAAATATTTTAGAAGAAAGTATGTAAAGCCACACATATTAATTGTGGCTTTTAAGTAGTCACAGGGACTGAAGTATATATCTGGAGGTTTGAACTCACTGGCTAGCTCTGCCACTGGCCCTGATTATATTCTACATATAAACAGCACTTGCAGACAGTGCTAGTAAGAATGCTTGAAGAGGTTATGTGTTTTGCTCAAGGGCACATTGTAAGCCGTTGCCACATTTAGGAGCAGAAGCAGGGAAACCTGTGCATTAATGCTGTTCTTCATCTACTCCTCAACATACCTATGGCTGTGGAACCCTTAACTCATGGTTAGCTTCAGATTTCCCCTCCAGTAATTACCATTGTTCTCACATTATAGACAGGGAAACTGAGAGAAAGAGGGGCTACATTGCTTGCCTGGAGTGGAGACTCCATTGTTCTAGTGAATACATCCATGGACTTGCACTTCTCCAGAAATAGGAGGTTTACCAGTGTGGTCATTAGAGAAGTGATGCAATGTCTGCACTCTGAAGGGAGGTATTAACTGTCCCTGCTCATGCGGAACCCAGAACAACTGTGCAGGATTCTCCCAGTACACCCAGACCCTCCATTTCTGAAACTATCCTGAATTCAACCACAGAGCACTCCTGCTACTTTGGCTCTGCTCCCTTGGTTAAATCAATGGAGAACCTATTGATTATTATAACAGTAGAATAAACCTTCCTGACACTAAGAAACACTTGACTTCAAGTGCACTGAAAGGCCTTTGGCTTTCCTAAGGATGACTACTTCTGGGAATGGTTCCGCAGGCCAAGTATTTGCACATGGGATGAGTGTGCCTCTACCATTTCCATAACTGAAAAATGTCAAACGATACTGTGCCACAGTCAAACAGATTTTGAGCAAGAGGGCAGCCACCATCCCTACGGTCTCCTCTGTCATTTCATATTGCACTGATGATCTGCAGGGGCAACACATAGGAAGGGAGTGTCTGAGTGCTACATTACCAGTGACATCCTAATGTCCAGGATTAAGTGGGCAAGGAGCCTGACCTTGGCCTTAAAGGAACAGATCATCTGATTAAGAGAGGCTGTAATTTTCACACCTATCACTAGCCCCACTCCCCTGATCTAGAATGAAACAGCCTGGCAGCTGTTGTGGGTATGATGAAATCCTGCATTAACATCACTAACCTTTGGTGTGTGCACATAAGCACTCTAGATGTGTTAACTTGGCACCTCCAAAGCCAAATATGCAGAGAACCAGTGTCTGGGGTTTGGAGTCAGGCAGCAGAAGGCTAGGCTGTGCACTCCCACAGTTCCTGAATTTTCTGTCTGAAGACTAATTGACAAGGTCAGCACTGTCAACTAAATTATCTTTTTGGGACCTGGCTGCACAGTGAATGGTTTCTTGGCTGGATGTAGTCATGTAATAGCAACTTGGTTGAATCATCCAGCCAGTTCTCCTCAGTACATGAGGCTGGGCCTCAGAGAGAACGTATAAGCCTGCTACCCTATATTTCCTAAAACAAGAACTCAGGTGAGGCCAAGAGACAGACACCTGTCCTCACCTTTTCTTCCTATGCCAGAGTGGCTGAATCTGTGAAACAGTGCTATTGGATCCCTTGTAACAGGCACTGCTGCTTCTAGACTACAGTGATGCCCATGGCATGAAAAGGACACAGTAGCCAAATCCAGAATAAAAGATGCAGGGGACATATTACCTATAGCCAACAGAGCTCATCCCTCTAACTCATTAAGGAGTTAGAGAGGTCTTGTTGCCAAGGTCTTTGAAGTAAGGGCTCTCTGCAGGAAGCACCCATTATTAGAGGTCTCTTGCTTCTTTCCAGTGTGGGCCTGGCACCATTACCACAGTGCCTGCACAACTCCTAGTCTTTTCTGCCTGTATCTTCAGAGCAGCCCTGATGGAAAGCTGAGGCAGAGAGACCAAATGTCCTGCCTTGGGTCACACAGGATGTTTGTGGCAGACCAGAACTTGAACCCAGCTCAGATGAATGTGTCAGCCACCGGTCCAGCTTGTTCCCTTTGAATTCAGGGGAAGTCACCGGGTTTGTTCTATGCTACCAAGAATGACCTCATCCTCCTCCACATCTCCTGGAGGGAGGGATCTGAATTTGGCTTCTGCCTAGGAAGGAGCTGCCAGGATTTCTCCAGGAGGTAGTTGTCCTAAGGGATCTTTGGGGAAGCCACTGTCTTCCAGTGCAGGTCAGGAGTTACAGCCAGAAGTTGCTGGACCCTGATGTCCCTGTTGTGGTGGAACAGGGGCACTTGGGGACCAGCAAGTGAGAGGCTTTATTGCGCACTCTGTTTCTATCTCTTCCTACAAGCTCTCTCTCCTCTCTCTGCTTGATGGATGCCTTGGGCACTGGTCTCTTCTCGGCTCCCGCAGGTGGCTCGGCCTGGGTGGCAGCTCAGTGGGAGCTCTCCCCTGGTCTTCTGTTTGGCGGGGTGGCCCCAAGCAAGGAGGGGTGGGGGGAGGATCAGGCCTGGGCGCAGCAGTGCTGACAAAATACCCTGGGGATAACATCCCAAACAGAAGGGACTCGGGGGCTTAGGAGCTTCTAGCAGCGGTTGCCACAGCCACGCTGGAAATGGCCCCGCCGGGAAGGGCCCCGTGCGGCCGGGCCGGCGGAAAGGGGTCCCAAGAGCAGCGCCGTGCCCTCCCGCGGGGGGAAGGGCTCTGCCGGCACCGCACGGAGCGGCCCGAGCTGCGGCAGCCGGGACCCGGCGCTGCCCCGCGCCCGGACACATGACGCGCCCGCCCGCCCCGCCCCGCCCCGCCAGCTGCTCTCCGCGGCGGCGCTGCCGGGCGCTCCGTGCATCTGCGCCGCTGCCCCGCCAGCGACCGGCCGGCACGGGCTCGGGCTCGGGCTCGGGAGGGAGGGAGCCCGCCGTTGCGGCAATGGTAAGGCGGCTGAGCGGCGGCGGCAGGGCCGGGGGCGGCGGGAGCTAGTGCTGCCCGGGCCAGGACCCCGGTGTCTGCACGCACGAGCGCTCGCTGCCCTCGCGCCGCCGGCTGGCTCCTGCCCCAGCAGCTGGGCCCGGCCCGGCCCGGCCCGGCCGGCGCGGAGGTCGGTGACTGGGTTGCGGGCTTAGGGCCGAGGGACGCCGGCACGGGGTGCCCGGGCTGCTGGCGGGGCCGGCGATGGTGCCGCGCCGGGGGCGGCCGGCCACTGAGCATCGCTTTGCCCCGCCGTGAAGGTTAAACAGCGGTTCCCCGCGCGGAGCAGGCGTTTGCTCTGCCCCGCTCCCCCCTCCCCCGCTGGTTTCGCTGCCCCCTGGCGCCCTGGGCATCTCTAAGCCCGTTAGACACCGGCTTACTCGTGCCGGACCTCATCAGAGTCGGGCAGAGCGGTGTGGGGCTTGCGCCCCTCGCTTATGCTGTGAATCCTGCGTCCCCTCCCCTCCCCTCCACCCCGTGTGCTGGCATCCGCAGGGGAAATGCGCAGCGCCCCCCCAGCCCCCTGCTCCACGTGGGGCCGGAGGGAGGGAGGGAGGCATGGATGGTGCCGAGATGTGAACTGGGCTGCTTTCCACTCTGCAACCTGCCTTCAGGCCAGGGATGCAAGCCCCAGCTGACACAGATTAGTGTTGTCAGTCTGACAACAAATGTCCCTTGAGGTCCAGTCCCCACCTGAGATAAACACTGACAAGGACTGCTTCCACTGGGCAATACACAAATCCTCCCCCCGTAATAGGGAGCTGCAGGAGGGGGCTACCCACATGTTATTCCTTTCTCATCCTTAAAGGCAACATCGTGAGAGAGACACAGGCACAGCAACTAGTGCCATCATTCATGTTGGATCCCCTGGCAGCCTGGGGATGGGAAACAAAAGCAAAAAGGCACTGAGAGATCAGTGCCACCTTATGATCTATCTGGCTCTCAGGTTGTGCCCATTACTAGAGCATCTGATCATCTTCCACTCGTGCCCGGCAAAGCTGTGGTTCATAGCCAGGCATCAAACTTCTCATGCAGATCAACACCACCGACAAGTCCTCAAAAAAGACATGTGTGATTGAGGACAGTGGCAGAGCCTCCCATAACTGCCCCTCCCCCCCCCCCATGTATCACACCCTTTGCATTGTCACTGCAGACGGGTAAAGGGCCTGGGGCTGTGATATGGCTGCAACCAATGCGCAGCTTCGAGCAGAGGGTGAAAACTGCAGTTCTGGTCATTCTGGGTCACGTGTCCCATGTGCACTGATGTTCTGGTTGTACTTTATCCAGACCAGGAACCTGACGCTGAAGGGGTGTCTACTTCCACCAGCCATGTTTTTGAGCAGCTGTTGGCAGTGTGGGTGTAAGGGTGGGTGAACGGTGCCCCATGGTTGGTCTTCCTCCATTCTGCTGTGGAAGGACTGTTTATTCCATTTTCTTCAAGTGGAAGAGAGAGGAATGTCCATTCTGGGAGACCATACGCTAAGTGTTTTTAGGAGTATTCTGCACTGCTGCAGCTCTGCAAAGCAAACTAACCCCTGACAGGTTGACAGGCAGACCAGATGCCTGGAGAAGGTTCTTGTTGACAGGAGAAAGCAGTAGGACCATGTATGCTATTAGGCCAGGGAAAAAGTGCTTTAGAGTGCAGCTACTCTTAGAAGAGTCACTGTCACAATGGCCTTATAGAGCCACCCTCAGCAAATGGGTGCAGTTGTAGTTTGAAATTTGGTTTTCCTAAATGTCAGTATGCATACGCAACATGAGAGCTCAGCACAAGGCTGGCTGTTTTCTGACTGTCCCTGTTGCCCATGCTGCCCAGGTTGGTTCTGGCATGGAGATTTGCCTTGGTGATGAAGCAAGTGAGGTAGCATCCTACTCATTCTAATATTACAAAAGCCTAAGTCTGTCTGTCTGTAACACTTTATTCATGCTCTGATTGGCTGATGGAAACAGCCAGTCAGAGTATTCTAAGCATGGGGGTGTGCCACCATGATTCTGAAGTGGCTGCAAAGACTGGACAGAAAGTGGGGGAGCTGGCCTTGACTCCCCCACCCTGGTCCCTGCAAGAGGCAGAACAGCAGCAGCATGGGATGTTAGGTGGTGGCACTCCATCGCAGCCCCTTCCCCTCTGTCATTCTTGATGGGCAATTAGCTAGTGCTATTATAGTTCTGAAGTAAAGATGAACTAAATAGAGGTGTGCCACACATGCAAATGCATACAGGTGGGGGGGGGGGTCTTCTGTCAGTTATGGAGAAATCCAACTCATGTGAACCAAGTCCATTGAACCAAGTCCATGTTTGCTTGATACACTGTAAGGTAGAGATGAAATTTGCAGTGCACATAAGGCAAAGTTATAAAACTGTACTAAGCTCTTGATATATACTAGTATTGGGGAGACCCTCAGAGAGTTGTGCAGGTAGCTAGACAATTTGGGGAGTTGGGGGCAGGTGCTGCAGCTGGAGAAAGTGACAGGCTATCAGCCACGGCACTTGCCACAGTTTGGAGGGCATCAGTATTACTAATCATGTATATGGTAGCATTCTCCATGCAGAACAGAACAAGATTAGTTTTTGCCCCAAAGATATTATTACCCGGGGCGCTGAAGGATCTAACCACTGGACTAGCTGAGCTGCCCTTAGAAATGTGAAATTTAGCATTTAATAGCTGCGCTGCTACCAGGGAGGCAGGACATTAGCTATCTTTAAAATGGCTTGAAGATAGATTGTGAGAATTATGGACCAGCAAGCTCTGCTTTGAGTACCAGAGCAAATAGCAAAATCATTAAGGAGAGAATAAGGAAGCAACTAAAGGGGCATTTTGAAACGGGGTCCTCTGAGGCTAAAATGCATCTTTCCCCTAAGATGTAATGGTTTAGAGAGATTTAAAATTGAACCAATGGATAACATTTATCTAGATTTGGAAACAGTTATTGCTAAAGAGCTTCACCATGAGCTATTGAGGGCACTTCTCTTAAGTGGCTGTGTGAGAGCAATGATTTCTGAGTGGATGTATCTTTGCCCCCATATGTGCAGATTTGAGTCTCCTGGTCCATATATTAGCCCTGCCAACCAGCTGTGTGAAAGCAGAGGGAACTGGAGCTTATCCTTATAACCCCTGCAGAGCCAGTACAACTCAGGCAGAGAAACTTGCTTCAATGGTTCAACTTGCTAACGCTCCCTGTTAGAAATTAGCACCTCATGTTTAGTCTGAATTTGCCAAGCTTCAGCTCCCTGCTTATGGTTTTTGTACATTTGTCTTTGGGTTTAAGACATCCTTTGCAAAGTTTTGTTCCCTTTCTGTGTGCTCGTTGGCTGTGATCAAGCCATCCCTTAACTTCTGTAGGATAAGGTAAAGGCACTAAATTCCCTGAGTCTCTTATTACAAGGTAGACAAGGTTCCTTGTGAATTTGGGTGAATTTGATATCTTTTTATTACAAGGTGTGTTTTTCAGTCTTTTAACCATTGTTTTGACTTCTCTGAACTCTTTCCAATTTGTAAATGTTCCTGAATTGTGGGTGCTGGAACAGGAAACAAGATTTTTATACCATTTACATCATCTCCCTGTTCCTACTTGAGTTCCTTGTTTATACATCCAAGGCTCACATTAGCCCTTATGTTCAAAATATGGAGATCCTGTTTCCTTGATTATCCCGCATAATTCCCAAACCGTTTTCCAAGTCACTGCTTCCCAGAGTCCCTATCCTGTAAGTGTTGCCAGTGTCCTTTGTTTTTCATGGATTTGGCTGTATTGAAAAGTAAATTGTTAGCTTGTGCCCATTTTACCAAGAGATCCAGATTGGAGTGTGTCAGTTATCTGACTGAATTATTTCATACTTCCCTACTCTTTGGGTCACCTGCAAACCTTATCAGCTTAAAGAACAGGAGGCTGCCACTGAGGAGCATTTGCACTCAGAGTGTTTATTGAGGATGACCAGTGGATATAGTGACACTTGCTGAAGATGAAAATGTTGATTAGGATTTTTGAGACTAGACTGGGGAATGACTGGGGAATGTTGAGCAAATACAATTGTGCAACTGGGCAGCGCAGTGGCAGATCATTTAGCACAATGCCCTGCAGGGATCATGAAAAGGAACAATTTCAAATATGTCATATGTGGAGAGGGCCATGAATTAGCATTAGAAGGTTATAAGTTTCCTTGTGTGTGATTCACTGAATATGTCTGCTCAGAACATAGCTGCAGTCAAAAGGGAGCCAGGGTGTATTAAAACAGGATAGAGATTAATATAGAAATTATTGCAACACCATATAAATAGAAGGTACATCACTGTGTGGATACAACATTGATGTATAGTCATCTTATCTGTTTTATGAAATAAGAATCAGAAAAAGCAGTGAACACAGCTGGAGACTCTTGAATGCATGTTGGGAAGGGGCTTACAATCAAGAAAGCCCAAGCAGCTGAGGGCTGTTCCCTTGGTGAAAGAGAAAGGACAAGAGAGATAGGTAAGTGATGAATGATGTAGTGGAAGCAAGGCAACTGCTCTTGCATAGCCCATCGCATAATATGAAAAAGGGGCACTTTACTGGAAGGATTTTTTTTATATGTAGCTAACCTGTGGAATTAGCTGCTCCAGGTTGTTGTGAAAAATAACTAGTGAGTCTGAAGCAGCATCTAGAGGAGAGTATTTATAGGAAGGTTAAGATAGAAGAGTGAGGGGCCATCAGGACTTGTGCCTGGAGCCATAACTGGTCACTATCAGGGGCAGAGAGTAACTCCATTTTGGTCTAGTGCTGCACATGGCAGGGAGTTGTGGCTTCCTGTGAAGTAGTGTTCTGGTAGTGTCCCTGTCAGGCAAAATAATGGACTCAAGTTTGTTCTGATACTGCCACTCCTCTGTTCTTGTGTTCCTTTAGTCCTTTCAGGTATTTCTCTGATCAAGTTTAGGGAGAAAAGACCTGAGACAATATGTGAAGCTGTTTAGTCTATAGCTACAAAAGGGTCAAAACCTGCCAAAGAATGTGAACTATAGCATCACAGTGGAGGGAGCTCCTGTAGTCCTAGGAGGCTACCAAAGATAAACTTTCTCCCTGCCCACATTCCTCTCGCACAGCTAGCATTCTGGAGCCAGAAAGCACAGACCAAGCCAGTTGTTTTACTTCTAGTGGGTAGCGCCTGTCATGCTACTGGACTGCACATCTGGGCAGCACATAGGGTTAGGAGGGCACTAGTCATTCAAACCTCAATTTGAGGGCTTGGATAGGAGATAGCATGATAAATCCAGGCTGCTGGGACAGTTAAAGCAATAATTAGTGGCCATGTGCTTGTGAACCTAAGGCATTTCCATTGCAATCTCCATGCTAACAAGATAGGACTGAAATCCAGTTAAATCTTGATAGAGTCCATCCAATAGGACAACAACAATCAGGCAGCTGCTCTACCTACAGAGGTAACTCTCTGTAACTCAGGTCAGGGGTTGAGAGGATTCCTGCTTGCTCATCAGCTGCCAGTCTGATCAAGTGAGATGTACAACTAAGGCCCTGCCTCCTGATAGTCACAAGAAGCCCCTGGAATATTTCCCAATAGCAAGAGCCTTTACCCAACACATCGGCCAATTCCAACTTGAAGGATTACCTTTTCCCAACCTAAAATACCTCTTGTAGTTCCCTTTGAATAGCTTCCTTGGCTTTTGACCCTAATTTGTGTAGGCTGGTGTTGTAGTGTCAAGAAGTTGTTGCCTCCCATGCTGGAGGTGGCTCCATTTCAGTGGTGCGAATGTTCTCTGTGTGATTGGAACATCCATGCGCTGGGTTCGTGCCTATGCATGTTGTACGTACATTGTTTCTGTAGGATGAGTGCTTTGTACCCTTATGACGTGCTGTTCTTAGTAACTGTCTGGAGACATTCCAGACTCTTGCCTTCTGGAAAATTTCCTGTGTGAAAAAGTACCCACTGGACTCTTGGCCAGGCCTAGCTTTCCGCAAACCACTACCTGAGCTGTGTGCAGCATGAGTGTAGGAGGCTTCACAGATCTGTTTTCCATCTGTCTTGCAGTGTGGAAGGGTCTCTTTGTGGTGGCGGAGTAGAACAGACAGAAAAGTCTCTTGTTTCACAAGGGAGCTGTCCTGCTTTGCACTATAATTCCCTTAAGAGTCTGTGATGCAGCCCTGGTAGAAGAGTCCGCTGAGCTGGCTGGTCAGTAGAGGCAGGTGGGTTCTGGAGTCAGCTGATTTCTCTGTGCGTGGGGGCACTGTCAGATAAACTGCTTAAAGGCTGCTGTGTCCCAGTGGCAGGGGGCCTTTGCACTAGTGTGTGTGTGTGTTCAGGATGGTTGTGACTGGTTGTGAGCTTATGTCAGGAGTTCTAGGGAAGAGCAGCATGGGTTGGCTGCACTGCTGTCTTCTGAAATGTTTGGCGCTTGTGAGAACAGGGAGTATTTCGGGGTGGCTTTCATTCCACAATCCCTGCTGACAGGGCCTGCTGGTCAGAGACATTCCAGCTGTGCTGGTTATGTTGCAGGCCTGGGACCTCACAGGCTCAACCTCCTGAGGCCCTGGGACTTTGTTTACTCTCTGTGAAAGCAGCAAGCCTAGGGGCTGGTACTGAAAACTCACCTTGGTTTACAGACCACTGCTGCAGTCTAGACAGGCCCAAGGTTCAGTGTTGTCCCTGTATTGTGCTGGGAGGTGAGTGAAAGAAATAGAGCCTGGTCTTGAGGTCAGACCACAAGATGGGGATCAAGACAATAGCTTCCTTCTCACTCTGGCTCTTCAGCTGTCTCATGGTTGGGACCTATAGTCAATCACCTTCTGTCTCTGTGCCTCTGCTTTCCTATTTTTCAAGTGGTGACAATGATCCTGACCTGCCCCAAGTGGGGAACAAAATGTAGCGCTAAAAAAATTAGCATGCATTTGGGAGCCACCGTCAGTACAGAGGAAGACTGGAATATCTTAAAGGGAGAACAGGATACTTTTGAGGACTAGAGTGAAAGAAACAAGATGAAATATAATAGTGTAGAGAGCAAGGTTGTAGCTCTTAGCAGCTCACTCTTGTCATTAGTTCCTTGGACTTGGAGGGTCATCAACTGAAGACAAGAGAAAGAAAATCACATGGGTCCACTACGTGATCATAGCATGATTATGAGCTGCTAATGTGATGGAGCTGTGAAAAAGGCAAATAGGATCCTAGCAGAGGTAAAAACATCCAAGACATTGAACCCTCAGCTGGAACGCTGTGTATGGGTCTGGTGGTTTAGAGAATAGAGCAGGGCTGCTTGGATGATGGGGGAATGGAGAGCCTGTCTTACTAAAAGTGGCTAGAAGACCTTGGCTTATTTAGTCTGACAAAACAAAGGCTGTTAGGGGATCTGATTGTTCTCTGTATATATATATATATATATATATATATATATATATATATATATAGATATATATCTGCAAGTAAACAGCAGGGAGGGAGAAGAGCTATATAACCTAAAGGACACTGTTGTACCAGAACAGATTATATAAACTAGTCATGTATAAACGCAAGCCGGAAGCTGAAAAAAGGTCTTTAACCAGCAAAATGGTGACTTTCCAGAATGTTTTCTCATTTGAAGGAATGGAGGGAAACAACCTGCCTGATTTTATGACGAAGCTTGATAGGGTCATGGGCGGTATTATGTAAGGTAGTTGCCTGCAGTAGTACTAGACTACATTGGACTGCGGGGGAGGGGGCCCTTCCTGTCCTGTGTTCCTAGGAATTTTTGTGAGGTAATTCTCATTCCTTTGCCTAGAGGAATTTGTGTTATGGGTTGTTATTTGTGACTTCTTCTTCTTCACTGAGAGTGAGTGTGATCTGCTCAGGAGCTCAATTCCTATTCAGACTGATAGTTAGCTCAGCTTTTGCTCATTCCTAGCACCCTTAATGGAGAGGACGTCTCTTCCCTGAATTGACACTAAAGATCCTATTGCCCTATTCATAAAAAAACAGGATGGGACCAGCATGTTCCCACTGCTGTGCAGCACACTGACTGCCTCCACCTCAGAGATTGCTGCATGTCAGATGTATAGTCTGTAAGGACCTTAGAGAAGCCTGGATTTGCCCAGCACAGCCCTTGTTCTTGCACACAAGGGGCCTTCCAGATGCTTTCACCTGTAATCAGCAGTCTATCTAAAGAAGCTCAGGAGCTAGGGGGTCACCTGGCATGGCATTACATGCTGTTTTCCTGGCTGTGCCCATTCCTCCTCCTTTTGAGAGACGGAGAAAGGTGACTGATTAATCGATTTAAGCCTCTACTTCAGTTGCTGTCCTGAGTAATTTGCTCCCTTTACAAGATCAAACCCAACCCTGCTGGGACAGCAGTAAAGTGGGAACAAGTGCAGCCTTGGACTAAAAGGCCTTTTTTGAAGTGGTTCAGATGCATCCTGGCTCCCAGGCTGAAATGAATCATTTACTGTGGTGATGATTTATTAGAAACTCACTACTGTCAGCTTGCCGCCCCCCCCCCCCTTGTTCCTCTGAGATGGGAAACCTCATTACTGGCCCTTGGGCCTTGCTGCTGCACAGATAAAAAGTGTGGTAAGTAGCCTGGAGTAAAGTCCAAGTGAGGCCAAGGCAGCTGTAGTTCTCCCATGCCTGTGTGGTAGGCCTGTGTGGAGCAGCAAGTATTCACCTTGGATTCAGCCAATTCAGGGGGACAGTGATTCAATTTGGAAATTTGAATCACTGTTCCAATTCGATTCAGCCAAATCAGGTCCAAAAGGTCCAGCACTGCTTCAGAGATTCGGCCATGGAGTAAATAGCTGGTAAGTCTATTGGAGTTCAGGAACAGGGGAGGGAAGGAGCATGAGGGAGGGAGGGATTGGGGCTGGAACGGCGACAAGCTGCCCAGCCTGGGGGTGGGGATGTGGGATGCGACTGCGACAGTGCTCTGAGTGGGGGCTATGCCCTGCTGCTGCTTGCCCAGCCGGGGTGGGAGGTGGGATGCAGGTGCGGCTCACTCCAGGTGGAAGGGGGCAAGCGGTAGCAGGGCATAGCCCCCACTCCCAGCGCTCTCACACCTGCATCCCATGCCCCCCCCCCCATGCTGGCTCGGCTAGCAGTGACAGGTTAGAGCCCCCGCTTCCAGTGCTGATGTGGGCATGGCAGCACTGGGAGCAGGGGCCCTGCGCTGCTGCCGCTTGCCTAGCCGGAGTGGGGGGTGGACACAGCTGCTGCTTGCCAGCCAGTGCAAAGGGGGGTGTGGGATGCCTATGCCCTGCTGCCACTTACCCCCTTCTGCCCGGAGTGAGCCATGCCTGAATCCTGTTTCCCCTGCCCCGGCTGGGCAAGCAGCAGCAGGGCATAGCCCCTGCTCCAAGCATTGCTGCTAATGCATCCCGCGCCTCCCTGCCCCCCTTCCTGAGTCCTGGGCTCCCCTCCCTGGCTGGGCACATTGTCCCAGCCCCAATTCCTTCCTCCCCCATGCCCCTTTCCTCCCCCCTCTCCCAACCCCAACAGACTTACCAGCTGGAAGTAGCTGTGTCCAGCATAGTGAGGACTGCTACCTGTTTAGTCTATGGCTGAATCTCTGAATCAGCTGAACCTTTTCCGAATCAATTTGGACACTTCCAATTTGATTCAGAGCTTTTAATTGGTCTCTTGATTTGATTTGGATTTGGAGAGTCAGTCCCTGAATCGGGCTGAATCGCCTCTGAATCGAATCAGCTACTGAAGCTTCATACAACCCTTCTGTGTGGTGAACCACACACTTATCACTCCGCTGCTATATGTGCCAGCTGTCTCATCTTTCCTAGGATGTTACCGTGTGTTAGCCAACAGGAGCTCACAGAACCAGTGTTATATATGTCCTCTTACAGGCCCATCCTGAATCTGCAAAGTGCTTCCTTGTGGCACAGTCTGAATGGGGCTGATTTAGTTACACTCTTACTCCACTGGTGGTTGCCAGTGTAAGTGAGCAGATTTGTCTCCCAAGCTTCTTCTGCTGCATCACGTCCAGCTTTCTGGCCATCACTGCCCAGTCTCTAACTGGCAGCAAGAGCAGGATTTCCAAGGCCTTCCTTTTAATTCCTGTGCCAATAGAGTTAGACTCCAGCGCTCTTCAGCTCATGCATCTCAGCAAGGTCTTCTCCCAAGCTGATAATCTAAAGTT
This sequence comes from Alligator mississippiensis, assembly GCF_030867095.1. Lineage (NCBI taxonomy): Eukaryota > Metazoa > Chordata > Crocodylia > Alligatoridae > Alligator > Alligator mississippiensis. The sequence continues at coordinate 27,615,345 of NC_081837.1, read as the reverse complement.
GGTCAAAATTTTTCTGCCATTTTTTGGTTAGAAAATGATGGTTTGTCAAAAGCTGAAATTTGTATGAGAGGGCACCAGCTTCACAACATTTTTATTAGGAAATGTTTACCACCACCTGGAATTTTTCTGCTCAAAACATGAGACAGCCAATCCCCACTACACCCACTTTCCTGAGTAGCCAGCATCCTGGTGGTCAACGCACACTTACAGGAAATCTGGGTCCAGTTGCCTGGTCTGAATTGTGCAGTAGGTTGAATTTGTACCATGGAGCTATTGCCTGTTCTGGCATAGCTGTGTCTCTGGGGTTTGGTGGAAAACTTCAATTTTGTTATGAGGTGTTGTGGGGAAATGGATGAAATTTTGAATAGCTTCATAGGATGGGCAATCTGTTTCCTTCTCAGTTCCATCACTTTACTGTGGTTTCACTTCACTGCCTGCGAGCCAGATGCTTTCTTGTCTTGCTGCATTTTCTCCTTCATTTTCTGCTCCTAGGCTTGGTCATATGAACACCTGGAGTCTGATTCTTTTTTCATTCATGCTAATGTTAATAGGAAGGACATTTGTTCAAACTTTAGCAGGGAACAGTCAGAAAGCTACTTAACTGGACCCCTGGGATGGGAAGTGGCATAGAGTTGCCATGTTCCTGTTGTACCCTCTCTAATTTACCTGTGAGAAGCACATAGCCACCAATTGTGTGTGGTTAACTTGAGGCATCTAAGGTCAGATGAGCAGCTGTGCTGTGTGCTTTAGACTACAGCAGAGGCCAGTGTGAGATGTGGATTTTAGTGCCCTTTGCAAAGTTGTCTAGAGGGGTGATCTTAGCATCAGGACTCAAGAGCTCTTGGTCTCAGCTTTTGGCTCTGTGGTGTGGCCTCAGTCCATTCGTTGTCTTTCCCCATCTGTAAAATTAGACGATCATGCTGTTACCTCGCAGTGGAGGTATGTTCACTGCTACTTAAAGCTCTTGGGAGGAGAGCTGATCTGTGATCAGTGCAGGAGATGAGGCAGGGGCCACTCACTGACTGATTAGAATGAAGTAAATTGAGCTCTGCACTTCCTGCACGTGGAATGCATGTAGGTGCAAAACTAGCCATATGGTCCTGCAGTTAAGGCTGCATCATCATGCATATGGGAAAGACAGGGCTTGCATGAGGATTCTGGGCACCACGATTCAGACACTTCCTCACCTCAGAGCATTTGGCATTGCAATGTCCAGCTGTTTTTTAATGTTTGTGGCATCCCTTTATGCAACTAGACACAGCTCAGCCTTGAGAGCCATGCCCTAGGATCCTACTTGGCCAGCCATTCCAGCTGGAAACACTTCCAGGTCTGTCTCTTTTCATCTCCTGATCCTGAGCTGGTTTTGTCTTTTTGCCTCTTGGTTCTAACCCCTTCAGCTGTGCGGTGCTGTGGAGCCAGAGCAGACATGCTGAAGTTCCATGCATGTCCAATGCCCTGAGTTACACTGTCATATCCTCCTGCATCACCTGTATCCTCCAAGCACCCCATAAAAAGTCACCAGGATTAATACTAGAGTGAATAGAAATAGTCCCAAAGACAACTGCTCTTCTGCAGGGTGGGACCAATGGCAATGGAACCAGGGTGTGCAATGAGGGAGCTCCTTCTGTTGCTTCTATTTTCTTGGACTGTGGAGGTTTTTGCCTTCCTTTGTAGTGTGGGGCTTTTTCCTTTTCCTAAGATCTTCTGAGCAGGTGTTAACTAACTCTCCCTGTCATTGCAGTGGCAAGCCATTGGCATTGCCCTCATCTGCCATGATTTTACCTGTGGCATGTTTTAGGCTGTTCTTAGTATTTCAAATTGTGTGCCTTTGTAGCTGTGAGTGAGGGGATGAAGGGGTGATTTCAGGGATTTCTTTGATTAACCTCTGTGAGGTTAATCACAGAGGTTAATCTGTGAATGCAGGGACTGAATTGATAGCCCAAGAGGCCATTTTCAGTCCTATGCTTCTGTACAGACAGGGATGTCTGTTCTCCTTGTCCTTGGCTCTGATTGCAGCCCTCTTACCTTTTTCAGGACTGTCTCTCTGTGCATCCCTTTGGGATATATCAGTTCTTTGAACAGCAGTCTCTGGAGCGGCCCTCAATTAGCTACCTGAACTATCAATGAAACGGGCAGCATTTGGCCATGTTATGGGGGAAGCAATGGATCCTGAAAGGCTCTGGGAGTTCCAAGTATTCCATCTGCCCCTTCCACAAGTGTCTAGCATTGTCAGGCAAGCATCTCCAACCCATGCCTACTGGAAGCAGCAGCTTGCTGAGATCTGGGTGGGCAGGAGCTTCGTGGCTCAGCGTCCCTATTGGTAGATTGTATGCTTCTGCAGGGTGAGTCTATACAAATGACATTCACAGTCCCCTCTTAATGAGCCCTGGCAGCATCAAGTCCTCATCTTCATCTTCCTTTCTGTCTTGGACATCACCATGATAGGACACGGCCTCCCACCTTGAGCCAGAGAGTAAGCAAGAAGTAGAGTATGGGACCCAGGGCTCTGCCTGTACAGGAAGGAGGAGGGGTAGGGATGGTTGCATGCAGGGGTCAGACTGTCCTAAGCTTTGTTGCAGTGGTCAGTTAGGGAGAGCTCCCTCCCCATTCCCTGTCTGAAAGCTGGCTGGGGTCTTCTCTTATGGTTTTCATGACTGGGTTGTAAATAGAAGTGTCCCGCTCGCAGCTCATACCCTGGAGCTTTGTTTCTTTTATTGCAGGCTTATTCTCTTGCTGTCCTTTCTCTTCTCCTGGACTACTAGTACTTCCCTGTTGGGAAGGACTTGGGCTGGGAAACCATGATGAGAGGGAGGATCTGCTTCCTCAGCAGAGGCTGCAGGGGTTTGTTTTGGGAAATCTCTCCTTGTGTCTTCAGCATCTCCAGTGCACTAGGTCCTTCTGTGGTTAGATAGGAATCCAATGGGGGAAGCTCTCATGATATCCAATTTAAACCTACCTTGCTACAACATCAAGCCATTGGTCCATGTCCAAATCTGCAGCAAGAGAGAGAAAATGCCCAATCTGGCTAGTAGCCATTGCACTCAGAGGCTTGGGGGGAGCTGAACACCTAGGGAGGCACAAGGAACCTGAGAGGAACCTGGCATCCAGGGATGCTTTGTTTACAGCCAGGCTTTCCTGGCTGGCCTTATGGCTTGTGTGTACAGCAGAGAGATCCCCCAGATCTGGCTCCAGCAGGTGCTTGTGCTGAGCAGGTCTTTCTAGGGGCACCTCTGGACTGACTGCTTGACAGAGCTGGGCTGCAGTAGGGACACAGCAGAGAGCTTGGTGCTGTGATGATCTGGCAGGCTCAGTTGAGCATTGCACATTGATGGTTTCAAGGTCAGAGAGGAAGGGAGGGAGGCAGGGAAGACACGTGGGAATGGGATGCTGCAGTCACACACAGTGCATGTATTGATTTAGAACAGGAAAAGCTGCTCCATAGGTGCTGAAGAAAGGGGACCCAGCATGGCCTGTATCTCAGCCCAGCTCCCTGCTTTGCCTGCCTAGGCTCCTATTTCAGGAGAGAAGTAGGAGCACTGTTGTTTCAGCCAAGTGTTCATGCGTGGAACACCACTACTCCATCTCCTGGGGGAGGCATTGGAATTTAATAAGAAACCCGTGGAGGGGAACCAGGGTAGAAGGTGTGGGAGCTTGGAGAGCCCTGGGAACTGTGACCTCATTTTTGGTGCAGCCTCCCCAGTTAATTCTTTCAGTCAGATTTTGCCTCCAGCACTGGTGCCACTAATGTCTGTGTCATTGTCTCTAACCGGGCAGGATTCCAAAGGGCAGCTCAGAACAGACCAGGGCCCTTCGCACAAGTCAGTTTATTAAAGGGCATGTGCTGTTCCAGCACTTACCAGTGAGTCAGGAAAAGCTGCAGCTGATATGAGTCCAAGCATCTAATGTGAGGATCCCCCATGAGACAGAGTGAAGGTGGCAGGGAGGTGGTGTTGCGTACCTGCTCTCCTTCCCCCACTGGCTCTCTCTCCTATGGAATAGACGGAGTTTGGGGCTCTTGTCTGGGCCAATTCTCTGGCTATAGTTGGGGCAGTTTGTGAGAAATGCTGGTGTCTAATTTTGGGGTTCAGTGAGAGCTGCTCTTACACCCCTGGTGCCCACAGAGGCTTGGTGCAGCTGTCCTGAGGCAGAGCCAGGGAAACAAGATGTCTGGGGAAGAAGCAGCCTGTACTAGCACTGGCTTAACTTTAGCAAAGTCTACTGAGTCAGGCTTAGGGTGAGCCCTGGGGAATCTGGTATTATTGGCATCAGGTATGACTCCCTCACACAGTTCAGCCATGGTGTTTTGGATGAATGATTCAGGTTGAGGCCATTTTGTCTAGGCAGAGTTGGGATCAAAGCAGCAAGAATGAGACAAAAAGCAGAACTGCTGTACAGATAATATCATAGAAACATAAAATCATAGAGAAGTCAGGCTGGAAGGGGCCTCCAGAAGCCATCTAGTCCAACTCCCTGCCTGAATCATCTAGTCATCCCTATCCAGACAATTTTACACAAATCCAAAATCCAACCTCTCATAAAAACTATTGTCAATCCTGATGCAAGACATAACACTAGTGCTCCTTATGGTGCATGTGATTGACAATCTCCTCACCTGCCCTGTTATCAACCATTGTGCCTGTGCTGTACCTTACATGTGTATATCAGGGACTTGTCCAAGATACACTGGCTGGGTGCAGAGCAGGGTGCTTGGGTCTGAATGGGCTCCCCTGAGGTCTTCTCTCCCTATGTGGGGACCTAATGTTGAAGCACCATTGCAAACCTCTGAGGGCTTTGTGTGGCCAGGGTGGCTCTGAGCTGTGAGGGGAATGACTGGGTGGTTCCTAACTGTCTTTAGGATGCACCAAACTCCTCAACACAGTTTCCATTTATTCCTTTGCAATCTCCCAGCTTCCTGGGGATGTTGTCATCAAAAGAAGTCACTCTCAGCTGGGAACGGAAATGAGAGTGAATGCAGACCCCACTCATCAGGTTGGCATTGCTGTTTGTTTGCCTGCAGTAGTCTTCTGTGCCAAATATGCGCTCTGTGTGCTACTAGCATGTATAGCTAAACAGCACTGATATCCTTTTGTGGTCCCCAGCCATTTGCAGGGTTTCATCCATTCCTCCAGCAGCAGAGGTGGGAGGGAGCTGCACTGGTCCAGGAGCAATTTGGACAGGGAGGTGGGGGAGGTTTTTGCCTAGAATACAGAAAGTTTGCTAGGGGCTGCCAGGGTAAGCAGCAATTACAGCTACTTCTGTCTCCTGCCATTCCATCCTCCATCACACAACAGTACATGTATAAACCCAGTCACAAACAGGAACTGGCATGGATAGGCCGCATCAGCCTGGCCTTGCTGCCTAAGATGGCTCACACTGGGGAACAGCTCTGCGGGTAGGTCTGCTCAGTGCCTGGGGAGCGTAAGATCAATCTGGAGCTTGCTTCTGTTCTTAACCTCTCTGTAGCATCATGCACATACCCTGGGCACATAGACAGGCTGAACCAGACAAATTGATGTATACACCCTGATGGACACACAAGCTATAGCATGCTTCTGCTGCATGAGTGCATGGTAGGTAGTCAAGGGCCTGCTCAGATATGCTGCAAGGGGAGAGGATGCCCTTATCTCCCAGTCCTTCAACTGACAGGCTCATGACTCTTTGTCAAGACAGCTATGATTTGGCAGCAAGAGTGGAGCTGCCTAATGTTACTTACAGTGCTCATGACCTTATAGTTGAGGAAGGGGGTGCCTTGGATATACCCTTGTACAACATGTGCCATTCTTCCTCCCTGTCCAACATACTGAGGGCTTTATAGCTCTTGGCACTGCTGCCCACAGCACTGCATCTCCTCCCACCCCAGCTTGGCAGTCCCAGGGGAGATGGAATCTGGCCCACGTCTGTACCTGGGACACATTCAGCAGTATGTGTATGGGTGCACCTGTGATGGGGGAGCCAGTTCTGACATGTGTCCTGGTGGAGGTTCCCCAGCCATCTTTGTTCTCGACTGCTTTTCATCTTCTTCTCTTTCTCTTTGCTTTGGTTTCCTTCTCTGTCCTTTCCCTGCATTCTCTCATTCTCACCCTCCTCTTGGCCCCTGGCACACACCCTATACCCTAAACACAGGCAGCAGAGTTGGAAGGGGCTATGGTTCCTGAAGACCCAGAGGAGGCCCAACTTTATACAGCAGGGCAAGCCTTCTCTGCTACCTTGGGAGAAGGTGCGAGTCCCTGCTCTCCAGAGTGCAAGGGTTCAGCTGAGATGCACATGGAGCAGCCAGTAAGAGTCCAGCCTATAACTCAAGGTGCATGGGATTGTCTCTGCCCTGGCTTTCCCCACACTGGCCCACTAGTAGGACTCCCAGCACCTCCCCGCCGCCAACCCTGAGCTTCCTGCCCATGGGTGAGACAGAGACCTTACTGCTTGCTGACCCTCCCCTGAGCCTTCTCAAGGCTTTCCTAGTGCTCCTTACGGTGCATGTGATTGACAACTGATTCTGGGTGCCTGTAATACTGAAGAATTAAATGGAGTGGGGATGGAGACATTAGGTATCAAGAGAAGCTAAGCCTTAAGAGTCTACAATTCAGTGTGACCTAAAAATCCAACAGCACAGGTGGGAGTGGGGACAGGAGCTGTATGGTGGGGCAGACGAGCCCTGGTCAGATTCACTCAGGCTGGACTCATTTAAAAAGAGCTTTCTCCTCTCTGTCCTGTGCTCTGCTCCCTGCTCTCACCTCCTGCCTCTCTCCTTCCTGCGCCCCTGTTCTCTTGCTCAGATAAAGCGCTTCCTGAAAGAAGACTCGGAGGAGGCTGAGCTGGCCCAGTTTCTGAAGGAGTTCCCTTCAGGCGAGAGCCTTAGGAAAATGGAGCCAGAGGAGGGCAAGAGGGACCAGGGCCAAGGCCACATAGATACCAGCCCCTTCTCCAGTGTAGTCAGGGCCACTGCGGACGACCTGCTGGATGAGAAGGAACTGAAGCCCTTCTCCCAGCCACAGCCCCTGGATTTGCAGCAGCGCATCATGGCTCCAACACCAGCAAGCCCCTCGCGGCCTAGAAGCCCTTGGGGCAAACTCGACCCGTATGATTCCTCTGAGGTACAGTACATCACAGGGCAGGCCTGAGCCAGACCTATTGCTGGATAAGGAGTCTCTGCCTCTGGGTTGATGGGAAATAGGCATATAATGTGGCCTGTTGGTGGAAGGAGCTGTCCAGTCATCACTGTGTTGGAGGTGCCAGGGAGGAAGCACTCCTACCCCAGCAGCAGTGGCCCTTTGATGGGTCCCTAGATCCCACTGTGGCAGACGCAAGACTTGGGTCTGCGTGATGAGGGCAGTCTTGGATCTCTCTGTGTGAACTTCACCGGAGTTTGAAGGCATTTTGCCTGTCCTAGAGCTGGGTCTGGAATGCCCAGGACAGGGGGCTGGGCGACAGTGGTCGTGCACTCCCCTGCATCCAAGTACCCTCGGACACCCTGCTCTGCCCATTCCCTTGGCAAAGGGTGGGCTTGCCTGCCCCTCCCCTGAAGTGCTCTCTGGCAGGGAGGATGCTGGCAGCTGAAGTCTGGGGGACCTGCGCAGGCATATTGTGACCTGCATTGTTTCAAGAAACTCCAGCATAAAAAGGGGCATCCTGGCATATGCTGCAGTGGAGAGATTTGGGCTCAGTCTGCCCTGAAGCAGCAGTTACAGGTTTCAATGTAGGCTCCATCCTGGCATCACAAGCTTAGGATGCCCTTAGCCATACTTCTCTGCTGCATGCAGAGGTCTGGGGGGCCTTGGTTTGCTTTGGGCTTTGGTGACAAGGGCTTAGATGTAGCAGGGGCCTACTTGAGGGGTGACAGAGTAGTCGCTTAACCCAGTGCCAGCCAGCAAGCAAGACTGCATTTGGCTACCTTTGTGCACCTATGGTATGAGGTGGGACTGAGACATAGGTAGGGGGGTATGAGGGCATGGGACAGTTCTCTGGATTAATGTATTCCCTCTGCATCTCCCCATGACAGGATGATAAAGAGTATGTGGGGTTTGCAACACTCCCCAATCAAGTCCATCGAAAGTCGGTGAAGAAGGGGTTTGACTTCACACTTATGGTGACAGGTAGGCACAGCCCAAGGCCCCTCACACAATGAGGGACAGGGCTTACTGCATGCTGATCTGGGACAGGAGGCTGTGAGGGTCTGGGAAGGCGGTGTTTGCTGCTGCTTGCTGGACAAGCAAGCTCCAGCATGGATACTGGATAGGTGTTGATCCCACAGGGTTCAGGGCCTTGTTACATGGTAATTTTGGGCAGCTCCTGGAGTTCATAGCCCCTGGATTTTCTGCACATTAACACCTGAAACTGGTTTTAAGCACTTGTTATGCAGCTCTAAGTTACACCATTCCAGGGCAGGATGATCTCTGATCCGTTATATCCATCTTGTGTTACGCTAAGGTCCAGCCACACTAGGCTACACCTTAGTGTAAATACCCCACTCACTCCCTCTGCCACTGGCCCGGATCAGGCCTACTGCCCACATCACCAACGCTGCCCCTGGTGCTGCTGTCCTCTCAGCCAAAAGAGCAGCAGCAGCCTAGCAACAGTAGAGGCTGGGCAGGTGATTTAACCCTTCCCTGCCTATGCCTCTGGGATAGACCGTGCAGGCAGCCACAAGCAAGTAATGTGCTAGGCAGGAAGGAGTCATGGAGGAGCCCTGGGTTGGGGGTGGGGAGCACAAGGGGGAAGCCAGGAATGGGAGAAGGGTAATCTTATCTTTCAGTCCTCCAGACACCTGCTGGCCTGCAGTGTAACTGCTCCAAACTCAAGCTAGCACTAACATCCATCAACATTTGTGCCACTTATGGTGTAAGGTGTAACAAGGCCCTCCGAGATGGCAGAGTGGACTTCTTAGGGTGACAACACTGTATGCATTCACTCAGTGGAACTCGGGTTCTCCCAGGGTCTTCAGTGGTCAAAAGAACTGGAAGGGGCCTCACAGACTGTTGCCATTCCTCCTTTCTATAAGCCTTGGATTGCATGGGACTGACTGTGCTAATGTGCTGATTATCCATGGTTCTGCCGCTGCTTTGGTCCTGAGGCTGATGTCTGAGTGGGAGGCCCTGTGGTTCCCAGATACACATCTGAGCCATGTTTCTGGTATGGTGCTACAGCTCTGAAACACTCCACTCCTGCTCCTGATGAAAGATGTGCAAACCTAGCCTCTGCCCCCACAGCTTTCCACCACGCACCGCTTGACTAGCTAGTGATCTCCATTAACTGTTGCTTTTCTGCTTTGCCCTAGGGGAATCTGGGCTGGGAAAATCCACCCTCGTGAACAGCCTCTTCCTCACAGACATGTATAAGGATCGCAAACACCTTAACGCAGAAGGTAAGAGGAGAAATCAAAGCCTTCCCAGAGGTGGGTTCCCTCCCTTATCCCTGCCAGCTGGGGCCCTATCACAAATGGTCAAAGGGGGATGCATAGGACAAGGAGGCTGTTCTGCCAGCAGGGGGCACTCCAGGGCTAATCCAGATGGAGTATCTCATCATCATTTAGTGGCCACGTCCACACAAGCAGCCGACTGCACAGTTGTACTTGCCACAAGTGCTTAAGTAAGTACTAAAAAACTGCAGTAACCGGAGTTACTGTGCAGTCCCAACACCACATGGCTATTTTTAATGGCTAAGGTGCATTAGCAATGAGCTACTGCATAGTACCTCATTGGTTCTGCACAGTAGCGTCAGCATCACAGTTCATGCCCAGCGATTCTATGTCACTGTAGCAGTGAGTTATGGCACAGTAATTCATCGGTATGGTGATGTAACATCTCATGTAGACATGTCCAGTAATTATGAGCAGAGATCCTGGTTTTCTCTGTTTTAAAATTGCAAATTTGCTAATAAAAATCCAAAATATTCTGATTTAAAAAACCAAAATCCATGTTTTTCCAGATTTAAAATGATTATAGGTATCAGTTGAACACAATGCTTTATTGATATATTTACAATTTTAAAGCAATTTGGAAGTCTACTGGTGCCTCAATCATTATCATAAAAAGATTCAAAATACCTATGTATCTTGGTGATTTAATTTTGTTTTTTTATCATAGAAAATCAGAGCTCCCTCTGCCCCTTCATTCACCAAGATGCAAGTCCAGCTGCAGTTGTCCCTCTGCTGTTTTGTGGAGCTGAGCATCCCTGACATGCTGGTGCCCTGCCCCTGTCCATTCCATTGCCCCTCACTCCCAAACCACGTCCCCCTGGTCCTGCCAGTGACCCTCACAGCCCCCCAACCCTGCTGGTGCCCCTCATTCATGACCCACAGCCCCCTGCTCCGCTAGCTCTGCCAGAGGGGGGGCACAGCTGCCAGGGCTATGGGAACAGGGCCAGGGCCTGCAGCCCCCCTGCCACCTCCAAGTAGTGCCCAAGCCCCAGCTGCCACCTGTGGGAAGCGGCAGCTGCTGTGGCTGGAGCAGACCAGAGAGCCCAACTCCCCCTTTCCCCTCTCCCCTGCCAGAGGCACCACAGCCAGAGTGGAGGCTGTGGAGCATTGGCAATGTGTAGGGGGTGCACGTGGGTGCATGTGCACCCCCGGAGATTGGCGGTGCACCCCCTGCAAAAAGCACCGCTGACACCTGTGGGTGGTTGCCACTTGCCACCCAACACCCCTTGCCACCAACACTGCCGGTGGCATCTGTGGGTGGTCCCTGGTCACTGCTGGCCACCGCCAACACTGCTGGTGGCGTCAGCGGGTGGTTGCCTCCTGCCTGCCCAGCAGCAGCTGCGGTGGTGGTGACGGCACAGAGTTGTGTCTCCCACTACTGCCAGGCAGGCAGGAGGCACCTCACCGTAGCAATACAGCTGGCGTGGGGCCTCGGCAGTGGCACCAAGCCTCCCTGTCCTGCTCTGCCTTCCTGCACCGGATCTCACCCACTGGGCTATGGAGGCCCTGAGGAGGAGGGCAGCAGGGTGGGGAGCCCTGAACCTGCAGTGGGCAGCCTGCATCTACCCCCGCCCTCATACTGCACACGAGTCTGGGGGGCATGTGCCTCTCCGTAGCCCCCTCCTCAGAAGTGTGTGCAACACTGGGGAAACAGTTGCTCCCTGCTGCCTCCTGGATGAGCCATGCATGGCTTTGTCCTGCACCCTGGCCAGGCCCCACAGCTGCACATTCCCATCCTGGCCCCAGGCCCCATGCACCGCCCCAGGTGGGCAGCGCTCCCAGCCACACTCCTGCCACACTCCCTCCCTCCCTCTCTGTGGGGGCCACAATCTGCTCTTCCCCAGTCCCCTCATAGACTTACCTGGACAGAGATGCTCTCCACATCATCTGGCTGCTGTGTGTGTGTGTGTGTGTGTGTGTGCACTCATGCACATGGCACCCGCTGCCTAGTTGCCCTCCTCCTGCTCTCTTCAGGCCCAAGCAGCCCCTTGCAGGCTGGAACTCTGCTAGCATGCAAGGAGAAACCTGCTGTTTCCTGCTTTTTTCTCCTTTAAAGGAGAAAACCTGCATTTTTCTGTAGCAAACGGAAAACCCAAATCCCTGGTTATGAGGTTACAGTCTATTGATCTGAATGTTAGAAAAGGGCTGACCGACTTATCTGTTTTCTCTGGGATGATGGAGCAAAGAGAGGCTGCTCATGTTGGAGCCAGATAGTGTGTATATATGTGGTCTAGTGTATATTGATCAGTGTAGTTCCGCTGAAGATGCCAGTCTAAAGCTTCTTCAGGTTAAACATTAAAAAGCCCAGGGATGTGTATTAACAACCAGATGGTATGCTGTTGTAGAGATCTTCCTGGAAGAGAATTCCCTTGCAAAAGGTGAGAACAAGAAAATATTTTATAAGTTAATACCTACTGAACTTGATTCTGGTCCTGTTGGAGCCAAAGCAAAGCTCTTCTTCAGGTCAGTGTAAGTATGAAATCTATACGTAATCCTCAGTAGACAAGTCTGAGAATGAAGATTCATAATTTTACTGGACACTAAAAGCTGTGGACTTAACAAAGCAATTGGTTTCATTGGCTCATTACAATTATGCACTCCCTCTGTTAACCTCTTCTGTGTTCCACAGGTAGCAATGACTCCTTCCTGTGATTTTATTTTTTTACATAATTAGATACATGTCTTTCAGCTGCTCTTTGCTGGGTCTCTAACCACTTCTGATAACCTTTCTTTGTTCTTCAGGCTTACTACATGCTTCCTTTGTTCACACTGGCCAGTTTCATGTACATAATAGAGTTAAACAAAAGTCACTGTTCTGACTGGTGTTTAGCTGAGCCCAGGTACCAGGATCTGCTGCTTTCCCTGACTTGAGGAAGGGCATATTGTGCCCAAAAGCTTATATCTCATCTCTCCCACCTACAGAGTTGGTTCAATAAAACACATCCTCAAACAAACCATGGCTTTAGTGTAAGTAGGATCAGGTGCTCAGGAAAGTAAAGGATTTGGCCAGCAGGTGTTTTTCATATTCTGCTGTCACACACAAAGTGGCAGTAGTCTTGGTCTGTGCATTGCTGCTGGCATGCATAGGCCCCAGTTTGCCCAACCCTTCCTCTCCTTTCCCCCATGTTGCTAGGTTAGAAGGACATGGGCTTGGAAAGTGGTATGGTGTTTGTTTGCTTCCTGACAGTATTGCCTGGAATACTGTGTTTTGTCCAGCTCTCCTGGGGTGGCTTCAGTGTCTCCAGACGCAGTTAGAATGCACTGCTATTATTCCACTAGTCGTGCCTTCCGGGCTCTTGGCAGGCAGTTTATCTCCTGCTTTAGTATTCAGCAGGCCCATGGGCAGGGTGCCTGTTTAGTGCTCTGATTATCATGGTTCCTGGCTTTTTAAATTGCTTGTCTCCTTACACTACCACTTGACTAATCAGTCTGTTCATGATCTCTCTCCACTCCCAGCAAGAAGTCCCCCTCCTTTCCTAGCAGCTTTGCTCCCTTGGACCAAGAGTGACTGACACAAGAAAGGCTTTGCCTTGGGACTGCAAAGTCCTAGGAGGACAAGCTGGAACTTAGATGAACCCAAAGCAAAGCTTTTGATCCAAATGCCTATCGGTTTTGTGGAATGCAGGCCTGGGTCTACAGTGAGGTCTGCACCTGACCTCCCAGATCTTAACAAGCAATCCAACCCCCACACATGCTCAGATCCCACTTAGAGGCTTTGTCCACATGAGGTTGCAGTGGTTTATCTCAAATGGGTTTTAAACTCGTATAGTGAAATATGTGCAACCCCTCTATGTTTAAGAACAGGTTATTTCAGTTTGCACAGGTCAGAAACAAAGCAAAGCCAAATTGCAATAAGTCACTCTTCAGGTGAAATAAGTGTAGCCACATGGGGGTTTGTACTGATGTAAAGCCACACTTTTCCTGAAAACAGCATTGTTTTTTCATGTCAACATAGCTGGAGAGCTTGGGGCTCACATCCATCCCACATATTAGGACACACAGAGAAAGCTTTTTTCACAAAAAGATGTGTGCAGGCCAGGGACGAGCCGGGCCCGTCTTTGTTCGCGCGGGCTGTGGCCAGCAGCCCAGGCACGCAGGGTCGGAGGAGATCGTGTGGTGGCAAGGCACGCACGGGCTAGAATTAGTCACAGAGGCGTAATGGTTGATTTAAAGATTATTTACTTACACCCAAGATGGTCGCGGTGTAGGCTGGACAGTTTCCAGGTGCAGCTCCGCTTAAATCCTTGTTGGAGGACTACGACAAATTCGGTTCTTTGGCCCCGGAGTTGTTAAGGCTCCGCGGGTTCGGCAATTTCTTTCCCACGGAGTTGTCGAAGCTCTGTGGGCTCTGTTCGGTTGTCAGGCCCCGGAGTTGTTAAATCTCCGTGGGTTCGAAAATTGAGTATATAGGAAAGGGATACATCTAGGATTGTGCTCGGCGACGGGGAGAAGCCAGAGGCTGTTTAGACCTCTGTTGCCCGCTTAAAAGATGCGTTGGGTCCGTGAGGATCCGCAGCGCTTAAAGATCTTCACGCTCTCTAAGTGATTTCTCTCCTGGTGTTCATGGAGTCTCCAACTTGGGCGGAAACCACTCAAGCTCTTTATACGGCTAACAAGTCAATCGCTAGCCGTTACGTGTGCATATGTTAGAATCGGCCAATAATGTGGCACGAATCTTCATACAAATGGCGGGAACTCCTTTGCACCGTGCATTTCTGAGATGCAAAAGAAATGCACCATGCAAAGAAAGCTACAAATTGGCAGGAAATTCCCCATTGCACCGGAGTTCTCTCCCACAGCAGAGAACTCCACCGTGCAAGGAAGCTGCAATTTAGCGGGAACATAATTTAGAGATGCCAAAGCACACACAAACAAAAACTCACAACTTTGGGGTGTGACAAGATGGATGATTAAAAGCCCCTGTTTAGCTTGCCTTGAAAGTCTGCAATTTCAGGAGAGAAGTGGCTTCAAAACTGGAAACATGGTAGTGAGCTCTATACTTGATCAAAAAAAGGGGGAAAAATTAAACAAAAATTCTCCAAAATTTTCCTTTAAAAATTATGTAAATGTTAACTTGAAAAAAATCCTCCAAGCTCTAATGTTGAATGCTTCATAGGTTTCAGTTGGAATGATTAGCCAGCCTCCCAAATATTCATTCCTGGGAGTGTGTCAGTCAGGTTTCAGACTGGATGGTGTAAGAGTGAGATTACATATTAGAGTAAGCATGTGCTAATTCTACAGAATGTTAGTCTTTGTTACGGTGACTTAGTGCTAGTGATGATCAGTCACACATTCAGGATTGATACCCTCTCTAATGTACACTGCTGAAACCTGTTCCTACAGGCTGGTGAGCCGGAGTATAGCAAGGGACTGAAAGTCTGCTCTATGCCTGCCCTGCTTACCAGTTCCCTAGCCACAGTGTAGGCCAGGGAGAAGAGGGGGGAAGGGCCCCCCCTGTACCACTTGGATCACTTCTGCCATCTCCCAAATCACTCTTCTTCCCTCCTTCAACAACCAGATCCCCCTTCCACCCTGTGATTGGGTCCTTTCACCTCCAGATCTCCCCCAACACCCACCTATTAGACCCCTGAGCTCCTGGATCACTGTCCCTTCACCCCAATCAGCCCAAGAGCAGCTGTGGCAGCAACCAGTGGCGGGGGAAAGGGGTCCTCCTCCCTGCCAGCTCCTGGGCTCCTTGCAGCTCATGTTGTTCCTGCACACCTGGATCCAACCTACACTAGATTCTGCAGCTTCCTGGAAGTTTCTTGCCCACCTGTTCCCAAGCCGCATTTCCCCCTGCCTCTCCTTCACTTGCAGCATCTGCCAGGGACTGGATCTGGGCATGCTGGGATGACATGGTCTGTGGGGCCCCAGGATCAAGTAGGAAAGAGAGACATCTCCACCACTCTCAGGCTGATCAGGGTAGCAGGGTGGAGACAGAGGGGGAATGGGGTGGCAGTGTAATGATCTGGGGGTTTGGGGTCAAAGTGAGTAGAAGCCCAGCAGCTCCCCACTCCCCCCTACATCCTCCCTCTTGCCCTCTCTAATCCTCACCCTTTTCCCATACCCCGCTACCCACCTTCACCTCTTTTCCCCTCCTTCCCACTCCCCCCCCCCCCCACCTGTAGCCTATCTGTTCCTAGCTGTCAATCCAGGGCCATAAAATCTTGGATCATAGCTAATCTACCTGGGAGAAGGGCTTCAGGGGAGGCCTGCAATCTGGTGGTTCTATCTCAAGTGAACACCCAGAAGTCAATTTAACTCAAACTAGGTAGTCCAGCTCAAAAATAATCCTGGCCTGAAGTGGCATAACTTTAAAACGCATAAAGGGCACTTAGCACTACTTAATGAACCTTTATGTGTGATCATTCAAGTTTTAAGTGTTCTTAACATGCTCTGATTGTAACATGTAATCTCACCCTGATGGTCTTTTCTGACCTCTGTGGAATCCAGAATCACACCCAGACTTTTTTTTATCAAGTTTGGAGCTAGGTCTGAGTCAAACGCAGGTACTTAGGTCAGTATTTAATTTGTCCAAATTTGTTTGTTCCTTACTAATTAAGAGCTAGCTAATTCTCCTCTCTGCAAATCCAGTGCAAATCTGGAATAACCTCCAGATAACACCAGTGGAGACTTGCCAGCATGGGAGAGGAGAATCAGAACAATGGGCCAAATGCAGCAGACTTCAGTGTTGTGGTGCATATGAAGAGTGTCCCCAGCCTTGCCCATATCATGTAGCATCATTAGGAGTTTTATGCACTCTTGACGCAGGTGAAAACAACTAGGGATGCAAAGGAGAATGCAGCCTGTTCATACTGCTCAGAGCCACTGAGTTGTTGTTTCTCTTCAGAGGAGTGGTGGCTGGGGGGTGGAATAGACTGGCACATTAAGACTGTGGTTATTTTCCTGCGACTGTCACTGGTCTTCGGGCAAGTCACTTTTTTTCTTTGTAAAAAAAAGAAAAAAAAAAGAAAAGTGTGTGTTATGATACTGACTTCTCTGTAAAGCATCAGAGATCTACTGAGGGAAAGTGGTCTGCAAGCTAGGCTTAGCATGGAAATTCAGGCCTATGAGCTAGGTGGTACTATAGGATGTGTGGAGTCCCTGAAGGAGCCATCAGATGTCTTGGGCTCTGCTGCCACTGGCTTGATAACCAGATGCTGTGCCTCTGTCTCTATAAATTGTACAGGGCATCCAGTGCTTCTGGGTCAAATGCCGCAGGCTTGACTCATGGTGGAGGGAGAATGTTGGCAGGAAAAGAGAAGAGATTTGAGTTCATGCTAAGGGCTAGGTGTCAAACAGCTGATTGCCAGTCTCATACTGATCCTGACTCCATGACAAAGCTCCCTTCTTTGGGAAGAGTGGAGACATGTCACTCACAAGTATCACACATAGAAGATCAAATGTAGGACAGAAGAGACTATTTCCCTAGCACATGAAGGCAGAACTCCTCTTACTTTAAGCCTTTCTCCCCTTTATCTTATGGTGTACAATGCCTAGATACTATGGTGGGTGGGGACAGGAAAGTCAGCCACATTCCTGGGTGGAGGTGATTTCTGTGTATCCCAGCCCCCCTGAACTGGGGACTTAGCTGTCCCATGGCACTGCATTGCCCTTCTTCTAGGACCCGGAGAGCATGTTCCAGTGTCCTGAAGTGACAGGCAGAAGCACATTCTTTTTGTGGTGAGTTGGCATTTCCCTAAGAAGATGATAGAAGGCTGCATTATCTCTTGTGCTTTTATGGGGGAACCCCCTCAAGGCACAGCCTGAGTTAGCCCCTACAGTTGTGCCCAGAAAATGACAAGGCTGGAGTGAAGAGCTCAGTGTGATGACTCTGGTGTGTGCCAGGACTAGGATGGGCACGGATATGTCTATCTGGAGCCATAGGATGCATCACAGCAGGAGAGGTTCCGGATGATTGTAAAAAGGCAAACATAGTTCCCATATTTAAGAATGCAAAAAAGGAAGATCCAGGGAACTACAGACCAGTCAGCCTTACCTTAGTCCCTGGAAAAATAGAGCAGATGCTCAAAAAATCCATCTCGAAGTAGTTGGAGGAGAAGGTGATTAACAGAAATCCAGGTTGTCCGTTTCCTCCAGAGGGTCATTCCTGGGGCAGGTTTTGTTCAGTGTCTTCATCAGCGATCTGGAAGATGGCATAGAGTGCACCCTCAGCAAGTTTTCAGATGACACCAACCTGGGGGGAGTAATAGATACATTGGAGAGTAGGGCTAGGATTCAGAGTGACCAAAACAAATTGGAGGATTGGGCCAAAAGATCTCATGAGGTTCAACAAAAACAAGTGAAAAATCCTGCATTTAGGACGGAATAATCCCATGCACCAGTACAGGCTGGGGGCCAGCAGTGTGCCCTTGTTGCAAAGAAGGCTAACACAGCATGCCTGCACTGGTAGAGTGTTGCGAGCAGGAAAAAGGAAGTGATTCTTCCCCTCTGTTCAGCCCTGGTGAGGCCACATCTGGAGTACTGTGTTCAGTTTTGGGCCTCCCACTACAGAAACAATGTAAACAAATTGGAAAGAGTCCACCAGAGGGCATCAAAAACGGTTCAGGGGCCGGGGTAAATGCCTTATAAGCATGAAGGCAGACAAGGTTCCTTGAGTGAATTTGATATGGGCACACAGCAACTGCACGCAGGCGGCAGCCTCAGCAGTGGGAGCATGATGGCAGCGAGTGGGGAGCTCCTGCAGGCAGCCGCAGTGGTGTTGGGGGTGGGGGGTGATGGAGTTGGCGAGCATCGGCAGTGTCTTTCACAGGGGGTGTATGGGCAATCTCAGGGGGTGCACATGCACCTGCATGCGCCCCCTATGTGTTGCCAATGCTTATAAAGAAAGACTGAGGGAACTGGGCTTACTTAGGCTAGAGAAGAGGAGACTGAGAGGGGATTTAATAGTAGCCTTCAACTACCTGATTGGGGGATCAAAAGAGGATGGAACTAGGCTGTTCTCAGTGGTGGCATATGACAGAACAAGGAGCAATGGTCTCAAGTAGCAGCAAGGGAAGTTTAGGTTAGCTATTAGGAAGAATTTTCTTACTAGGAGGGTAGTAAAACACTGAAACAGGTTACCCAGAGGTGATGGGATCTCCATCCTTGGAGGTTTTTAAGACCCAGCTATACAAAACTTTGGCTGGGATGATCTAGCTGGGGATGGTCCTGCATTGAACAGGGGACTGGACTAGATGACCTCCTGAGATCCCTTCCGAGCCTAGTTTTCTATGATTCTATGAAGAGCTAGGCATGAAATGCCTGTGAAAGGACAGATTCAATATTCAGGTCTGAGAATTTTCAAATGTGGCAGATCCTGAATTGTTCTCAGGTCCACTTTCAGAAGGATACTTGGTTTGGGGTTTCTGGTGGAGCAGATGGGAGAGGGGTTGGTTAGGTCTCATGGAGTTCCCAGGGAAGCTTCTGCTGTGCTGGGAAATGGGGCTGTGACCGTTTCACTTCTCAGGACTCAAAGGTCATCTTCACTGGCAGCCAAAGGCCATATGAAGAACTGATGTGTGAAGATGCCAGAGTTCATTCTTATTTCTTGTAGGGGTTCACTGACAGAGATTTTTGGGCCAATACAGATAGCTGATATTTAAGGAGGCATACTGGCTAATACCAGTCTGATTTCCAATACAGCTGCCTCCAGCTGGTAAGTCCGGTGTGGTGGAAGGAGGGAGGGGAGGGAAGGACTGTGTGTTGGGGGGGGCAGATCAATGCCCCCTGGGATGGGGGAGGGGGCAAGGGCAGGCACTGCCCAGGTGGGGCAGGGGATGGTGGAGCCGTGGCTCATGGGGCGGGGTGGGAAAGCGGCTCCCACTATTTCTTGCACCCCAGGAAGGCACAGGGGTGCCCCTTGGATCTGCACAAGGCAGGGCGGGCCGCACTGCAGCCAGGGCTCCACAGGGCTCTTCTTGGCAGGGCTGGGGTTGGAGCAGGCACTGGTAGTACTGGGAGGATGCCGCATCCACCCCAAATTTTGCTGCCACTCTGCTCCCAACGTTGCTGCCGCCAGTCACCCGATGCAGCCCCAGCTCAATGCCCTGCCTGCACCCATGTGCTGGGAAAAGCCGGGGCTGTGCCGGGGTGCTGGTGGTGGTGGCGCTGGGAGAAGATTGGTGGCAAAATTTGGAGTGGATGCAGCGTCCTCCCAGTGCCACCGGTGTCCACTTCGAGCCCAGCCCCCACCCCACCCTGTCCCATGTAGAACTGTACCCTCCTGGGGCACAAGCAATGGTGGGATCTGCCTTCCCCCCTCATGAGCCACGGCTCCATCATCCCCCCACTCTGCCTGGGCAGCACCTGCCCTTGCCCCCTCCCTCACCATGGGGGGACATTGATCTGTCCCTCCATGCCTCTTCCTTCCCCCACTCTTCCATCACAACAGACTTACCAGCTGGCGGCAGCTCTCCATGCTGCTGGGCTGTGCTCCTTACTGCCTGAGTGCTGTGCTGGAGCTGCACGCAGCACAGGCATTTATTGGCCAAATTATTTGACCCGATATTCAATAAAGCCAGTTTTCTTTATATCAGTACCAATCCAATATTGGACCAATGTATCGGTGCAGCTCTAATTTCTTGGACACTCCATTGCCCTGGTCCTTAGGCTGACATACCTGGTGGTTTTCAGGACCTTTTTAGACATATCATAATTGGCCTTCCACTATCCCCAGAAGTGATTGTTGAGGCCCCAGGACATTCACAGGATAAGTAGGACTGAGTTGCAGTGTCCTCTTTCCATAGGCTGAGACAGTACCAGATTTCAGAGGTCCATTCCGGCTGGTTGGTGAAAATTAAAATGAGCATCCTGGGCACAGAGTGGGGAGGCAGAGTGGCACAAGCTGCGAAATAGGAAACCCTAACAGACAACACAATTGCCCTAAGACAGGTAAACTTGATTAGTGGGATAACCATTAAAGAGGGGAGATGATTGTTGACACCTGTGAAGTAAAGAACAATGGGTCATTAACAGGCCATTGAATCTCTTAGCTGCCTGAATAGTAATACCAGAGCTTCACTATGCTGCCCCATCCCCCACCTCTACCTGTGGCAGTCCCATTGACTTGGTGGCCAGGGTTGGGGGGCGGGGGGAGGGGGCCAGGGTAGTGCACGCCGGAGGTCTGGGGGCAGTGTCCCAGATTTCACATTGTCCCATATGGTCACCCTCTCTCTCCAGGTCCAAGGAAGGACCACAGTTGTGAGTTAACCCTTTGTTGATTGTATGGTTGTTTGTAAAGCGCTGACTTAGTTATGGATGTTGTTTTCCTTGTGAGGTCGAGCTTGCCCCAGGAAAAATAAAGAACTGAGTGACAACCTGCTACATGTGGTGGAGAATGTGGGCATTCTAAACCTCAATGCCAGTCATTAAGACTGGAACCCTGCTAAAATGGCTGGAGGGGCTGCAACAGCATCAACAGTAGCTGTTTTTGCAGCTCCAAACTGAACAACAGCAGTTCCACAGAGACCAGCAGCAAGCAACAACTGCAGTGGTTTAGAGAGACCAGCAGCAACAGCAGGAGTATCTGAAACAGCAGTTGAATTCTAGATAGACCCTGTGGTGGGCCAGTAGGGGGTACTCCTGCACTAGGCCACCCACCTCACTGCGCCCAACCACCTTCCAGGCTCCAAGTGTCTCCCTGGGGGTGCCTCACATTTGGCTGACCCCCTTCCTGGTGCACACCCACTAGCCTGGGAGTAGAGCTGCCACCACCCAGGGTCTGGTCTGATCCTGGCTCTGTGCCCCCTGGGAAACACAGGCCTAGTTGTCCTTGAGAGTACTCGGCCCACTTCAAGAACATGGGGTGCCTCCCACAGTCAGAAGCACAAATAGTAGTCTCCCTTAGTCAGCCAAGCCAAGGGGACCCCAAGGCATAATCTAGACCCACTCCCAATAAGTCTCCCACACTAGGTACAAAGGAGAACTTTATTGGTTACAAGGAGTAGGTTTGGAATAGGGTACAGGGTTGAGCAGTATCAGAGAAATCCCATAGAGCAAACAGGGTGGCTGGATAGCATTTGATCACGCATCTGAGTTACGGCAAGCTATATATCTAGTTAGATCTCAGGTAGCTTACAAGTAGCATCCAGAGGCAGGTGGAGATTCCCTCTGGAGGCAGGCAGTTTTTTGATCATGAGTTTCAAGAGAGAGAGCAAGTTTCAGATGGTCCGGCTCTTCTCTCGCTGAGTTTCCATCATGGCTACTGCACCTCCTCCTGGGTAGTCCTTAACTTATATAGACCTTATGACCTCATTTACCTGGTCCAATGGAGGCCAGCACCTGTTGGCTGCCAGCCAACCAATTTGAAATGCATCACTGGTTGCTGGGCAGACTGGCAGAGTCTCTAGCCCCCTCCTAATCAGGTTGGCATTGCTTAACAATAGGGAGCGTAAGCCCCTTACCCAGGTATGTGATGCCAGTCACGTAGGCAGAAGGAGAAGGTTCCCCCCCTCCCTTAGGAATGTATCCAACTCAGGTTACAACTCAGGGTTACCTGAAGAGCCCATATTAACCAAATTGTCGCAGAGCAGAGTTTTTGGGGAGAGACAGATGTGGCATTCTGCCACAGACACCTACCAGTGTTAGTGAGTCACCAGATCCCCAAGGTTAGAGGGAGGAATCATCACAAAGATGTGGCTGGCAGATGATCCAGAAGCTTTTCTTGCCATGTTTAAACAGGTGGCAGAGGCATATCACATGGCCACAGGACACATGTGCTGTGAGGTTGGCCCCTTTGTTAACTGAGGAGGCACAGACCACTTACTAAGCCATGGGAGCAGACTCAGCTCAAGAATTTAGGGCCCTCAAAGTGGCCATACTGGGCCAATTTGGTCTCATGAAGGAAACTTATCACTGCCGGCTAAACCTAGACTGCAGGTTGCCTGCAGAGGTCATGGAACTGGTGGCGTTGGAACAATTCTGTACCATGTTCTCAGTAAAAGCCCAGAGATGGGTGTATCGCCACCAAGAGGCCAAGCTGGAGGAAGCTACACAGAGGGTAGAAGACTTCATGGGAATCCCGGGAAGCTGGCAGCCTACAGGCCTGAGGAAGTGAGGTCTCTGCATCAAACCAGCTGGGGGTCTAGGAAGGCCCTTGATTGGAGCATTACCTGCATCTCCTCTGGGGCCCCAGACAGGAGGAGAGCCTTTCAACCAGGTGCCTGGAGAAGAAGGCCACCTGGGGCATCCCCGCAGCCCAGGTGAAGGAAGCAAGGCACAGATGATGTGCTTCCAATGCAGGGTAAAAGGGCATAGATATTGGGACTGCCCCCAGATGGACTGTGGATACTCCCACACCTTGGTCTCAGAGGCAAGATGGGAGAACCCTGACCTGAGGGGATGTGTCAGCCTTGTAAAGACTGGGGATATCTATGTGGTTAGAATCAATAGACTCGGGCTCTGGGTAAATGTTTGTACAGTACATGAACAGTTTGTGAGTTCAACAGATGTCCCAATTAGCAAATATGTGTATATGTCACATGTATTCATGGGGATACCCAACCATACCCTAAAGTGCACCTGAGCCTGACCATTGTGAGGGGGAGGAGGGGCATATAAGCATAGTGGTGGCCCACCATCTAGCTTACCCCATGGTGGTGGGGCAAGACTGGGGCTTGATGCCCAAGCTGATCTGGTTGGTCTGGAGAATGGATAAAGTCCAGATGAGGCCCAGTCTTACAGAACCAGAGCTAGGGGAGATATTGCCCTTCTCAGACTCAGAACTTTTTGGACTGTAACCCAGGTCATGCCTATAGTGACACTGGGTCAGGTGGGAGGGCCTCACCAGTCAGAAGGTATGGTCTGGGAAGGGGGTCAGGGTGCAGTGAGATTTGGATCCCTTCCTCCCCTCCCCCACTCCAGGAAACAGAGGATCAGGAAACCTCCAGTGCTCTTCAGGAGAGTGGATTAGATCAAGATGGGGAAGGCCGAGATTCCATCGGGGTGAAAGGGAGGATCTAGTATATGCCCCTCTGTGGCTGGTTGGGATGGGCCGATAGGGCCGAAGTAGAAGTATGTTTAACAGTCTAGGACCTCCATTTTGAGCTGCAGGGGAGACCTGCCGACGAGAGTGACAGAAGACACCAGGGCCTAGCAGTCCCAACTGTTCATCTTGAAACAATACTGTTGCCAGGTGTTGAAACCTGGCATGTGACATACCCTGGGAGGTGGGGCATTTTGGGGTGGAAAAGACACAGGATAGAAAGCTGGCAAGGTTTTTTTGGCCTGGAATGTACCAGGAAATTAAAGACTATTGTATGTCCTGCCCTGAGTACCAACTGGTTGCCCCTCCAGCTTGCCCATAAGGCCCCACTAATGACTGTCCTGCTGGTTGGCATACCATTTGAGTGGGTCAGGGTGGACTTGGTGGAACCACTGGAGCCGAGTTCCAGGGGATCCAGGTTCATTTTTATCCTGGTAGACTATGCCAACTGCTACCCAAGGCAGTGATGATTCACTTGGCATCAGCTCAAATGATGGTCACAGAGCTACTACAGATTTGCAGTTGGTTTTAAAGGTTTTAATGGACCAGGGTACAGCCTTCATGTCGCAGTTACTATGGGAGTATGGGACTTATTGAACATCCATTCACTAAGAACTTCAGTGTACCATCCCCAAATGGATGGCCGATTTGAAAGATTGAACTGAACACTGAAGGCGATGTTGAGGACCTTTATATCTGAAGAACGGTGAATTTGGGCTCAGTTGTTGCCCTACCTGTTGTTCAAAAGTCTTCCATGAGCTCTTTGCACTTGAATTTACTATATGGGAGGCAGCCAGGAGATAGAGGAGGGAAGTAACAGTAAGACCCTAAGAGTAAATTACTGGAGAAGTGGCAAGGACCTTTTGAGGTCCTGAGGAGGGTAGGGCAGGTAAATATGAGGTTCACCTGGTGGGCAAATGGTGAGGGTCACAGATATACCAAGTTAAACTGCTAAAACCCTTGAAGGCTTGAGAGGCCTTTCTTGTCTCTACAAGTCTACTGGAAGCTGACCTAGAGATTCAGGATCCCCTACCATATCTGATAGTGGACCTCAAGCCAGGGGGGACATTGACTCTGACTCAATCGTCAGAAATAAAAAGCCTCCTGGAGGAATTTAAAGAGATGTTTACTGGGACTCCAGGCCAGATTAGGCTAATAGAACACCGGATTATCCTCAAGTCAGGCTGTGCCACTCAAAAGGGACACTTGAGAATCCCACCCAATTGAGGGAAATGGTAAGACAGGAAGTTAAAGAGATGTTGAACTTAGGGGTAATCGAGGAATTGGGCAGTGAGTGGAGTAGTCTGACTGTGTGGTGCCAAGGCCTGACCACACCATCTGGTTTTGCATTGACTTCCACAAAGTCAACACAGTTTCAAAATGTGACACGTACCCTATGCTCCGAATAGATGCGATGGTGAAGGGAATAGGTAATGCCAAATATATAACCACCTCGGACTTGACAAAGGGGTACTGGTAAATCCCTTTGAATCCGGCATCTTGGGAAATTACAGCCTTTGCAATACCCTGGGAGCTCTACCACTTCAAGTCCTTTACCTTTCCGGCTATGTGGAACCCTGGCAACATTTCAAAGGTTAACAGACAAAGTACTCTACCGGCACTGGACATAAACAGCCACCTGTTTAGATGATGTGGTAATATTTACCAATACATAGGCAGACCACCTTCAGCAGGCAAAAGAACCGTTGTAGTCAGCGTGGGTGGCTGGTCTAATGTCAAACCTGGCTGAGTGTCTCCTAGGGTATACTCAGCATCAAGAATGTGAACAGAATCCTCAGCCTGCAGAAAAGGGGGACTTTGGAAAACAGGTTGGCAGGGTAACTGCTGACTGACAGACTACTTTTGACAGAAACATAGAGCAAGTTCACGTCACCACAGGGATCCATGAGTTGACAGGGATCCGAGTTGGCAAGGTAAAGGCCTTGGTGGAAGCATTGGTGCCTAGAAGTAAAAAACAGGTGAAGTTGTTTCTGGACTTGGTCCGCTATTACCGATTCTTCATCCCACAATTTGCAGCCATCACACCCCCAGTGGCTGACCTGCTGAGGAAGAGAGCACCACAAAAGATTCTGTGGGCACCCAAATGCAAGACTACTTTTGGGACAGGAAAATGGCTGCTATGCGATGCACCAGTCCTGCGCAGCTCGGACTTTACAAAAGAATTAACATTACAGACAGGTGCCCTGGGTCAGCACATGCAAATGTGGACTTTTTCTCCGGGATGGGGGGCGTTGAAGAAAGAGAAGAATGTGTGCTGGACTCCACTCATGGGAAAGTGGATGTCCAGGTGCATGACTTAGTGGTGGGAGCACAGCTGTGGGTGGTTAAAAGTTATAGCATGCATTCTTAGAGTGGGTGGGAGTTGGGGGGTATGTTGGGGGTGCAAGCTGTGGCCCAGAGGAAGTTAAAAGGTCTCAATGAGCCAAACTGGGAGAGAGAGGGAAGAGGGATGATGCTGAGGGGTAGAGAAAGGACCATAGCTGTGAGTTAACCATTTCCTGGTTGTATGGTTGTTTGTTAAGTGCTGGCTTTGTTTTTTTTTCTTGTGGGGACAAGTTTGCCCCAGGAAAAAGAACTGAGTGACAGCCCACTACACTGGGATTGTCAGGTCCAGGTGATGATGAGCAAAACCATGTTTTACATAAAAAGGAGACACTACACCTTTCATTCTCAACAGGGAGGTTCTTTGTCTGTGGTGGTGGTACATCAACTATCAGTTCTGCAGTTCTCAGTTCACAGCAGATCAACTCAGTATGGTCCTTTCTACCCCTCTTGAGTGGGAGAACAAGAAATCTATTCTCTTCCAGGTGTTTATGGCATAGACCCATAGCTCCCTGAACATAGACTTGTTAGAAACCAAGAGCAACAGGAAGTGTCAGATATGTTTCAGAGCCGACTGCAGCCCCATTCACTTTCAGATGCTTTTTTGGTTTCATGGTTGGGGAATTCCTTTCCTTCCATCTCTCTTAATTCCCTAAAGCAGCAGTTCCCAAACTCTGACAGATTTCACACCACCAGTTTAAGATGATACACCAGCAAATATTTCAGTTTGACCTTAAGCACCACCAGCACATTTTTGTCATATAAAATACTTATAATAAATCTGTTAATGCATACCATTGACAGGTTGTCTGCATACCACTGGTGGTACGTGTACCACAGATTGGGAACTGCTGCCTTAAAGGATCAGGAATGTGAAACAGGTTTTGGCTCAAGTCATTTCAGTAGTGCCCATGTAGCTCAGGCAACCTGAATACCAGGACCTGCTGCTTCTGTTGAGGTCAGACCCTTTCACTTTGCCCACCATGTGGACTTGCACTCCTTTACTTCAGTGCTTGAATGCTGGATGACTCGGGCAGCTGGAGCAAGATCTTGTTATTCCCAGCAGAAGGGATTATATGGGATGTACCACCTTGTGAAGTGGTTCACATTTTGTGTTTGGTGCTAATCTAAAGGTATTTCCCCATCTCTTTCCTCTATTTTGTCTATTTTAGGTTATCTTTTAGGATTGAGGGATGCTAAAATGTCTTTTAGTTCTACTAGGGTTCCCTAGGAGGTTATTTCAGCCCATCTACCTGTTGAAGATGAACTATATTTTTCTCATCCTGTTATACTCAGGTTTTTGTAGGGTTTAGCCAAGGTTTTACCCTTTACCGAAGACCCAGTTCTGCAAGTAGAGCTAAATTTGGTCTTTACATCTTGAATTCATCAACCCTTTGAGCCACTGGCATTGTCTGTCTGTCTGTCTCTCTTATTTTAGTGACAATTTCCTTGCCAAGGAGAATGGGTGGGATTGAAGCTCTCATGGATCCCTGTGGTGATGTGAACTTGCTCTAAGTTTCTGTCAAAAGTAGTCTCTCAGTCAGCAGGTTACCCTGCCAACCTGTTTTCCAAAGCCCCACTTTTCTGCAGTCTGAGGATTCGGTTCACATTCTTGATGTTGAGAAGGTTCAAGATTTACGAGGACAGAACCTTTCCAAAAGTCTCTGCATTTATTTATAGCCATAACTGAAAGGTGTGAAGGCAGAGCTGTTTGCTCCCAGAGACTGCCAGGCTGGATCTCAGGTTCTGCTAAACTTGTTACGAGACTGCAACGGGAGAGCCACCACCTGTGCTTTGAGTCCACTCCAGCGGAGCCCAAGCTACAACCACTGTCTCCTTGTGTGGTGTTTCTAACAAGTGACAATTACAGACCAGTGACATGGAGCCCAGTCCATACCTTCATAACTTTGATAGAGCAGTGGCACAGTCAGTGTTTGCCCACAGGGATCTGAGACCCACCCCCAGGCCCTTGTGGACCCTGCTGTGAAGTCACATGTGTGTGAGGATGTGTGTGTGTGGACAACTAGTCAAAGGAGAAAATGAAGTCACCTTCTAGTATTGGGAGCTCTGAGATGTGCTGACCTACATTTGAACTCTGCTCTCCTTCCCTCTCCCGTGGCATCATTGGCTTCTAGAAGTCTGTGCTTGAGAGGGACATATACATCACCCTTTATCCCCTTGGTGTCTGGCGGGTAATGGGCAGGTGGAGGGTGAGGTGTACAACTAGACCACTTTCATGCTGAGGCATAAAAGTATACACTCAAAGGCTCAGAGGCTGAGCAACCCATGTGGAGGGTATATGTGGACAATATCTTGAAGAGTTCTGATTACTGGTAAGTAACTTCAGAATAGGGCTGAGGTGGAGGTGGTCACCAAGACTTTGCTTCCCTCATGCTTCAGCCAGTGGAGGTCCCATCTCTAAGCCAGTGAAGGTCCCACCCACTTACTCCCTTGGTTTCCAGCCCTCAAGGACAGCCACTGAGGAGTGTCAGACCACTGAAAACTGCTGTTTCTGTTCCAGAGCGCATCATGCAAACAGTGGAGATCACCAAACACGTGGTGGACATTGAGGAGAAAGGGGTCAAACTCCGCCTGACCATTGTGGATACCCCGGGCTTTGGGGATGCAGTCAACAACACTGAATGGTATGTTTTGGGGGAGAGGCAGGGCTCTGGCCAATACTGCTGCTGGAAGAATGACCATGTCCAGTTGGTCTGAAGTACCTAGGCTCACTGCGCAGCTTGGAGAGAACAGATGAGTGCTGTTCACTCGGGGCAAGCCAGGCATTTCTGAATTACCTACATTGATGTGGCTTCAGGAGTTGACTAGAGAACTGCAGGAGGAGGTGGCGAGAGAGGCAGGTTGCTTAAGGGCTGACCCTGACCTGCATAGGAGAATGTAAAAGCAGGAGTAATAGTAGCAACATGCAAAGGGGTGTCCCTGGGGATCAGCGGTAGAGTGTGTTTCTAATGTGGATATTAACAACCTAGGAGAGGGAACAGAACTGAAGTGAAGAAATCACTGGATGACACAGTGATTTGCTTCTCAGGGTGCCATATAAAGTTGGCTGTAGAGAGAGTAAATATTAATCTCTATTTGGGGCTTGTGTGACTTATTCACAAAGTACACTTGCTGTAAATGAGAAAACAGAAACCTGGCAAAACAGACCAAGAATCACTGAGACCAAGCTAAATTGTTTTGGGATGTAAAGAACCTGCTCACTTAATAACTCCAGTGTCTTAGCCCTAGCTAATACAACCCTGCTTTTGAGAAGAATTGCTTCTATTAAAACCCACCACTTTGGATTCATCTCTGTCTATAAGCCCAGCTCTTGGTGAATAACTTGAACCAAAGAAAATAATATCTAGCTGTTACAACACTTTACACCAGCAGAACTCATGGGCTTTTGCAAGAAGGTCAGTAGTATTATGCCCCTTTTTATGGATGGGGAAACTAAGGCACGGAGAGGTGAAATGGGTCTCAAGGTCACTCAGCAGGGCAGCAGCAGAACTGGAACTAGAAGCCATCTCTCCCAGGTACATTTCCAGTGCATGATTCACAATGCTATGCTAGCTAGCTTGGATGAAGGCAATAGCGAAATTCATGGAAATAATGATATTGGAGGGCTTTGGTCTGTCATCCAATTTGTGTTGCCACCTCTGCCTTGTTTGTGACTATTTGTTTTGCCAATTCTCACAAATTCATAGTGGGGCTGTTCTAGTCCCTGTTGTCAAAGCTTTCATTAGAGATCCTAATAACAGTGGAGGTCCAGAGCACAGAGTAAAGTCTAACCCCACCCTGACTAGCTTGCAGGGCTGTGCAGAGCATGGTGGTATGTTACGCTTAGGGAGCAAAAAGTGGGTCTCAGTGTTTGATCAAGCCTCAGGAAGATGTTCCTTACTGGCAGAACAGAAGGCTAAAGGATGAGCCGCCCAGGGAAGGTGTAGAGTTTGCTTCTTTGGAGGTTTTCAAGAAAATACTGGAGAGGTACCTGTCCGGGATGGTTTAGAAGCAGAGCATCCTGCACTGGTGATCCCTTCCAGTGACCTCCTATAGAGGCCTCTGAGCATCTCTTAAGCTGAATTGAATATGACTTAAAACAGTGAAGTATGAGTGAAAGACATAGAACCTGGAGTCCTAAGAAGGAGTTTTAAGTACAGAATTGTGTTTTATAGTGCTCATTTGAAGAGCAGGAAACAGAACTCATGGGCTCTGGGTTTGCATCTTGATTCACCTTCCCCCTGGGCTTCTGGATGCCTTGATTCCCTCTGCCCCACTGGGTGTGTTTTCTAACCATTAGCTAGAGGCTGGAGCTTTTTTGCATCCCAGCCCCCTGCTGCACACAGCTTTGCACAGTCATGGTCTGGTACTAGCACTGAATTTACACATTGGCAACTCTGGAGAAAAGGCAAAAGAGGATGAAAATTTCTCAGTGATGGCTCATCTCGTTACCATCTGAGGTCAGATATTGGCTTAGATTCTTTCTAATGCAGCAGCCCTTTGGTTTCTATGTTCAAGACAGGCTTAGCTTCTCTTACCTGGAGCACATTTGGAGAGTGATGAGTTATTTGTTTCCTGAAGGGCTGTGGTCACTAGGGAATTATAAACTGAGATACTTGCATTTTGCATCTGCACATTCTTTCGTAGCATCTGCTGAAACAAGTTTCAGCTCACAGGTGCTATAAACATGCACACATGCTTTGGTTAGTCTATAAGGTGGAATTCTACCCTGCCTTCTACTTGCATCTGCCAGCACAGAATGTTTTTTGAAAGGTAGGAGTATGCCTGAGGCTGGTCTGACTTGGTTCTAAGCAGCCTGTCCCATCTCTTTCCCAGCTGGAAGCCAGTGTCTGATTACATTGATCAGCAATTTGAGCAGTACTTCCGGGATGAAAGTGGCCTGAACCGGAAGAACATCCAGGACAACCGGGTGCACTGCTGCCTCTACTTCATCTCACCCTTTGGACATGGGTATGGGCAATCCAGGCACTTGCCATGCCTCCCTCCTTCCCCAAGTGTCTTATCAAGCCACCTTGCTTGCAAGTCATAGAAACATGAAAAATGTACTAACTGTCAAGACATACAGCTCCATAGGCAGATGCTGGCCCCAAGAAGATCACAGTGAGGGGGTCATAGAGTTGGAGACCACCATTGTAAGGAGGGATCACAGTGCTGGAGTCCTAACAGGATGTTGTTGTGTGAAGGCTCACTGTACTGGAGTCCCAGATAGCACTGAGGAGGGAGTACTGTACAATGGCCACAATACTAGTCTCAAGGGGGTACTGCTATGGAGAAGCTCATTGAACTGAAGTCTCAGCTGGGCAATGGCAGGGCACTGACAGGCCATGCTTGTAGGGTGCCAACACTTCCAGAGCTAGGAGGATTCACAGCCTAGATTCACACCCAGCTAATTCTGCTCTCCTTTGGCAGCCTTCGTCCCCTGGATGTCGAGTTCATGCGAGCTCTCCATCAGAGAGTAAACATAGTGCCTGTCCTGGCCAAGGCTGACACCCTGACACCCTCTGAAGTGGAGCGCAAGAAAAGCAAGGTGAGAGGGAGTTGGCTGGCCGCTGCATTTACCTCATTCACTCTTCCGTATTTCAAGCATGAGTGACACAGTCCTGTTGAGTTTTTACCCAGAAAAGAAAAATTAGGATGTTTTACATGGATGTCATTTGTGACTCATTTCAAAATTCAGCCTGGGTCTGAGGCAAGATTCCCAGTTGTCCCCTAGCTTTACTCCTTTGGGGCAGTTCTAGACCATGGGAATGAGAAGGCTGTGAGGAAATATCCCCCAAGGTGAACAAGCCCACCTGTGATCCTGCCTCTTGGCAGTGTATTAGGATGTGTGTTGTGGCTGTCTTTTTTTTTCCATTCTGTGTCAAAAAGACACAAGACAAGGTAAACAGACCTTGGAAAACAGCATAGTAGCTGGTATAGACATGAAATCTACAGTATGAAGCTACTGGGAACACAGCCAAAGGAGCTTCCCCAAAGCAGGGCTCCCATTAAAGAGGGCTGAGCTTGCGGTCTGTCAGTCATGGTCTTTGTCCCTGTCCAGATCCGGGAGGAAATTGGGCACTATGGGATCCGGATCTATCAGTTCCCTGACTGTGACTCTGATGAAGATGAGGATTTCAAGCTGCAGGACCAGGCTCTGAAGGTGAGTGGGTGAGAAGCCTCTCTCTGTTGGCCTTGGTGACTGGGTGTTGGAGGGGGACCAGCATCAGATTTGCCTGCTAGACTGCATCTACATCTCTGAGGACAGATTCTGCTGAATGTGCTATATTGTGGGGATTCCTATGTTTGGGGCAGGACAGTTGCATGGTTCAGAAGTGCAGGATCCAACTGGGAGTGAAAAGTCCCCATGAATCATCTGCTTAACTGGGAGAGAGGAACTGACATAGTTCAGGGGAAGGAGCAGGGTTTTGAACTCAGCCCCAGAGTCCCTTGAATCCCACATAGTAAAAATGGGACCACAGGGAACAGGATTAATCCAGTGAGTAAGGGGCAGTGCAAGGAAGGTAGAAATCTACCAACTGGGGGGCTGTCAAAAATCCAGCAGGCTGTAGGTAGGGCCTTTGAGGACAAGCACAGCCAGCATTGGCCAAGGGGCTACAAGAGAAGCTGCTTAGAGGCCTGCTGCCTGGAAACAGAGTAAGTGTGGGAGGTGGCCAGATGCAGGCAGACCCCTGGGAGTCTTGGAGGAAGAGCAGCCAACATTGAACAGTGGTGTCAGAACCTCATCACTGGCTGAACTGTAATCCTTGTTTTCTGGCCAGCAGAAACAATCCCTGGGCTGAGCATTCAGCTCCTCTATACCCTTGGGATAGGGAAGGGATCCAGAGCATGCCATGTGTCAATTCCAGTAAAGCATCAAGGCCCTGAATCTGCCCCTACAGCAGGGGCAAGCAATTATTTCAGGCGGAGGGTCGCTTACTGAGTTTTGGCAAGCTGTCAAGGGCCGCATGGGTAGCCCCACCCCTTGACAGGTGGTCCGCCCCCTGGTCACCATCTTGGGACTGTCCCTAACCTCTGACCTTTACCACTGGAAGTCCCTCCCCTTGCACCTAGAAGTACTCCTTTGGGGAAGAGGGTTTGACATCTTAGAATGAGGGAAAAACAAATTATATACAAAAATCAAACATCCATAATAATACATTTTAGTTTAATTTAAAAAAAAAATTGTCTTGATTTGTGAGTTTGTGCTGTATATGTAGAAGTGATTGCATAATAGCTGAAAATGCAATCTTACTCTTGTATAGTGTGTGGAGTGTGCAGGGGTTTTGGGGGTATGGGTGAGTGGGTGTGGGGTTTGTGGGGAGCTGTGAGTGGGTGGGTATGGGGGGATGTGTGTGTGTGTGTGTAAGTATGGTATTTGTGGGGTGTGGGATTGTGTGTGGGGTAGGGTATGGTTGTGGGGTTTGTGGGAAGGGTTTGAGGGTATGTGGGGGGTGCATGGGAGCCCCCTGCGTGTGCTCCCCTGAGCCGGTCAGCACCCGCCCCCACTCTGCAACAGCCTAGAACCAAAGTGCCCTGCAGCACCTCCCTGCCACTGCCAACAGCGCACAGCCCCAGTGCACCCCATGCCCACTTGGCAATGCTCAACCACGGCATGTCCTGTCATCCCTGGGCATGCAGTGGTAGTGGCAGGGACCAGCGCATGCAGCCGCGACCCTGCACGTCCTGTGCTAGCTCTGGGCTCACCCATTGGGGCTGATCAGTAGCAGCAGTGGCAGCAGCAGCTGGTTGAAAACTTCTGTTCAGCGCAGGGAAAAGCAGCCCCCCTCCCTCATCACAGCTGGGCAGCTTTCTCTGCGGCCGCCTGGAGCCTGCACCACACCAGCCTGCCCTGTAGCTCCTTCACCATCATCTCTGGGCTGCCCAGCGTGGCAGCAGTGATAGTGTGGAGCAGCTGCAGGGCAGCTCACAGGTGGCAACAAAGGAGCCACACTGCAGCCTAGCACAGCACAGGCTCTGGGCAGCTGCATCAAAAACTTCCTGGTGGGGGGGGGAGGGGAGACGCTTTCCCCCATGCAGAACAGCAGTTTCTGCCCAGCTGCTGGTGCCGCTGCTCAGCCCTGACAGATGAGCCCGGAGTCAGTGCTGGGGCCCAGGCTGAGCAGCGGTGGCATGAGACAAACTGCTGCTCAGCATGGGGGGAAAAGCGACCCCTCCCATTCCTGCTGCCAGCGCTTCCTGATGCAGCTGCTTAGAGCCTGCATGGGGCTGCCTTGTGTCTGCTCTGCACTGCCACCACTGCCCCGTGGGGCAGCCCTGAGGTGGTGGTGTGGTGGTGGAGATGCAGGACAGCCCTCCACGGGCTCCATATGCTGACCAACAGTTTGTCCCATGCTGCCACTGCTTAGCCCAGACCAGGGAGCGCAAGGCACACAGAGTCAGGGCTATGTGCACTGGTCCCTGCCTGTACTGTGGGGCTGGGATGGGGGGGACTGGGAGTGAGTATGCACAGGATGGAGCAGCAGATGAACTGGAGTACAGGGCCTGTGCCGGTGTCCTGGGGCCAGTGCCAGCAGGCCCCAGAGCGGGACAGCAGGAGCGCAGGGTCCCGGCCAGCAGGGGCTTTATGGAGCTGAGGCAGTTCCCCTCTCTCCCTGCTGGCACAGCCCAGCGCAGCTCCATAGACCCCTGCCAGCTCATACCCTGCACTCATACCCTGCACTCTGGACCCTGCACTCCTGTGTGCCCACTCACTTCCACTTTCCCCCACCCCCACCACTGCTTTCCCCAGTTTTGTGCCCACCTGCCAGCCACTGTGCACCATATGGCTCCCGGGTGCCTGGCCAGACCGCTGAAGTCAGCAGGAGCTGGCCTGGCCCCAAGGACTGGAGCTATTGCCCACAGTCCTCCCTTGTTTCATCATCCCCCTGCCCCCTCCTTACCTGAATTTCCAGCTTTGGCACAGGGAAGTATGAACATCCTCACAGTCCCCAGCCAGAAGCCTCTGCTAGGCAGGGACTTCCAGCTGGGGGGATGGGTTGGGTGGGCTTTGCTGTTGCAGGGTCCTGCCATGGATTCCCCTGAGTTCTACTGACCCTGGCTCCTGTCATCTTTGACAGGCAGTTGGGGTTGGTAAATAATACTTTTCTACATTTTTTAGGGGCCCCGTGGGCCATATTTTGCCCACCTCTGCCCTACAAGATAAACAGCAGCAGGGAAGTTCCTGACTGAACTATGGGGGGGCTGCAGCCACCCTAAAATTCTCCATAGCCCCCCTCCCCCCCCAACCCTCCTCCCAGGGCTGCCACCACCCACCCCGTGTAGCCCTGCCCTGTCGGGAAGAGCCCGCCTCACCCCGCCCCATGCAAATCTGGGGGCACATGCCCCCCCCATGCCCTCCCAGACGAGCAGCAGGAGCAGCAGTGGGTGCCACCCCACATCATCCAGCCGTGGCTCCATTCTGTGCTCTCCCCACATCATCTGGGCAGTGCTTGCACCAGCCTCTCACCCGGCCCCCAGCCCACTCCTCCCTCACCGCTGGGGCCTTGATCGGCGCCCCATCTCCCCCCAGCCCTTTCCCTCCCCTTTCCCCTTACCAGTTTCATGCAGCTCTCCACGCTGCCCAGCTGTGCTCCTTGCCATTTACATGCTGTGCTGCAGCTGCATGTATGCATGAGCCTTTTATCAGCTAAATTATCGGCCATATCAGGCCAATTTCCGATACAAACAGTTTTCTCTATCTCGGTGCCAATCTGATATCAGACCGATGTATCAGTGCACTTCTGCTGCTTAAATTGGGCTCACTGTCCCACTCCCTGCCATCCCCCCACCTTGTTGCTGTCTGTGCTGTCTGTCCTGGAAAAGCAGGCAGGGAAGGGTTAATCTGTGTGCCTGGCCACCCCTGTCACCCTGTGCCAGGCTCAGCTCAGCCCAGAGGGTAGCAGTGCAGGCAGCAGAGGCCAGGCATGCAGATTCACCCTTCCCTGCCTGCTCCCCTGGGAAAAACAGTGCAGGCAGTCACAAGTATGTGGGGCAGGGGAGAGGGGAGTCCCATGGGTGGGAAGCAGAGGAAACCCTGGAATGGGGTGGGGAGGCGGGAGGGGGGATTCTTATCTTTCAGTCTTTCAAGCTTCGCAATGCAAGACATTCTTTGTTGGGTCTGACCTGACCTAACCCTTTGTCAGACCTGATGAAGGTCTTGCATTGGAAACCTTGAAAAACTTTATCTTAACTACAGAGCTGATCCAATAAAAACTTTCACACTAAGAAATTCTTGCTACTCACATATATCTACACTACCTTACAGTTAGAGCAACGATTGTGCAGGGAATACAGCATCATTAGGCACATCTGCATGCGCTATTAATTTGCAGTATGATTATAAGCCTACTGTGGGAGCAGATGTGCTCCTACTGGCTGGGGACAGACATTACACATAAACTGGTTTAAGTGATCAGAAACTGGTTTAAACCTGTAACAGAACAGTCATTCAGTGCACATAAACCAGTTTCAAAATGGCTGAAACCAGTTTGAGATAAACCTGGTTCAAGAGCCTGGGTAGCTCAGTCAGTAGAACATCAGCCTTAACTGATTTGATTCAAACCGGTTTATGCAATGTCTGTCCCAGCCCCCTTGCTGGTTTAAGTTCAACTAGAGATTCCCAGCATCCCAGAATGCTGTCTGGGCTGGGCCCGCCCCTCTGCTCCCCAGCCCAAGCAGGGAAAGGCAGGAGTGGGGGGTCTGGCCAGGGAGGGGTTTAATTCCCCCTCTCTATCCCACCAGCAGGGACCCAGGCTGGGTCTGCCAGGCTCTCCCCACTCACTGCTGCAGCAGCAGGGCACCATGGCCCCTGAGGCAGAATAAGGCAGGGAGGAAAGTTAGTCTCCCCTCTACCCCTACTGGCAGTCAGGTCTGCCCACTGTCACCACTGCCATGCTCGCTCGCTGAAGGGGAATAGGTCTCTTGCTGTCTCCTCTGCTGGATGCCGGAGGGAGGAGGAATAACCCCATCCCTGCACCTGCAAGGGGCCCTGTCTGACCATGCGACCACCCCACTGCTATAGGGATGGAGTTCCCTGCCACATCCCTTTCTCAGCCTCTGGGCTGGCTGAGACCAGCAAAGCGTGTCGCGGGGAAGAAGCCCACAGTGGGGCTTGGCTCTGCCCCCAAAGCTGGGAGCCATGCTCCCCTCTCAGCTGGCCCAGAGGATGAGAAGGGGATGTGGCAGGGGACTTCAGTTTCTCCTCTCCCTCCTTCCCCCCTCCCCTCAGCCCCAGTACCAGCAGTGGCCACTCAGTCTGTTCTGTGCTCGGGCCAGGCCCCTCCCAGCAGGAGGGGGCTTACTGGGGGTGGGCAGTTGTTTTGGGCACAGGGCCGCTTACCGAGTTTTGGCAAGCTGTCGAGGGCCTTGACAGGTGCCCCATGCCCAAATCATTATCTTTGGACTGGAAGTCCCACCCCTGACCTTTGCCACTGTAAGTCCCTCTCCTTGGCCCCAGAAATACCGCTTTTAGCAAGGGGTTTTGTCATCTTGGAACCAGAAAAATACCAACTTACATTCTAAAAACCGAACATTTAAAACATTAATTAATTTGATTTCAAAAAATATTTTTGTCCTGGTTTACATGCATTTGTGTACTGTACATAGAGTTGATTGCACAATAGCTTAAAATGAAGTCTTATTCCCGTATGTTGTGGGGGGTGGGTATAGATTTGTGGGGGAATGTGGGTATGTGGGGTGAGGGAGCACATGGGTATGTGTATGGATACGTGGGGTGTGGGGGGAGGGTGGCTGGGTTGTGTGAGGGGGGTGTGGGTGTGGGAGTCTGCATTTATAGCAGTGCAAGGTGGGGGTGCATATGTATGGTGGGGTGTGTGTGGGACTCGCTCAGCAAACACACGCACACGCTCTGCCCCTGCCTACACACACTCTGCCCCTGCATAGGCTGGGCATACACCCCTACATGCACACGCACACTGCCCCTGCCTGCATGTACGCACACACCCCTGTACCGGCATGGCACTGTGTTCCCCAGTCCAGCCATGAAGCCAGGAGCCAGTGGTACTGGAGCAGGGTGGGGGCAGGAAGCAGGGAAATAGTTGAGGGTGGTCAGGGCTGCTGGGTCCTACTGGCCCTGTCTCCTGTTATCTTTGATAGGCAGCCAGGAGCAGATAAATATTTTCTAAATTTTTAGGGGTCCCACGAGCTGGATAGAATGGCCTGGTGAGCTCAATCCAGCCCACAGGCCATATTTTGCCCACCCCTGCTCCAGATGCTGCCCCAAGTGCAGACAGAGTGGCAGCTGCCCAGCAGCCTGACTTCTCAGCACAAGAGGAGAGAGAGTTCCTCTTCTCAACCTTGGGACTGAGGGGAATGGGGGAGAAGAGAGAGAAGCTGAAGTCCCCATGCCCCTCTCTCAGCTGACCCAGAGGTTGAGAAAGGGATGTGGCAGGGGACTTGAGCTTCTCCTGTCCCTCCTCCCCACTTCCCCTCAGCTGGCCCAGAGACAGAAGGGGACATGGCAATGGACTCCAGCTCTGCTCCCAGCTCTAGGGGGTTGGAGCCAAGCCCCAGTACAGGTTCCTGGATCCTCCCAGCCAGCCCCAAGGCTGAGAAGAGGAACTCTCTCCCCTTCTGTGCTAAGAAGTCAGGGCGGGGATGGCAGGCAGACCCAGTTGCCAGTGGGGGTAGAGGGGAGACTAACTCTCCTC
This sequence comes from Alligator mississippiensis, assembly GCF_030867095.1. Classification (NCBI taxonomy): domain Eukaryota; kingdom Metazoa; phylum Chordata; order Crocodylia; family Alligatoridae; genus Alligator; species Alligator mississippiensis. Next base: position 27,576,935 of record NC_081837.1, on the reverse strand, counting down.
TCTGTCCCACTCTGTCTCAGGGGCTATGGTGCCCCACTGCTGCAGCAGCGAGTGGGGAGTGCCTGGTAGATCTGGTTTAAGTCCCTGTCGGTGGGATAGAGAGGGGGAATTAAACCCCTCCCTCACCAGTTCAGCCCAGACTGGCCAGCCCCCAGCCCTCCCCCCCCCCAGCTTCCCTGGAGCCAGGGGTGTGCTCTAGCACCCCCCAGCGCCTGGCCTGAGCAACTGCAGACATGTGCTTGCAGTTCCTGAGTCCAGAGAGAATGTTTGTCCTGTTACAAATTGGTTTAACCTAGGCAGGTTAGACTAACCTGCAAAAGTTGAATCAGTTTAGGCTCCAGCTTTTTGAATGTCTGTCCCTAGCAAGTGAGCAGCCTGGAGAGGGCAGCTTCCACACTGCTCTGCCCCCCTGCAGCAGACTCCCCCTGGCTGCTAGCCCAGAGGCTGGCAAGGAACACAGGGCCAGGAGACAGCTGCCTCCTGCCCCCACTATCACCCACCCATACATACACATTGGGAGGGGTCCTAATGTGCACAGGGCAGGAGAGCTGCTGCTGCAGAGCTCTCCTGTCCCGTGACTATGGGGATAAACCCTGTGCCCAGCCTATTGGGAGGCAGGTCCCAGCCATCTCAGGACTGGGTGGGGAACTCTATTTGTGCAGGGAGCTCCTGGCCCCAGCTCCCTGATTAGAGTAGGAGCTGGAACATTGTTTCCTGTACCCAGAAGCTGTCGGGGTGAGCTCCAGGCTGAGACAGTGTCCCCCCGCCCCAGCAACAGGCAACTCTCGGCCCTGGCTCTGGATCAGAGCAGGGGCTGGGACATTGCTCCCTGCCCCTTCCCGGTGTGGGGACAGGCTCTGATTATGGAGCTGGGGGCTAGGAGCTGCCTGCTGCTGGGGCAGGGGAACATTGTTCTGTCAGGCTCCTTGCTTGGAGGTCACCCTGGCAGTAGGTAGCTCCCAGGGGCAAGGAACAATGTCCCATCCCCTGCTCTTATCATGGAGCTGGGGCAGAGGGACAGTGTCCCAGGCCAAACTCTGTAATTGGAGCCCACCCCAGCAGCAGGCAGCTCCTGGGGGAGGATATTGTTCTCCTGCCCCTGGCTGCCCAGGCTAACTGGAAGCAAATTTGCACACGGGCTATTGTTCAGAAACTACAGTGCAGTTAATTTGCTACCTGCATATGCAGGTAGTAAATTTACTGCACAGTTGACTAATTGACTGCACAGTAAGCATCTGCACATGTAGATGGTGATACTTTACTGCACAGTCAATTAGTCAATGGCATGGTAAGTCATCTTTTGTAGACTTGCCCATTGTGTACCACTTACAGCCTTACCCATAAAGCTTTTGTTACACTGCCACCTAGTGGCAAGGTGCAGTAGTGTAATAAGAACCAGCCGGAAGGAGATTGTTCTCTTCTTTCTAACTGGATGCAGCAGAACAAAGAAATACAGGGGCTGCAAGTTAGTAGAGTCCTGTTCTGTGATTCTTCGTGTGATGAGGAGTACAGAATTTTGCAGAAGTTTACTCCTTAGAGCAGCAGGATGCTGTGGTCTGGACCAACTGAGTTATGGCCTTCCCTTGGGGGGCAGAGAATCTTGGTTGTGCCAGCTGCGCCAGGACTGCGGTACAGAACTGCCATAAGGAATGAGCTTGTGGTGCCCCTTTTTTGAGTTCCAGGGAGGAAGTGCACTAGGACTGTACCCAGGCATGAATCCCAGCCCAAGGCAGAGGCTCTGAAATCCACTTTGTCTGTAGCGAGGCATTTCAGAACTTGTGGAAGATAGTGGTCTCTGACATCACAGTTTATGAAGGGCCATTGTGTTTCTGGATGGGAGATGCAAACTGTAGTTATAGTGGGCTCTGGTAGTCATTGTTGTGAGCTGCAGAGGCAAAGGAAAATGGGCATGGGAGTGATAAGCATGCAGCAAGGACCTGTACCTTAGCCCTGCGTCCATCTCTCTTCACTAGCCATTGCTGATAGATCAGCTGTTGCACCCAAATGCTGGACTGCCTTCCAGCTCCTGCTCTGTGGCCAGTTTATGTGTTATGTCAGTTCTTCTCCCACAGTTGCTCTTTGGTCCTTCCCAACCACTGTTTTGCCTGCACTCTGGCTTCTATTCAGTGGCTGGTACACCTGGAAGTACCAATGTAGTGAGCATTTTATAGGTTGCTTACTCTCTTCCCATCCCTCCATTTCCTCTCCCCCACTCCTTCATGAGTTTTATCTCAAAAATAAATGAGCACAGGCTGTGGAAACCTGTTCAGATTCTCAGCCTTGAGGCTCAATTTAGTGAGGGTTCTGGTAGGACATTGTCTCTCTTTTGTAGTTTGCACAATTTATGCTAGATGGTGATCAGTGTGAGAGCACCAGCTGGGCTTGTAACCAGGGGCACAAAACAGAGACCCCAAAATGCCAGGAGTTGTGGGGTGTAGAACTGTTCATTGATAAATGCTGGTTCTATTCCAGGAGAGCATCCCTTTTGCTGTGATTGGTAGCAACACAGTCGTGGAGGCCAAAGGAAGGAGAGTCCGGGGGCGACTGTATCCCTGGGGCATTGTGGAAGGTAATACTCTGTCTCAGGCTGTCCTGAATTGTGTCCAAATTAGTAACCTCTGGCTCAGGAACCATGTTTCACCAGTCAGCACTGTGGTGTTTGCATCAGGCAGGTCTGTCCTTGGTGGGAGTGACCTGGGATTGGGATCATTAAGGCAGCAGGCAGGTCTGTCCTTGGTGGGATCATTAAGGCTGACCATTAAACCAACAACAAAACAGCACTTTACTTTAAACTCAGCACGCTCTGACACCAAGCCCAGCAAATGCCCAGAAGAGGCAGTGCATTAGCTGCACCCAGCTTTCCCAATGTCTGTATAGATTGAGTGCTTTAGCAGGGCTTTTTGGGGGGCTTTTTTGGCACTTTGCTCTAATAGTTGATTGAATCAGTTTTAGATAAAAAGCACCAAAAAAGCCCCACTAAAGCGCCTGATCTATGCAGACACTGCAGAGTTGGGGTTCCTCCCCCACATCTGTCAGCACCCCAAGGCTCTGCCTGTTTCCATATGATTTAGCAGGTCAGATTTGGTAGAAGTCCCAGGCTTCCTGGACAGGATCTTGTGTAGCTCATGTCACACTTTTTTGGTCCCATGTGCAAGCAGGGAAGAAAGCTGCTTTGCAAGAGGATGCCCTACGTTTCTTTAGTAACTGGATGTTTTGGCCAAGTTCGTTCATTTGTGAAGAGGCCCAGATTTCCTGACTGGGTTGAGAGGGTGTGGGGGCACTTGTTTTCCCCTCTAACCCTGCTCCTCCCTTGCAGTGGAGAACCCCACACACTGTGACTTTGTGAAGCTCCGTACTATGCTGGTAAGGACGCATATGCAGGACCTCAAGGATGTGACACGAGAGACTCACTATGAGAACTACCGGGCCCAGTGCATCCAGAGCATGACGCGCATGGTGGTGAAGGAGAGGAACCGCAAGTATGGGGAAGTGCCTTGGGTTATACAGGGTTAGGGGCTGAAGTGCTGAGAGGCAGTGTGGGATGAGACAGCATGCCCATGCTAGCTCAGAGTAGGGAAGTCAAGCTTGGGAGCCACAGGAAGGGTGTGTGGATGCCATTCTGCATGGGTGAAAGTGAGATGCCAGTCTGCATGGGTGAAAGGGAGAAGGCCTGGCATGTTTTTGTTTTCTCTTTGGAAGTTCAGTGCTGGGCTGTAGCACTAGCAAGACAAGCAACTGTTTATGGCACCATGATCCTATGAGCAAGGAACAGTACTGCTTGCTTTGCCCAACAGCAGGCTGGAGCCCAGGAACAAACACCCCAGTCTTTAGAGATCCTTGGGAGCCGTGAGTAGGTTCATCAGCCAGTCCAGGAACCTGGACGGGACCTCATTTTGACTTTCACCGTTGGCTCTTGGCTTTGTATTCACAAGGCCCTTGTTGCTGAGCTCTGTGGGAGAAACACCAGCCAACACAGTAATGGAGCCTCCCCATGCTGTACAGCTGGGGACTTCCATGGTCAAGGAAGGAATGCACCAGCCCAAGGCTTGCCCCTGGTCAGCAGGGTTGTCTTTGCCATCTGTCCCTGATAGCTTCCCAATGTGGGCAGTTCATACCGGGAGGCTGTGAAAGGAACATGACATGGCACCAGAATATATTTAGCAGGGGTGTACAGGGAAGGACATCCCCCGCCCCACCTCACAGACCATGGTAGAACCTGGACATTCGTAAGTATGAGACAAACAAAAGCAGAGGCCACATCTGTCCCTGTGCTCCACACAGCCCAGCTCAGGGGCAGTCCAGTTCTGCTGTTGCAGGAGGTTGACTTGGTCCCCAGTGGAGGCTACAACATCTCTGGTAGCTTCTGTGCCCATGTGGGCCTTCCAGTGCTGGAACCAGGATCTGAGCTCTACATCTACTGGGCAGCTCCCTGAGTGGGACTCATAGCCCCTTTTCTTTGCTGGCACAGAGAAGCTGCATAACAAGGTGAAGGAGAAGGTCAAAGAGCAGCATCCCTGTGCAGTCACTTGGTGAACAGGCAGTGCTGTTGGTGCAGGATTTTGTGGCAGAACCCAGTGTGTAAGGGAGAGCACATAGGTGCAGAGAGGATAGGCAAATCTCCAACTCCTCAGGGTGCCAAGAGCTCCCACTTGCATGGGAGACTCGTTACCTGCTCACATGTGACATCCACTGAGCACTGGTAGATGTGGTGACCTGAGGTCCTGAGCAGAGAAGAATTGGGCCCTCTGCCTATTTATGTGATGTATGCTTAGCTCACAGCCTTCACTGAACCAAGAGGACCAGATGCTCAGCTGTTGAAAACTTGTCTTTGCTAAAGGCTGGGGAGCAGCAGTCCTACAAGTGGCTTTGGCCTGCAGTCCTGACTCCCCCTGTTACCCCCTTGGGTAATTCCATGAGCCTCTGTAGAATCACTCTGGAGGAACACCAGTGCAGTCCATTAGGCATGAGGCCTTTAAGCAATTGAGTGTCTCCAGCGTGGATGGAGGGATGGTAAAATATTGAGGGAGTGGCTATGATAGTGACTCTCTGGGCCATCCAAGGTGATAAATTTAAGCTAGTTTCTTCATGTAGCTAGTTGGTATTCTAAGCAGGACTGAGTTAACGTCTCTGTGGATGATGCATAAGAAGAATGCCTTATCTTTCTCACTAAAGTCAGCAGTGTGAGAGTACCCAGGAGGTGGAAGCTAACCCTAACTGCCTTATGTTGGCACTTTTCAGAGTAAAGACATACTTTGAAGTGAAAGTCACACTTTTATGTGAAATTCAGTTCCCCTTAATCAGCTATTTCCCAGACCCTGTAGGTTATTCAGATATGGGTTCTAAGGTCTCATTGTCCATTGCCTGTCGCTTTTCACCTTCCCCACCCCTTGCTGAGTCCTGCACTGAGCTCAGGTCAGACAGAGCTGAGGCTCTGGCCAAGGGTTGGGAAAGCCACACTCCCCGACAGACACAAGGCAACTAAAAATATCACCTGTAGAATGACTCTGGTAAGTCCATCATTGTGGTATTGTGTCTTAGGCATACAGTGTGGTTTCTCCCTCTCCTTTATGGAGTCATAGGAAGAAATCCTAGGCTGTAGACAATTGGTAAAGCAAGAAATTCTAGTCACTTACAGTTCTGTGCTTAAAAACGAGAAAATGAAAACCTGATGTTTAGAGACCAAAGCCAGCATTCAATGTGTTCACAACCTTTTTGGGCCTTTCCTCCCAGGATTAGAATGGGGACATGGAAACCATGGGCAGAGAAAGGATAAGTAGGTTAGTGTTGAATATGCAGGTACTAAGGGAGGTCGTGGGAGGATTCCCCACCCTGTTTGCTAGAAGTACAAGAAGATAGGAAGGTTCATCTGAGTCTGTCTCAGGAGTGCAGGATGTGGTGCTCAGGTAGGAAGGCATTGCTGCTTTGAAGCATACTAGCAATTCTGGTTCACAGGGTAGGAATGAGATGAGGGTACTTTACATAGCTTGGAGTGCATCTGCTATAAGCCTGTAAACATCATTCACACTGAAAAATGGTAAGTGCTTTCCCGACCATTCCTTGTAGCAAATACGAGCTGAGCCATCACTCTTGCAATTTGGTAGGTTGCCTCAGGTTGTATGCGTCATGATCCTGACTGAACATACAGTAATCTCTCCCAGGATCATTTGTGAACGTCCAACAAAGCAGTGAAGTATTTAATGTTGGCACCTTAGCAAGGAAAATGAATTTGTTCCAAGTTGTAGTAGCACCAGCTATTCTGCTTGGCAGAGCTTTTGAGAGAACGAATATCCAGGGTCATCTTTCAGGGGTGTACTTCTTACCTATGCTTGTGTTACATATCAGTGACTACTGGACTAAAGTTTCATTGCTACACCTGGCCTTAAGATTATGACAAGGAAGGGAGAAGAACATGAACGAGGCGTACCCCTGGTGGCTGGGGAGGCACAGCTGTGCTGGCGGTGGCGGAGGCGCAGTGGCAGTAAGCGCAGAGCTCCTGCAGACACCACTGGTGCTGTGGGGCAGAGGGGCGAGCACCGACTAAGGGCTGGCAGCGGCCAGCGGCAATTGTAGACTACCCGCAGACACCACTTGTGGTGTTGGCAGTGGGCTGGCGAGCGGCGGTGGGGTGGCAAGAGGCGACTTCTTGTAGGGGGTGCACTGCCACGCTCAGGGGGTGCATGTGTACCCACATGCACCCCTACATGTCGTCCCTGGAGAAGAAAAGAAGACTCCATGACCTAGGGAGATGTAATCTAACTCATACTCAGATGTTGTGGTGGATAAAACCCAAGACCTTGTTGCACATTAATTTTAGGGAGCTCCTGAAGCTCTTAACCCCTGGATTATCCTCACATTAACACCTGAAACTAGATTTAAGCACACTTTAGATGGCTTAAAGTTATGGCACTCCAGGGCAGGTTTATCTCTGATCCATTTTATCCAGCTCATGTTTCATTAATATGTGGCCACTCCTCACAGATGAGCTGCTGAAGTTGCAGTCCTCTAGCATACCAGGAGGCAGTGTCCCCTTGCCCACCCTCCATTTTGTGTGGAAAAACCGTCCACTCCCTGAACTCTATTGCTGGGGGGAGGGTCGGGGTTCTGACACCCAGCAAACTCCCCTCCTGCCCCTGGGAATGTGACCTTCCCACCCCCAGGGTTGCAACCCTACTCATACAGCCTGTGGAGCAAATGCCAGCTAGCTAGGTCACAGGGCATGGACAGGTGACAAGGTACTGCACTTGGGGAGGAGTGAATGCTGCTCATGAGTATTTAGCCTGCAACTGTTGTCCAAACACTTTGGCTTCATCTAGTGGCTGGAATTTGCTATATTACCAAATTCCAGAAGTGGTGAAATGAGCACTTCAATGAGCGCTGAAATAACCATGGTGCGGTTAGGGCTCTTCCCACCACCCCCCCCCCCCCCCCCCCCAGCCTCAGATTGACCTGAAGAGGCTCCAAGTTTGACCAGTCAATTGGGATCAACCAGTTGGTGGCCACTGCTGTAGACTGTGAATGAAATGTGGGCAGTGGAGTCCCCCAGGGCTTGGTCCTCAGGCCCCTACCGTTCAACATCTTTATCAGCAACTTGGATAAGGGGATGAAAAGCACCTTGTTCAAATTTGTGGACAACACTAAGATCTGGGGAGAGGTGGGCATGCTAGAAGGGAGGGACAGGCTACAACAAGATCTGGACAGGTTACAGGGGTGGGTGGATAAGAATAGGATGGGATTCAATACTAACAAGTGCAGGGTACTGTACCTGGGGAGGAAGAACCAGCAGCATACCTACAGGCTGGGGAACTCCCTTCTTGTCAGTGCAGAGGCAGAAAAGGATCTTGGAGTCGTTATTGATTCCAAGATGAACATGGGCCGACAGTGTGGGGAGGCTAACCACACCTTGTCATGCATCCACAGATGCATCACGAGCAGGTTCAAGGAGGTGATCCTCCCCCTCTATGAGACACTGGTCAGGCCGCAGTTGGAGTACTGTGTCCAGTTCTGGGCGCCGCACTTCAGGAGGGATGTGGACAATATGGAGAAGGTCCAGAGGAGGGCCACTTGCATGGTCAGGGAGCAGCAGGGCAGGTCCTACAAGGAGAGGCTATGGGACCTGAACCTTTTCAGCCTTCACAAGAGAAGCCTGGGAGGGGATCTGGTGGCCATCTGTAAACTTACCAGGGGGACCAGTGGGGAATGGGAGAGTTCCTGTTCCTCCGAGCACTACCTGGAGCAATAGGAATCACAGCCACAAGTTGACAGAGAGTAGGTTCAGGCTGGACATCAGGAAGCACTACTTCACAGACAGGGCGGCTAGAATCTGAAACCAACTTCCAAGGGAAGTGCTGCTTGCTCCTACCCTGGGGGTCTTCAAAAGGAGGCTAGATAATCACCTTGCCAGGGTCATTTGATCCCAGCATTCATTCCTGCCCATAGCAGAGGATCGGACTTGATGATCTGCTCAGGTCCCTTCTGACCCTATCAACTATGAAACTATTTGCCTGTGAGGTGAATACAGCCTTGTCAAACACTGGGGAAGGCTGAGTAATAGTACAGCACTGATGGCCTTCTGAACCACACTTAGCACTGCAGGTGGCACCTGTGTGCAATGTGTATGAAAAGGAGAAATCCCTTCATGTCCAGGCAATAACAAGATAATGGCTGATGCTTCTCAGGGGACCAACACACAACATGTTTGAGCCAGGTGGATCCTACTCTTATCATCCAAGTGCGCTATCCTGACTCGGAGGCTTGCTCTTTGGTCCTGAAAGTACAGGGGTAGGGTGTGTGCTTGGTGATTTATGTGTACAGTGGGGCAGAGGTCAGCTGGTGTCAATTTGTATAATTTCATTGCAGTCAGTGGAGCAATACTGATTCAGTCCTGCTGCGGCAATATAGTAACTGTCCTATTCAGGAGAGCACCTGTCATCCTTGGAACTGAAGGGTTTTATAAACCCCACGCTTAGGATTATCACTTCCTTCTGAGTTGTGAGTCAAGCCTGGATACCTGACTGCCATCATCCTGCACATCTCCCACAAACCCTGTCATCAGGTCTGAAGGAGAGAATTGTTTCATCTCTGTAGGTGCTTTGCTACTCAGAATTGCAGCTCCTGGGGCATGCAGGGGAAGCTCAGGGCAGCCAATCTTACCTCAGGCTTAAAGGGATTCTTCTTCCAGAAGGAACCACCTTTGGCATACAGCTTCAGGAGCAGATGTTGGAAAAGACTAGCATTGTGCAGTCACTTCTGACCCCTCTTCCCTCTTCAAAGCCTGAAGAAGACTGAGTACTTCTGGTATATAGATAGTTGAGTGACACTACAGATCTATAAAGACATTTGCTGCTTTACTGGTATCTCTGAAGGAGCTCAAATTATTTGTAAGTTAATGGCTTGAACAGAGTAAGCCATTTGACTCTAGAACTAGGCTGTTGTAGCCACTTCTTCTTGATCATGCTCATGCCCCTGCTGTACAGAGTGCTGACAGGTCTGGTGAAGCTGCCTTCCACCTGCCTAAAGCTGAGATCTAGGATATGTACTTAATGTATTTTTTTCCTGCTTCATCATTGGGAGAATCAGCTTCATGCAATTCTGTAGGCTTTTCAGCCTGCTGCTAACCCAGATAGCTCCATAACCATGCCATGGCATCCTGAGCGCCCCAAGAACACTAGTACTATGGAGGAAAGATCAAAGGCCCAGGACCCTGTGGAAAAGATGCAGTATTCTCTATTAAAGTTCAAACTGTGACTTGACATTGCAGCCCTTTCGTTCTGGCCAGACTCTTGCTGAACGTGATGGGAAAGCTTCTGTTTACTGCAGGGAGAGCAGTTAGGCTGCTGTCTGAGAGATACAGGATTTTAACACGTTAAGGAGAGTTATGGCCTGCCAAGGAAACTATAAGCCCCCTTTAGTACTGGGGGTAACTAATGATGTGTTACTGAGTACTTGCCATAAATAATGAAAACGGGGACAGGAGTGGAGGTCACAGGTTAATAACTAGTCTGCCAAATGGGGGCACTGAACAGAGCACACCGGAGAGTGCCCACTGGCCCCTCAAATAAGTCCAAGGAGCCAGTGGATGCTGCCCATGATACTCTACCCAGAGACGGGCTCTCACAAGTGAAAGGAAAGCAGCCCCACAGTCCAAAGGGACCCTCCCGGCTAGAGCCTCCTTCCTGGTAAGATACATAGCCAGCTTAGCCAGGGCCAGGAGGAGGTTGACCAGGAGGTCCTGGGACTTGGTGGAGCCATAGATGGGGAGTGCAAAAATAAACAGGTGAGGGGAATAGTGCAGCCAGAACCTCAGCAAGAGGTTCTGGAGTAGGTGGTGTAGGGGCTGCAGCCTAGCACACCCCATGTATGCATACGCCAGGGTCTCTCTCTGCTGACAGAAGAGGCAGGTGTTGGAGGTGTCCGTGAACCATGCCAGACACACGCCTGTGGCAACAGATCTGTGGAGGAGCCAGCAGATGAGATCCCTGGTGGCTCACAGAATCAAGGTGAAATACAGACTAGTCCACTAGGGACCCTCACCCCCCTTGCTTAGGGTGTCCCACCACTTGTTGTCAGGGCAGGATGCGAGTATGGGATGATGGACAATGTGGAGCATGAGCATGTAAAGCTGGTGGCAGCGGGCAGATTGAAAGCAGACCAGTTTAGTATCTCCCAGCCTTCTAAGATGGTTAGATGGGGAGCATCATGGGGCCTGCTGAGGCAGGGGCCCCACAATGAGCTCTGGAGGGCTGGGGGATACCAGGCTGAGAGTCACTGTGGTTCCCAGCCCAGCTGACGTCCTGGGTAGAGCAACACTGGTATGGTTGGCTGATGCTGCATGACCCAGGAACTCAGTCCAGCCTCAAAGTGGAGAAATCACTCCTTCTCCAGTCAAGAACAGTAAAACAGTGCATGGGAAGAGCTGAAATTAGGGTTGTCACTGAATGAGCAGGTAAAGTTACCATTTTAGCCACTTACTAGAGATTTCACTGCTCACTCAAGTAGTGGGTAGCTTGCAGGGTAACCTACATTTTCTTTGGTACAAGATGAAAATGTACAAAGGTACCTGAGCTAGCTCCCCAGCTGAAGGCAATGGAGTGACAGCACTACAACACTGCACCAAGGCTCATTAACTCTGCTAAGAACAGGACTTTTCAGCCTGAGTGGAAACTGCTGATACAGCAGTGTTGGTCTGGTGCTGGAACTAGTGTGAGCAGAGCTGTCTTAGATATCCTTGCACAGGTCTGCCTTCCATCATGAACATGTCTTCTTATGTCTAAATTCTATTTGGTTTTATGCTTCTCAAGGGCATGTTTGCAGCCCCAAAACTGCCACTTTTGGCATTTGTACACTAAGCATGGTCAATGCACAGCTGTCTATCCAGAGGGGGTTTGAGACTCTGCAACTTCCCTCTCCTTCATGAGCGGGAATGTGATGGCCTGTACAACCACCAACCCCAGACCTGGGATGCAGCAGGTGCCATTCAGTCACTTGCTGCTGTTGGCTCCGGATTTAGGACCCAGAGGGCTTGTTCTGGGGGGGACCCACCCAGGGGGACCCCTCAGACCAACCACAACCTCTCCATTTGATAGTAGGCAAATGTATTGATACACAGTGATAACAGAAAAAATGCAATGCAAACAGTCCAGCAATTCTGTATATCTACAAAATCCTAGGGCTGTCATCAAAGTACATTTGGCCAGGATGCACTCTTCACTTGGAGGCTATCTCTTAGATGTCAGATGTCAGCAGTCCAGAGGTGGGATGCCAAGGCCTGCACCCCCGCTTCAGTGGGGTGGATAAGATGGGCTGGTGGTATGCCCTCTGTCCATTGTGGCCTCGGGGACCCTTCCCAGGGGATGGGGATGGGGAAGAAAAGGAGGAGGGATGGGCAGGAATGGGGAAGGACCCTTTGTTACTCTCAAGTCTCTGCTTTTATATTCTCCTTCCCCTCTGATGACTCTTGATCTGTGGCTATCACTGGTTGGTTGTCTCCCTGTGGTCACACTGTCCACATAGCTTTCTGGGCCTTCTCCTAATTTGGTCTGTTTCCCCAAAACTGGGACTCGGGCTCCACTGCTCTGGGGCCTTGTTAGCTAGTGCTGCTTTATCTCGTGCTACGGGCAGTATAGTATATAATCCCTCTGTTCCCAGACTGTTTTCCAAACTATGTGTTCTTGTTAGCCTTGTTGTGTTAGACAGCCTGTTTGCTTCCAAGGCTGTAATATTGTGCAATTGTGAGACTCAAGCTTCTTAGAAATCAGTTTTCCCCTGCTACCCATCCTGAACCATTCTGATGAATATATCTATACCTATAAGCCAATTCCTAAAAAACAAACCTTTAAATACAATTTAAACCTAACTATGTGTGTCCCTTTCCCCAAGGCCAGGCTCTGTGGGAGGCAAGAGTTATAGCTCAAGTATTGCACATAAGCCTTATACAGGGGTAGAGGAGGTGGCTTGGCCTGTTTCTCTGCTCCACTTGCCCCTGACTCTCTAGTCTCCTATAAATGAAGGTCTATGTGGGGTTCCACCTAAAAAGCTACACTGGTTTTCTCCCAGCATGATCCTGCCCTGGGCTTCTGTCATGGAAGGTACCAATGCAGTGGAGCCAGGATTATGGGATTGATGAAGAACCCTGCTCATATCTTGCATTCAAGCAGGATGGTCTGCAAGAATGAAGCATGGGGTTTAGCAGCTCACAGCACTCTGAGCATCCTGCCATCCTCCCCAGGAGGTGACTGGCCCAGGAGGGAGAAGGAGAGGGAGAGAGAGTGTCGGCTAGCAGGAAAAGATACACAAAGCAACTCTGAGGATCACATGAAGACCTATGGGACAAGTGAACCTTAGTCATCTACTACTTCTGGTGACACTTAGGCCTAGCAATGCCAGACTATTCGAAGCATCAGATTTGGCCTCAATTTTGCCCTACCAGCTGCTTGGCAGGGGACATGCAAGCCCCCTGTCTGTAATGGCCTGATGCCCTCTCAGGGTTGTACCAGTAGTTTTGATCATGAAAGAGCTCTCCAGTTCATACAGATAAGAAAGTGCCATCTGTGGCTTACAGGTCTTCCTGAATAGGTTTTTCCCAGACATGTTCTCCCTCAGGTTTGCTTTTCTCTGAGCAGAAAGTTTATTTGCTGCTCTTTCTAAATTGTCCTTCCCTGACCTTTGGGCCTCATCTAGGACCCCCAAACCCACCCTTGTTAACTTGTTGTTTGCCTCTCCTGAAGTGCTGGGAATGCAGTGCTAATTTCCTATGTTTTGTTCTCCTCTTACTACCCTCAGCAAGCTGACAAGGGAAAGTGGGACAGACTTCCCTATCCCAGTTATCCCAACAGTACCAGACTCGGAGACTGAGAAACTCATTCGGGAAAAGGATGAAGAGGTGAGTACTGGGGCAGGGACTGCATCTTCTTCCAGAGCATGCCCCACTGCAGCCCCCATAGCACAGAGAGGCCAGGCTGTCAGTAAAACATGCATCTTCTCCCAGACAGCTTGGGTAATTCCTGCTCTGGGCTCTGACACGGTTCCCAGCTTCAGCATGCTCAGATGGTACAGCAGAGTCCACCCTCCACCCAGGTGCTCCACTCTTTCATATTTCCACTGTCTGGGGAACTGGAAGGGGACTAGCAGCCAACATTGCTCTGTTGGTGTAGCAAACAGGGCTGAATGATTTCTTTGGAGGGAAAGGTCATAAAGCAATAGTTTCCAACCTTTTTATGGTAAAGATCAGTTTTAGGAAATAAAGGGCACCCCAGGATCTACTATGCCACCCCCTGCCCTGCTGCCCACCCCCAAGTGGCAAGGCTCAACTGAAAGGAAATGTAGAAATAGCAGTATATAACAGTATATAAAAGTAGGTGGCAGGGGGAGCAGGTAGGACTGCAGGGAAACCAGGCCAGGGGCTCTGGATGGTCACAGCAGGGGAGAAGGGGCACACACGCAGCCAGGATCACAATTCCTTGAGGAAGGCCCAGATCCCATGTGCACCCAAGGGGCCAATCAGCCCTTCTGTGCTCCCAGCCAGCGGAGAGTCCCAGACTGGGCTGGGCCAGGGCCTGACATCACTTCTCTGCTGCCGCTGGGCTGAGCTGTGCCTGCCCAGCAGCCAAAGTAATATGGGGTCGGGCTCTGGCCCTGCCCAGGGCTCTCCGCTGCCCAGAGGCACGTGGGGCAGGGTGGGGCTTATGCCGCTGGGCCTGCCCCTCCCCCCACCCCCAACCTGTGCTCCGGGATGCCCAGAGTACAGGGAGGGAGCAAGCATGGGCCTCCAGAGCGGGGATGGCGGGGGGGAGGAGCATGGGCCCACAAGGCCCCTGCTGGGCTATATTCAGCAGCAGGAGCCCCCCATGTACCCATGGCTGGCAGGGAGCCCCAGGCCAGGCCAGGGCCCGACCCCACATTCCTTTGACTGCTGGGTGGACACGGCTCAGCCCAGCCGCAGCACAGAAGTGGCAACGGGCCCCGGCCTGGCCTAGTCTGGGACTCTCCGCCAGCCAGGGGCACATGGGGGGGCTCATGCCCCCTCCTCCCCGTGCTCTGGGAGCCCGTGCTCCCTGGGCCACTGCTTTGTGGACAGAGCCTCCATCTGGCACTTCTCCTATATCACTTCTCAAAATCAGCTGACATAGGGCCTTGTTACACAGTAATTTTGGATGGCTTCTGGAGGTCTTAACCACTGGATTGTCTGCACATTAACACTGGAAACTAGTTTTAAGCACTCATTAGGTAGCTCCAAGTTATGCCGCTCTAGGGCAGGATTATCTCTGATCCCTGCTACCTAGCTTGTGTTACAATGAGTTGCAGCCATTCTAGACTACATCTTAGTGTAAACACCACTCTCATCTCCCTTTCTGTACTGGCCCAGATCAGGCCCACTGTCATTCCCCCCACCCCACTCTCCCAAGCACCCCAAATCCCTGCTTACTGCCCCCCCCACCATGATCCTTCTGACCCCCACTTATTTGTGGCTGCCCGACTGTCTGAGGAGCAGGTAGGGAAGAGTTTACCTGCCAGCTCTGCTGGCAGTGGCTGGGCAGACAGGTTAACCCTACCCTGTCTGTTCCCTCAGGACAGACAGTGGGAGCAGCCACAATTAAGCAGGTGGGCCAGGGAGAAACCTGAAAGACAAGGAGGGAGCCCCCAGAGTGAGGGCCAATGCGGGAAACATGGATTGAGAGTGTGGGGAGGGGAGGGGGAAGGGATTTTTCTCTTTTAATCCTCCAGGCCCCTCCTGATGTGAACTTGTGACTGCTCCAAACTGCTAGCATTAATACCCATTAACATTTATGCAGCTCACAGTGTAAGGTGTAATAAGGTCCATAGAAACAAAGGCTTTTTCACATCTCTAGCCTTGATCAGTCTGTTCACTGCCTGCTGCCCTGGGCTCCCTCCAGCCACAGCCCCTCTCCCCCTCCCCCCTTCAGCACTGGGCATCCAGTTATTCTCCCTCGCAGGAATTAGCTCTTCCTGTGCAGTCCGATTGTTCTCTGTGTAGGGCTTTGGCCTTCCTTTCCTTGCTAACAGTCTTGCTCCTTTTAGTTGCCCAGTGTAGCAAGGTTGGGATCCCAGGGTGCCCCCTGGTGGCTTTGCAGCCATGCCCCGCTCTGCCCCTAGGGCACCTTTCCTTCTCACTTGCCACACCTTGATGGAAGTATAATAATAAATAGGGAGGCTGCCCACAGGCTAACCCAGTTCAGCTGAGTCCTTGCTGGGCACCTACAGCCCTAGGACCTAATTGTGTGGCTCCAAACCCTCCCCTACACCATGCCCCATGCCTTACAGGTGTTACTATAACATCGTTCCCTCTGTTGGGGCTTCGGCCTCTGCCTCTTTAATCTACCTTGGCTTTCTACCCTAGGCTCACTGTATCAGACCTGGCTCTGTCTTTTCCAGTCACCAGGCCCCTGGCCCCTTTCTGCCCGGCCCCAGGCCCGTGTAGCTGAGCCCCTTGCTGGCACCAGGCCCTTGTCTCACTGCACGCCTCAGGCACTGGGCCCCTGTTCCGTGTCCAGCTGCCACCTTGGGCTCTCTGCCCACTCCGGGCTCAATAGCTGCTTGACCCTTGAGCCTGCCCCTGGGGCACTAATGGGGCCCCCCATAAACTTCCCTGTGCAGTCCCAGTCCAAACCACCAGTATAGACACAACATAAACATAAGGGGATAACAGCCCTCTGTCCCTTTAAGGGTGTAAACCTTGACTCACTAATACAGCATGTCCTCCCAGCCTGGGCTCCTTGCGAACTCCCTAAGCCTCCCTGTTCCTGCAAGCAGCAAAGCAGTCAGCCTAGCATCCCTGGGTGGCTCTCCTGGACAGGAGCTCCTTGCCCTGTAGCTGCCAGGGAGAGACTCCCATTGCCAGCCCCAGCATTGGGCTTATATACTCCCACAGCCCTGTCTACCTCCAGCCAGCTGACCACCTGTAGGTGCCTGCTGACTGTTCCATTAGCCTGTTGCCCCAGTGACTTGCAGCTGCTGCACCCTGCCTAGCCTGCAGTGCTCCCTGGCTGAACTGCTTTTATCTTACAGTAATGAAGCCTCAGGCTCTCTATTATACCCAACACTTGCAAATTCCTCAAATGAGCCCATTCTTCCATGTTCTTAATACTGAACACTAATGAGGACCTTAGATAAGGCCCTTCCTCTGGCAGTCCTTTCCCTGAGGCCTGGCCTAGTCACGCTCCTGCTGTCAGAGCAACTCCAGGGGACAACCCATTTTTTTTATTCCCACAGGGCTGCCCAAGGAGCCTGGGCCTGATCCTGTCTGCCTTGCCTCCAGATTAACCATCTAGCCCTTCTTCAGGTATCCTGGAAAGCAGTAATTTCTAGGTCTGTGGCACTTTCCATGCCCATGTGTAAATGACCCCACTGCAGGGGAGAATATGCCCTCTTGCTACAGAGGAGAGGTCCCCGTGTCAGATCTGATGCTGCAGCTATCCCCCAGTCCTGGCAGAGCCATGAGAGAGGACAGAAAGTCAAATCCAAGTTGGTCCTATGGTGAGGAAGCTTGTGGCCCTTTGGGGCTCCCATTGACACTGCCAGTATATTGATCTCTGGAGCTGTGCTGAGTGCAACCTGTAGCTTCTATTCCTTAGGGAAGGGGTGCTGGGGACTGGGCCCTCAGATGCTTTCCTTTTGTTTCAGCTGAGGCGGATGCAGGAGATGTTGCAGAAGATCCAAAGACAGATGAAGGACTCTCACTAACCTCCCTGCCCCTCCAGCTTCTGCGCCGCACAGAAACTGGAAATGTTTACATCGTGCTCCATCCCATCAAAGCCAAGTTACAGTACTCAGTACAACAACACACCTGTCACCTTAAGCTGATGCAATATCGCCTTATTCTCGAACCTCAGCGCTTTCCCTCCAGAAGCCTAGAGGAAAAATGGCTGACACATTGCAGGGCTCCTCTCTATTGCCTTCCCTCGGCCTCCTGACTTAGAACTGAGCCTCCTCACTTCTAACAGTGGCTGCAAACCCACCCCTGAGACTCCAGGCAATGCTTCCCCATGGTTCAGCTGAGTTGCACCTACTTGCTTCACTGTGTCCCTTTATGGTGAATATGTACAGCCTCTCTTAGTTCAAAGCACTCCTGAGGTGCACCTCAATTCCCTTTCCGAGAGACCACAGAATGTCACTCGTTCTTGTCAGCAGGACTCTGCCATACTGGGAGATTGTGCAGACCTACTGCTTCAGGAGAAGTCGTATGGGTGGCTAGTGGAGCACCGTGGCTATGGCTGTGGGAGAGACTGAGCCCTGGGCCCCCCAGTCTCCAGATGGGAACTAGCATTGTGCAGCAGTTCTAGAAGTAAAATTCTAGTTCCCATGAATGATGCCTGTGTCCTGGCACCTGGTTCTGCAGGGCCTCTGACCTGCACTGTATGCAGTCACTTACACCAGGGCCAAGGCTATTCTCCAATAGTAATGACCAGCAACAATGACTTGGTGTTCAGGCAAAGGGGACTCAGGCCCTCAACCTCCTCTTCCAAACAAGCCTGGCTTTGTGAATGATAGCTGGACAGCCAACATACATTGTAACATGTTTGTGAGCCCAGCTAATCTGGATGTCCTGGCCCTTGCTTCTGCCATCAGCTAACAGCTTGAAGGACTTGCCCATGTTTTGAGATCACTGGGTCTTATTCTATTTGCTGATACATGAACTCATCCATTGATGCTTCTGGGTTCCAAATGGAAAGCCAGGCGTATTGGCCCTGGGAGCAAGGAGCACATTGAATCATAGTAAAGTAGGGCTGGAATGGGCCTCTGGTCCAACCCCCTGCCTGAACCAGCTGCTCCTAGGTCATCCAACCTCTTCTTGTACGGCTCCAACGATGAAGATTTCACAACTTCCCTAGGCGGCGCTATTCTACCGTCTCACTGTTCTAACAGTGAAGAGGATTTTTTTTCCTGATATCCAGTCTAAGCTTACTTTACTGCAACTTTAAGCCATTGGTCCACAACCTGCTCTCTGCAGTGAGAAAGATATGTTCTCCATCTTGTTTATGGCACCCTTTCAGGTATTTGAAGACTGCTATCATGTCCCCTCTTAAGCACTTTTCTGCAAGTTGAACATGACTAGCTCCTCCTCCTACTTCCTTTCAAAGCCCTTTATCATTTTTGTCACCTGTCTCTAGACCCTCTCTAACTTCTCCATGTCTTTTTTAAAATGTGGAGCCCAAAACTGCTCACCATACTCTAGGTGAGGCATTACCTGTGCCAAGTAAATAGGCACCATCTCTTCCAGTGTCTTGCATCTAATGCTCATATTGATATGGCCTAAAATCACATTCAGCTTTTGTGCAGCTACATCATGCTGCAAACCCGTATTAAGTTTGTGATTCACCAAGATTCCTAGATCTTTCTCCAAAGTGCTGCCATCCAGCCAGTTGCCATCTATTTTGTATATGTGCTTTTTGACCAAAGGTGCAGCACCTTACATGTATCAGCATTAAACTTCATTCTGTTCACTCCACCATAGTATGAAATGGCTTCAGCCCCAGAAAGCCAGGTGACATGGCAGTAAATGTGCCCAATTACTTCTCTTTTGTGTGGATGCATCTTCAAAGCTGAATGTCAGGCAGTGCCTGCTTCGGGCCATCCAACCTGTTCTGATCATCAGTGTATAGGAGGTGTGTTCTGTGCAGCATACCCTACACACATCTCTTCTTCCCAAAGCAGAATGGCTAGGTGAGTGGTGTGGGGCCCATCTATGGGTCAGATTGGGCTGTGGGGTCCCAGCATCACTCCCTCCTGCCCTCCATGCACTAGGATTGGGTCCCTGGGGGCTGGCACCACTCCCTCTCATGAAGATTGGGTCCTGGGAAATAAATGGTCAGGCATAGCCCAGGAAACAAGTGCTCAGAGATGTCCTTCTAACACTGTGGTATGGCTGTAGAGGAATGCATGCACCAGCCTCAGCTTCCTAGCTGCCATGAGTCCATGTACCTTCCTGGCATAGGTATTAATTCGTGAAGTCACTACAGGGCTCCCCTCCTGCCACACGTTCATATCCACACTCAGCAGGGCTCCCTTAGCATGCATACAGGCATGCATGAGCGCATCTGTGTATAGCAGGTATCTTCCCTGGTACAGAGGGGTGCACATACATGTATACACAGCAGACTCCCCTTCTGGCATAGATGCAGACACACATGCACATATGCAAGGCCTTCTTTGGATGGGTACATGCATAAGCATACACTCACTGCAGGGTTCCCTTTTCTCCTCCAAGAAGCATGATTTGGGGGGCAGAGAAAGTACAACCTGTGTGTTGTGCATGGCACTGCAAAATTCATGAATTCTAAGCTCTTCCTGAAATTCCCTGGTGAAGCTAGTGGCTATTCCATGTTCTGTCCCAGCCAGTCTCCTTGCCTTGTTCTGAGAAGCTAGATGAGGACCTAGCTTTTGTCTCCCAACCCTGGCAATTTGCCAGAGCAGGTAGTCCAGTCTCCAGCACACTGCATAACAGTACAGGGCCACAACAGCTTGCAGCTTCTGCAAACCCAATACCAATTCCTTACTGGAGGTGCATGGACTCCATAATCGAATGAACCTTACTAGTGGAAAACAGTGAGCCCACCTGAGTCAGAGTTAGCTGTTAAACTAAATGGTTTAAAGATGAAGATACTGTTTGGACTGCAGGCAGCGCACAGCAACACTACAGATACAGTCCTGAAAAACCAGAGTAGACTTCCTAGCATCCATGCACATGACAGGAACCAAAACATGGGCATGTCACATGGGCTGTAGCTCATCTATCTGGTGGCGCTGACAGCAGGGCCAAGCCTGGAGACTGGGCAAGCCATTTCAAGAATGGGAACAAGCCTGTACTTCCTATCCTCTGGCTCAGTGTCTCCCTTGGAACATCTGGACCCAAAAGAATCCTGGAAAATCTCTTTCCTAGCCTCAGCCTGGACTGAAGATCTTCCTTGTGGACCTGTCCTCACAGACCTCTGCACTGCAGATGCATTGCCCATTCCAGGGGTGTGTAGAAAGTACTCTTCATCCAGGTGGTTGGTATCTCCTCTTCTGGGCAACGAGAGATGGAAAACCAGTTTGAGTAAAATGCTTAAACCTTCACCCAAAATGCAAATCAAACCTCTCAAAGCATCTTTATGCCTCCTTGGTTTTCTGGGTTGTGCGGCAAGCATTGCTCCTGAAGAGTAAAGAGGAGAGCTGTCTTCACAACCTTCAGCCTAGAAAAGCAGAAATCTCCCAAGGAAGACAGCTCTCCTCTTTACTCTTCAGCAGCTCTGCTTGCCACACAACCCAAAAGGCAAGGTGGCATAAAGATGCTTAGAGAGGTTTGATTCTCATCTTGGGTGAAGGGCCCAGCTTTTGATATGGAGGGCAGAGAATGGCTCTTGTGAGCCATCTGATCCAATTTTTCAGCGTGTAGACATTTGAGGTAGCTTGGATGAACTTGGAAGAGTTCC
The DNA here is from genome assembly GCF_030867095.1 of Alligator mississippiensis. Lineage (NCBI taxonomy): Eukaryota > Metazoa > Chordata > Crocodylia > Alligatoridae > Alligator > Alligator mississippiensis. The sequence goes on along the minus strand of NC_081837.1, from coordinate 27,556,011 downwards.
CAGACTTTTGGAGCTATTTCCAGTCCATGTCTTTGTGGTCAACCCCTATTTGCATCCTGCCTCCAGCTAGCAATTATTTTAAGCAATAATTAGGGACCTACTTAATTTGTGGTTTCACAGATTTCATGGAAACTGTGAAATCTGGGATTGTTGGTGAATTCACAAAATCAAAACAAAAACATATAAAATAAAGTGCTGGCTCCCCAGTGGGAGCCACTGGTCCTTGCTGCTGGGAGGAGCTGGTGGGGAGGCATGAAGGGCAGCCAGCAATCAAGATGGTGGCTGCTCCCTTGTCCCTTCTCCCTCCTGGGTCCTCTTCACAAATCAGTGCTGAGGGGCAGGACCGTTGAGAAATGCCAGTGAAATTGTCTCACCATTATTTAAGTAGGTCCCTAGCAATAACCCAGGTCCCATGTAAGCACGCATTGTTTCTAAACAGCTATTCTGTATGACTGGCAGCACCACCAGTGTTATCCTTCTCCTCTCCAACAAAACTGCTCTGCCAGACTAACCTCACTTAGGACTAAGTAAGCCCAAGAGACTCAAGTTGACTTCAGTGCCCTGTTCTGTTTGTAGCTCTATGACTGGGTTGATTGAAGGTTTTTGGAGATCCCACTATTACCTGATTTCTATCCCGCTGCATCTGACCTTGTTTAACATCTCTATTAGGCTGTGAAGTCATGCAGAACATAGGAAACAAGCATGCAATCATCACATGTTTGTTTTGTCCAAGCCCATGCCTATTTTTAAAAACTAACTGACCCTGCTCTAAATGACACCCCATAGAGCCAACAGTGGGGTGGGCAGGGGTAATCAGACACTGGCACTGGGCAGTGCCTCAAGTAAAGGGGGGCAGGGAGGGGAATTAAACTCCCCTGTCTCCCCTCTGTCCCACTCACACAGGGACCCAAACAGGGGTCTGCCCAGCTTTCCTCCCCACTGTCGGGGCCATGGTCAGAGCCAGGCTGGGCAGCAGCCTCAGGTGAAGTAGGGGAAAGGGAGGAGAATTAAACTCCCCTTTTTCCCCTCTTCGGCATGGGCACAGGGACCCCAGTCAGGGCCTGCCAGGGTTTCTGCCCCACTGCCTGCTCGCATGGCAGGGGGTATGGCCAGAGCTGGCCTGCATGGCCCTGCCATCTGCCCACCTCACCTGGGGCTGTGGGGCTGAGCTGAGCCAACCTGCGGGTGCTGCTGAGGGTGGGTGCAGGGGGGCTGGCCCATGGGGACAGGGCCTTTCCATCTGGATTCAGCTTGGGCTGGGACCAGAGGAGCTGTGAACTCAGATTGATCCAGGCTCCCCATGCCCAGGCTGGGTTGGGCTGGGCTGTTATGGAGCCACAGCCAGCTGGGAAGGGCCCTAACCCTGGGCTGGCCCCTCCATGCCCATTCTCAGCAAGGGCTGCAGCCAGCCCCTCTCAGCCCCAGGCAAGGTGGGCCCAGGCTGGGCCATGGGGACAGGGCCCTTCCCAGCTGGCTGTGGCTCTGTGACAGCCCTGCCTGGCATGTACAGGTGATGGCTGGCCACGCAGCAGCATGGAGGCAATGCTGCTGCAGCTGCAGGCAGGCACCTTGGCAGCTGGACTGGCCATGCAGGACAATTCCTTCATGAGTGTGTCTGCCCACGTCACCTTGGAGGCGCCAGTGACCTGGAGCCCAGAAGCCATCTGCCACGGGGGCTCATGTTCCCGTAGCCACTGCCACTACACCCCTGCATGGTGCCTGTGATAAGCAAGCACCATGCAGGGGGTGCAGCGGTGGTGGCGGCAGGAGCAGCGACTGCAGGCACATGAGCCCCAGTGGCAGGTGGCTGCTGGGCTCTGGGCCCGCCAGTGCCTCTGAACCAACCTGGGCAGCCACAGGCATGAAGGAATCATCTCACGCAGCCAATCCAACTGCCAAGACACCCGCCCACAGCTGCAGCAGCATTGCCTCTGCGCTGCTGCCCGGCCAGCTGCCACCCATGTGCACTGGGCTGGGTTGTGACAAAGCTGCAGCTGGCTGGAAAGGGCCTTCCCCCAGGCCCTGGCCCAGGCCAGCCCTCTTATCCACCCGCCTCACCCAGGGCTGAGTGGGGCCAGCTGTGGGTGCTGCTGAGGGCAGGCATCGAGGGGCCAGCCCAGGCTGGGCTGAGCCATGGGGCCAGGGCCCTTTCCAGCTGGCTATGGCTCCAACAGTCCAGCCTGTCCTGGGCGTGAGAAGCTGGGAGCAATTCGGGTGCACAGGTCCCGTGGCACCAGCACGAGCCTCAGCCGGCTAGAAGGACCCTACCCCTGTAGCCCAGCCCAGGTCAGCCCCTCTGTGCCCATGCTCAGTAGCACCTTCAGGCTGGCCTGGCTCAGCCCCACAGCCCCAGCCACAGCACTAGCCCCAGCCCTGGGCAAGGTTGGTGGATGGTGGGGCCATGCCCCCTGGAATCTGGCCATGCCCCCGCCCCTACCGCTGGAGGGGGGTGGAGCCTAACAGGAGCTGCTCTGTCCCAACCAGGCAGACCCCAGCTGCGGTCTCCTGGTGAGAGGGGGGAGGGAGGGGGAATAAACCCCCTATCTATCCCTTCACCTTAAGGGGTCATGCCAGCTGGCATCTGTCCATGCCCCTGCCCCTGCTCTGGCTAGGAAAGTTCCATAAACTGATTTGACCCAAATCAGTTAAATCTGGTACTACATTCAACCAGATTTATCTTAAACCAGTTTCAGCGATTTTGAAACTGGTTTCTGTGCACTGAACTTAAGTTCTGTTACAGGTCTAAACTAGTTTCTGTTCACTGAAACCGGTTTATGTGTAACTTCTATCCCTCGCCCCTGTGCTTGAGGCCTGCACAGCTGGATAAGTTCCACGCACACTGTGGGGAGGCAGGAGCATGCAAGGAGGCAAGTAGCGCCAGCTTCATAGTCCAAAGGACAGCAGAGCTCCCAGGATCAGACCCACTGCTGCCAGTGGTCAAGCTTTGGGGTTTTCAGGATAGGTGCCTGGCAGGTACTGGCCTTTGATCAATCTTAGTCAAGTTTAGACAGTGTCTGCAAGAAGCAGGGCATTCTGGAAAAACTGTAAGATATCACAAGTTATTTCTGAGTAGGCCAAAAAGACAAGAGCATTCTCAGCCCTCTGACTGCATGAAATCCATTGGCTCATGCAGTAGTTATAGATGTGAGAACCCCACAAGATGTATTAGTGCTTTTCATTTTCTTTTTTATCTTGCTATTTTCTTACAGAAATAACCTATCTTTGCATGATTGTCATAAATACATTTATTAAAGTACATAAAGAGTATAGGTTTATAAATTCTTATACATCTAGTGGAAAATTTTTTATCCACCTAACAAGTTCTCAATAAATAGATCTGACTTGAATCACCTGGAGCAGACTTTTTGACTTTGCGACAGGAGCTTGTGCGTGTGTGCATGGTGTGTGTGTTTGTATGAGAGACAGAGAAAGAGAGAGAGAGAGAGATGAGTATGGCCCGATTCTTGTTCCCTGGTCTGCACTGACTCTTGTGCCATACTCTTTGAATGGCCTCACTGCAGCCTAGGGGACCACTCCCAGAGCGAAGTGCCAGAGGGTGGCCTGTGCCAAAGGGATGGGCCTGTCCCAAAGTGCTCGTAGATGTACTTTGATAGTGTGTTTATTAATTTGTCAATGGGCACATCTATATGAGACATTTACTGCACAAAAAAACAATTAGCTGTGCAGTGAATGTCTCGGTGTCTACACCTGCACCCCTATTAGGCTGGAATAAACTAATTCACTCCACAGCAAGATAGTACTTGTATTTACAAGTAAAAAACTGCACAGCAGTGCACGTGTAGATGCTGCCCTGGTTGGCTGGGGCATGAGGGTGCTTCAGTGTGAAAGCTGCTTGCCAGCTAGCCCCATGCTGAAGCACCCTTGTGCCCCAGACAGCCCCTCTGCAGCACACTGAGCCAGGGGGAGCAGCCCTGGGCTAGCAGGATCACCTCCCTGGCCCCACTGCCAGCTGGGGCTGTTCTGCCCCAATTCAACATGCTGTGATCCTGGGTGCACATACCAGACACATGCCTGGGAGCAATACGTTCTGGAACACTATGCCCCAGAGTTTATAGCTGTGCATTAATAGGCACATGTAGATATGCCTAGTGTTAATTGTTTGATGGATACTGCAAACATGCCCTAGCCTCTGTGTGAATTTGGGAGCTGTGGATAAGTTTTAGGGATTTGGCATAGGAATCTCTATAAGAGGCTGAATAGTTGAACTGGCAGATTGTCAGGGCCTGGTCACTGACAATTTATCCTATTAGTTCAGTCCCTGACATTGACCCCAGTAGAAAAGTCAAAACTGACTAACCACCTGTACCTAAGAAAACACATGTGAAGGGATTAAAAAAAACTTGAGTACATTTCACCATTCGGTGCATGGAAAGTGGGAGGGTGCCATCTTTGAACGTGGCAACAGTCGCTCTTCAGTGACTGGTATCTCTTCTAAGTATGGTAGAAAAGTAATCTTGGTGTCTAACCCAAAGTTTTCAAGGTCAAAAAATCAAATAAAGATGTTTCCAATGGCATAGTGACAAAAGAAAGTCGGGTTCCCAATTCTCTCAAGGCAAATTATCTCAACATTATTTATGAAAAATGTTCTTACATACCAGTTGAAATCTAAATGCTGTATATAAAACTAGAATATCAATATGGAATTAATAATACATGCTATAACATACAACATGGTATCAAACAAATTAATGTGAGTATTGAAAGAATTTTCCTTTTAATGTTTTGGGGTGATCCAACACATCATCCATTAAACTATTTAGGTTTCCTTATACATTTTTCACCACATTTGCAGTATTCAGTACAAGAAAAATTATTTTTCTGGCACTTGCATCTTTCAGTTTTGCATGTTGCACATTTACATGTCAGCAGTAATTCATCAGGAACAGAATGGAGACATCCTCAGAAAGAGCTCCACTCAGGGCTTCGTGTGACACTAAATCTTTCAGATTTAACACACTTCTGTAGCTGCTATCATCCAGGCTAAAGCATTCACATGCCACTGTAACAAGTGGGCATCCCAGGGCCAGTCTAATCGTTGGCCCACCGACTTGTCTTAAGGCTGTCTGCCTGCCTCTCCTGCCATGCCTTAGATGAAACCAATTGTAGGTTGTTAACCAGGCAGGAGGCTACCCATTTCATTGCCCTGATGCCGAGGGCATATATATGGTTCCGAACCTTCCCTTATACCATGTCCCATGCCTCACAGCTGGCATCCATTGCCTAATACCCGGCCTAAGCTTACTTGGCCTATCACTCATCCTACAATCCTGTGCCCCCACACTAGGGTTCTCATTCCCGTGCCCGCACCCAGGGACCCTCACTCCAGTGCCTCACGTCGGGACTCTCAATCACCCCACCCCTACTGGGGTCTCTATTCAAATCCACTCAGGGCTCCCAGCCCCTCCCTTTCCCTTGGGCTTCCTGCCCAGCTCTGGACCCTCCTGGTCTGCTCTGCCCCATTCTGGGCTCTCATCCCACACATGACACTAGGCTTCAATCTCCCTGCCCCTGGAGCCTCATACCCAGCTCCCTTTCCAAACCTTAAGCCTTGCTGTGGACCTGGGCCCTGTCTCAGGTCCCTTTCATAGCTGGTAGGGTAGGAAGGGACCTGAGGACATCATCTAGTCCGACCCCCTGCCATGGCAGGAAAGAGTACTGGGATCAAACAACCCCAGTCAGATGTTCGTCCAGCCTCCTTTTAAAGACCCCCAGGGTAGGAGCCAGCACCACTTCTCTTGGAAGTTGGTTCCAGGTCCTAGCCGCCCTGACAGTGAAATAGCACCTCCTAATATCTAGCCTGAAACTACCCTGTGCTAGCTTGTGTCCGTTGTTTCTTGTAACTCCTGGTAGTGCTCGGGGGAACAGGGACTCTCCCAATGCCTGCTGGTCCCCCTTGACTAGTTTGTAGACTGCCACTAGATCCCCTCTCAGCCTTCTCTTGTGGAGGCTGAACAGGTTCAGGTCCCTCAGCCTCTCCTCATAGGGCCTGCCCTGCTGCCCCCTGATCATGCGGGTGGCCCTCCTTTGGACCCTCTCCATATTGGCCACATCCCTCCTGTCGTGGAAACACACACAGAGTACTTTTGGGTCAGGTCAGCAGAAGCTTTTATTCAAAAGAAACTACAGCTGTAGGGGGAGTTCCAAAGTGACATGGATTTCCCAAGCACTTGGAAGGGGTCCCCCCCCAAGAGCAAAATCAGGAGGCTTATATACTTTTTAACAGTCGCTTACAACTCACGTGATCATATAGTGAAATTAGCATGAAAAGCGGCTATAATATTACTTCATTATTTCTTTGCTGTTATCAGGATGGGAATTATGGGGGAGATAGGGTTAGTTCACAAACCTCCTTCTTGCACCTGGAAATCTACTTTGTACATACTTTTTTTTTTTTTTTCTACCTTCAAGGCCGCGGTGAGCGAAGCATTTGCAGAAGAGTTACAAAGAACAAACACTTGCCCTTATCTGTTCTACTGTACCGAGCCAGCAATTCTACACAAAGCGGTTATGTCATCTTATAACTAAAATAATCAAAGTTTAAGGCATATATTTTTTCTGATTCCACAGCCCCCCCCTTTGAGACTATTTAGTCTCACTTTAGCCTTAAATTTCCATTCTCATGAGCCCCTCTATTTCATCATGCAGCCTTTCATGTTTTCTTTCAATCTGCTCACACTTTTGTAACACCATTATTCTAGACTCTGCTGTGGGTTTTCTTGCCTTGCTAAAGCTTCCCCTGCTGGCTTTCACGCAGCAGAGGATCAGTTGCATTAAGACATAGAACATTATCAGAACTATCAAGACAAACAATATTCCATACAGGATTTTCTTGCCAAGGGCCCCGAAATCTGGGAGCCAGGAGGTTAGCCAAGACCACATTTCTTCTAGACCCCAGTCAGTATTTTCTGAGGCCACTTGATGTAGGACCCTTAACTGATTTCGGATTTTGCGAATGTCAGTTTCGATTCGCATGTCCTGATTGACATAGACACAACAGGTGGAGTTTACTAAGGCACATACTCCTCCCTGGGATACCAATAGGTAATCTAGGGCTATGCGGTGTTGTATAGTTACTTGTGAGATCTGGGAGATCTCTTTTTGCAGAGCCTGAATTGCATCCGCAGTGGCATTTCCCATAGCTTCCATTGTGGCTGAAATGTTAATTATGGCTAGTTCCAATTCTCTTACTCCAAGCCACGGTATGAAGGTTCTCACAAATCGATGGAACCCTGTGTTTCTGGTAGCTAAGGGGTTAACCGCCCTTTTCATGTGATGGTTGAAATTTTTTACTTGTTCCAGATATATTGCACTATGCATTTCGAAACCAGGGATAACACATCCAAGAGTGCATGCCCCCACCCAATTCCAGGGCAAGATTTTATGAGCCCTGTTTCCGCAGAGCCAGTAAAGGCCTGGGGCAGAAAGGGTACTCAAATCTCGGCAGTTGTTGTGCCCTATCCGGCACTTTCGATTGATATGCATCGTATAGGACGGTCCACGTTCAGCTGTTATTCTGCTGGACCGAGATATATTACAAGAAGTAAAATTGGAGTGAATGTAAAATTCTGATCTGTTTGCAATGAGAGCAACATGAGGTTCCTTAGAAAAGTTGTAGACCATGAATCCTGTACAATTGAGAGAGGGTACGTTACCCAACAGGATTCCACTGGTGCTACTAGGGCTATAATCTAGAGTAGTTAGGCAATGAGGGTAGTGTCCTACAGGTGTGGCTTTATTATAAGCTCCGGTGTTGTTGGATCTGTAACAGAAAGGCACCTCTACTCTTGGGGAGATTATCCAGTTAGCAGGGGCGGCCCTCCATTCTTTAGGAGCGGACCGATGGGCAGCTAACGAGTAGTGTCTAATGAAGCCGCCGTTTATTGTTCCCCATTGCTGGAGGGATATTGGTACTCCGATCATTGGGATTCCTTGGTGTAGGTGTGCTGGGCTGTGAGAGCATATCCAGCAGTCACTTTTATTTCCAGCTTGAGCCACCGCATGGGAGATCTGCAAATACAAATTTTTCTCCCACCCCCCTTGGGTGATACTGAGATACCCAAGTGTGATATATAAGGATATCAGTGCCATTTTTAGATACAGGAGGGACAAAGAATCTTAACAACAAACATAACCAGCACCAGTAAGAAAAAGAACACTACCAGCCAAACCCAGGATGGCAGCCAAAGTCTTTCTTCGTCCTCTGGGCTCAAGTTACCTAAAGGACTGATAATGTCAGCTCTTGGTCTTGATCGAGGTGGTGATCTTCCGAATGGGAGCATTTACTTTCTTCGAGGCCGAAGATGATATCTTCGTTCTTCAACTGATGAATCCGGCTGGGCTGAGGTGTTGGGTGCAGGGGAGAGGTTACTAGCACTTGCACCCTGATGCTCCTCACTTGCCTGAGTGAGGTCCTGAGGGTCTTTGTCCTTGGCGTCAGGGAAAGATCCCAACCTTGGTTGGAATACAGCTGCTTCGGCGTCCAATGGAGGTGATACCTTCTTGCAGTGCGAGGCGTGAGTCCACGTTTGGTGACCTTGGCAACGAACAGCAGAATTAGTGGTTAGAAGTACCTGGAAAGGTCCTTTCCATCTGGGCTGAAGTGCGTTTTTCCGTTGATAGACCTTTACGTAGATCCAATCCCCTGGTTCGAGGTTGTGACAGGGAACATCCGGTGGTTGAGGTAAGGCTTCTTGGACCTGTGAATGAACAGACCTGGCATACTTCATTAATGCCTTGCAATAATTTAGTACAGTTTCATCAGTTAATTGTAGGTCTGTTTGGTGAGGGGCAACAGGTGGTGTAGCTGGCATCCTCATGGGTCGTGCCATGAGTATTTCATAAGGGGTTAGGCCATGTTTTCTGTTAACAGTGTTTCTAATGTGCATAAGAGCAATGGGCAGTGCATCAGGCCATTTGAGGCCTGTTTCAGCACAAATCTTCGAAATGCGCGTTTTTAAATCAGAGTTTTTACGTTCTACAGCACCACTTGACTGTGGATGATAACTACAGTGTAGGTGTTGCTGTATGTTGAGTGCTTGGCAGATGTTTTTTATTATCTGTCCTGTGAAATGGGTGCCACGGTCACTATCTATTGTGAGAGGCAATCCAAATCTAGGGATGAATTCTTTGAGCAATTTCTTTGCTACAGTGATGGAATCAGCACGTACGCATGGGTAGGCTTCCACCCATCCAGAGAACACATCAATAATAACAAGAATGTACTCATAAGAACAGCACTTAGGTAGCTGCACAAAATCAATTTGCAGATTTACAAACGGTCCCCATGGAGGGGGATGGGCTGCGGGTGTCGTTTTTACTCGTTGCCCAATGTTGTGAGCTAAGCAGATGGGACAGGAGCTACAGTACTGTTGTGCCATGGAAGGAAAATTTGGGGCAAACCAATTTCTTTGTACTGTAGCAATCATTCCTCCCTTGCTCGTATGGGCCACAGAGTGGGTTAAACGAGCAAGATGTGACAAAAGCTCTCTAGGCGCCACCAGGCGGCCGTCCAGGAAGCGCCAGAGAGAGTCGGGGTGCAGTGAACATCCTGCACGCAGCCAGTCATTTATTTCCTTTTTTGGGGCCTGATTTTGAAGAAGGGCCAGACTTGAAAGGCTAGCCAAAGGAGACTGGTCTGCTGAAAAACAAACAAAAACAGAGTTAGGAGCCTGTGGGCCAGAAAGGGCCGCATTTCTGGCAGAACGGTCTGCCAGATCATTTCCTCGTGTGACATCATCAAACGGTTTCTCATGAGCTTTACATTTAACAATAGCAATAGCAAGAGGCAATTGAACAGCTTCTAAGAGCGCTTTTACATAACAACCATGACTGATTTGGGTCCCTGATGAAGTGAGGAACCCTCTTTGTTTCCAGATTTGTCCAAAATCATGAACAACACCAAAAGCATACTTAGAGTCAGTATAAATGGTTGTGGTTTGATTTTTTGCAAGAATGCAAGCACGTGTTAAAGCAATGAGTTCAGCAACTTAAGCAGAACGAGCTTGGGGTAAAGAATAGGCTTCCAAAACAGCATACTGAGTGCATACTGCATATCCCGCAACTAATTTGCCTGCATCATTTCTAAGACAGGAACCATCAACAAACAAAACAAGGTCAGAGTTTGGGATAGGAATGTCCTTGAGGTCAGTTCGAGGGGTTAACAATTGAGTTGTGATAGACAGGCAATCATGAGGCTCACCATCAGAGGCAATAGGCAGAAGTGACGCAGGATTCAGAATTGAACAGCGATTTAAGGTTACATTTGCAGCTGACAGTAGAAGTTTCTCATATTTAGTAAGACGGGAATTGGAAATGTGCTGAGTTTTGCCCTTGAGCAGAAGGGCCATCACAGCATGTGGAACTGCAACGGTTAAAGAGTGTCCCAAAACTAGAGAATCTGCCTTTTCAACCAACAAGGCAGCAGCTGCAACTGAACGGAGGCAAGGAGGAAGTCCCGCAGCTACGGGATCAAGGGCAGAGCTGTAATATGCAATTGGGCGATGCTTTTCACCATGCAGCTGAGTGAGTACTCCTAAAGCGATTCCTTCCCGTTCATGACAAAACAAGGTAAAGGGTTTCTTATAATTAGGAAGTCCAAGAGCAGGAGCAAGAGTGAGGGCTTGCTTAAGGACCACAAATGCTTGTTCGGCTTCAGGAGTCCAAGGGAGGGGTTCCGGGGTGGTATCATGAGTGAATGCTTGCAAGGGTTTTGCGAAAGCAGCATAACCCAGGATCCACTGTCTACAATAACCCGTTGCACCTAAGAATCCCCTCATCTGTTTTCTAGTCATAGGTTTGGGAATGTTGAGGATAGCTTCAACTCTACTAGGGGAAAGGTGTCGTTCTCCTGCTGAGATATCATGCCCTAAATAATGTACCTTAGACTTGCAGAGCTGCAATTTAGATTTTGAGGCCTTGTGGCCTTTCTGAGCTAAAGCTGTGAGGAGTGTCAAAGTATCTTGCTCACAGGCCTCTAAAGTGGGTGAGGCTAACAATAGATCATCAACGTACTGAACAAGGGTGGACCCCCCTTTGAACGTGATAGGATCCAAATCTTTTTTTAGGATCTGGGAAAACAGGGTTGGGGACTCTGTATATCCCTGAGGGAGTCTTGTCCAGGTATATTGAAATCCCTGATAAGTAAATGCAAACAGATACTGGCTATCCTTATGAACGGGGATAGAAAAAAAAGCAGAACAAAGATCCACTACTGTGAAATATGTAGCATCTGAAGGGATACAGGAAAGAATAGTGGCAGGGTTAGGGACCACGGGGAAAGCGGGTAACACAGCGGCATTTACAGCTCGAAGATCTTGCACAAAGCGATACGTATCTTTACCAGGTTTTTTGACAGGTAGGATAGGTGTGTTGCAAGGGGAGCGTATTGGGACAATAATCCCTTGCTCAAGGAGTGAGGAAACGACAGGCTTGATCCCTTCCTCAGCTTCCTTTGAGATGGGGTACTGTGGGACACGAGGAAGTGGCTTGGCAGGGTTCAGGATGATACGCACTGGTTCAGCACTCAGCATGTGCCCCACTTCATTCGCATGGGTGGACCACAGCTGTGGAGGTACTCGTGCCAACAGTTCCTCTTGCAAGAAGGAAGTGTCAGAATCAGAGTACTCCTGGGTTAGCAAAGCCACAAGCTCGGTTTCCCTCTGTTCCGGTACCTCAAGGTAAACACCATCTGGGCTACAATAAATCACGCATCCCAGTTTACACAGCAAGTCCTTACCAAGAAGGTTGACAGGTGCACAGGGGCTAAGAAGAAAGGCATGATTCTCAGACAAAGGGCCAATAGAGATGGAGACAGGTTCAGAGACGGGATGTGGGATAGGTTGTCCGCCTATACCGACAGCATTTACAGTTTCAGGAGAATAAGGTAGAAAAGGAAACTCAGCAGCCTTTAGCGTGGAGCGGGACGCTCCGGTGTCGACAAGACAGGAGACAGGTTTACCAGAAATAAGGCATTCAACAAACGGACCAGATTGGTCAGTAGCAAGCAAAGGAGCAATGATGTCACTGTCCCTCAGGCTGTCCTATTCAACACTGGGAAAATTGACAGGAAGTGGAGGTGGGAGCTGGGGTCTGGGTCCTTGGCCGGGGCGGTTGGGGCATTCTGATTTCCAATGTCCTTCTTGCTTGCAATAATGACATTGGTTCCCATAGCCTGGGTTTTGTGGGCTCAAGGATCTATCTCTTCCCCTGAATCTACCCGGGCCTCCCCTTCCCCGTCCTCGTCCCCTTCCTCTACCTGGACCCTGCAACTGAGAAATCTGTAAGGCCATTAACTTAAACTCGGCACTGTCTTTAGACCGTTCCAATTTGTTATGAAAATGGTTAGCCTCAGCAAGGACTTCGGTCAAATCTTTAGTTTCCCAGCCAATAATTACTGTTTGAATTTTCTCAGCAATTTTAGGGTTAAGTCCCTGGACGAATGCTGCCACTATTGCTTGTTTAGCATTTCCGACTGGGTTATCCATTCCTGAGTATCGTTCAAATGCCTGTTTGAGGCATTCTAAATAGTCACTGGGGTGTTCATTTTTGTTTTGTTTACAGGTATTTATTTTGGTCCAGTCTGCCTTTTTTGGGCAAATTGTGAGAACTGCCTGAACCAAAGCATTTCTCTTGTCAATAAAGTCTTGGCCAATCCCTGGGTTTTGATCTGGCCAAGTACAGGCAGCGTACAGACGTAGCATAGTCTCCTTGGGCAAAATGGATCGCATGAGCTGATTAATGTCAGCCCATGTTGGATTATAACAATTTATAACAGTCTGCAATTCTTCCTGAAATTTTTCTGGGTCTTCCCTGATTTTTGGGAACTTTTGAGTTAAATTGTAGAGATCACCTGGAGTCCAGGGTGCATGCACAGTTACTATATTTTGTCCATCGGTGCCAATGCCTGGCATTTGTCTTAGGGGGTAAACTTGTGCAGTTCGGGATCTCAGATTGATGGGAGATCTTTCCATGCCTATTCCCATTCTTCTAAATACACCTGTGGTGGGTTGTGACCCAGGAGTAAATTGCCACACTGGTGATGATTGAGTGGCAGATATGGTGGATGAGTCCGGACTATTAAGCTCCGTGGATGGATTTACTGAAGGAGCTTCAGCTAATGGGTCACTAGCCTGGGCTGCAGCCTGATGTTGAACCGGTTGTTGCTGATGTGGGAGTCCCAGGAGAGCGGGGTTCGAACAAAGGTCAAGGATATCCTCTGCTGGCTCCGGTGGTGGGGGCGCCCCGGGCAATGCTGGATACATTGGAGCGGTGGCCAGCGTGTAATTTGGGGGAGCAGCCAATTTCTCCCGAACAGCTTTTAACTGCTGTTTTAATTTTTCTTGAGAGTCTTTTAGGCTCCTAGTTTGAGATTCTGTCCGCCTTTTGGACATCTCATCATACCAATAAAAGAACGCGTCCCACTGGTTTTGTGGTGTTTTGGATCCACGGGACTCTAACGCCCCTCTCAAGTGCACTATTTTATCCTGATCAAATGTTCCTTCCTGTGGAAAATGTTTCACAGGATCATCCCTAGTATACCAGTTCCACTTATCCAGGTACTTGCAAGTCTCGGGAGAATAGTGTGTGTACATAAAGTACGCCGGAGTCCCCTTAGGGGGGACAGGAACCTGTTTAGACTGACTTGTTCCCGTTTTCAGTCACACAGGGAGACGTAGGAGAGGCTTATTTAGGATGTCCGGGCCGCTCAGTGCCTTGCCCCGCAGTTTTTCACTGCCCAGACAAAAGGCTTCTGACCCGACACCGGCTCATAAAATGGAAATGGGGAGGGAAACACTAGAGGGATCCTTTCACTCCTGCTTTCGGCAGAAGCTACTGGGACGAGGGGTTTGGAAAAGACAAAATCACTCAGACGCCCTGTCCACTGGGTCACGAGGTTCCAGTTGGGTCCCCTTGCTTTCAAAACTGCCCTGTCAGGCAGAATTGGGGCGGCTGAACCCAACCGTAGTCTCAGTCCTGGTCAGTGGCTCATATTTCTAAATACACACACACATTCATTCAATAAGCCCTGTCCACTGGGTCACGAGGTTCCAGTTGGGCCCCCTTGCTTTCAAAACTGCCCTGTCAGGCAGAATTGGGGCGGCTGAGCCCAACCGTAGTCTCAGTCCTGATCAGTGGCTCATATTTCTAAATACACACACACATGCACATTTATTCAGTCAGCCAGACCTCCTAACCCACACCGCCTTAGTTAATTAACTACAAGCCCGATGTGCTGTTGGATGAAGGTGCCTCAAACAGTTTCTCCCTAAAACGTACGTTACCAGACACAAAATGGGATCCTTTACCAGACAGAAAATTTTAGCCGGCAGTAAGGTTCAGACTGACCTGTTTTAACAAGGTTCAGATCCAGTTACCACGGCCAAGTTGGGAGCCTACAGGCAGTCCTCCTCCGAAACCCCAATAGAGATTTTGAATTAGGTCTCTTACCTCTCAAGTTTGGCGCCTCAGGGTTCGGGGGGGGGTAGCCTGCGGTCCTCCTTCCTCAGCCTGTGTTCTGGATCCGAGTCACGGCACCAGGAATTGTCGTGGAAACACACACAGAGTACTTTTGGGTCAGGTCAGCAGAAGCTTTTATTCAAAAGAAACTACAGCTGTAGGGGGAGTTCCAAAGTGACATGGATTTCCCAAGCACTTGGAAGGGGTCCCCCCCCAAGAGCAAAATCAGGAGGCTTATATACTTTTTAACAGTCGCTTACAACTCACGTGATCATATAGTGAAATTAGCATGAAAAGCGGCTATAATATTACTTCATTATTTCTTTGCTGTTATCAGGATGGGAATTATGGGGGAGATAGGGTTAGTTCACAAACCTCCTTCTTGCACCTGGAAATCTACTTTGTACATACTTTTTTTTTTTTTTTCTACCTTCAAGGCCGCGGTGAGCGAAGCATTTGCAGAAGAGTTACAAAGAACAAACACTTGCCCTTATCTGTTCTACTGTACCGAGCCAGCAATTCTACACAAAGCGGTTATGTCATCTTATAACTAAAATAATCAAAGTTTAAGGCATATATTTTTTCTGATTCCACACTCCTGAAGTGCGGCGCCCAGAACTGGACACAATACTCCAGCTGCGGCCTGACCAGTGTTGCGTAGAGGTGGAGGATCACCTCCTTGGACCTGCTTGAGATGCACCTGTGGATGCACAACAAGGTGTGGTTGGCCTTCCTGACCGCGTCCCCACACTGTCGGCCCATGTTCATTGTAGCATCAATGATGACTCCAAGATCCTTTTCTGTCTCGACACTGGCGAGAAGGGAGTTCCCCGGCCTGTAGGTGTCGCTGGTTCTCCCTCCCCAGGTGCATTACCCTGCACTTGTCAGTGTTGAACCCCATCCTGTTCTCTTTGGCCCACCCTTGTAACCTGTCTAGATCCACTTGCAACCTGTTCCTTCCTACTAGCATACTCACTTCTCCCCACATCTTAGTGTCATCTGCAAACTTGAACAGGGTGCTTTCTACCCCCTCACCCAAGTCACTGATGAAGATGTTGAATAGTGCGGGCCTGAGGACTGAGCCCTGGGGAACCCCACTGCCCACATCCCTCCAGGTCGAATGAGACCCGTCCACCACCATCCTCTGGGTGCGGCCCTCCAGCCAGTTAGTGACCCATCTGACCGTGTAGGCATCAACACAACTGTCTCCTAGTTTCTTATTGAGAAGGGGGTGAGAGACCGTGTTGAAGGCCTTCCTGAAGTCCAGAAAGACTACATCCACTGCGACACCTGCATTCAAGGACTTGGTGACCTGGTCATAGAAGGCCACCATGTTGGTTTGACACGACCTGCCCCTAATGAACCCATGCGGGTTGCCCCTGAGCATAACCTCCCCTGCTAGCCCTTCCTGGACATGTACCAGGATAATTCTTTCGAAAAGCTTCCCCAGGACCAAGGTAAGACTCACAGGCCTATATAGTTTCCTGGGTCCTCCTTCCTCCCTTTTTTGAAGATGGGGACCACATTGGCCCTTTTCCAGTCCTCTGGCACGTCACCCGAGTGCCATGAGTGCTCGTAGAGCTGTGCCAGAGGTCCTGCAATGACCCCTGCTAGTTCCTTCAGCACTCTGGGGTGGAGCTCGTCAGGACCTTTCAATGACCTGGACCCCACCTCAGGCAACACACAGTAAACCTGGGCCCTTTGCTTTGTCTTCAGGGTGTGCTCCCCTAGCCTTTCCCCTCCATGAGGTAACCCACAAGGCAGCAGGAGCTGAGGCTTTCTAGTGCCCCATACTCACCCTTCACTAGAGAGACAGGTGTGACATTTCCTGAGGACCACCCCACCACCAGCAGTCCCACCACACTATGCAGCCCTAGCAGGCTGTAGTTTTAGGTCATGCCCAAGGACCAGAAGCCTCCACCATCCCCATAGCTCCTGCCCTGTACCTCCGAATTATTACGTGAGCAGCAGCTCCTGCTGAGTGATGCACTCTCTCCAGCTGCTTGCAGCAAACTGCTGGCTCCAATAATGCTCAGGGCCTGTTCTTAACACAAACAGCTGGGCCCTGTTCCCAATCAGGCAGTGTCCCGCTGGTCACGTGCCTGATTGGGAGTGTAGCCACCTGCAGGCTGCTCTGCTGCTTGCCCACACCCCTTTTAGTGATAAGCATAGCCTGTTCTTTGTCACAGCCACAAAGAAGCATCCCCTGAGATGTCCATTTTGAATAGAGAAAGAAGTGGGGGGAAGCTGTGAAATAGTTTTACTTTTGTACAATGCAAAATGAAGCTCATTAAATGTTTTGCAATAAAGTGATGGCTGAGGACCTTAACAAGGTATTCTTCAGCACTGTTAACTACGTCCTCAGAAAGTGTGCTATCATCAGCAAAACCTAAAAGGAACTCCTCTGGTGATATGTTCAATGCTGACAGTTTTGTTCCCATTTTGCTGGTGACATCATATTCTGCGAGAATGTGAGCCTTAATAACAACATTGCACAAAGTTGGTTCTAGTTTCTGTCCAAGCGTGTGAGGAGGAACAAATCTTACTTTAACAGCAAAGACTACTTTAATCCAAAGTTCCAAAAGTCCTTTTTCAAACAGTTGAAACAGATATTGAAGACAGACAAAAACATCTGTATCATGACACATGTGAAACCGGATGAAACTGCATCAAATAAATGGATGACTTGGTTGGTTTAGTAAGAAGCCCACAATCATCAAATACCTTGTTAGATGGCCACAGATCATACTTCAGTATGGTCTTAACACACTATCCTCCATCCTTCGATATGCGTAGAATTTTCTCGGCTGCAGAGTAGGATTTCTTTTCTGATGCTGTAGTTGGTTTATGTTTTTCTACCTGTTTATCTCCATCAGAAACAAATCCAGGACATTTTACTTTCTTCATGGTATCCGAAAGCTTCTTTGTTTTCTTAATGAAACGTTCATCTCTAAACTGCATATAGGCCTCCTTTGCATGTTCTCTGAAAGAAAGCAGTCTTTCACCTACCCCTCTCTTGGGACACGTTGCTTGCTTATGAAATTGTGAAGTTGCATGTGGCTGGATGTGATATATGGGTTCCCTTTACCCTCCATGAACTGGAACACACGGGAAACACATGATGCAATATTTGAGGCCGAACTCCGGGGCAACTCTTGGTGAGTGGATGCCTCATGATATCTAGTTCTGTCAGGCCTTGTTAATTCTTGAAATGTATTACTGATTGCAAGAATGTCATGATAAACAAGTTCCCCTTCATTAACGTTTTTTTGTTGCCCAGTCTGTCCAGTTAGATTCCAAAGGTTTCACACTGGTATTTCCAAATTAGGCAGCAGATGCTCTAGGACTATGTGGGGGTGGGGGCAGGCAGGACTCTATGGTGGGGGCAGGGGGGAAGAAATGAGAGGGGGCCCCTCAGGGAACACGATCAGGGGGACCATGTGCAATGAGTGGAGCACACGTGCTCATGCTCCAGTTCCACCCAGAGCAGCGCTCCCTGAAGTTGTCGCTTGGGGGCCCTGAGATGAAGTGGGTGAGTGTCCCCAAGGGCTCTGGGCTCGCAAGGCTCAACTGCACCCACTGCAAGCCTGGAGAGGGTTCAGAGGAGGGCCACCCACTTGGTGAGAGGGCAGCAGGACAGGCCCTATGAGGAGAGACTGAGGGACCTTAACCTCTTCAGCCTCAGCAAGAGGAGGCTGAGGGGGGACCTGGTGGCTGCCTACAAACTGATCAGGGGAGATCAACAGCAAATAGACAGAGCTCTTTTCTCCCCAGCACCACCTGGGGTGACGAGGAACAATGGTCATAAGCTGATGGAGAATAGGTTTAGGTTGGAGATCAGAAGGCAATATTTTACAGTTAGGGTGGCCAAAATCTGGAACCAACTTCCCAGGGAAGTGGTCCTCACCCCTACCTTGGGCATATTCAAGAGGAGGTTGGATGATCTCCTGTCTGGGGTCTTGTGAACCCAGCATTCATTCCTGCCTGTGGCAGGGGGTCAGGCTAGATGATCTGTTCAGGTCCCTCCTGACCCTAGCTACTATGAAAGTATGAAACTATGAAAAAATCAACCAAGGGCCCCTGTAGGAGAGAGAGAGGGTGTGAATTAATCCCACCAGTTTCCTTCTGGGGCCTCCCAGCTGGGTCTTCCCAGCCCTCACTTGGGCGGGGTGGTCAGTCAGCAAGCGGGAAGGGACAGGGATGGTGGGATTTGGGACCCAGAGCATGTATTTATGCAGGAATCCCCAGGCAGGAATTGCCATTGGGGTTCCCCTGTGGAGATTTAAGGAGGCAGGCTGGGTGTGCTCAGGGAGAGGTGATCCCAGCAGCCAAGGTTGGTCAGTTTGAGGCCTGGGCAGCCATGTGTCTCATTGCCCAGAGGAGCTGCTCAGTTCATTCTAACTGGTCCCAGTGGGTGGGTTTGGGGTGAGGCAGGCTGCTGCAAGGTAGCACAGTGGGGTGGGGAGGCTGGCAAGAGCAACTGTGCACAGAGTAGCTGGAGAGCTCCTGGCCCAGATGGACATAGGTGTGGGGGCTGCAGCAGAAGCCTAGGGTGGGTGGGACTGGGTTACCCTTGCATGGAGCCAGTGAAGTGGGGGGCAGAGAAGTCTGCTGGGCTGAATGCCTTGTGGGAGGTGGGAAAGGGACAGCTCTGTCTGTATTGGTATTTCAGCAGCTGCCTCCTCTATCCGGGCAGGGGTGGAAACAAGTGTTTGTCCCCAGATACCAACCACACACATTAAGAAAACAAGTGAGAGTTGGGAAGAACCTGGGGGTGTCCAGCAGACCCTGCCATGGGACAGCCCAGGAACAGGGCAGCAGAGAACACTGCAGTTGGGTGGAGAGTTTGGGAGGCTGCTTGATTCCCAAATCTGCTAGAAGACAGAATAGGTGGGGCCCTGGCCTTGACATTTTTCCAGTCTGCATTCTCAGCTGCCCAGGCCACACAGTCACTGGCATCCAGGCCCCTAGAGTCAAGGGCTAAGGAGCACTCCGGTGTCCAGCCCTTATGTGCTTGGGTATGTGCCTAAAAGCGCAGAACCACACTAGCTGCCTCAATGTAGGTGGAACCAGGCAGTGGCTGTATCAGCTCTGCCCGGGCTCCTCATTGCTGCTGGTTTGGTGGAAGTTTGGTCCATGGAGGAGTGGAGCCTTTGAGTAATGCTGAGGTTTAAAGTAACTGAACAGACTCTGGTGCAAACTACCTGAAACATTTCTTTAAAGAGAAACTGAAAAGAGTCTCTTCAGATGTACGCCCAGAGCTCTCAGCTGTGGATGTCAGACAGCCTTCGCAATCCTGGCATTAGAGACAGGGCTGGGAGCATGAGGAAGCTCTCCTTCCCAAGTCACCTGGAAAAATTATGCTTCTATTGTAGGTGAGACTTTGGTCTGCCCTTCATGAGAACATGTTGTCTCAGGGCCCTGAATGCCTGGATAAAGCATTCAGGGCCCTGTGACACAGAGCACTGTCTCCTGGCATAGTAATACATGGTGATGTCTGCAGCTGTCAGGGAGCACAGCTGCAGGGAGAACAGTTCTGGGAGTCATCCTTGGACATGGTTATTTGGCTTTGGAGTATTGAGGTCCCCACCCATTTGAACCCTTTCTGGGGAGGTTGCCAGATCCAGGTCCAGTCATACCCAGTGCTGATGGTGTAAGTGGAGACAATGCAGGTCAGAGTGAGGGTCTCTCCAGGTTTCACCACCCCTGGGCTGGACTGGATCAGCTGCACTGGTGAGAAAAAGGAGTTAGAAAACAGGACAGAAACAAGGAGGTCAATCACATAGGAACAGCTCCAGGGATTCCTTAATGTCCAGGGGTCTCACAAAGGCTCTTACAGGTAGGGACACACAAAAGAGGAGAGGGGAAAAGGGAGGAGGGCTGCATTCCTGTGTCCATGGGATGGGTGAAACTCCCAGAAGGCAGGAAGGGGGCAGGGCTGGGGTTGGGCATGGACTGAGGATCTGGGTACCCAGGGGCTGTATTTACTCTGGAGCTGCTGGGCAGGAATTTCCATAAGAGCTGAGCATTTCCATGGATAAGAGCTAAGAGCATTTGACATTTGTTTGCACTGGGGGGGTCTGTGTGAAGGAGGCATGCTCCCCTGAGGCAAGGCAGGAGCTCAGCAAGGGGAGGGGATTGTTGAGGATGCCCAAAGTATTCAGACACCCCTAGTCTGTCGTGACCTGTGGCAAAAATACACAGATTCGCTCATCTGGCATCAGGAAGGAGTTTTACCCTGTGGTCATGCTGAAATGGACTGTAGGAGGTTTTCCTTTCTCTGTAGGGGGCGGGAGGAGGGCAGGGGGAGTGGGGAGGGCAAGGCCTCTGCCTTGGGTCTCTCAAGTGTATTTAGCATCCCTAGCAGCAGCAGCCCACCAGCAGCCCTAGACCCCCTGTTTTACCTGGGACAGGTTCAGGGGCTTTGGGGGCATTTTTACACATGTAAGCACTAGGGCTGTGCAAAATTTTGCCAAGTGTTTCATCTCAAAGCTGTTTCAATGCCTTTCGAGCTTGAAACAGAGAAATTGAAAAAAAACAAAAAGCTTTGAAACCACTTCAAAACAAAATGAGGGCACTTGAAACATTTCGAAAGTTTCAAAACGTTTTGAGTTTCGAAGCAGCCCGGTGGCAAGAAGCTGGGAAGAGCCAGGGCTGCGCTCCAAGCAACTCTGCAGCCCAAGGAAACTTAGCCTGGCAGCAGGAAGTGGAGTGCAGCCCTGGCTCTCCCCATGTCTCTCCATTGGGCTGAGCTCTGTGGGGTTTGGCAGAGCCAGTCAGAGTGAAGCCCTGGCTCTCCCCACTTCCCGCCACCAGGCTGCTCTCCAAGCAGCTCCGCAGCCCCATGGAGCTCAGCCCTGGCTCTGCCCGCCTCATGGAGCTCAGGCTGGAGGCAGGAGGCAGAGTGCAGCCCTGGCTCTGCCCACCTCTAACAGCCAGGCTCCGCTCTGAGCGGCTCTGCCAGCCCCACAGAGCGCAGCCCGGCGGCAGGAGGCAGGCAGAGGCAGGGCTGCGCTCCACCTCCCACCACCGGGCTGAGCTCCATGGGGCTGCAGAGCCACTCGGAGCACAACCCCAGCTCTCCTCTGCTTCCCACCACTGGGCCGGATGACAGGAGGCTGCCGCTGCTGGCAAGTGTCACGAGTTTTGCTTTTTGAAGTTTGAGGTGCAGTTTCTGAGAAAGTGCTCCATTTGGGGAGCAAAAATCCACAACTTACAGGGCCAAAACCAAAAGGGACCTTGGGGTTATAATTGACCATAAAATGAATATGAGCCACCAGTGTGATGCTCCAGTTAGCAAAGCAAACAATATGCTGCCATGCATCAACCAATGCATCTCAAGCAAAACTAAGGAAGTTATTCTCCTGCTCTATTCGGCATTGGTGAAGGCAGAGCTGGTGTACTGCATCCAGTTCTGGGCACCACACTTCAAGAAGGATGTGGAGAAGCTTGAGAGAGTCCAGAGAAGAGACACTCGTGTAATTAGAGGCCTGAAGAACAAGCCATATGAGAAAAAGCTTACAGATATGGGACTGCTCAGCCTAGAAAAGAGAAGACTTTGCAGGGATTTGGTGGCAGCTTACAAATACATCAGGGGATAGCATCAGCGGGTAGGCAAACAACTATTCACCAAAGCACCCAAGGGGAAAACCAGGAGCGATGGATATAAACTCCTGGAAGGTTTCAGACTGGGTATAAGGAAAAACTTTTCACAGTTCATGTGACCAGACTCTTTCCTGGCCAGAGCAGGAAGGCTGAACCCAACCCTTCCAACCTTGTGAGACTTCTGTGAATCTGTCAACCTCCCTAGGGAGCTAGGTCACTATCTCTGCAGACTCATCCAGGAACCAGGTCTTTCTGCAGCTGTGCTCCCTAACAGCCACAGACACTGCCACATTTTACAGTGTCTGGGGGAGGCAATGGCCACAACAGATGCACCATGGCCCAGAGGAAAGTAGGGACTGTGCTAAAGGGGCAAGTGGTTTCTGGAGCCTAAGCACATTGAGAAAAACCTTAGAAGGTGACATTTTTTGGTCTGGTCCTGTTTCAGTCCTGCACAGCCTGACACATGCCCAGAGCTTCCAGGTCTGGTATTCAAGGGCTCATTACCTTTGGTCTCCAGCTGGGGGTGAACCACTGCCAGGATAATCTGGGCAGCTAAGGGAAACAGTCTCACTGTCTATGGTTCTCCGCACCAGGAGAAGATGGCAGGGAAGGGAATGAACACTAAGGCAAGGATGGCTCCACCAGAGGGAGCTGCTGTGGTGGGACTGGGTCCAGCAGAGCCCCAGGAAAGGCCTACAGTGTCTGGGAAACAGCAATGAGCAGGGAAGCACTAGCTCCACCTCTAACTCTCCAGGGCTGGATCAGCATTTCTGTGACCTCCTCCAGGAACCAGCTCTCCTGCAGCTGCGCTCCCTCACCCTGGCAGACACAGCCACCTGTTATTGCACCATGGGACACATGGGCATAGTGACACAGAGAAAAGAGGGGCTGTGCACAAAGGGGCAGGGGAACCTGCACAGTGCAACCCAGAGCAGTGAGATTTCTCCTGCCAAAGCCCCTGGCAAAGTAGGAGTGAGCATGAAGGTGCCAGAGAAGGAAGCAGAGACACGAACAAGGGAACAGACTCCTTCTCTTGTTGGCCCTGAAGATTGTTCCTATTGTTTAAATAATTATTCTTATGCCTGTAGCTAGAATTGGTTTGAGGCATAAAAAAGTTTGTTTTATACTTGCGCACTGTGCTGTATGGTGGGATCATTCTAGAAGGAGTGACCTTTTTACCTCTCAATCCCATATAGAGAGACGTGAAAAATCATAACATCTCATGAAAATTTTAGTAATGCGTGCACAATATATTGATTGACAGGTACTATTATTTTTGGTGGGAATTTGTGTACTGTGTGCACAGTTAGGTGCAGTGTGAAGAGCTGAGAGGGGTGTGTGCACCCCAAGTATATAAGAGTTGTTGGTGGGGGGGACTGGTTCCCTGCTGGTTGGTTGGTTGGTTGGCTGCTGCTGGTGTGGTCATTGCTTGCTTGCTATTGTTGAAAGAGTTTGTTGGGTGATCGCTATTGGTCTCCAGTCCTCCTGATGCTTCTGAACTGCTGCTGATGTTTCCAAAGCTGTTCATGGGCTTCCTCAGCTTCGCTCTCACATCTTAGAATTGGTAATGTATAGCTTTGTATGTACTTAGTTCCCCTCGTGTTCCTTGTGCTAGTGTGTTGTATGTAATTATTGTACATGGTTACTGTCTCATAATAAACCATTTCATTCATTTCACTTTAATTTTGGTATCCTTGTGTGTTAATCCCTATAACCAGGCTGGGCCGCCTAATTCAGTGACAGCTGAGTCAGCCTGGGCTGCTCACGCCCCCTTTCGCCCACTATAATCTATTTAACTGAAGCCGCCTTTCGGTGCTCGTGTAATTTTCCCTGGCTTCAGATTGGCATCCCTGGGTGGGTGTGAAGGGGTTAATTTATAATTAGTTCCATTAATCAGGCACTAACAAATCTCATCTATGTGTCTGTGAGAGTTTGTGTTGCTTTTCAATATAAATCAAGCTGTCAGATGGTGGCTGACAAGCTGTTAGCTCTGAGGTGCTCTCTAGGTGGTGCCAGGGTGCTCTTTAGTGCTGTCCCTAGCATTTTGCCAATTGTTTTGCTTACCGATTTGCTGATTGTTTTGAAGGGTCAGTGCTGTGGAGACACAGAGCGGTTTCATTGGCAACATGTAGGGGGTGCACACGGGTGCATATGCACTCCCTGGAAGCACCATCCACGAAACTGGAAATGCTAAGGCTGTGCGAAACAGCAGCGTTTCGCTTCAACTTCCGTTTCGACAGAACAGTGTTTCATTTTGAGTTCTTTCATTTTGAAAGCACTGTTCTGTTTCATCGAAATGGTTCTGCTGTTTCGACGCTGTTTTGCCCATAGGCTATAATGGGGAAGCATGAAACAACCTATAACTTTGTCATATCTTGCCTGATTCCGATTAAACTTGCAGGGATGGTAGCCCCTTCTGAGGGCATGAAGCCTGCCAAGTTTCAAGGATATAGGTGCAGGGGTTTCTAGGAAACTGCACCTCAAGCTGCTGACAAGCAGGAGCCCAGGAGCAGGAGCAGCATCCTATGATCCAGCAGGCAGATTGGGGGCCTTGACCCCCCAGGAGGAGTCCAGCAGAGCCCCTGCAGCCCCTCCTGAGGGTGTGGGTGGGTCCCTGATCTGCCTGCTGGATGACAGGAGGCTGCTCCTGCCTCAGACCCAGCACTGAGGAACTGAGCCTGGTTGAGGGAGGTGCCCTCCCACCACCAGGCTGAGTTCCCAGCAGTTCGCAGCGCTGAGAAACGAAGCCTGGTTGGAGGACATGCCTCCCCCAGCTGGGCTGAGTTTCCCAGCACTGGGGATGAAGCCTGGCTGGGGGAGGCATCTTCCCCAGCTGGGCTGTTTCCCAGAGCTGGGAACAGAGCCCGGCACCAGGAGGTGCTTCTCCCAGCCGGGCTGAGTTCCCCATTGCTGGGAACTGAGCCCAGTGGCGGGATGTACTTCCCCCCACCGCATGAGTGACTGGTGCCTCCAGAATCTGGGAGGGCACACCTGCAGAAGCCACCGACGGTAGCAGGCCTGTCGGGGGGGCACCAGCCCTACCGACAGCATCAGTGTCGGCCATCAGGGGGGCACTGGCCCCATCAGGGGGAGCACGTGCAGCCCCGTGCACCCCCTACCAGTCGCCTATGCCCCACTGGGCTCAGTTCCCAGTGGCTCATAGCCCCATGCAATTCAGACCAGTGGCGGGAGGCAGAGCGCAGCACTGGCTCTGCCTGCCTTCCACCACTGGGCTGAACTCCATGGGGCCGGTGGAGCCGATCAGAGCACAGCCCAGCATCAGGAGGCAGGCAGAGCCAGCTGCACTCTGATTGGCACCGCCAGTGCCACAGAATGCAGTCCGGCGGTGGGAGGCGGGGAGAGCCAGGGCTGCACTGCCCACCAGGCTGAACCACGTGGGGCTGTGGAGCCGCTCACAGCACAGCCCTGGCTCTCCCCTGCCTCCTACCACCTGGCTGCTGCTTCAAAACTCGAAACTTTTCAGAAGTTTAAAAATGTTTCAACTGGCCTCATTTTGTTTCAAGGCTCTTTCGAAGCCCTTCAATTCATTTTGATTTTACTGTTTCGAAACGAGTCAAAACAGCTTCGAAATGGAACAGCCGGTGAAGCTTCACACAGCCCTAGTATTTGCCTGTGTTTGGGCTTGAGCTGCTAAGGCAAAGCTTGAATGTCAAAAGAATGCTACCCTACATCATTTGTTGGATTGGACAGAGAAGCAAAAGGAAAGCAAGTTAAATACATCAGGAATGGAGATGGATGATAAGATTGCCAAATTCAGAGCTAAGATCAGTGTATGGCTAGGTAGCAGTTGGAAAGATGCAAGCCATATCATGGAATTAGAACAGACTGTAAAAAGCTTACAACAGCACATAGAGGACCTAGAACAAGAAGTCTGTAAATGATGGGGAAAAGCACAGGACTTGCCAAGCAGCTTTTAAGAGTATATGACAGTGAAAGAAAGTTAGTCACACAGAATGTATGAAAACTATTGCCTTGTTGAAAGCAAAGCTGCCAATAGCTACTTAGCTAGAGATATCCTAACCAGGAGGAAAGCATGCTGTAAAATAGAGGAGAATGATAGTGACAGTGACAGTGTGAGTGGACTCAGTTCCAGTTCCAGTAGTGATTATGTTGACATGTTTGGGGCTGCTAATGGACAGGAGACTCAGCTTTCTTCCATGGAGTCTAGTGCTCCAATGTCACCGCTTAGAGTCAAGGAGGTGACTTGTCCAGGCACAAGTAAAATGCCAGCCAAAGGAAGGAGTGGAAACTATAGTGCCACTCTCTGCTGAGCAGCTTCATGCAGTGGGAAAGCAACTAGGCCCATTAAAAAAGGAGACAGTTGTAGCCTGGCTAACAAATGTAATGCCTGCTGGGGGGGAAGAGATGTATACAGCCAAAGATTTAATTGATGTTGCTCAGGAATGTATGGACCCCAAGGATTTTGTAGCATTGCCAGTCTGTATGCAAAATGGATTGATCAGAGACAAGGATGCAATTAGAGAAACATTGCTGAGGTTTTTCTTTCCTGATAAACCAACCATTGTGATGTTTCACAATGAGAAACATCGTGTTAGAGAAAGGCCAGAGGTGTACATAGAGCAAAAGAAGTTGTTGTATTTGGCAGCCGATTTGCCCCTAGGCAGGAGTGGGGTATACCCCAACTTCAGTGTGAGAACCTTTAAAGTGCCATTGGTGTAGCAAGAAATCTTGTTTTTGCCTGCCCCCCCCACCTCCAATGTGAAGCCCCTCCATATGGAAAAAGCCCCTTTTGCAGTATTTGCCCCCTTTTGGGGATGCTTTATCTTTTCTACCTTTTCTTCCTTCCTCCCTCCTCTTCTTTTATTATATTATTATTACTTTTATAGAATATAAGGTGTACTTGTAATAAAAATATAGTTTATAGATGATTTTTATGGGTATAAAATAGTATTCTGCATCAGTATGCCCCCCCCCCATTGTATTTGGTCTATTTGTTGTATGTGCCATGGCATTTTACCCTTTTATTTTTTATATACTATGCTTTTTAACTTTGTAACAAATGTACTTTAAGTTTAAAAGTAAGTTGTACCATGTGTCATGACCCAAAGGGTATGATTTTGTGTGTGCTTCGGCACTGCAGAATTATTTCCCGCCACAGGAGCTTTCTTTGCACGGTGCAATTCTCAGTTGCATGGAGAAAACCCCAGTGCAAAGGAGTTCCCACCACTCGCATGCAAATTTGTGTCCCACTATTGGCTGTTTCTAAATTATTCCTACGTGGCGGCTAGCGATTGGCTTGCTAGCCGTATAAGAGGCTTGAGGGGTTTCCGCCCAAGTTGGAGAACTCCGAGGAGAACCCCGCAAGGGAGGACTCCACAACCATCTTGTGGAGAACTCTAAGTGCGCTGTAGAGTTCAACGAACCCAGCGTGTGCCTTAGAGGAGGATACAGGGGCCTGATCAACCTCTAGCCTCTCCCCGTCGCCGCCTGATCCCTTGACATACCATAACAAGCTTCGTGTGTGTGTGTATCCAGAGCTCTGTCCGAGTTGTTTCAAGAGGCTCGAGTTTTCTACGGGTCTTGTTCGAGCGAATTTTCTTTTCGTTTGTAACTACAACTTAAGCGAAGTTTTTCCTGCCTGCACCGCAACCATCTACGGTGTAAGTAAAATAATCTTTAATCAACCGCTACGAGTCCGTGCCTAATTCTAGTCTGTCGTGCCGCATTCCCCGACCCACATGCCAGGGCTGCTGGCCACAGCCCGCGCCACGCACCCCCAAAAGCCTCGGACCGCTCCCGGCCCACACACCATGTACCAATGTTAGTAAGGGCATGAATTGAACCCCAGCTTCTGGTCCCTGAATGAATCTTGATTGATTGCGTAACACAGTAGCTAGACAGGATAACAAGTTAAGGAGCGGCAATTAACACCTAGGAAACCACAGGCTAAGGAGAGGAAAGCCAGTAACTCCCTGAAACTTCACTGTTAACAGTACAGAAGCCCCGGTTTGAACTAATCAACAGTGAAGACTGACTCTTGGGACTGAATACCTTCAACCCCCGATCAGCTGCCCCCAGAGCCCTATTCATCACAGCAGTGAATTAATCAAACTTCATCAATGGACACCTGAGACTGCACGTACCTGCAGATGTGACCCCTGGGACTGACACCTGCCATCCAGCAACTACCAAGGGGGACATCTCACAAGGTCAATGACCCCTAGATTGGGTAAGCCTGAAAATTGGGGAGTCACAAAAGTCTGCCAGAGAGGGATAAAAGGCTGTGAAGGATGAACTCCAATGCTGCCCTCTTTGACCCGACCAGCATCCTGCCTGCCCACCCAGAAGGACCAGCCGGCGACCCCCTTCCGAAGCAACATCACACTGAAAGAAGCCTCGACTGGCTATCAGCGGCGGACTCCAGCACTTGGGGATAGGTATATCTTGACACTGGTGCTTAGCATTCATAGCTAGGTGTTGTGGGTGTGGGTGTGTGTGTGTGCGTGAATGTGTGTGTGTTTCAGGGTTTCAGCCCCAAGATTTATGATCTGACTTTTGCACCCGTCTAATAAACTAGAATTGTATGGTGATCCTGTGAGTTGGTCTTTTGTAGTCAACATTATTACAACGGCTAACCAGGCAGCTGAAAACCTACCTGGGAGTTGGAGCTGCCGAATTGGAACTTGAGGAATTGGCTCGCTGAGCCTGTGAGGGGCATGAAATGAATCAATCAGAGCAAGATCCTTCCCATAAAGGAAAGATTGCAGTAGTTAGCGCAAAGGCTTCTGAAGGGAAGCAGGGTAAGGGGGAAAGCTATTGGAAATGAAAGCCTAAGCCCAATGAGTAGAATAGTAGCGGAGGCAACTCCAGTCCTGCAAGTGGCAATGATACTAGAGGGTGTGTTTTGTTAAGGATAACCTGAGTCGGAAGCAACTTGAATCGAGGAGAAATTGTGATGGTTCCCAGGAGGGAAAAAGGTATTTTGATTGATAGAAGCGTCCTTCTAACTTAAGGTACGCTGTGTGGAAGGAACTGTTACAATATGAGAATATGTTAAGATATGTTAAAGAGGCTTACAGATCATTGTGAGAAGAAGGTTGTGAAAGCTAGATATAATTCTAGTAGTGTAGAAAAGGTTGAGGCAGAGCCTCCAAGGAGTGTTTCCTCAGTCTCAGATCACTGAGACAGCCTAGTGTTTCTCAGGCCTCCCCAGGTGACCATGGCACCATTAAATTTTGATGATTGGGAACAGTCATTGATCCCAGTGGCTTTTGGGGACCAACAAGAAACACTGAGGTGTGAAAGAAGACAAAACATGTTATTGGACACAGATGCCACATTCACATTGGTTAGCAATGAGAGCAGGGTCTTCAAAAACTGGACACCTGTGACCTGTAAAAGATTAGAAGGCTTCAATGGGAATGCAAGTTCAGTGGGGTTCACTGACCTGAAGCCATTCTGAATTGGAAACCAAAATGAAGTGTCTAAATTTGGCTTGTTGAAACTGGGTGGTATAGGAACAACATTGGGCATGGACATCATGCAGAAGTTTGGCATGGCGATTGACTTGCTCAATAGGGAAATTTGAATTGGAGGTTTGAAGCCACAACAGGCAGAGATTCTAGAGGTACCTGCCTGTCTCCACTGTGCTATGATAAAAACAAGTGAAGAGTTGTCCCTGCATGCATGGCAAGGAGACATACTTGAGATGGCCAGTAAATTCCAATTGGTCTGGGGTAGGTCAAAGCTCTTCTGTCGGAGAAGTGATCAGGAGGTAAGGGTTCAGGGAACCGACCCTCCACTCCAATGCCAATATAAATTTCTCAATGAAGCTGTGTCCAGTACAAAAGTCACCATCAATGCTTTATTAGAACAGAATGTGATCATTGAGATTCGAAGCACCTGTAATTCACTGATCTGGCTGGTGAGGAAAGCAGATGGAATAACCTGGCACTTAACTGTGGATTATTGAGTGTTGAATTGCCACACTCCACCTTTGGCACCCATTGTTGTGAAATATTCAGAGGTAATGGCTGCAATTTCCAGTGGTGCCCCGTGGTTCTTGGTCCTGGATTTTGTGAATGCATTCTTCACAATACTACTTGCAGAAAGTTGTTGGTACAAATTTGCCTTTTCTTTTAACAAACAACACTACACTTTCACATGCCTACCACAGGGGTTCAATAATTCCCCTGTATATTGCCACTGTTTTGTTACCCAAATGTGGGATGTGTTTGATGATTGTTGATTATTGAAAACTTTGCAGAAAATGCAGCACCCCTGTACCATCTCTTAAAGAAAGGAGTGCCCTGGAAGTGGGGTCCCGAAAATTATGAGGATGTTGGCTACAAATGTCCAACTCGGGATACTTAAAATTCTAGTTTATTAGGCGGATTGAAACACTATAATCATAAACCTTGGGGCTGGTCCCCACACACACACACACATGCACACATGCATACACATACACACACACACACACACACAGTAGCAGGCTACAGAGTCAGGTATACCTATCCTACAAGCGCTGGAGTCTGTCGTTGAGGCTTCTTTCAGCGTGGTGTTATCTTCCAGAAGGGGGTCGCCAGCTGGTCCTTCTGGCTGGACAGGTCTGGTCGAGTTGGAGATCAAGAGGCCGCCCCTGAGGGTCACTTTTCACTGCCTTTTATCTGTCCCTGGCAGACTTTGGTGACTCCCCAGTTTTGTGGTTTGCCCAATCCAGGGGTCATTGACCCTCGTGGGACTTCCCCCCCTCCCCCCCCTCGGTGGCTACTGGACAGCATCTGTCAGCCCCAGGGGTCGCCCGCATGTACGTGCAGGTTTGGGAGTCCGTTGATGAATTTCGAATAGGGCTCTGGGAGCGGTTGATCTGGAGATACTCAGCCCAAAAGTTGGTCCCCAGCGTTGATTAACTCAGGCCAGGGCTTCTAGCCCTTGATCAGTGACGTTTAGAGATTTCCCGGTTGCTACATTGTCTTCTATTGAGTTCTTCCTTGGCTGATCTGCAGCTTTCCAGGTGTTAATTGCTGTGTGCTACCTTGTTACACATTCAATCACTGATTCACTCCCTCTTTCAGGGGCCAGCCTGATACAGTGAAGGACAGTTTGGTTCCTACCCTTGTTAACATTGTTACAATGTATAACTTACTAAAACACATTTAGTTGAAAGTTGAAAGGTGAGGAGTATAAAATATAAGCTACAAATGCCATGGCACACAAATAGATAAAAATACCAAACTACAAGGGGAGATACAAAATGCACACATACAAATTTTAAAACACAATTCCTTATCTTAAAGTGAAAGAGAGAGGAAGGAAGAAAAGGTAGAAAAAGAGAAACATATCCAAAGACAGTGAGAGCAAATGCAGGCAAGAGGAAAAGGGGGCTTTCTGCTACATTGTTCCCCCCCTTGACATCGGCCTTACACAAGGGTGATGTCACTATATTGTTTGAACACCATTGTTCAGCTATATAGACAGGAGGTGTGTCATCTTCAGCTGGTTTAAAGTTAAAACTTAGGCAGTTAAAAGATATTGAAAGAGAAAAGCCTTGAGGGGCGGAGAGAGAAAAATAACATAACGAGGTTGATTTGAACAGTTACAATGGTATAGTTGTCTCTTTGCTTATTAAAATATGACTTTGAATGCAGGTTTTGTGTTTTTTTTTTTACACACATCTTGTTATACTGATATTCTAAATAGCATTTAAATCCTTAAGAGAAGTACAGAGAAAAAACAAAACTAACCCCCGCCCAAAAAGTACACATGACCCTTAATAAATATCCTTTTGCTAACCAAGTGGAATATAAGACCTTTTGAGAATTGCTGCCCTTGTTTCAAATATCAGAACAACTTTCCAGTCCAACCGGACAGAAGTGTTCTGGTCTGGGATCCACAGACAGGTCCAATTTATAGAGGAGGTATTACCAATTACTCTTATTATATTTTTATGATATCATATGTATTTAAACTGTGACAACTTAAAACAAACCAAACAAACAAACTGTGCGGGCCGGGAGCAGTCCGAGGCCCTCGGGGGCGCATGGCGGGCTGTGGCCAGCAGCCCTTGCACGCGAGTCGGGGAATGCAGGCTGGCGGACTAGAATTAGGCACGGATGCGTAGCAGTTGATTAAAGATTATTTTACTTACACCGTAGATGGTCGCGGTGCAGGCAGGAAAACTTGCTTGAGTTGCAGTTACAGACAGACACGTGGAGTTTGCTAGGCTCCACAACACAAACTCGAAAGAGAGCCACTGAAAACTCGAGCTTCTTGAAATAACTTGGACAGAGCTCTGGATACACTCACACGAAGTTTGCTAGGCTCCGTGGAACTTGCGCGCAGGGAAAGGGTTCGTCGAGGGATTGTTCAGTGATGGGGAGAGGCCAGAGGTTGATCAGACCCCTATAGCCTTCTTAAGGCACACGCTGGGTCAGTTAGGCTCTGCAGCGCTTAGAGTTCTTCACAGGACGTGAAGTCCTCCTCCTCCAGATGGTTGTGGAGCCCTCCAACTTGGACGGAAACCACTCAAGCCTCTTATATGGCTAGCAAGCCAATCGCTAGCCGCCACGTGGGAATAATTTAGAAACAGCTAATAGTGGGACATAAATTTGCATGTGGGTGGCGGGAACTCCTTTGCACCGTGCATTTCTCTTTGCAACTGAGAAGTGCACCCTGCAAAGAAAGCTCCTCATGGCGGGAAATAATTTAGCAGTGCCGAAGCACACACACACAAAAAATCACACCCTTGGGTTGTGACACAAACACTAAACATATAACAAGACAACACAAACAGACAAGACAATTTTTGCCATGGCTGTGATGAGGAAGACGCTGCTGATGCTAGTGAGGCCTCATGGTTTGTCGGTCACTTTTGACTACACTGTGGTTTCTGCAAAAGAAAACAAACACACACAAACCTGCCAAGGAAAACTCCTTGCAGTGGCTGATTATTCATATTTACAAAGTGCAATGCTGATATGTGCAGTGGCAGTGCACACATCATTTTCCCTTCTTGGGGTGCTTTTCTTTTATACTGCAAAAGTGGAGCAGTTACCTACAGGAGGGTGGCCATCCTAACTGAGGATTTTTTTTTTTTTTTGGCCTTTTCCTGCCTCAGCATCGGGGTGGGCACTGATCAGCCCGTCCGATGCGTATTTTCCAATGGCTCAGAGCCGTTCCTTCCTGCTAGCCAAGAAGGGTGGCCGGCAGGATTAAAAGATTGGTTGCCCTGTTCCTCAAGGGTCAGGTGGTTGGTGGCTCACTTTTTTTTCTTTTCTCCAAGCTGGGTCACTGGGATGCTCTCCTCATGACACAAGGAATCCTATTAACAAGGCTAAATTCAGGGTTAGATCTATTCTGCCCCCTTAAACAGTTTCTTGGGACACATGTACCCATTTTCCTGATTTAGGTCCCATTTCCTCCCGAATACATTTAGTGCAGCCTGGTGTTCAGGAGTGCACTGGTATGCCCCTGAGTTCCCACCGTAACAGGTATTCGGGGTCTGCCACCTGGATCCCAATCAAGGGTCCCCAATTTTTCCCATGAGCCAGGGCTTTGCTCAGGGGTCCCATTACGGGGGCTCCGTCAGTGCTTCTCAGAGACTAGGGCTGAGGCTGCTACCCTGTTAGAAAGGGGAGGTGCTGCTCCCTCCCCAGTCAGCTCTGCCATTCTGATAAGCAGCTCGGCTAGAGGCTTTCCATGCCATTTCCCTCTCGGTTCTCCATGCTGCTTTAAAAACTTCCACACTGCTGACCGAATCCCATTTTCCCCTTCTCTTCCTTTGATACCCTTGGGTTAACCCAGTGTGGGCTGGGGCGATAATTTGGACCCCCAACCCCCCTATCAGTTTTGGGGTAGGCACTTCCATTAGAATAGGTAACCATATAATTTGGTGTGTCATTAAGCTTTTCTCTGAACTGGGTGGCTGCAATCGCACCCCCTTGACGTCCAATTAACCTCTCTGCATCCTGAGCCCAGGCTAGGACTTCTCCCAGCACATATCTCCCAGTCTCTCGGAGCAGTCCCAACAGTCCAATTATGGGCTGATGCATGCCTTCCTGTACCTCCTTCCAAAACCCAGGAGGGTAATCTATACTTCTTATGTCCGATGTCCCCAACATAACACACCGGATCACATAGACCCTAACATGTTCCCCAGGTGTCTGGTGGCTAGCCCCAAACTGTCCCTTAAATGTCTTTCTTCCCAAACTGATCCCCAAATCCACTATGCTCTGGAGAATATTGTCTCCCCCAAAGCTGTCTTCCCGATTCATAGCTGCCTGAATCTCTGGGGTGGCACAAGCCCTTAGTAGGCAGTGCCATTCCCGGACACTCAGAGTTTCACACTCCACTACATTCAGGGATTTCTGCAACCACTGTCCCAAATTCCTAATGTTAGCAGATCCCAGGGTCTTGCCCAGGGCTGCTAGATCAGCTCCACTGAGGGGGACCGTTACCTGTGTGGTTTCTGTGGGTTTTCCCTGAGCATCCCAAGTGACTGAGGTCCGCGTGATTGCGCTCACCTCAGGCACCAGGGTCCTTTCCTGATCTGACTTGGGGTCTTCAGGAGAGGGCTCCCCTGCATCCTCTGGGTCTCCCCATATCTCCCCACCCCAAATCTCTCCTGGATTGAAGGGGATGTCTGGATCCCTGGCTTGGTCTCCCCGGATGACAGCTGCTACTTGCAGACTGCACTCCTGGAGTTCCTTTTTTAAACGGTTAATGGTATTTAGACAGGGGCCATGGTTGGCCTTGGCTCCCTTCTCAGCTTGGTCTTTAGCCATTGTTTTTACCAACTTTTGCAAGGCTTCTCGGCTAGCCTTTTCTTGGTCAATAATTCCAATTGTTGGGCATTGTCTTGGAAAATGAAAATGAGCAATTGGGAAAAATAAATCAAGTTCCGAGACAACCCCTTTAGAGTCTGATTCCTGGTTTCCAATTGAATACATCTATCTTTTAGAATTTGGATTAGCTCCTCCTTTTCCTCAATTTCAGAGGCTCGCAGAGCTTTTTCCTCAACTGCTGTTTTTACAGCATGCCATAGCAGCCAGACCAAGGCACTGTGTTGCCTTTGAACCAAGGGTTTTTCACAAAGGCAAAATCTTTCAAATTGGGATTCGATGTCCCCTATGGAAAAGCCTGGGGTGCACACATCCTCCCTCCATGGGCTGGGTCCACCCTTCAGAATCTCCCTATGGAGAGGGGAAATTTCCTCCTTCCGCACTGTACCCACTTATCTTCTTGGCCTCCTGCTCCAACCTTAGGGGTTTTTTTCGTAAACAAAGACATTTCCCTCAACATGCCTCAAGCCTGTCAGTTTCCTTGAGCCCTCGCGCTCCCAACCGACTCTGTCCCTGTCCCTGCAGTTCTACAACCAAATCCCTTCCTTGAGATATGTCCACCCCCTTGGGTGACTACTAAATCCAGACCCTCCTTGAGTCTGCCCACCCCCTTGGGTGAGTCTAAATCCTAGTCCATCCCCTTGGGTGACTATTGCCCACCCACCTCCATGGACGTGGGTTCTATCTGGAGACACAGTCTCCCCAATTACCAACCTGCTAATAATCCTAGAATGCCTGCGTTCTCCAACAAATAATGTTAGCTACAAATGTCCAACTCGGGATCCTTAAAATTCTAGTTTATTAGGCGGATTGAAACACTGTAATCATAAACCTTGGGGCTGGACCCCACACACACAGACACACACATGCACACACGCATAGTAACAGGCTACAGAGTCAGGTATACCTATCCTACAAGCACTGCAGTCTGTCGTTGAGGCTTCTTTCAGCGTGGTGTTATCTTCCAGAAGGGGGTCGCCGGCTGGTCCTTCTGGCTGGACAGGTCTGGTCAAGTTGGAGATCAAGAGGGCGCCCCTGAGGGTCACTTTTCACTGCCTTTTATCTGTCCCTGGCAGACTTTGGTGACTCCCCAGTTTTCAGGTTTGCCCAATCCAGGGGTCATTGACCCTCGTGGGACTTCCCCCCCCCCCCCCCCCCCCGGTGGCTACTGGACGGCATCTATCAGCCCCAGGGGTCGCCCGCATGTACGTGCAGGTTTGGGAGTCCGTTGATGAATTTCGAATAGGGCTCTGGGAGCGGTTGATCTGGAGATACTCAGCCCAAAAGTTGGTCCCCAGCGTTGATTAACTCAGGCCAGGGCTTCTAGCCCTTGATCAGTGACGTTTAGAGATTTCCCGGTTGCTACATTGTCTTCTATTGAGTTCTTCCTTGGCTGATCTGCAGCTTTCCAGGTGTTAATTGCTGTGTGCTACCTTGTTACACATTCAATCACTGATTCACTCCCTCTTTCAGGGGCCAGCCTGATACAGTGAAGGACAGTTTGGTTCCTACCCTTGTTAACATTGTTACAATGTATAACTTACTAAAACACATTTAGTTGAAAGTTGAAAGGTGAGGAGTATAAAATATAAGCTACCAATGCCATGGCACACAAATAGATAAAAATACCAAACTACAAGGGGAGATACAAAATGCACACATACAAATTTTAAAACACAATTCCTTATCTTAAAGTGAAAGAGAGAGGAAGGAAGAAAAGGTAGAAAGAGGGAAACATATCCAAAGAGAGTGAGAGCAAATGCAGGCAAGAGGAAAAGGGGGCTTTCTGCTACAAGGACATTAAACAGCTTAAAATTGCTGTCACAAAGGCCCCAACTTTGGCATAGCCTCATGTAAATAGTCCCCTTATACTTGAATTAGCAACAACTAACTGTTCTATTATAGCTAGTCTCTCACAGGATCATGGCAGCCGTAAGAGATCAGTGGACTATGCTTCCAGGACCCTGACAGCTGTTGAAAGAGAATTTTCTTCATGCGAACGAGAAATTCTGGCACTTGTGTGGACGGTACATCACTGGAGGTACCTCCTGAGCATGGAGCCCATTACACTTAAAACATCACATACACCTATCAAGTACATACTATCTGGAAAAACCAAAGAGTGGAGCGTCCTCTCCAGATATTGCAAAGTGGATCATTATGCTGCCAAACTGGCATTAACACTGAAGTCATGGGAATCACCCCAGTGGCCCCATATGGGCTACGTATAGATGGTGATAATCATGAATGCCTATTTCCTGTGTCCATAGATAATCCTGAACCAGAAAATGCCTGGTATACAGGAGGAGAAACCTATCCTCCTCAGGATCCTAATGTCATCACCTGGTTTGTAGATGGGTCATCCTACCATACCGATGGAACAGCATATACAGGTTACACTGCAGTAAGAGTGTCATCTAATCAAAGTGTGGAAA
Source organism: Alligator mississippiensis (assembly GCF_030867095.1). NCBI lineage: Eukaryota > Metazoa > Chordata > Crocodylia > Alligatoridae > Alligator > Alligator mississippiensis. The sequence goes on along the minus strand of NC_081837.1, from coordinate 27,518,672 downwards.
AGGTTGTAAGTGGGAGTTGTTCACCCCACTGAGCACACTCAGCTGAGATTGTTGCTACCATTGTGGCATGATGTAGTCATGTTTTCAGATAGCGATTGGATCATTCATGCATTGATAGACTGTCTCTCAGGATTCAAATTGTCAGATGGTAAGCCTATTGCCCACCTGTTGAAACTGCAACTAGCCTGGCACCTTGTAGCATAGCAATCAAGTTCGACTGGGAAAAGTAGATCACAAAGGTAGACCCAAATTCGATTTCAACAATCAGGCAGATGCTGCTGCAAAGGTGGGAGCTAAATCTGGCCCTGAATGGATTATGCCTCAGATGGAGATCTCCCGTCTCAAAATATACAGACAGCAGGGCAGACCCTACAATGAGAGGCTACAGGACCTGAACCTGTTCAGCATTCACAAGAGAAGGCTGAGGGGGGACCTGGTGACTGTCTATAAACTCACCAGGAGGGACCAGAAGGGTTTGGGGGAGACCTTGTTTCCCCTAGCGTCCCCAGGGATAACAAGGAATAACGGCCACAAGCTGTTGGAGAGTAGGTTTAGATTAGACATCCATAAGAACTACTTCACAGTCAGGGCGGCTAGGATCTGGAACCAACTTCCAAGGGAAGTGGTGCTGGCTCCTACCCTGGGGGTCTTTAAGAAGAGGCTTGATGCCTACCTGGCTGGGGTCATTTGAGCCCAATTTTCCTCCTGCCCAGGCAGGGGGTCGGACTTGAAGATCTACAAGGTCCCTTCCGACCCTACTTCTATGATTCTATGAATACTCCCACCATCCCCGATCCAATTGATTTAACTGGCTAACAGAAAAGGGATGTTGAAATTCAAAAATTAGTGGGGCAAAAGAAACTTAGAACCTGGAGTATTTGGCAGGAGTCCTCCAAACTAGTTTTAGCCAGAAAGGAAGAAGATCCTCCCATCTGGGTTGTACCTAAAAGTGTTCAGCATGAATTACTCTCTCACACACACGATCATGGGCATTTGCCCTGTGACCTGTGGGGTTCCTCAAGGCTCTGTCCTTGGGCCTATATGCTTCAACATCTTCATTAATGATATGGACATTGGCATCAGAAGAGGGCTGGCCAAGTTCGCAGACGACACCAAACTTTGGGGTAAAGCGTCCACACCTGAGGACAGGAGGGCAATGCAGGCTGACCTTGACAGGCTCAAGAAATGGGCAGACAAGAACCTGATGGCATTTAACACCGAAAAATGCAAGGTTCTCCACTTTGGGAGGAAAAACCTGCAGCATCCTTATAGGCTCAGCAGTGCTACACTGGCTAGCACTTTGGATGAAAAGGACTTGGGGGTCATCATTGACCACAAGATAAACATTAGCCTTCAATGTGATGCTGCAGCTAGTACAGCGAGCAAAATACTGGCTTGCATCCATAGATGCTTCTCAAGCAAATCCCAGGACGTCATTCTCCTGTCGTACTTGGCCTGGTGAGGCTGCAGCTGGAGTACTGCATCCAGTTTTGGGCTCCACAATTCAAAAAGGATGTGGAAAAGCTTGAGAGAGTCCAGAGAAGAGCCACACACATGATCAGAGGTCAGGAAAACAGACCTTAAGATGACAGGCTGAGAGCTATGGGACTCTTCAGCCTGGAAAAGCAGAGGCTCGGGGCGATCTGGTGCCTACCTATAAGTTTATCAGGGGTGCTCATCAGGATCTGGGGGAACATCTGTTCACCAGAGCGCCCCAAGGGATGACAAGATCGAACAGTCACAAACTGCTCTGTGACTGTTTCAGGCTGGACATAAGGAAGTACTTCATTACTGTCCGAGCCCCCAAGGTCTGGAACAGCCTGCCGCCGGAGGTTGTTCAAGCGCCTTCATTGAACACCTTCAAGATGAAACTGGATGCTTATCTTGCTGGGATCCTATGACCCCAGCTGACGTCCTGCCCTTTGGGCGGGGGGCTGGACTCGATGATCTTCCGAGGTCCCTTCCGGCCCTGATGTCTATGAAATCTATGAAATAAGGTGGTTAAAGGACCTTTAAGACACCAACATGTTGAGGAACAATGGACCCATCTTCAAATAGATTTTATTGGGGTATTGCCAAAGACAGAAAGAGGCAATCTTTATTGTTTAGTTATAGTAGATTCATTTACAAAATGGATCGAAGCCTTTCCCACCAGGAATAATACTGCCAAGACCACAGAGAGGATACTAATCGAGGTAGTATTCTCTAGATGGGGAACTCCTCATTGTATTAACTCAGATCAGGGTCCTCATTTTGTTGGACAAATCACAAAAGAAATATGCTTGGCATTTAGAATTAAGCAACATCTCCATATAGCAGGTCATCCCCAAAACAGGTCATTTGGACAAGTAGAGAGGTCTAACAAAACACTGAGAACAGCTATACGCAAAGTAGTACAGACAAGTGGAAACAACTGGGATATGAACTTACCATTAATTTTGATGGCCATCAAAGGCAGTGTGGTGGTCCATGGAGCCACACCTCATTTGGCAATGACCAGCAGACAAATAATTTGCGCCTCTCAGAAAATTGGTGGACTGAATCCGGGATCATAGATGATTGTCAACCAAAGGTTCTAACGGACGTGGGGGTCCAAAAGCTAATATAAACTGTGCAAGAAATTCGTCTTCATGTTGCGAAGACTCTAGGCTTGAAACAACAATGGATGGACAAAGAGTTTGGCTATTTAAGTGACCCCATAGAATGGGAAACTGGTACGAGAGTGTTGTACAGAATTGTGCATGAAAAACAGCATGGACTGTCCCCACATTGGCTTTGGTGTATTTCTATGAAGCCTACCAGCAATGCAGCCCCAAACTGACTCCTCCTTTTGGAAGCCTTCTTTCTCTAACCATTGCAATTCATGCAGAAAAGCACTGAATAGATCCTCCTTAGAATCAGCGCTTCCACTTACATCTTCCCCAGGCATCTCTGTCACCTTTTTATGCTAGAAATTAATAGAGAGTCACAAACCAATGTTCAGCACTAAATAAGCAGGACTGCAAAGCTCATCGCAGCAAGACAGACCACTAGCAATGGAGACCATAGAAAAATAAGTTGCTCCTCTCCCCGCTGTCCCCCAGTCATGTGCTAGGGGAAGTCTTGGAGTCATGTGACTACATCTGAACTCCTAAGTGGTCAGGCACACCTAATCAGCCTCCGAGATTGCTTTTAGAAGCTGAATTCCTCACTACCCAGGTATAATTGCAACATTTTTTTCTGGCTGGAAATCAAGAGATGGGGGCAAAAATGTGAAGTAAGGCCTGGGGCCTGTGAGCTCACAGCTTGGCATTCACAAACCAAGTTTTGGGGTGGGCAGGACTCGCCTAGCCTCCTCGGGAAGAGTCCCCCAGTGGCAGAGCTGCGTGGCTGGTGCGACCTGAAAAGGATTTCCCCCCAGGATCCCAGCCCGCGCCTATTCCTTATTCATGCTCGAGGGCTCATCAGCTGCCAGGCCGGCACGTGCTTCGGCTCGGGCAGGGCTCTTCCTAGCCCTCTTCCTGCTGGCAGAGGCCTGTGGTTCGCGGTGATCCCACATGGGTTTCCAGCTGTAATCCCAGCCCGACCCTAGCTCCCAAACCTTGCTAAGGCCTGTGGGGGGTCAGCAGCCAGCCGCCCCCGGGCGCGCGTCGAAGCCCTTCCGGGGCCGAGCTGCGCCCTCCACGGCGGGGGGCCGGCCTGCCCGGAAGAGGCGGGCCCGGAACAGAGCTGCCGCAAATCGCGGCCGCCGGGTGTCGTGCCGCCGTCGTGTTTTACGTCGCCGCCGCCAGTGAGGCAGCTACGGCCGGGGGTGGGCCGCGGCGGAGCGGGTGCGGCGCGGGGCGGGTGCGGAGCGGAGCGGGGCCATGGCGCTCTACAGCGCGGCCGCGTCTGTCCTGGCTGGGCTGCAGCGCCGGGAGGGCTCCCTCAAGACCCTGGTGTACACCAGCCGCTTCCAGGTAGCCGGGGTGCCGCGCGGGGCGGGGCGGGGCGGGCCTTGGTGCCCGGCTGGGCGGGCGGGCGGGCCCCGCCTCACGGCCCCGCGTCCCCGCAGAACGTGAAGCAGCTGTACGCGCTGGTGTCCGAGACGCTGCGCTACTCGGCCGTGCTGGACTCCATCCTGGCCAGCGCCGCCCTGCTCAAGGCCGAGAAGAAGCTGTCCCCCCACCTGGCCAAGGTAGCGCCGTGCTGCGTGGGGTGTGTCGGGCAGAGCGCGGAGGCGCAGGGCAGGGCCCGACCCGACCCCCTCCGCTCCTTTCCCCCGTAGGTGCTGGTGTACGACCTGCTCTTCGGCAAAGGCCTGAAATGCGGAGGCCGCCTGAAAGTGTTGATGCTGAAGCATCGGGCCCGGCTGCAGGCTGAGCTGGCCCGTCTTAAGGTTTGGAAGAAGGTGAACCGCAATGAGGATCTGCTGGTGCCGGTCCCGGGGGTGAGCCCAGGCATGTGGCAAGGTACGGAGGAGATGGAGGAACGCTCCCCTCCACATCCGTGAGACGGCCCCAGGGATGGGTGTGAGTGAGGGCCCTGTGCTGAGCCTGGATAGGGGCGATTCCTGTGTGCTGTGTGGCTTGCAGCAGCCTGTGGCTCATTTAAAACCCTGCGTCTCCAGGGATGGTCAGTGCTTGTGCTGTTGTCTTAATAGGTAGAAGGGTCACAAATAGGGCGGTGATTTTTACGGTTCGTTCTGGATGCTGGATCCGTGAGAGCTGGGCTTCTGCTTACCTGGCTCTCTGTGAATGATGGCCTAGACTGGGCTGGGTGCGTGCCCACACCTTGCCCATCTCTCTTGTCTGATTCTTGGAGCCAGTTGTGATATTCTCCTTCGTCAGGTGATGCGGGGGTCTGGCATATGCCTCTATAATCTGACTTTGTTTTCCCAGCCCCTCAAGTGCCGCGTTATGTCCGCGTGAACACCCTGAAAACTACTGTGGAGGAGGTGATTGACTACTTCAAACGCCAGGGCTATGCCTATCTGGGCAAAGCAACCAGGTAAACGGTTCCTGCACTGAGCTGGCATCTGCTTTCTGGTCTTAGTTGTCCTCCTCAGGCAAGCTGTGACAGATGCTCAGCCTGCAGGTGGGATGTGGGAAGCTTTGCACATAGCGCAGAGATGTGAGCTGTCCAGCATTGGCTTTTTCTGGAGTCTTCGCCTAAGGTGGCAGGGCTTTGTATGAGAGTGAGCGTCACTAGACTGTATCCACCCCAGTAATGGCAGCGGGTGGGTTGGAAACTCCATGATCATACACTATACATTTCATCCTATCCACTTGCATGCTGACTGGTCCCCAAAGTAAAGTTAGGGCATGGGTTAGGGTTAGGATCAAAAGAAAGGGATTTTCTCGCTAGCTTGTGATGTATCTTGAGCATGGGAGCGTATGAAGCAGTGTGTGTCTTCCACTGTATCATTCTTTTTCTCTCCTCGCACACTCATGATCTTGGGACAGCATGAAGGACCTGTGTTCCCTCTCAGAGAAGCAATTCTTGTTGGATCTTCATCTGCCAGATCTGCTGATCTTCCATCCACAGTTAGATTTCCACAAGAACTATCTTTACATGGCAGGACACATTGTACTGCAAGATAAGGTCAGTGCAGTATTGGGCAAAAAAAGACACCATAGTGGGGTGGGAAATATCAGGGACTACTTTGTGTGGAATGGAGGGGGACATGATAAAGGGTTCTCCTGCTGCTTGATGACAGCTGATGGAGTGTGTAGGCAAAGCCTGTGAGAGAAGGATGAAGGCTGTATTTAAGCTACTGCTCGTGCTCTGTTGCTATCAGGATCTAATTTCTCCAGCTTCCTGATCCAAGAGATTCAGATAAATCTAGAAAAAAAGGGGGGTGGGATATTTTAAATATAAAAATGTGAAGCAGCTTTTGATGTCAAAAGCTTGTGCTTTCTTCTCAGTTCTAGTTTTTAATATTTTGTACCCATAACACACAAAACCACAACCTGAAAGAAGGCTTTGGCTACTAGATGGCGGGTGGTTGTAGCTGTTGGTACCTGGGGAGACATGAGCCTACCTGGAGTGGAGGAATAGGGATGTGAATTGGATAAGTTTTTTTTAAAGAGCAAGGAAAGAATTAAGGGCATCATCTGTCATTGACATCCAGGCTCCCTGTGAAGAATGGAAGCAGTTTACACTATTTGTGCTGCTTGATCATGGGGACTAAGAAGTCATGCTCACATTCTGGAACACCGTTCTGCAGCACAGGGAGGATTCTAGCCTCATGGGGGCTACAAGGACTGGCTGTGGAAAGTGGTCTGGAGAGACTGAGCCATTGTATTGTGGGGGAGTTTGTACTAGGCTGTGACTGTTAGCCTTCCTTTCAGGCCAGCTGCCTCCCTGCTTTCCTCTTGAATCCCTCCTTGGGCTCCCATGTGATTGATGCCTGTGCTGCCCCTGGAAACAAGACCAGCCATCTAGCTGCCATCCTGAAGAACAAGGGGTGAGTGTGAGCTGCAGGGCAAAGCTATTAAGGAGGGAAGCCTAAGTGAGAGATGGGGAGGAAGATGCTTGCAGTTTGAAGGGTAGTTTCCTCAGTGGGAGGTGCTGAAGCTGTGACTAGAATGTCCTCGCTACAGGGTAGGAGAAAAGGAGTTAAAAGCAAGTCTCTGCAAGAAGGAAAGGGCAAGCAATCAAGGAGGGATGTATGAATATGGAGGCCTTTTCAGCTTGTCTTGCCAACTATATTTGTCTGAGAGCTACAACTGCCTTGGTCAAATTGAGGAGGATGAAGAGCAGGTCTTAAAAGGCTGGGACAATGGCAGCTGGAGAGGGACCTGGAAGGGAATTGAAAAGTATTCCAAGTCACTTTGTCAGCCATTAATAACAGCTGCTCTGAAACTGACCTGCAAGGATGCAGCCCTGTGGTGTGTTCCCGTGCACTTGAGGACGGTGGCATAAAGGGGGTACCCTACTGTAGTGGGGAAATAGGCTGAACAGTCTCTATGGTGCCTGGTGCCCATGCTGGGGCTGGTCTGCTTTACACTGCTCTTTGGAACTTGGGATCCAATTCAGACAGATCTTTGCCTTCGACCTGGACATCATGCGCTTGACCACCATGAGTACCATGCTGGTGCGGGCTGGGGCAACCTGCTATGAGCTGGCCAATCAAGACTTCCTGACAGTTGACCCTTATGACCCCAAATACCGTGAAGTGAAATACATTCTGCTGGATCCCTCATGCACTGGCTCAGGTAAAGGGCTGGGGGTGGCTGCCCTCTTGGAGCTGGACCAGAACCATTTAGTGAGAAAGTGGGGAGTTGTTAAACCAGTGCCCATCTGAGCCACTGGTCACCAAACTGCCTCCTGGCCCCTGTCTGGGGAGACCATGGCTGCCCACTCCTGCCTTGGGGAGGGTTCTCAGACCCGTGGCTGATCCATGTCCCTTTTCCTGGGTTGGAACCCAGATTGCCTTGCCTGTCTGATACACCTTCCCACCTCTTGCACCTTAGGAATGGTGAACCGGCTGCCAGGCCCAGAGGGCCCCCCCAGCCTGGAGAGACTGCAGGCACTAGCTGGATTCCAGCGCAAGGTCCTGACCCGAGCGCTGCGGTTCCCTGGTGTGCAGCGCCTGGTGTATTCAACATGCTCTGTGCATCGAGAGGAGAATGAGGACGTAGTGCGGGATGTGCTTCAGGAATACGGAGCAGCCTTCAGGTGCCAGCAGGCTGCAGGGCTGAAAAGGGCGGGGGAAGGGTGATTGAGGCAAATGTGCTACAAGGGAAGTTGGTGGTCTGCCTTGTTGTCCTTTGTTGGATAAAAGTGAAATTCTCAGGCAGGCATCCCTGCAGCTGGTCACAATGGAGGTGTACGTGCCATCCACTTCTCTGTAGGAGTGGGATCGTAGTGGTAACCCACTAGAACAAGCACAGCTTGAAACTCCTGGGCTGTGGGTTGGGGGTTCCTGCTACAGTGCTAAGCAGGCTTCTGCCTCCTGCTGCAAGTGACTTGCCCCAGCTGCCTGTTCAGCATCTGTTGCGGTACAGCAGTTGTTCTTGGACTAAGCAGCTCTGGACTGGGACAGCAAGCTTTGTTTTGACTGTGGCATCCCTGCCTGTCCCTCTCCCATAGATTGGTGAATGTGCTGCCCTCTTGGCCCCAGCGAGGCCTTGCCACCTTCCTGGGGTCTGAGTGCTGCCTCCGAGCTTCCCCGGAAGAAACATTGACAAATGGTTTCTTCATCGCTGTGCTGGAGAGGAAGCCAGAGGGTGATGACATTGCCTCATCCAGGTGAGAGCTCAGAGAGAGGGGGATGGGCCTTGCCCCATATACTCAGCTTGAATCATCCAGCACTTCTGTCTGTCAACATGGGTTTGCTCTGTAGTGAGAGCTCCACCATGCAGGGTGCTGGGTGGCTATACAAATTGCACATGATTTTTCTTCTGACAGCAGTGCAGGGAAATGAGCCTCAAACAAGATCCTTGCTACTTGTTCCACAGCACAGCATAAGGCAGGAGATGTGGGGCTTTAAGAAAAAAATTGAATTTGAACAGAAGGCAGAAAGTCAGAACTGCAAAGTTGAAGGGCCTGTGTGGGGGACAGTGAGAGAATTAGACCACAGTATTTGGGAGGTGGGGAGGGAACAGGTAATGAGGTGCCATGGGTATTGGGAACCCCAAGCTAGTAAAGTTCCTTTGTAGTGGATAAAAAGGGAGGCTGGACCATGAAGGCCACCATGGGAGGCAGGATTGGGACAGCTGCCCAGACAACAGCTGGATACTTATGCTGTGAAACATTCTTGTCTTGCCTTGTGGGGGTTGATTTTTTTTTTTTGTCCTGTGTATTGCTTGAAGCATCCTTCCTGTGGAGGCAGAGGCATCGGCAACAGCATCGGCATCAGCACCGGCACCGGCGGCAGCATCGACAGCGGTATCAGCACCGGCAGCGGCTGCTGCACCAGCAACTAAGACGGCTAAGGTTAGCGAGGAAACTGTCCCCCGTGCTGCCCGCAAGAAAAGGAGACGGGCAAAGCGACAGCGTGTGAAATGAGGCTTCTCCCAAGAACTCTTAAGCTGCGTCAGCCTGGCCGGCTGGCAGGTCTGCTCAGCAGCATGGCTGGAGCCTCTCCATGTTGGGCACGCTGCTCCCCCCTATGTAACTACAGGACAGGGTGTGCTAGGGCACTCTGCCAGCATTGCCTACGGTTGTGACCTGCTGGGTAGACCGGCTGCTGGTAGGAGCTAAAGCCCCAACACTGCACCTGGCCTGGGCCTTTTGTCTAGCCTGCTTCAATGCCAGTAAAATTTGAGCTTGTTTCAGATGCTGTCTCTGAGTTTCTCTTACCCCACCCCCGACTCAGCATCTGTGGTGTAGATGTAGCCTCTGGGTTCAGAGGGCATCCCTTTCCTGATGGGATCCATGCCTGACTGGGGCAAAAAGTTGATTCTGCCTAGTAGGCTGGTGTCCTGCTCAGCCATGTAGTAACAAGGCCAAATTATGCTTATTTCATTGTCTTTTCTACCTTTATCAGCAACTAGTTTCTGGTGCTGTTCTTTGGTCTGGTGGGTGGTATGAAGGATCTTTCTTCCCTTCCTTACACTGGCCTCTCTTGTTGCCAGAAGTTTCTTGCAGTACCCTGTAATAGCTTCTTGCCTAAAGTGATGGCTTCCTTTCTGCAATTGTACTGGTGGTATAAATTGGGTGCTGGCTTGACAGAAATGCCTGGCCCTTGGGTGCTGGACTGAGAATTCTAGTGGGCTCATGTGGAATGGAAAGTTTGGCAGTGCTACTGCTAGCTTGGGGGAAGCAGCATGATGCTTGTGGCTGGGGTTACTTAAGGTGTATGCACTTCAGTGCTCCACACAGCCCTTCATTTTCATCAGCTTTTTGACAACCCTGTTGCTTTTGCCTAAGAGGCCTTTGTGGAAGAAATCCAGCTCCCAGAAGAAAACAGCTGTGAAAGGGGGAACCCTGCCTGCCACTAGCTCAGAAACCCTAGTTGAACTCTTCAGTACTGCCTATCTCTGCACTGTAAAGACTTCGTTTTCCCCACTCCTGCACCAGTAATGCAACTGGGGTCCGTGAAGGCTTAGAGGGCCAAGTCCAACTGTTGTCTCACCAAGTCTGGCAGGCTCCCATAGTTGCAGTGGTGCCAGGGACTCCAGTGTGTATTCACTTAATTTGAAAAATGACGTGGCCTCCTGTGCAGCTGAAAGAAGAGGGTCCATTCCTATGGAGATTCTAGGTTCTCTCATTTGTCCAACCCCAGGAGTAGGGACTAGGGTTACCATATTTCCAGGTCCAAAAAAGGGCACCTCTGTCACAGGGTGGAGGGTGGGGGCAGCGGTGCCCTGCCCCTGCCCATTCTGTTGCCCTTCACTGACAAGTCACATACCTCCCCCAGCCCCACCTGTGTCAGTCAGTTCCAAACAGCAGTACCCTTTGGTGCTGTCAGTGCCCTACACACCCAACCCACAGTCACCCATCCTGCAGCCCCTGCCCCCCTGCTGTTGCACCTCTCGACCTGCAGTCCCCTACCCTGTCCCCCAGCCCTGCTGGTACCCTGTACTCCTGATCTGCAGACCCCTGCTCCCCCCAGTGCTGCTGCTTACTCTCTCTCTCGCTTGCCTGAGCCTGCACGGGAAGCACGTGATGCCTGACAACCAATCACCTTGCCTGCTGCTCCGAGCCCAAAGCAGCCAGTCTGAGACAACAGAAAACCCAGACATTTGCTCTCTCTTTTTTTAAAAACCCACCCTGACGCAGCACGGGGTCCAAAAAAGAGGACATGTCTGGGAAAACGCAGACATATGGTAACCCTAGGACTGTCAGCACTTCCATGTTTGTGCTTTTACAAAAAAAGGCCATGGGCTAGATGAAGGCACTGCTGTGAAGGCTATTGTATCTGTGTGCATATATTAAAAAAACAAACAAAAACAAACCCACAAAAAAAACTGGTCTAGCATTTGGATACTCATGTAGCACCTCTTCAAAGGTGACAGATTTCCTGTAGGTAGATGTTCTGCACTCTCCAGCTGTGTTCAGGAACTTCCCAACTCCAAGTATACTGCTGAAGTAAGTAGTCTCCACCTCCAGACAGTGTGGCAAGGTACTGAAGTCCGCTCTGTCTGGTGCTGTTTATTCAGGTGTGAGTCAACAATATGTTCTTTAACAGAAACATAAACTTGTCAGGGGATAGGTGCTTCAAGAGCAGCCATGGCACCCCTGATGCTCACTCCCTGTTCCTGTTCTGCTCTGGCTCTAGGTCCCCTACCTCTATTCTCACCTGCCATGCCTAGATGTTCTTAGGAAAGGGAAGCTGCCTTAGGGCCCTAGAGCAAACTTCATGCTGGCCACCTGCCTGCAGATCTCTTCAAATCCTGTTGGACTTGCTTCAGTCTTTACACTCAATTAGTCCATATGTCCCCCCCTAGGATGCCTGTTGCCTCATGGCTAATCATTGCCTCCAAACCTCCCCTCAGGTCAATCATTGTTTAAAAGAGCACATAGCCTAAACCACCCTGCTACCTTAGGCCTCCACTCCCTTGTTGGGGCCTTGACCTTCCTGGCTTCTGTCCCACTGCTCTAGTTGGCCTTCTTAGCCTAAACCTGGGGCACTAGATCTGACTTCTCAGGCTCCAGCCCTTGTATAGTAATATGGGCTTTTGGGCTCATATCTCTGTCCTTCATGGGCTACTACCCCTTACTCTGGCAGGATGCATCCTGGCCCCCAAATCCTGCCCCTTTCAGCTATAGGCTCTCTACCCCTTTCTCTGCCCTTAGAGGACTGTTGGGTCCCTGACCATGGGTTTGCCTCTCTCAGGTGCTGGGCCCTTAACCCTGTGCATCTCTGTCGCTTTCTCTACTGGTGGGCCTTTGGCCTTGAATCTCAGCTTCCCAGCTGTACTGCAGCTTAGATCTCCCAGGCCCTGCCCCTTTCTGGTCATGTGACCTCCCCAGCTGTTCTGACTAGGCTTGCTGGCTTTACCTCCTGGTAGCTTGCTGCTGCTGCCTAGATACTGCAGGAATATCTCATCTCCCCTGCCAGACTCAACCCTGCGGAGCTATTGCAAGGCACCATCCCCACCTCTGCATTCTGCAATATGCCCTCCTAGCCTGTTTTCCCCACTATTTCCTTTGTAATCATCTCCTCCTGCTGCTTTTGTCCTCCTCAAATAACAGGAGCCTTCTGGCTCTGTTACAGAACTTATATCACTTCACGGAAGACAGGTAGGAAGAAAGAGATGGGAACCACTAAACAAGATGGGGGAGAATCAAAGTACTAACAACCTTGTTTTTCGTATGACTTGCAGCCCAAATGCATGTTGCATGCTCTGCTTTGTCTTCCTGAAATGCTCACAAGCTGGCTTTGTTCTATTCATATAAGCATGAACAGTCAATTGGCTGGACTCTTTGGTCACTCCTTCCTTCGGCAGCTCCATACAACATGGATTGGATTTCTGCCCAGCAGGTATTGAAGGTGCACTTGGTTGCAGGAACAGGTCTTTCATTTCTCTGACCAGATTTGCAAGCAGATTGTGGTGCTGTGGTTGATTGTGCTGCATTCTCAGGAGGCAGATTAGCAACCAAAGTAGGATGGGACAGGTAATTACAGTTCCCTTATCCATCCCACGCTGGGCACATCCTTTTTGTCCTGCCTTCAGATACCAAGGTGAAATATTGGTCTACTACAACCACAGCTTTCAGATCAGCAATATTATGAGCCAGGCATAGGAGGGCCGGAAAAAGACCAATGTAGTGCCTCTTTTTTTCAAAAAAGGACCTGGGGAACTGCAACCTGGTTAGGCTCATCTCAATGCCCAGGAAGTTACTGAAGCATATCCTAGGGAAGGCCATTTGCAAGCACCTGAAGTGGGGAAGGCTGAGCACAAGTAGGCAGCATGGATTTACAAATAAATGGTGTCAAACAGACTTGATCTCCTTTTTTGACAAAGTAACTAGGATGAAGGGAATGCTTTAGATATCATGTATTTGGACTTTAGCAAGGTTTCTAACAAGGCCTGCATGACCTCATAAATTAGAGATGTGGGCTAGATCAAACTACTGTAGTACTGATCTCCTGTACTAAGGTAGATAGATAACTGGCTCAATAGCCACAAGCAAAGGGTAATTTTTAACAGCTCCATGTCAGAACGCCAGGTTTCAAGTGGAGTCCCAGAGGGGGCCTGTCACTTTTCAATGCATTTATATTAATGATTTGGATGGTGGCATAGGAAGCTTCTTGAGCAAATTTGTGGACCACAGGAGACTAGGAAGGATTGTGAAGATGCTGGAGGATGGGAGTGCATTTCAGAAGAATCTCAACAGATTGAAGCTAACAAGAAGTCCAGTGCAAGGTGCTAACACTGCATGAAGAATAATCAAAAATATCGTGACACCAGGCCAGATGGTAGCCCTAGCAGCAGAGACCTGGGCATCTTGATAGATTACAGACTCAAAATGAGTCTGCAGTGACACGGCCACTCAAAAGACAAATGAGATTTTGGGATGCATCAATAGAAGCATTACATACAAGACACAGAAGGCAATAGTGCCTCTACTTAGCACTGGTTGGTTAGGCCTCATCTAGAATGTTGTGTGCAGTTCTGGGCTCCTCATTTTTAAAAGGATATGGAAAAGTTTGAGGGCCCAGAGGCAAGCAACAAGAATGATAAAGGGCTTGGAAAGCAAGTCATATGAAAGGCTGAAAGCACTAGGCATATTCAGCTTATAGAAAAGGCCTCTTAAGAGGGGACATGATAGCAGTCTTCAAACTCCTGAAGGGCTGCCTTAAGGAAGAAGGAAAACACCTTTTCTCTCTTGCTGCAGAGGACGCAGACCAATGGCTTGACTTTGCAACAAAGTAAGTTTAGATATCTGGAAAAAACTTCTTCATGGTTAGAATAATGAGGCAACCGAAGAGACTTGTTCTAGGAAGTTGCAAACTTCACTGCAGGTGTTCAAGAAGAGGTTGGGCAGTCACCAGTCAGGGATGGTCTAAGCATAGCTATGCCCATGTTCTTCTATGGCAGAAGCAGGCAAAATGCAGCCCACCAGGCCATTCTATCTGGCCCACAGGGCCCCTGAAAAATTTGGAAAATTTAGTATTTATCTGCCCCTGGCTGCCTGTCATGCGGCTGTTGATGGCTTGCCAAAAGTTGGTAAGCGGCCCTCTGCCCAAAATAATTGCCCACCCGTTCTATGGGTATTTGCCATGCTTCTGGGCTTTGCTGGCCACCCCTACTGGCTGCTGTGTGTCAGGATGTTTTTAAGATTTCCTCAGAGGCATTGTGCGTTGGGATTTTGACTGGGGTGTACCAATGCTTCTGCTGGGACTGAAGCTGGAGGTTCCTGGCTAGAGGGTCTTGTTCTTCACTTAAGATCAGATCAATTGCCATATTTGGGGTCAGGAAGGAATTTTACTCCATGGCCAAATTGGTATGGATTACAGGGGGGGGGATTGCCTTCCTCTGTAGCAGGGAGCATGGCCCTCAACCTGGGATCTTTTTACATTAACAATGTTTTATAGAAGCAGGACTGGCTGCCATAGTCCCCCTGCTTTACCTGTGGTAGGTTAGGGTGTTATACCTTGTGCTGTGTCAGGATTGATGGTAGAGTCTTAGGATGATTTGGATAGGGATAACCTGCCTCAGGCAGAGGGTTGAATTCTCTGGAAGTCCCTTCCAGCTCCACTTCTATGATGGGAGTAGCAACAGCTTGAGATAAAGTCACTCTGCTGGAAGCAAGCTGTATTGGCAAAAGGCAAGAGCACTTGCGTGGCAGGTCCCAGTGCTAGGTCTGCCTTTTTCACCTTGTGTGCATGGATAGTTGTAGGAGGGCTCCAGCTCTGTTGAGGACACAAAGCTTTTTGAGATGTAACAGGCAGACATGAGCACAGTTTTGTTTTTATTTTAATCCAGTGACATAAGCAGCAAGGAAAAATGCACATTCAAACTAGAGCTCCTCGACAGCCACACCAGAAATGATTTGCATGTTTACTTTTCATTAAAAACCCAACCTCCCAGCACTTTCACCCTTCACATATGGCACAGTCCTCACAAGCAGCAGAAGGGGAAGTTTGACTGCAGAAGGTTTCTGTCCAATACGCTGAGCAGCTCCTGAAAAGAGCTGGGCACTGGGCAGCTTTGGTATTTGCTAATCAGGTCAGAGAAGGGTGGCACTGATGTGGAAACTCAACTACAGAGGATTTAGGGGCTTCAGAAAGAAAAGGAGGGCCACACACAGAAACACAAGATCAGCCTCCATGCAAAGCTGCAGGTCCAACTACTGCTAATTTGCTTTGCAACTGGAAGCTTACAGCCCCACACTTCTGCACCAGAAGCCAAACATTCAGCCCAAGGAAGGGCCTGTCTCTGGGATTATATCTTTGAATTCTTCCAACCAGAGTGGCACTACTTGCAGCCAATTCCTACCTTGGTTCTGTCACAGAGTACAAAGACTGTCATGAAAGCAGTGGTGCTTTAAGCTTTGGGCCAGATGAGAAGGGGCAGTCTGCAGGCCAGATCCTGCAGACATTGACCCAGCCCTATATTAAGGGCTGACATCTGGCCTGCAGGGCTGCCCATGGACCAGATGACATGACCCTGCAGGTCAGGTTGAGCACCACTGGTAGAGTCAGGTTCAGAGAGAGACCCACATGCAGAGGCTTTTCATTAGGGTGACCACAAGCTCCAGCCCTGCCCAGCCCATGACCTCTGTCCTGCCACAATGGAGCTACAGTGGAGCTTTTTCAGGCTAGCATGTGATGATATTCAGGGCCCTGAGACAGACAGCAGGTTAAAAATCAAGCACTGCTTGCAGACATTAAAAAAAGCCCCAAACCATGCTTTACCAGAAGAAGCAGTGCATTGCAGATGCTGCAGAACCAGGTTGAAGTAAGGATTAGGTGCTTCAGCAGGGCTTTTTGGCACTTTTAGCTAAAGCTAATTCAATCAGCTACTAGATAAAAGTGCCAAAAGAGCCCCATTAAAATGCCCAATCTTTACAGATGTCAGACAAGCTGGCTTGAAGTAACGCACTGCCCCTTCTAGGCATGTGCAGGACTTGGTGTAGAAATGTGCTGAGTTTAAAGCAAAGCACTTTTTTTTTTATGTCTACAAGCATCCAAGAGGTCTTTGGACAAAACCCCTTTGGGTGCCTAGCTACACCTTTAAAGCAAAAGGTCTGTGCAAGATCCCTTCATCCAGCACATCTAATGGTACAGGCTGCTGTGATGTAAAAATTCCTAATACATGGCTTCAACTCCTGAAACATCTCACGTGGGTCCTGTGCTCAGCATGTCATTTCTAGTCTAGCAGTGCCAGGAGTCACCAGGGTACAAGTGGGAAGCCTGGGTAGCACCAGGAAAGCAGTATTCCTCTGTGGACAGGGAATGTCTGAACAAGGTAATTTGTTTAAAAGAAAGGCCAGCCTTGCAGGCCCATCACTATGGAGCAGGCAGTCTGGGAGCAGAGTCTCCAAGGTGAGTAACCACAGCAGCTGACTGCAATACACCTGTACTAGCCCATGATCTCAGTCTTTCTTCACTGGCTTTGACAAAAAAAATAAGTCTTTTCCTGACAAGGGAAGCAGTTCAAACATAAGCCAGCAAGTGAGAAGCTGTTCAGAAAGCCTGAAGATTATTCACAGCCTCTGCAAATGCTGCAGAAGAGTCCAAGCAAGGCTTAGGGCTAGTGACATACTAGCTGAACAACTATAAGCAATCACTGTTCAATTATAGATTGGGGATGGTTTTCTTTCCCAGAGGTATAGGAAGTGCTGTGCTCCCATGCAGACCACAGGAGGGCAGCAGCTTTCCATTCTAGCAGGTAGGAACCTTGCTCCAGTGCCATCTGCATGGCAGACCAGGTTCCCAGGGTGCTCCAGCAAGTACAGCTACTGTCCAGCTGATAGTAGACTGAAAGACAAGCAACAAAGAATGGGAGCTCTGCATTTTGGGGGCAGAATTTCAGATACTGGCCCTAAGTGTACAGGAAGGCCCTCAGCCCAATTCCCCAAACTTCAGGAACACTCATGTATTTGAGTTAGATTGAAACTAGACTCCACTGAATGATGGGCTGGTGCCATTCCCATGACTGAGGAATACCTCCCAACCCAGGGAGGGCATCCCCACACCCCTCATAATGACAACTATGGTTTCCTGAAAGAAAGCTAAAATGATCCCAGTGACAGGCAGCCATGAGCCCTCCAAGGGGCAGGAAGGCTGACTCCTTTCCTTCTGCCCCTTTTTGAGGGGGAGCCACTAGCCATCTGCAAGAGCACAGAAATATTCAGCACCCAGTCCCATCTCTGCCAGGAGAGGTACATTCTTCCCGGTAGGAAGACAAAAAAAAAAAAAACCAACAAAAAACCCACAACCAACACTGTCTAACATACAAGAGCTCCAGAGCCTCATTCTCAAGGAAAATTAAAAAAAAGTTTAGTCACATCCACATACATCACATTATAAAATAAGCAATAATTCATGTAACACCTGCCTGAGCAAGGAGGATGCAGGGAGGCTGAGAAAGCTCCTTATTGGCAGGAAGAGAATTCACCCTTGACCTATAGCAGGCCAGCCTTTCAAACCTCCACTCCCACCACCACCTCCTGGACATACAGCTGTATGGCTGGGTGCCAGATAGCCCTAACTGCTGTCAGGCAGGGGCAGGTTCTCAGCCCGCGTGCAGCATCTTTGCCAGACAAGGACTATACAGCTAAATTCTAGTCAACGGCTTTGAACTTTGACCATCTCAATGAACCAAGCTTGAAGGAATTCAAAGGCAATTTAGCTTAAATATAAAAATAAATTTATTTTGTTAAAAAATGTTTAAATAGTTTTTAATTTAGAGTTCAGCAGACGCGCGCACACACACAGCTGAAAGAGTAAAAAGACTTGGCAGCCAGTCACTCTTGGAAGGGGGGGAGGGGGGGGCAGCCAGGGCATTGGACCCTCTGCCCCAAGTGCAGCTGCTACCTTCATAGAAAAAGGGGAGCAGCGCTCCTAGAGGCTGAGGCCAAGCTCTCTGTCACAATGGGCATCAACATCCTGGCAATCTCTTCCAGCAGGACCTCCCAGGCACAGGGATGGCTCCAGGGCCTGCAGGCTGGAAACAAGCATGGATGTCTCTAGGATATGAAGTGGTGTGGGCAAGTTCAAAGACAATTCCCAGACGGTGCAGAGGACACCAGGTCTGTCAGTTCTTGATTATTTTTTTTAGTGTCTTTAGCTGGAGCCAAAAGGTCTCTTGCACCTGGGAGATGGCTCCTCCCTATCACTACACCACAGAACCTAGCCTGGGTAGTGAGCCTGGCTTGTGGGGCAGATTGAGAACAGACCCAGCTTAGAGCACAGGCTATGAAGAGGCTGCCACAGTGTGATACCCACCCCACAGCTGCCATTCTTTCAGTCACAACAGTTAAGATACAGAATTCACTCACCACTAGTAGCCACACAAAGATGCTACTGTCGACAACCAATTAGCCAGGGTGCATCCCCCGCCCCCAAAAAACTTTAAAACAGCAAGTCCGGCATTACCAACATGCCGCCACGCATACGGTTCAATTCTTCCTCCAAACTCGATTCAGTGAGCATAAACAGAGAGCAGAACATACAGGGCTTTACGCAGACAAGATCTGTAGAGACTAACCCAAAGCATCACAGATGGCTGGAATCATAAGTGGCAGCACCCATCCCACAGGGCAGAGCACAAATTCAGGACACTTATCGTGTACCGAAGGATACCAGACTCCTGTTCTCCCTCTGGTGCAGAGGGGGTGTTAGTTCCTGCAGCACAGCTCCAGCCAAGGACATGGCCCACCCATGCTGCTCTCTTCCAACAGAGGTTAAGCCAGGAGCATGGTATTACGGAAGGCCTTAGCTGATGCTTGGGAGCTACAGGAGCTAGATGGCATGTTCCATTTAGAGCACCAACATATTTATACCCCTGCAGAGGCCAGTGCCACTCACTGGAAAGGGTAAGCCAGGCAGAGCTCTGTAGAGTAGACACCTGCTAGGCCAAACCAGAGCAGTCCTTCAGGAGGAGGGGCCTTTACTGGGTCATTAGATCACACCACAGGGAAAGGCTTCTTGACCAGTGAAGATTCTTCCCCAACCCAGGAACAGCAGTTCAGGACAAAACTGCTACCTCTGGCCTGCCCAGAGGGGGGGGAACATGCCACTTAGCAGGGTAGGGAGGTAGGAACACAGGGAGATGGCAGCTGAAGCAGCAGGGTGTCAGTCGCTGTCAGGCACAGGCTGGGAATGTGACCCTGGGGCCAGCATCCAGAGCATCTCCACAAGCTCCTGCTCTGCATGCTCAGCCCATAGAGACCAGCCTGTCAGTGTAGTCAGGGAAAGAAGGGCACAGGAGCAGCTACAGGAAGCAATGGGAGAATTTTAAACATTATGAAACATGGAGAAAAAAAAGTTAGGGAGGAAACACTGTAGATATGTACAGAGGTTTATCCAGTCTCGGCTGTGGAAGTGTTCAAGTAAGAAGGGTTTGGTTTGCCCCATCTCATGTAGAAGAGTTGCTGCCACCCAGAACTGGCTCCAACGGATTTCACAGACATGAGCTCCTGAACTGTGGGGGCTCAGCTGCTTGTGCAGCTGGTCGCTCTACATTGAGTCTTGGCTCAAGCAGCTGGGCTGGGGCTTATCACAGCAAGGCCAGGAATTCATGGCCAGAAAATTGACGAGGCTACTTTTTGCGGGTGTGCTGCCTTCGTGCCTGCAGGCGCTGACGGGCCCCAGTCTTGGATCCTGACCCAATGGAGAATGATGGTGCTAAGGAGACAAAAAGACACTGTGAGTACATCACTTGCCTGTGCCCTGATGGTCTGAGAAGAGACACTCCAGAACAAACAGAAGGCTCGTTACAGTGTTAACCTATTGCATAGGGTTTGTTTCCCAGGGGTCTGGATACTTAGATATCACTTTCCCTGCTCATGCTCCTCTCTCCAGCCCTCATTTACCCCATGCAGAGAAGCAAATATCTGCAGCAGAGAACAGTGACAGCCTTTCCAGGCCTCAGGAAGCAGCCAGGACAGTGTTATGACCTTCTTCAAAGGCAGTCAATTACCTGACTTTGCACAGGAGTGCCTGTTACAGATGCATTTCCAAGCATCCTGAAGCCAGCAGCCAACCCAACCCTCCCCTCCCCTCCCCCATCTTCTCCCCTTTCCATCCAGAAGAGCAACTCAGAGTAGACTCTGCTCTAACAGCAGGTTTATGTCCACATCCCAGCCTTACGGAGCAGTCCCCTTAGAGGAAAAGGACCTCAAAGGAAATCTTACCAAATGATGGCCCCACGCTTCCAAAACCTGAGGCAGGAGTGCTGGGGGTTCCAAAGGAAAGGCTGTTACTCCCACCTCCTGCTCCTCCTGGGACAGGGGTACTCTGCCCAAAACTGGGTGCAGGAGTTCCTGAAAAACACCACCTTGCTGTAAGTCTGGATGAAAGGTGCAGGATGAAAGATGGCCCAGGGGCCAGGGTCACTGTGGGAGATGAGTCTACTGTCTGAGGAAGCATCTGTTCCAAAGGCAGGCCACAGCTCAGGACAGAGAAGAGGCTCCTGCAGGACCAGCTTAGACACATCATTGCTTCCCTCCTGCTGGACAGCAGAGGGAATGTATACATACCCCTGTGATCTCCCCACTCAAAACACAGCAGCTCCTGCCACAGGACAGGCCCCCGTACCTCTCTCTCTCACTGCCTGTCTCTCAGACTCTCCTTCCAGGAGGATCAGTGGGCTGCCCAGGGTAGTGGGAGCTTACTTCACTGAGCAGTCAGAAATACTATTGTACGGCCTGTTTAATCCAGTGGGATTAGCTCAACACAGATCTACTTCCCCCTACCCCAAAAATGCAGCCAGGCTGTACCTGCCTCAAAGAACTAAGTTTAGCAGACACAAATCTTTGCCTTCTTGCAAAATTGAGTCAGTAGAAAGTGGGATTTCCAGTAACAAAAAAAACTTTTCCCTCTGAAGTGAAGCCTTCATTAGGACAAGGCAGCTATTAGAACAGCTGGGGGAAGGCACAATTAATAGCCACACCGGATGCTTAGGGAAGCCAGGAGTAAGAGAGACCAGAGGCATAGCATGACCACTGCCTACATTCACTTAAACCTCCCCTCATGCCCAGCCAGTCTTATTCTGAAACAAGCCAAACAGAATTTGCTCATGCCCAACAGGTGGGTAGACACCTTACCTCCAAACACAGGCTTGTTATCAGGTGTGCCAGCTGCAGAGAAGGCAAATGATGTGCTTTGGTTCTGGGCACCCAGCGTGTTCTGCGTCAGGGAGGAACCAAAGAGTGTTATGGCACCTGCCGATCCGCTCTGCCCAGCCCCAAAATTAAATGCTACAGCAGGGGTACTTCCACCTAGGGAAGGTGATCCAATGCCAAAGGCACTGGGTCCTGTGCTTTGCTGGGTGGATGCCCCAAAAGCGAATGGAGATGGAGTGGCACTGCCAAACACCATGCCCCTGGCCCCACTGTTTGTAGTCTGGGTGTTGGAACCAAAACTTGATGTGGTGGCTGTGGTAGCTGTTCCAAAGGAGAAGATGGATGTGGTGCCTCCAAATGCTGGCTGGTTGCTGCTCGTGCCGAAGGAAGCCTGGCTGTTGGCACCAAACGCTGGCTGAGTGTTGCTGCCAAATGCTGGCTGAGCAGTAGACTGGGTTGTGGAGGCTCCAAAGCTGAAAGGGGCACTAAAGCTTGCTGGGCCAGCTGTAGGCTTGTTGGCAGACTGCTGGCTGTCTGAGGTACCAGTGCCAAACGCAGGCTGACTAGCTGCCCCCGAGTATGCAGGGGGTGGTTTGGCACCAGTGCCAAAGGAACCAAACGGAGTGAGGGAAGAGCCAAAAGACAGTGTTGACTGGCCTGTTGTTGCTGGGGTTGAAGAAGTCAGAGCAGCACTGCCAAAAATACTGAAGCCGGTGGTGGTGGTGGTAATGGTGGAAGGGGTGGCCTGTGCTACATTCAAGGGTGCCTGGCCAAAGGTGGAGCCCGCTGGAACGTTAGTGGTGGTAGTCGCTGTGGTGACAGTAGGCTTTCCAAACCCAAAAACAGGGCCTGTGGATGCGAAGCCTGTTTCTGTGCTGGGAACTGAGCTTGAAGGGGCTCCAAAGAGGAAGGGCTGAGATGCACTGGTGGAGGTGGCTGTGCTGACAGCTGGGCTGGCTGACACACTGGTGGAGCTCGGCAGGTTAAGCCCAAAACTGAACATGGGCTTCGTAGTGCATTCAGTGATGGTACTCAGTACAGTGCTGGTCGTCGCTGCAGTTGTGAAGATGCTATTGGGGAAGCTGGCAAACACAGGGGGGCCTGTGGTGGAAGCTGTGTTCAGATCAGCAGTGGATGCCAGCTGAGAGGCCTGCTTAAACGGAAAGGGAGAAGCTGTTGCTGAGGGTCCAGATGTCGTCAAGCTCCCAAAAACAGGCTTGAACACGGTGGTGCTGGCAGGGGAGGTTGTTGAGAGAGATGTAGCACTGGAAGACACCATGACTGTCGTGGAAGTGCCAGCTGCAGAAGGCGCCATGTTCTCGCTTTTTGACAGGCTGCCAAAGATTGGCTTGAACACAGGGGCAGTGGTGGTGGGGGTGGAAGATGTAGCTGTTGCTGCTGCAGGCTGGCTGGCAGGAGGAGTGCTCAGCATCCCAAAAAGGATGCTTGGTTTAGGGGTGGAAGGAGGTTTGCTAGGGGTCGGGCCTAGCTCCAGTGAAGTGGGAACCCCCAAGCTGCTTTCACTGCTGCCAGGCTGGACAAGGGAGCAGGGAGGGGCTAATGGAACAGGTAAGTTTAACATGGGCACAAGCTTTGAGTCCGATGCAGTAACAGACAATGAGCTTGAATTCAGTGGTACATTGGAGGCTGACAACAGAGGGGCTGCTGGAACTGGCTGAGAAGTTGCTGCAACCCCTGTCGAATCTGAGGGAGAGAGATCATTTAGAGACTTTTTATAACCAGATAGTTATATGCAGCAAGTGCTACTAAGGAAACCAACTAGAAACCTGGGTGGGGTAATAAAGCTACTCCAGCATGAGCCCTACCTGGCACAAACACAGACCAAACTGAATGCTACAGCCCATGGAGGCTGGCCAGGAAATCTGTACAGTGTAGGCTTTATAGGGAAACCCACTAAAAACCCAGCTGTTTGACAGCAACTATTTCCATCATATTCCAGCTGGGATTTCCTGGAGTTAGCTGAGTTTAAGCTGCACCAGGAACAAGTGATGCTGCAAATCCCAACCTCATACTGATGCCTGCATGAGGAGCTCCCCCCCCCAACAAAACCCTGATCACCAAGTCTAAGTGCCCCAAGCCAGAGCCTCAGGACTGCTCCCACCCTGCCCAATCACTAACCTGAAAGCACAGGAATACTCTGGCTGTTCTGCATTTTCTTCAGACTTTCCAGTAAGGAGCCAGTGTTGGAAACCAGAGGGGCTGTCAGTACAGATGTAGGCCCAGCAGACATCAGTGTGAACGACAGGGGTTTGGATGCAGGGATGGTCTCCGCAGAACTGGTTGCAGTGGAATCTACTGTGGGGGAGTGAGAGCAATATGCTTAAATCCCAGGCTAAGGAAGATGCAGAAAGCAGTTACTGAAGGCACCACAGTCTGATGCAGCAAGCGCCATTATAAGGATGGCATAAATCATTAAGCTCTCTTCAAAGCCTTGACCACACCACCCAGAGCAGCAGAAAAATAGAACGCCTGTTCACTGGCCTCCAAGAAGACAAAGCTATATCAAGCATGAAGAGACTCTGGCCTGTGTTATGCAGATGTTCAGACTACACAACCTCATTGGTCTATGCTGGTCTTACAGATGGGTCAGAGACTCTCTCCAGTTTCTTACTACGCCCCGCCCCACCTCACTCCAACTACCCTTCTAGCCAGATAGCCCCTACAGGAAGGAATGGCAGCAGAGGGGTCCTTACCAGTCTTATCCTCCAAGACTTTGTTGAAACACTTGAGCACTGCCTTCTTTTCTGCATCCAAGTCCTCGACTGTGACAGGAAAGCTCAGCTGAGGGGGAGGAGGCTGCCAATGGAAGAGCGTCAGTTGAGTTCCCTCCTCCAAAAGGCAGAAAGAGCCTTGTCAGGCTCCCAGCAATGCCATACAGTGGCAACAGCTGCAAAGATGGTTCTGCCATAGCACATTACCAGAGGCCTAGCTCCTGTCCATTTTGCCTATCACATACACATGAATTTGGGGTTGTTTTCAACGTGGGTCTGAGAGCATAGCAGATCTTTCCCTGTAAATCACCACAAGTCAAACATTCTACTAGATGCCAAGTGCTGGAACTAGCTTCACTTCCCACAAGGCAGGAGCTTCCATCCCCGAGGCAACCAGCTGAGTCTCTCCCTAACCTTGTAGAAAAGGTAACCATCATATCCCACAGAGAAAGTCAGCAAGGGCTACAAGGAGGAAACGTACCAAGGCAAGCTGGTCTCCTCGACGAGAGGACAGCAGCTGGATCTTCCGCTTGCGCTTCCCACTGCTCTCTGACAGGGAGGGTAAGTTCAAGGAACTTTGCTTCTTTTGCACAGGGGTCTCCACAGCTAGAGGAGGGGGAACAAGTGAAAACCAGGGGCTCCAAATAGAAGAGGGGTACAGTTTACACATCCTGCCACAAGGACTTGCTTACCAACACGTTAGTCTCCCTCCTTCCAGAGGGAAGGGAAATTCTCCTCCAGATAACCCTGCCTGGGAGCACAGAGCCACAGGCTATGGTACAAGATGAGCACAGGGCTCCAGGGTTTCCTGGATGAATGGCGGGCCATACCTGCAAACTGAGGCAGCAGCTTGTGTGAAGACTCCCAGGGAGTGCTAAGCAGATTGCTCCCAAACATGCTGCTGCTAACACCAAAGAGGCCATTCAGCAACTTGGGCCAGCAGCATGGTAGTCAGTTTACGTGGCCCCACATCACCCCCTAAAGCACTTAACCACTATACAAACCAGACGAGAGTTTATTTCATCTAGCATCAAAATGTAGTCACCTCTGGGGTGAAGCATGGGAGCTGTTTATGCTGTCTAAAAGAAGATATGAAGAATACTTTGATGTGCAGCAAGAACCAGGGAGGCATCATACAAACATTCAACCTGAAATTGTGTCAGGACACTAGACCTGATACTAGTCTGTTCCTTTGACATGTACAACAGAGCCTTTTTTGAAAAACTGATCTAGACACAGATACTCTAACAGGCAGCACCTCCAGCTATATAGATGCCTCAAGCCCTAACAGGACAGTGCTACCTGTACAACTGCAGCATGGAGTTGCTTCTCTGTTCTCATCTGGATACTGACCTAGCCCAACTCCACTTAAGCTTGCATATCTGGCAGGATCACAGACTAGCAGTAAAGGCTCCACACTGAGTGGCTGATACCTGGGTACGTTCCCCGCCGTGTCCTATAGGGGCACCAACTTTGGCCTCCTTTCACTCTTCTGAATGGAACAGCTTACAGAATGTAGCTGAGCAGTCATCACCAGTGGCTTTCTGTTAGCGAAGTTGTCCTCCACTTACTGTAGCATAACCTATGTTCCTACTCACCTCTCTCTGCCTGCAGTTCCATGTCAGATTTCACTGGGGTGGAAGTACTAGATCGATGGGGCTCTTCTTCTCTGCAGAGACAGGGAAAAACCTGTAAGGGCCAGACCTGTTTCCTCTTTCCAGGAGCAAGGGCTGACAGTACAGATTTACTTGCACTGCTCTGGCCCCACAAACCACAAATGTGGATCTTGGAGCCCACAAGCAAAATTGCCACCAGCTAGCAGTGCCCTGAGCGCAGCCCAGTCCTAACACCTTGAAGATGCCTGGATGCAGAAGAGAGTACTCCTGCTTCACAGAATCTCTGCATTCTGTAGAAGCAACGTCAATCTCAGACTCCAATGGTCTGTGAGCTGTTTTGAGACATCCACATTAGGTGTGAAGCACTCTGGAAAAACAAGTCACACCAACATTTGTTTTATGACCAGTGTCCTATGCCCTCCTGACAGAGGGGACAGATCTCCCAGGCAAGGGATAAGGAGCTGAACACCAAAGTGGATCAGAAGTGCTGAGACACCTTTGCATCCCTTGGTGAGCAAAGGGATGTCCTTGGAAGCAGAGATGTGTTAATTAACCAAATGGCAACAAGTCTTTTACTCTCCCCAACTGCTGAGGCCAAGCAATCCAGGCCATGAAAACACTAGAGAACTGCAGGATGTACCACCTGAAGCCAGCAGCCAGACAATTTAGGACACTAGAGAAATGGACAGACGTAATGCAGCCTCATGGAGGGATACTAGAGGAAAAACAAGGAAGAACCAGTTTAGCAAGATACCAGGGGATTGGAGTTAGCATGGAAAGGATTTGCAGTCGTAAGGAATAGATCATCCCAAGTTTATAGTTAGGAAGGAAGACAGTCCTTATCCCATCTCTTATTTAAGGAGACTTCAGTCTCCACCCAGATTATCAGAAAGACATCTCCCTCCATACCAACAAAAAAAGTAACACAAGCAACAAGGGACAGAATAGAAAGGCAGTCAAGCTCACCTTGCTTTCTTAAGAGGCCTCTCTGGTGTCTGAGAGCGGGAAGATGCTGGACTGGAAAGAGGGGAAGTACTCAGGCCACTTCTCTTCCACACCTGAAACCCAGAGACCTTACCTTTAGCAATACACTAACAGTGATCTTGGCCAGCTGGAGGCTTTTGCCTCAGTCCCTGCTTGTCACAGTTTGTAACTTCTAAGAGGAGAGCCAGGTGGGAGCAGTCTCACCACCATATGAAGTCACATGCAGCAACACTTGCCTTGGTGGAGCCCCAGAGCCTGTGCAAATGCTGGCCCAGCTGAAGTTTATGGGTCTTCATGTTCAAGCACACAGAAGACCACTGTTACCCTCCACAGTCCTGCCTGCAGCAGTTGTCCTGTATTCAAACATTACCACCACCACCCCACCACCCCCACATGTTCACGTGACACATCCTGACAAGGGTCCTGTTCGCTCAATGACAGTAAAGCCACCAACACATGTACAACTGCTCTGGCACGAACAGGTTATGCTCCTGATAGATGTTTGGCAGTTCACTGAGCCTACCCTCAGGGACTTCAGAATTTGTCCCCTAGCATGAAAAAATCTTTAGATAAGCATCTAGGGAAAATCCATACTGAAATCATTTATTTTAAAAGGTGTATCGGGTTCAGGGCCTTAGAACCTTCAACAAGATCCTCTTGAACTTGGGACACAAGCAAGTATCACAGCAAGCAGAAAAGTTGGTCTTTCGTTGACCAAAGTTTGGTCAACAAACCTTAGGGTCCAGGTCCAGTTCTACAGTCCTGACCAACAGGAGTCATTAAGCAGTAGTTTTCTAGAGACCAATTGCTAGGGATTTACCGAATTTGCAATTTTGCGGATTCCACAAAATTTTGTGAATTTTGATGTCTGTTGAGTGCATCCAGAAGGGAAGTAGCACAACAGAAGGGTATGTTTAATTTCATATTTTTAACCCATAACATCAGATTTGAGTATCACTTAGCTGTGGTGCCCTCAGCCAAGCATGAGGAGCACAGCATTCTTTTTGGTGAGAAGGTGCACCACTGTTCTATTTGAGGCGCGCTCCATGCCAGGGTATTCACCTGCCACCCACAAAGAGTACAAAGAAGCACAGCCAACAGGTGGGCAGGTGTCAGCAATGGCTACTAGTCTGCTGCATGACTAAATGGGAGAGCTTTACCAAATGTATTTGTGCTGCACTCAGCTACAAAGACTCTTTGTGGTGTTTACAGCTCAGCGTTTGGCAATGCTCCATCAAGCTCATGACTGTGGGCAGTCCCACAGGTATGTGCCACTCCTCACGCCAGCCACCACTGTCAATTTCAGGTACGTTGTGTCCTACCTGCGAGAGGCCCCGGGTAGAGCTGTAGGAGCTGGCGATGGCATTGCGAATGGAGCTGGGAATCCCACCTGTGTACATGTTGTTCATGGAGCTGATGGAACTGCTACGTGATCTCTTGTTTAGGCACTCATCTAGACACTGGGAGGTAAGGCCCCTCTTCAGAGAGCCTGGCCTGGAGAGGGAGAGAGATAAGGTTGAATGTTTTCCTCACCCTTGTGCCATGTACAGAGCTTCTAAAACCTAAACCCTTTGCTGCATGCTAACTGGAAATCTCTGCCTGCAAATCTGGTTTCTGCCACTAGTACAAATTACGAAGACCTCAATAAGGATTTTCCAGCAATGGGATTACTGGAGCTCCCTGCTATGAAGCAAGCAGCCAGCAGACAATGAATACATCTTAGATGGCTCTGTCTTCCTCAGGACCCAAAACTCCCTGACGCTTGTGACAGCCAAGAAGCAGAAGTGGCCCTTACTGTGACAGGGACTTTGCACCTCAGCAAGGAAAAGCTAAACACCTTTTCCCAAACTTACTCTTTAGGCCTAAACTCAACTGGCTAGCTCTACAGAGCCTCCTTGCTGCCTTGCCTCGTAGCTGAAGCCAGGTCCCTTACAATCTGACAGTCACTTACTTGGGTACAAGAGAGGCTGGGGCTCCATTTGCCACCAGAGGCTCAAAAGCCGACTGTCCACTCCCACTGCTGTCATGTCGCCTGCAAGAGAAAGATGGGGATCTCCTCAAAGTCCAGAAAGACCTACCCATAGGAATCAGGCACTGCTTTGATCGAGGTGGTTGCAGGAACCATTCACAGAAAGGTCATACACTGCCTCCCTGCACTGCAACAGACTGACTTAATTCCACAAACCACCCTGGCTGGACAGGTGTCGAGGTTCAGGTCAGAGCTAGGCCAAAATTACCCCTTCATGAAGATGCGGCAGTACCGACAGATTGTTTCATTTGTGGTCAGAAAATGTAGTTTTACTATACCAACACAAATCATAGCTTTGCCAACATAATTTGCCTCATAATTTGTTGGCATATGTATCCACACTCTGAAACTAATATTAGCATTCTTGTGTGGTCAAAACCTCAGTCTAGCACAGGGGCAGGCAATTATTTCGGGCAGAGGGCCGCTTACCGAGTTTTGGCAAGCTGCTGAGGGCCACATTTCCCTCTCCAGAGCAGGGAAGCAGGAACAGCCCCATGGTCCCAGGCCAGAAGCCTCTGCTAGGCAGGGGTTTCTGGTTGGGAGGCAGAGCTGGGCAGGCCTTGCTGCTGGGTCCTTCCACCAGCTTCCTCTGGGTCCTACTGCCCCTGGTTCCTGTCATCTTTAACAGGCAGCTAGGAGCAAATAAATATTCATTTTCTAAATTTTTTAGGGGCACCAGAGGCAGGATAGAATGGCCTGGTAGGCCGAATTTGGCCCCCAGGCCGTATTTTGCCCACCCCTGGTTTAGCATCTCGCCAGGGATCAAGTATCATTTCCTCCCTTGGCATCTTGTTCCAGAACCCAACTGTCCAGGATGACATTTTGCCTCAAGATGCAGCCTACTTCACCCTGCTCCACCATATTCCTGTTCCATCTCAGCTGACTAATGAGGATATGGATGTCTACCCCTTTTCAGCTGCCCTTTCACACCCAATGCAATCAGCTCAGCTACTGAGTAAAGCTGGTCAAAACAAACAAATTATGCTTTTTGGCCAAAGCCAAAATGTTTTGGAGAGGTCTCAGTTTCAACAGCATTTGTCAAGAAGACCTTGAAGCATTCTCTCATCAGACGGAGGCCATACCCTAGCAGCATGGGTACAGGCCTAGATATGGGAGATCCAGTTCAAGATCCTGCTCTACATTCAGAGTGGTCTAGGATGAAAAGCTCTATTCTGAAATTTATTCTCAATCATTCCAGTCCAGTGCCCTCTTCACAAAGACAGACACAAACTCTATCTCCGTGCCCATCTTGTATGGGCCCAGGTATGCTAGACCACATATCTGCAAAATAGCATCTGGTGTTCTTAATAATCTTGGCTAGTGGGGAGGAGAAAGACCTCCCAGTTTCCATTCTTTAGAGGACACCCACACTTTGGTTCTTAAGATGTAGGAAGGAGGCTTCAGAAGGACTTTTAAATTGTTCTTGTTTGGTTTTATGTCAGAACCTGAAGATGTATCCTATTTCTTTCTAAAGACTGGGGCAGACTGGAGAACTGACTGGTTTATAACAGAGATGCCATGGAAGTAAAACCTGAAGAAATTTGCAAAGCCTGGGTCTGCTTTGATAGCAGACAGTGGAAGTGATTTTTAAGATTCAGTTACCCCAATTCCAAGTCTCAAGACCTCTAGCAAAAGAGGGGGGTGCCAGGGCTGAAGCCCAAATGCCATTTCTCTTTTCCCTGACTACTTCAAAGCACTGTTCTGTTGGCATTACTTGCTCCTCTGGAGAGGCACAGACAGAGGGAGAAAAAATTATTTGGGGGGGAGCTGAGTATGCATGCATGCATGTATGTGCACCCCCCCCCCCCCCCCACAACCCCCACAGCTAAGTCTGTGGGAAGGGGTGAAGGAAGGAAAAAGGGCCATAGGTGGGGGAGACAGATCAAGGCCCCAGCGGTGATGGAGGGAGCAGGGCAGAGGCAGGGGTAAGGGCAAGTGGGGCCCTGGCCTGGCCAGTTGGTGGGAAAATCAGAGCCCAGGCGGCTTGTCCAGGGGTGTGAGAGGCTTCTGTTGCTGTGTGCAACCCAGTGAAGGCCCAGGGGGCACATGCCCCTCCATCTATGGTGGAGGCGGCTGCCACTGTGAGCTGCGCTTTGCTCCCTGCTGCAGCTGCCCTGCCCCAAGAGCAGCACAATGCTGGTAGGCTGCCCAGCGACGGGACACACATGGCATCATGCCACTCTCGAAGCAGCAGCAGTGAGGTGCAGAGGCAGAGCAGAGCCCAGCCCACAGTGGCAGACTGCACACAGACTGGGGGGGGACACATGCCCCTGCCTTGGCTCCCCTGCGGTGCATGCAATGGCAGGAGGCCCCACCCACCGCGGATACACCACCAGGCTCAGATTATCCCATGACCTGGCCCAGCTGGGGCCCCATTCACCCCTGCCCCACTCCCTCCTGCACTGTGAGGGTCTCGACCTGCCTCACTCAAGGCCCTTCCCCTTCACAAAGAAAGTAGACTGAAACTTACCTTCCATGCTGGGAAGCCACACACCAGGGCTGAAATCCTGGCTGTGTATCTGAGTGGTGCATTTCCCCCCCTCTCCCACCCCGACTGCCAGAGCCTGTGGCTGCACTGTGGTCCTACCTGCTGCCCTACATCTGTGGGGGCTGAGCTCTGGTAGCTCCCACCTTCTGCCACCTATATAGAGGCTGGGTCTTCTCTCATTCAGATCTGAAGGAGAATGCTTTGCATTCAGAAGCTTGTCTAACTTCATCCCAACCATACAGATGGTCCAATAAAAGATATCACTCCAAAAATCCTTGATTTTTGCATAATTTCTGGACCATCACAGCTACATCGTTAACACTTCTTTCATTTCACACAGCCGGTATACTGCCCTGGGGATCTATTGCATCTATGAGGCCTCCATGCCTGACTGGAAGAGACTTGCTAGCTCATTACCTCCTTTTGTTTTCCTGTTCATTGGGGAAAGTTTGGTCATCCTCCTCCTCCACAGCCCTCTTCCTGCTCTCCTTAAGGGCACTGAGCACAGTCTCTTTTGCACATGGATCCAGGGTGCTATTGGATGATAAGGCCACTGGTGAAATCAACTGCTCCAAGCTGTAATGTAGAATAGCAAGTTATGGGAGAGAGGGAACACATCTGCTTCTCATTAGTAGAGTTCCACGAGCAGAGCTACCCACTGCCTTGAATGCCAAACTGCCCCAGCATTGCTGAGACTTTCCTTTCCTTTAGAGGAGGAGTTCAGTTTCTGGACTAGCTTGTGACATAACAATCCTTCCCATAGCAACAAAACAATGCTCAAGATGTGGATTAGGAGGTCACAACAGAGCCACAAGCTAGAAACTCCCTGAGAGAGGTGCCTTAAGCAATCAAAGTGAAGGGCCACTGTACATTAAGACTTGGTAACCCATTTTCTGGGCACCATTTCCTCAGCTCTGCTCCTAGCAAGACTTTTATACAGCTTTTACAAGGGTGAAGTGATGCATTCATGATACAATGCTGCATACAACCCTCGGAGTATCTTAGAGCAGGGTCACTAAAGCAGAAGATATACTACTTGCTGACAGCGCACACAGGATGGGAGGAGAGCAAAGCTTTAGTTCTTGACAAATTCCTGGGATCTTCAAGAGGAGGTTAGATAGACATCTAGCTGGGGTCGTCTAGACGCAGCACTCTTTCCTGCCTATGCAGGGGGTCGGACTCGACGATCTATTGAGGTCCCTTCCAACCCTAACATCTATGAATCTATGAACAATAAGTAGCACTCATAGCAGCACTCACAATGATACTGACTGCATCAGATAGCAGTGCATTTACTGAGGGCTAGCTATATGCATACTTTGCACATTTAAAAGAGAGAAGGGTACTGAAAGGCCCACAGTGGTGTCATACTCACATGGGAGAATGGGACAGGTTGCTGTCCGGCGGAGCAATCTTCACTGTCACTGGGCTCTGCACCATGCTAGAGTTGCGAGCAGAAAGTACACTTTTCTTCTGAAAGCCATCCCAGCATACTGTGGGCAGGGCTCCCAACGAGGCATACTGGGCCTGCTGGATTGGATACCGCCGACGAAGAGTCTGCACAAAGCGGGTTGGTGGGGTCAAGTGATTCCTGCAGACAAAGACACCACAGGGAATAAGCGGCCCAGGAGAGGCAGAGGGATGCTAGTTGCTTAGACACAGGGATCCCCTATGCCCATGGCCCAGTCTGTCCATCCCTGAGAGATTAAATCTACAAAACAGCAATGAGCTAGTGTATTTACCCTCATGCTGACCCCACGCTCTATGCCCTATGAAAGAGCAGACAGTTTTAGCACAAGCAGCAGCAGATACTGAAGAGCTAGGAAGATTCAACATACCAATTTCTCATCTGGTTATTATAAACAACAAATATTCATATCCCTTTCAGTGCCAAAGATTTGTAAGAGACCCAAGTCAAATTCAATCTTTTGCCAGCTTCTTCTTTTGGGATGTGGTTGGGCTAGTCCTCTGTATGTAGCAAGAACAAGGGTTCCAGTTTGAATCTTAAGAAGAATTTATAGATACAAGGTAGTCGTAAGACCAGAAGTCGTGCCTGCACTAGTCAACAGGACCTCTGTAAAAACAGCATTATCAGAAAGACACAAACCAAGAGCCTTTGATCAATGCAGGCAAGGCCCAGACAGCAAGGACCTCATCTCTGTACTGTAGCAAACTCTTCTGACTATGGAGAGCTCACTGGAGTACATGCCTATAAAACCACATCCAGAACAAGAGAGAGGAAGGAACAGAAGAACTGACAATTCTTGCTAATACCTATTCTGCTTAATGCTTTAACAATGTCAAGACCAAATGACCTCGGTTCATGTAACCCATACCCTGTTCTCAAGCGTTAGCCCATGTAACATGTAAACACCAAGGCCATCCCAACCCTCTGTCCTGAGGAGGATTCACAGATCCAAGTCTTTCACCACAGCGCTATAATTGCCCCCTCCCCACTTACGCGTCTCCTAATACACCACTTTGTCTAAATGTCTAAAAGCTAGCTGTCAGTCTTTTTCTTAACTTGCTGTCAGAAATGACTGGAGCCTGACTCCCTCCAGAAAGGGCAGCACGAATGTCTGAAGACTCTTCTGCTGCTGTATGGGAACTCGGGAAAGTTAGCCACTTCTAATGGAAAAACTGACTTTCCAAGACACGCTGCTAAGTATCACAACCTTCCCCCTTTGAATTACGGGGCAGAGAGAAGGAGTGGTACCCAGGAAACCCAGTAATATCCTGCTTCACCAAAAAAAGTCCCCCTCCAGCCTGGAAACCTGGGATAGTTTAAAGACAACCAATAAGCGGCTGGACAGCAAGGTACGATGAGCAATTCTCCAGACAGCTCTGAAGTGCCCTGAGCTGTGGCTAGAGCAGAAAATATGGCAGGGGCAGCTAAGTGAGTAGAAGGCAGCTGGGAGCTGGAGCCAGAGCCCTGCCTGCTGGGGCAAGAGCTGCCCAGCTGAAGCTTCCTCCCTGCCGGCTGCACCCCAAGCTGCACGTGCTGCCACGGGCCAGGCAGGGCTCAGGCTTCTGTGGAGCACCATGGGGGTGTGTGCCCCCGCCCCTCACCCTCCGCGAGATCGCAGGACCTAGCACCCAGGAAGCACCCCCACCAGCACAGGGAGCGGGTCAGGGCTTTGCCCTAGGCCAGCACGGCACAGCATGGCGTGGCATAGCAGCACCCTGCCTCTGCCCCGTGGCACCGGCCTGGCCCACCCTGCCCCCCGATACTGCTTCTGGGGAGTGGCTGCCGCGGGGAGAGCTGCTGGCCCGGCAGCGGCCCCTCATCAAAACCCCATAAGCCCAACTGCCCACCGGGCCAGAGCCGGGGCAACAGCCGAGCCGGGCCCGCCACCAGAACGCCCCCTCGCCCGCCGCAAGGGCCCGGCGCGGCTCCCTCCGGGCCCCGGCCCCGGCCGCAGCCAGGGCCGGGCACACGCGGGGACGCCCGGCCCCGGAGCCGCGGCCTGAGGCGCCGCCGGCTGCTTACCCGAAGGAGGGCCGGCGCGTTGGGCTCGGCAGCGCGGCCCCCGCCCGCGTCCCGGGCTGGCCCAGGCGGGAGCCCATGGGCGGGCCCCCGTTGGCAGCGGCCTTGGCTGCCCGCGGCCCCGGCCGGCGCCCCCCCGCGGGCCGCAGCGCGCACCAGGCCCCCGCCGCGCCCAGCAGCGCCGCGCTCGGGCCCGGGCCCCGCAGCAGCAGGCAGGCCAGGCCCAGCAGCAGCAGCGCCAGCGCCAACCCCGCCGCTGCGCCC
This sequence comes from Alligator mississippiensis, assembly GCF_030867095.1. NCBI lineage: Eukaryota > Metazoa > Chordata > Crocodylia > Alligatoridae > Alligator > Alligator mississippiensis. The sequence goes on along the minus strand of NC_081837.1, from coordinate 27,483,922 downwards.
CGCAGCCCGCCCCAGCCCCGCCGCCGCCACGGCCACGGCCACGGCCACGGCCCGCCCCGCGACATGGCGGCCCCGCGCCGCCCGCCCGCCCAGCGCTCGCCCGTCCCGGCATGCACCGCGCGGCCCCTGGGCAGGGGGCGGGGCAGAGCGGGAGGTGGTGACGGCGGTGACGTGGGCGGTGCTCCCCGGCTGAAGGGGCGGGGCCGGGCTGGGCGCGGGAGCGCGGCTGCCGGCCCTTTCGGAGCCCGCGTCTGGTCTGAGCCGCCCTTGGTGCAGCCCGCCCCGGCGCTAGCGCGGAGCCCGCGAGAGCCGGCGGTAGCGAGGTGCAAGCGGCCGGCGAGCGGGCTCTGGCTGGCGGCGCTGCGGGCGCCGTGAAGCCGTCCCGCCGGAGGAGCCTGCGCCCTGTTCGTGCTCCTGGCTGGGGGCACTTCCCAGGCAGCCGTTGCTCCGGGGCCAAGCCCACCTCGGTGCTGCTGAAGCCTCTCGGGGCATCCCCATCAGCCAGTCTCACGCCGTCGGCACGGCGGGCTACTGGGGCTCCATTTAGCAGCCTTGCGCTGGCATTTGAGACGAGAGGGGCAGGGCCTGCTTGGGGCTGCCCCCCTGAGGGCACACGGGAGGTGATGTGGACATGGGGACCTACCTGGAGCCCTGATTGCACTGACAGCCCTCCAGGGTTGCCCGCGTGCAGCAGTGCAGCAGGGGCCCCTTGAAGGTGCAGGCTGCCTGAAGCGGCCACCTCTGTAACCTAACTGGGATATGAACTGTTTCACTGCTGACCATTTTTTCCTGATGCCTCTAGCCAGTGAGCCTTATCCTGCCGTTCCCAACCGCCTCTCCCACCTTCCCAGCCGCTGCAACTGTCCCCTGCCCCCCTCCAGCTTCCCATGTGTTTATGGCCTCAGCAGAATTCATGGCTTCCTGAAACTGTGAAGGCGGCATTGAACAGACTGAACTGAATAGTGGTATACCTCTGGCATGTGGCTCTGACCCTGTGATCCTTTCTCTTATTTAATTACCCCCCATTTGAAAACATAAATGGAGCTGCTGCAGTTTCCAGAGGGAATGAAGAGAGTTTGCTGCCCAAGGCAGGCTGGAAGTGTCACTGGGGTGTTCATTTCAGTGTCTGATCTTGACCAAGTTTTTGGTTAGTCTAAGGACACAGGCAGGCAAGGTTCTTTGAGTAGATGTGATATATTCATTAGACCAACTGAGTAGTTGGAAAAAAGTTCTAGTCAAGCTTTTGGGTACAGTTACCCTTCTTCAGGAATAGGGAGTCTCCGCTGGTCTCGTATATCTACAAGCCTGCCTCTCAGATCTACAAGAACGAGATTACAACTCAGGGCACAAACCTCAGGATATCACTGAACTCATATACTTCATCCTCACACGCAACAACTTCAGTTTCAACAACCAACACTTCCTCCAGACCATAGGCATAGCTATGGGCACCAAGATGGCCCCACAATATGCCCCCCTCCATATGTAAGCTCCATCATCATTTGAACCAAAACCCTGCAGTCTCTGATTGATTTCTACCAAAAATTCAATAATCATCACCCCTCCATCAGACTATCACTTGAATACTCTTAACGCTAGCATTTCCTTTTTGGACACCATGATTGATATCCAAGATGGTAACATTCACACCACCATGTATAAGAAACCCATGGACCAACATACATACCTACACAGAACCAGCAAACACCCTAAACACACCAAGAAAGCTGTAATTTCCAATCAAGCTCTCCAATACCACTGAATATGCAGCAAGGAGAATACCCGTGATCACCACCTCACAAATCTCACGAGGGCCTTCAGCTAACAAGGACACTCCTCCAGAGAGAGAGCTCACACATTTGAAGGAGCTACCTGGATACCATGTGAGGATTTGCTGCAGTACAAAAAGAAAATTCCCACAAATCGCACACTATTAGTTATGACATATCACCCTTTCCTGGAACCTGCACAGAAAATCCTCAGACAATTGCAACCCATACTAGAAGAGGACTTGATTCTTACAGAGATCTTTTCAGAACTACCCATCTTAGCCTTTAAACAAGCTCCAAACCTTGCTAGCCTCATCACCAGAAGCAAACTCCCTATAACCCAAGCCACACCCAATGGATCCGGACCATGCCATGACAAGAAATGCAAAACCTCTCAACACATCTCCAGCACCCCCACAATAACTACACTCCACAATAGAACCATCAGCATTCCTGGATCTTACACCTGCACCTCCATGGATTCATAGATGTTAGGATCAGAAGAGACCTCAACAGATTATCGAGTCTGACCCCCTGCCTAGGCAGGAAAGAGTGCTGGGGTCAGAGATCCCCAGCCAGATGCCTATCCAGCCTTCTCTTAAAGATCCCCAAGGTAGGGGAGATCACCACTTCCCTTGGAAGCCCATTCCAAATTTTGGCCACCCTTATTGTGAAGAAGTTTTTCCTGATATCTAGCCTAAATCTTCTCTCTGTCAATTTGTGACCATTGTTCCTTGTTACCCCAAGAAGCGCCCTGGTGAAGAGAGCATCTCCAATCCCTTGTTGCATCCCCCTAATGAATTTGTAGGCAGCCACAAGATCATCTCTCAGCTTTCTGTTGCAGAGGTTGAAGAGGTCCAGGTCCCTCAGTCTCTCTTCATAGGGCTTGTCCTGTAAGCCCCTAACCATATGAGTGGCCCTCCTCTGGACCCTCTCAAGTCTATCAACATCCTTCTTGAAGTATGGTGCCCAAAACTGGATGCAGTACTCCAACTGAGGTCTGACCAATGCCACATAGAGGGGAAGTATCACCTCCTTGGATCTATTTGTCATGCATCCGCTGATACATGATAAAGTGTGGTTAGCTTTGCTGATGATTTTGTCATGCTGACAACTCATGTTCATCTTGGAGTCCACTATGACTCTGAGATCCCTTTCCACTTCTGTGCTGCTGTGCCAGTAGGTGTGCTGAATATTTTTGCGCCTTAGGTGCAGCACTCTGCACTTGTCCTTGTTGTACTCCATCCTATTGTGTACTGCATCCTATTGTTGTACTGCATCCTTTTCCAACCTCTCCAGGTCTGCCTGCAATCGTTCCCTACCCTCCAGAGTGTGCACTTCACCCCACAATTTAGTATCATCTGCAAACTTGGACAAAGTACACTTCACACCACCATCCAAGTCACTGATGAAGATATTGAAGAGTACAGGTCCAAGGACTGAACCCTGTGGGACCCCACTACACGCATCCTTCCAGGTCGATACCAACCCATCTACTATCACTCTCTGGGTGCGACCGCTAAGCCAATTTGCCACCCACCAGACCATGTAAACACCTATGGCACAGCCTCTTAATTTATTCATGAGAATGGGATGAGATACCATATGGAAGGCCTTGCTAAAATCCAAGAAAAACAACATCCACCTCTATTCCTGCATCTAAGCATTTTGTGACTCTGTCATAAAATGAAACCAGATTGGTCAGGCATGATCTACCTGCTACAAATCCATGTTGGTTTCTCTGCTGCATTATTTTTCCTGCTGGACTCCCACAAATATGATCCTTCATAATCTTTTCAAAGACCTTTCCAAGGATGGAGGTGAGACTGACTATAAGTACTTGGATACTCCTTCCTCCCCTTCTTGAAAATAGGGACCACATTGGCCCTTTTCCAGTCCTCCGGGACCTGACCCGAGCACTATGAGCGCTCAAACGGCCGTGCCAGTCATGCTTCTACAACACCAGCCAATTCCTTCAATACTCTCGGACGTAGCTCATCTGGGCCTGCTGACTTGAACACATCTGTTGGCTACAAATGTCCAACTCGGGATCCTTAAAATTCTAGTTTATTAGGCGGATTGAAACACTGTAATCATAAACCTTGTGGCTGGTCCCCACACACACATGCACACATGCACACACATACACACACACAGTAGCAGGCTACAGAGTCAGGTATACCTAGGGAATGACCTGCTGGGTGGCACAGAGGTGGAAAGGGATCTTGGAGTCCTAGTGGACTCCAAGATGAACATGAGCCGGCAGTGTGACGAAGCCATCAGAAAAGCCAATGGCACTTTATTGTGCATCAGCAGATGCATGACAAATAGGTCCAGGGAGGTGATACTTCCCCTCTATAGGGCATTGGTCAGACCGCAGTTGGAGTACTGCGTGCAATTCTGGGCGCCACACTTCAAGAAGGATGCGGATAACCTGGAGAGGGTACAGCGAAGGGCAACTCGTATGGTCAAGGGCCTGCAGACCAAGCCCTACGACAAGAGACTAGAGAACCTGGACCTTTTCAGCCTCCGCGAGAGAAGGTTGAGAGGCGACCTTGTGGCTGCCTATAAGTTCATCACGGGGGCACAGAAGGGAATTGGTGAGGATTTATTCACCAAGGCGCCCCCGGGGGTTACAAGAAACAATGGCCACAAGCTAGTAGAGAGCAGATTTAGACTGGACATAAGGAAGAACTTCTTCACAGTTCGAGTGGCCAAGGTCTGGAACGGGCTCCAAGGGAGGTGGTGCTCTCCCCTACCCTGGGGGTCTTCAAGAGGAAGTTAGACGAGTATCTAGCTGGGGTCATCTAGACCCAGCACTCTTTCCTGCTTATGCAGGGGGTCGGACTTGATGATCTATTGAGGTCCCTTCCGACCCTAACATCTATGAATCTATGAATCTATCCTACAAGCGCTGGAGTCTGTCCTTGAGGCTTCTTTCAGTGTGGTGTTATCTTCCAGAAGGGGGTCGCCGGCTGGTCCTTCTGGCTGGACAGGTCTGGTCGAGCTGGAGATCAAGAGGGCGCCCCTGAGGGTCACTTTTCACTGCCTTTTATCTGTCCCTGGCAGACTTTGGTAACTCCCCAGTTTTCTGGTTTGCCCAATCCAGGGGTCATTGACCCTCGTGGGACTTCCCCCCCTTTCCCCCCCTCGGTGGCTACTGGACAGCATCTGTCAGCCCCAGGGGTTGTCCACATGTACGTGCAGGTTTGGGAGTCCGTTGATGAATTTAGAATTGGGCTCTGGGAGTGGTCGATCTGCAGCTTCCAGGTGATAATTGCTGCCTGCTACTATGTTACACATTCAATCACTGATTCACTCACTCTTTCAGAGGCCAGCCTGATATAGAGAATGACAGTTTTATTCCTGCCCTTGTTAACATTGTTACAATGTATAAGATATTCAGTTGAAAGTTGAAAGGTGAGGAGTATAAAATATAAGTTACAAATGCCATGGCACACAAATAGATAAAAATACCAAACTACAAGGGGAGATACAAAATGCACACATACAAATTTTAAAATACAATTCCTTATCTTAAAGTGAAAGAGAGAGGAAGGAAGAAAAGGTAGAAAAAGAGAAACATATCCAAAGAGGGGAGAGCAAATGCAGGCAAGAGGAAAAGGGGGCTTTCTGCTACATTAGAGGAAAAGGGGGCTTTCTGCTACACATCCAGTCCATCCAAGTGACTCTGCACCAAATCAGCATTGACAGTTGATGGGCTGGTGTCCCTCTGATGCCCATCTAGGAACCCATTAGGAGACTTGTCTTGACCCCTGTTCAGGAACACTGGAGCAAAAAACTCATTGAATAGCTCAGCCTTGTCTGCCCTGTCTGTCACTAATTGCTCCTTCTTGTTCCGTAGGGGTCCTATGCTGCCCTGCACCTTCCTTGTACTCCCTACATACCTAAAAAAAAAAGACTTTTTGTTGTCTTTAATTTTTGTTGCCAGCCTCAGCTCTGTAGTTGCTTTGACTTTTCTAATTGCCTCCCTGCAAGTGCGGCCCGAGTAGGTATACTCCTCCTTGGTAGCTTTTCCCTGCTTCCACCATGTATATGCCTTCTTTTTTGCCCTTAGGCTTCCCTGGATTTCCCTGTTTAGGCAAGGAAGTTTTTTGGCTCCTCGCTCCCTTTTCACTTGTACTGGGATAGTTTCTATCTGCGCCTGAAGGATTGCTTCCTTTAGAAACGACCACCCTTCCTGGACTCCCATCTCGCCAATACTCTTATCCTGAAGTGCATCATTGACTAGACCCCTGAGCACACTGAAGTTAGCCTTCCTAAGGTCAAGCACTTCCACCCTACTACTGATTGGTGGTTGTGGCAGGGCACTATTGGTGCTGCCACTTTAAGGGCCTGAAACCAGCAGCCGGCAGGTGCCTGAAGAGGGCAGCCGTTTTGGATTCAGGGCTGCCCATATAAACAGGGCATTTTGCTGCTGGAAGACCAGGTAACAACATAGCCTGCCTGCAAGGCTGCTGGTATCAACTGGAGGTAAGGGAGGAGCTGTAGGAGGTGGTTTAGGAGGCTCCTGGTCCTGGGCATGACCTAAAACTGCACCCTGCTGGGAGTGGGTGGCCTGGTGAGGCTCTCAGTGATGTGGGAGCCCCCAGGAAATGCCAGGCTAGTTACCACCCTGGTGAATGGGGGGTCAGGGCACCTTAACTCCAGCTCCCAACTCTGTGTGGGTCGGGTGACAACGGAGGTAGAGGGCACCAGGCACAGCTACAGCCACCTGAGCTCACCTGAGGAGGGAAGCCCTGAGACCCCGAGTAGAGGGGGCGTTGTGGAGCCCCGAGTAGAGGGGAAGAAGAACTAGAGCGCTTGAAGGCCCAGTACACATACAGACCCTGAGCGTTACCCCGAAAGGGGCTCGAGTATGCTTAGACCCGGTCGGGTAATTGGCTGGCCACTACCCTGGTGAGGGTTGTGGGAGAGGCCCAACAGATGGCATGTCTGCCACCCAAGGAATGAACTAGCTAAGCCCATGGCCAAAGGGCGCCCACTCCAAGACGAAGCAAGGCAGCATAAGTTGTCGACACGAGAAAGAGACCCTGTGAGAGAAGGTGGGGTGAGTGAGGCCCGAGTGAGAGGCAGTCAGTATGAATGTATGAGTGACTGAGGCCTGACGGCATGGCCTAAATATGTTCTGGCTGTAAGCCGGGGGCATGGAAACATCTGGATGCCACCTGTGAGGCTTGGGCCGCGGTGTAGGGGAGGTACAGAGCTGCGGACACCCCCAATATTGAGGTGCAGTAATGGGCAGTCTCCTGCGTTATTTAACAGCATATTATTATTCCAACAAGGTGTGGCGGGTGAGACAGGCTGGCAGCATGCCCAGAGGCGGGTGGGTGGGGGGCTAGCTGAGGCTAGTGGGGATATCCACTTTGCCACAGTGGTCACTGTCCCCAGGGTGACCATGAATCTGCAGCTCCCCTACCAGGTCATCCCCCCATAGCCAATGCCAAGTCTAGTAAGGCATTCCTCCTACTGGGACCGTATACCTCCTGCATTAGGTGAAGGTCCTGCACGCAGGTTTAAGAATATTATATCTCTCATCCAGTTCACCAAATGCTCTAATGGAAAATGCGTAGGAGAAACCAAACAATGACTGCATACCAGAATGAACACACACAGAAAATCTATCAAAGACAAAAATACCCAATTACCTGTTAGGGCCCGCTTCTCACAAGACAATCACTCCCTCTCTGATCTCTCAGTTCTAATCCTCAAAGGGAGCTTACAGAACACCTTTTGTAGATGAGCCTGTGAACTTTATCAATCTACCGGATACAAAAATCATGGACTCAGTATGGACATTGGATTTATGACACATTACATCCTGCCTGACATATGATTCACCAGGCATTTTCTTGACCTACCCTCCCTTCTGTACCCATTGTTTTCCTAATTTCCACCTATTTACATTCTCACTGACCTCCTGTCACACTTTTAGCTTTTTTCATTCCTTGGAGATCTCAGAGCAAAAACAGAGTCTCCTTATACCTGAAGAAGGGTATTTGTGCCCAAAAGCTTGCAAAGAATTTTGTTCCAACTACTCAGTTGGTCTAATAAAGGATATTGCATCTACTCAAAGAACCTTGCCTGCCTATGTCCTTAGACCAACACAGCTACAACCAAAAATCGTTAATGAAGTTATTGAACAATACTGGGCCCATAGCAGACTGTAGGGGAACCCCACTCTATTTCCTCCTTCCGACTGACCGTTGAGGCATCGGTGACTACTCGTTGGGCATGATGATCCAACCAGTTCTGTATTCATCTTGTAGTACCTTTGTCTAGTCTGTATTGCCATAGCTTCTTAATAAGAATGCTTGTGGAAAACAGTGTCAAAAGCCTTCCTACAGTGAAGATATATTACATCCACTGCTTCCCTGAAACCCCAGCAATCCACAGAGCCTTATTATAGAAAGAAACAGGTTGGTTTGGGGTGACTTGTTCTTGGTGAATCCATGCTGGATGTTCCTGATCACCTTGTTTTCCCCTAGGTGCCATCCCCACGTCCTGCTTTTCCAAGGGCCACAGGGAGATCCTGCAGAGCAGCCTCCTTGTGCCCACCACTCCCCCTGATACCCTGAGGATGTGTCTCTACTTAACTCAAATCCTGGAGCAGTTTCCTGAGGCAGGATTCACAGCTGAACCTGCTGGATCCCAGCAGTCTTAAAGCTATCACTTAGGGCTGTGCAAAATTTCGCTGGCAGTTTCATTTTGACGCTGTTTTGACTCATTTTGAGCTTGAAACAGCAAAATGAAACGGAGAGCTTCGAAACAGCCTTGAAACGAAACAAGGCAAGTTGAAATGTTTCAAAATTATCCAAACATTTCGAAGATCAAGCTGGGCTTGCCTGCAGGGAAACGGAAGCTAATGTAAGGAGAGGGACGGGGAAGGGGGAGAAGGAGTGCTTTCATTATTGACTGTGTAACTGTTATCCTTTCCAGGACAGTCATTCCAGGACTGTCATCCTTTCCTGAGGTCCCTTCCAATCCCAGTGCCCTGGCAGAGGGATGGAAAAGCTGCATAAAAGGTAGCATTGTTTGAACTGCCATGCTTTCTGCCTTGATGTCAGTTGAGTGAGAGCGCACCTTAACACACACACTGTGTCACCCACCTATGTCAAGAGTATTGCCTGTCAGCAGCTAGCGGTGCAGGGCCCCAGAACCCAGACTTCCCCTGCACCCATCTCCTTGACAGCTGGCAGGCTTCGTGGCCACAGCAGCGGCTAGGAGTCCTGCAGTTTTCACCCCCCTGTGCCCCAACACAGACACAGTCCTACAAGCACCCATGTCACAAGTTTTGCCTGTTAGCAGCCAGAGGTGCAGGGCCCCAGAGGCCCCTGCAGCTATCTCCTTGAAAGCTGGCAGGCTTTGTGGCCTCAGCAGGGGCTAGCATGCCTGTAGTTTTGACCCCGTTGTGGCTTAACACATACACATGACATGAGTTTTGCTTTCAAGATTTTAAGGTTCAGTTTCCCCAAAAGCCCTGCACCTATCTCCTTGACACTTGGCAGGCTTCATGCCCTCAGAAGGGGCTACCATTCCTGCAAGTTTCATCCAAATCAGGCCAGAAATGACAAAGTTATAGGTTGTTTTGAGGTTCCCCATTATAGCCTATGGGTGAAACAGCGAAACTGGTTTAACGAAACAAAAATGGACCAGCAGTTCTGAATCGAAACAAATTCAAAATGAAACACTGTTCTGTTGCAACATCAAAACGCAAGTTGAAACAGAATGGTGCAGTTTCGCACAGCCCTACTATCACTGTTCAGCCCAATTCACACACATGATGTGAGAATGTAGCAAATTCTCAGTCCCCTACCTGAAATCACCTGGACCCAGGGGCAAAGCTACTGCTGCAGTTTGATTTTTGGAAGAATTGTGAATCCCTTTCTGGACAGAGCAGGGGTAGGAGAGTAGAGTGCCCAGAAAAGTCCCCCTGTTCCTCAGGGAGACTACTGTCCTACCTCATACAGCTCCCTGCAGAAAAATTTCCCAGCATCTTCTACCTCTTAACCCAAATCATTGCCTCCCCACCCTTCAGCTACTGGCAGACCTGATTCTCCCCAGCCCTTAAGGTGCAGACACATAACATGTTTATTTCAGAGTAAATTAGCCCTGATTTCATTCTGTGATAAGTTTACTCTGTTGTAAGAAACACACACAGCATGTACACAGGAGTAACTTTCCCAGGTGTAGTTTACTGGAGAAGCGCATTGCCTCCAGAATAGATAGTGTGTTGTATTTGCCCCACTTTTCCTCTGAAGCAAATTGAGCATACCCCAGAATCTGTCTGTAGCAGGAGTTGTACATAGCCGATCTGCACTGACTTAGCTCACTGATTCTTGTTTTCCCAAGGTTGGTCTCTCCAGCTCCATTACTTTACCTACTGCTGCTCTTTCTACTCCCTCTAACTTGTCAGTTGCACTGTCAGAGAAAAGATGTCCAGACCCACATACAGTACCCCAATGTCTATCAGCATCTTGCAGGCACAGAATTACCCCCTGCTCCACAGTTCCAAACACCTCTGACTGTCCTTTGCTGCTGGTCTTTAAATCTGTGTTTAAATTATTATGCATTCTCTGCCTCTGGTCACTCCTTACATAGCTGATTCCTTGCTGGCTTTCACCTCAGGTCTATGCTTGGGTTTAGCTTTCCCTAAATACATTAGGTGTATTTTCTAAGCGGAAGTTGGGTTATGTCCTGTCCCTCAGTAGATAACTTTGCAGCATTTTCCTGTCTGTCCAGCTGTTTAGAAGTGAATGTTCAGCTTCGTGGGTAAGAGTAGTGGGCACTGAGATCTTAAAATCAGTCTCTGACTGATTTAGATAAGTAAGGGTCCAATAACTCAGAGGTGAATCTTATTTTCCAATTGCAATAGGACTGGTCTTTTAAATCCTTTTAAAAGCAGACAAAAGGCTTACTGTGGGTGAATCTACATGTGACGGGCTAGCTGGCAGTGACTTAGCCCAGGGGTTTTGAAAGGACAAAAGATGATTGGAGGACTTGGGATTCCCTTTCCTCACCAATCAGGCCCCAGAGACTTACCTTCCGTGTCCCCTGATTGGCCCCTTGGGTCACCTGGAGAGGGATAAAAGGGGCAGCGTGGCTGACTCAAGGGAGAGACCAGTGAGGGACCACAAGGAAGGAGCATCAAAGATTTGGCAAGAGCTGCCCCAGTGGGGTGGGAGCAGTTGCCCCAGAAGAGCCTGAAGGAGTGGGACCTGCAGGCAGCAGTGGGACCCTCAGCAGCATGGTGTGCGGCTGGCAGGAGAGGCTCCTTGCTGGGCTCCAGGATCGCCTATGAAAGGCTGTGGCCAGCAGGAGAGCCTCCCGAGCTCCAGCAAGGATCTGAGCAGTGACCTGAGAGGTTCCCAGCCCTGCTTCCAGCTCCTCCAATAAGAGGTCAGGCAGCTTGACATGCGGCCGGTGCTCTGGGAAGGTCAAGACCCCTAGCAGCCTAGAGCAATACCAGCACTGGTAGCCATATGGTAGAGTTTCTGCCTACCATGTGCAAGATCTGAGTTTAAGACCCAGTTAGGGTGAGTGAGCTAAGAGAGAGGAGTTCTTCTTGCAGTGGAGGCCCTCTATTCCTTGTTATTTGATACATTGTATTTTGTGCCTTCTATATTCAACAACCAGTATTGTTTGTTCTGCTGTTTGTGTTTTATACTTTGGTTAACCCTGTCTTTTGTCAACTGGATGAATATGTCTATGATTGTAAGTGTCTAACCTTTGTTGAATCCTGTCCCCTCGGGGCATTGTAGTGTCCCCTATACCCCCTGGTTTATACTGGTTATGTTCCCAGTATGGTTCTCTTATTAAAAGGTATATGGTTAAGTCCCCATTGGTGATCTGGCTCTGCTCTATAGGGGGAGAAGAGTCCCTACACCCCCACAGCGCTTGTGCACCTGCTTTGATCCCTTCAGTTGGAGGGGGGGGGGTACCTCTTGGAGTACTGCCCGGGTTACATACACATTCATTAATGCACCATAATTGCAGTTCATTAAGTTTAGTACTGGTAATAGGTACTAAATGTGCCATAATCAGCACTACTATGCATTAGAGCAGATGGACGCTTTATAAGTGACATCTAATGCCCATTGGACTAATCTAATGTGCATCGGCATAGTTTTTACCAGCCACGCTAATGTGCAGTAGAATTAGTCCAATGGGCACTAAGCATCTTATGTAGACGCACCCACGAGGCAAGTGCTAGAGAAGATCAGATTCAAAGCCACTCTCTGGTCCTCACAGCTCCCCTGTTCTATGTTCCTTGTCAGTGCTCCGACATCCAGTTTTGTCAGCCTCTGACATGGTTCTTATTTCAGATGAAGGTGTTTGATAAACTGGATTTCATAAGACCTAGATGATACTATATGCACTTCAAAAAAGACACGAAGACTCTTGAAAGGGTTCAGAGAAGGGCCACTAGAATAATTATGGGCCTGGAGGACAAACCTTATGAGGGAAGACTAGGAGATCTGGAACTGTTTAGCCTGGGGAAAAGAAGACTGAGTGGGGACTTGGTGGCCATCTATAAGTATGTAAGGGGTAAATATTGGGAGCTGGGAGAAAAACTGTTCACTAGGGCACCCCAGAGGAGGACAAGGAGCAGTGGCCATAAACTGTTAGGGTAATTTCAGGTTGGATGTAAGGAAAAACTTTTTTATGGTAAGGGTGACCAGAATCTGGAATAGACTTCCCAAGCAGGTGGTGTAGTCCCTGACCTTAGAAGTCTTTAAGAAGAGACTAGACAGGCACCTTGCTGGCATCATTTGATCTCAGTAGTATGCCTGTCTAGAGCAGGGGGGGTGGACTCGTTGATCTTTCGAGGTCCCTTCTGGCCCTTTCTATGCTTCTATGACAGGTGCATAGAAGTGTCCCTACATCACAGCCAATCCTTTTCCCCCTCCAGACCCATCAAGACCCCTCCGCAATTTATCAGGGCAGATAGAATTTTCCTTTGAGGACTTTTACCATCCAGACCCCATGTTTCCGAACTTGGGTGTCTACTACTTGTGACTCATTGATATTTAGGTGTCCAATTAAATAGACAGATTTAGACTTGCAAAACACCTGGATCTTGGGAACACTAGTCATGGGAAGCCCACTTTTTTGAAGATCCAGATTTATCTTGAAGTGCCCACGTGTGGACATTTTGGTTTATCCCAGTGGTCACCAACCAATCGACTTTTCCATCGGGGAGCCTCTGACAGTCAGTCTCAGCCTGGGTGGTCTGAGCCTCCCCAGACTGAGATTAACTGTGTTGGCAGAAGAGGGCATGCTAGAAGGGAGGAATAGGTTGCAATCGGACCTAGACAGGTTATAGGGGTAGGCGGATGAGAACAGGATGGGTTTCAACACTGACAAGTGCAAGGTACTGCACCTGGGGAGGAAGAACCAGCAGCATACCTACAGGTTGGGGAACTCCCTTCTCATCAGAGCAGAGGCAGAAAAGGATCTTGGAGTCATTATTGATGCCAAAATGAACATGGGCCGACAGTGTGCAGAAGCAGCCAGGAAGGCCAACCACACGTTGTCATCTCAAGCAGGTCCAAGGAGGTGATCCTCCCACTCTATGCAACGCTGGTCAGACCGCAGTTGGAGTACTGCGTCCAGTTCTGGGCACTGCACTTCAAGAGGGATGTGGCCAGCATTGAGAGGGTCCAGAGGAAGGCCACTTGCATGGTCAGGGGGCAGCAGGGCAGACCCTACAAGGAGAGGCTAAGGGACCTGAACCTGTTCAGCCTCCACAAGAGAAGGCTGAGAGGGGATCTGGTGGATGTTTACAAACTAGTTGGAGGGGACCAGCAGGCATTGGGGGAGTCCCTGTTCCCCCGAGCACTACCAGGAGTGACAAGAAGTAACGGTCACAAGCTGGCAGAGGGTAGATTCAGACTAGACATCAGGAGGCGCTACTTCATAGTCAGGGCAGCTAGGACCTGGAACCAGCTTCCAAGCGAAGTGGTGCTGGCTCCTACCCTACCCTGGGGGTCTTTAAGAGGAGGTTAGACGAGTACTGGGGTCATTTGACCCCAGTACTCTTTCCTACCATGGCAGGGGGTCAGACTTGATGATCTGCTCAAATGCCTTCTGACCCTGGGGGAGTGGTGGGATGCATGTGGCTGGGCTAAGCTGTACCCCCTGCTGCTGGGGCCAGGCTGGGGGAGTGGGATGATCCCCCTCTGTGCCCCCTGCCCTCAGGTGAGTTGGGCCGGGCTGGGGAAGGGCTGGAGCCTGGGCAGCTTGTCCAGGCACACGGGGAGGGGCTCCCACCACTGTACACACCCTTGTAGAGGCCTGGGGGGACATGTGCTGCCCCCCCCCCATGGTGCATGGGGTGAGGCCGCTGCATGCTGAGCTTTGCGCCATGAGCCCCACTGCAATTGGGCTTGGGGCACAAAGCACACTGCGCAGCAGTAGCCTCGCCCTGGGCTTTCACCCCAAAACCCCCTGATCTGTGTACAGGGCAAGGCAGCTGCTGCTGGACACGGATGCAGCAGGGCTCAGGGCACAAAGCCCAGTGTACAGTAGCAGCTGCCTTGTCCTGTGCACAAATCTGGGGGGCACATGCCACCCAGGCCTCTGCTGTGCCCCCTGTGCTCCCAGGCTCCAACCCTCCTCTGGCCCAGCCAGGGCCCCACTCACCTCTGCCCCACTCCCTCCCTCACCGAAGGGGTCTTGATCTGCCCCCTCCCCCACATAGGAGGATTAATGAATGGGCGGGCCCTGGGATCCTCATCAGCAGGGAAGTGAAAGCCTCAATTTTAAATTTGGTGCCCATTTTCTCGCCAAGTTAAAAACTGCGGCTTTCACTTTTGTTTCCCTGGGAGCTGGAAGCAGGGCCCCTCCATCAATGGGGCTGCGGGCAGGGAAGGCTGAGGTCGGGCCAGGAGAGTCAGTCTGTGCCTGAGGCCGGGTGGCGGCTGTGTCTGGGGGGGTAGGCGGCTGAGCTGGGCTGGGAGAGCCATGCCCCACCTGCGGGGGGGGGGAGCAGTTGGGACTGGACTGGCTGGGCCTTTGTGGGCAGCGGCACTGGGAGGGACTTGGAGCTATAGGCTATATATATAATCTATATTATTTCATTAATATAGATTAATTAAAATTAATCTTAGACCCCCATATCCACCCCTCCCAGTGCCGCCGCTCGCCTGCAGAGAGACAGTGCAGCATTCCCTGCCGGGCCCAGCCCAGCCTGGCCCTTTGCATCCGCCTGGCTGCACAGGACAGCCAGGCAGCAGCTCCCTGCAGGTCAGTGCAATGGGGGTAGGTAGGGACGAGAGGCGGGTCGCAGCGTGGGAGGGGGGCGGAGGGAGTGGGGGAGAGTGGAGGTCCTGTGAGGGGAAAGTGTGTGTGTGTGTGTCCATGTCCAGAGAGTGAGAGCAGAGTGCACACCTGTGTCTGTGCGGGCCTGTGTGTGCGCACATTTGGCTGTAGTGGGGGCGAGAAGCAGGGAAAAATGGCAGACACCTCAGCCTGGCAGGGCCACCCAGGCTCTCCCACCAGCACTAGGAGGGGAAGGGGCCCCTCTCCCCACCCTGCAGCCCAGCTCCCATGGGAGGGAGGGGACCTCCAATTTTTTCTGCTTGCCCAAGGCCCCAGTACACCTTAATCCACCTCTGCACCCCCCCGCTGGGCAGGTAGGTGGGAGGGCACAGTTGATCCTAGGTTGCCTTTTCCTTTAAAAAGTGATCTTCACCTTAAAAAGGTTGGAGACCATTTGTCTAGTTGTTTTAGTAACTGGTTTTTCTACCCACTGTTGTTGCAGATTTTATCTACTGGTTAAGAGCTGGTCATAGTTTTCCTTGTAGAAACTGTTTTCCTCATGGAATACTGAGTTTTCAATTACAATTTTCCACTTTCCACAAAAAACGGGGCGGGTGGGGGGGCAGCTCCAAAGGAGAGTTGTAGAGTGTATCATAGAGCCACAGCACCTTGAGCCTGTGGAAGGAGGTTGTCACTGGGGATGAGAGACCTTGGTCCTGTCTTGGTTATAATGGAGAAGCCAAGGCAGCCTCAGCTCACCCTCCTCATTCTCCACTATTCTTTGTAGTGGCTTCAGGTTGGGAGAGGCAGGAGCAGCCAGGCAGAGGCCAAGAAACATGCTGAGGCTGACACTGTTCTCTGTGGGCAGGGTCCCATCCACTGCTCTGCAATGCCTGTGGTATGGAGGAACGTGTCAGCCTTGGAAGGTCACTTGTCCTCTCCAACCTGCTCTTCCTCCTCCTTTGCTTTTGTGCTGAGGCTTCCTTTTTTTCCCCAGAGATCTTTCCTGGCTAGAAGAGGTGGGGGGAAAGTCTCAGGCTCAGCAATAAAGTTCCCTTCTGGCAGCTCCTTCACTGCCAGGTTTCTGTGGTTATGGCCTTACCTCTGCTTGTGAGTCTGAGGCAGCAAGGGAATAGCATGCCACTCAAACCTTATGAATGTTAGTCTGGATTGTGAAACAGCACCACAACCACCACAAATCTGAGGCTGGCTCAGGACCAGGGGCTCTAATCACCACGTAAGGCAAGGGAGCAAGCCCTTATGGGTCAGGGCTAGGTGAGAGAGCCTGAGCTAAGGGAGTCAATGCAAAACGAAGTACATGTTGCAAATTAGATGGCCTGAGAATGTGACAGATGAGTTAGGGATCAAAGTGGAGTTAGAACATGGGGAGAAGCAAGGATAGAGCTAGCAAAATGAAGTGCTGTGGGATATCCAAAAGTGGAGTTACTTTTGGTGGAAAAGCCAAGATCATTGTCCCCATTTTACAAATGGGAAAACTGAGGAAGGGAAAGGGAAAGTAACCTGTCTGAAGTTGTTGCTACCAGGATTCTTTTTGCCAGAGCCCACCAAGGATTGACACGGCCTCTCATCTGATTTGGTATCAAGTGAACTTTTAATAGTAATCCCTAAGCTTTCTTACAAGTTTCCTCCTCATAATGTGATCTAGCAAGTGGTTCCTTAGACATTACAACAGTGACCTTCAGTGGTACTGGCCTCAGGTCCTCTGCTGGGTGTGTGGGATGTTAGTTTCTGGATTCCTCATTGTTCCAACAAGAGTTCCAAGGTTGCTTCTGTCTCCCCAAGGTCAGGGCCAGCTCACAATTTTTTGGGGCCCCCTGATCCATCGAAACATCAAAATTGCAGTTAATTGTGGTATAAACTCACTAATATAAAATAGTCAGGGCTGGGCTGCGCGCAAGTGGGCTATGTTGCTAGGGGTGTGGGATGGGGCCAGCACATGCTGGGGACACCTGGGTTCCTTCCCTGGGGCCGGGGCTGGGGTGGGAACAAAGCCAGGAACTCCTTCCCCACTCAGCTGGGAAGGGGCTCCCTGCCTGCATCAAGCCCTTTAAACATGGGGCGGGGTGGAACGGGGGAGAGTGAGGCATGGCCCCTTGACTGCGAGGTCCCCTGTGGCCACAGGTTTCACAGGATAGGATGGGGTGGCCTTTTCCAGGGTGGCAACCACAGAACACAGGTATCTCTTTGTTTGTCCATCACTTTTGTAACTTTTCTCATCTCAAATTGTCCAATCCCCTGGGTCTGTACCAAGCATTCCCTATATGGTGCACTGTTGCACCAGCATTGGTTTATTTGTTTTTAAAGTAATTTGCATTTTTTTATTTTAATAATATTTAGTTTTAATTAAGCTTTAGTATAAATCATGTTTAGCATGAGTTTAGCAGTCATTTTATTTTATGTTTTAATATAGTGATTTTAAGTTGCTATTATGAATTAAGTTTGTTATTGTGTCTTTATATATGTATAGATGGATGGATGGATGAAGAGTGAATGGTAAAAGCAGAGTAAGCTATATGGCAGCAAACAAGTTACCAAATAGTGAATCATGCTGAAAAGTCTGAAAAATCCAGTCTGTACCAGGTGAAGAATAAAGGTAAACAGAAAAGACAAGGTCTGCAACATCTCAAAGCTAGAGGCTCCAGACACAGCCCACACCAATGATAATGGAAGTATGTTGTAAAACATATTGAAGAGCAACACCTAAAGACAATCATGTATGGGTCTAATTGCTTGTCAGGATGGAAAAGCACTGAGATTTCAAACAAAGGAACCAGAGAATCAGAAAAGGTGGACCAGTCATCCAACACCAACTTGATAACCCCTATAAAGGAGAGAGTCTTAGCAGCAAGAGGTGGGGTAACACTCTGCAAGCTTTACTGGAACACAGGCGAATCTGTATCCCCTGTTCCTCATACTAACTAGGCTGGCCACCTGGTGTATAGTGTATTTGAGCAACAAACTTTTTGGTAACTATAACATCTGCAGAGTAATTGAGAGTGTGTGTGTGTGTGTGTGGATATGTATGAGCACTCTTTGGAATATTATAATCAATAAACAGGGCATTTTGCCTTATCCCCCTCATAAGGTCTTGTTCATCATTTGAGCTGACTGGTAATTTGTGCAACAGCACCAATCCCCTGGCACTGTGCCAGCCACATTCCTTATAGGGAAACTGTTGCCCCTTGCTCACCTAGTGCCCAATCACAGCACTCATCTCCCAGTGCCACAGAAGGTGTTCTGTTCAACTTTGTTGCTTAGTTCTGGGAAGGCCTGGACTATGGCTAAAAGCCTTAGCATATCTCAGGTTGCTTGCTACACTCCCCTTCTTGATGCCCTGAAATACAGTGGCATTACACAGATATTGGTTGACCTCTCACATGCGACTCAAGGCATGCGGGTTGCTGCTGCATCCAAGACATGGATCTTCTCATGAGCAGGCCACTGTGCCTTGTGTGACTTTACAGAGAGTTTCAGAGGAGAGCCTTCATCTCTGCCTCCCTTGCTCTAGCTTCCTATCTGGCCAAGAGCTTTCTTGTCTGGCAAATGAGCACATGGTTGATAGTAAGATCCCCAGAGCTAAGACCACCACAAGCGGGTATAAAGCCACATTAAGGATGTGGGTTGCAATAGGCAACCAGCCCAACAAAGTTTTCACTTTTTCAGGGATTCAAATTTTCTTGCATACTGATCAGTAGTACCTTGTCCCAGCGCAGTCTAAAAATAAAGCAGCAATTGCCCTGACACTTTCCAGTAAAAATCATCAAATCTAGAAACATATAAACAACTAATTTTTGCTAATAAAAAAAAAGCTGGAATCTTGTTCAGGTTGGAGCTGTCAGAGATTTTGTGTGGTTCCTCCATCAGAAGGACTTGGGCTGCCAGAGAGCGGCACTGGGGAGTGGGTCTTCTGTACACCACATTTCGTGCACCCCACCGTGGGACAGGGATTCAGCGCTGGGCTGTATCTGAAAAACAAAGTGAAGAGGAGCTCTGCTCCGATTACTTATTGCTCTTCCACTCCTTCAATTGTGAGGAGTAGTACCACTTGCGTATTTTTGCCTTATCATTATGGATTACCACTTGATATACAGTAGGGCTGACTTCGTTAACAATGTACACTGGGCCTTTCCACACAGGAGAAAAAGCACCCTTAGCTCAATACATTACTTGATCTCCCACCTGCCACTCTTTAGGTTTTAACAAAGGGCCCAATTGCTTGTCCATCTGAGCATAAATTCTTTTCAGAGTGGCTGCAACCTGATGGTGAGTTTCAGAAATGGTTGCTAACAAGTTGCCCATCCAAGTGTCACTTAGAACATGAAGTTGCAAAGAATCTGGACTGGCATCTCCCAACCAATTTATTCAGGAAAGTGCAGAAGGCATCCTGTCATAGCTTCATGTGGGGAAAATCTGGGCTGCTTGTTTTTTGGATAGCCATTAAGACCAGAGGTAACTTTTCATCTCAGTCTTTGCCTTGTTGCGCTGTAACCTTTTTCAAAGACAGCTTCAAGGTGCAATTAGTTCTTTCAATTTGGCTTGAGGATTAAGAGTGCCCTGTGATGTGAAATCACTGTATACCCAGGGCCTCACAAAATTCTTGCATTACCTTCCCCACAAAGTGAGGACCTTGATCAGAGTCAGTTTTGTCAGGAAGCCCAAACTGAGCAAAAATGTCTGCCATTAGGACTTTGGCAGTAGTTAGCACATCATTTTTATGAGTGGGAATTGCTTCTGCCCACTTGGGGAAGGCATCCATTACTACCATACAGTACTTCAATCCTTTTCTGCTCTGGGACAATCGGTATAGTCTACCTGGAGGTGATTCCATGGTCCTAAAATGGGTTGGTGACCTAAAGGTCCCTTTACAATTTGTAAGTCTGGGTTATTTGCTGCAATTGTATATGTCATGTTCTATGTCTTCCCTCATGTTTGGCCACCAGCCAGGATTTGATAATCTTTTGAAGATTTTATCTCCCACAAAATGGCCATCTCTGTGAGCTAGCCCCACTGTTTCCCTTCTTACTCCCTGTGGAACTACCTATATAGGCAATCCATCCTCCCCCTGTTGTGCCAGCACCAATCAATGTTCATTTTTCCAAATTGTCCACTCTCCCCTTTTTCCGCTAGCTTCTGGACTTGAGGGTTTGAGGCCTGCAATGCACATAGGTCAAGTTCAGGCTGAGTGGATCCTGGTTTAGCTGCTGCTTCTAGGGCAACCTTACTGGACAGCATCCACAAAGGGCCTTTTAGGGCTCCTTCCTTAGCTGCGGCATCTGCTTGATTATTTAGATCAGCAACCCATGACCTCTTCTGGTATGCTTTTACTTTCCCTATGCTAATAGGCACTTTGAGGTGTTCTGCTAAGTTCCACACATACCGCAGTAGCTGTGTGTGGGTAATTTTGTTTCCCACCTGAAGAGACCCAACCCCTCAGTTCCTATAAGGGTAACCAATCTAGTACTGCATGCACTACCCAATCCGAATCAGAGAAAATGCAAATCCGACCAGTGGTGCCTCTGGAATTTTTCAGTGCCACAGCAATGGCCACCACTTCTGCAGCTTGAGCAGAATGGGGTTCACAGGATCCTTTATAAACCATTAGGTGTTCCTACTGATTCTGTCCAGGCTTGTGCTGGAATTTGTTTTCAGCCACTTTAATTGCTGCAAACCCAGTATCTCTTCCTGATAGTAACTAGACCCATCAACAAACCACACTAAATACCCTCCACACTTTCTAGAGCTGGATCATAAGTGCAGAAAGCAAATGGACTTGTTTTTTCTGGTGTAGTTTGTGGTAGTGGGCAGTCATGAGTGGCTCCACTAGGTGTCTCCCCATGCTGTTAGGGCATAAGGGACAAGGCATGGGTGGGGGACCTTTTGTATAGTCACATTTCGATTTATTAGAGCTAAGGCCCACTTGGCCAGTTGAGGATTAGAAACCTTGCCTTTGTTGATTTTACCTGACAAAACATATTTGATGGGAGTTCGGCTTGTTTGCAAGACTACTGGGCTGTTGCAAATTAAGTATTCCCAGTGCTGTAAGGCCCAGACCAGTGGCGACACATAGGGAGTGCACGGGGGTGCACATGCACCCCCTGAGAGTGCTGGTGCACCCCCTCACAGGCAGTGATCCCAGGCAGGGGGGCAGGTGAGAGTGCTGGTGCCCCCCCCACCCCGAGAGTACCAGCCGGGAAGCGGGGCCTCACCCAGAAGTGTCAGCAGCATGCAACTTACTATGCCCCTGGCCCCCCACCCCACTGTCTGCCCACCCACCTGCCTAGGCTAAGGGAGGGGAAGGTGTTGGGGAAAGCCCTACCAGGAGTGCCCGTCAGCTGGCAGGCACTCCATGTCTTCCCCCAACACATACTCCCTCCCTCAGCCCCCAGCCAGCTTCCCCCACAGCCCTACCCTGCCCCCTGTCCGTGGCTGGTCACCAACCAAGTCAGCGCTCACTGCCCCCTCCGCCCCCGCTACTGACAGCACTGGTGGCATCTGTGGGAGCTCCACGTTTACCACCGCTGCGCTCCTGCTGCTGCCATGCCACCCAAGCCATGCAGCTGCTGGGGGTGCGAGTCCTTCATGACCATTATCCTCGTATGGGGTGGGTAAAGATGAGAACCATCCTCAGGAAAGCCAGGAACCTGAGGGTGAGTAGCAGCTACAATCCCACGGCTCCCAGCTTAGCGTCATACTTCAGCACTGCTCCCACTGCAAAACAAGCCTGGAGCCTGGGCCACAGCTGGGTCAAAATATTTATTTAAAAATTAAAAACACACAAACAACATATTATACAATGAAAAAACCAAAACAAAAACAGTAATTAAAAGTCTCACTGGAAAACAGCTGGCACCTGTAACCCTTTATGAGCCAGATGCCTGCCAAGACCTGTTTTAATCACTTACAGGAATTGATAAAAATCATTTCAGTTTGAGACGGATATTGTATTTTGTCACCAAGCCTTCTCCAAAACCCCTTCTGCTCCTCCTCGGTTTGTCCCATGGGTCACAACCCAGTTTGGACCACAGCCTGGAAACCTGAGGTAGTTGGGGGTTCCCTTGAATAGTGGGATCCCAGAAACAGGTGGGCAGGATTCTCAGGACCACCCAAGTCTCCTTGTACTGAAGCAATGGGATTATTTATATTGCTTTAGAGATGCCTGGAAGCCAAGGATGATCCTTGGAACTGATACTGCGGGACTGTATTTGGCTTGAGTCTGCAAGGAGGGGTGAAGGCCTGCAGCAGAATGCAAGTTAGGCACATTACGGAGCAGTGACTTGCTATAGCTATGCCATGTGTGGAGGACACAGACTCTGGATGGGCAGTGAAAGCCCACAGCGGAAGGTCCTATATTGCTGCAGGTGGTGGCAGGTCTCACCCCACTAGAGCACTCTGTGGAACACAGGCAGGTAGAGGTTGGTTATTTAGTCAGGGCCGTAACCTTGACTCTGTATCTTTTCTGGGGCAGCACAGGGAATTACGTGCCAAAGCCAGCAGTTAGTGGCTGTCCTTACTCTGGCCCCTTCTTCCAAAGTTTGGGTTACTCAAGATAGGTTGGACCCTCCACGCATGTTATATACACCTGGTGGGAGTGAGTGAGAGCAGCAGGGATAGCCCAGCTCCTCAGGAACAGGTCAAGTTTCCTGGTAACTAGGTGGTTTCCAAACTGCAGAGCACATGGATTCTATTGGGATTAGGCTCCAAAAAGGCAAGAGACAGGCCAGATAGACTATGGTGACTTGAGCATTCTTGTTAGTGTCAACTGAAAGCAAATCTCCACTGTTGCAAAGTTGCAACCCTCCCTTCATGGAACTCCTCTGCAGATTTATGTAAAATCCCTGTCAGACTGCCATGGGGTCTGTCTTTAATGAAAATCCCCACTCAAAGTCATTGCTGAGTACAGGTAATAGCACTTCCTAACATTCAATGGACTGAATGTATTCCCTGGCCAGGTAAGGAAGATTTGGTGGGGCTAGACACCCTTGTGCTAGGTCTGAATTGGTAACTACACCTCACCCCCAGCTTACCCTCCACTAACTATATATAGATGGGCTCCATAGGGGCGATGCTGGCTCTGGTCCTCATTTGCATTGCTGCCTGTATTTTAGTAGGAAGGGTACTTGTCTGCCTGGGCGGTCAAAGGCATCTCTAACTCAAGAGTGCCAGAAGCTCTCCCCTTCAGGAAAGCTCTCTGCTGTTGGCAGAATGTAGTGGCTACTACTATTGCCTATTGCAGTTTCCCTAGTCCAGGCCCCAGCCGAGGCTGTCTGAATGGGCAGGGACAGGTCTGGAAGGAGGGTATGGCTGGATGATCCCAGGTTGCCCTTAGAGTCCCAGCTCTAAAGGAGGGCACATAACATACACCTTCAGTATATGACACCCCAGCCTTCTCCATTCAATCTACTGATGGGAGAAAGGAGACAGGGAGGTAGGACTGCTCCCCGATTTCCCCTGCCCAGAAAATCCTATGGTAGCTCCCAGGGCCACAGGTGCGTGAGGCAGGTTCACAGTGATCAGAACGTGCAGAGGAATAGCACCAGCAGGGATGCACAGCAGGTAGCCCAGGGGAAAGCACCAGGTCCCCAGGGCAGGGGAGGCTTCTGCTCAGCACTAACCAATGGCTGTACTGGGGCAAAGCAGAGGGTGAGACGGCCAAAATCTAGTAGCCGTTCAAGGCTCCTCCCATCTGTACAAGTGCTCACTACTGATTCTGATCTGACTGGTGACCTATCCTAGGGTGTTTGATTGCAGCCTGGCTGGACACAGTGGCACAGCTCCACTTTCTAGCCAGCCTATGACGTGTGCTGAGCTGGTGGGGCAGGTATACACATCCCCAGGGGGCAGGGGCTGGTCCAGCTGCAGCATACTCCCAGAGGGCTAAGGCAGCAGCTTGTGATGGAGCAACAGGAAGCCAGAGGCAGACACTTCCCTGTGCCAGGGGCCAAGCACCTTTTACAATGGTTTATTGCTGGCACTAACACAGTGATCAAGGACTCTAATGCCACAAGGATGGGGAACAAGGCCTGGGAGCCAGCTGGCCACTGCTCCTTTGCTTGGAGCTGGGGAACAGAATTGTTCCTCAGGAGAGGGTGAGTTTGAGATAACAGGCTGAGAATGCATTAAATCCTCTCCTTTGCTATCAGGCCAAGTCCCCACTTGCAGTCATCAGGGGTCTCAATGACTGTAAAGATGTTATCTCTGTAGAAGGAGTCTGTGGGAGAGGCTGGATAGTGAACTATCCACTGCAATCAACAGCAAACAAAACAGACACCCCAGAGGCTCTCTAAGCACCAGCCTTCAAGGAGGCAAGTTCCCCCTGGCCCCTGGGGCTCAGGTGGGGTCAGCTGCTCCAGGGATGGCTATTCCCAGTGTGGTAGGACCTTAAGGGAGAGCAGGCCTGCAGGCCTGTCAGGCCTCTTCCAGCAGCAAAGGCACTGGTTCCACTCCATCCCTGGGATGACTGCAAAGGCACAGCCCAGCCCTAGCAGAGCCTGCCCCACAGGTACAGCTGCTCCAGAGCAAGCAGGAGGGGAACCACAGTGGGGGGGAGGCACAAATGCCCAGCACCATGCCCAGAGCCTGCCCAGTAATGTTAGCAAGAGAACTCATTTGGGGCTTTGCTACATCTCCAAATGTTCAGACCAGGATGGACCTCTGGCAGGGCATTTGCTTGCCACCAGTTAAATGCGTGCACTGGCAGGGCTGGGGAAGCACGGAGAGGTCAGAGCAGCACCCTAGCGGTTGTATGCAGAGTGAAGCCTTTGCTGCCAGGGCACCAGGCAGGGCTCAGCTCAGATGTCGCTGAGGAGAAACAGTCCAGAGAGTCTGTGCAAAAAATGAAACAAAAGGGTTAAACCCCAAGCCCCCAGAGATCCTCAAAGCAGCTCAAATAAATATACATGCAGCGTTTCTGTCTTGTGGCTAAGGAGGGGAGGCAGCACTGCCACGGCTGGGGAAGCCTTGCTTCTACTGTCGGCACCTCCCAGCCTGTAGGACTGGTTGGGCCGCCCCGACCGATGGTGCTGAGAGGAAGCTCCTTGTGAATGCAGAGGACATGTGCTTCAGGTTGGATTTTGCACCAGTTTATTGTGTATCTTCAGAAAGGGCTGTACCAAGCTGGGTCCCGGCCAACTGAAGGGGCATCCATCCATTGCAGATTCAGGTTCTGGAAGCTAGTCTGCAGCTGGGGGGGGAGGGGAAATGGAGCGTTATGTTCACCCTTAGGATATGGCTATGGCAGAAGTGTGGTTGCAGCTCATAGCCATACCTTGGCTAGTATTAACCCTGCCAAGCTTGGGGACTGATAGCAATGAAATCACAGCAATCAGGGCACCAGTGCAACCTGGGACCCTGAGGAGGTAGCCAGTGCCCAAGGCAGGTAGAAGTTCTTCCTGCCAAAGCTTCATTGCTAGTGGTACTGGAGCCAGCTGGGTTAGAATCTGCACAGGTATGTCTATGCCCACTGCCAGCTCACCACTGTTTGCAATGCAGACTTTCCCTACAAGTAGTCATTTCTGGGCACCAATGACTGCTCCTGATGGGGGCAGGATGGTTACCACAGCCAATATCCCTTTCCAATTCTCTACAGTCCTTTGTGCTGGGACAGAATGGCATGGAAGTTTTACCATAGCCAGTGCTCCTGCCTGGATCCTTCTGGCACCCTGTTGGGGGAGTCTGTGGAGCCCCTGCATAGACCATGCTCCTAGACCAGAGGTTCTCAACTGCTGGGGCACAGCCTGGTACCAGGCCGCGAAGGGTTGGCTGCTGGGTTGTGGCTTCTGCTGCCAGCAGCCACATGTGGGGTTAAAGCTGGGCGGCTGGGTAGTCCCGGGAGGGAGGCAGCCAGCTCTGTGTGCCCTGTCCCGCTCATGCCACTATGGCTGTACCTGGTGAGGCACTGCCTGCGCAGCAGGTACCAGGGCCTGCACCAGGCCGGGCAGGACACCCCAGTCCCGTCCATGGCTGGGAGCAGGGGAATGCAGGTGGGGAAATGCCTGGGGCAGAGGGTGGGGAGGCAGATCTGCTGCTTGCTCCTAGGGAAGGCAGCAGAACCCCTTTTTCGTGGGCAGCTCCAGCTGGGTCCCCTCCCCTGCAGGGTCCCCTGGTGCCTATGGCTGTAGTGCCCCAACCCAATCAGATCTTTACAACTCCCCCCATGTAAAAATCAAATTTAAATATGTAAATTAAATAGTTTGCTGGTCCACAGTATAAAAAGGTTGGGAACCAGTCCTAGACCGTTCCCCACAATATGCCCCGCTACTGGAACCTAGGACTTGAGTAGCAGGAAGTTGCCCCACAGCTAGATCTCTGTCCCTATTCCCTATAGCACCCTGCTGGTAGAGCCTGGGACTGGAGATGCAATTCCTATAATATTCCAAGGGCGAGAGTTTGTTTTGCAATCTGCAGAGATGGGTTGAGATACCTAAGGAAGGACCAAAGCAGAGGTCTCACAGGTAACAGGGACCTGGGCTTTCCCCACTGCCTAAGTCCTTCCAGTGTTCATGAGAAGTGATGGCTTCAGTTTGAAATCACCTGATCTGACTTCCCTGCTTGCAGAAGCTGGGTGCTGCAAGAGGGCAATGAAATAGCACAAGTGGCAGCTGCCGGGGATCTCACACCCAGGCCAATGTTGCTGTGTATAGGGGAAACAGACAAAGAACAAGTTCTCCCACCTCCCTTGATTCCTGGCCTACCACCTACCTCAAGCTAAGTCCAGATCTGCCCATGACCTGCTCAAAATCCATCTTGCCTTCCAAACTTCCACTCATTTGCATTTTCACATACCTGCTTGTTGTAAATTACTTTATTTTCTACCTTGGAGAACACATAACACCAGCAAAGTCTCCCTATGCCTGATGAAGAGTGTTTGTGCCCAAAAGCTTGCAAATAACTTTTTTCCAACTATTTAGTTGGTATAATAAAATATATCATATATACTCAAAGAACCTTGCCATCAGAGCACTTACCATCCCCATCCCAGCCCTCCGCCACACCTGCTAGCTCATAATGCTTCTTGCGCAGATCTCCCAGCTTCTGGCGTTCTTTCTGCAACTGATTTTCCAGCTCCAAGACTCGGACCTAGAGGAGAAGAAAGGGTCTTGTCATCAGAGGAATTCATAGATTCATTCACAGATGTTAGGGTCGGAAGGGACCTCAATAGATCATCGAATCCGACCCCCTGCATAGGCAGGAAAGAGTGCTGGATCTAGATGACCCCAGCTAGATGCATATCTAACCTCCTCTTGAAGACCCCCAGGGTAGGGGAGAGCACCACCTCCCTCGGGAGCCTGTTCCAGACCTTGGCCACTCGAACTGTGAAGAAGTTCTTCCTAATGTCCAATCTAAATCTGCTCTCTGCTAGCTTGTGGCCATTATTTCTTGTAACCCCCGGGGGCGCCTTGGTGAATAAAGCCTCACCAATTCCCTTCTGTGCCCCCGTGATGAAATTATAGGCAGCCACAAGGTCGCCTCTCAACCTTCTCTTGCGGAGGCTGAAAAGGTCCAGGTTCTCTAGTTTCTCCTCGTAGGGCTTGGTCTGCAAGCCCTTAACCATACGAGTGGCCCTTCTCTGGACTCTCTCCAGGTTATCCGCATCCCTCTTGAAGCGCGGCGCCCAGAATTGCACGCAGTACTCCAACTGCGGTCTGACCAGCACCTGATAGAGGGGAAGTATCACCTCCTTGGATCTATTCATCATGCATCTGCTGATGCACAATAAAGTGCCATTGGCTTTTCTGATGGCTTCGTCACATTGCCGACTCATGTTCATCTTGGAGTCCACTAGGACTCCAAGATCCCTTTCCACTTCCGTGCCACCCAGCAGGTCATTCCCTAGGCAGTAGGTGTGCTGGACATTTTTCCTCCCTAGGTGCAGCACTTTGCATTTCTCCTTGTTGAACTGCATTCTGTTGTTTTCTGTCCACTTGTCCAACCTGTCCAGGTCTGCTTGCAGCTGTTCCCTGCCCTCCGGCCTGTCCACTTCTCCCCATAGCTTTGTGTCATCTGCAAACTTGGACAGAGTACATTTCACTCCCTCATCCAGTACAT
Source organism: Alligator mississippiensis (assembly GCF_030867095.1). Lineage (NCBI taxonomy): Eukaryota > Metazoa > Chordata > Crocodylia > Alligatoridae > Alligator > Alligator mississippiensis. Next base: position 27,455,804 of record NC_081837.1, on the reverse strand, counting down.
TTCACTCCCTCGTCCAAGTCGCAAGGATGGCCAGCAGCACTTCCTGGGTCTCAGCACTGTTTCAGGACTTCTATTCTTGCCTCCCCCAGTCATGCTCACTGCCAGCACTGACTCTTGCTAACAGCACACACAATGAATTTTCAGTTACTTTCTTTATTTCTCTCCCCAGCCACACATTCTCAGCAACACTGCGCATTTGCCTATTGTATCTTACTAGACTGCAACATGCTAGAAAACAACAGGAGTACTTTATATAGGATAAGACTACACTCCTACCTGAGAGTCCATTTCTTGGCGCTTGATCTGAGTTAGTGTCATGCTGGAGAAGTCCATACTGTCTACAGAAAAAGGAAACAAGTTTTTGTAAGGAGATATTCTCTACTTCTGGTCTTCTTTTCCAGAAGCCAAAGACTCCCCAATGCTGAGAATCCTGAGCAGGCCAACCAACTGACTAATGGGAATCTGTGCAGGGGACTACAGTTAATGAGGGCATAGATGAATGAATCAGTAGGAGAACTGGGCAATGAATGAATGGAAGGAGATGATGAAATGGTGATTGGAGAAACAATATGAAGAGCTGAGGGTGAAAGAATAAGCCCTTCAAGAAATGGGGAGGAAAAGGGCAGCAAGATCTGGCTGGCCTGGCCTGCAGCCCACAAACCAGTGACACCAGGGCCTGCTGCCTTACCTTTCTCCTCAATCTGTAACTTTCCAGACTTGGTGGAAGCTACCACCCCGGCTGTGGCCTGGTTAACACCTCGTGAAGCCTGCTGAAGTTTGGACAGGTTTGTGCTGTCCTTATCTGCTTTCACCTGCCAGATCAAAGACAAGGTTTGAGCTCATCAAATGGGGAGGACAAGCAAGGAAAGGAAATGACTTGTCTGCTGGTTTGGCTCTTGGAGGGACCATCATCACAGAACAGCCACACTCCATGTGCCATGTCTGGGGCTAGCAACAAGGGCAACAGCAGCTGTCTGTCCTGTGAAGGCAATCTCAGCTTGCCTCCTAGCCCTGAAAAGCTTCTGTAATACCAGAGAGTACTCAGCACATTAGGCTAGATCACAGGCAGCCCACAGCTGCTTTGAGTATAGGGAGAAAGATGTAAAGGCTTTTCCATGGCCCCTGTCTCAGAGGGAGAGGCTATTGCTGGGGGTGACTGCTTGTACCAAGGGAAGGAGGTGATGGGAGAGTCCTGCCCCTACTACACTAACTGCTGGCTGGGAAGTCCCCATCTGGGAGGCTGTCTCCTGGAGGAGCACTGCTTTATCCTTCTTAGTGCTGTGCCTGAGACACACACCTGAGCCCCAAGAAGAGAGGTAGCTGATGTTCATGGCAATCTGGGCCCTAACTCAGCAGCTGCCTTGCCCCTGTTGATGGAATATCATGGATCATGAATCCTTGCTGGAGGCCATGCCATTCAGATCATGGTCACAGTGTGGACCCAGAAGTGAGCAACCACAATGGTTTCAAGGGTACTTCCAAGAAAATGGCAAGGCCATCTTGCTGGTCTCTCCTTTCCTGAACAACTGAGAGGCAGCAAAGATCTTCCACCTTAACAGACAAGGTGGCTGGTCGTATATGTATGAAACTGGGCGCTGAGAAAGAAAAGTAGCTGGATCAAGGCTCCTACCTTGGAGGCAGCCACCAGCTGCGCAGTGCTGGCTGCGATCTCATGAGAACACACCATCAGCTCCTCAAACTTCCCTTTCCCCTGCACCACAAGGTCAGCTGCATCACTGTGGAAGGTAGCAAAGGGAATGGAATCCTTATGCACACGTGCCATCCCACTCCCCATTGTGTCCGCTGCACAAAATTACCTTGGGCTTTTGTCCTGGGCAAAGGGATGCCAGGGGTGCTCAAGCTCCCTTGCCCCAGTCCAGCTGATTGCCCACATCCCCTGTCACTTCTTGTTACTCAGTGCAAAGCCTCCATTAGCATCTACCCTGGAGTCAATGGACACTTACACCATGATGGTTGCTCCCCAGCCTACAGCTTTGGAGGCAGAAATGAGACCCTCTGTCCAGCGGGAATTCTTGGCATAGAACTCTCTGCGGGATGCTGCACCCTGTCATGTAGAAAAAGAAAAAGACCCAGGGTCATGCACTGGAGAAAGGGGAGCGAGTGAGAAATGCAGCCCAGTCACTGTGGCTCCTGCCTACTAACTCTACCCCTGGATTTTGCCATTTCCTGGGGCAGACAAGAGGGTACATAACATAATCAAAGAGGAAGAAGAATCAGCAGCCCATGTATCAACAAATCCCATGGTTCTTGGGAGGAGTTCTAGTCATCCAGTGAGGAACAACAGCACCTAACAGGCTAGGCATACATTAAGCCTGAGAGGGACATGGATAGAACCTGCTCCAGGTCAGTGGAAGACATTTGCAACGTAGGCCCAGTTCCATTTGGATTAATGTCTGAGCTCTCATACTCTCCTTCCCCTGACCTCCATTACTCTTCCCCCTTGCAATCTCATAGTTTCATAGTTGGTAGGGTCGGAAGTGACCTGAGCAGATCTTCAAGTCCAAACCCCTGCCATGGCAGGAAAAAGTACTGGGGTCAAATGACCCCAGCGAGGTGTTCGTCTAAAGGTTTCCACCCCCACACTCGATTCCACAGCTTCTGCCCCCCGTCTCTAAAACAGTTTATCTGGGGAGGGGTTCTAGCTTGGTTGAATGCAATACAGCAGCCACCAGCTCCATAGGACAGAACAGGCAACATCCAGCATGCTGCTGGCAGCCAATGTAGAACAGTCATAGGGACAGTAAAGCTCTCTCCAATTCAGATGATGCTACCCAGCATGGAAAAACCCTGGTTTCCAGCCAGAGCTCCTCACAGATGGGACTGATGCATCCAAGCGTTTTTTCTAGTCGCAAAGGCTCCCTTTTCCTTGTTCTTACTCTTGTTTGGTTGTGTTCTAACTTGCCTGTTCCTGGGAGCACAGGGCTCAGCAAATCCCAAACACTATGGCCAGCCAGGACCCACACAGCAACATGGGAAGGGACAGGCTCTGACTGGCACAGACACTTTTGACTTACCTCCTGGGCCTCACTAAATTCTCTGAAGCCCAAAGCAGGCCATGTTTGGAAAATACCTCCTGGTTCAGAAGTCAGTATTGACCATTAGCTTCTTGTCTGCCACCCCTAGCAGATGCTTTAGCAGCAACTAAGACTGTGAAACTCATACACCTTCTTTGGGCAAATGTATTTTTCTAATTTAAATCAGGGGCCTCCGTTACTCCAGAGGCCTTAATCTGCTAGAGATGCCTGAGGAGGACAAAAGCCATCCTGCTGAGCCACTGTGGTAGACAGAGGGCTTGTAAGGTGCAGCTCTCTACTTACATACTCCTGAGGTAAAGCCTGCCTTACCCGTCCACTCTCCACAATCTCTCTTTGGAGGTCCTTAGAAGCCAGGACTAGCACCTGGATAGCTTGCATCAGGCCTGTGCAGGAGCCCAGGATCCTGTAAGAGATTTTTCATGAACTGCAGTTAACTGTAGGCAGGCAGAAAGCAAATAAACATATAAACCTGAGCTGGCTTCAGACAACCCTCCTACAACAATTAGAATAGCCAGAAAGACAGGATCTAGATGCACCCACTGCAGAATATAGATTCCCTAAGTACTGACCAGTCTGACAGAAAACACAAATGGTTCACACTGACTACACCACCTTACCCGTTTTCCCCTCCTCCACTCAGCCAACTGATAGAAAAGGGAGATACATGAAGTGCTATGGATCTTTTACAAGATTTGCCCTTTCCTTCTGAGGAGAGAGGAATGTGTTTCACTGAGAATGAGGTTCATCCTTGTGCCAGGAGGCCAACACAAGACCTCTGAGTTTAAGCAGTTCCTTGGCCTAGTGCTGCCCGTGTGGAAATCTTACCCACAGAAACTGCTGTAGCTGTCAGGAAACACGTGCCTCACCTAGTATAGCACATGGCATATCTTGGCTCATGGGGAACAGGGCTCTGGCATCAGCTGCTTCTAAGGATAGCAGAAGTATGACAGAGCTGGCAGATGGTGAGTCTGAAGGTGGAGCAGAATCCCCACCTCCGATACGCTGCTTGAGGCACATCCTCTACTTTCACTGCCCATTGACAGGTCTCTGTATCCCTAATGGTTTCTCTCTATCTAATAGCATGTGGCCCCAGATTTGCAACCTCCTCACCCACCAGCTTGGTCCTCCTCCTCCTTGTGTCCAACACCTTAATTTGCGTTTTTTCCTTAAATTTAAGTTACTCAGTGTGAATCCTTGACCCTGGTACTGTACTGTCCAGACAGGACCCCTGCCTGCCACTGTGAAAGATAACTTAGGACGGGAAGAAATGGGAACAGAGGGAGAAACAATCATTTGCTGTCTCTTTGCAAGTGTGTGGCCATCAGCATTTGAACTGTGGAGTATCCCAGCCTGTAGATACTCTGAATGCAGACATAAGGAAGGGACAGATCTTTCCTTTATACCAACCTCTCATTGACCTCCAGTTTGACCCCAGTGTCTCCAGCCCGTGACTTGCTGAGCATATCCTGTTTACAGAGGGAGAGAGCCATACTGTAGCACTGTAATCAGGGTAAGTGTATCCCAGAGTCCCCCAGTCTGGCTATGCAGGATCCAGGAAACCTTTCATATCATCAACTCCAAGCATGACCCCTGATGACAGAAGCTGTGGCCCTCATCCCACCTTCTGATTGCATGGGGTGCCTTTACACATGCTCTGGGATGTGTGTGTGGGAAGGAGAGAGGGGCTGGAGAGGGGGCAAAGCAGATGATTCTTCTGCCATGTCACAGTGAGTGGTGGGCTTAGCCCAGACTGCCACCTCATACAGCCCCTGTTCACTTTGAGAATGGCCAATCAGTTCTGTGGGAACATGGCTCTGACAGTGCATGAGAATGCAGGGAAAGAACGGAGCCAGCATGAATGCTGCTTGGCTGCTAGAGCTGCTGTCTGGGGAGAGCCTGCCATGTGAAGTCTGGGGCACCGGAAGGTTTTTGCCGTAGCTTTGGCACCAGGGTTCTGCTGTCAGCACTCAAGGTGGGGTTTGCAGGGAGTGGAGTTGTGCAAGGGCCAAGGCCCTTCTGTCCCCCTCACCTCTATTCTGGCAGTGGCTATTTCTATGGATGCTGAAGTAGATGCCATCTCCTTGTCCACCAAGTCCCCCAGCTCCTCCTGCTCTACATCCAGGCCTTTGGGTTGCAGCTCCTGGGGTGAGAAGACAAGGGAACAGTGAACAACCTGAGCAACCTACCAGTTCAGGAACGAGGCACATTTCACAGATGCTGCCACAGCCTCCCAACACTCAGCACATGAGCCAAGGTCAGCAGGCCCATGTTGCACAAGGCACAGAGAGGGACAGACATTTGCATTAGATCACTGAGAGAGCCAGTGGCTCTGTCAGAGACAGAATCTGTAAATCTTGATTCCCAGTCCACTGCTCTAACCAGACCCCACTGTATCGCCAGTAGTAGGTAAAGCTGCCAAAAGCAGTCCTTCCCAGGCCACACCACAGAAAAGGGATCATTCCAATCTTTTATTTGCATGTGTGCTCTTCTCCCTGGAGCAGCCAGTCACCTCTGCCCTGGTCCCAGGCTGCACCGGTCTCATGTAACAGAGGCCCTTCAATACAGAGACAGATTTATGAATGATGATCAGGGAAGTATCTCGGCTTCTAACAAGTCCTGGGGCAGCCCCTTGGCTTCTTACCTCCCCAATGGCACTGATTCTGCTCAGGCAGTTTCTCACAGGTGTGCAGTCAGCATTTTCCAGGGATGCTTTGTCTTTCAGGGCACTGAGGTAATGCAGAGCCTCATTCCCACATTGTTTGCAGGCCTCCAACAGAACTGAAAGCAGTCAAGAAAGGCATGTGGTAGCTGAAGTGGCCAGTGGCCAGTGGGAACAGTCACAACTCCCTCCCCCTGCCAAGAATACTTACGGTCAGCAGGCTCCAAAGGAGCCATGTGAGCAGTGGCACTGCCCTGCAAGATGGTGTCGCTGATCAGGTGGGCAAACATGGCCACACACGGCAGCAGGCTGCTCACATCTGAAGGCAGGAGAGATGGAAGTGAGGGACACAGGCTCAGCTCAACAATTATAATCAACGCAGAGGTTTCACCAGTGCCTTCCCTGCCAATTAAGTACCAAAGGGAAGCAAGAGTCCCAGGACTAGGTGAAACATGGCCCTGAAGAACTGAGGAAGAAACCTTCCTAACACCACAAGGCATCACAGCTGGGTGTAAATACAGCCCTCAAAGCTCACGCAGCTACAACGTGGTGTCCCCCTTCTGGGGTAATGTCAGCAATGGATGTGTATCCTGTGTGTCAGGCACTGGCCTCAGGGTTATGATGGTGCCAGTCACACAAGATACATGCAGCCAGGCAGTATTTGGGCTCCAGGAGCAACAGCCCAGCCTCCACACTGCAAGTCTCCCTTTACCTCTACTGGAATTGCTCTGGGAATGTCTCTAACAGAGACATTCTGGAGAGTCACAGGAGGCAGAGCCAAAAGCTGCTTGCTTTTAGCTGTTGCTGCTTTAGTGCAGGGGTGGGCAAAATGGAGTATCTAGCTTGTGGTCAGATTCCATTTCCCAGCAGTCCCTGCCCACACGATTTCTGGCTAGTCTCCATGGAAACTTTAGGATCACAGGGCAATGACAGTGCAAGGCTATGACCGTGCAGGGACACAGAACTAGGGCTCTGCCCTGCCCCTGCAGCGTCACAGCTCCAGGATCCTGGGGTCTCCGTGGAGACTGGCTGGGAGCCACACAGGCAGGGTGCACAGCTGAGCAGGGAGCTGCTCCAGGGCCAGGATCTTAGGGAGGTGACAGCATGGGGCTGGGAGGCCAAGCCATGATTTTCTCCCTGCATGCCTGTTCACAGAACCTGTGCATGTTGCAGGGACATGTGAGCAGTGGATCACGGCTCTGTCCTAGTCCCAGCCCCACACTGCCACCGCCCCAAGATCCCAGAGTCTCCTCGGCCCCACCTGCCCATCTCGCTCCCAGGTGTGGCCCCATCCCAGCCACCAGCCATGCACCCTGCCTGCACGGGTACAGGGCAGATAGACTAGGGTGCCTGGGCACTGGGACTGGGTCGAGCAGTGGCAGCCAGAAGGAGCCACTGCTGCAGGGACTGCTGGGAAATGGAATCCACCACGAGCTGGATTTTGTCCACCCCTGCTTTAATACTATTCAGGAAGGAAGGGTCACAGCACTGGCCTGCTCCACAGATACTCATTTGAGAGCAGGCCCTCCTGTCCCAACCTTCTTCACAGCTGACCCTATGGCTAGGGGTCTGAGGCTTGGCTCAGTAGACTGGGTGGGAGCATTCGGGAGGGATGCTGGATCCTGCACAAGCCATCCCTGTGCATTGTGACCCTCAGCCTGGCCTTCCAAAGTTTGGCCTATCCTTTGCTGGTCCATTTCCAGCAGTATGCCAAGGATGGTGCACAGAGCTCTCCCCCTCCACAGGCACTGCCTTGCTGCCTACTCAGCTCTCACCTGTGCAGTTGGATAGGTATTTGCCATGTGTGTCCTGAAGCCGCTCTATACAGTCAGATGCAGCCAGTGTTCGGGACAGGAGATAATCTGTGCACACAAAAGAAACCTTAAGAAAACTGTGAAAGGACTTTTTAGCCTGAGAAGCTGTGGGCAGAGTGCACACCTGCATGAAGACTTGTTCCCAACCCACTGAAATGTGCCAGGACTTTGACATGGGTCCCACAGAGATTCTCTGTCTCAGCCTGTAATAGTGTCCCATTCCTGAGTGGGTAGGGACTGATGCAGAGGAAGGGGGCAGTGACAAGGGACTCAAGTCTTTTGGTTTCCCAATTAAACATCACTCTCTTCCTGCCAAGTAGAGGGACAGGCAGCATGCAGGACAAGTAGGACTCCAGCTCACTGCATTTTGCTCCTGCAACTGAAGGTCCTTCAGAGTGAGGAGGCTTGGCTGCCTTGTGGCTGCCTATGGTGACCTTGTGGCTGCCTATAAGTTCAACACGGGAGCACAGAAGGGAATTGGTGAGGTTTTATTCACCAAGGCGCCCCCGGGGGTTACAGGAAATAATGGCCACAAGCCAGCAGAGAGCAGATTTAGACTAGACATTAGGAAGAACTTCTTCACAGTTAGAGTGGCCAAGGTCTGGAACGGGCTCCCAAGGGAGGTGGTGCTCTCCCCTAGCCTGAGGGTCTTCAAGAGGAGGTTAGATAGACATCAAGCTGGGGTCATCTAGACCCAGCACTCTTTCCTGCCTATGCAGGGGGTCGGACTCAATGATCTATTGAGGTCCCTTCCGACCCTAGAATCTATGAAAAAGGCCTCATAGTTTGAAGATATTGGGGAATTACTGAACTTTGATGCTCCTGGGTTCTTTCCAATGGCAGTGTTGACCCTTCAGGTGCGCTACTATGAGTTCTTGGGGCAAGTCACCTCTGGCAAATCCAGAATTGGGGGTCAGTGCCTTCATACAAGAAAGGAAGGTCACCCCACCCCTGCCTGCAGTCTGGTGGCAGAGAGAGAACAAAGAACACTAGGGAGCACCCAATCACTGGCAATGCCTTCCCTGTGCACCCTTAACCCATGTTTTCTGTGATCAGAGATATGCCCCTGCCTCCTTCCAGGCTGAGGATTTAGGATAGGCCAGCAAAAGATTCCTGGGCATAGGCTACAAGAGTAAATGAGCTGCATATAAAGTGAGTCATGCTCCTGCATGTGTGAGTGTCCTTTACATGGCAGCTTCTCCAGTGAAACCCAGTCATGAAACACCAGGTAAATGCACTTCATGTGAATGGGGTTTATGTCTACTGAAGCTGCGTTGCTGGTACATACCATCACTGGGTCAGGCCAACCCCCTGGAAAAAGTGTACCATCAACAGCTCTAGGAGAGTGATGCAGCTAGCAAAAGGCTACAATAGAGTGATAGCTCCTACAGCCCCAACATAGCACCTGACTCCAATCTGTAATCAGTCCTTAGTGCCCCCAAACCCTGCACCAAATCAAAAGTTCCTATCCCCCAGGACAGAGGTGCTTTGACACCTGGTGTGTAAGCAACCCCTGACTTTCAGCCTTAGGAGGTAAGTATAGCTGGATACATCCAGAGGGAAAGGTCATAGGTCTTTTCCTCAGTAAGGAACAAACCCAAACCCAGATGCAAGGCAGACAGCTGTTACCTGTGGAGCTCATGCAGCTGATGTGAGCAGGGTTATTGAGTTGGTTCAGGGAGTCCTGCACCATCTGCTCTGCCTCCTGCACAGTGCATTGCAGTAGGAAAAACTGCTGGTCCAGAAGCTGCTGTTGGAGGGCCTGCTCAAAGCTCTCCTGTTGGATACACAAAGAAAAAGGTCAGGGCCTTTCTTAGCCCCAACCAAGGTAATTTCTGCCACCTAAGCTGCTCTGAAAAAGCAGACATGACAAGACCTGACAAGACCTCTGACACACTAGAGCCAAGCTATAGATAGAGGAAAGGTCATATGCTCTGTTCCTAGTCTCCTTGAGCAGGAGACAGGCTTGGAGAGTACATGAGAGATAATCCAAAATCTTTATTACAGAAGAAGATCAGTATCTAAGGCAGTGGTTCTCAGCCTTTTAGGATTTGAGGCACTCCTAGAAAGACTTGAAGTACCCCCTCTCTTTCCCCACCACTCCAGAAAATACTAGATCTTTGTTTTCACTTTTGACTACACAAAATAATAGAGCAGTTTTTCTATAGCTTATCTTATGAAATATGTTTTTGCTAACCTAACAACATCAACATTGTCTGGCACCCTGTGGTACCCTTGAAAGAATCTCAAGTCACCCCAGGGTGCTATAGCACTCTAGTTGAGAATCACTGATATAAGGCTTTCAATTACTAGTGTGCAGTGCTCTGTCTTGACTTGAGTAGGCAAGCATGCAGAAGTCAAACAGGATCCAAACAGCACTGCATGCTGCAGACCACATCTGCATGCAACATTCCTATGCCACCCCTGGGAAACTGTCAGCAAAGCAGGGGTGGGGGGAGGGTGTCCTACAGCATCTGGATAGAGCGCTTAAGTGCCAATGTCAGTGTCTCCTTAGACACCCTCAAATTGGGGTGGAGGGTAAAGATGGGGAAGTACCTTCTTTCCCAGCTGGGCCTGTAGTGCCTCCAGCATCTTACTGCTGCTCTCCTGCTCGCTGTCTAGCATGCTCTTTAGGTGTTGCAGTTCTGCTTGCAAATTTGCCACCTCCTGGTTATTCTGTGCCATTGCTTGAGTCCAGCTGTCCTTCTCCTGCTCTAAGCTTGCTATCCTGGTGCTCTGTTCTCCTCTCAACTGCAAGGGGCAAAGATAACAGATGGAAATTCTTAGCATCTTGCTCTATTAGGTGGAAGGTGAAAAAAAGAGAGACAAGAGGAGGGTGAGACACAATTCCTCACTTGGGGATCACTCCTTGGGGATCACTCACAAACCCAGGTCCCCACTTTCTGTGGCACCATCATCACTGTCAGCTCCCAGCTCAGAGGGATGCTATATATGCTGCTGAAAGGTTGTTCATAGTCAGACTTACCAGTAAACAATCCCCAAGTAGCAAACTTGTAGCCAGCAATGCTGGGGCTAAACTCCAAACTTGTGGCATCACACATAGGCTAGATGAGGCTCCCCAGGGATGCAGTTTAGTTGTATTTGTCAATGCTTTTTGCAACTGTGATTTTAAATGGATTCAGTATTGATGAAAGGTGTTGGCTTGTCAGTCTGGAGACTTCAGTGCTTTGTTTAGCCACAGGTATAGTGAGCATGGGCAACAGCCAGGCATGCTTCCGTTGCACTGTGTGTTGCCAATCTACCTGTCCCCTAGATGAATCATTTCTTGGATAGAATAGTTCAATGTCCATTGCCATTTAATTCATGCCCCCCTTTGCAAAGATTGTGATAAGGGGACCAATTAATACCCCTCAGGCTGGTGGTTATGCCAAAATAGATACATATTTAATGGGCCTCCAACTACCTGTGATACAAGAGCCCTACTGTGCTTTTAGCAAACAAATGCCTCAGCCTTACATAAAGTGCCCTACATATCTGGACTGATGAAACAGGTTTCTCTATGATGCACTAAAGCTGGATGGGGAGTTTTTCTTTAGTCTTTTGCTGTGTTGCCTCCTGAACCACAGCAATTAGCTGCTTTTGGCACTCTATAAGGCTTTGAACTATACCAGAAAGCAGACTGTAGTTATTTTCCCTTCATAAAGGATTTCAGAGATTTTACGACCAGAAAAACCAGTCCAATTTCTTGCCCAGCATAGGCCAGAGAACTTCACTGAGTTTGGCATTGAGCTCAGTGGCTCAGGATGAACTAGAAACTATAGTTTAGGACACAATTTTATACTGAACCTTCTGCAATGACACACATGCATCACATCACTTGTCACTTCTGAAAGGGCCCCTATTGGGGTGGGACACAGGAGATAACACACCTATGGAAAATTTAAGACATTTAACAAGCAAATGGGCAGGGAATGTGCAGAACTGGAATACGAGTCCCACGGTATTTACCCTGCTTTCCTGACCAAATATGCCAAAGGGATTTTCACACCCAAATGGATCTTGGCTCTGAACTGTACAATGCAGTGCAGCTCTTTCAACTCCCTGCAGCAACCTGGCCTATATGACAGCTTGGAAAAGAGAAGAAGAGATTTCATCCCTACAATGGAAGTCAGTGAAGAATGCAATTTAAATCCCTCTTCTATCTGTTTCAGGGGTTGAGAGTGTTACTGCTTACTATATTTCCTACTGGGATCACAGACTACTCAAATTGACCTAAATGTACTCAGAAGTGGGCAGGACCTTTCTATTTGCAATTCCTTATTCTCATAGAAAATTAAGGTTTGAAGGGACCTCAGGAGGTCACCAAGGTCAACCCACTGCTCAAAGCAGGACTATTGCCAACTAGATCATCCTAGCCAAGGGTTTTGTCTAGCTGGGTCTTAAAAATCTTCAAGGATGAAGACTCCATAACCTCTCTGGGTAACCTGTTCCAATGCTTTACTACCCTCCAGGTGAAAGTTTTTCCTAATATCTAACCTAAACTTCCCTTGCTGCAACTTGAGACCATTGTTCCTTGTTTTGTCACACGTTACCACTGAGAACAGTCTAACTCAGGGGTGGGCAAAACGTGGCCCACAGGCTAGATGCAGCCCGTCAGGCCATTCTAACTGACCCGCGGGGCCCTTAAAAAATTTAGAAAATTAATATTTATCTGCCCCTGGCTGCCTGTCATGTGGCCCCCAATGGCTTGCCAAAACTCAGTAAGCAGCCCTCTGCCCAAAATAATTCCCCGCCCCTGGTCTAACCCCATCTTCTTTGTAACCACGATTCAGATAGTTGAAGGCTGCTATTAAATCTCCACTAAGTCTTAGAATAATAGAAAATTCGGGTTGAAAGGGACCTCAGGAGGTCATCTAGTCCACCCCACCACTCAAAGCAGGACAAGGTCTTCTTGTCTCCAGATTAAATATGCACAGTTCCCTCAGCCTCTCCTTAGAAGTTATGTGCCCCAGCCCTCTAGCTATTTTCACTGCCCTCCGCTGGACTCTCTCCAATTTGTCTACATCCTTTCTGTGGGGGGCCCAAAACCCAACACAGTACTCCAGATGTGGCCTCACCAGTGCTGAACACAGCGGAAGAATCATTTCCCTCCACCTGCTGGCAACACTCCTACCAATGCAGCCCAGTATGCCGTTAGCCTTCTTTGCAACATAGGCACACTGTTGGCTCATATTCAGCTTATTGTCCACTATAACCCCCAGGTCCTTTTCTGCAGAACTGCTGCTTAGCCAGTCAGTCCCCAGTCTGTGCTTGTACGTGGGACTGTTCCATCCTAAGTGCAGGACTTAGCACTTGTCCTTAATGAACTTCATCTAATTTCTTTTGGTTCACTCCTCTAATTTGCTAAAGTCTCTCCGAATCTTAGCCCTACCCTCTAGCATATCTACTACTCTCCTCAGCTTGATGTCATCTGTACTTTTTTAACTTGTCATTCAAGAGTCACAGTTAAAAAACCCCCAAAACATAACACTTGCTTCAGTTTATGTGAAGGATCTTTACATTTTTCTTCTAGGCAGTGGGTTAGAACTCTCACTTAAAAACTCTAAACTCTCCTAGACGTCACTGCCATGATCCGAAGGAAATGTTGTGAGCACTGGTAGGCTATTGGGACAATGTCATTCAGATTCCCATCTTGTTTCTCCTCACAAAACATTACAGTTCCAGCCTGACAGGTGATCATTTTCCAGAAGCCAGAGCTTTTAAAGATTGCTTCCAGGTGGCAGTGAACACTGGATTCCTGAGAAATCAGATATTGAAACCAGGTTGAAATTGAAATGTAGAAAGGTGGCAAGATGGTAACCAGGATGGCACAGTTTTAGGGTGTAACACCTTAAAGGCTGCAGTGGCTGGAGATGAATATTCCTCTCTTGTGGATGGCTGAGATTTGCAACTTTTTTCCTCACCTTGGGGCACTCTATAGCATCAGTCCTCAGAGCTATCAGGGAGCTATCCATCTAGCAGTGCCTTCTTGCCAACGAGGGCTGAATACTGCTCTCTGATGAACGTAACATTCAGTCCCTGTAGCTTATACCAACAATATCAAAAATGGGTCTGCCGATTCCAGAACATTACGCTGAGCTAGAACATCACAACCAACCCTAGGCAGAGATGGATGGGGAGACCAGGATGTAAAGCTCAGGAGGAAGTGGTAGGAAAACAATGAGTATGACAACTCACATGAATCTTACTGAGGGAAAGGAGCTCACCCGTGTACTGGATTCCAATGTGCTTTGGAGGCTCTGCAGCTCCTGCTTGCTGGCTGCAAGCTCTCTCTTCAAGGTTTCCAAGACTTCTGTTTGTTCCTGAGACTGTTGAAAGAGCAGAAGTAACCACTAAACATGTACAGAACATGGGGGCATAGGTTTGAAGGGGCCTCCCAGGCCACCGAGCCCAGTCCCCTGTGTTTGCAAGCAACCCTTTGTTGAAAGGATCCATAAGATCATCCACTCTGTCCCCTCTCACACACCACAGTCATGAAGCACCCAAACAACGACCCACAAAAAACAATCCTACCAAATGTAACACACAAAGATTAGGGGAGACACAGGAGCCACTGAAATGGCAGCAAAATTGTTAATATATGCTCTGGTAAGCCTAGGAAAAGGATAATAATGAAGGATAATAACAGAAGCTACAGGCCTCAGATTAAATTCAAGTATTTTAAGACACCTCCTTCCTCATCCCCCTGTAATTCCCTCACTCTACAGCAGCCTTCTCCTCTCTTCTACCCATTCCTGGCTTCTCCCTTACACTAGATCTTGACCCCCTCTCACCCGCAGCAATTCTTTGCTCCAGTCTGCACACACCAACTCACCTTCCTCTGCGTCTGCTCGCTCATGCGCTGGAAGGAGTCCTCTAATTCTTTCTTTTCCTGCTCCATGTCGCCTTGGGCTTGTCTTGCTACTGTTACCTGTTTGGTGACCTCTGCATTCTGGAGAACAGTATCAAGAACTCAAGAGCTGAGTCAGCTGCTGGGTATTTTCACTGGGCAGAGCAAAATCTTAAAATCTCTCAAGCAAAATCTGGCTACCTGCACCCAGCCAAAGAAGCCAGGCATGGTGTAAAGAGGGGGCAGCTCTACAGGGGATTTCCCCCACAAGTGGCCTTCTGAGAGCAGGAACACCATCTCTCGCTTGCAGAGATGGCTAACAGCTCTCTTAGTTAGAGTTTCCTGCTTCTCCTGGGCATAGTAACTGGCACACAGCCAACAGGAGGATGGGCTGGGGGGGGACAGAAACAGAGAGCTGGGCCCTACCTTGCGTAGCAGGTCGGCATGGTTCTGGACCAACTCGCTGTACTTCTCCTTCAGCTTGGTGTACCGCTGCTCGTTAGCCTGTGCCTTCCCTGCCATACAATAGTGAGCTATAACATATATGGCAGTTACATGCCCAATGGAAAATCCCATCCCACCGGGAGAAATAAATGCCTACAGTGAGTCCAGATGAAACATATGGGCCTGAGAGCAGCTATACAATCCTGGGCCACATTCAATAGCATCTCCTGGTGAGAGGAGTTGGGACTGGCATAGCTGGGAGCCCCTCCTGGAGTCAATGCCCTACACATTTCTCCATAGCACCACCTAGAAGAAGAGGTGGAAGTGGAAGAGCTGCAAGCCACCCTTGTAGCCAATCACTTTTGGACACACTTCTCTAGTCAACAACTATGTTGGGAAAGGCTGGAACTGGAGTACCTGGGAGCTGCCCACACTGCCAATACTTGTGACCCGATTCTTCCTGGGAGAGGCTAGGGCTGCACTGGGGACTCAGGCAACTCTTGAGCATGGCTGTAGTTTGTCCTTACTCTCAATCTCAGTCAGGCTCTTCTGCGCTTTCTCTGTGTCCTCCCGCTGCTTTTTCAGCTCATCCAGCTCGGTGTGAAGGAAGTCACTTTCATCCAAAGCCTGTCGCTTGAGGTGCTGCTGCTCTGCCAGCTCTGCCTCCAGCTCACTGATCCGCCCCCGCAGTTGCATCACCAGGCGATGGCTCTATAGGTCACCAAGGGAAGGGAAGCACTGGGTTGGGGTGGGCAGAACAACTCCTAGCCCACAGAGCTCTAAGGGCGAATAGTCCTCTGAAGGAGCCTGCGGCTCTCTCTTTGGGCTTCTTGGTAGAGCTATTACAGTACTGCAAACAGTTAAGGTGCTTGCCAATTAGAATGCTCAAGGCTGGTCCACAGTGGCTAACAAGCATGTTAATGGAAGTAGTAGTCAATCAGGAGCAGTGAATCTGTATACACTTTGAACCAAAAACTAGTGTCTGATTGGCTGTTCTCAAGCAACTGATGCAGAAAAGTGAGTAGGAGGCAATGAGCAAACTGACTCTTCCCTACAGCAGCAGGGCAGATACAGCCCATGGGCAGCCAAAGGGCATAGGAGTGGTCTCTACAGCCAGGATAGTGTCAGCCCTGGCCTCATCCTGGGGTTGGTGAGTATCCTGGGTGAATGCTACTCCCAGAGACATCTGTCTGCAGAATAAGATCCAGTGACATTTACATTGTGCTAACCACCCAAAGGTTCCAAACTGCTCATGCTGAGTTTATAGACTATGCTTTACATATAGGGAGCACCTCCCCTTCTCTGACAAAGACAAAAGACAGAATCAGCACTGTTCCTCCTATAGGTATTGCAGAGACTTTAATGACTACAGGTGGTAAAGGCCTTTGACAGATGGCTATCTTGGAGCTCACACGGGTTGCTTCAGTGTCAGCTATGGAGGAAGTGCTATCAGTGGAAGCAACAACACTAACCCCAGTAGATCTCTGGATATTTCCTAGCCAAACTACAGGCCCAAGGGACCTTGACAAACAGTAATTACAAATGCAAGCTTGTATAAAGCACCTCTATCTGGCCACTGATAGCACTCAAGGTGCACTGAACACACATCACATTAATGTGAGTAAGATGAGCTATACATTCACCTCTGCTTTAAAGTTTTCCAGCTCCTCCTTGAGGCCACTGATCTCCCGATAAAGCTGCTCAATTAACCGGTCCCTGGGAAGGAGAAAAATGGTGTTTGCATCCTCAGTACTGTGCCCCCACACCATAAAGCAAAAAATGTTATGGAGGTGTGGGGATGCGACGGGAAGAACCTGGAAAACATCCTAACTGCAGTATATCAACCAATGAGATATCTATCCTGGACTCAGGTTTTCAGTCATGCGAAAAATCATGTACATCTCAAAAAGTATACTACACAACACAACACAAAGTGGTCCAGAGACCACTGACAAGAATGATGGGGAACCTGTGAAAACTCTCATATGGAAAGACATGGATTCTTTACTCTGTAAGGGGGGCAACTAAGAGGGTCTAAAACAAGGATATACAAACTTACGGATGGTTTAGAGAATGTAGACCAAGAGCTTTTTTTATTCCCTGTCTCATCACACAAGTGCAAACAATCATTCAAAGGAAAGCAAGGTGCCAAATGCCAAAGGAGACATGTTTTCATATAACACTCAATTAGCTTATGGAATTTGCTGTCTTAGAATAGAGATGAGATTAAGCTCTTAACAGCACAAAATAACTAGGCCTATATAGGAATAATAAGACTGTTTACAACTGCAAGAGTAAAGATAAATGCACAACCAAGATCTCTGTATGGAATCTAAACCTTTCAGCTCCAGGGCATAAGCAGCTCTAAATACCAAGTGTTAAAAAGGAATTTTCCCTGGCACAAATTAAATCACTGTGGCCTCCTATATGATTTTTTTTCTTCTGCAGCAGCTGGAGCTGGCTATCGTTAGGATAGGAATTTCAGTTATATGGACCTCAATCTCATATCTAGGGGACCCAGCAAAGTCCCACTCTGCTGACTGCCAGTGGGTATGTGGTTTGGGACTGAGTGCTTTATTTTTTTGCCTAGAACAGGAAGGAGATGCTGCTGACTGTGAGATTCATTCTATTTGGTATTAGTTATGTCCTCCTGGTATCCCAGAGACTCTGGTCCATCACTCAAAACTCTTTATGGATGAATCTTGGAGCAGGGGAATTCTCAGCAGGCAATCAATCCCAAGGTACTGTCAAAGATGCCCCTTTTAAGGTAGGGCCAGGCCTTCTGTAGCGCATGCTTTGCATGCATAGCTCCTATGTCCAAAATTGAATGCGACTGGTGAGCATGACAGCGAGGAGACATACGGGTTACGGGGCCCCTTAGCCAGTACTCACTTGTCATCCTTGCTCATCCCATTCTGACTGTTGAAGTTGAAAGGATCATTACCAAACGAACTGCCAAAGATGTCATCAAACTTATTGTCAAACAGACTCTGAAAGCAAACATGGATCCACAGTCAAGTCTACTACTGGCTAAGCCTAGCTAGAAATACTGCACCAAACCAGGGCCACACCTTGCAGCTCTATCTTCCCATCCTTGTTTTCCCATGTGTCCAGCCAAATAGACATAGCAGCTGCTTCAAATTCACACAAACAAAATCTAAGGGACAGCCCCTTCTCCTTGCATCTAAGGTCCCTTCCCCTTGCAAAGAGACAGTTTCCCTTTATGCATCCTCCCTGATTTTCCAAGGAACCTGATTCAGTAGAAGGCAAGATATTTTGGAAGTGGAACACAGTGGGGTGCCTGGGACATGGGCAGATGGAGTCAATGTATATGGCCATTTGCTTTATTAAACAACAATGTTAAGTGTAAAATGGGTATAAACTGCTACAAGATGGGAATAGCCTGTACACGAGCAGGGAGACTGATCCAACACATTGTGACTACAGAGCATTGGAGCAGACTCAATTAACTGCGCCTGCTGGAGCATGGTAATTACCGTGCTCCAGCCAGCCTCCATCTCTCATGTATCAGCGTGCCCATGCTTCAAAATGGTGGTGGGGGTGCTTTCACTAAAGCTCGTTCAACAAGCTTTAAATAAAGTATCTACGCCACCATTTTGAAGTGCAGGAATGCTGATACATGAGATTCTCTGGGTGCTTTAATTAGAGTGGTTCTCAGAGCCGCTCTAATTAAAGCGAACCCCCCCATACACACCCCCAGAACACATGTAAAAATATTCTACGCTCACTTTGCATTGTCGTATGACTCCATAGGATGCAGAGACAAAACATTTAGCTATGTTAACCCTCTGTGTTCTAATCCAAAATGGCAGTTTTAATGTAGAAATGACATTAAAGGTATATGGCCTTTTGCCCTGAAAGGACTTCAAATGCTTAACTAACAGTACCAGTCACTCTATTAACTAGAGACATAGGAACTACTTCCCCTGCCACAGAAATGGAGCTACCTCTGCAGTGGAAGTAAGCAGTTATTTAAAAGTATGAGAGAAAATAAAGTGTATCAACTGAATCTGTATGTCAGGAGAAATGTCCAGAGGCAAAACATACTTTGGCAAGCATGCCAGAATTAATACCCTGACTGTAAAGAGAAGTGCCAAGAGATAGTTAATGAACTGTAATGGAGTTCTGGCTCAAGACCAACCTTGTGGGGACTGGCAGCACTAGCACCACACCCTTTAGCAATGTGGCTTTTCCATATGTGTCTTGTATCCAAGTACGGGGGCCTTGAGAACATCATGAAATCTGATGTGATCAAAGCCTCTAGAAGATGACTCAAGACAAATGCAGCCCTAGAGCCATCACTGGGCATGCAAAGCCTGCACACGTTTCTTTCCACATCTGAAAATCTTGTCAGGCAGAGGCAGAGTGAATCCCAGGCTCCCATGGCAGATTCTTAAGCCAGCACCTGGATGCGCACCTGTTGTGAAGCTGTGTCCATTTCTACCAGATCAGTGATGGGCTCACTATCTGGTGACGAAGTCTCTGCTGGGATGACCACCACAGGGCTGATATGTTCTGACAGTGCTGAGGCCCGTAGGAAGTTGGGAGGATTCTGTGGGAGGCAGAAAAACAGAACGGATGAAAAGAGCTCAATAACTGAGACTCAACAGGCCAAACACCCACCCCTACCATCATCCCCAGGCAGCTCCAATGGGGTCACAGCATCACTCAGAGGAAGTTCTGTGGCTGGGGTTGCTTTCAGAACTCAGATTCTGGCTATTAAGGGAATATTATACATCTTTAATTCAACTTAGCACTTCCTGGGAACTCTGACAGGGAGCACTGGTATCCTCAGGAAGCTAAGGTCAACATGGAGTTTGAGTTGTTTTACTGGGTCCCTCCCACAAAGCTGAGGCCAAATAACTATGTTTAGATTTAAGGAAGCAATTTTACTAAAATAACTGTGCAGAATTCTCCTCCTGCCTTTCAGTGGCATTTCAGGGGAAAGGATTTCTGGGAAGCAAATATTTGTCTGGAAGGTTTGGAACTCAAGATGAAGAAACATCTTTTTAATGCAAGGGTAAGCAAAATTGGTTCATTACAGACCAAACTGATTGTGGTCTCAAAGCCAAAGAAAGCAAAATGAGCTACATAGTAACAGATTACAGCAAAAGCTTTGTTATCCGGCACCCATGGGGAATGGGGGGGGGGGTGCCAAATAACCAAATATGCCGGTTATCTGTGAGGTCTGAACATGTGTCTTTGTGTGCTGCTATGTCCTGGGCCGTGGGGGCTTGGCAGCACAGGCTGCTTTGCCCTGGGCCGTGGGGGCTCGGCAAAACCGGAAGTGCCATGGTGGGCACTTCTGGTTTCTTTTTTGCCGCGTTGACTGGCATGCCGGTTAGTAGAGCATGCTGGTTTGTTAGGTGCCAGATAACGCGGCTTTTACTGTACATCAGTTTCAACATTTTTTCCTGTTCTGATCATCCCAGGGTTTATCAGTATCCTAGGGAAGACATTCTTTCACAACAGCCTTTGAATCTGTTCCCATGAGCACCATGTTTGGTTCTGAATTATGACAGCAACACACCTTGACAAAATGCAGACTGTGGGTGGATTCCCATAGGAGAGGTGTCAGAACAGCCCAGCTCTTGAGAGCACTCAGGGTGACGTTCCTTTTACACTCCAAGAATATTTTAAATATAGCCTTCATTTTTACAACTGCAAGGCTCTACCCATAATTAGTCATGGGTGTAAATACCAGCACTTCAGTGTCTAATGAGCAGAAAGTGGGATGCGAGAAAGCTAGTATTTGTGCTCCTTAATAACTTCTGTACAACTGATGCATCTTTAAGAACGTTTGTGCACTTATAGAGGTGCTCATTCACATTCTAATTAAACATGTTTGTGCTGTAATTAGATGCTTGAGCGTTACCTCACTGTTGTATGTATTAAGCCCCAGCACGTTTCAAAACGGCCACAGGTGTTTTATCTAAACCTCATTGAATGAGCTTCAGGTAAAGCATCCCATGGCTATTTTGAAACATGCAGGGGCTTAATACATGTGATGGTGAGCCATTTTAATTAGGAGTGGCTGTCCTGGAACCGCTCTAATTAAAACGCACCCCCCTTCATCCCAAGCATGTGTATAGGCAGCCTTTAGGTCCTTAGCCTTTAGGTCCCCCAGCAACCTAAAAGGGGGATCAACAGCAAATAGGCAGAGCTCTTTTCTCCCCAGCACTACCTGGGGTGACGAGGAACAATGGTCATAAGTTGATGGAGAATAGGTTTAGGTTGGAGATCAGAAGGCAATATTTTACAGTTAGGGTGGCCAAAATCTGGAACCAACTTCCCAGGGAAGTGGTCCTCGCTCTTACCTTGGGCATATTCAAGAGGAGGTTGGATGATCACCTGTCTGGGATCTTGTGAACCCAGCATTCATTCCTGCCTGTGGCAGGGGGTCAGGCTAGATGATCTGTTCAGGTCCCTCCTGACCCTAGCTACTATGAAACTATGAAACCTTCCTCCATGTTGTGCCTCGCAAAACTGCACAGTAAATCAAACTCTACAGCCCCTCTTCAAACCAGTGGTAAGGGGCTCTGAAAAGCCTGCCTCCTCTGGAATTGTGTAAATATGGCGTTACAGACTTAGCTGAAGGTAACCAGCCTGGAACACTGTTTTAAATGACTTGCCCACAAACACACAGATCAGTTACAGGACTGGGAAGAGAATCCAGGAGTCCTGACTCCCAGTGCCCTGTTCTAGGCACCAAACACCACTGCTTAGGTATACCAATGATTACTGCAAGCACTTCCCTTAACCTGTACCTAAGCACAAGACAGAATCTGTTCAAGTCTCACCTCTGGAAGCTGTGGAATCTGGATCAGCCGTTTAAAGTATTGCAAGTTGCTGGAGCGATAGAACAAATCTTTGAGCCTGCAAGGGAATAGGGCAGTGGCTGTTTAGATTCTCTAGGCTCTGGCTATGGAATGCGTTGGCTCTTCTCTACTTCCAGTCTTCACCCCCAGACTCAAGGTCATTCTGTTGGTATCAGATAGAGGGAGGGAAAGGCAGCCACTGGCTTCAAATACACTGCTGCCATTTTCCCATCAAATCCAGTGTAGGTAGATGGACAGTGCCTTGAGGAACCCAGCCTCCTGGATTTCTGTCTCAAGATAAGCAGTGAGCACATTGAAAACTCAGTCCAGGAGGCTGCTGTTCCTCTTTGCCACCCCCTCCACTACCTCCTCCCTCCATAAATCAAGAGAGACAGAGCTGGCCACAAGCTCAAAGCTGGCCACAAGCTCCAGTGGAGACTAAGAACTAGAAAGAATAATCAGCTAAACCAGAGAAGAACCAGAAGTCAGATTTGCCTCCCTTGAGTTTCCTGCTTTCCTCATCTTGGATGACTACATGCTCCTATGAATGTTACCCCAGTGTCCCTTCAGTGCACCACAGCTGCACTACTCTCCTGGCTGGAGAAAATGGGGAGGGGAGCAAGCCAGAGCCTTTCAGGATAGAAAGCACTGCTCAGTCCACACTTTTCAAAAACAGGAGAGATTGATGCACTAGAAACACATTTCTAATGAGCACATTACCACTGCTTCTAGGTGCCATCAGCCCAGTGAAACATCTCTCTCAGTAGTTCTTCACCACACAACTGGAATGTCATACTTAGTTTCCATTTTTTTAACACAGAAAGGGCTCAAACTGCAAGACACATTCATGGGAGCAGGACTGGGCCCTTAGCAACAGCTATAATAGACTTTCATTTCAGTGTAAATTGCATGTTCCAGTTAAACCGCAATTAAATGGTTTCATGGTTTAAATCATCAGCTGTCATTTCACATAAAATGCCAACTGTGGCTGAATGCTGCTTTAGATTTAAGGGGCTTTAGATTTAATGCAGCAGTTACATGATAATTCAATATCAGTGGATTATCCAAACAGACTGGGTATGCCAGAGAGGACAGCTCAGTTCCCAGAAAACCATTTTTAGTGGGAGCACAGGAACTGGGACTTTGTTAATTTCTAAGCTACAGATTGTACATTTCAGACACCCACCTAAGTCAGCATCCACAAAACTCTGCTCAGCTGCTGAGACTGATTTAAAAATAGGTCCGAATGGCCCACTAAGTTATCCAATGGGTTATGAATGTAGGCCTCCCAATTGACAAGAAATAGTCTTTTTGATCTGAAGTCAGCATGCAAAGCATTACTATCAAAACCTGGTGGTAGCCAGGGGCAGGCACTCATCCGTTCGGGGCACTTACTTTCTGAACTGTTCCAGGAAACGGTCCCTGTGTCCTTGTAGTGTATCAGCTGGGAGACCTGTGCATGAAGAGATGCAGATAAGAATTGTGAATGAGCAGGAATTGTGAACACTGACAAAGACAATAGATCACAAAAGGAAAGTGTACTCTTGGGAGGAGAGCCATTTTTACAGGTTATTACTCTAGTCTCAGCCTCTCCCAGCAGGAGGTGCTGAAGCATGGGAGGAGAAGGAGCTCCTAGCTAAAAGGGCTGTGGGGTATGAAGTAGAAGCACAGCATGGGGCAGCTCATTCATAGCAAGGAAGAGGTCCTTTGTTCATCCTCACTCAGGGAGCTGGCAATGACCAGGCTGCCTAAATCAAAGAAGGCCACAGGCAATGCATCCTGAGGCTATACTGCTGCATCTTCACTGTTATTGGCCACAACCTAGCTAGACTAACACTGGTATGCCTCCACAAGCTATGTAAGAGCTGCTCAAGCTCATCACGGCAATAAAATGGCGACTGCTGGTAAGTGTCAGAGCAGGGAGGTGTGGTATGTACTTACAGGAGTGCAGCTTGAAGAGAAGCTTGACAGTGTAGTCATAGAGATGACTGCAGTCTAATATGACCTGTATCAGTGGGGCCAAGCGGCACTGACCAGCAGCAGTGACAGACACGGAGCGAGACATGTCCAAGGAGTTGAATACTAATGTGAGAGAAATACAGAAAGCATTTAGGGTTTGTGCTATGCAATGCATTGAAAAAAACAGTCAGTCGCAGTGAGGGCCCATCACAAGTTATCATTAAAATCCCATATGATATTCTGCACAGCAATTCATCATAGTACATTTCAATGGCCAGTCACAGGACATTTTGTGTATTTGAGTTCCTTATCTTCCCCCCTTCTCAGTGCCTATGTAAGACTCTCTTCTCAGATCAAAAAACTTGTGGGAGAGGAAAAAAAAGAAATATATATATAGAGAGATCTCTCGATCTCTCGATCTCTCTATTTAATCACTTCTAGTTCAAGCTAGAAGGCAAGAAGTGAATGGGGAACTGACCATTCCACTGTCTCCCACTGGCATAGGGTTATCCAGGAATCTGCTTTGGGGGATTGCATGAAAATGTCTTTATTGGTGAACATTGTACATGCGCCACAGTCAGACCAATCTGGTAACCATATGACAGGTCTAAAGCTACTTTTGATGTCTACAGATTTGGGACATCAAACAGATGCGTAAGAGGTCTACATAGGGAACAGGTCTCATGTGTGCGTTTGTGTGTGTGTACACATCACTGCAATAAAACTGCAGAGAGATTTCCTGCTTCATAGTTTCATAGTAGCTAGGGTCAGGAGGGACCTGAACAGATCATCTAGCCTGACCCCCTGCCACAGGCAGGAATGAATGCTGGGTTCACAAGACCCCAGACAGGTGATCATCCAACCTCCTCTTGAATTTGCCCAAGGTAGGGGTGAGGACCACTTCCCTGAGAAGTTGGTTCCAGATTTTGGCCACCTTAACTGTAAAATATTGCCTTCTGATCTCTAACCTAAACCTATTCTCCATCAGCTTATGACCATTGTTCCTTGTCACCCCAGGTAGTGCTGGGGAGAAAAGAGCTCTGCCTATTTGCTGTTGATCTCCCCTGATGAGCTTATAGGCAGTCACCAGGTCCCCCCTCAGCCTCCTCTTGCTGAGGCTGAACAGGTTCAGGTCCCTCAGTCTCTCCTCATAGGGCCTGTCCTGCTGCCCTCTCACCAAGCGGGTGGCCCTCCTCTGAACCTTCTCCAAGCTGGCCACATCCCTTTCGAAGTGCAGTGCCCAGTACTGGACGCAGTACTCCAACTGCGGCCTGACCAAAGTCGCATACAGGGGGAGTATCACTTCTCTGGACCGGCTTGAGATGCACCTTTGGATGCATGACAAGGTCTGGCTGGGCTTGCTGGCTGTGGTCTGGCATTGGCGGCTCATGTTAATTTTGGAGTCAATAATGACTCCAAGATCCCTTTCTGCCTCTGTGCTTTCAAAAAGGGAACTCCCCAGCCTGTATGTGTGCTGTGGATTCCTTCTCCCAAGGTGCAGCACCCTGCATTTGTCTACGTTGAACCCCATCCTATTCTCGTCTGCCCACTGTTGTAGTCTGTCTAAATCTAGTTGCAGCCTCTCTCTCCCTTCAAGTGTGTCCACTTCACCCCACATCTTAGTGTCATCAGCAAATTTGGACAGTGTGCTTTCCACCCCCTTGTCCAAGTGGTTGATGAAGATGTTAAACAGTGCGGACCTGAGGACCGAGCCCTGGGGTACCCCACTGCTCACATCTCGCCAGGTTGAGTACAACCTGTCCACCACTACTCTCTGGGTGCGCCCCATCAGCCAATTTTTTACCCATCCAACTGTGCAGGCATCAATGCCGCAGTCGCTTAATTTATTGATGAGGATGAGGTGAGAGACAGTGTCAAAGGCCTTCTTAAAGTCTAGAAAGACTACGCCGCCCACAGTGACACCATCATCCAAGGATTTAGTTACTTTGTCGTAAAAGGCAATCAGGTTGGTCTGGCAGGACCTGCCTTTGATGAACCCATGCTGATGGTCCCTGAGCATGATCTCCCCTGCCGGCCCCCCACAGATGTGCTCCTTGATGATTCTCTCCAAGATCTTCCTGAGCACCAAGGTGAGGCTTACAGGCCTATAGTTACTTGGGGCCTTCTTCCCCCCCTTCTTAAAAATAGGGACCACATTAGCCAGTTTCCAATCCCCCAGCACCTGGCCAGATTACCATGAATGCTCATACAGCCAGGTCAAGGGCTCCGCAATGACCCCTGCCAGCTCCCTCAACACCCTTGGGTGGAGGGCATCTGGACGTGCAGATTTAAAAATGTCTAGCCCTTCCAGAAGATCCCTAACTACATCTGCACTGACTGAAGTCTTGATAGAGCTATCCCCAAGATTGTCCCTACCTGTGGCATGTGGGATATCCCAGTCCCTGTTCAAGAAAACAGAGGCAAAGAAACTGTTATTCCTTAACTGCTGAAAATTTGTAAATTGATGAGAGATGGGCATATCCATGAGTGCGGCCAGCATGGCTGACCAAGAGTGGGTCAGGTTGGGTGGCAGGGTTTCCTGGGGATCTGGAAGTGGTTTAGGTGTAACAGGCTAGAATAGACTCCCCAGAACCAGGGTCCCGGTTGGAAGCCTGGGAAGGTGTTGCAGTGGTGTGGGAGGACAATAGGGTCACCAATATTAAACATACTGGACTTGGCTAGGATATCTGCAGGGATACACACCTGCCTCTAACAGAGCAAAGGACTACCAGGCTTGAGAAGCCCTTGCTCTTTAGTGGATGCTCCATGCAATCCAAGCCAGGGACTAAGCCATAAGGCCCATGATATCTCTAACCTTTTCTGGCAGCCTAATAAGTGATCCTTTCATTAGCGAGTCTCCTGGGATCAAGCAGGTGCTAGAGCCTGAAAGGCCTCAGCTGCATCACTGTCAGTCCTTGCCTCTGGCACTTATCAACACATCTAACATGCTACCAAATACATATCTTTAAGATGTCTGAAGTTCTGCAGCACTCAGTTATCTTATTGCATGGGACATTTATTCACTTCCAGACAATATAGTCCTTATTGAGACGGCAGATAAGGATGTGAGAACAGATTCCAGTCCAGATTAGCAGCACATCCAACAGAATTAAGATTTGCACTGTGTGAATCCTCTTGTCATGTGAGAGGAACTGAAATTGCACAGCCGAGTCATCTGCAAATCTATCAAAATATCAGACACGTACCTCAGGGCTGAAGGCTGCTTCTGTGGTCACAGGGGAAAGAAATCAATAGGACCGCAATGGCAGTTGGCCTCAGGTAAATATTCCTCAGCAAAGTCACAGTTGAGGAAAGAAACTGTCTGATGTCTTGTCTCTCTCCTTCCCTACCAGAATTATGGTTGAAAGGGACATATCTATTCCTGTCTGGTTTTCAAATTAGCCCTTCCTAGCTGCCATTTATCAAGATAAGTTTCAGCTCAGAGGGGATCTGCCTCAGCATTTCAGGTCTTCCTGTTTGCACCAGCTGCAAATGCAACCACTAACCATACCAGATACATTAGCTGTAGACCCTACAGGAGTGGTTTCAGCCCTCTCTCTCCACAGACTGGATCATGGGGGCAGGGTATCACAGTCTTAACAGAAGAGCTCTTCCTTTGACTTAACAACTGTGGGCTGGTTCTGTCCTGCCAACCAACTGGATGCAGCCCACGGCTACCCCCACATCACTTCACATGGGGCCGTGAACCATCCGTTCCAACTGGGGCAGCCCATGCCGTGCTGCTGCTGGCCTGGGCCTCGACCAGCATGCAGCTTCTGGCAGAGCTGTTTGCAGTGTGGCTGCAGCCAGATGGTTGCTGCTTTGCTTCCCTCACCTCCAGCTGGATAGACACAGGTCCAGAAAAGGAGTGTTGACTGTTTCTAAAAGTGACAGCAAGAAACCAGAGGTGCGTCTTCCAGTGCTTTCTCTAGCTGTTCCTCTCTCATGATGTTGGATGCTTCTTTATGCATTGAGTAGATGAAGACCTCATGGCTGCAGATATTTTGGAGCCTATCCACTTCCTCCCACAGCTCCTTTACCTGATGGCTAAGAGAATCCACCAGGAGGCACCTCTCATCCCCCACCTGGCTGGTCCTGGCACTGTAAAACTAGGCCAGAACCCAAATGGAAGCCTCAGTGGTCAGGGGCCATGCCTGAACACAGTGTGCACAGGTACAGGAAGAGGAAGGCCTGGCAGTGGCAGAGGCAGAGGCCTGGCATTGCAATGTTTCTAGCTGTCCTGTTGATTTTCCTGCTAGCTCCTTCTTCCTCTTCTGCTGCTATATCAGGGGTGGCCAACTGCTGGCTCCGGAGTTCAAACTTATGAGTTTAAACTGAATAATGTGCTTGCTACGAGTAGTTGTGTCACGCACCATGACATAATGGCTATGGAAGCTGGTCACCGCGTGTTTGTGCAAAGATTCAAGGAGACGCATATTATCTTCTGAAGAGCTGCATGTGGCTCTGGAGCCATGGGTTGGCCACCCCTATGCTATCTATCTTAAAGAAAAAATGTCCCTCTTTCTCTTACCTGCTTCCATTCAGCAAGTTTATAGAGAAAGGAAGTGGCTGGGCAAACTTCTCAGTGAACTCCCTACTTGAACTCCCCCGTTAGCTGGTCTGAATGCCGGTCCTGTGCCACTAGCTCTTCTGTTGATGTGATCATTTGGGATCAAAAGGAATTCTACCCCATTTTACCCCATGGTCTGACTGGCATGGATTTGAGTGAGGTTTCATTCTTCTGTACACGGAGGGAGGCGTATGGCCCTCTTCTTTGGATATCTTAAATGTATCTGAACACATATTCCTGCCCTTACAGCAGCAGGACACTGACAGTAACTTTGTCCTTGAGCTTCACCTGTGGCAGGTTAGGGTGTTTTTGATATTTTAGGCATAGTTTCATAGTTAGTTTCATAGTTTCTAGGGTTGGAAGGGACCTGAACAGATCATCAAGTCCGACCCCCTGCCCTGGGCAGGAACGAGTGCTGGGATCATAATACCCCAGCCAGATATCTATCCAACCTCCTCTTGAAGACCCACAAGGTAGGGGAGAGCCCCACCTCCCTTTGGAGCCCATTCCAGAGCCCGGCAGCCCTAACCATAAAGTAATGCCTCCTGATATCAAGCCTGTACCTGCTCTCAATCCATTTGTGGCAGATATTCCTTACTATCCCAGGTGGTGCCTGGGGGAACAGAGTCTCATCTATTTTCCGCAGGTACCCCCTGGTGAGTTTATAGACGGCCACCAGGTCCCCTCTCAGCCTTGTCTTGTGGAGGCTGAACAGGTTCAGGTCCCGTAGCCTCTCCTCGTAGGGTTTGCCCTGCTCTCCCTGAATCATGCAAGTGGTCCTCCTTTGGATCCTCTCAATGCTGGCCACATCCCTCTTGAAGTGTGGCGCCCAGAACTGGATGCAGTACTCCAACTGCAGTCTGACCAGCGCCGCATAGAGGGGGAGGATCACCTCCTTGGCTCTGCTCGTGATGCACCTGTGGATGCATGACAAGGTGCAGCATTCATAGGTTCATAGATGCTAGGGTCAGAAGGGACCTCAATAGATCATCGAGTCTGACCCACTGCATAGGCAGGAAAGAGTGCTGGGTCTAGATGACCCTAGCTAGATGCCTATCTAACCTTCTCTTAAAGACCCCCAGGGTAGGGGAGAGCACCACCTCCCTTGGGAGCCCGTTCCAGACCTTGGCCACTCGAACTGTGAAGAAGTTCTTCCTAATGTCCAATCTAAATCTGCTCTCTGCTAGCTTGTGGCCATTATTTCTTGTAACCCCCGGGGGCGCCTTGGTGAATAAAGCCTCACCAATTCTCTTCTGTGCCCCCGTGATGAACTTATAGGCAGCCACAAGGTCGCCTCTCAACCTTCTCTTGCGGAGGCTGAAGAGGTCCAGGTGCCCCAGTCTCTCCTCATAGGGCTTGGTCTGCATGCCCTTAACCATACGAGTGGCCCTTCTCTGGACCCTCTCCAGGTTATCCACATCTCTCTTGAAGTGAGGTGCCCAAAACTGCACGCAGTATTCCAACTGCGGTCTGACCAGTGCCCGATAGAGGGGAAGTATCACCTTGGATCTGTTCGACATGCATCTGCTGATGCACGATAAAGTGCCATTAGCTTTTCTGATGGCTTCGTCACACTGCCAACTCATGTTCATCTTGGAGTCCACTAGGACTCCGAGATCCCTTTCTGCTTCCGTGCCACCAAGCAGGTCATTTCCTAGGCAGTAGGTATGCTGGACATTTTTCCTCCCTAGGAAAAATGCACTTTGCATTTCTCCTTGTTGAATTGCATTCTGTTGTTTTCTGCCCATATGTCCAACCTGTCCAGGTCTGCTTGTAGTTGTTCCCTGCCCTCCGGCGTGTCCACTTCTCCCCACAGTTTTGTGTCTTCAAGTTGTGCAAAAGGGTTTTAAAGAATAGATTAGACCAGTAGTACCCAATCTTTTCAATCCACAGGCCAGATAAGCAGTGCCAGGTTAGTCTGTGGGCTGGAGTCAATCCATTCGTGGACCCACATGGCTCAGCTGGGGCCCAATCCAACCATGTGGACTGACAGGGCCCAATCCAGCTGCACAGGACTGGCAGGGCCCAGGCCCTATCTGGCTGGAAGAGGCTTGGAAATTTGGTGGCAGAGTAGTGGCAGTGTTAATTGTCACTACTCTCCCAATGCTAAATTTCCAAATCCATGGGGCTGGATGGCATGGCTCTGAGGGCCAAATCTGGTCTGTGAGCCAGAGGCTGAGCCCCTTGGTTTTGACAAACACTTGTCTAAGATGGTTTAGATAGGAATGATACTGTCTTGAGCATGGGGATGAACTAGATGGTTCAATCCTACTTTCCTATGATTTCCTATGATTTGCACATTGGCTGCATTGTCAACTATTGCTTTGAAGTTTTGAGAAATAAGGTCTTAGTGTAATGACCTCAACAGGATAAAGGAGATGATTCAAAGGATATTTTCCTTAAGAGCTGTTAAGGAAGGAAGCTTGCCTGCATGGGAAAGTCATGCCCCATGTGATACAAAAGTTCCACTCTGTGTTTAGTGGGAAGCATCTTGGCCACAGGATTCCAACATTGTTTAGTGCTGATACTTTCTCAGCCTTGCTTGTGGGCATAATGGCCACACTCTAGTTTCTGTGGCAATTTAAAAAAAACTTGCAAGTATACAAGGAAATCCTGCATCTAGCCTTCAACAGAAACAGTTGGGGTGAACTGTCCTGAAACCAAACAAACGGTTTCACTATGGTGATCTGACATCCTAGTTCTCCTTTTTGAAACTGGTTTTACAAGGGAGTAGCTGGGGAAAGCTGGATTTTTCTTTGCAGGAAAACAGGATTTGCTGGAGCAGACTAAACCAATGCTCTTTTATTCTAGTGTCCTGCCTGCAGCTGTGGACACGAGCTGGTACTTGAAAGAAGCCCAGTTCTTTCATTCCATACTTTAGCACTCAGACAATGCTGTGAGCTGTATGAAGACTGAAATGAATTTTCTGTCCCATTATAGCAGGTGACCGTGACCAAGGATAAATATCCCTTCTCATGTATATCCCAGTAAGTATAAGAGCAGATGCTGCTTATCTGCAGAATCAAGTAATGAAGCCAACCCCAAAATAACAGCTCTTTCCCTCCAAGCTAAAGCCCAGGCCTGCTCAGTTTTCAGACCACCTGGTAAAGCCAGTGCCTGTACCTGGGAGGGTTGCTGTGTATGGGAACAGGGTCCTGCACACTTCCCTATCAGTGCCCTTTTTGTTATAGACAAAGTCCAGGTCCCCACCCCCACACTGCTTTCTCCAGTGCTGCCTGTCTATTGAGCCATAAAGCTCCATGCATGCAGAGAAAGCCTGTTGTCTCATCCTTCCCTGCTGGGATCCTCAAGAACCTAGTATTTACTTTCCCTTCCATCCCACCCCTATTACTCTGCTGCATTGCCTCCCACCTTTGCTTAGAGCCATTCTCCAAGGGTTAGAAAGTCACCGTTTAAGGCAAGGTTGGGCAATTATTTTGGGCAGAGGGCTGCTTACTGAGTTTTGGCAAGCCATTGAGGGCCGCATGATAGGCAGCCAGGGGTAGATAAATATTAATTTTCTAAAATTTTTAGGGGCCCCGTGGGTCAGATAGAATGGCCTGGCAGGCTGCATCTGGCCCCTGGGCCACATTTTGCCCACCCTGGTTTAAGGGCTTGAGGCTAAAAAACCCCCCCTGCTGGCTGTGTGTGTAGGATTCCCAGCCCTCAGGCAAGGAGCACTGAGATAGCTTTTCCTTCCCAAGAGGATCAACCACCTCCATCCTCTCCTTCCCCCAGGGCCTGTGTGTCAGTGCCTGCTCCTCCCATGAGGTCCCAAGGCTAGTTGGTCAATACAAGATACATAGATATCACTCTCATGATGTTAAAACAGAAACTTGAGCCTAGCAAGAAATCCCTCCTTAGACCTCAGGAAATGGAGGGCTTAGTGTTACAAGTCGCACAAGGAAACCCCCCAAGAGAGTGTCAGAGCTCAGGGTGAGCACAAATTCTGCTAGAAGTGCTTTCTCCCTTTTATCTCAGACCTGTCTGACAGTCAGAAGGGAGGTGCTTCTTGTTTCCCTGTATGGTAGTGTAATACACCCTTTGAGAGCCAGCTAGTTAGTTTGGGGGTCATTATACCATTCTCAGTAGGTCACCAGAGAGAATTGTCACCTTCTTCTGGGGCATGCTCATTTCCCAGGAGTTCACCTCTAAATCCATGTGTTTAAGGCCAGATCCATCTCCTAACCAAAGCTAATGCTAATGCTTAGTGAAATCCAAGTTAGCCTGCACTAGACTGAGGCTGTTACCCTGAAACATGTTATTCATAGAGCATGTATAGGAGAGGCAGAGGCAGCTTTTATGTGCGCAAAAACATCATGAAGCTGGTTCCTACTCCACGGTAGGGACCGCTACACAAACACTTCTACCTCAGAACCAAAAGAAGGCCAGGTGGTCTTCTTGATGATCCCCAGAGGAAGAAACAGCTGATGCATTCCACCTCCGTGGGAGCTGCATGACACTGCTCGGAAGTGGACCTTGGGAAGCACAACCCCAAGCTATGCAGCAACAGCAGGGAGCAACAACAATCTGAAAGGCTCCAAGGTCATGTCTGTAAGCCTACTGTCCCTTCAAGCACACTGAACTGCTCAGGACAGGCTATGTTCTAAACTAGAAGTAGCTCAGAAGTGTTTGTACAGGGCTTTGTGTGGGCTAATCAGCACTGCTGAGAGATGGTACAAGGTAGCTTGTCCCTATGCTAATTAGCATGGACTCAGCTACACTGCTTCCAGTTTGTGAGCCAGTATGTCCAGAACAATGCAATGTTCTTGAGGACACCACCACAAGGCTCACTCACTTTCCTCACATGACTAATGTTTCTTTCCCAAAACAGCTGCAGGAAATCTGCAAAACTGGATGAGGGTGATGCATACACAAGCCATCTGTTTTCTCCCCTTTGCAGCCCTGTGGCATGTTCTTGTGCTGCCTACTGATCTTCCTTCTGTGTGTACTTCAGCTCACATCATATCTGCAGCTGTACTCCATATGTGGCATCAAATAGCATCTGTGTCTCCAAAACTCCTAACAGATGTTCTTTTTAAGGTTCTAATCCATGTTCCCAACAACTGCGCCTCCTGCTATGCCCAATATGCATCACAGGGTGCGTGATTTTGGAATCAGAGATTAGATCCCAATTGTGCCTTACTTGCCAATTCAGGGGGAGTCTGGGATCATGATCCTGGGCTTCCCCTGCATCAGCAAGTTAAAACCTAAGTACAGAGCACCAAAACCCAGTTGTTACTGGGGACCATACCAGGATTAGGAACCAGCCCCTGTTCAGACTCTGGCACCAGCTGACAATCAGTTGTTTTCCAAAACCTAACTTTTACAGTTTTTTAATGGTTTTTACAGGTCCTGGGGCATAGAACTGTGGGATTGTGGTGTTGCAGCCTGATCTCAGCATCCTTATGCCAGGGATGAGTAAAAACCACATGTACCACCCAGCTGGATTCATAGATTCATAGATGTTAGGGTCGGAAGGGACCTCAATAGATCATCAAGTCCGACCCCCTGCATAGGCAGGAAAGAGTGCTGGGTCTAGATGACCGCGGCTAGATACTCATCTAACCTCCTCTTGAAGACCCCCAGGGTAGGGGAGAGCACCACCTCCCTTGGGAGCCCGTTCCAGACCCTGGCCACTCGAACTGTGAAGAAGTTCTTCCTAATGTCCAATCTAAATCTGCTCTCTGCTAGCTTGTGGCCATTATTTCTTGTAACCCCCGGGGGCGCCTTGGTGAATAAATACTCACCAATTCCCTTCTGTGCCCCCGTGATGAACTTACAGGCAGCCACAAGGTCGCCTCTCAACCTTCTCTTGCGGAGGCTGAAAAGATCCAGTTTCTCTAGTCTCTCCTCGTAGGGCTTGGTCTGCAGGCCCTTGACCATACGAGTTGCCCTTCTCTGGACCCTCTCCAGGTTATCCGCATCCTTCTTGAAGTGCGGCGCCCAGAATTGCACGCAGTACTCCAACTGTGGTCTGACCAGCGCCCGATAGAGGGGAAGTATCACCTCCTTGGACCTATTCATCATGCATCTGCTGATGCATGATAAAGTGCCATTGGCTTTTCTGATGGCTTCGTCACACTGCCGGCTCATGTTCATCTTGGAGTCCACTAGGACTCCAAGATCCCTTTCCACCTCTGTGCCACCCAGCAGGTCATCCCCTAGGCTGTAGGTGTGCTGGACATTTTTCCTCCCTAGGTGCAGCACTTTGCATTTCTCCTTGTTGAACTGCATCCTGTTGTTTTCTGCCCACTTGTCCAACCTGTCCAGGTCTGCCTGCAGCTGTTCCCTGCCCTCCGGCGTGTCCACTTCTCCCTATAGCTTTGTGTCATCTGCAAACTTGGACAGAGTACATTTGACTCCCTCGTCCAAGTCACTGATGAAGACATTAAAGAGTATTGGTCCAAGGACCGAGCCCTGCGGGACCCCACTGCCCACACCCTTCCAGGTCGAGACCGACCCATCCACCACGACTCTCTGGGTGCGACCCTCTAGCCAATTCGCCACCCACCGGACTGTGCAGTCATCCACGTCACAGCCTCTTAACTTGTTCACCAGTATGGGGTAGGATACCGTAGCGAAGGCCTTTCTGAAGTCTAAGTATACGACATCCACCCCTCCTCCTGTGTCCAGGCGTTTCGTAACCTGGTCATAGAAAGAGACTAGATTGGTCAGGCACGATCTGCCCGCCACAAACCCGTGCTGGTTTCCCCTCAGCATAATTTGTCCTGCCTGGCTCTCACAAATGTGAGCCTTGATAATTTTTTCAAAGACTTTACCAAGGATGGAGGTGAGACTGACCAGCCTATAGTTGCCCGGGTCCTCCTTCCTCCCCTTTTTGAAAATGGGGACCATGTTAGCCCTTTTCCAGTCCTCCGGGACTTGGCCCGTGCGCCACGAGCGTTCGAATATTCCCGCCAGTGGCTCTGCAATGATGTTGGCCAGTGCCTTCAGCACCCTCGGATGGAGCTCATCCGGGCCTGCCGATTTAAAGGCATCCAGTTCTTCCAAATGACTCTGCACCACCTCAGGATCTACGCATGGAAGTCTGGCGCCTTGCTGCTGCCTCTCTACAACCCCAGTGAGACACTTGTCGTGCCCCTCACTTAGGAACACTGAGGCAAAGAACTCGTTGAGGAGTTCAGCCTTGTCCCCCCTGTCTGTCACCAATTGTTTCTGCTCATTTAGCAGTGGTCCTATTCCTCCCTGGGCCTTCCTTTTACTCCCAATATATCTAAAAAACAATTTCTTGTTGTCTTTTACTTGGGTTGCCATCCTCAGCTCCATGGTAGCCTTGGCTCAGCTCCATGGTAGCTTTGGCATTGTGATTGTGACAGCCTTGTATGCAGAGCTGTAAACTCCTTGCTTGCTGCTCAGTTCTATTCATACCCTGGTATGGGGTTCCCATGATTGGGCTCCTGCAGTCTGATCCCATGATCTACGTGCACTGGAACCTGTAAAAGCAGGTCCTCTGATCCAGGGACTGGTTCTGTCAGGGACTGTGTCCCAGACCCTTGGCCACATGCTGGACTGGGCCTCATCCTAATGTTGGGATCTGCCATGGGTCAGCACCAACTGGCCACATATTCAGTTTAAGGCATGATGAAAAATGAGCCACAAATCTATTACACATAATGTGCAGAATTACTTTGTGGCTCATTTACTGTATTATTATGCCTTAAATTGACTTGCACATGTGGCCAGGTTACTATGTAAGGTGTGATTAGCCTGTTGATTGTGTCTTAAATGTAATGCATATCAGGGGCTCAAGGAGGAGCATTATATCTTTCCCTGGGGACCAAGTCATACAAATGCACCTCTCATGCCTGCTCTTACCTTACCTAATGCTGAACACCACAGGGTAATCAGAACTTCAGCCATGCTCAGGCTTCAGGAACTAGAGGCATTTATACATATACCTTTTTGTCCTGCAATGAGCTGGGATCCAGCAGGTTGGAGCAGACTAGATTAATTAAGTCTGCTCCACATGCGAGCTGACATGCACTGCGCCGTACCACGTGCAGTTGTATAATTGGCAAAATGAGCATCAGTGTGCAGATAATGGCAGCGGTGCACTTTTGAACTAAAACACTTTCAATGAGTTTTAGTTCAAAAGCATGCTGCCACCATTTTCTCAGCACTGACGTGCATTTCACTGCTTATACAACTGCATGAGCCACAGCACCATGTGCTTTTAAAAGCATCCGGCACTGAGGCACAAGCGTGTGTACAAATGCCTTAGGAACCTATTTTAAATTCTGCCAACCTGCCCTTCCCTTCAGAGCATAGAAGGTAATGAACTGACATCCTCCATAATTATGAGGGACGTTGAAAGGCATTTTAACAGTAAATCAAAAGCTAAAGTACACTAATGAGATGTAAATGGGTATAACTGATATTATTCCTACTTAATTCACTTGGTTAATACAGGGTAATTATTTGGGCCCAAAGGCCACATAGTGAGTTTTGATATGTTGTTGTGGGCTGGGTCAGCATGCTTCTACCCCCGCAGCAGTGTTCAGCCATGGGATGGGTGTGATCCACTTCCTGCATGCCCCTTGGGAATGGCAGGGGGAGGTGGGCGTATGGGTGTGTGTGGAAGGTGGGGCTGCCTGAGAGCCAGCCAGGGGCGAGGGGAGGGAGGGGGCAATGGACAGTGTGTGCAGCAGAGCTCGCTTGGACCGTGGCTATCCCAGCAGCACTCTGCATGGAGCCGAGCCCCACCCAGGGCAGCCCGTGCCATGCTCTCACCCACAGCTGCTGGCCCCAGCCCCAGCATTGCCATGGGCCCCTGTCAGCATGCAACTTCTGGTGGAGCTATTCCCAGTGTGGCTGCAGCCAGCTGGGTGCTGCTCTGCTCCCCTCACTTCCAGGAGCCACCAGGCTGAAGCTTCCCCGCCTTCCCACCCAGAGGGATGCAGAAGGGGCAGGAGCGGGAGGAGGAATTGCTGCTGAGGGTAAGGGGAGCAGAGCAGCACATGGCCGGCTGCAGTCACACTGAGAACAGCCCCACCCTCTGCTACATCTGGAAGCTGCACACGCTAGCTGGGGCCCGGGCTGGTGGGGATGTTCTTCTCTTATCACCTCCAGCTGCAGCTGCTGGTCCTGCTCCTGCCCCTGCTATGCTGCTCCGGACAGGCAGGAGGGAAGCTTCAGCTGGGTGGCTCCTGCCCCAGCAGGTGGGACTTTGACTCCAGCTCCTAGCAGATTTCCATCTGCTCACAGGTGGCTGGCTGATCATCACACCAGGTGGACAGAGCAGGTGGAAGGCAGTTAGGAACTGGTGTTGGAGTTCCATGTGCTGGGGCAGGAACCACCTGGCTGAAACTCCCCTCTCCCCACTCTGCTCAGAGTGGCACAGAAGGGGTAGGAGGAGGAGCTGCCAATGGAAGAGAGGGGAGCAGAATAGCCTCTCCTGGCCAGCGCACACAGCTGTGGGGCTCTTCCTTGTGCAGCTGCAGCCAGCCATGTGCTGCTCTGTTCCTCTCATCTCCAACAGTGGCTCCTCCTCCTGCTCCTGCCCCTGCTGCTATGCTCTGGGCAGGTGACTGGGGGGACGCTTCAGTTGAGCGGTTCCCACTGGAGGTAAGGAAGCAAAGCAGCACTTGGCTAGCTGCAGACATGACAGCCCTGCCAGAAGCTGTGCGCTGGCCAGGGCCTGGGCTGGAAGGAGCGTGGCGTGGGCTGCCACGGCCGGAGCAGGTTGGGATCAGCCCCATGTAGAGTGCTGTGAGTACAGCTGTGGGCTGGATCCAGTCAGTTGGTGGGACGGATTTGGCCCACAGGCTGTATTTTGCCCACCCCTGGGCTAACAGCTAAAAGCTGAAATTCAACATCACTAAAAAGCTACCAGCTGTAGTATGCATGGAGGAGTGTCAGAGATACAATGCATGGATGCAGAGACATTGTAGGGAGGATACATAGAACCCAGAACACTTAGAGACACAACTGCATTTGTACTGCTGCACTGTAGACAGCAGTCAGGGAATCATGGATGTGGGGGAAAGGAAAGGAGCATAAAGCTAAAAGTCTAGGGCTGATGGTCAGGAAATTTAGGTCTTCTCTTATCTCTGCCAGAAACTTGCCTTGTGACCTTGGTCAAGTCCCTGAACAGCCCCATGTCCCTCATTCTACCATCTTGTACACTGGGAGGCTCAGTTCATTAGTATTTGCCCAATCTGCATGGCAGGACATGTGATTTTGGGATTAAGGCACAATTGGGATCTAGTCCCTACTTGCCAGTGCAGGGGGAGCCTTGGATTATGATCCCAGGCTTTCCCTGCATCAGCAAGTTAAAACCCTAGTGTGGGGGACCAAAACCCAGTTGGTACCAGGGACCATACTTGGAGAGTCTCAGACGGAAGAGGCTGTTCAGTTCAGTGAGATTCCATTGACTGCACATATTAGACAGGCATTGTCACCCTTTTTAGAAGCAAGGTACACCTCAACACACTCAAGGTACCCCTCAGAAAATGCAAGGTTCTTAGCTTTCACTCTTTTTTTTTTACTATAGAAAAGTAATAGAGCAATTACTTTGTTTCAAAGAACTCAGAAAGCCCACAACAGGTCAGAATGTTTTAACACTATGGATTCCTATTTTAAATTTCTGGATTTATCTTTTCAATCATGTTTGCAAACCTAAGAGTACTAACATTGCGTAGCACTCAGCGGCACTCTTGAAAGGATATCAAGGCACCCCAGAGTGCCATGACTCCCTGGCTAAGAATCACTGGTCTATGGGGAAACAACCTCCTCCAGCACCTGCAACAGGATCACTTGCTGTTGGGGGCTTGATCCTTGGACCCATCTGTTTTTGTTGTCCATTCTTAGTTTGTTCCACAGCATGATCACATTGTCATTGTCTTCTATCAGGACACAAAGTTGCTGACAGTACTGAGATATGGCAGGATTTATGAACTGCTCCTGCTAGCTCTCATCATAGCAACCTGAGCCGTGCACCTCCAAGAATCTGCATTACCCAAGCTGTATCAAACCACAACTCCCATAAGGGACAAAAGCATCATCTCTGTTATACCATAGCCTCTGGGAAACTGACAAACAGGCATAACTATCTGTTCTGTTCAGTAACTGTGCTGTGAACCACTAACAGACATGACCAGGTCACTTCAGCTATATCCCAGCCCAGATTCTGGCAACCAGCAGTCTGGGGAGCTGGCTGCATTACCTCCACTATATTTCAGCATATGTGCAGCTGCTCACTGGAAGATACATCAGTGATACTGCACTAGAGTCTGCTTTCAGGGCCATGACTACATTCAATAAAACATGTAGTAGCACAGCATTTCAGGCCCTTCAGCACTGAGACATGGCTGCATTATCTCTGCTGTACACTAGCCCAGTTTCTCTAGCTTTTAGCACAGAGGTGACTGTACTATTCTGACTAATCAAGCACATCCCCTGGGAGCCCTCTGTGCTAGGAACCAACCATATTACCTCTCTTACATTAAATCAAACCTTCCAGGAACCTCCATGCAGTGACAAATTGCTTTACCTCTGCTGCAAGGTCATTACATGCCTCATCTATGTATATAGCAACAGTGCCCAAGGCCCTATACAGCACATCAAAAAGGTAATTGCTCTGGTGCTGCTTTAATGTGCCCCAAAACAGAATCCTATGGCTCTGCACAGAGTCATATTACAGCTGAGCACCTGAGCCCACGATCATACAGACAGGCTCATTATTTTCTCTCTCACTCAGTTTCAACCTGTAGGAGCATGCATCACAGAACCAGCTGCATTCCCTCTACCACAGCAAACTTTGAAGTGCAGCAGTACCTCTCTAATACATCTGGAAAAAGAAGAGTGTTAGTAAAAGCCATAAAGAACCCTAACACCCAGAGGTAACAAGAGAAAGGAAGAAATCAAACCCCAGGAGGTTGACAGAGTGACAGACTTGGAGACAGGGGAAAAAAAACATGAAGGACACAGAGAGGAAGTGTAGAGTGATATGAGGTAGAAGAGGCTTCCTGCAGACTTAACATGGATGCAGGAGAGCTGCTGGAGGGAAGGTGGAAAGGCTGGGTTTAAGGTAGAATGGAAACAGCCAGGCACAGGTCCTCTTATAGGAAATAATTTCAGCTAATAATAACTCTGGTGGAGCACATGGAAAACAGATGAGCCTATATGCTTTCAGTCAACTTCTCTCTTGTAGCCTGAAACTTAGTAGGAGATGCATACAGACTTAAGGATACACACATATGCACCCCCTGCCAGAGATACACACAGATACAGATGTCTCCCCAAAAGGTCATCCCACACCTCTCCCAATGAGTGCACATACACACACACACAGCCCTTTAAACTGGGACACCAAATTTACACACCTTTAAATTGGAACATCAAGTCTGAGGTCACTCCCATACATAGATGCTTGTCTTCATTTTGCTACCAGAGCTTCTCTCAGAAGGGCAGACCACAAGTTTGCTTGTGTTTTTTTTTAATGTATGTCAACAACACAGAACAAGCTGCTAGTTAATTGAAGTAGGAGTCTTACCTGTCTGGAACAGGTTCAGCTCACACTCCAAATAATCAAACATCTCCACTGTCAACTGGAAACTAGAAACAACAGAACAAGAGCATTAAAAAAGAAGCCTCCCCATCCATAAAAAGCCCTGTGTGTATGGAGAGGGGGGCGGAGGGAGGATAGTCCACCTAGCGGCTCCCACCCACAAAGGCGCCGTAGGGGATTCAATCTCATCATTACTGTAGAATACCACAGTACTGTTTTATAAAGGATGCTCAAGAGGGACATCTTAGCACCAGTCAGTGGGCACACATGGTAGCATAGTTCTCAAATGCAGCCTGTCAGGGTGCACATTTCAAGGCTCAGTTACAGACAGCCCTGTCTATGAAGTTCACCGTGACTTAACAAGGCATGATCATTCCTAGTCACAAAACTGTGGCCAGGAAGCAAAGAGAACCCAACCAAGACATCAAGGCTTTTATCACAGGCCAGCTGCTTTGTCTAGGACTCTCCCACGGAAGCAAGAACAAGGAAATGGCAGGCTGGCACAGACTGTATTCGGTTGGTCATGGAGACCTTTCAAGGCACCCCCTGAACTTGGGTTCTTTGAACGGGCTGAAATTGTTCCCCATAGTACCCCAATTCACATATGCCGGACTTACAAGTTATTGACATCTTTTTCTCCTGCCTCGTCGAGCTGCCGGTCAGACATCTGGAGATTGCCAGGGAACCTAGGGTTCTACACAGGAGGAAAAAGAAGGGAGAGTCAGCAAAAGGGCCTCTGGGGGAACACTACTGCTCTGGGTTTGAACTTAGTGGAGACCAAGCAGGCAACTCTGATGATAACTGAGGGTAATGGCTTCCAGTATGAGCATCATCAGTCTCCCCTTTTCCCACATGTGAAAGGCAACAGCCTCTGACACCCAAAGGAAGGGGTTCAGATCAGTTTCCCTCTTTTTTTGAGTGGAGGCATGGTACAGAACTGGCTTCCAAAACTTGGGGATGTAAGGAAGGGGACTGTATTTCACTTGCTGTGTTTTGCTCAGGTTTGCACAGAACAACTTCCTCCCCTTAGAGGAAGACTCATCAGCCAGTATTTCTTCCTTAGCTTTTACAAGTTACTCCACTGGGTCCATCAAGAGTGCCAAAGAGTCATATTAAATGCAGGGCGATAGATACTACTACATTATACAAACATGTGCATTATAGGGTTCAAGTGAACTAGACAGCAACCTAAGGCCACTAGGTTTCCGCTTATCCAAGTATCTTGGGTCAGCAGTATTCAAAACCTAGCACATTGCACAGCACACCAAACGGCCATCCCTAGGTTATTCAGCAAAGTCCAACTTTACGTAGCAGTGCTGCTCTGAACTAGAAAGGACTATATGGGAGAACTCTGCCCTGACAAAGCTCAGGGCTCCACTTGAGGGCAACTCCTTCTCACTCCTCCCTGCCCCACAACAGTATTTGTTCACTGCTGACTGCTCACACTCCTTCATCAGGCTGTACAGGTTGCTCCTGCTTCTGCAGAGCCTCTGTGGCCTGATGGAAGTGAGGGACTCCCAAGAAAGAGATCTCCATAGCTAGGG
This sequence comes from Alligator mississippiensis, assembly GCF_030867095.1. Taxonomy (NCBI): domain Eukaryota; kingdom Metazoa; phylum Chordata; order Crocodylia; family Alligatoridae; genus Alligator; species Alligator mississippiensis. The sequence continues at coordinate 27,413,537 of NC_081837.1, read as the reverse complement.
AAGTTAAATTCAGCACAGACGCATCCTTCTCTAAAGTGTGTCTGAATAGACTGGTGACTCCTGACACTTGCTGTTGTCTCCAGGAGAGGCCTGAAGCCTTAGAGACCAGTAGGTAAGCTGCCAAACTAGTGAGCAGTGATTCTCAACTGGGATACTGCAAGATGTTTTAAAGAGTATTGTGAAGTGTGAGGAGGAAAGCAGATAACTGCAGGCTCCGGCTCATCACTGCCTGTCTGTTCCCCCACTCCTCTGCAGAGATAAACACTGTAATAGATAAATTATTTTTTAAAATTGGGTGCTGCTCAATTCCCAAAAGTAATGTAGGGGGACCTTGAGTCCAAAGGTTCTCAACCTTTTTAGAAGGCTACCTGCTCCTGGTAGGATGCCAGGAATGGTTGCCGAACCCTGTCCCCTAGGAGTAAGCGGGGAGTAGAGTCCCCGATAGCCCCTGGTGAGACTCAGAGGTTCTAAATGTGGTCTGGAGAATTGCTCACTAGAAACTAAACAGAGGCCAGCAATTTGTGAAACTGGCCATCAGACAGCTAGTGGGAAAGCAATGGCTGAGCTAGACCCATAAAGATCCTTATCTCATTACCATTCCATTGGGCCCCCCAGTTTTCTGTACTGATGCCTAGACTATTGGTCCTATGGTCCTGCAAAAAGAGGGGTACAGGCCAGCAGGGCAACTACATCAGCTGAGTAGCATCTAGCCTGTTTGTCTGACACTTTTCAGTTAGATTTCATAAGAACCAGGATGTTCCCAGCTGCAGATGTAATGACCATGCAGAGGGTCTGTATGCTGTGCACATGGGAAGGAGCTGGCGCCATTGCTTCAGAAGATGAAGCCTCTTCTACATGTCACCTTGATAATCAGATTATCTTCTCCAGATGGTTTCAAAGGAGGACTATACAGCTCTGATTAGATTTAGATTTTGGGAAGATTAAGGTGTTTGTGAGTCAGGCCCCTCTTAAGTAGTAAGTCAATTAGAAGTAATTATAATAAAGAGTCCCAAGAGGTAATGCAAATCCCTCCCGCCCCCCATTGCCTGATGATGTAGTGTAATCCCATACCACAGATCCTGCAAGCCCTGGGCTACAGTCCATGGATGTATACAAGCCCAGGAATCATGTTATTGTTGTGGGACTACCCCCGGCACTATCTTTTGCAGACTTTCGTGGGTGCAAATACTGCATTTGGGGATACTTATGTTTATGCAGTTTTAAAAAGATATTGCCCAAGTGCCACATAAACTGCAGTCAGTTATCATCACAGGTTACTGCACTCTAAAATACATGGAGGCAATTGCTGTGCAAGTGCTCAGTATTATTTTTAAACACATACAGAAGGAGGTCACACTGTACATTATTTTTTTAGAGATAATCCTTCCTTTTAATACCACAGGCATAAGGAAGCGATTGCCTTAGCAGTATGAGCAGCACATGCATGCTTTCTTTCTCAGGATACACAAACGGTTCACTTAGATTTCTTTTTATAAATACTTTCTCCATCACCCTCCAAGGTTGTTTTTAAATGGGACACAATTGGGCAAACTGGTTAGAAGATACAATGGCAGGCCTGACAGCAGCCAAAATGCAAACCACAGTTGCTCTTCAACCCAGCTCAAGCTGTGGGGCATTTCAGCTCTAATCACATGCAAAACGAGTTTGTGGTACAAGCAGAAAAGAGATAGGGAAGAGACCTAGTTTGGCCTAGTCTTCTGCTCACCCATGCATCCCTTCCAGTGCCAATTTAAGAAAAAAAAGTGTTAATAACACCTATTGTCATAAGAACACAGTGACATACATGGAGACTAGCGACCCTTGGTGTGAATGGTAGCACCTTGCACTGCTCATGGCAGCAGTGTGCCTGAGTTTGGGATGGGATGCAATCATTAATATGAAACCTGTAATTAGCCACACTAGAATACAGCCAGGACAATGGGATTGTTGCTCCAATTCATAAGCAGAGTGCCCAGGGATGTTTAATGAGTGCAAGTGGACACCAGTCAAAGTGTAAAATCTTACCTTCTGGCTGCATGAAAGGCAACACAATAGCCTGGATTTAATTGCAATAAAGTTGCAGCATATTTGACCAATATTTTTAATCTTTTTCTTGAAAGAAAACTCTTACTGTAAGTAACAAGTTGGAAGAGACTTCTGAAACCCTGGAACTGCAGAGTGGGGAGACATGGAATCAGATTATGGACTGGGGCACTGCTTGCTCCCTGGAGAACAGGGCTGCAGTACAGCTCAATTTCCCCACAAGCAACTATGTACTGGACTTTCTGGGAGTCTGTGGGCAAAGGATGCCCATGGGCAGGCCAGGTTAAAAGAGCTGGACTGAACCCAAGGCTTGAGGAAGCTTTGTAGTGTTGTCTAGCATAGATTTCTGGGGCAAGCATCATGCCTGAAGAGCAAGCCTCATGAACCCCACTTGTACGCTCCTAGTTCCTTGCAGCATAGTGTGAAGTAGATGTTGAAATCCGCTGAATGTCAGTTCTTATGTTGCAGAGAGAAGTCCAGGCACATGATTGCAGGAATCAGGCTTCCAGCAGGTGTTTCGGCCAGGTTTCAGTTCCCTGTTTGAGAACAGACAACCAGATCCTCTTCTCAGCTAACATTCATGAAAGGATCCAACCCACGGAAGCCAGCAAGGGAATATGGACAAAGGAAGCAATGGCATCATGGGATGCTTCTCAATGTCACAGGATCCCACATATCCAGTCATCTTTTGTAGACCCCAGCCCCTGCAGTGTGCATAAGTTGTTCTGTGGTGTCAGTCCCCCATGAATCCATATCTGGGTCTTTATAGGGACTGCTGCCGGGCAAACTGGGATAAAGTGTCATGGGTTCCATTTGTGCTGGGGTCTTTGTCAGTGGGATTTCCAGAGGAAGCAATGTTGCCATGGAGAAAAGGAACCCAGGGAGGCAGTATCTTGGCGCAAGAGTCCAGAGAGCTCTTATCTGCACTCCTTCACCCAATACCTCCCATAGAGGAATATGCAGGGTTGTCCAACTTCCTGACTACATGCTGGTATTTTTTGCCTAGGGGACAGATCACCCACAAGAGTTACTTTCAATACCCCCTTGACTTTCCCTCTTCAACAACAAAGTCTTAGGACTTTGGGCACTTTTTAACTTAAAACCCAAGAGGTGAGTTTAGACCAATGCAGCTATCCTGGAGTACACTTTTCAAAGCAAAGTGCCATTGCTTCCTTTGTCCATACTCCCTTACTGGCTTCCCTGGGTTGGATCCTTCCATGAGTGTTAGCTGAGAAGAGGATCTGGTCATCTGTTCTCAAACAGGGAACTGAAACCTGGCCGAAACACCTGCTGGAAGCCTGATTCCTGCATTCATGGGCCTGGGCTTCTCTCTGAGCAACACAAGAACTGACATGCAGTGGGTTTCAACATGGGGAAGGTTTAGCTATACTGAAAGTTCTCATTCTTATAGCAGAGTAAGAGTGTTTGGGGGGGGGGTGCCTGTCACAGGGGGATAACTGGTAAAATGTTCCAAACTAGATAACCCTAAGGACACATCTGCTTCCCTCCCTTCCACAGCAGTATGGAGGGGAGGGAATCAAGGTTGTGGGGAGGAGTATTGCATTTGTGTGCAGTGGTCTACTGCCAGTTAGAGCTGGATTCACTAGGGAGAAGCTGCACTGCACAAGGGATGCCCCCATTCCCTCAATGCATGCTTGCTGTCAGCTCTACTTGAAGAATAATCGAGCTCGCTAAGGGCCCAGGGGAGAAGAAAGCCTTGCAGTCTGCCAGCAGCTCAGCATTCCAACAGAAGCTGGGACAGTGAAAGAACAAGGCAATGCACGGAGTTACCTGGAAGACGGCTAATAAAATGTAACTCAGACATGCAGATTTCATTCTCAGACAGATGATACTCAGAGGATGAACACTTGGAGTGTTCTCTGGGAAGAAACTAGATATGGTTCATGTCCCCAATGCTGAAGCAACTGGGCATCTCAATAGTCACCTCCTTGGATTAGGATGATAACAGTCAGTTTGTACTGAACCCCTTAATGATTGTGATATAAAGAGTCCCTTCCATCTACACTCATCAGCCAGAGAAAAGCTTGGTCCTGCAGCCTGCTTCATGAAGTTAAACATCTGTGATCTGACAGATCCAGAGGGAGAAACAAATCCTAATGTCATAGGCCTTGCCTGCCATTAATCTCCCTCCCTTTTAGGGAAAAGGAGGTACCTACCTGCAGGAACATCTTTGCAGATCCCAAATGCTACAGTGCCCTAGGGAGAGAAAGTTGCCTCTCACACTTGAGTCCAAAACCATGCAAGGCTCCATTTCATTGGTTACTTTTAATCCCAGGGAAGAACTAAGACATAAGGACTCTTTCTGTACTGAGTTCAGCTGGGCACGTCAACTATGATGCAAGAAACTAGGCACTGGTACAAAAGGAAGACACACGGTCTTGGGACTGCTTAGGGGAGCTTTGGAGATGCTGGGCACAAGAATTCAGATGGGTAAAAAGTCAGCCAGAATTATGCTATTCCAACTGCTCAGAGTCATTGGGAGCAAATGCTTTATAACTGCACAGCTGAGATTTAAGTGCAGGTTAATTGCCTGGGTTGGCTAACTCAGTTGGCAGAGCATCAGACTTTAGCAAAGACAAATGTCAAGTACTGTACTTTGGGAACAAAAACCAAATGCAGAAGTGTAAAAAACAGGAATAACTGGCTCAGCAGGAGCTCTAGTGAAAAGGATTTGAAGTTATAGTGGATTTCAAACTCCACTTGAGGTAGCAGTATGATGGTGTTACAGACAAGGAAATGCACTTTTGGGGACGCATCAATAGCATTATTTTATGTAAGCCACAAGAGGCAAAAGACTCACTCTACATAGCAGTGGTTAGGTTTCAGCTGGGATACTTTGTCCAGTGTGGAGTCCCACAGTTTAAGAGGCATGTAAAGAAACTGGTGAAGGCAAGGCAGAACATGCAACACTTTCAAATTAACGTGCCACACAAACCAGCCACAAAGCAGGGTCATTTGGCTCTGGGACTGGGCATCACACAAGACTCCACAACATCATTCTAACAGTTGACCCAAAGGACTGCAAGAATCATCTCTAGCTCTCCAGAGCTAGAGGTCAGTGAAGAGGGCTCAGTTCTAACATGCTAAGGATGTGCGTTGGCTGAAAAGCAAGTGTTACGTCGTGCAATACGAGTGATAGCTCTGCTTTCCAGCCTACCTCCCAATAGAGAAGCATGGACACGTGGGGAACCCAAGGAGTGGAACTTCTAGAGCCCTTTCATTCACTGAATGAAACCAGAGCAGGGTAGAATCATAAAACCATCAAATCATAGAGAAGCAGGGCTGGAAGGGACTCTAGCATCCTACCAACCCTATCTAAGCCATTTTATACAAACCATAATCTAAACTCTACATAAGACTACCATCAACCCGGACACAACACAGACCTAACACTCAAACCTGCCACAGATAAAGGAGGGGAACCACAGCAGTCAATGTCCTACTTCTATAAAATGTTTATTTATAAAAATGTTGTCAATGTATGCTCAAGAGATCCTGAGTAGAGAGCCATGTCCCCTACTACAGAGGAAGACAAAAATCCCCACAGTCCATACCAGTCTGACCAGTTCCTTCCTGGCCCCAAATATAGAAATCGTCCTGACCCTGAGCAGAGGGGCAAGACCCTTTAGCCAGGAACTTCTGGCTTCGGTCCCAGCAGGAGCACTGGCACACCACAGCCACAATCCCTAGCCTTGGCTGTAGCCAGCACCCAATGCCTCAGAGGGTACCTAGAAAATAATCTGTTTGGAGGAGGAAGTGGAATGGGCAAGCAGGCTCACTTTTATATGGAATTCCATTTTTGTTCTCAGCAGTTTGAGGTAGATGCTGCATAGCTGTCCATAGCCCTCACTCAGATGACCCTGTGGAAGAGAAGAAATCAAGTGATGAAGCATTTAAGTGTGATGCTGGCAAGATGCCTGGTGTCAATTTGCTTTTGGCAGGAGAGGTACGTACTTCCCTTGCTGAACTACCTGGAATCACATATTACCTTTAAGGTCAAAAAGTCATACCTATGAGACCTCTGCTTGTTCTTTATAATTCCCTGTTCTCCTAGTCTCAGTTTCTTTTTATGTCCCAGTACACAAACTGTTTGTGTGCCCAGCTGCTGTGCATGTCCTCTGCCCTCCCCTCCCCCATGTATTTATCTAAGTCATATATTTAAAGTCACTGATCTTTCTAACACACAAAAAGAAAGCAAACTATCCACAGGCCAGGCTCCTTTGCTCTCAGAGTTTCACTTCCCAAGACATTTCCTATGGGACAAGGCCTTCTTGCACCATTCTGCCAGCTTCCCTGCTACTTGTACACCCCAACTAAAATTGACATTTGCCTCCCGATTTCTCAAATTGGCTATATTCTTGCACATGATGTGACTGACACCAACAGCCCTATTTGACACTACTGGTATCTAGGGGCTCACCGATAGCGATTTTGGGGCCCGATACCAACAGCTGATTTTTAAGGAGGCATATCAGCTGATACCGATCTAATTTCTGATGCAGCTGTGTACAACTGGTAAGTCTGTTGTGCTGGACAGGGAGGGGGAGGGAAGGGGCATGGGAGGGGCAGATCAAGGCCCCTGTGGTGAGGGAGTGGGGCTGGGGCAGGGGTAAGTGCTGCCCAGCCAGGGCAGGCTGTGGCATGGGATGGAGCCACTACTCATCTAGGGGGCATGAGGAGGGTTGGGGGGGATGGCTCCTGCCACTATACACACCCCGGGAAGGCATGGGGGGCATGTGCTGGACTCTTCCCAGTGCATTGGGGGGGGGGGGAGGGAGGGAGGGTCCGGCTGGGACTGCACTTGGGCTGGGTGGCGGCAGCACTGGGAAGGGGGATAAGGGGGGGGGGGGGGGGGGCGGCTGCAGCCACCACAAATTTCACCATAGTCCCTCCTCCGAGCACCACCACTGCCTGCCCCGAGCTCAGCCACCATGCACCAGGAAGAGCCTGGCACAGCCCCGGCTCCAGCCCACACCTGGAGCCTCTCCCTACCCTCCCATGCCTCATACCACCTTGGCTGGGCAGTGCCTGCCTCAGCTGTTGCCCCACTCCCTCCCTTACCACTGAGGGTGTTGACCTGCCCCCCCAAGCCCCTTCCCTCCTCCCTCCCCTTCCACCGCAACAGACTTACCAGCTGCACACAGCTCTCCAAGCTGCTGGACTGTGCTCCTCGCTGCTTATGTGCTGCTGCTCGCATACACAGGCATTTATCACCCAAATTATTGGCCACATCAGGCTGATTTCTGATACAATCAATTTTCTTTATATCAGTGCCGATCTGATATCAGACCGATGTATCAGTGCACCTCTACTGGCATCTATACCTTCCTCATTACCACCTTTTAAATGAATCAACCAGCATGCTAATAAAAACCCAGAAAAAGGGTGTTATCCTTCATATCAACTAGGAAATGACTCTAAACAGCATATGGTATATGTAGGGTCCTACTGAAATCGCAATCTTTGTGGAAACTGCGATTTCAGGCAGCTCTATGAAAAAGTACAGGCTCCACGCTTTTGGTGGGCTCACTGCAAAAATAAATAAGTAAACTTACCAACAAGAAGAAAAGCCCATGGGAAGTCCTGTAGTCGTGGGGCACGGGGTGGAAGGTGAAGGGAGGAGGATGGTGAAGGAATGGGGGGAATAAGGCAGAGGCAGCCGCCACTCCATTCCATTCCCTGGCATTTTGCATAACCCCGCCTTCCTTCCATACCCTGATCTGTCATTTGCATAACCCCACCTCCAATCCTACCCTCCTACTCCTTTCCCCAGCTCTCATTCCATCATTTGCATAACCCCACCCACATTTCATCCCCTACTTCCTCTCTTTGGGAATCATTTGTCCCCCTGTAAAGACAGCCAGAGGCTGCCATGCAATGCAGGCAAGAAAACCAGTCAGTGAAAATGGAAATGGAGGTGTCAGGGGATGAGGGACAGGCTGGGGGGCAGGGAGCAGTGGGATGTAACAGGTAAAAGTGGAGAGGTACCTGGGGAGTCAGATGTCAGGCAGGTTATAGTGTGCCGTAAATCCAATGTCTATATTGAGTCCATGAGTTTTTGAATCCAGGAGGTTGATGTAAGTTCATAGGCTCATCTGTGAAAAGTGGTTTGTAAATTCAAACAGGCACTGAACCTCGCTAACCTCATCACCAGAAGCAAACTTCCTACAGTCCAAAACACACTGAATAGATCCAGACTATGTCATGACAAGAAATGCAAAACCTGCCAACGTACCTCCAGCACCCCCATAATTACTACACCCCACAACAGAACCATCACCACTCCTGGATCTTACAGCTGTATCTCTAGAAATGTTATACATCTCATCTAGTGCACCAAATGCCCTGATGGAAAATATATAGGAGACACAAAGCAACAACTGCACACCAGAATGAATGCACACCGGAGATCTATTACAGACAAGAATACCCAAATACCTGTAGGGGCACATTTCTCAAAAGAAAGTCACTCTGTCTCCAATCTCTCAGGCCTATCCTCAAAGGGAATTTACAAACCACTTTTCACTGATGAGTCTATGAACTTCACTTCATCAGCCTCCTAGATACAGAAACTCAGGGACTCAATATAGACACTGGATTTATGACACACTATAACCTGCCTGACATGTGACTCCCCAGGTACCTCTTCACTTTTACCTGCTACATCCCCCTTCCCCCTCCCTCCCCCCCCCACCCCCTGCCTCCCAGCCTGTCCCTCACCCCCTGACACCTCAATTTAAATTTTCACTGACTGGCTTTCTTGCCTGCATTGCATGCCAGCCTCTGGCTTCTTTACTATTCCTTCCATCCAGAAACAGCACATATACCAACTGCTTCCTCAGCCTGACAAAGGGTTTTAAATCCAAAAGCTTGCTAAGATATATTTCTCCAACTATTCAGGTGGTCTAATAATAGATATCAAATTGACCCAAAGATCCTTGTCTGCCTTGTGTGTATTAAGGCAGAGTGGGATGAATGGAGCAGGGATGGTAACCTGTAACACGGGGCCTTCCCAGTGCAGGTGAGATCTCAGCCCACCCACCTGTTTCTGGGCGAACCGCCCACCCCTCTTTCCCTGCCACACCTGGATGGAAAACCAATTCAGATGTTACCCAAGCGGGAGGCTGACCATTTAGGCCTCTGATGTCTAGGGGTAACATCTGTTCCACAGCTCCATACCTTCCCTACACTGCGGACCATGCTTCAGAGGTGGCATCCCAGGCAGCTAAGCTCACCTGGAGCCTTATAAATACACTGCAACAGGCAAGCCTCAGGCCTCTCAAAGATCTTACAGGATTGGGCTTTCCCTAGCCAGGACTGTGCATGTGTGGGGTGGCTGGAGGTTATAAGATGACTCCTACCTGCCTTTCACCAGGGAGGTTTGTGATCCTGGCATTTTTTGGAGGCTGCCGCACCACTGGCAGTCCCACCAGGCCTCCAGACCCTGGCAAGGTGCAGTTTTAGATCATGCCCAGGACCTGGGGCCTCCTCCTTTCCCAAAGCTCAACCCATACCTCCAAGTTCATCCTGGCACAGGAGCTTAGCAGGAGGATGACTGGTAGTACAGTGAGTGCCGCCTCCAGTTCTGAGAGCGGGGCATTAAATGATTTAAAAAAAAAATTGAAAAGGAAAGAGGTGTGGATGGAGTCAGGAGGGTGACACTCACTCCGTCTGCACATGCAGCATGGGGAACCCCAGCAGCAGGATGTTCACCTTGAGGAACACCAGCTGCTCCACCAAACCAGGATCCAAGGAGGTGGAATGGGGTGTCACAACATCCCCAGCAATGCTAAACACCCTCTCACTCAGAACACTGGTTGGTGGACAGGACAGGTGTTCCCGGGCAACCGTGGCCAGATCCTGCCACATCTGGCTGCGGTTTTCCCAGTAGGTCAAGGGGTCACAGAACAGCGGCTCCACATCCTTGTGAGATAGATAGCCACCGAGGCCTCAGTGCTACCTGCCCGATGATGGGGTCTGATGCCTCTGGACCCCAACATGGAAGCCATGCCCTTGGCCCACACTGACAGCACCTGTGGAGGAGGAGACTGGCTGGTGGATGGAGTGCTGGCACCAGACAGTGGTTTCCCCTCTTCTACGTCCCCCCACCCTTGCCCTTCTGCCTCCCTGACTCTGTTGACCAGTGCTACAGGGATTTGGGAGCCGAGCTAAAGGGTCTGGGGGCGCAGGTGGTGTTTTCTTTGATCCTCCCAGTCTTGGGCTATGGGCTGAGGAGGGAGAGGAGGATCCAGGTAGTGAACCAAAGGCTCTGGCACTGGTGTCATCGGGAAGGCTTTGGCTTCCATGATCACAGTCCGCTCTTTGGTGAGAGAGGCAGTGAGCTGCTGGGAAGGGACAGCCTTCACCTCTCTCCACTGGAGAGGAGGCTCTTCTCAGCCAGACTGGCTGACCTGCTCCACCGGGCTTTAAACTAAGCCTGCCGGGGGATTTGGGGGGGGGGGGGGGAGACTACCAACACTGCTGGCCTGGTCAGCAACCCTTGCAAAGCCAGCAGGCCAAGACACTTAAGGGAACCCACCCCTGCCCCAGCCCTGGAATCAACTGTAGGCAAGGACAGGGCCCCCAAGGGGACACTTGCCTGCCTATACACAAATGCCAGGAGTTTGGGAAACAAACAGGAGGAACTTGTCCTCCTGCTAAATGCAAATAACTATGATGTCATAGGGATAATGGAGACCTGGTGGGACTCCACCCATGACTGGGCCACAGGTATAAACAGTTATACCCTGTACAGGAGGGATCGAACGGACAAAAGGGGCAGAGGTGTAGCTCTCTATGTCAAGGAAAGCTACACATCCCTGCAGGCCGACATTGGCACCCACGGTGGAAGACTTGAGACCCTCTGGGTTAAAATCCGTGGGGAACTCGACACAGGGGATACTATGGTGGGAGTCTACTACAGACCCCCTACCCAGGGTCAAGACCTTGACCAGGAGTTTGCCAGGGCATTGGCTGAGGCCACACGCTCCCGGTGTATGGTTGTCATGGGAAACTTTAACTATCTGGACATCTCGTGGGAGGAGCGCTCAGCCAAATCCAAGCCGTCGCAAACCTTTCTCTCGTGGATAGATGACCTCTATCTAATGCAGGAAGTTTACAGGCCGACGAGAGGTAAAGCGCTGATCAACCTGGTACTGGCAACCGAGAGTGACCTAATGATCGAAGGGAAGCTGGGAGACAGGGACCACGTGCTGATCACCTTCACCATCCACTGTAAAGCTGGCAAGTCAGTCAGTAATACAGAAGTCCTTGACTTCAGGAAAGCTGACTTTGACAAGTTCAGGAGGCTTGTCAGTGAGGCCCTAAAGGGTCACAACCTAAAGGCGAGGGGAGTTCAAGACGGGTGGCTGCTCCTCAAGCAAACCAGGAAAGCCAAGGCTGAGATAGAACTCCAGCTAGCTACAAATATCAAGGACAATAAAAAGTCCTTTTTTAGATATGTGGGTAGCCAGAGGAAAAGCAAGGGCAACATTAGACCCCTGCTAAACCAGATGGGACAACTGACAACCGATGCCCATGAAAAAGCAAACTTGCTAAATGGGTACTTTGCGTCAGTTTTTCACCAGTCCCATGGGACACCCCTGCCGACAGTGGGTCAGGGAGGCCCGGGTGAGGGAGATTCCTTACCCTCCATCAGTGTTGACCTCATGAAGGAACACCTCAACAGGCTGGATACCTTCAAGTCAGCCGGCCCTGACAGTTTACAGCCAAGGCTACTCAAGGAGCTGGCTAGCATCATAGCTGAGCCCCTGGCACAGATCTTTGAGAACTCCTGGTGCTCTGGTGAAGTTCCTGAAGATTGGAAGAAGGCCAATGTTGTGCCTGTCCTCAAGACAGGAAGGAAGAAAAGTGGATCCGGCAAACTACAGGCCCATCAGCCTGACCTCTATCCTGTGGAAGGTCTTGGAAAAGATTATCAAAGAGGCCATCCTTAACAGACTAGCTGACAGAAATATCCTGAGGGATACCCAGCATGGGTTTGTTGTGGGTAGGTCTTGCTTGACCAATCTCATCTCCTTTTACGACAAGGTGACCTATCACCTGGACAAGGGGGAAGAGATTGATGTCATATATCTTAACTTTAAAAAAGCCTTCAATCTGGTATCCCATGATAGCCTCTTGGCAAAACTGGCTAACTGCAGCCTTGACCTCACCACGATCCGCTGGCCAGGGAATTGGCTCTGCAGCAGGACCCAGAGGGTGATGGTTGATGGAAGTCAATCTTCGTGGTGCGTGGTGTCCAGTGGGGTCCCTCAAGGCTCTGTCCTAGGGCCTATACTCTTTAACATCTTCATCAATGATGTAGACATTGGTGTCAGCAGTGGGCTCGCCAAGTTCACCAATGACACTAAATTCTGGGGTAAAGCATCCACATCTGAGGACAGGAGAGCGATTCTGGCAGATCTTGACAGGCTCATCCAATGGGTGGATGAGAACCTGATGGTGTTCAACACCGAAAAATGCAAGGTTCTCCATCTTGGGAGGAAAAACCCGCAGCATGCTTATAGGCTCGGCAATGCTATGCTGGTTAGCACTATGGATGAAAGGGACTTGGGGGTCATGATTGACCACAAGATGAACATGAGCCTTCAATGTGATGCTGTGGCTAGTAAAGCGAGCAAAACGCTGGCTTGCATCCATAGGTGTTTCTCAAGCAAATCCCGGGATGTCATTCTCCCGTTGTACTCAGCCTTGGTGAGGCCGCAGCTGGAGTACTGCATCCAGTTTTGGGCTCCACAATTCAAAAAGGATGTGGAGAGGCTTGAGAGAGTGCAGAGGAGAGCCACATGCATGATCAGAGGTCAGGAAAACAGACCTTATGATGAGAGGCTGAGATCCATGGGACTCTTCAACCTGGAAAAGCACAGGCTCAGGGGCGATCTGGTGGCCACCTACAAGTTTATCAGGGGTGTTCACCAGGATCTGGGGGAACGTCTGTTCACCAGAGAGCCCCAAGGGATGACAAGATTAAACGATTACAAACTCCACTGTGACCAATTCAGGTTGGACATAAGGAAGAACTTCATTACTGTCCGAGCCCCCAAGGTTTGGAATAGACTGATGCTGGAGGTGGTTCAAGCACCCACTTTGAACGCCTTCAAGATACATTTGGATGTTTATCTTGCTGGGATCCTATGATCCCTGCTGACTTCCTGCCTCTGGGGCAGGGGGCTGGACTCGATGATCCTTTGGAATCCCTTCCAGCCCGAATGTCTATGAAATCTCCGTCCAGTGATCCAGGATGTTGCTGCTGCAGATGCTCCCCTTCACCCTTGGGTTGCACATGGTTGCCAGCACATAGACCGTACTGGATTGCAATGGATCCAGTCGTTTCTTGATGCCCTCCTTCAGCTGCTTCACCAGTACCTGCACCTCTGGTGACAGCGGCTTGCCCCAACCAGGAACATTATTCCCCTGGAACTTCTCGATTTGGTTCTGAAGCTCCCTCACTATAGGGATCACCTGGCTAAGGAGGGCATCGCCAGCGCTGAGGCTCTTGGTGGCCTTGAGGAATGGCTTGATGACCACCAAGTTCTGGGAGATGGTATCCCACACTGTTTTGTTATGGGGGCCTCTGATCCCAATCTCCCCGAGCAAGTTCACCTCATGGATGGCCTTCTGTTGCTCAACCAGCCTTTTGAGCATCAGGTATGTGGAGTTCTACCAAGTCTCCACATCCTGCTTGATTTTGTGCTGGGGGATGCTCAGCTCTGCCTGTTTGTCCCACAGCATCTTGCCTCCCTTGATGTTGGGGTAGACGTAGCTTGCCACCTTCCTGCAATTTTAAATGAGCTGGCTGGTTGTGACAGCATCATCACTGGCAGCTCTGTCCCTCTCCAAGGCATCCCTGACTATAAAGTAGAGTTTGTGTGCCACACAGCAGATGCCAACAAAGTTGGCACCATGCACCACCTTGACCATATTGGCCCCATTGTCAGTGACCATGAACTTGGGGGTGAGCTTGCCCTGCCCAACAAGCCACCCCGGCACCATTCAAATCATGGCTCCCATGATCCCCATTGCTGTGTGGGACTCATCTATCACCTCTGCTTGCAGGAGAGACCACTGATAGCCTGACTGATGGCACCAGTGCCCTGTGAGGGAGAGGTAGGCATGATCTCCACCCCGGCTGCTCCAGATGTCTGAGGTGAAGTGTAAGGTCACCTGAGGACCTGCCTTGTGTAGCTCCTCCCTCAAGCTACTCCCTGCATGCCTTATATAGGGAGGGCACCACCATCCTGCTGAAGGTGGTACATGTGGGCACGTGGTATGATGGGGCCACAAGCAACATGAGCCGCTTGAACCCTGGCTGCTCAACAAAGGAGAAGGGCTGGCCATCCAGAGCAAGCATCTCCCCAACGCTCTGGGTGACCTCGCTCACCTTTGGAATGCACCCCCCTTTCCCTCTCCCTTTTCCCCACTAGTCCAGGCTGGCCTGCCTCTGCTTCTCGGGGATAGGGGCTTTGGAGCAAGAGAGGGGACTTCCTTTTGAGCATGCTGCCACTGGTGCCAGGGTGAGGAGGAGCCAGGGCACTAAGAAGGTGCCTCCTGAGATGCATCAGGATCCCTGTGTGCTGAAGTGTTTCTCATCCTTGACCCAAATGGTCTTGCATTGGCAGTGCAGGCAGATAGCATATGTGGGATCATTTGCCACTTCAAAATGATCCAGTACTACACTACCCCCTCGCTTCTGGGGTGTAGGTAGGGATCCTGCCTTATCCCCCTCCTCAGCAGGCAGAGGCACAACAACAGGAGGAGCTGACTCAGCTGAGCCACTTCCCTCCACAACTTCAACCTCCCCCAAAGTGCTTTCCGGAAAAGGAGACCCGGCTCTAGGGAAACTTTGAGGGGTGTGGAGCACAAACTCAGATTCCCCCTCCTTACCCAGAACTTCTCTGGCTATGACACTGAGCTCCCCTGGTTCCAGATCCAGTGCCTCCTCTGGCACTGGAAGGCTCTGGCTGGAAACTGAAATTGGTGGAGGATACTGTCATGCTGCTTTTCATGCTGGTCGTGCTGGGGGTTATTGTTATTGCTGGTGTTAGTGGAGGTGGGGCAGGTGCAGACACAGCTCCCACCTCCTTGCTGCCACTAGCAGCAGAAGCCTCATGCCTGGTAGAAAAGAGGGTGCATCCAAGTTTGGAGGGGTGGGGGGTGGAACTTACAGCTCTGCCTCTGCCCCCTCTTGCTCTCCTGCCACAAGATCTGGCACCTACCTTTCCAGCATGCTTCATGTTTGGTGTGCTGGAAAATGTGTGTCTGTGTGCTGTATATGTATAGTGCCTTCCTGCACAGTGATGAGACACTGCCAGGAAAAGCACAGCTTTCTTTTTGTTTGGGATGAAAAAAAAATAACAAGAATAAACAACAGGATTTTTTTGGAAGAAATATTTAAAAGAGATTAACAATAGGGATGATGGGCAAGGGTAAGTGGGAAAGGATTGGCTAATGGCTGGCTACAACTTGGTAGCAACAGACTACCTACTGCTACTAGCCTAGACCCTTCAGATGCTGTGCTTGCTGCCCGTGCTGCAAGAGACAGATCTCACAAAAGGCAGAGAGAACAAGCAGCCTTATATGTTCTTTCTCTGTCCCTCCCCCAGAGCACTGGGATTGAAAGGAACTTCAGGGACAGATCGCAGCTACTAACCAGCTACAGCTGTCAATATTAGAGCAGTCCTTCCCCTGCACTTTCCTCTTCTGAGTTTTTTGTTTTCCCACAAGCCCACCTTCAAAACACTCCAAAACATCCGAAATGTTTTGGATGGTTCCGTTTTGTTTTGGAACCTTCCATTTCATTTCGGATTCGGTTTCAGGTACTGAAACGGGCCAAAACACCTCCAAAATGCAACGGCTGCCGAAGTTTCGCGCAGCCCTAGGAATTAAGCTGCCATTTTGGGCCCTGAGGTAATCTGCAGGAAGGGGCGGGACTGCCAAGGACCCTCAGCCTATCAGAGGTGTTGGGGGGGCACCATGCTCAGTCTACGAATATGGCGGGTGGCCCTGTAATCTGCTCACAATATTGGTCGGCCGCCTCCACAAATTTGGTAGACCCCTAGACATGTGCCATGCCATGTGCTGTTGACCTACAAAAATCTCCCCTGCCCATAGGAGGAGAGCATTCACTGCATGCTATGACACATCTTGGCTCATGGAATGTTGTCACATTTATACGTATCCTGGAACAGGGGAGGATGCTATGGGCCAGAAGAGTTGGCCCTAACACCCAACCTGCACTCCCAACACAGCTCAGAAGCTGTCACTTTTACAAATCAGGACAAACTTCAGCAACCAGCCTTCATCACCCAGCAGGGAAACTCCTGGTGTGAGATGCAGAGCTTATTTATTCCAAAGACTAATATGGCTGGGTCTTCTCTCACACAGACCCACAGGCAACGTTATGAATTCATTCTCAGCTAAATTAGCTGCTGGACAGGCTGCATCCCTAGCCCGACAATTTAGTCTTTACACCAGTATGGGAAGAGTAAATGTCCTGTTTCTGCAGCTGGGATGTTATTGTCACTTGGGTAGAAGAAAGTTTTTTTTTTAAATACCCTGGACTCTCATTTAATTTTAACACTTCAGTTTGTATCTTGGGTATAGAAGGCTCATGTCTGAGGGTGCCTCTGAGGCCAATTCTGACTTTATATATGAGTTCTGCTCTGCAATTAGGTCTACTGAAGAACTGATGCAGTTGTCTGACAGTTACTGCTCACAAGTCACTCCTCTTGAATTATGAATTATTATTCCTGTCATTTATATGCATGGCATTACTCAACCATTTCTAGTTCTCCAGTGACATAAGAGGCCTGGTTCACAGGTATGTGTAGGGAAGGAATGACTGAACTGTCACTGGGATGATAACCCCTTTGTAACTAGGGGTTAATAAAAGAGTTACTGTCACTTTATGGTGCTGTAGGCAGTAACTTGCACAAGACTGGATTACTACTAGCCAAGGCAGGTAGTGAGGACATCAGCCCAACTATACAGGCAGGGAGAAAGAAGAATATTAGCAAGCAGCACACGGAATCTGCTTCCACACTGATCAATATCATAAAAATGAACCACTGGCAGCTGGACAAGATGTAAATCCAATGAGTGGCATTTGTCAAGGGACAAAGCTGAACCCCAGGGAAGACACTTTTATGTCTCTCTGCCTGTGGTCTGTTAACCTAAGCATGCAAATGTCAGGCTGCATGTGCGCTTGCACATGCACTCTGACAATGAAGAAGCAATTTTCATTTCCCTCTTTTCTGAATTTGTAAACCTTCCTGTTTGAGTCATTTTAGCCACAGTTATCTCACATCACCCATTTCCCTCTTGCCACCCTGTGCAAGCAGTGGTGTTTGTGTGGGTGAGGTCATGGCTCAACTCCCAACAGCCCTTTTTCTTTCTTACATAGTAAATGTTATCCCCCGTACAGTATCCAGGTGCATCTGTGGCAACAAACCATCTTATTACATTAGCAGCAATTACTGAATCCATCTCAGGGCCACAGAGGAAACAGTTAAGCTAACTGCACTGCTTTATAGCAAATCTGTCAAAAGAACTGAGTTTTAAAAATGAAAATTGCTTTTCAGACCAAGCCTGACGCAGGCCTGCCTCTGCCCCTAAAGCCTACTGCTCCCTAGTTGCTGTATGTCGACCAGTTTCATTCTCCTGTCAGCTTTGCTTCATATTCCAAATCAATCACAGAGGACTAAAAGGTGTTAGCTTGATCAGCACCTGCATACTTCTGCCCCTTGGGTTTTGCCTCTGAAACTTCTCAGCCACATTAGTTCATAAACCATCAATGGAACCTGCAGTATCTCAGAAGGCTCTAACAGAGGAAATCTTAAGGATATTAAGGAACTTTATTTGGGAGTAGAACATCTTTTTGTCAGTGAGAAGGGAATCTCCTAAAGGGAAGTTTAGGTTGGATATTAGGAAAAACTTCCTCACAAGCAGGGAATTAAAGCACTGGAACAGGTTACCCAGAGAGGTTGTGGAATCTCCATCCTTGGGGGTGTTTTAAGACCCAGCTAGATAAAGCCTTGGCTGGGACGATCTAGTTGGGGATGGTCCTGGTTTAAGCAGGGGATTGATCTAGATGACCTCCTGAGGTCCCTCCCAGCCTTAATTTTCTATGACTTCTAAATCAGGCACTTTCTCAAAAGGGTCAAACGTAATCGATACTGTTTGCTACATGACTTTTGATAATCCCATTTGCAGAACATGCATCACTGTAGATTGAGGGTGCTGTGGGGCAAGGGTGGGTCATGGTGAACAGTTTGTCTCTCAGTCCATGGGTCCCAATCCTGCAATAATACCCATAAAGGACAGGGGAAACATTTATGCCAATGTAAAATTACTGCCTTCAATAATGGTTCTATGCAAATACAATTCCTTCTAAAGACCCATAATTAAAGCCAACAGACTTGTAGAATTGGGGGTTTACTTGATTTTCAATACAGAAAAGAATGCTCAGCAGCTCTATGTTTAGCCTTTATTGGTGCAGTTCCTTTGGTGGAGGAGATAGACCTCTGCTTCTGGAGATCCTGAATTATCTGAAATCTGCTGTAAAACCTTTTTGTAGCTAACACTTTACTGGGAGAAATAAACACACAAAATGAACCAAAAACCACATAATGTCTCCAGTGAGACAGAGAGAGAGCCTGACGCACAAGAACTTCCAACCATTGTAAACACCAGCTCTGATGCAATGAAAAATACCAAAAAAACCCATGAGAAACCGGTACAAAATAGAATCTGCCATCCAGATACTGATTCAGAGTGAACTGGTACCTTTCCAAACTTGTTCAAAAGCACATGGTCCACATGTTATGTTGAATCAAAACCAACTCCCTCTCTTAAGGGTGTTGGGGCATGGATCCATAGAATAAGAATTGGCGTTTTACAGTCGTTTGTCAGCCAATTGTTGCCAATTGCACTGGGAAGCAAAGTTAAAGCTGGGTGGACAATAAATGAAGAAACAGATGTAATGGCAACTGGTCTTCTGAACTGTTAGAATATAGTCTGCTCATTGTTTGGGGGTTTCAAGAGGTGCAGAGTTTTTATGAATCCATACAATACAGGCAACCCCCACTTAGCGCTCTGAATTCCTTCCTGAAAAACAGAGCATTAAGCGAAATGGGGGTTAAGTGAAACCAAAAGTTTTTGACAATCCAAGATGGCGACCGCAAGTGTTTTTAATAACCCAAGATGGCAACTGAAAGCGTTATAATGAAACACGCTGAGCATTGAGTGAGATCAGGTATCAATTTAAAATGAGTGTTATAGTGAAATAGCGCTAAGTGAAACTGCGTTAAGCAGGGGTTGCCTGTATTTTTTATGGGCTGGGCTCCACTGAAACTAGTTCTCAGTGGTCCTTCTTTATTACAGGTCTTGTTTCTAAACTTTGTGTACTGCCCCAATTATTTAAAATGTGCTCCTACAGCTTAATCTGGGTTTTTTTACAAGCTCTGAGGAAATGAATTTCTACTGTTTTGTTTTGGTTTTTTTACAGATTTCATAAAGCCACCTTGGAAGACTTCCCTTGCCCAAGCTATCAAATCCATGGGAAGTGTTGCTGATGGCTTGCTGCATAAGTTGTGGGTTTAACAGACAGAGCACAACAAAAGGAAAGCAGAAAAGACTTCTCTCCACAAATATTTTAACACTGCCTTTCCCCAGTTTCCTATGGTGCCATGCACAAACACACCCCATATTCCTCCCTCAGTTTCTATGATGTCTTTTCTATGTGGAAGGTAGGATACATTTTCATCATATAGACTACCCAAAGTGTGTGCATGTGTATGCATGCATACACGTGTGCAGCATAAGCTTTTATGGGCTAAAGTTCATTTCATCACACTCTGCTTTGTGCCATTCCAAGTATCCCAATGTTACTGGGACACTGTGCACCTCAATTCACCCTACCCCCACCTCTCAACACACCCAAAGCCCTCTTTTTTCCCTGGGGTGCGCAAGCACAGGCTCCCTCCACACATCTTGGTGACCCTCCAGCTCTCCATCCCCTGCCTTGCTGCATTTCCCTTTACTCACTTGCTACCCCCATCTCAACTTTGCCCTAAAAGTGGGAGTCACAAGGTGGTCAGTTTCTGTAACTATAAGTGTTTTTCTTTATAAACCCAAGCCTCCTTTATTCTGGGTCCCTCTTCTCAGCAACCCAAAGAGGTTTGCCTTTAATAGGCCAAACAAGTCCAGAAAGACAAGGAGTAGAAGGTAAAATACAGATCTGTTTTCAAAACACCACTGACAAAGTTCTGTTCTATTTTCACCCACCTCCTGAGAAAGGACAACCCTCTCTTCCTCAGTATTTCAGAGGCTCAACTCCCCTTGGGAGGCTGATAACGAAGCATCAACTCCATCCTGAATCTGCCACTCTGTAATAAAGGCTTATGCTGAATGCAGCTGGTGCAGAGACATGCTCTGGGTAGCCTTTGGGTAGGCAGACAGCTGAAAAGAAATGCTACTAGCTGCCTAGCCCCAACCAGGCTCCAGCCACTGCTCCACAGACACTGTCAGAGGTCTGCTGTCTCACTTGACTACATGGAAGGATCCCTAGTACTGTCTCCTACCATGAGCAGCAGTTCATTTACAGAGGCAATTCCCCAAAGGCAACTCACCCACATCCTGCTCATGTCAATCAGCTCATTCTTGTACCTCAGAGAGTCTTTCAGGACCTGGAAGGGAAATGGAGAAGAGACAGTCAGAGAGCAAAGAGAGACACAGAGCTTGTTAGCAAGCCAGCCATACTGCCAGGCTTCTAGCATTACAGACAAAAGCTTTAGTTTGTGAGAAGAGTTTGATCTAGCACTGAGAGAATGAAATAAACAACACCTCTGGCTTCTACTCCCAGCTCTGTTCCTGAGCAAGCTACAGCATGTGCATGCCTTAATTTCCCTACCCATGCAACAGAAGTGACAATCCACCCCCCAGCTCGCACAGGCTGAGGTCTTGTCTATACTTGGAAATTTACAGAGATAGTTGTTTTGGAATAACTCCCTGTGAAGATGTTCTCCTTCCAGAATCACAGGCAACTTTTATTCTGGAATAAGGGCATGAACAAATGAATAAATTACAGTAAATTAGAACAGAGCCGGGACTTGCCACGGAGCAGCCAGTGCAGAGCTTATTCTGTGGATTAGGTGTTTAAATGTGATCCTATTCCATCTTGTGTGAGCCCCTGAAAATCTATCATTATTTCATCTACTTTTGTAATACCAGGTCCTCTTAGCCTTAAGTCTAAGTCACAAAAAGCAGCATGGAGGAGGAGCACCCAGGGAATCAAGCTGAGTGGAACAGAATTACACTTAGGCACCTAACAGGCAGAATAAAATCTGGCCTCTAGTGGCTGGGTGCCCATAATTACCCTGCAGGAAGTAAAATCTAAATTAAGGCAAGTTAACTTTCAATAAAACAAGGGTTTTGATTCCACTGTGGTATGAAAGCAAGCACATGGACAGTCAACATGCATCAGTTCTTCCATGGTAAGTCCCTGCCCCCTTCACATTCCCTAATGTTTTCCTGCCACACAGAATATCCATGCAGAGAGTTATTTTGGAATAGCTGTTTTCATAACTCTCCAAGTGCAGGCAAGCCCTGAGAAGGCTTAATTTGTTCATGTCTGGAAAGTGCTTGAGATTCTATGAATGAAGATGGAGAAAGGCAAAGAATTACTGTTCTTGAAGTGCATGTGTCTATGCAGTGGGCATCCCTAGCATCTAGCAAAGAGGAGATGGGAACCACAGCAAGCAGGAGGATTGGCTAAAGGATAAGGCAAGATGAAGGATGCAAGATTAGTCACTGGGGAAGAATTCTTTCTGTTTCCAGGTCTCAGCTCTAGGTTGGGAGAGACAAGTGATGGATTAAACACTTCTATTGTCCTGTGCAAACTGTTAAACAAAAAAAGTATATATCTTTCCCTTGATCAGCTATAGACCTGGGCCTGAGGAGGCACCAAGGAGTGGGTAGAGGCCATTGTTGGCATGGATTTATGACCCAGATACCTTGTTCTGGGCAGACCCAAACCATCAGACTGACCACAACCTCTCCACTCAATAACAGGGGAATGTTATTGATGCACAGTGATAGCGGATAAGAATAATGCAAACAATTCTATAGCTACCAGTCCTAGAGTTGTCACAGGGTCGAGATATGTATGGCCAGTATGTGAGCTTCACCCTGAGGTTCTTTCTTGAATGCCAGATGTCAGCAGCTTGGAGGTCAAAGGCTGAGGCAACACAGGGGGATAGGTGAGATGGGCTGGTGGTATGCCCTCTGGCCATGTTGGCCTTGGGTTCACCCTCTCAGGGGCCCTCTGCTGCTCTGAAATCCCTTCTTTTGTATTCTCTCTCCCTCTGATGACTCTTCATTTCCAGGCATCGTTGATTGGTCTGTCTCCCTGTGGTCATCATACTGTCAACATTCTGTCCTGTCAGCATATTCTTTTGTTTTACAAACCCATCACATGCACACATCCTAATTTGGTTATTTCCAGTATCCTCCTAATCTTGTCAGTTTCCCCAAAATCAGAAATCCCAAGGCACTACAGTTGGGCACTGTGACCTGGCCAACATGGCAGAGTCCCTTATCTCTGTTATGGTACACTGTTTATGTTATGGAACAGTGTGGTACATATCTTCAAATTCCCAGCCTGTATGTCTGCTTGCTGTTTGCCTGTGTCAAACACAGCTGGCCTTGAAGGAGACTTTGCCATAAAAAGGCTTTTAAAAATCAATTAACCTTTGCCATTACCCTGGACCATTGTTCTGATGCAATATCTACTTCACCTATAAGCCAGTTCCCAAAAGCAAACCTCTAAATACTAGGGGTGCACTGACAGAGATTTTGGGGGCCGATACCAATAGCTGATATTTAAGGAGGTATATTGGCTGAAACTGATCCAATATCTGATACAGCTGCCTCCAAGTGCCAAGTCTGGTGTGGTGGAAGGGGACAGGGAAGGGAAAGGGCACAGGGGGGGCAGATCAATGCCCCCTGCAGTGAGGGAGGGGACAGGGGCAGGCACTACCACAAGCTGCGGCTCTGTCCCATGCCCTCCCTCCCAAGCTGGGCAGCGCATGCGCCCTCTCTCACCACGGGAGGCATTGATCTGCCCCCCCCATGCCCCTTCCCTACCTCCTCCCCTTCTGACTTACCAGCTGGAGGCAGCTCTCCATGCTGCCAGTTCTGCTCCATGTTGTGCTGTGGCTGTGTGCAGCACGGGCATTTATCGTCCAAATTACTGGCCCCATAGGGCTGGTATCCCATATAGACAATTTGCTTCATATTGGTACTGATCTGATATTGGACCGATGTATCAGTGCAACTCTACTAAATAACATTTTCTAGCCATCAGCCATTGTTAGGGCAGCAATACTGGCACTTCACAGCTTTTTAAAAATAGGATAGGAAAGGTGTAAAATGTCTGTGGTGTATAAGAGTTTAGAAGGCCCAGGATGGGGAATGGAAACAATAAAACAGGGCTTATTCTCCTTCCCCAAACCTGCCCATTTCTCCCTCTTTTTGATAAATACAAAATTACAGCCTCAAGTGATTTAAAATCCTAAAACTGGTTTAAAATCCTGAAGTAAGAAAAAAACAGGTAAACTAAAATTTAGGTCTTTTATGAGCTTTCCTGATCTTTTATTCTTTCTTTTCAGATTCTCAACAAATATGCCACTCAAAAAGGCTAAGACTATCACATCTCTGGAGCTGAAACTTTAGAAAAACCATCAAGTATTACTTGACATATGATCTACAAGAATCGGCAACACTACGATTGCCCTTCAAGGTCATCCTCTTCCTTACCTGGGATAATGGCTGAAAGTATGTCAGAAGCAGTTTTAGTATTCTTGCTTCCTACAATGGTAGAAAGTGGACTTACATTTGGGTGTCCATCGCGGAGGAGCTTGTGGAACACGTGGCAGAATTTCCAACAGAGTACAGCATTGCTGGAGAGGGGCAGTCGATTGACAACACACCAGAAGGTCTGAGCTCCTTTCTCATGGTGAGTTCCCAGGATGCATGGTGAAAGACAGTGCTAAGAAAAATCCAATCTATATAATTCAGAGTACGTAGTGCATAAAAAGTGAGCCTACTTGGCAAAGAAACCCCTTTGTGTTAATATTCTAAACCCCAAAGTCGTTAGCAAGCCTTGTAGAGAACAGTCAAGAACTCCCTGCTAGGATATTTACAGCCAGGCACTGAGAATGCCAATGTGTGTATACATGACCTGTCTGGTGGGGGAAAAAATGCAGCTGAATCTTTTCAAGCCACCACCTGGGACGTGCCTCCAAACCCAGCACAACTGGTGAAGCCTCTGGAATCTGTAACTGCTCCTTCCTTTTGGCAATTTTCTCCCTCCTGTCATCATTGTAGTTGTCCAGAAACTCATTCCTCTTCCTTGCATCTACCATTTATTCATTTCATCTCTCATCAGCTGAGCATGGCAAACAAAGGCATCTTGTTGGCACGCCTTGGTGTGGACAGCGGAGAAGGGGGCTGGGGCTGCGCTGCCAAAACTAGGATCAGGCCTCTTGCAGTTCCCCCACCATCTTCCCCTGGCATGCCAACATTTTACAAGTCAAGGCTGCAGATGTTTTTGGCACTCTGCCAAAAAATGTTGCTAACCCCTGCTCTATATGGAACAGCCCCCAAAGGAAGTACATGACACTTCATCACTAGGTTTCATAGGTAGGATAGGAAGGGACCTGAGCAGATCATTGAGTCTGACCCCCTGCCATGGGCACGAAAGAATGCTGGGGTCAATTATATGCTGGGGGTTGCATATAGGTTATGCAACCATTTGCTAGACAACAAAAGAATGCTGGGGAGTCGTGTTCCTTGGCACTGTTCCTGGCTCGGGGAAGAAAGGCTGTTCAGTAGTTGGAACTACTAATCACTAGTAGTGACTGCAGACAGGATAGCCAAGCACACAGATTGAGCACAGTGGGAACATCTACATGTACAATTAATGCAAAAGGATAAACTCCAGAGCTGCTTGAACCACAGTACACTGCTCCTAGGCATAGCATCCACATGTGTGCCCAGAACAGCAGCACTTTGATCTGAGGTGGAGCAGGCCTAGACTGGTAGCAGGTCTGGGGGGCCAGCCCTGGGCTCCAGGTGGCAGCGTTGGGTATTGGAGGGGCTGGCTGGGGCATGAGAGTTCCAATCGTGCAGAACTACGTGGCTAGGCAACAGGCAGTAGTCTTGCCCCCGGCTGCCTGGGCTGACTGGGTGCAATTTATGCCTAGGCCAGTGCTTATATGCATGTTTTATCCTAGTTAATAACTCCACAGTAAGATAGTACTGTCCCCAGAAGTTCTATCTTATAGCAGAGTTCATTAATTTACTGCACACTAATACGGGTGCACGTGTAGACAATGACACTTTACTGTGGAGCTAATTAGTCTACTCCACAGTACAGCACAGCACACATGCAGATGCACCCACTCAGTCTGAAAGGCACCTAGTTAAGAGGATAGAATCTGCATGTGCCATATATGAGACCTAGATTCATTTCCAGTTCTGTCTGACATGACCTTGTGCAACTTCTTAGTGAAACAGATAGCAGCTGATATGAACCTGCTTTGGGAAAGAGGAAGATGAGTTTCTTGTTCAGTAATAAGCATTACTGAATACACAGACATTTAAGCAATAGAGTGGGAGAGATGAAATGTGAACTCATGATCTCATGAATGCCAGACCCCTATATTACCTGATTATCCCTAGATTACCTAAAAGGAAAGCCTCTCTTGACTAAACTCTTCCCCCGTGTGGGCCATTAGAGCTCAGGCAGTGAAAACATCAACTCAATGAAAAAGGCATGGCAAATGTCCTGCACACTCCAATTCTTGTAGGGGATCCATCTACTAAGCCCCGTCACAAGAGAGCAATGCAGAGCTGATCCCTGTAGACTTTTTCACAAGGCTCTGAGAAGCAGAATAGCCAGGCATTGTCTTGCAATACACAGAGAATGCAAAAAGGGGACTGGCAATCATTGACAGATTGCTGCATCAGGAAGCTAGAAGTTAATAGGGCTTCAATACAGCTCTGTCTCCAGGGCCTGGGTTCTCCAGTCAGGTAGTTTTCCCAAATAAAAGAGGCCTGAGATTAAAACAAAAGGTACAGTATCATGGCCCACTCTGAAAGCCAGACTGAAATACACATTCCTCTTGTACACAATTAAAGGGGTGCTGCTTCTTTAATAATTTACAACTTGCATCTCTGGAAGCAGGTAGAATACGACCTAAGCCCTGGCTTGCCTGCTGAGCTCCCCAGACACCAGGCATCCATGCTGCAGCCCAGAGCTCAAGCCTCAGCCATGTGGCAGGGAACTTCAAATGCCTGAGAACATTCTGTTCTTTCCCAGCAAAAGTAAGAGAGGACAAGGGCCAGTACAGAAACTTGACAGATTTCCAACTCAGGCTTGGGTACACACTGTACCCTGTGGGCTCAAACATGGCTCATGAAGCTTCTAACATGGTACACATCTCAACTCCATACCCTACTGCACTGCTTCTCCTGCTCCAGAGATCCTCAGAAGGGCTCACCACACCCACTGGGGCTGAGCCATCTTGGCAAAAAGGCTCCTGTTTATGCAGCCGCCCTGCCTTGCTCAGATGCTGACAATCTGGGTTTCAGGAATGCTGAGCACCCAGAGTGCTCTTGAGAATAAAGCCCTTCAGGTCAGGCCTAGATTAGCTCTGCCAGTCAATACAAACTAATTGGATGGTACCATGTCTCTCCATCACAAGGCTGGAGCTCAGCTATAGCACATATTACTTCTCCTGAACCCTTCAATATTTTGCCAGAAATAGCCCTGTAGCTCACAAAGAACACCCACCTCACCTCTTGCCCGTCTCTAGGATGGTCTCCCCGTATGATTCTGGAGATGTGACACACTCCACATGGTCAGAAAGCAAAGTGCTCCCCTAAATTTTCCTGCCCTGCCCACTTAAATGATTTGGCTCCCTGTCACCAACAGCTGCCAAGATGCACATTCTTCTTCAGCTGGACCTTTAAATGTTCACACCTTTGGGCCATTAGAGCTTAGACACACCTGGTATTTATAACCACACTAAAGCTTATCAGGTGGGGGTAATAACACCTGGTATTTATAACCACCATCAGGTAGGGGTAATAAGTGAGGGTAATAAGATCTATTGTTTGGTCAAGTCTGCAGTGGTCTTCCCTCCTTTAGACATTTCCTGCCATTGCTAACACTGGCATTGCTTCATGGCTGGAGTCAGCAGTGGAAATGCCATGCATAGATAAGACTCTAGGCAGTTGCTTGCATAAAGCAACTCAGAGCAAGGCTGTGGCGTTAAAAACGGGCAGCACAGATGAGGCTGCTGGGACTGATGGTTCCCCTATAGCAGGGGTGCTTAACCTCCAGCCCGCAGGCCAAATGCAGCCTGTAAGCCCTTTGCATCTGGCTTGCAGGGCTCCCTATAGGTTGGGAAATTTAGTGGTGGGGGAGCAGTGGGCCACACTCCCCCCCTGCCAAATTTCCAAGTCCCAAGCCCTGCCCAGTTGGAGCCAGGCCAGGCCCCCTCCCCTTGCAGGGCTGGATTGGGGCCAGGCCACACCCCTCCCCCCCAACCCTGCAAAGCTGGGCCATGTCCCCTTTCTCCACAGGGCCACAGCCGGGGGCAGGTCAACCCCCCCTCCCCCCCATGGGGCCAAGCCATGCATTTCCCCACCAAATCCCCCTCCATGGGGCTGGGTGAAGCTCCTTTACCCCTGCAGGGTGGAACTCAGGTCAAGCTGCAACCGACCTCCTCTGCATGGCCAGATGGTGGCAGCACTGGCTCTGGGCACTGGTTGCCAATCTGGCCTGCCAGGGAAAAATGTGGGGCATCACTGCCCTATAGCAATCTGCCCCTCATTTCATCAGATGAAATCCCTTACTGGAGCCCCTTCCCCCTCAAAGAATTTCCCCACAGGAATCCCATCCCTTCTTTCTTCCTGTGCTGTCCAGAGGGAACCCCAACAGGGGCCTTGGTTTAAATCTTCCCCTCAACCATTCAGCAGAAGGGACTCCAGCAGAAGCCATGCTTTACTCCCCTCTCCTCCCCTCCCCCATTCAGCAAAAAACCCCACAAGCAGTACTTCTCAGGCCTCTGCCTAGGTTCATCTGTGACAGGCACTTGCTGCGACTGTTGGTCTCTGCCCCGGCCTGCAGGCCCCTCCACCTTGTCTCAGCCATGTCTTCAACCAGCCCCAGTCAACTCCCACGCTTGCTTGTCCTGCTGCCAACTTTAAAAAGGATATTTCTGGCATGTTTCTCCTTGACAGCTACTTCCTGTGTATTAATGGCCTTATTGATGCTCACAGTCTGAAAAACAGAAAAGGGGTGTGTTTGTGTAAACGTAAAGAGCCTGGAGGATGAGATGTAGGTCAGGGTCACATACTTATTCAGATCCTCCCACCCCCATGTACGCAGGTCCCATTGCTCCCTGCACCTGTTGATGGTTGGTACCAATCCAAGCCCTGTCACTGGAAGCAGCCATTCTTCCATGCCAGCTGAACTCTACTGATTCCCAGATGCATTTCTGGGAGCTGCCTGGCATCCGCCATGCTCAGCTGCTGCCCGGATTCACTTACTCGGCACAGTAACAATGCAATTAAAACAGTGACTACAAAGGATAATCTCCCTACATTTGCCCTTTGGAGGGCTGAAAAGGGCTGAGGGTAAGCAAGCCAAAAGTCAAATCTACCTGCATGACCTTTGATATGGTGGGGCTGGGAGTCATTCTTCTGCTGGGCCAAACAGAAAACAGCTGCCTAGCCCAGGGCATGTAGCTGTCAGATCTCTAGTATATTTGAGAGGTCAGGGAGTGCTGGGGGCACTTAGAGAAATGGCTGCAGTCAGGGTTGTCTGCCAAGTTATATCACACAAGTGCCCGGGAACCTTGTTGAGTGTCAGCACTCCAATGCACTGACTTGTACCATGGAGGACAGCCATCAATCTGCATACCACGCAGACCACAACATCTGGGGAAAACAGTGGGGAAAGGGATGGGCTCAGTTGGGACAATGAAATTACAATCAGCTGGACTTGAGCAGCAAAGCTGGAGTCTCAACTTGCTACTTGCCTAACCAGTACAAAGCAGTAGTGACCCAAAGGCATCATGGCAGAAACTGGCTTTCAGGAGTAGAGATGCACCAATACATTGGTCCAATATTGAATCGGTAAAAGTATAAAGAAAATTGGTTATCTCGGAAACTGGCCTCAAGAGGCCAATAATTTGGCGGAGAAATGCCCATGAGTGCACGCAGCAACAGCACAGCACACAGGCAGCAAGGAGCACAGCCCAGAAGTGTGGAGAGCTGTGTGCAGCTGGTAAGTCTGTTGTGGTGGAAGGGAAGTGGGGAGAGCAAGGGTGTGGGGGAAGATCAATGTCCCCCGCAGTGAGGGAGGGAGGGGGCAGGTGCTGCCCAGATGGGGTGGGGTGGGGCACAGGACGGAGCAGTGGCTTGTCCGGGGCGGCGGGGTGGATGACTCCTGCTGCTGCACGCACCCTGGGAGGCATGAGAAGGCATGTGCCCACAGATCTGTGTGGGTTGTGGGGGGCGGGCTACAGCTGCCTGCTGGAGCCAGGGCTGCACCAGGTTCTTCTCAGTGAGGGCTGGGCTTGGGGTAGGCAGCAGTGGTGCTGGGAGGGGGGCTACAGAGGGGGTTGCAGCCACCCCAAATTTCACCATAGGCCCCCTGTAGCCATGCTTCCAGCCCCGCCCAGCACAGTCCCGGCTCTTCCCAGCGCATGCAGGGAGGCGGGGGTTGAGCCAGGGTTGTGGCAGGCGGGCAGAGGCGGCGCTGGGAGTGGGGCTATGGCAAAATTTGGGGTGGCTGCAGCCCCCTCCATAGCCCCCCTCCCAGTGCCACTGCTGCCTGCCCTGAGCCCAGCCCCCACCGAGAAGAACCCAGTGCAGCCCCAGCTCCAGCCCACTTCCCTGCCCCATGCAAATCCAGGGGGCACATGACATCCCATGGCCTCCTGGAGTCTCCCTGTCCCCCCAGTGAACCACGGCTCCTTCCTGTGCCCCACCCCACCCCGGCTGGGCAGCACCTGTCCCTACTCCTGCCCCCTCCTTCCCTCACCACAGGGTGTGTTGATCTGCCCCGCCCAACGTCCCGTCCCTCCCCTTCCACCACAGCAGACTTACCAGCTGCATGCAGCTGTATCAGAAATAGGATCGGTATCAGCCAATATGCTTCCTTAAATATTGGCTATCGGTATCGGCTCCCAAAATCTCTATCGGTGTACTCCTATCCAGGAGGCAGGGCCATCCCCAGGGTGGGGGCAATTGGAGCGACCACCCCGGGGCCCTGTGCTTTGGGGGGTCCGGCAAAGCGGAGCAGAGCAGCAGCGGAATGGAGTTGGGCGGAGCAGTGGCTCCGCATTCAGCCACTTACTATCCTCCCTTCCCTACCTTGCTGCTGATGCCGATGCTGCTGCTACTGCTGGCGGCGGCAGCTTCTTCCAGTCTGGGGCCATGGGAACAGAGCAGGGGTGGGGCCCCACATGGGCTGATTTGCCCTGGGCCCCACACCCTGTTCAGGTCTGCTCTGCCAGGAGGGATTCAGAAGAGGAAAAGGTGGCAGATTAAAAAACAATGGCCTTGTGTCACTGCTGCAGCTTGCCCAACTCCCAGTCCGAGCTGCTAGAAGAGGCTTTATGCATCAGTCTGGGACAGTCAACTGCAGCTAGTGTGTCTGTATCACCCTTCTGGGAGTGTGCTGGGCAGAGCTTGGACCTGTCTGATGCTAAAAGCTCAGCATTGTGGTGGGTGCTGGAAACATCTTCCAGGACATGGCACAATATCAAATGGACAGCCCAGGCACATGCTTTCCAAAGTATGTACAGGAAAACAATGGGAAAGGTAAGGACACTTGCTGCAGAAGACTGGGCTGCATTACTTAGTAGAGCATGCATGCAGCTGGCTTCTTCCCAGGCCTGCTCATTAAATATGGCCTTATACACTGCCCCTCTCTGAACCTGTCTCCCCAAGGATATCACAGAGACAATACTGGCCTCTCTCAGAAAGAATTATGAAGTGGTTAGAAACTGGACTGTATCAGTTTCTAACTAAATCACTTTCAGAGCTACTCGCTCTGGTTCCCAAATGTTCATACAAAAGGTGGCACCAACTTAACCAAGTGGGCTCAGAATCCCATTTGGTTAAATTGAGCTAATTTTCATGTGGGCCCCAGCTCACAGCTACTTAATGCTGGCACAGCACTTCAAAGATGTAGAATGTGAGATTAATGCTTCTGTTGCAGAGGGTCTACAGTATACTAACAAGAGAAGTGGGCTGCCTCAGCAGTCAGAAGTGGTTAATTACTGACTCAAACCAACTAAAACAGCAGGATAAATTCCAACCTAATGCCTTATTCATTTATAGTCCTTCCTGAATCCTAGTAACATCCTTAATCTCCAAGGATGGATCTGTTATAGTTTTATCAAAACAGAAGACATGCCAGAAAGGTGGGAACCTCAGAGCAGAAGCTACTTCCCTGTATTGTATAGGAACAAGAAACTTGCACTAAGCTCATTAACATTCACACAAAGAATGTATGTACCAGGTCGTAGCAGCCACATACTGCAAAGTACTGCCCACATCAGAGCTCACAGCAGATGTCTGCCACATTTGTAAGCAGCAAAAACTCTAATTAAGTCTGAAAAAATGCTTCCATTTTAACCCACAATTTTCAGTTACTGGGAATACTGCAAAGAAGGTCCTTTTAGTGTTGAAAATTTCCACTATGTCTGAGCCCAAGAGACTTTTTTTTCTTGCCCTGGGATGCTTGAGCAGAATAGGTTCCAATTTATGTGAAGGTGAAATATCGATATATACACACACCCCTCTTGCAAATGTTCCCAGCCTTTCTTTTGTCTCGAGCAATGCAGGCACCATTAGGTTCTTCTCTGAGGAAGGGGAGTCAGATCAGCTTGGAAGAAAAGGTACTTAGGACTGTAGAGGATTCATAGATTTTAAAAGCAGCAGGGATTGTTACATCATTAAGTCTGTCTTTCTGCACATTTAAAGACACAGAAGGTGGAGTGAACCTCTACATAAGATTGGATGGGAAACTTTTCAACCGGTCAGGACTTAAGGCAAAGATTATAGAAAGGTGCTTACCAGGGAGCTTCCATTTGCTGCTGCTGATACTCTTGTAGCCCAAAACCAAGACCTATTACATGAACTCATAGATTGCCTCTCAAGAGCTTGCCAGGTATTTGCTCTCACCATCAACATAAAGAAAACAGTTGTACTAGGACAGGGAGTTCCACAAGATCCATCAATCATCCTTAATGAGAACGAGCTGGCAGTAGTCCAAAAGTTCAGCTACCTAGGTTCTACAGTGACTACCAATTCTCACTGGATGAAGAACTTAATGTTCGCATTGGAAAGGCTGACACTACCTTCAGCAGACTAACTAAGAGAGAATGGAACAACTCAAAAGCTTACCATTAAGACCAAAATACTAGTGTACAAAGCTTTCATACTCAACACTGTCATGTATGGTGGAGAAACATGGACAGCTTACGCACACCAAGAGAAAAGGTTAAAAAGCTTCCACCTGTGCTGTTTACGCTGCATACTCAACATCAAATGGCAACATAAAATTACCGACACAGAGGTTCTTCAGAGGGCAGATTTACTAAGTGTGACAGCCCTATCCAAACACAGATGACTGCTCCGGCTAGGCCACCTGAGCAGATTGGAAGATAGACACATACCCAAGGACATACTATATGGGGAACTATTGGAGGGAAGAAGAACAACAAGACGTCCCAAGCTTCACTACGAAGACACATGCAAACAAGATATGAAGGCATTTGGAATCAATCCTAACCAATGGAAAACCTTGGCACAGGATTGTAAAAAGTGGCATCATCGTCTCCACCATGGCATCAAAGTCCATGACAGAAATTGGATCCAACAGCTTGAAAAGAGCCTGTGGGAGTGCAGAGCTCAGCTGGGCAGGGTGTGAGGTGTAGGGACCCCCCCCCACAGTCCTCCCACGGCGCGCAGCCCCTGCTGCAGCAGCAGCAGCAGGTGGGGAGGTCAGGATGCTTGTGCTTGACACAGGCACCTGGTGGGGCACAGCTCTGGCCAGCGCTGCATGGGGGGAGGAAGTGCAGCCTGCCTGGCTGCCTCTATCGCCGGGGCTCTATTGTGTGTGCCTGCAGCTCCACACTTGTAACAGGGAAGCCCCGTGCTGGATGCCATGGAGAAGCAGGGGGTGGGGCTACCTCCACTCCTGGCAGAGTAGAGGGACCTGCGCAGCAGGGGGCAGGGGAGGCAGCAAGTTCCTGCTGCGAGTGTTGGAGTTGCAGGCACGTGGTGCGGAGCCCCAGCAATAGAGGCAGTCGGGAAGGCTACAATCCTTCCCCCTGCGCAGCGCTGGCTGGAGACATGCCCCACTGGGCGCCTGTGCCAGGCGCGAGCGTCCTGACCTCCCCACCTGCTGCTGCTACCAGCAGCTGGGGCTGCATGCCATGAGCGTAGTGTGTGTGGGGGGGGGTCCCTACACCCCCCACCCTCCCTCATACCCCACACACCCAGACCCATTGGGTTGCCCCACAACCCCCAATGACATATACTTACACCCCAACATACCCTATACCCCCCTACACAGCCACACCCTCTCAACCCCTCCACACACTCCCACACCCACCATACACACACTATAAAAGTGACACTTTATTTTTGAGTTGTTATGTAATCCCTTCTATATACAGTACACAATCACAAGTCATGACAAATATTTTTTGTAATAAAATTAAAATATATTATAGTAGATGTTTGACTTCTAGTGTATGGTTTGGTTTTTTTCTGATTCTAAGCTGGCAACCGCCCCGCTCAAAAGGAGTTGGGGGGGGGGGGGGGTGCACAGCCAGGAGAGGGACTTCCAGTAGCAAAGGTCAGAGGTTAGGGAGCAGGTTTTCTGGTCCCAATGTGACGACCAGGGGGCAGAGCAACTGTCAGGGGGCAGACCTACCTATGCAGCCCCCAACAGCTTGCCAAAACTTGTTAAGTGGCCCTCTGCCTGAAATAATTGCCTGCCCCTGATCTAGAAGGTAGTAAAGTACCTAAAACCACAGAACTCAGAACAAAAGCACAAACCTAATTAAAGTGTTGAGCCCACAGCACTGTGATCTTGCTGTTGCCAATGAGCTGTTGCTGGCAGCTTAATTTTAGTGAATTCCTACCACCCTCTATCATTTCAATGCCATGTCAAAAATATCTCCAAGCCTGCCATCTGATTCCACTCCAGGGGAGTGGTACAATCAAGGGCTGTACAGAGCACCAGAATTGAGGGTTCTTTGGATTATTCTGGATTGAACAAGATTAAATAGGACCCTTGCAGAGTCAGTCACTGCTGAGAAGATCCTTTAATTGTTTTTCATAGATTCATAGATGTTAGGGTCAGAAGGGATCTCAATAGATCACTGAGTTTGTCCCCCTGCATAGGCAGGAAAGAGTGCTGGGTTCAGATAACCCCAGCCAGATGCCTATCTAACCTCCTCTTGAAGACCCTCAGAGTAGGGGAGAGCACCACCTCCCTTGGGAGCCCATTCCAGATTTTGGCCACTCTAACTGTGACGAAGTTCTTCCTAATGTCCAGCCTACATCCACTTTCTTCTAGCTTATGGCCATTATTTCTTGTAACCCCTAGGGGTGCCTTGGTGAATAAAGCCTCACCAAT
The DNA here is from genome assembly GCF_030867095.1 of Alligator mississippiensis. NCBI lineage: Eukaryota > Metazoa > Chordata > Crocodylia > Alligatoridae > Alligator > Alligator mississippiensis. The sequence continues at coordinate 27,378,718 of NC_081837.1, read as the reverse complement.
TCCCTTCTGCACCCCTATGATGAATTTATAAGCTGCCACAAGGTCTCCTCTCAACCTTCTCTTGCGGAGGCTGAAGAGATCCAGGTGCCCCAGTCTCTCCTCGTAGGGCTTGGCCTGCAAGCCCTTCCCACTAGCCACGTCCTTCCAGGTCGATACCGACCTGTCCACCACCACTCTCTGGGTATGACCCTTTAGCCAATTTGCCACCCACCGGACTGTGTAATCATTCAAGTCACAGCCTCTTAATTTGTTCACCAGTATGGGGTGGGATACCATATCGAAGGCCTTCCTGAAGTTTAAGTAAACGATATCTACCCCTACTCCTGCGTCCAGGTGTTTTGTAACCTGGTCATAAAAAGAGACTAGATTAGTCAGGCATGATCTACCTGCTACGAACCCGTGCTGGTTTCCCCCCTCAGCATAATTTTTCGGGCTGGGCTCTCACATATATGAGCCTTAACAATCTTTTCAAAGACTTTACCAAGGATGGAGGTGAGACTGACTGGCCTGTAGTTGCCTGGATCCTCCTTCCTCCCCTTCTTGAAAATAGGGACATTGGCCCTTTTTCAGTCCTCTGGGACCTGGCCCGTGCGCCACGAGCGCTCAAATATTCTTGCCAGTGGCTGTGCAATGACGTCAGCCAGTGCCTTCACTACCCTCGGATGGAGCTCATCCAGGTCTGCCGATTTAAACGCATCCAGTCCTTCCAAGTGACTCTGCAACAACTCAGGGTCAACGCTTGGTAGTCTGGCACCCTGCTGTTGTCTTCCTACGATCCCATTGTGAGACTTGTTTTGCCCCTCGTTTAGGAACACTGAGCAAAGAACTCATTGAGGAGTTCAGCCTTGTCCCCCCGTCTGTCACCAATTGCTTTTGCCCATTCAGTAGTGGTCCTATTCCACCCTGGGCCTTCCTTTTACTCCCTATATAACTGAAAAACAATTTTTTGTTATCTTTATCTTGGGATGCCATCCTCAGCTCCATGGTAGCTTCGGCCTTTCTAACTGCCTCCCTACAACTGCGAGCTGAGGAGGTATACTTCTCTTTAGCAATCTCTCCCTGTTTCCACTGCTTATATGCCCCCCTTTTTGCCCTCAGGCTGCTCTGGATTTCTCTGGTCAGCCGAGGAAGCCTCTTGGTCCCTTTCCCCCTCCGCATTGGGATCGTCTCCCTCTGTGCCGGAAGGATCACTTCCTTAAGGCACAGCCACCCTTCCTGGGCTCCCATCTTGCCAAATCTCTTACTCTGCAGTGCGTCATTGACTAAATGCCTGAGCTCGCTGAAGTTTTTGTGCAGAAGTAGCGGTTGCTGGAGAGTGCAATGTTGCTAGTCAGGATTGAGGGTTGACTGAGGCAACAGACACAGCTGAAAGAAACAGTATCACTTTGAAACATTTTTTTGCCTAAAAGGAATTCAGTGCAGCTGCACTTGGGTGAATGAGATCTCTCTGGCTGCATTCTGTGGCAAGTGAAAGTCACAAAGTATGGAGCACAGGGAGCCTCATTTTCTTGCCTCCATGGGAGCCACTGTCTTTCCCGGAAGGTTAGGAAAGAAAATGTACGGGACTCAGCATTCTTGGGGCCAAGGGTTTCCTGGAGCTGCAAGGGACTGGGACCTTTCAGTGTTCCACTGAAAGAGCGGTATTGTAAAGAGCTTCCTGCTCCAGCAGCTCTGTATGAAGCTGGTTCCGGAGCGGCAATTATCACCAGTAACCCACAGGAAGGCAAGCTTTATCCTGACAGCCCCTCCCACATCCTCCCCAAATAGTGTCTCTACCAAGCCAAAAAAAAAAAAAATTGCTGAGTGGATGGGGAAGCATTGGACAGGAACTGCCCATAAAGTGCCGACTGAGCTCTGCACAGTCACACACCCATCATATCTCATGACAAAGTCCAAGGTCATACCTCAGATGAGATCATAAGCTGAAGCCTCTGCAGCACTGATCACTAGCCCACTGATGTATGGGGAAAGCAATGGGTAATTCAGAATCCCACAAATGCCCTATTGTGCCTTTTGAGGACACCATGCCTATCCTCTCTCCCAGCATCGCAAGGTTTTTTGATCCATACTAGAAGCTAGATTACACAATAAAAATGTTCAATTTGGCTCCTGTTGGTCTCTTGTGTTAAATTAATAATTAACTCTCTTTTGAAGTAAGAATGTCTAACAAATCAACTAAGAAGGGCAAACAAGCCAGAACTGGGAGTTCATCACCCTGAAAAGTCCTGAGATTCACAGCAGCAGTGCAGTAAGTGGGAATTAGCACCATTTCAATACTTACCAGCAGGCCTCTAAGAGGAAAAACTTTCACAAAAAGCTTTGGGGGAAACCCAAAAGCCTCTGAAAATTATTCCCAACTAAATTGATGTATGAGGACAAAGCTGACTGGTAGCTCTGTGTTTTGAACACAGAGATCAATACTCCTCTGAAACTGCCCATCATCGGGTGCTTCACAGAGAGATCTATAATGTAGCCTTCATTATTTTATATACCTCTGTCATCTCTCCTCCAGGGCTCAAAATTCAGGTTTAATAGTCAACTGACCAGAGTATCACCTAAAGAAAAGGTCTTTAGTGGGAAAGGATCAACCTCTGCAGAAGCAGCCAATGCAGCCAGGACATTAGTAGGTAAAGGTAACATCCTCCCACCCACATGCACTTTACCCTTAATGATCTAAGGGGAACCACATTTTGGTACTCCAGGACTTGATGCTCCTTTTATTTAAGCTCTGGATACAGATTTGCTTTTTCAATGCAGCTGTCTACCGTAGGTCTTCCATTCAGCGTAACACCCAACAATGCCAAATGCTTTCTGGAATCATCAGCGCTGCTGGACATTGTCAGCATTCACCGCTAGTTCCAACCTTGGTGAGTTCCAAAGCAGAAGGACTGCTTGGCAGAAGCTGTGCTCTGCCCATTGTAGGAAAAAAGCACAGTATTTGTAAAGCATTTATCCCACTGGTTTTCAGCCTGTGGTCCATGGACTCCTAGGACCCCCCAGACTATCTAAGGGGTCTACAAAAGATGACTTTGATCAATCAAAAGTATATGAATACCCACACTTACAATTCAAAGGGGCACCTCCATTCAAAATTTCCAAAGGGGTCCGCACTTCCATTTGAAATTTTTTAGGGATCCACAAAAGAAAAAAATTTGAAAATCACTGATTTATTCTAACTCAGTGCACTAAGATACTAGGCAGGCTCCTCAGGATACAGAGCTTGTGAGGAGGGATGCTTCACCATAACCTCAGTGAAGGGGCACATGCAAAGCTAAGTCCTCTCTACCTGCTGGGATAGGGAGACTTACACTGCTGCAGGCAGTGGTACTTGCAATGAGAAAACAAAGGGGCAGGGAGTTGCCAACTATGAACAGGGCAAAGGGATACATTAATGGAATAGGCATCTCAAAGAGACATAGGTAAAGGAGAACATCATGCCCTGAGCTGGCAATAGTGCTGCAAATAAAACCTTAAAATGTGATGCTACAAAACCACATTAAAAAGGCTGAAGGATCTTTCAGCAAAATTCTTCCCTAAGACCCAAACTTCCTAACTTGACAGGCATGGAAGTCAGCCTGCCATTAAGGTTGGATACATTTCAACTGAAAGCAGCCTTGCTGCAAAGAGCTATTTCAGACCCTGCCAGACTATGACTAAGTCTCCCACAGTGCCCATAGCCTTATCACTTAACTTCTTCCTCAAGCTGATGAAGTGATGCCTATTCTACCATATATCCCTTAGCTTCAGTCAGGGAATTACCAAGAGACTCTTTGCTTTGTTCATTAATGGACAGGCTTCTGACTGCCTCTCTTCACAATCATACTTTCCATTTTGGGAGACTTCTTTGCCCCAGCTACTTGCATCAGAAAGCTCCTTGCTAATGACTTCACAACTGCTGCAAGATACTTCACTCTCCAGAGCAGTTCTCAGTATGTCAGACAGAGCTACAAGAGGAGAATCTCTCTCCTGGCTGAACTTACAGAAACTATATATTAATGGGGAAGAGGTATTATGCTGGCATCCTTCACAGGCTGTGTGAGGCTGGGATGTAATCAGAAGTGTTCAATCCTATTAACAGTGGAGTATTTACAATAGGATGATGAGCTTTTAGCACATACATGAGAATCCAGGTAAAAGTGGCAACACTTCAGTCAGCTTCCTGCAGAAACTGTCATGGGGCGAAATCTGGAAATGACAGGGTAGCTTCTTGCTGCAGTGGCCTAAAAATCCTCATAGACTGTGTAGCAGAAAGCCCCCTTTTCCTCTTGCCTGCATTTGCTCTCCCCTCTTTGGATATGTTTCTCTTTTTCTACCTTTTCTTCCTTCCTCTCTCTTTCACTTTAAGATAAGGAATTGTATTTTAAAATTTGTATGTGTGCATTTTGTATCTCCCCTTGTAGTTTGGTATTTTTATCTATTTGTGTGCCATGGCATTTGTAGCTTATATTTTATACTCCTCACCTTTCAACTTGCAACTAAATGTGTTTTAGTAAGTTATACATTGTAACAGTGTTAACAAGGGCAGGAATCAAACTGCCCTTCCCTGTATCAGGCTGGCCTCTGAAAGAGTGAGTGAATCAGTGATTGAATGTGTAACATGGAAGCAGGCAGCAATTATCACCTGGAAGCTGAACTCAATAGAAGACAATGTAACAACCGGGAAATCTCTAAACTTCACTGATCAAGGGCTAGAAGCCCTGGCCTGACTTAATCAACACTAGAGACCAACTTTTGGGCTGAATATCTCCAGATCGACCACTCCCAGAGCCCTATTCTAAATTCATCAACGGACTCCCAAACCTGCACGTACATGCGGACGACCCCTGGGGCTGACAGATGCTGTCCAGTAGCCACCGGGGGGGGGGGGGGGGGGGGGGAAAGTCCCACGAGGGTCAATGACCCCTGGATTAGGCAAACCAGAAAACTGGGGACTCACCAAAGTCTGCCAGGGACAGATAAAAGGCAGTGAAAAGTGACCCTCAGTGGCGCCCTCTTGATCTCCAACTCGACCAGACCTGTCCAGCCAGAAGGACCAGCCGGCAACCCCCTTCTGGAAGATAACACCACACTGAAAGAAGCCTCAACGACAGACTCCAGCGCTTGTAGGATAGGTATACCTGACTCTGTAGCCTGCTACTCTGTGTGTGTGTGTGTGTGTGTGTGTGTGTGTGTGTGGACCAGCCCCAAGGTTTATGATTACAGTGTTTCAATCCACCTAATAAACTAGAACTTTAAGGATCCCGAGTTGGACTTTTGTAACTGTTCAACAACTGGGCAGAAGTGTCTCCTATGCAGCAGGGCTGCTTTGACAACTAATTTGAACCTCTTCCTTTATGGGAGATGCTGCCTGTCAGTTCCTCTTTTCAGACAATGCTGCTCAGGAACTCTGAAAGGGAAGGAGGAGTAGAAACTGGATTAGCTCATGTGACTCTTGTGCAACAAGAATAAAAACTGAGTCAAGGGCCTGGGCTATAACACAGCTAAAGGCTTTAAAGTAATTGAGAAATAACAGCATCCTCATAACTAAATTACAGTCTAGTCTGAAGACTTCAATAGGTTCAGAATACACCAGAGCTTTTGTCAAGCTCTGAATAAACCAATGATTTTAAACATATTATAACGAAGTTGGAGCACAGTGTTGCAACAGGTCCCCAGACACTTTATACTTGTAGCATAAAATCGGGCCTCAGTGCAACAGTAGCTAAAACAGTGGCATTTTTATTGCTGCAAGCTCATTCCAAGCAGGGTCATGAAAATGCCAGTGTTACCAGAGCTGAACTAACAACCGTGCAACAAAAATCCCAGGTTCCTCAGTAAGAGGAGCAAGAAGTCACTTGCAACAGGATAGGAAATGTGTTACCTAAATTCTTGCCCCCGGGTACTGTGACTAGAACATCATCTTGTCCGATCAACATACTGTTAGGGTGGTCAATGCTATGTGCATTTGTTTTCCTGCCCACTTCAACAGCATCTGCTATGCCACTAGTAGACAATTATTTGGGTTGGATTGGGCAACTTAGTTCTAGTGAGCTGTTGTGGGCTGGAGAAGAGGGGCAGAGGGGTGGCGACCCAGTCTGGCAGGGGGTGGAGCAATTGATCCTATCCAGCCCTGGACCTGTCTACCCTGCACCCACTGCTGGGGGCACTAGATGAAGCAGACAGGTGGGGTCTTTATGGAGATTGGCCTGGGACCTCTGCAAGCAAGGTGTACTCAGCCAGTAGGATGGGATGGGGCTGTGGGTGGGTGGGCAGGATTTCGGGCCAGTGACAGCATGGGGCTGCTGTCAGGGCAGAGCAGCTGCCTGGTCCCCACATGTTCCTGTGATGGGTGCTGGTTCTGCAGGCAGACATGTAGAGAGCAGATTGCAGCTCTGCCCTGGGCCTTGGCCCCATGCTGTCACTGCCCCATGATCCTGATCCTGGCCTCAGTCCCCACCCACCCATCCCGCTCCCAGATGCCACTCCCCCTCCACCCACAGCCCCATCCCATCCACTCAGCTGAAACCCCCCCTGCCTGCAGGAGTCCTGGGCCAGTCTCCATCGGGACACTCCCCCTCCCGGCTCCATCTGGTACTTCCAGTGGCGGGTGTGGGGTGCATTGGCCAGGGTGTCTAGGCAGCATGGCCAGGTTCAGCAGCAGCAGAAACACTGGCAGTAGCAGCTGGGAAGGGTGAGCCACCGTAGCAGGGGCTGCCAGGAAGTGAGTCCAGCCACCATGCTGCTCTCACCCTGCCACATGCCCAGGTGCAGTTGGGCTGGCTGCATGTGCCACCACTTGGGCTGCTTCCCATGCCTGGGCTAAGCCAGGTCAAAGTACCCATCACAGGCTGGATTGGGGGTTAGATCTGGCTGAGGTACCCACCATAGGTTGATGGGCCAGATCTGGCCTGTGGGCTGTATTATGCCCACCTCTGTGCTATGCAAAGTGTGCAAGGCCTGTCCTCTCCTTCTACATAAACAGTTTTTGCTGTGGCTTGATTTCACTCCCCATGCTTCCTCAGGTGACTTCAAAGGAGCTGAGCACCCACAGATCCCACTGACATTTGAAACTGTCCAACACGAAACTCATTCTGGCCAAAGACACCAAGTGTATGACAGCAATTCTCAACCAGAGTGACATGTACCCTGGGTTGCAGCAACAGGATTCTGCATTCTCCTGTATATGCCAAAAGCTCATCATCCTACTGTTGTGGGGTATCACACAATATTAGCACTGCTAGGTATGCAAACACCTACTCATGATTCCTAAGATAAACCCAGAAATTTCACACAGGAATCCATAGTGTCAACAACCTTCAGACCTGTCGTGGTCTTTCTGAGTTCTTTGTAACAGAAGAATTGTTCTATTATTTTTTCAGTCAAAAAACCATGTAAAAAATTAAGAGCTGGCATTTTTCAAAGGATGCCTCAAGTCTTCCAGGAGGGACCAGGATGGGAAGGGGAGGGTTGACCCTAAAAGGTTGGGAACCATTTCTTTATGAAATTTAAACATTTCATTTAGAGATGTTTCCTGGGTTATGCAGAGATTTAATGGGAGAACCCAAGTTATAAATCACACTCCCCTGCCTAAGTACTAGATAATCAGCCTTACATGTTCCAGGCCAATGTCCTTTGGTAAACAGTTTAGATATCAGAGCAAATCTGAACACGATGCCAAACCTCCTACTGTAAGACTAACACATGTGACTAGTTATGGAGGGGCAAAGCCTGCAAAGTGCTGAGAACCTTAAACTGCATTAACTTCAATGACAACAGAAGATGCTCAGCACCTGACAGAATTTGCATATGTGATAAACATCATGAAGAAAGCAGAAAACCCCTTCTGGAAATATAACATTCCAGCATCTCCAGCCAATCAGAAACAGCAGTTCTGGTGACCACAGAGGATGATGGGAAATGGGTAATTCTGTTTGGCTTCCTCCTAGGAAGGGAATGATTAGTAGGCAAGGAAGCAGCCCTTTCCTGACTATTCTGCAGAAATAAAAATGAAACAAAGGTAAAAAAAAAAATAGCAGCTAGCACTTGAAAACCAGCCCTAACCACAGGAAATGTGTAAAGAGACAGACACATCTGAAACAACTGCTGTAACAGGACAGAGGGGGACTGCAGTTACAAGATCCAAATGCATTCACCATGGGAAACCCATGAAAAAACTCAGAGCAATCACAGAAACTCTCTATCTAGGAGTGTAGCAGCGGATACCAGCAGAAGGGACAGAGGCCCAAAACTGCAAGAAAGTTTGTAACAGAGAAAGAATTACAGAGGGATTTTGGAACATGATAAAAAGATTTTCCTCACACATACATCTATACATTTCTCTTTATCTTGCAAACCTGCATACACAGACACAGAGTTTATAAAACTCACAAATTTGCCATATACATCTACAAGTGTCCGTGTTCCTCTAAAATAAATTACAAGCTTAGAACTGATGCATTTCAAAGGACACTATCTAGTGGCTGCAGGGAGACTTCTTATGTCTCCTTTTATTTCAGAAAGGAAATGAGTGTAAATTAAGGAATTCTGCACCATCACAAATTATTTGGAAAAACTGAGTAAAACCCTCATGTAAATCTTAGTAATGTTTCTCATTTTTCTTTAGCACTTTTCTAAAAATGGCTAGTTAAGGATGATCATAGCAAAGTAGGACTGGAAGGGACCCCAGAAGGTCATCTAGTCCAACTCCCTGCTCAAGGCAGAATCATCACAGGCATCCCTCTACGTGACATTGGTCCGGCCTCAATTGAGTACTGCGTCCAGTTCTGGGCACTGCACTTTAAGAAGGATGTGGCCTGCCTTGAGAGGGTCCAGAGGAGGGCCACCCGTTTGGTTGGAGGGCAACAGGGCAGGTCCTATGGGGAGAGGCTGAGGGACCTGAACCTGTTCAGCCTCAGCAAATGGAGGCTGAGGGGGGACTTGGTGGCTACCTACAAATTCGTTAAGGGAGATCACCAGCAAATAGGAAGGGTCCTATTCCCCCCAGCAGCACCTGGGATGATGAGGAACAATGGCCAGAAGCTCCTGGAGAATAGGTTTAGGTTAGAGATTAGGAGGCACTATTTCACTGTTAGGGTGGCTAGGATCTGGAACCAACTTCCTAGGGAAGTGGTCCTCGCTCCTACCTTGGGTAGATTCAAAAAGAGGTTGGATGAACACCTGTCCGGGGTCGTGTGATCTCAGCGTGTGCTCTGGCCAGTGGCGGGGGGGGGGTTAGCCTAGATGATCTATTTAGGTCCCTTCTGACCCCAAACTACTATGAAACTATGAATCCCTGACTAAACTATCCCAGCCAAATAACTGTCCAACCTGCTCTTGAAAATTTCCAGGGATGGAGACTTCACAATTGCTCTAGGTAGCTTCACCACACTCATAGTCAGAAAATTCTTCCTAATCTCCAACCAAAATTTCCTCTGCTGCAGCTTGAGCCCATTTCTCCTAGTCCTGTCCCTTACAACCACAGGGAAAAGCTCATTTCCATCCTCTCTACAATCACCCTTCAGGTATTTGAAGACTGCTGTCAAATCCCCCCTTAGTCTTCTTTTCTCCAGGCTAAATACTCCCAATTCTTTCAGCCAGTCATCTTAAATCTTACTTATTCTAATAATTTTGTAACTCTGCACTGGGTTCTTTCCAATCTGTCCACATCCATCTGGAAATGTGGGACCCAAAACTGAACACAATACTCCAGGTCAGGCTTCACCAGTGCTGAACAAAGAAGGAGAATCACTTCCCTTGATTTGCAAGTGACACTCCTGCTAATAAAATCCAGTATGCTGTCAGTATTTATTCAAGAAAAGCACACTGTTGGCTCATATTTAGCATACGGTAACTCGCAGGTCCTTCTCTGAAATAGTGCAGCCTCGCCAGTCATTCTCCGGTCTATATTTGTACATGCAATTATTCCTTCCCAAGTGCAGAACTCTGCACTTGTCCTTGTTGAATCTCATCTCATTGATTGCAGACCATTTATCTAGTCTATCCAGGTCATTCTGGATCCTAGCTCTGCCCCAGATCCTGAGTGACTGCAATTCCACCCAACATGATGCTATCTGTAAATTTGCTAAGTGTGCACTCAATCCCATCAACCAAATCATTAATGAAGATGTTGAAGAATACCAGACCCAGGACTGAATCCCTGGGAAGCCCTCTTGATATCTCCTCCTAACTACACACTAAGGCACTGATGCTCAGTGAGCACGATGGCCCAACCAGTTCCATATTCACCTTCGTCTAGTCTGCATTTCCTTAGGAAGGGAATATATATAAATAAAGGGCTTAGTCCACCTGTCTGTGTATCTGTCTGTCCATCTGTAACACTCTTGGAGCACTCCAATTGGTTGTCTCAGCAGCCAATCACAATGATAATATTTACTGAAACAACCAATCAGAGTGCTCCACACAGAGTGCCCTGCGGAGTATAGCCATGAGGGTGGGGACAGAGGCCCTGCTTCTTGGAGGCGGCATGGGGTGCTGGCAGAGGGGGATGGAGGGAATGGCGGGGACAGAGTGGGATGGCGGAGCGCTGCCATAACAGTGGGGATGGAGGGGATGGCAGGGCAAGCTTCCTCCCCCACTGTTCCTGGGAGGTGGCCGTGGCGTAGGGTGGCGTTTGGTGACGCTCTATCCCCACCCCCTCCCTCCCATCATTCTTGACAGCCAATTCACTAGTTTCTTCAGAAAACTGCTTTCAACCAAGCCCATAAACACAACAAAGAAGTAGAAACCCTAAAAGACTATGGTCCTGTAGGACATCCCAATAAAATGATAATTATAGGACTGTCTAGTTTCTCGGTTGCTGCAGGCCAAGTGTCTCCTGGGCCACACCGGTGGGGGCTTCATGCTGTGCAGGCTGCACTAGCTCAAGCTGCAGACACCCATGGGCTGCATATTGCATAGGTGCTCTGGCCTTACTCTCAGGTCCCCAGCCATGCAGGGAACCCAGGCTGCAGTCTGCATCATGCCATACTGCAGAGTCCCCTGAGGCTGGGGCAGGTAGTGAAAGCGAGAGGAGGGAGAGGGAACCTGGAGACCTTGGCTGCTACTGCAGTCAGAGCAATGTGGGGAGTGGTGGCTGAGTGGAGCCTAAGGGTTTTACCAATTAGACTGTCTTTGTCTACTAAACTTCCCTCCCTCCCTGGCTCTACAAAAGTATAGCAGACTTGTGGCATGGGATAAGGCATGTGTCAGGGGTTTTTGAAGCCTCCTTCAGAGGCACTTGGTGTTGGCTGCAGCTAAGGGTAGGGATTTTGACTGGGGTGTGACAATGCTCCTGCTGAGACTTAGGGGCCGGGACTAAAGGGTCTTCCCTTCCACTCAGGTCAGGCCAATCGCCATATTTGGAGGCAGGGGGGAATTTTACCCCACAGTCAAACCGATATGGACAGGGGGTGGGAAGAGTTGCCTTCTTCTGTACTTGGTAATGTGGTCCTCTTCCTGAGATCTCTTGTGCATATGTTAACAACCTTTACAGCAGCAGGATAGTAGCCACAGTGGTATCCTTGCTTCACCTGTGGCAGGTTAGGGTGTTACATCTTCAGTTCTGTGTCAGGTTTGACCGTGTAGTTTTACTAATAAGTTAGACAATAGATTTGTATAGGATGGTTTGGAAAGGAATATGATCATGCCTCAGGTAGGGGCTGGACTAGATGACTGATGGAGGTCCCTTCCAGGTATATTTTTCTGATTCTATAAGGGGCATTTCTCCCATGAAAGAGTAGGGCTGGAGGCACTGGTCTCTTTAAAAAGCATCAACTGCAAGTTATTCAATTTAAGTTTCTCTCTTTAAATATATAAATTGCCAATGAATAGCCAAAGACAAATCATGCATATTCAGGCAGCTGTCCAATTGTACAGTCTCAGAAAGGGTTTCTTCCACCAAGTGCTAACCCCCCCCAAAAAACAAAAAACAATCTATTCTGGATAATGATTGGAATAATTAACATCACACTTAGGAGTGGAGTGCTCTTACGGTAAGAAGAGGGGGTGCCCCCCTGCATCCTCTGGCAGATTCAGTTTTTCCACTCTGCCTGCAGCTCTTGTCTCAAAGGAATGTCTGGAGGAGACTCTTATAAAACAGGACAGCCTCACAACCCGTATGACCGTATATAGTAGCACCAAGAAAAGAGAACCACCCTGGTTTGTACACAGTGCAAACACAAAGGAAATGAAGCCACAGCAGACCACACAGAGGCAGGTGACACATACCGTTGCCCAATGAGGATGAAGAAAACTGAGAACGTCTCAGCTGAACCTTAATTCTTCCTGGAAGAGAGAAGGAAAGGGGAAGCAACAAGCTACCTACCCACAGTTCATCCCTGGATATTAGACTGTACCAGACACACCTAATGCTGAAGCCCTCTCCCAGCCAGGGGTTCAATTTGGACACAAATAAAAAGATTCTTCCCAATTCCACTTGCAAACTGAGTTCTGTGTATCAGAGATAGCAGATACTAGATACAGATAGCAGATCCATGCAGTTCTTCCCAAGAGGATCATCCCTTTCCTCATTTAGGCAGTCAGTCTCAGCTGCAAATGTAATCCTTGATTTGGATGCATAGGGCAATCCTGCTTCCTTCAGAACTTATTTTCTGCCTGGAGCTCCAGGCATGCTGAAATATTGCTTCATCAGTTGGTGCTTGGCTCACATCTGTGAAGAACAGTGACTTATTTTTCAAATGAAAATGTATATTCTGGAGAATAAAATGCTGAACTGCTGAGCTGGCCCAGTTTGAGCCTTGCCTCAATGTTTAAAGCTGCAGAGACAGATAGAGCACTCTCTGATGAGAGGAAGACAACAGAAGACAGTTATTGCTACTAGTGTTACTAAGGTCTTGATTTTGGTAGATCTCAACAGAGAAAGGAAAAAGGAGAAAGACAAATTGGGGACTGGAAAGGGCTGTATAAACAATCAAGATAAAAATATCTGACATCAAAACAGTGCCTCCTGTCAAAAAGTACGGCCTATAAAGTATCTAATGCAGGTGCTAGGGCAAGAAAGGAGAGGCCAAGTAACCTGACCCAGCAAGGCAAACCATTTGGGTTTTAACAGCTCTTGATCCTAGTGATGTTCCCCACCACAGGAAGGATACTATCCACCTCCATTAGCTTCCTGAAAGAAATCATGACATGAAAGCAGACATGCTGGAGCGTGTGGGGCTCAGCTGATAGCATGCTTGTGTTCTCCAGCTTCTGGTAGCTCTGCTGATACTTTAGGTTACACTTCCAGTTTCTGTCAGCAGGGACAAGAGGCTCCCCAAATCAGCTGCAAGTGTTCAAGAATACCTGGCTAGGAGGTGAGGGGTGAGAAGGAAATGCAAGGCCAGATTCAGTTGGAGCAAATCCTACATCCTGTGTGTGTGTGTGTGTGTATGGGTCTGCAAACATATGCTCAAGAGCAATAAGTGCAAGCAAGCTCAACAGAGCTTAATAAAAACCTTAAAAACACTACAAGAGTAGGTGGGCAGCATAACACAGACATTCACTGGATTTTAAACGTATCTAGGAAAAGGCCTCCAGAACAAACAACTTGTGGGTATCACAAGAAGAAATCTTGTAGTCAGGCAGCTGAAAACCAAGAAGGGGTTACTATGGACTACAGAGAAAATATCATTGGTTTCAGATTCCATCTCACATAACTCAGAAAGAGATCACTGACTTAAGGTTAATATCATGTTTGACCTATTGTCACCATACGTCTTAATGAAAAAGGCAAGACAAGGTACGAGAATCACAAACCATGAAACGGAACTGTACTTCTACCGTATGATTGGTAATAATGACTATTACAGAAAATATTACTGTAACCATGTGAAACCAGTGGGATGAGGCCTCAATTTTATCAGTAAAAAGGTTACTTAACAGTAACAGGATTTCTGTGTGTACACTTCCTCCTATAAACCTCTAGGTAAGACCTATAAAGTCTGCATTGTGAGCCATGGAATTATTAACAGCGTGTCTCTCCCTCCTTGGAGGAATTCAGGAACAAGGGTATAAAAAACCTTCTTTCTCTCTCTGTTAGTCCTAGAGAGGGGAATCCATATGGAACTATAGACACAGTGTATTCACAAAATCTGTAGGTATGAGGAACCAAACTTCTTATCTCCCTGTGAGATCTCCCCTAGATCTTTTGAGTTGTCAAAAGTATTCCTGTGTATCAAATGTCATCCTTCTATTGGGGTAACATCACAAGAAGTAGCAAAAAGGACATGGCCACACATTTCATGGGTCCCAGACTTAAAAAAGGAGGCTAAGAGGGGGCATAGGTGAAAGAAAGACAAAACCACACAGAGTTGGGTGCTCCACCCAGAAAAATCAGCCAACATCTATATCTCAGTTCTTTACCTGTCAAATGGGATGTGAATATTACATTTACAGTGGTGTGCAAAGTCCCACTTCTTAATGTTTGCACAGCACTGAATATCACTAGTATTGCACTTACCCACCACAGCTTTAAACATACAAAGGAACACTGCAACCTCTGAAACAAGTCAGAAAAGACAAAGCAAGGACCAGTCACTTATTTCTGATGATCACAAGCCAGGACATTCCAAGGCAGTGCATCCTGAGCCATTAGTGCACTTCTTTATAGCAGCTGTTGCCCCAGAAAAGCACTCACTGGTCTTATTATTTAATAATTGATGTGGGTATGACATCACTAGCATCCAATCAGTTATGCTGGTGCCCCATGTTGCAGAGCTAGTTCAGCAGTGTGGCCAGATGCTTTATCCAGGCACGTTAGCCAGGTTCCTTATTTTATGTGGAGATTTCATAAACTAAAAGCCTTATATCTACATTTCTATACTTCATCTATGTTTGCAGGAAGGAAGGGTACTGGTCCCCTTCATTTTCTAGGCTCAGTGCTTATAAAGACCCTCCCTCAGCTTTCAAAGCATTCCCAGTACTTTATCACACCAGCAGCTGGAGTCTGCTTCTACTGAACAAAAGCAAGCATTTGGGCATTCTTGGTGCTTGCAGGACACAACGGGAGCTAGTTATTCTGTCTCTGTCTCCCAGGTTGGGGGTGTGAACTACTGAAAAAGAGTGGGACTGGAAACTCCTTAACATCTCTGTACAAAAGAAACCCATTTCTAAAGGAGAAAAGAGACGTCAAAAGAAAATACTGCTGAGAAAGGAACTGATATTTCAGTCCTTCCTGGTCACTGAACTCAGGATGAAACTTGCCCTTTGGATGACAAGTCATACATTTTTACCAACTGTATATTCTGCCTGATGCTTTATGAAATACCTTCCAGGGGAACATACAAATCAAGCTATGCTTGGTATTTGAATAATGCCATACCTTCAAATGCTGCTATACATTATTTAAATAATCAACCAAACAACCACAGTCTTCCTCTCAAAACGAACATCCCTCATTTATTTGGTTTATCAGCATGTTTCTGAATTAAGCTGATCCTAAGCCTGAATCCAGATATATTAATGCATGTTGAGAAGGTCTCACAGATGAAAAAACTTGACAGCTAATCCAGTACACTGACATGTAGACTACTGATTTAGCCACAGGAGTTTTTGTCAAACTCCTGCCCCCAAACTCCTAGTGAGAAGTAAAGGAGTCATATCTTCCTAAAAGAAAAAGGGTCCCCAATACATTAAGTGGATGTGAAAAAATTCAAGGAGCATTCATATCCCATGCCTGGTTGATTTAAGGTATCAAGCACTATCTAGCAGAATACCTGGGAATTGATAAAAGCCAGTAACTTAAGAGCTTCAACACTACTGAGGTGGTCACATTAGGATACTAGAGGCCAGCAGCCTGGCCCCCAGAAATACTGAAGCCAGCCCTTTCTTTTTTCAGAGATCTTTATTTAGATTTTTATCATCTTAAAAATGTAAATGACCAAGAACAAGACCTGCACAGAATGCACACTGTGCAAGCTTCCCCTTTATCTACTTGGCTCTGCCACTGCATCTGGGTCCCAACCTACACTGGTCCCTGCCACTTCAACTCCCGAGGGACCCATTCACTGTTCAGATGAAAGCCTTCTTTTCCAAGATGAAAGGTCAGTGTATTAATCAAACCTGCCAGCTGGCTCATTAATCACCAAATCCACCTTATAGCAGAAAGACTTTACATCCAGCACTTCCTTTTGCTCTGGACAAAAGGCAGAAACCATTATACTCAAATACTCTTCCATTATACTCAAAAATCTCCCTGCAAAGCACAGAATGTGCATAAAGAGCTCCCAGATGTATCATACATGGAACCTTGAATCCCTAGCAAAAAACCTGAATTAAGCGAACTGGACAACAGGAGAAAAACAAGGTTAAATGGGCAGACAAGGGTGAATCCTAACACCTAGTATTCTGCTTGAATTGGGTGGAAGAACAGAAACTCAAACACAATGAGACCCTCATTTGAGGGCTGATCTTAAAACAACATCCAATTGCAAAAAGCACAATGTCTTGTACAACAAAATGCAAAAAATAAATTGTTTTTTTCCTTGAATTATTAAAAGACCAGGAATCAAATTTCAGGGTGTTTAATTAACCAAAACTTCAAATTAATCCAATGAAAAGGAATTTTGCTTGATTAAAGGTCCCAGAACACAGCAATGACACTGAACTGGCACTTGAAACATACTTGGATGACCTGTGCACAAACTCCTGCGCCTTCCCCTTAGAGCCTCTCCCCTTCTTCCCTTGCATGCCCTAACAATATCAGTCTTTAGAGTTTGCCTCAAGCATAAGCACATGCAACAGGGGTTAAAAAGGTCAGGAATGAAGGATGATGACAAAACAAAATAAATGTGAACTAAAGGGAGAAACAATCCGAAATGCTGGGTGTTCCAACATCTCAATTCAGAAAAAGGGGATTAAAAATGAGCTCAGTGAACAAACCCAGCCCATGAGAAAGGGATGCTGTGCCTAGAAACGTGCATTAAAAGCAGCTGTTCACTTACCATCTTGCCCACCTCCATGGCCGAAGTCTGCTCCTGACTCCCCACTTGAGGAAAGGGCCTGCTCAGAAATTCTGAAGCTGGAAGATCACAATATCCAGGATGAAAGAACCCTTCTCCCCCAGTACTCAATACTCTGGCTCAGTATATGGTTCTAACAATTCCTTGCTGGCATCGCTGCAAATCAGCAAGCACTGTTGGAATGAAAATGCTGGGGCAGAAAAAGGAGACAGAAGGGGCTGAAAGTGGGGCCAGCTTGGAGATTGGGGACCGCTTAGAAAAGAGGCAGAATGGAACTGGAAGGTTCTGATGAAAGCAAAGCAAAGTAAAGGGTAATAAAGCTTCAGCGGGCGTGCACAGGGAGGGGGGCGGGGGGGTGGAAGAGAGGAAGAGACAGAAAGGGAGGGGGGGGAGGAGAGAGAGAGAGAGAGAGAGAGAGAAAAGGAAAGACAGCACGCGAGTCCAGAGACGGCAGGACCCCTTTGGCAAGGATAAGAGAAATTAGCTGGCTGCCAGGTTGCGGAGGATGATCTGCTGAGATCAGGAGGACGAGAAAAGAATCCAGTGGCTGGAGCCTGCCTGCTGCACTCAGCCACAGGCTGGAGTGTGTGATCTGAATAACAAAAGGAGCTCCTCTCTCCCAGCCAGAAGGATGGAGCTTCTATTCAGAGAGCCAGTTTTGTGCGAGAGAGAGGGCGCAAGAGAGAGCGAGCGAGCATGTGTAATTTCGGACTACTGACAAATGAGACTCAGGAAGTGGAGGCAGGGCTCTTGAGAAAGTGGGATAGATTTGGTCTCCCCTTCTGCACAGATGCTTTCCCCCTACTACAGACCCATCTGCCCAGCAGTAAGCCTGTAAGGCTTAGCAATGTCTTTATAGCAAACCTACCTCAGGTTTTACTAAATGAAATTCCCCTGAGTTGTGAGCTCTAAAATGTTTTTGGTCAAGCGTTTTCTTGGTCAAAAACATACGTGAAAGGAGAAAAGAATGCCAATGAGCAGCGCAGAGAAGGGGCTGCCCCTAGAGGGCAGAGAGATTACAGCTCCAGCATTCCCTGTGCACTGATTGGCCGTTATCAGAACACGCTGGACTCCACTTCTGTATTTTTGCAAATGGCCTGGACATCCTGCCTTGATAAGAGCCAACAATCAAAGGTCTGTCTAGTGCAGGATGCTTCATTAAATACCTTCCAGGGGAACATAAAAAAACCAAGCTGTGCCCGGTGTTCGAGTAGTATCACACTTTCAAATGTTGCCATACATTATTTAAATATCAACCAAACAGCTGGAACAAAGAAGCAATTGGGCTGTGGATACAGCTCTAAATTCCTTACACACAGCACACTGACTGAGTGCACATTCCTCACACTACATTTCAGATTGAAGGGCGTCTCCTTCAGTGTAGCAGGCGGTACAGAGAGATGAGGGGAATGCACTAACAGAACAAGGAACATGACATCTCCTCCTTCCCCCCCCACCAGCATTAATATGGCACCCTGAGACCATCAGATGGGAGGCAGAAAAAGAAAAAGCATTTTTACTGTGCTTTTCAAAAATGCCCTAAAAACAGACCCAAAGTAGATGAGAGAAAAACAACACATTGCTGAAATAAAGCCACACCTTTGGGGAGCATGACAGAGGGGTGAGGAGAAAGAGCAGCCATTCTATATTAATCATTTAGTAAAACAGAAGGAAAGATGATCTTGTTGAGGAGGAAAGAGAAAAATAAAGGTCCTTGTGGTTATGACTTTGGGCTGAGAAGCACAAACTCTAAGGTCTGTTCCCAGCTCTGGCACTTGCTGCCTGCAGGAAGGTTACTTAGATTCTGCATTCCACATCATCCCTTTTTGGAAGAGTGGAAAGTTATTACTGCTACCATCCTTCCCTTCTACAGCAATGCCATGCAGATAAAACTCATTCCTGGTTGTTCTGTGCACCACAGAAAAATCTAACAAATAGCCTAGAAAGAACCTAGGAAAACAGAATATAAATCACCCAAGTTACGAGTCTGCCTGGACGCTCAAGTTTTAATTCCTCATCCCTACACCTTGGTGACAAGAACCACAAGAACCTTGGGTGTCCTCAGGTGTTGAGGCCCTTGGTTTTATGTCTCATTTGAAAGATGACACTTCCAATGTCACCAAGTTCTCTAGCTTCAGGATTTGTTACTACCACCTGCATACCTCCAGTTCAGTTAAAGGGCAATGTGGCTCCAGTTTTGGTACCAAAATATAACAGCTCAACCAAAAGGTATTAGCTGAACTGCTTCACAGCTCTCCTTCACAGAAAGGGTGCAAAAGTTCATTGCAACCAGGCTGTATACCCCAATCTACTTCATAAGAAGATAATATCATCCATAAGGTTGTGCTTGTTGTTTTGCCAAGTGCCATTCAAATCTGCACATATGATTCTTGAGGCATTATGGAAAACCCTAGAGCCAGTTGGGGCTAATTTACATTCATAGTTACAGCAGTTTAACTAGTTGCATTATTCAAAACTCTATTAGATAAACAAACACAACTTTTTGAAGACTCTTAAACTAATTTAAGAACTTCCACACTACCCGAATTGTATAATTCTGTATCAATTTTGCAGAACTGCTACAAGTGTAAAGCTTCTGAGGACAATACATTTGAGAGAAGTGTTTAGTTTTTACTAGAACACGCAATTGTATAAACAATTCTGCAATGGGAAAGGCACAAAAGTGCTGACACAGTTGGGCTGTGAAAAACACACTTGTGAACACAACTCAGTCATACTTGAGAAGCAGATAATAACCTGAATACATAAACATGGTTACAATATATACCATACTACAGGATTTTAATTAAAAAATAGCTGCAGTATGAGGACAGTTTGCTCTGCAACCAATCCATGACTAAGTTGCTTTTATTAAGCTCTGTCCTTTGAAGTATAAGTTTTGGCAAGGAAGTGAAACAAAAATTACACATTGTGATACCTAAGTTAATTGAGTTACAGTAACAGAGGAACACCAAATGGAGTTGTTTTAATTCCACTTTTGCTGGCATTATACCTGGCTCAGGTGCAAAAGGCAGCTACATTATTACAGATCAAACCTTTCTCTCCTCAAATGTCCTCACTATGACTCTGGGAGAACTTGAGATGGGAAAGGACACAGACAAAAAGGACTAGTTTGCCACTATAATAAGGTACAGCACATCATTACAAAAGGAGGAGATAGTTTTGTCTGTGCTGCCTCTTACTGATGTGACACTATGCAACTAGTGTGACACTATGCTGAAAACTGCATCTAACAGGACACAAATAACAGTGGACCCAACAAACACATGCAAGATATTCCTGACTGGATCTGCCAAAAGCACAGCAGTGTTGCACCTCTTGCATCATCATCCTGGTTAGTCAGAGGGCCCATGCTAACCACAGCTTTGAAGGACATCATAAGACTAGTTATTTATATGACACTATAAAAAGGGAACAAATGATGTGTGTATGGTAAAGCCAAGTAGGCACTGGCACCAGCCTGGAGTTGGCCACTTTGATTTAAAAAGTGTAAATATTTCCTTGATTCTCTTTTATGCTTCTGAGTTATTCTTGTCAATAAAACAACTTATCTATTTTTCTCCAAAACTATACCTGTTTGTTTTTTTACATATTGCAGCTGAAAACCACGAAGACTTTCACTTGAAATTTTATATAACTACAGGCAAACAATGACATAGCCAGTTGTTTTGCTGTACTTTATTCAGGGTTCTATTTTAAAGCAAACACCTTGTGAAAAGCTTATAGTACATGTACGATAAGCATTATTGTACACATACAATGCAAACACACACAATCAGGACAAAATATCTTTTAAAATAAAATTATATATAATTTATATAATTTATTTATATTTAAACAAGTACTAAATGACTGGACAGTAATAACTGTGCAGTCAGTGTCTCATGCACACATTGCCACAGTTCTTTTTCAGATTAATTTGGCCCATACTTTTGGAGAAGGATGATCCAAGCTCTGTCCCTACCATTGCTATAGTGAAGTTCCAGGAGGCTGTGGCATGCAATAAGAATAAGAACTCAGCTTTGTTGCCATTTTTAATGTGAACTCTGCTATGAACTCAGACATTTAGACCCCTTAAAAAGCAATATAACCAAAAGGCTCAATTAAAAGACAACCTGCCCAAATGTTTTTGGACAAAGCTATAGCCTAGCCACATCATACAGACCTCACCGGGTGGAAGATAGATATGAATCTTCTCTATGAAAGAGAAGAACTACACCTTTTTCTGGTGTGGTAATCAGCCCAAAGAAATCAGAGAGTATGGTGTTGGCTTTGCAGTCAAAACTGAATGGCTGTTTGCAGTAGAACATCCAAACAAAGGCCCCAAAAGATTAATGGTGCTTCGACTCACTACTCCCTCTGGTCCTGTCACTCTCTTATGTTCATAGGCTTCAAATCTCACTGCTTCATTCAAATCAAAGGATCACTTTCACGACAAGCTTAGTGCCTTAATCAGTAATATTTCACCTAATGAAAAGAATTCTCCTGCTTGGAGACTTCAGTGCAAGGGTTGGTGCTGAGCACACTGCCTGGCCTCACTGTTTGGGCACCAATAGTGTTGGCAAAATGAATGAAAACAGATGTTTGCTCAAGTTGTGTTCACGCAATGAGCTATGTATAACAATTTATTTCTTCAACGTGAAACTTCAACAAAAAGTATCTTGGCACCACGCATGATGTGGACCCTGGCATCAATTTGACCTCATTATTACCCACTCATGAGACTTCCATGATGTAATCACCATGCTATCCTAACAGAGTGCTGACTGTGATGCTGATCAATTGGTATGCACTAAGGTCAAATTGTAGCCCAGGAAATTGTGCAAGAGCAAGAACTCTCCTTACTACAAATAAATGCCACATGACTGAAAGCTGAAGACACATCATCTCAATTCATCAAAACTCTCTCCGGGGCTCTACCATCTCTTAAGCTGTGTAATACTACTGAGGAGAAATGGGTTCAGCTCAAAGGAGCCATCTATCCCACTGCCTTGGACTCTTGGGATACCGTGCATCGCATCTCAAATGATTGGTTCAATGAGAATTCATCTTAATGACCACAATAAGCAGATGGATGGATGAGTTGAACATTACTCGCTCACTCCACTTTCCCTGACTCTGCTCTTAACATACTTGAAGACCTCTCAACCCTGACAGCACTTGACCATGAACCTACTGTAGGTGAAGTAGAAAAAGCCATTGATCAGCTTGTTTACAATAAAGCACCAGGGGCGGAATGCATACTGGCTGAAAATATTAAATGCAGGAGATTTGTCCTCTATCTGCACGAATTAATATGTATGTGTTGGACAGAAGGTGAAATTCCTCAATATATGTAGGATGCAAGCATAGTCACTCTGTACAAAACAAAGGTGATATGAGCAACTGCAATAACTATTGAGGTATAAAGCCTTACTTTGCATCATTGGGAAGCTGTTCGCCAAAGTTATCCTGCTAAGACTGCAGACTCTCGTGGACAGTCTACCCTGAGTCTCAATGTAGTTTCAGGTCCGGTAAATCCACGACAGATATGATATTCTCCTTGAGACAGTTATAAGAAAAGCGCTATAAACAAAGGAAATCTCTGTACATCGCATTTGTTGATTTCATCAAAGCTTTTGATCTTGTCAGTAGAAATGGTTTGTTCTAAATCCTGAAGACTGGCTGCCCCCCTAAGCTTCTGAGCATCATCAAGTCCTTCCACATTGGTAGGTGAAGAACAGTGCAGTTCAATGGATCATGTTCGGAAGAATTTGAAATCAAGAGTGGTGTCAAACAGGGCTGTGTCCTAGCTCCAATACTTTTTGGGATTTTCTTCACTGTCCTACTCAAATATGCATTCAGTGGCTCTTCAGAAGGAATATACCTTTGGACCAGATCTGATGGGAAAATCCTTAACCTCACTTGTCTCAAAGCAAAAAACAAAAACCTGAGTTCTTGTCTGTGAAATGCTCTTTGCCGACAACACAGCAATTCAGAAGCAGGAATGAAAAGTCTAATGGATCACTTATCTCATGCTTATGATGATTTCTGTCTGACCTTTAGCCTAAAGACAGTAGTCATGGGTCAACAAGTTGACTGTTCTCCTGAAGTTAGAATAAATGATGAAAGCCTGGAAGTGGTTGAAAAATTCACTTACTTGAGCTCCGGTGTCTCACAAAAATCTTGGCTTGAAAGCCAAAATTAACACTTGTATTGAAAAGGCAAGCAATGCCATGGCTAAACTTCAAAAGAGAGTTTGGAAAAACAGAGCACTCACTCATAAACAAAGATGTCCATCTACAGCGTTTACGTACTTAGCTATCATAAGGCAGCAAAATGTTGGGTCCTTATGCCATGGAAGAAAGAAAACTGAAGTTTCCATCTTTGATATCTCTGCCGTATCCTGGGCATAACATGGAGTGAAAAAAATCTCCAACTCTGCTGTTCTGGAAGGGGCCAAGATGCCCAGTATGCCCATGCTTCTGAGACAGATGCCTCCATTGGTTAGGACATGTGAATCGTATGAGTGGTGGCTGAATCCCCAAGGACACATTGTACGGTAAGTTGGCTCTGGCAAATGTCAACTTGGATGCCTTAAACTCTGTTTTGTTGATGTCTGCAAGAAAAAACTTCAAGAGCTGTACATCGATGGACAATGCTGAGAATCAATCACTTTGGACTGCTGTGAGTGGAAAACTGCCATGAAGCAGGGCCTATGTTGTTTCGAGATGGAGTGGGTCAATGATGAGATAGAGAAGAGGTATCAGAGGTAGGCAAGATGAGATGGTAGTTGGTATGCTGGCACAGACTCAACCAAGTCAGTGCATGCAACTTGCCGAAGGGTCTGCTTGTCATGCATTGGACTCCTCAACTACTCAAGAAGCTGTGGTGGTACCCAGTAACCAAAGGTGCAATCTCCATGGTCTTTTGAGACCGGTGACTGTCAATGAGTGATTCAATCACAAACTACTGTCAGTGTATGTTGAAGGTCCTTCCTCTATGCCCACTCTGCAGGTGTTAGCCATAGAACCTTGCCTCATTAGCTCAACCTACAGCAGCTCATGCTTTTTGCCTTGCAGGTCTGTGGTTTAATCTCTCAATGTCACCCAGGGGGAAGCCCTCACACTGCGTTTTGTAATGAATTAAGTGGGATGACTTTTGTTAACCTTATTTTTCAAAACAAGGATTGCACATGAGTTACATGCTGAGCTGAACAGGCAAATAAATCTACTTCAGCTTTTAGAGTGACAGAAGAATTCTGTGGAGGGAGAAGGAAGCAGGGAAACTCATATGGCCTGGGTTCTGAATGCAGGAGTGCAAGACCCTTGTCAGTCACCAAACATTCCTCACATCACCCACTGGGTTACCGCAATGGCTACCATGAGTAGCTGCCAGCCCTGATCTGAACTCAAGAGACACGTACATGCTAATCCACCATTTCAGCTCTCAATGCAAAAATCAGCACATTCAATGAGAAGATACAAAACTAAGCACCTACCCAATACACCTAATACCCTGACAGGCTGTTTGAGCCAAGTGTTTTCCTGGCAGCTCTCTGGCAATGTGTAGGTGCGTTTGGGGCTTGAAAGGTGCTTCAAAGCTCATCTAGCACATTAGAAGTCCAGGGAAGTAAACTTTGCTTCTGCCTTTTGAACTCTCCCTCTGGCCTGTTGGTAATAACACTGCTGACTTGAGAAGATTTTTCAACCCTTATACCTGCATGAGTTTGTGATTGGTGTATGGAAGTCAGTGGGAAGCAAACACTCAGAAGAGAGTGAGAGGTCTGTTCTCATAGATCATGTTCTCATGATCTTTTTTTTTTTATGCCTTCTTCTAAGACAGAAAAACAACAACAAAACAACACACCAAAAGGCCAGGTCAAGAAGTCTCATCTTGACTGGTATTCTTTTTATTAGTTTGGGGAGTCCTACTTTCTATTCAGTTTATAAGGGAGAACAACTGTGTTCATGTCAAAACCTGTTCTGACAGTCTGTTGCCAATGTATTCCTCAGTCAGATTCTCACTTTAAGAAGAGTGTCCCAACATTAGGCAAAAGAACTCCTCACCAGATCATAATGACAATATAATATGATTGCAGGAGGCCCAAACCAGCTAAATAGTAAACAGGTCAAAAGGCTGGAGAAGGACGAGGGCCTGTGGTAGATAAGCACACTGCATATGTACCCCCTGGATGCCCACCTTGACTTACATGAGGAGATGAAATTTCAAGAAGAAGGATTCTGAAAACATAAGGGAGTTAGTTTGAAAAATATTCTAAAGGAAAATGTTTAGAAATTAAAATCCATACAACATCTCAGAATGGAAGCTATTTCAGAATCTCTGATATTAAATGATAAAAAGACAATCTGAAGAGGCAACAAGAAAAGGGGGAAAAGAAATTTTAGTTAAATGGCATTATGTTAGATTAAATGGCATTATGTTAGATTTTCATGAATCAGGAAGATCATAAAATGAGGTACACTGAAACTAGGAATGATGTGGGAGAGTCAGCACATGGTGTAAAGGGAGCAGTGAAAAGAAAAGATAAGGGTGTTAGAGAGTGTAGGTTTCTCAGTGTTTAAAAAAAAACTGCATGGTGGAAGGGAGGGGATGAAGGACAAATCATGGAAATGAGGTACTGACAAAGGCTCAGGTAGAAAAGGCAACCAAACCACCTGGGAAGTCAAAATGTACCAGTCAGGGACTCGCCTGCTGTGCCTTTGATGGGAGAAATTCAAAAGATTACTCCCAACAGAGAAATACCAAGTGTGTTCAGATAGTAGGGCTGTGCGAAATTTCAACAGGTGTTTCGTTTTGAAGCTGTTTTGATGCATTTCAAGCTCGAAACAGTGAAACTGAAACAAAACAGCTTTGAAACAAAACAAGGGCACTCAAAACATTTAGAAAGTTTCGAAACATTTCGAGTTTTGAAGCTGGACTTGCTTGCAGCTAAACAGAAACTAAGGAGGGAGGGGGAAGAGCGGGGGAAGGACTGTTCTGATATTGACCTCTAGTTCCCGGTTCGATTCCCCAGCTCCCGCTTCAATCCTCCAGCTCTCTGATTGCTTCCTCCAACTCTCTGATCATTTCCCCAGCTCTTCCCAGGGGGCACAGGCTCCCAATCTGTATGCAGGGTTTCAGCAGGCTGCTGCTGCAGGCTAGGACCAGCAGCAGCCACTCAGCACAGCCTGTGCCAAGCACTGGGAAGACTGCGGTGCTGTCACTGGCCCCAGCCTGCAGTGGCAGCCTGCTGAAACCCAGCACGCAGATGCGGGGGCCTGCACCCCCCAGGGAGAGCTGGGGGAATGATCAGAGAGCTGGGGAATTGAACCAGGGGCTGGGGAATTGAACTGGGGGCTGGGAAAATCCAAATGGGGACTGGGGAAATGTTCAGGGACCTGAACACTCCCCCAGCTCTCTGATCTTTCCCCCAGCTCTTCCTAGGGGAAATGGGCCCCTAGATGATGTGGGATAACAGCAGGCTGCTGATGTCAGCTGGGGATGGTGGCAGCTCTGGCCTATTTCCCCAGCTTGCAGCAGCAGCCTGCTGAAACCCTGCATGCAGATCCGGGGGCCGCGCCCCCCAGGAAGAGGTGGGGGAATGATCAGAGAACTGGGAGCTCTGGCTGACAGGTGGATCTGCCCCAGCTATGGGAGAGCATGGCACCCTGCCATGCCATGCTGCAACCATGCCACGGGACAGCTGTCACATGGGTGCCAGACGGGGGGTGGCGATCCCCACTGCCCTGTGCTGCAGGGGGGGGGCTCTCCCACGAACCCCCAGAGGCCCCAGTCACCGTTGCCAGAGCCAGTGAGTGTGGGGCTTTTTTTTTTAAGGCTCCACACTCACCAGCTGCAGAGCATGCAGATGACAGCATGATGCCGCTGTCAGCTGGGGCCCGGGCCAGGTACCAGCACCTGAGTCTGCCTGGCGTAGCCTGTGCCAAGCGCCAGGAAGAACCCAGTGCTGGAACTGGCCCCAGCCAGCAGCGGCAGCCTGCTGTCATCCCGCATGCAGATCCAGGGGTCCATGGCCCCCAGGAGGGCTGCAGGCTGTGCCCAACTTCTCCCGGGGGAGTGGGCCCCTGGTTCTGCATGTGGAATGACACCATGCTGCCACTGCCAGCAAGAGTGACACAAGTTTTGCTTTGAACAGTTCAAGGTGCAGTTTCACAAAAATCTTGAAACTTGGCAGGCTTCATGCCCTCAGAAGGGGGGGGGGGGGTACCATCCCTGTAATTTTCATCAAAATCAGGCAAGAAGTGACAAAGTTCTAGGTATTTTCATGATCCCCCGTTATAGCCTATGGGCGAAACGTCGAAACGCATCAAAACAACATTGAAACAGCAAAACAGTTTCAATGAAATGAAATGGATCAGTGCTTCAAAACAGCAAAATGAAACACTGTCCCTTCGAAATGGCGAAATGGAAGTTGTTTTGCACAGCCCTATCAGACACTGAACTTAAACAATCATAGGTTTTATTGGTTCCCCCATCCCCATCTGACAAACATAAACTTGCCTGGATGTCCATCCTACCAGGCATGATGCATAGAGGGTGCACATGGGTGCATGTGCACCCCCTGAGCATGGCAGTGCACCCCCTACAAAAAGGGGGTGGGCCGTCTGTGATCCCCAAGATCCCAACTGGCCACCACCACTGGCAGCGGCTGCAGGTGGTTGCCAGCCCTTGGTTGGTGCTCGCCACCCCCCCGCTGCTAACAGAACCAGTGGCATCTGCAGAAGCTGCCCTGCTTACTGCCGCCAGGCTCCCACCACGGCCGCTGTGCTCCTGCCGCTGCTGTGCCCCCCCACCCACCAGGGGCACAAGTCATTAATGCATCCCGCTATAGTCCCCACAGTTCTGGTGGTGAGCTGTGCCGAGAGTTACACTCACTCACTAATAATCTTTGCTTTTCCCTTCTAGGTGGCCAGAGCCTTGTTCCATGAACCCCACTTGTCGTTGTCAAACGCCATGGTAATTACTCTCTTCGTTCTCACTTGCTGTTCTCCATTCACACCGTGCCAATTGGTTTTGGTCGGCTCTCTCCGAGCCTTCCCAGATCTCTCCCAAAACTCTCTAACTGCATTGTTGCTCTCCTGGGCAACTTTCTCTTCACCACCATTCTGCCCCTGTTCTCATGCAGCCGTGGCTCTCCACCCCACAAAGTGACAGGGTTTTCGGGCACCCTCTTACATGTTCCTTATGGTACTATACTTTCAATGCAATTTTATAGTTACTCCACAGGCCTCAGGCATAACACAAAACAAACTATGCCAATGCAGTGCACAATAGCTTGTTCTCCATCTTGCAGCTAGCAATTTTCACATACCCTGAACCACCCTGTTAGCCAGCTTATCAACTCCACTCCTCTCCTTATTCCAGGGTCCTCCCCTGCTCTGTTTCCTTGAACTTTTTTTATATTGCATCCTGTATTATAAAAGTCTGTACAGACCAAGGATCTTGTTCAAAAAGCAGATGCTGGCATATATAATTTAGAGTGGGGCTTGCTTTCCCTTAGCATGGGCTTCACACAAAAGTTTGCTTGTGGTTGGGCCACTGACACAGGCTGCTGAATCTGCTATGGCAGTGGTGCTCAACCTGTTTGGCTGATGGGCCAGATGAGTAGTTCTCAATCCCTCCATGAGCCAGATCAAGCAAGTGGACCCAATTTGGAACCCACGGCAGGCTTGGCCCAGCCCAAATCTAGCTATGCAGGGGAAGGGGGCCTGGCCCAAGCCTAACCCAGCCTCATCGAGGAGAAGGGGGAAATGGCCCAACCTTGTGGGATGAAGGGGGCGTGGGCCCACCTCCACCTGGCCAGATAGAAGAAAGAGGGTATGGCCTGGCCCTGCAGTGCAGGGGAGGAGGTGGAGGGAGGGAAGAAGAAGGGTGCATGGGCTGGCCCTGAACTAGCTGGCCAGGGGTGGGGACCCAGCCCTGCAGAGAGAAGGGGGCACAGCCTGGCCTCAACTTGGCAGTACAGAGGAAAGGGGGGCATGGCCCAGCCCTGATCTGGCTGTGCCAGGTGGGGAGCTCATGGCCCGGCTCCAACCCTCCCCAGAGTTTAGGATTTTGGCAACAATGAATGGAAGCAGCACTGCTGCTGCCCCCCGCCACCAAATTTCTCAACCCATGGGGAGCCCCACAGGCTGTATTCCAAGGTTCTGTTGGCCACATTTGATCCACAGGTTGGAGGTGGAGCACCCTTGTGCTATCTATGGCTTTGGCTAACACTTGTTAATGCTTGTATAAGTGCCTTCTTTTTTTTAGGGCCTTGCTACATCTTACATGGTGAGCCACACAAATGTTGATTGGTGTTAATACTAGTTTGAGTTTGGAGCAGTCACACTTAATGCCAGCAAGGGCATGGAGAGCTGGAAGGGAAGAATCTGTCCCTTCTCCACCTATTTCAGGACTCCCCTGTGTTCCCAGGGCTCCCTGATACCCTTCCCAGCCCAACACCTCCAGAGCATTACTTGGAACTGCCTGTGCTGTCTGCCCCAAGGAAACAGGCAGGAAAGGGTTAAACTGCCTGGCCAGCCAGCTGCCACTGCTGCTGCTCTTCTGGGACAGCAGCCAGGCAGGCAGGTTAACCCTACTCTGCCTGCTCCCCCACTGCAAGCAGCCACAAGTAACTGGGGGGAAGGGTAGCAGTGACTGGGGATCAGCGGTGGTGGGGTAGGGGGTGGTAATAGGCCCAATCTGGACCAGCAGGGGCAGTCGGGGTGTTTTCACTAAGGCATTGCCTAGAATGGCTACATCTTAGTGTAAATGGATCAGAGAGAATCCTTACCTGGAGTGGAATAACTTTGGGCCACATGCATAGCTGGCAGAAGGCTGGAGTTAATGGGGTGTAGCCCCCGCAAATGCGGGGCAGCAGGTAGGGCTGCAGGGCAGCCCTGCCATGGGTTCTGGGAGACTGCTGCAGGGGTGGGGAAGGGTGCACACGCAGCCAGGATCACAGCCCTGCGTGTGGATCACTGCCCATCACTGGCAGGCAAGTATCAGTCTACTCTGTGAAGGGGAAGGGGCTTGGGGGGGTAGATTGAGGCCCCCACATTGAAGGAGGGAGTGGAGCAGAGGCAGGAGTGAACGGGGCCCCAGCTGGGCCAGGTTGTGGGATGCTCGGAGAAAGAATTGCCACCTTGGAACCAGGAAAAAAACCCCAAATCATATACTAGAAGTCAATCACCTACTGTATCATATTTTAATTTTATTACAAAAAGATCCGTCATGATTTGTGTTGGTATACTGTATATAGCGGGGATTCCATAATAACTAAGAAACAAGTCTTACTCGTGTATATTGTGTGTGGGGGGTATGGTTGGGGGTGTGTGTACGATAGGGTGTGGGGAGTTGTGTATGGTGGGGTGTGGGGGAGTGTGTGCATCTGTGTATGGTGATGGTTGGGGTATATTTGTATGGGGGGTTTGTGAGGGGGTGTAGCTGTGTGTGTGGGGGGTATAGGGTATGTTGTGGGGTGTGTCTATGTGAGGGTTTTTGGGGGCAGTGTGTGGATGTGAGGACCCCCATACACTCCCCCATATGGCGCATAGCCCCTGCTGCCTCCAGGTGCTGGTGCCTGGCAGTGTGCAGCTACAGCCAGTGCTGCACATGGGGGCGAGGAGCATAGCCTACCGGCCCACCTGTACCGTGGGGGCTGTGTGCGGCGCACGTGAAGTTCCCACATGCACAGCACTGGAGGAAGCCCCACACTGGAGCCAGCTGCCTTCCCAATGCCCTGCCGCACAGGTCCCAGGACTCAGTGGGCAAGCAAGAGCCAGGGCTCCCCTCCACTTCTGGCACAGTCTCGGGACCTGCATGGCAGAGGGCAGGGAAGGCAGCTGGCTTCAGCCTGGGGCTAGACAGAGGCAGGCCAGGCAGGCTGCGCTCCATGCTCCCACGTGCTGGAGCTGTGCAGTGCCAGCGCCTGTGCAGGGCACAAGTGCCCTGAGTGCTGTTGCTCCTGCTTCCAGCAGCAGGGACGGCGCACCATGCGGGGAAGTGTGTGGGGGGTCCCCACACCCTCTCCGATCCTCCCTCATGCCCACACCCTGCCCAACTAAGCTCCGCACTCCTACCCCCCCCAGGTGTGAGCTCTGTGTTGCCACCAGCCCCACACTCCCTGCCCCACCCAGCTGCAGCTCCCCCTGCCCCTACTCCTGCTGCTTCCCTACCTGCTGCCCGAAGTGAGCGGGATGCTGGAGAAGCCAAACAAGTCCCCCAGGGGTGGCTGCAGCAGCGGCAGCAGCAGCCTTGCCCAGTAGCTGAGTGCTGGCTGGGGTGGGTCCTTCCACCCACAAGGGTGGGAGCAAAGCGCAAGAGGGTATGTTGGGGGGGGTGTATACCTGGGTCTCTCGTTCCCACCCTTGTGGGCAGAAGGGCTGGGATAAGGGTAAGTGAGGGCACATGTTTTTATAGATGCAATTAATAAGTAAAGGGGGCATTCAACACCTACACTGGAACTAAGATGTTTGTAACATGTAAAGGTATTTAGGAACCAATTGATTTCGGTAGGAATTAGGGCCAAAAATGGGCCAAAAACTATTTTAAAACAGGGGTCGCCAACTACAGCCTACAGTCTGCAGGATCCAACCCACAGAGCTGTGGCTTTAGTAGCATTTGGCAGCAGGGGGCTCTGCCCCCACAGCTCCACAGCCATCTGCTTGGGGTTTGGGTGGAGGTGGGAGACTGCCTCTGTGGCACTGTAAATGAAAAGCACATGCTTGGGCTCCAGTGGAAAGTATTTCCCTTTCTCATTTTTTTAAATTTCTTCCATTATTTGACATAAGAAGATAAAACAGAAGCTTGGGTGGCCTTTGCTGTACCAACCGTTCAAGGCTTTTTAAACTATTTTCCCAGCTCTTCTTACTCCTCCTATGGAGCACTCCTTTCTCCTGAACAACAGTCTTTTTAAGAGGAGAGAGCTTGTACCTGAGAACATCCCAGGGATTTCCAGAACAACCATTAGAATTCTTTGGTCCCTTTTAATTGACACTTGATTCTTTTTCTAATCTGGTTACATGGGCAAAATTAAGACCTGAGCAAGCACCTAAGTGCCAAAAAGACTTAAGAAGCTCCATTAAAGATGGTGCCTATGCTTTAAACTGATCCTGTGACCAGGGGGAAATTTAACTTAGGCAAATCTTACATTTGCACTGTATGTGGTCACTCAGGCTATTTCTGTCTTTATTAGCAGTTTAAACTGTTCTAAGCAATATGTATTACTCAGTATGCAATTACTATTGAAATGTCCAAATACATATTTTCATAGATTTCATAGACATTAGGGCTGGAAGGAACCTTGGAAGATCATCTGGTCCAGGCCCCTGCCCTAGGGGCAGGAAGTCAGCTGGAGGCAAAGGATCCCAGCAACATAAATGTCCAAATGTCTCTTAAAGGAGTCCAGAGAAGGTGCTTGCACCACCTCTGGCAGCAGTCTGTTCCAGGCCTTGGGGGCTCGGACAGTAAAGAAGTTCTTCCTTATGTCCAGGCTGAAACGGTCACAGAGAAGTTTGTGATCGTTTGACCTTGTCATCCCTTGGGGCTCTCTGGTGAATAGGCGTTCCCCCAGATCCTGATGTACACCCCTTATATGCTTATTGGCAGCTACCAGGTCCCCCCTGAGCCTGCGCTTTTCCAGGCTGAAGAGTCCCATAGCTCTCATCCTCACATCATAAGGCCTGTTCTCCTGCCCTCTGATCATGCACATGGCTCTCCTCTGGACTCTCTCAAGCTTCTCCACATCTTTTTTAAATTGTGGAGCCCAGAACTGGATGCAGTACTCCAGCTATGACCTCACCAAGGCCAAGCACAGCGGGAGGATGACATCCTGGGATTTGCTAGAGAGGTATCTATGGATGCAAGCCAGAGTTTTGCTCACTTTACCAGCTGTAACATCACATTGGTGGCTCATATTCTTCTTGTGGTCTATCATGACCCCCAAGTCCCTTTCGGCCGTGGTGCTACCAAGTGTAGCACTGCTGAACCTATAATCATGCTGTGTTTTTCTTCCCAAGGTGGAGTACTTTGCATTTTTTGGTGTTGAACACCATCAGGTTTTCATCCACCCATCACCATCCTGTCCTCAGGTGAGGATGCTTTACCCCAAAGGTTGGTGTCATTGATGAACTTCGCCAGTCCACTTCTGACACCAATGTCCACATCATTAATGAAGATGTTAAAAAGTATAGGCCGAAGGATGGAACTTTGGGGGACCCCACTAGTCAAGGTGCACCATGATGATTGACTTCTGTCGACTACCACTCTCTGACCTTGGAGCCAATTCCCCAGCCAGCGGACTGTGATGTAGCTGAGGCTGCAGTTAGACAGTCTTTCTATGAGATGATCATGGGATACCAGATTGAAAGCTTTTTTAAAATCAAGATATATGACATCAATCTCTTCTCCCTTGTCCAGGTGATATGTCACCTGGTCATAGAAGATGAGATTGGTCAGGCAAGACCTACCTGCAACAAACCCGTGCTGGCTATTCCTCAGCATGTTGCCATCAGCCAGTTTGTCAAGAATGGTCTCTGATAATTTTTTCCAAGATCTTCTCTGGGATAGAGGTCAGGCTGATGGGCCTGTAGATCCCTGGATCTACTTTCCTCCCTTTCTTGAAGATAGGCACCACACTGGCCTTCTTCCAATCTTTGGGCACTTCGCCTGAGCGCCACAAGTTCTTGAAGATCCATGCCAGTGGCTGAGCTATGATGCTTGACAGCTCCTTAAGTACCCTGGGGTGTAAACTGTCTGGGCCAGCTGACTTGAAGGCTGTCTCAAGCTGTTCCTTCACACAGTCAACACTGATGAAGGGTAACACTTCTCCCTCACCCTGGCCGTCCTGTACCGTATTGAGCAGGGCTGTCCCATGGGGCTGGTGAAAAACTGATGCAAAATAGCCATTAAGCAGGTTGGCTTTTTCCTGGGCATTGGTTGTCAGTTGTCCCATATAGTTTAGCAGGGGTCCAATGTTACCCTTGCTTTTCCTCCGGCTCCCCACATATCTAAAAAAGAACTTTTTATTATCCTTGATAAGTGTAGCCAGTTGGAGTTCAGTTGCAGCCTTGGCTTTCCTGGTTTGCTCCCTACAGTCCAGACCAGTGCAGAATACTTCTCCTTTGAGGTGGATCCAGTCTTCCATCCTTTATAGGGCTTTCTTTTTAGATGATGGAGGTCCACTAGTTCCCTGCAGAGCCAAGGGGGCTGCTATGCCCTTTTGCTGCCTTTTCTCCAAGACAGGACAGACATTGCTTGTGCTTCCAGGATTGCTCCCTTGAGGAGTGACCACTCATCCTGAACTCCCCTCCCCTCTGGGTCGTGGTCCCTTAGGGCCTTGCCAACAAGCTTCCTGAGCTTGTCAAAGTTAGCTTTCCTGAAATCAAGGACTTCTGCATTGCTGACCCATTTGCCAGCTTTATGCTGGATGGTGAAGGTGATCAGCTCATGGTCGCTGTCTTCCAGCTTCCTTTCAATTGTTAGGTCGCTAATTAAGTCATCCCCCGTTGCCAGTACCAGGTCAAGCAGTGTTTTGCCTCTCGTCTGTCCATAGACTTTTTGAGCCAGCGAGAGCTCATCCAGGCACATGAGGAAGCTTTGCAACCATTCAGATGTGGCCAAGTGCTCTTCCCACGAGATGTCTGGGTAGCTGAAGTCTCCCATGACAACCATGCACAAGGAGCATGGAGCCTCAGCCAGTTCCCTGGCGAATTCCTGGTTAAGCTCTTGATCCTGGCTAGGAGGTCTGTAGTAGACTCCCACCATTGTGTCCCCTGTGCCATGGTTCACCGTGGATTTTAACCCAGAGAGTCTCCAATTGTCCACCTTGGGTGCCAATGTCAGTTTGCAGGGATGCGTAGCTTTCCTTGACACAGAGAGCTACCCCACCGCCCCTTTTGTCTGCGTGATTTCTCCTGTACAAGGTATAGCCATCTATACCTGTGACCCAGTCATAGGTGGAGTCCCACCAGGTCTGCATTATCTCTATGAGATCTAATCATTCTTGTTTAGCAGGAGGACCAGTTCCTCCTGTTTATTCCCCAAGCTCCTGGCACTGGTGTACAGGCATGTAAGTGTCCCATTGGGGGCCTTTGCCTTCCCTACAGATCGTTCTGGGGCTGGATTAGGGGTGGGGGGTTCCCTTGACTGCCTTAGCCTGCTGGATTTGCAAAAGTTGCCCAGTGGGCTTGCAGTGGCGGTAGTCCCCCCATCCCCTGGTGGGCTTAGTTTAAAGCCAGGGGATGGGCTGTAATATTATTTTGTTATTTTGTTAGATATTTTGTTAGATCTTTCTTTAGTTTATTATGATCCTATTACACATGAGTTATTGTGTGTTACAACAGCCTGCGATAGCTCCTTTGAAGTGGTAGGACTCTAGTATCTGGAGATAGATGAATTTACTGGCAAAAAATAAAAAGGTGTTTTCAGAGGCCTACTGTGATGGGACCTCTCTGGGAATTCACCTTTCCCCCTCCTTGATTCTCTAGCACAGCATCCAAAGTTGCCAACAGGATGCCACTCAATAAACACAAACTGTGCAAGGTGTTGCACAGTATCAGCAGATGGGCTTTCATCAACAGAGCTCTGGCGGAAGTCACTAGGATTTCACGCTTCTCTCCAGAGCTGCTCTTGTGGGGTGTTGTTATATCTTACTGGCAGAAGTATCTTAGTACAACTGAACACACTGAGGGGTGAAATGCTATAGCATAACTAAATCCAGAATAAACTAGTACTAAATGACTGCAGTAACTAGAGTTACTGCACCTTAGTGCCACCCAACAGCTTTTTCATGATGCTGGCTGCGCAGTAGCGTTGTGTCACACTTTCTGCCACACAGCGCTACTATGCAGTAGTCATGGGTTACTGTGCAGTCAGTGTCTCGTGTAGGTGCAGCCAATATGTATAATTTTTCTTACTACTTGCTACTGCAAATACACTACTTTGATACTACTCCATACTTGGAGCTTCTGACCTCACAGAAGTGTGAGTTCTATAAGCAGTAACACTTCTTATAAACCTCACCCACTGTTAAATTACCAGAGAAACCTCCTGATCTTTTATCTTGGATCAGTAGAAATGGAGGGGACAACTGAATTTTCTGAAAATGTTTTCAATTTATACCCTAGTCTTGTTAGAGATTTTGTTGTTTTGATCTGAACTGACCTTTTGCTTGCTTATTTTCTTCTGCATGTAACTTCCATGAACCCTTTCACGGTTAAGTTATTTTAGTTATTGAGCTATTTTATTCACCTTGCCTTCCTGAAACAGAGCTGAAATGTACCCCCAATATTTAAAATGGAATATCCTCCCCCAGCCACATACACATACAGTAAACAATTACTGTGTTTACTTCTGATTTATATTCTGGTCCACTACCATCTAACAAGTTGACATCCTGGTCTGGCTAGAGTTAGAATCTGATATCACAGATTTATTTCTGCAATTTCCTCTGTGATACTGTGGTGGCTTAGCTTTATAAATGGAAACCAAAGATAAAATGAATTCCTCTTGACTCAGTAAAGGGTCATGCTGCAATACATCCAGCCTTGTGCTACACTCAGGCATGAACGCCACGTGCCCCCAAAGGTGGGGGGGGGGGCGGGTGGGCACAGTGAGCTCCCACAGGCGGTGGCAGTACTGTTGGTGGCGGGGGATGAGGGGGTTCAGCAGTTGGCGACCAGCCGCAGACGCTGCTGGCAGCATTGTTGGTGGCCAGTGGCGATTGGGAACTGCCCTCAGACGCTGCCGGCAGTGTCAGTGGTGAGGGGGTGGAGGGTGGCAAGCGGCAACTGCCCACAGGCACCACTAGCAACATCACTGGTGCTTTTTGCAGGGGGTGCACTGCCAAGCTCAGGGGGTGCACGTGCATCTGCGTGCACCACCTACGCGTCGCCAATGCACTCAGGATTCAGCCCTAATAAACTTACTAGTGCAAGTCCCAGGGATTTCAAAAGAGAACTAACAAAAAATCTGCACATTTCTGTACCAATGAAAAGATTCAATAAAAAAGTATTCAGGAAATCTTCACAGCATCCTTGGTTTATCCACTTTTCAGCAATACTTCTGGCAGACAGGATTCAAAACAAGGCATCAGAGGACAGATTTAGGAGCATTTGAAAATCCTATTAGGCACCTAGTAACATCTTTAGGCACCTAAATACCTTTGCACATCTGCCCCTTAGCCACATTTTCCTAAATTGAGACCTATTCAAGACAGTGCTTAAATAGGTGCCTAAGTGCTTTCTTAATTCAAGCCCTTTGTCCTTAGCACAAATCTTCCACTTGTACAGAAGACCAGCAAAGCTAGGTACCATTTAAATCCCAGTGAAACTCTTCACTACTCTTAAATGACACAGAAGACTTCGCTTGAATTTCACCCTGTTTGTCTAAAATTGCCCCATGCTCTCCTTTTTGAATAGGTTAGTTAGTCTGAGATCAGGTGCTAATCAAAGTCCAAGAACTTGTCTCTTGCAGATCCCCTAAAACAGAAGACAGAACGAATGCTCCAGCTTGCCAGAACTGCAAAAAATTGCTGAGTGTTCATGTCTGTGATGGATGTGGGCAAAACATCAAGGAACTTCTGACTCATGTGCTGTTATCAGCATTCCAAAGTGCTGCCTTCCCCAAGCCTGGGCCCCCCTTCCCCAGTGCCGCACACTGCAGGTATGGAATCCAATTATGTATTAAGACAGTCTTAAAGGAAGCTGCTTTGTCAATATACAGATTATTTACCAAAAAAAAAAAAGAAAAATAGAGAGACGATGCTATTATTGATCCTGGGCTATTTTTAGCCTCCTGTTGATTCCATGTGTTCTTGCTGAGAGTCACAACATAAGCTTAGTGAAAAAAAAAAAAAAAAAAAAAAAAATTGCTCAGAAGGCAGCTGGAAACAGGGCCAACACAAAGTTAGCAGAAGCTTCTGGATAGCAACTGTATAAAGGAGCCAGGATGAAAAAAAATGTAACAGAAAAGCAGATGGGGGCCGGGGGGGACAAAACAAAACGGAACTGCTCCTCCACCCGCGTAGTTCTGCTCCTATCACAAAAAGTCAAAGCGAGTCCCTGCCTTCATACAGGTCCAAGCAAATCCACAGAGCAGAAGATACAGTCAAAAGAGGGGATTCTTCACTGAAGTAAGCCAATGTATTACCTGGATCATGGGTTAAGAGGATTTCTTTTTAAATCTGTGTGTGTGTGTGTGTGTGTGTGTGTGTGTGTGTGCGTGTGCGCGCAAAGCAGATAAATCAGGAGCTTTAAGCTCCATTAAGGCAGGGGTAGGCAAAATGCGACCCGTGGGCTGGATGTGGCCTGCTAGGCCATTCTATCTGGCCTGTGGAGCCCATAAAAAAATTAGAAAATAAATATTAATCTGTCCCTGGCTGCCTGTCATGTGGCCCTCAATGGCTTGCCAAAACTCAATAAGCGGTCCTCCGCCCAAAATAATTGCCTTCCCCTGCATTAAGGATCTCCAAGGGCTCATATTTTCCAGGTACCAGTTTCCCAGTAGTAGGTGCTGTTTGTTAACTTTTCAGATTTTTCAAGGGGGGTCTAGCACAGACAGCTAACATGGAGGCCCCTTCATACCATCCTCTGCCCATATAACTCAGACCTTTCCTCCATGAGTGTGAGGGTTCAACTTCAGGAACTGTCAAAAAAGGGCCATATTTGTATCTACTTAACTTACAGTTTCTGCAATGTGGGTCCACTTAGCACTCAATTGGGAACCACCAACTCATTCCAAAATTTGATCCCCCCCCCCCCCAAAAAAAAAAAAAAAAAAGAAAAAACCACACTGAGCAAGAACTGTCAATTTTTAGCAATAGCTTCTGCCATGGAGAGTTTGCTATGGAATGAACTTCTAGAGGAAGTCAGGTGAATACATCTTTAGGTGCTACAAAACACTTTCTTCAAAAAAACCCTTTTCTCCATTAGACAGACACTCACAACACCAGTGACCCTCTTCTATCCATAAACCTGTACTGAATCAGGAGAAAAAATCTTGGAGTATCAAACTCCAAGACAGACGGGGGCTCTTAATTTACCTTATTAATTTTACAAGTTCCTGCTTGGCTCAGAGCACCTTGCCAACAGGAGATCCAGGGGTCAAAAAAATCCTGTGTGCTGCTCCCTTGCAGCATGGAGAATAATGCGGCCAGACAATATGGCAGTGTGATTTTTGCTAGACCTGACATGCAAATTGAGCAAGTACATACTAGCAGAAGCAAGAATAACATCAAAACCATCACACTTAGCCTCAAGAACATCACTATAACATCTATATACAAACCACCATCTAGTATTTTCCAATGGAACAGTGTACCTGAGAGTAGCACGCACAAGTACAGCCTTGTGATCAATGACTTTAACTCCCATAATACAGCATGGGGATATGATAACAACAACAACAACGGCATCCTAGTAGAACAATGGGCAAAGACCAGCAACCTGACACTGGTACAGGATGCTAAACAACCCAAGTCATTTAACTGCAGCTGCTGAAGAAGATACAACCCAGACATAGACTTTGTGAGCAATGGAATTAGCCAGATGTGCAAGAAAGCAGTGCTGGAGCCCATACCCCACATCCAACATCCCCACTATAAGTATCAAGCTAGGCTCTACAATAACCGTGCAAAACACTCCCTTCCACAGATGTTTCAACCTGAAATAAGTCAATTGGGCAGCCTTCACAGAGACAATGGAGGAATCATCCAGGGACCTAACCATGAGAATTATAACAATTTTGTGAGGGGCAAGAAGAGACGTGCCTGCCACTCCATCCCAAGGGGCTGCTGCACAAGATATATCCCTGGTATGTTGAGCTCAACATCTGATCTGTATGCTTTCTATAAGAAAGCCATCTTGACCCCCTCTCAGAATCCAATCCTACACTGGGAGAAATTCTAACAGACAGCATAAAAGTAGAGATACAACACCTGGAAAGAGATGATTGAGAACACCAATCTGACACAACAGCAAGAAAGGTTGAGTGACTACAAGAAAACTAGGAGGCAACAATAATAATTTAGCATGAGCTATATCAAATGTTACTGCAAGCAAAGTGTAGAACTGCTCAACAATGGGAACCACTTGCACAGAAGAAACACTGGAGAACGCCATTGCTGTGTTATACTGCCTGACCAACAACCACCTAAAGACCTAACCCATCCATTTACTATGGAGGAACTGATAGTTGGCATAGGCCTACTGAAACATGGGAAGGCAGTAGGAATAAATGAAGTACTCACTGAGATGATACAACACCTAGGACCCCTTACAATGCAATGGCTCCTCGATCTATTTAACTCATGCATGATGAGTAAACAAATACCATCAGTATGGAGAAAGACAAGAGTCATAGCTCTGCCCAAACCACAGAAAGGCCTTTCATCACCAAAGGTCTCCCTCCTCAGTTATAGACTGATCACCCTCCTCAGCATTACCTACAAACATCGTATCTTGCAATGAATTTCATCCTTGGTAGATTCTAAACTTACACAAGACCAAGTGGATTTTTAACCAGGTCAATCCTGCGCATGCCATCTACTA
This sequence comes from Alligator mississippiensis, assembly GCF_030867095.1. Lineage (NCBI taxonomy): Eukaryota > Metazoa > Chordata > Crocodylia > Alligatoridae > Alligator > Alligator mississippiensis. The sequence goes on along the minus strand of NC_081837.1, from coordinate 27,338,226 downwards.
AACCTTACAGCACATCAAAGATGGCTTCCAACAGAAGTTGATCACCAGTGCAGCATTTGTTGACCTATCTGCTGTATAGGATACTGTCCAACACTGCATCATGATCCACAAACTGTACCTCATGGCTGACAACTTAAATCTAAGCCAGACCACCTGCTGGCAGCATCTGTGGGTGGTTGCTGATCACCGGTTGGCGCTTGCCACCCCCACCCCAGCTGCTGACAGTGCTGCAGCTACCTGCGGGAGCTCAACGCCGCCATGCTCCCAAATCAGGCAAAGCAGCCTGTGTGAGGCCCCGTCCCTGGACGTGAGGAAGCTGGCAGTGGATAAGGCAGGGCAGGGGCGGGGGTGGGGAGGGTGCCCAGCGGCCGGAGGCAGCGGATTCGGTGGGGGGAGGTGCTGCTGAGCAACCGGACGTGAAGCCAACGGCAGCGTGGAGTTGCTGCAGCCTCTCCGCCCAGCTCTGCGGGGCCCCCCAAAGCATGGGCTGCAGGGCAGTTGCCCCAATTCGCACCCCACCAGGGATGGCCCCGATTACTACCTAAAGAATTATCTTAAACTCAATCCTAGTGAAACCCAAATCTATGCTTTCCATCTGAGAAACTAGGATGCAGAACCACATCTGAATGTCACCTGGGGTGACCAGTCTCTTGAACATCAGAAACACCCAGTCTACCTAAGGGTAACTCTGGACCATACACTTAGTTATAACAAGCACATATTAAATGCCAAAGCCAAGGTCAAACCATGAAACAACATTCTGTGTAAGCTCACAAACTCCAAGTGGGAAGCACAACCATCCACCCTATGCACTACTGCCTTAGCGCTTTGTTTCTCTGTAGCTGAATATGCCCACACCACCTGGGGATGCTCGCTCAAGTCATAGTAAACATATTGACACAGGCCTAAACGATACATACAGAATTAACAGGCTGTGTAAAATCCACCCTGCTCCCCGCCTATATGCACTATCTGGCATAGCTCTTCCTTACATCAGGAGGAAAGTAGCTGGTGACATTGACCAGCAGATAGAAGGGTCAGATGACCACCACTTGCTATATGGACATCAACCAACACACCCTCATTTCTCATTAAAAAATAGCTTTTTTCCCCCTCTACCATACCATTGACCACATCACCAGAATCAGCCAGAACTACCCTCTGGCAAAAAATGGGAGAACCTAGGCAACAAAGTTGTTGAATGGAGCCAGTGAGGAATTACTGCCAGTGAGGAGTTAGCATCCAGCTCCAATTACAAATGGTATACATGGCAAAGCCTGCACAGATTGAGTAGGTCTTGGCAGATGCAAATTTCTCATGAAGTCATAATGCCCCTACATAACCAAGCAATGTGTTTGTCAGGAGAAGCAAGCCATGCATGATCTCCTGAAATGCCCTGTAACACCACAATGTATCCCACAGGATCTGGCAACACCAACACCAGAAGCAGAGGCCTGAGCAGAATATTGGGAGCAGACTCTATAGAAAGTTTCGACTGGAGACACAACAGAAATAGTAGTAGTAGATATAACACTGCACACTGGAAGGCTTGGATATCATGTAGGTAATCACTTGCTTATCCATTCCAGAAGCCATTCTTATATCTCTTATTCTGCTACCCATGCAAGAGAAACCAGAGCATGGCTACTCGTGCTTTCTTGGTTCTCTGGAATGTGAAATCCACTCTCACTGTCTAGGAGCCATTTCTAGTCTTCCTGTATAGATAGAACAGTCTTCCTATTACTATGTTGAATAGGGAATGGAAAATCTCTACATGCTATTCCAGCACCATGTGTCTTTACCCACCATTCAGAATAATATAAAATTAGGGTTGGAATGGACATCAGCAGGTCATCTAGTCTGGTGTTTCTCAACTTGTGCGTTGCGAATCAAAAGTTCCAGACTGCAAAGGGCTACTTGGGGCTGAGGGAACTGGAAGGAGGGCGATCAGGCAGGCAAGCAAGCAGCGTAAGTCTATGGGGCGAGGGGGGCCACAGGCAATGCATTGGGGGGCAAGTGCCCCCCAGTTGTGTGCACTCACAGCAGGCATGGGGCTGCAGCCTGGCTGGATTGGCACAGACAAGAGCCACCTCTGCAGCCCAGAAGACAGGACCAGGTGCAGGAGGGCAGAGCAGGGCAGCAAGACTGCACGAGGAGTAATGACTGGGGTAGGGGGGTGGGGAGGAGCGTACGCTGCCCTCACCTCCTCCCTCTGCCTCCACTCTGCTCAGGCTGTAGCTCTACCCTGGAGGAGGGGTGGGGTGGAGGGCAGCACAGGTGGCCTGAGGGGAGCAGCAGCAGCCACGCCATGGCAGCAGGGTAGAGCCATGGCTCGGTGTGCAAGCAGCTGGTGGCAGGAGGAGGTAAAAGCAGTGCACCACCCTGCACCCCCCCCCCCCCGTTACTCCTCACACTACTGCTGGTGATATGGCTGGCATGGGGGTCCTGGTGGTGGCTGGGGTGGCAGCAACAGCAAGTCTCGATGCCCCGCTCTAGGTCCCGTTTACTGGACTGCAGGCAGTTCCTGCCTGTGCAAATCTGGGCAGCCAGCAGCTCCATGCCCACTATGGGAGCAAACCGTCCCCTGTCTCACACTACCACCCCCGTCCCACCCATTGGGGGACTGGAGCCTGAGGGCAGCAGGTCAGGAGTGAACAGAGCTGGGGGAGATGGGGGTGGTGGGTTGGAAGTGAGGGGTACCAGCAATTTGCATTGTGCAAACTGCACAATGATGAATGTCACCTGGGTGTAATGGAGGGTCACATGTTGATATTGCTGTTAATGTTTTCCTGTTGATATTGATTTCTAAAATTAACTGTTGAGCTGCTTTAACTTGCAGTATTTAGTGAAAAAAAGAGAGGGAGACCCAAGAAGGTCCAAAGACAGAGTACCTGAGTGTGGGACCTGGAGGGTCAAGAGCCAGGGACTGAGAAGCCAAATCAGGGGGTCTATGGGCTCAGAGACAGGGTAAGAGCTGGACCAGGGGTCTGGGTGCCCAGGGAGAGGGTTTGCGAACCTGACCAGGGGGTCCAGGTGCCCTGAGAGGGTCGACCGTGGGACCACGGGGGTCTGAGGGTCAAAAGGGGCCAAGTGAGTGAACTGAACTGAAAATGGGTCCCCATTTTCAAGAATGGGAGGAAGGAGGACCCGGGCAACTATAGGCCAGTCAGTCTCACCTCCATCCTTGGCAAAGTCTTTGAAAAAATTATCAAGGCTCACATCTGCGAGAGCCCAGCAGGAAAAATTATGCTGAGGGGAAACCAGCACGGGTTCGTAGCAGGCAGATCATGCCTGACTAATCTAGTCTCTTTTTATGACCAGGTTACGAAACGCCTGGACACAGGAGTAGGGGTGGATGTCATATACTTAGACTTCAGGAAGGCCTTTGATACGGTATCCCACCCCATACTGGTGAACAAGTTAAGAGGCTGTGACTTGGATGACTACACAGTCCGGTGGGTGGCGAATTGGCTAGAGGGTCGCACCCAAGTCGTAGTGGATGGGTCGGTTTCGACCTGGAAGGGTGTGGGCAGTGGGGTCCCGCAGGGCTCGGTCCTAAGACCGATACTCTTCAATATCTTCATCAGCGACTTGGACAAGAGAATGAAGTGTACTCTGTCCAAGTTTGCGGATGACACAAAACTGTGGGGAGAAGTGGACAAGCCGGAGGGCAGGGAACAACTACAGGCAGACCTGGACAGTGGGGAATTGTTAGGATTAAGCCTCACTAAGGCCGGTGGGCAGCCTCCATTAATCAACCTTTGATAATAAGAACAAGGCATGGTGGACGAGCAATCTAGGGAAAACAACATTAGAATCCGAGCCAGGCAGGAGCCACAAGACCACCAGGGGGTGTCACGGCCACCCTGTGGCCACAAACCTGTCACAGACACTATATTTGCCCTTTTCCAATTATCTGGGACCTCTCCCAATCACCCCAATTTTCAAAGATAATGGCCAGCAGCTCTGCAATCACATCAACCAACTTCCTCAGCACCCTTGGGCACATCACGTCAAGCTTTTCTAAATAGTCCCAAACCTGTTCTTTCACCACTGTTGGCTGCTCACCTCCTCTCCAAATTGTGCTCCCAGGAGCAGTAGTCTGAGAGCTGACCTTGCCTGTGAAGACTGAGGTGAAAAAGGCATTGAGTACTTCAGCCTTTTCTGCATCATGTCACTAGGTTGCATTCCCCATTCAGTAAGGAACCTACATTTTCCCTGATCTTCCTCTTCCTCAACAGTTGCCGACATACTTGCAGAAACTCTTCTTGTTACCCTTCACATTCCTTGCTAGCTGAAACTTCAGTTATGCTTTGGCCTTCCTGATTTCATTTGTGCATACCCAAACAATGCTCTTATACTCCTCCCTAGTTGTTTGTCCAAGTTTTTACTTCTTGTAAGCTTCCTTTTTGCATTTTAGCTCACTGAAGTGTTCGTTACTAGGCCAAGCTGGTTTTCTGCCATACTTGTTACTCTTCCTGCACATCAGGATGTTTCATTCCTGTACCCTTAATCAAGTTTCTTTAAAGTACAGCCAGCTCCCCTGGATTCTTTTCCCCCTCTGACTGGCCTCTCAGGGGATCTTACCCATCAGTTCCCGGAGTCAAAGTCTGCTTTTCTGAACTCCAGGGTCCTTACTCTGTTGCTGTCCTTCCTTCCTTTCCTCAGGATCCTGAACTCAATCATCCCATGGTTGCTGCTAAGTTATCATCTACTATACATTCTCCACAAATTCCCCCATTTGTGAGCAGCAAATCAAAAAGAACCCAGCCCCCAGCTGGCCTCTCCAAGAATAGCACCTTATAGGGCATGTGAGTTAAGAAATTACTCACCTATATTGTCAACTTCAGGGCCATGTGCATCACTGTTCTTGCCACCTTCCTGTGGCAGGCCAGTAGGGGATGCTCCTGTGCTGAGCCACCCACCTCACTGCACCCGACCACCTTCCAGGCTCTGAATGCCCCGCTGGGGGCACCTCACGTCTAGTCGACCCCCTTCCTGGAGTACACCCACTAGCCTGGGGGTAGTGCCGCCACCACCTGGGGTCTGGCTTGATCCTGGCACTGTGTCCCCCGGGAAACACAGGCCCAGTAGTCTTTGAGGGTACTCAACCCGTTTCAAGATCTTGGGGTGCTTCCCTCAGTCAGAAGCACAAATAGTGGTCTCACTTAGTCAGCCAAACCAAGCGGACCCCAAGGCATAATCTAGCCCCTCTCCCAATAAGTCTCTCATGCTAGGCACAAAGAAGAGCTTTATTGGTTACAAGGAGTAGGTTTGGAATAGGGTACAGGGTATAGCAATATCAGAGACATCCCATAGAGCAAACAGGGTGGCTGGGTAGCCTTTGATCATGCATCTGAGTTACTGCAAACTATATATCTAGTTAGATCTCGGGTAGCTTACTCACGAGTATCATCCAGAGGCAGGTGGAGATTGCCTCTGGAGGCAGGCAGTTCTGTGATCATGAGTTTCACGAGAGAGCAAGTTTCAGATGGTCCGGCTCTTCTCTCGCTGAGTTTCCATTATGGCTGCTGCACCTCCTCCTGGGTAGTCTTTAACTTATATAGCCCTTATGACCTCATTTACCTGGTCCAATGGAGGCCAGCACATGTTGGCTGCCAGCCAACCAATTTGAAATGCATCACTGGATGCTGGGCAGACTGGCAGGGTCTCTAGCCCACCCCAGGTCAAGCTGGCATTGCTTAAAACAATAGCCCCTCACCTAGGTATGTGATGCCAGTCACGTAGGCAGAGGGAGCAGGTTTCCCCTCTCCCTCAGGAATGTATCCAATTCAGGCTCCCTAAAGAGATGGGATGTCTGGCCTCTGCAGAGCCCATATTAACCAAATTGTCACAGAGCAGAGTTTTTGGGGAGAGACAGCGGTGGCATTCTGCGACACTCCCCCCCCCACCAAAAGCTTGGCCACATGGCTTCACAGAGCCGTGGGTATGAACATGATTTTTTTAGAAGGGTTACCTTTTACACCTAAAGAAAAATTACACAACACATTAGACTGGTCATAACAATAATACACATAGAATATCGAAACACATTGGGGAGCTCCCATGCCAGACCTGTCTCAGTTGGGCTTAAGTCCATCTGACCCACTACCCAGTGTCCTTTCACGACAGGGCATCTGCGATCACATTCTGGCTTCCCTTGATATGTTCAATGGTGAAGTTGAACTCCTGACGCTGCCAGGCCCATCGTTGAAGCTTAGCATCGGTGTTTTGCATTGTCTGCAGCCACTGAACTGGGGCATGGTCTGAGAGGATGGTGAACCGCTGCCCCCACAGATAGGGCCTCAGCTTGTTCAGCACCCAGACGATTGCCAAACACTCCTTCTCAATGGATGACAGGTTCCGCTCCCAAGGGATTAACTTCTGGCTTAAGTAAACCATGGGGTGCCAAGTCGCTTTGTGCTCTTGTAAAAGTACAGCTCCTAGCCTTGAGTCAGAGACATTGCTGGCTACGTATAAGGGTTTATCATGGACAGGTGCCTTCAGAAATCGGTTGTTTGATCAGGGCAGCCTTTAGGATGTCAAATGCTTCCTGGCACCCCTGCTTCCAGACCACTAGGATCAGGGCTGCCCTTCTTGGTCAGCTCGTGTAGGAGAGCTGCTGTCACTCCAAATCCATGGACAAACCACCTGTAATATCCAGCCAGGCTAAGGAAGGCTCTGACTTGCTACTTGGTTTGTAGGGGTGGCCAGTCTCTAATGGCCTCGATCTTGTCCCACAAGAGAGAAATCTGACCTCCACCCACACGATGTCCCAAGTATACCACTTCAGATAGTGCCAACTGGCACTTTTTGGCTTTTATGGTAAGACCAGCTTGCTTGATCTTATCTAACACAGTGGTCAGATGAATCAGGTGCGAGTCAAAGTCCTGACTGAAGATGGCGATGTCACTGATGTAAGCCATGGAAAACTGCTCATATCCTTGTAACTGGTTATTAATCAGTCTTTGAAAAGATGAGGGAGGGTTGCGCATACCGAAAGGTAAAACTGTAAACGCATATAGTCCCACAAGTGTGGTAAATGCAGACTTGGCTATGGCGTCTGGATCCAGTGCCATTTGCCAGAATCCTTTGGACAGAGCAAATGTAGAGATGATCTCGGCTGGGCCCAGACAATCAAGTAAAGAGTCTGTCCTGGGCATAGGGTAAGCATCAGAGGTAGTAATAGCATTCAGCTTCCTGTAGTCCACACAGAACCGGATGGACCCATTCTGCTTCCGGACAAGTACCACTGGGCTGGCCCAGGGACTCACTGAAGGCCGGATTACCCCTAACTCTCTCATCTCTGTGATCTCCCACTTTATTGCCTGCATCACCTTCGCATTTACTGTGTACAGTCTGGACTGGATAGGGGGATAGCTGCCTGTGTCTGTAGAGTGTATTGCCAGGTTCGTTTTACCTGGTTTGTTGAAGAACACTGTCTCAAAGTCCTTGAGTGCTGCAAATTGCTTGTCCTTGTCCTGGGAAGGCAGATGATCTGGCAGGAAGAATTCTTCTATTCCTGCCTCTCCATCCCAGTCACCATACATGACAGGCTCCTCTGGGTCCTTAGGTGATCCTTCTACTGAGGAAATCCAGAATACCACATCACTTCTATTAAAGTATGGTTTAAGCATGTTCACATGTACTTCCTTAGGCTTTTTGTCCGCCCCACTCCTGGTCACTAGGTAAGTCACACCATCTAGACTGTCCAGAATGACACGGGGACCTTCCCAAGCTGCTTGCAGCTTGTCTGTCTTTAGTGGCAGGAAAACCATGACCTTATCATCTTGTTCAAAGGTACGCAAGTGAGCCTTTTCATCATACCAGACACTTTGCTCTCCTGGGCCTGGGCCAGGGAGTCTTGTGCCACCTTCATCATGTCAGTTTGCTTCTGATGAAAGCTGAGCATGTATTCTACCATGGAGGTCTTAGTGGAAGAGATTTTCCCTTCCCACTCTTTTCTCACCAAATCAAGAGGGCCCCTAACTCACCTTCCAAACATCAACTTGAATGGTGAGAACCCAGTGGACTCCTGGGGCACCTCCCGGTAGGCAAAGAGCAAACGCGGAAGTTCCTCATCCCAGTCATTGGGGTTAGAGTCCACATAGGCCTTTAGCATACCTTTCAAGTCGCACTGAACCTTTCTACAAGCCCATTTGTCTGAAGGTGGCAGGCTGTGGTCTTGAGGTGTTTCACCCCACAGCACTCCCACAGGTACTTCATCACCTCTGCCAGGAAGTTCCCACCCCTGTCATTCAGGATCTTGGATGGAAAACCCAGCTGAAAGAAGATCTTGGTCAGGGCTTCAGAAGCTACAGGTGCCCCGGTGGAGGTCAAGGCAATTGCCTCCAGGCACCGAGTTGCAAAATCCATGAGAGTCAGGATGTATTTCTTCCTTCTACGAGTCTTATGCCTCAGTGGGTCCACAATGTCTATACCCACTCTTTGGAATTGTTGATCAATGATAGGGAGGGGCTGTAGGGGAGCCTTTCTCTTGTCCCCACTTTTGCCCGTCCACTAGCATGTCTCACAACATCTGCAGGAGTCTGTCTCATTCTGGGCAGTTCTGGGCCAATAAAAGCTCGCCTGCAGCCACTGGCATGTCTGTTCCCTGCCCATGTGACCAGCACAAGGTAAATCATGAGCCACAGAAAGCAACTGGTGTCTGAACTTACAAGGTGCTATGGGCTGGCGACAGGGCTCCCAGGTCTCAGCATGGTTCTTCAGTACCAACAACTGATAGAGGAATCCCTTACCCCAGACCACCTGTTACCTCTTATCTGGGGCGAGCTCTGTCTCTTGCTCCTTAGTCATCTGCCAGAGTTCCTCCAAGCTGGAGTCCTCTAGAACCTCCTGCTTGAACTCCTCTTGCCCAGCTAAGCAATCACCGGGGAGTTCTGATGCTCCTGTAAGGAGGGCACCTTCACCCTCGGGGATGTCCTCTAACTTCTCCCTGAGAGGCTCCGTTTCCTCTGCCACTGACTGACTGGACTCCTCCCTGGGGCTGTCACTTAAACCAAGCTCAAGGTCGCTAGTTTCCTCAATGGCTGGTTGCAGTCAGAGGAAGTCTCTTCCCTTCTCCTCCTCTGCCTCTGCAGCCAATTGGGTGACCAGGCCCTGGGAAGTTTGCACTCCTCCTGCCTTAGCCTTTCTGCTCTCTTGACGAGTCACCACATTAACACGGTAGGGCTCTAGCTCTAGGAGGTGGCCCTCCTCCCTTTGCAGCTATTCTAGCTCCATAATATCACGTCCTACCAGGATGGGGACAGGAGCCCCTTCCAGCACACCCAGTTCTATCCCGCAGCCTCTCCACTCGATGGGGAGATGGGTTACTGGTACCTCGAAAGGCTGGGGCCCTACCCCTTGTATGGTAAGGGTCCTCCCTGGGACTATATCCGTGGGTGCAACAAGGTTGGCATTGATTAATAACACACTGGCCCCTGTGTCCAGTTCCCCAACAAGGGTTTTACCATTATCTTAGTCTGGTGGGTGGCTGTCACCTCCTCTGGGTTTGTAATCCTGTAGCAACAGGTACGCCCGAGTGGCTTGGGTCTCCCTCCTCACTGCTTACTTCTGTTGCATGTTTGATTGGCTTGGGTTTGTTGCTTAGCTTTGGGCAGTTGGGTCTGATGTGGCCCAGCTCCCCACAGTTACAGCAACCCCTCTTTTCTGAATTGGGTGGCTTGTTCAAATCTGGGGCCACCTTGCGCTCAGCAGGAGGTGGCCCTCTTTCCCATTTGGGGCCTGGCCCTTGCTTCCCCACTTTGTGGAACCCCTTCTGTCCCTTCCCAAAGTACAGAGGCTTCTTGTCCTGCCCCCTCACAATTTAGCAACAGATGGTCTGCAATTTCAGTGGCCTCTTGGATGGTTTTGGGGGCCCGGTGTTTGACTAGGGTTTTAATCTCCTTCGGACAGCAGTGAAACAATTAGTCCAGTGCTATGAGGTTTAGTACCTTCTCTCTAGTGTCAGCCTTGGCTCTGTCTGCCCATTTGAGGAGTGAATCCCACATCTGGGCCGCAAACTTGACTATTGACTTCCCCGGTTGTGGGATAGCATTCTGGAATCTTTTCCGGAAATAATCTGGACCTAACCTAAACCTAGAACACACAGCATTTTTAAAGGCATCATAGTTATCCGCTGATTCCAATGGCAGGCTGTTCAGGACAATGGACATGTCACCCTCAACCAGAGCAGCCATGTGTTTCATAAACTCTTCCTTTGGCAACTTCCATCAGTGCACTTGGTTTTCAAAGTTCCTTAGGAACACTTCAAGGTCATCCCATCTTTGTAGTGAGAGAAGACTGGAGTATTCAGTCTGGGGGTGCAGCTGCTGCTGGCTGGGTGCCCGCGGTTCCAGCATTCGATTGCATCTGGAGTACTGTGAGCTCATACTTACACTGATGCTGAGCCTCTCTAGCTTCATGCTCGCGCTCTTCCTTCTTGTGCTGGCACGGGGCCTCTCTAGTCTCATGCTCACACTGCCTCCTCATGCTGGTGCTGGGCTTCCAGCTTCATCCTTTTCAACTCTAGCTCATGCCTGAACTTGCATTCTCGCTCCTCAGCTTCTAGCTGCAGCTGGTATTTCCGGAAGTCCCACTCAAAGGACGGCCCCTTGGAGCCCCTGATGGGTTCTGGATGGATGCGCAGGGGTGATCTTGTGACCTGGTCATTATCACAAAGGATCTTAATCAGGTCTTCTCTCTTTTGCTCCTTCCTCACTGGAAGGCCTCTCTCTTTAATTATCTCTTTCAAGTTGGCCACTGTCATATGGTCACACTCGTCAGCCATCCCAGCTATCTACGCTGTCCAGTTGACCCGATGCCAAATTGGAGATTGTTTGCTCAAAGATTTTCAGTGACTCTATTCCCTTCCCCAAATTATGCCTTCATAACAAGTTGTTGGATCCCACCTCTCACACCATGTGTGGCGGGCCAGTAGGGGATGCTCCTGCACTGAGCCACCCACTTCACTGCACCTGACCACCTTCCAGGCTCTGTGTGCCCCACTGGGGGTGCTTCACATCTAGCTGACCCCCTTCTTGGAGCACACCCACTAGCTTGGGGTATTCCTGCCACCACCCAGGGACAGGCCTAGTAGTCCCTGAGGTTACTCAACCCGCTTCCAGATCTTGGGGTGCTTCCCTCAGACTGAAGCACAAATAGTGGTCTCCCTTAGTCAGCCAAACCAAGGGGACCCCAAGGCATAATCTAGCCCGTTTCCCAATAAGCCCCTCTCCCAATAAGTCTCCCATGCTAGGTACAAAGAAGAGCTTTATTGGTTAAAAGGAGTAGGTTTGGAATAGGGTACAGCAATATCAGAGACATCCCATAGAGCAAACAGGGTGGCTAGGTAGCCTTTGATCATGCATCTGAGTTACTGCAAGCTATATATCTAGTTAGATCTCAGGCAGCTTACTCACAAGTATCATCCAGAGGCAGGTGGAGATTGTCTCTGGAGGCAGGCAGTTCTGTGATCATGAGTTTCAAGAGAGAGAGCAAGTTTCAGATGATCCGGCTCTTCTCTCACTGAGTTTCCATCATGGCTACTGCACCTCCTCCTGGGTAGTCCTTAACTTATATCAACCTTATGACCTCATTTACCTGGTCCAATGGAGGCCAACACCTGTTGGCTGCCAGCCAACCAATTTGAAATGCATCACTGGTTGCTGGGCAGACTGGCAGGGTCTCTAGCCCCCTCCCAATCAGGTTGGCATTGCTTAGAACAATAGGGAGCGTAAGCCCCTCACCCAGGTATGTGATGCCAGTCATGTTGGCAGAGGAAGCAGGTTTCCCCTCTCCCTCAGGAATGTATTCAACTCAGGTTCCCTAAAGAGATGGGATGTCTGCTCTCTGTAGGACCCATATTAACCAAATTGTCACGGAGCTGAATTTTTGGGGAGAGACAGAGGTCCTTCTACAGCATGTTTTGGTAGTAAACAGCTGGGAACAAGGCATTCCTATGCAGGCTGTTTTACTTGTCCCTGGACATTATTTCTGAAACTCCCATCAGCTGGCATGAATTCTCAATCATCCCATTTCCTAGGAGCCCTGGGAGGTTTGCCTTAGATAAAGCTTCTGTCCAGAAATCAATGTCCCCACTTTGGCTTCACTTTTCCACTTTGTAATCCCTCCACAATTGGATTATTGCAATAAATTATTCAGGAAATATTCAATAAAACATAGTCTCTATCAATTTCCTTTAAAACCCCTGAATGCAGACTCAAAGGCACTATCCATTTACTGGGGATGGGAGGGGAAAGTCTCACTGCAGATTTCGTTTGGACTTGAAAATGAAGGAGTGCCTGAGGCTATTTCTGCCTAACAGTCCAGGCTAGCAGGCCTCTTCAAAGAAGTGCACTGAACACAGTAGCTTTGCATTCACTTTCGGGAAAAATTTGGTGTCAAAAGTAAAAATATGGTGTCAAAATTTACAAAGAAGAGGCAGACTGAAAAATGATCCTCAAATCATCACTGTTTGGTTTTACTTACATGGCAATTGTTGGGTTAAATATAAATATGCATGTAAATTTGGTCCATTTCCTTACACAGACAGCAACCCTTGCAGAGGTCTCAAGCTAGACAGTCACTAGGCTGCTGTGTCTCACTTGGTCAGTGCACTCTTAAGCATCTCTTGGCTTGAGTAACCTGCAACATTCCCTTTTTTTTTTTTTTTAGCTGATCTGGCACACTTCTGAGGCATGTGTTCTTGGTCAGTTGTCCCTTCAAGGAAATGGGATTCTATGACTAGCTGTCTTCAGTACCTAGTATCGGTGCTGATGCCCCCAAGTTTCTCAGCTGGCTTAAGCCAGTGCTTTTGTTCCACTTTGGCTTGCAGGGGTCCAAAAACAAACAAAACAAACAAACAAAATCACTCCTTAACTTGAGATAACACAAGATGCACAGTTATAGACAAAACAAACAGCTGTACACATTTTCCTGCTTGATTTCCTCACCACTCTTGTTCTTAGGGGCTAGGTAAAAGTCCCTGAAAAATCCAGGATCCTTCTCTCTTGCAACACAGCTTCTCCTTCAAATCATGGTATCCTAATTCCATGCAGTTTCCTCCTTTATTGGCTAGTTCTGCAGTTACAAAGATACCTCTACTGTACTAGCCTGCTCATTTGCTCTTCGCCTTATATGACTTCTCTTCCACAACATGGATTCTTCCTAGTGTCCTCTCCTTCTCCAAGGGCTAGTACGAGACCTTTCATCTTATAACTTCCAGGCCCCTTTCTCTGATGCCCCTCAAAGCAGCCTCATCTCACACAAGATAACGTCTTGCTTAGTTTCTTCTCCCTGGTGTTTAAATTTGAAATACTGGTTTCAAATGTATTGCCCTGGATGGAGCCATCTCTGAGAAGGCATAATCTGAATGGACAAACAATATTTTAACTACCTTTTATTGCTAGTTCTGAGCCAGGTGCAAACTTTCTCCTGTCATCTTCTGTGAACAAAAAATAGCAGAAAAGCAATCAAGTTCCACATTTAACATGGGATTTGAGTACAATACTGATATGCATCTCCAATCACAAACTAAATTCATAATGTGTATGGAGATTCTGCTAATCATCATTTTAAATTAAGGCAAGTACAAAAAAAATGGTTTAACCTAAAAACCAGTTTCCATTACTAATTTGGTCAGGGAAATGCTGTGATACCTGTCGATTGCCAGTGTTGCTTGACAAGTACTCTGCTCCTGACAGCAAAAGGCTAAAAACTGCATGAACTGGGGCCTATGCCAGGCAACTTTTGCAATTTTGGAAGCAGCAATAAAGGGTGAGAAAGGCTCTTGCTCTTGTTTAAAACTAACAGGCATTGGGAGAAGTACTTACATAAAACAGGTAACATTTCAACCCCAGAAAAGTTTCCAGTTTTAACTATATTAAAACTGAACTAGACTGGATGGCTCGGCTCTGTCAGATCCATCCTGCATTGCAAGAAGAGAAGATGGGAGAGAAAGAGAGGTTGACACAAAGTCCCACATACTGCAGTGTGACATTCCCCCTTGAGTCCAAACTCTGGATTTTGTGTGTGTGTGTGTGTGTGTGAGTTCTCAGTTGGTCTAATAAAAGGTATCATTTTGGAACCAAGAGTTCTAAATTTTTGTATTGCAAATAGTCACTCACTATTTCCAAGGCAGATGGTTTGAAAAGGCAGTGCAGTCTGGCAGGGAAGAGGGGGAAAAGAAGCCCCATGATGCCCCAGCAGGAACTGGAAGCAGGCAGGAAGAAGGAGCGAGAAGGAGAGAAGGCAGAGCGGGGAGCAGGGGGACTAGTATCCATAGCCTAAGAGGAAAACAGGGGCAGTCTAATGACTCATCAGTTAAGCAATTAGCTGCTCCTTTACAGGTGCTTGCTCTGTACCAGTGCAGAGCTTCAGGTGGGCTGTGGTGTCTGACTCGGCTTGCCTCCTCCCCCCACCCTAGCCCCAGCCAAAGGGGGACCTGGAAGCCTGTGCCTGAGCGGCTGTGTTATTGGTTAATCATTTAAAAGATATAATTAAAGGAGATTAAACAATATATTTTTAACAATATTTACATCCCTAGTCTTCAATCCATTCAGTTTCAGTCATCCTTTACTGGCAGAACTATGAAAATATAATGCTGCCTCCAGTACCTTACATGTTCCAGCGTTTTTGGTTGTAGACGTGTTGGTCTAAGGACATAGTCAGGCAAGGCGCTTTGGGTAGATGTGATAGACCAACTGAATAGTTGGAAAAAAGTTTTTTTGCAAGTTTTTTGTAAGCTTTTGGGTGCAATTACGCTTCTTCAGGCATAGCAAGTCTCTGCTGTTCTGAGACTCCAAGGAATGATAGAAGCTAAAAGTGTGACAGGATGTAAGTGAGAATGTAAACAGGTGAAAATTAGGAAAACAAAAGGTAGAGCTGGGAAGGGAAGGGAAAAAACAAGTGGGGTGGGAAGCCAAAGGTAAGTAAGGGAGACTCTACTGTAGTAGTTTTCCAAAGTAGAAAAGAGGCCATCTGGGAAAAAGTAAATAGCTGGAAATTAGGAAGACAAAGATTAGAAAAGGGAGGTGGGGAGGAGGGGATAAAGTGGGGAAAAGAAAAGGGTAAAAGGTCAGGTCTGGCAGGTACCTGGTGAATCAAATGTCAGGCAGGTTATAATGTATCATAAATTCAATGTCTTCATTAGGGGTGCAACAATAAAGATTTTTTGGGCTGATACCGATGACTGATTATTAACAAGCCATATCAGCCAATAGCTATCCAATTGTGGATATGCAGCCCTGCAGCTTGGAGAGCAGCATCTGGCTGGTAAGTCTGTTGGGAGGGAAGGGATGGGGGTGGGGGGGCAGATCAAGGCCCCTTGGGTGTGGGAGGGAGTGGGGCGGAGCCACTAGCAACTCATCTAGGGGAGAAGCTCCTGGCATTGCACACGCCCCCAGGGGAGCCATGGGGACACATGCCCCCCCCCAGATGAAAATTCTTGTCTTTGATAGATTTTTGGTATGCATTCATTCTGGTGCGCAGTTGTTTGGTTTTTCCTACATATCTCCACCTGGGCATTTGGTACACTGGATGCATTAAGAGGGCTGAGTTCTAGCCTGCAGTTCTTGTTGGGAGCACTTTGGGGGTGGGCAGGGAGCTCGGTATGAAGAAGTCTTACTTTAATTGTAAATAATTTCATAAAGAGGATACCTATATGCCCAGGGGTCAAGTGCTCCCTGCGTTGGCCCTGGCAAGCCAGGTAAAGAGATGGTGTGTGCACGCATGTGTGCTGCTTGGCCAGCAGGGCTGGAGGGGGGCAGGGGCTGTGGGGCAGGAGTGTGGGGCACCGGCAGGGCTGGGGGGGCAGGTGGCTGTGAGTCCGGAGTGAAGGGCACTGGCAGGGCTCGGGGAGCAGGGGCTTAAGAGTGAGGGGCAGAGGCAAAGCACAGGCATATCACTGCCTCCCCACAATCATATTTGGTCAGCAGGCTGCGAGGGATCAGGGCTGCTGAGAATGAAATTGATGGGTACTTTCATTCTCTGCAGGGTCAGGAACCTAGTAGAGAAGCCCCCCGGGAGAGACCTGCTGCAGCGGTATGGCAGACAGCCACCTCCAGAGCCAGGGCTACTCGTGCTACCACAGTGCCAGCTCCCCAGGTACAAGGCTCTAGGGGCTAAGCTCAAGGAGACTGGGGCACAAGTAGTTTTCTCTTCTATTTTTCCAGTGAGCAGACGCAGACAGCACCACGAGGCATGCATCGGTGAGGTCAACTAGCAGCTTCAGAGCTGGTGTTACCAGGCGGGCCTTGGGTTCTTGGACCATGACCCATATTTCCACACAGAGGACATGGTCGGGTGGGATGGGCTTCACCTCTCTCCAAAAAGTAAGCATGTTTTTTCTTCCAAGCTGGCAGATTTCATACAGCAAGCTTTAACCTAGGTTTGCCGGGGGATGGGGATGCAGAGGAACATGAGGACACTTTGCCGTCAAGGCAGGTGAGGCGCGCAAGTAGTACCCAGGTAAGTGACAGGGGTCAGGGCAAGTTCAGGAACAAGGGGGCAGCCCGTGCACCTACAGGAGGCCTCACATGCCTCTACACAAATGCTCGAAGCACGGGGAATAAGCAGGAGGAACTCGACCCGCTGCTAGCTAGCAAAAACCCAGACCTAGTAGGGCTCATGGAAACCTGGCGGGATTCTACCCATGACTGGGCAGCGGACATCGAGGACTACAGGCTGCACAGGCAAGACAGAGCAGGGAAAAAAAGGTGGGGGGGGTGTAGCACTCTACATCAAAGAGCAATACATGTCCTCGATGATCAGGATGGGATCAGAGGAGGGGCAAACTGAGGCGCTCTGGGTAAGAATGCAAAGGGGTATTGGGGAAAGGGACTTGATAGTGGGCATCTACTACAGACCACCTCACCAGGCAGGCGAGCTGGACTTGGAATTCTCAGGTCAGCTCATGGAGGCTGTAAAGTCAAGGGATGTGGTTGTCATGGGTGACCTAAACTACCCTGACATCTGCTGGGAGGAGCAGTCAGCCAGGTCTGACCACTCACATAGGCTCCTAGCCAGGATACAGGACCTCCACCTAACCCAGGAGGTGCATAGTCCCACCAGGGGAAATGTCTTGCTGGACTTGGTCCTTGCCATAGGCGGCAACCTGGTCAGGGGTCTGCAGGTACTTGACCACCTGGGTGACAGTGATCATCATCTGCTGGAATTTACTATCCAGCACAGGGTGGTGAAAGCAAGCAGTAAGGCAAAAGTCATTGACTTCAGGAGGGCCAACTTCAATGAGCTACGAAGATTAGTAGGAGTGGCATTGGGGTCTTGCAGCTTCAATGAGATGGGAGTCCAAGATGGGTGGTTGCTCCTCAAGGAGACGATCCTCTGAGCTCAAAGGGAGTCAGTCCCAATGTGCACCTAGGGGGGCAAGAGTACTAAAAAGCCCCCATGGCTCAGCAAAGGCATCCAAGAATGTCCGAGGGCAAAAAAGGAGGCGTACAAATAGTGGAAGCAAGGGGCTATCACCAAGGAGGATTACACCTCCGTTGCTCATGACTGCAGGGAAGCTGTTAGGAAGACCAAGGCACAGATGGAGCTAGGGCTAGTGACCAGAATTAGGGATAAAAAAAAGTTATTTTTCAAATACATAGGGAGTAAGAAGAACGGACCGGGTAATGTGGGGCCCCTATAAGACAGGCCTGGCAATCTGGCGTTTGCAAGAAATGAAAAAGCTGACCTCTTTAACGAATTCTTTGTCTCCATATTCCTGAACAGGGACTGGGTCATTTCCCCCACTAGGATTATGGATGGACCCACGGGAAGCACTACCATGCCTAGGATCAGGGATGACCTAGTTAGGGAACTTTTGGAGGGTCTGGACATGTTTAAATCAGCAGGTCCAGATGCTCTCCACCCGAGGGTACTGAGGGAATTGGCAGGGGTTGTAGCGGGGCCCCTGGCACAGCTTTATGAGTGCTCGTGGGGCTCTGACTGGGTACCAGAGGATAGGAAAAGGGTCAGTGTGGTCCACATTTACAAAAAGGGGAGAAAGAAGGACCGCAGCAATTATACGCCAGTCTGTCTTACCTCGGTCCTTGGGAAGACCTTTGAGAAAATTATCAGGAACACATTTGCAAGGGCCCAGCAGGGGAGGTAATGCTCAGGGGCAAGCAACATGGGTTCACTGAGGGCAGATCCAGCCTGACTAACCTGTTTTCCTTTTATGATCAGGTCACAAAGTCCATGGATGAGGGCATCGAGGTGGATGTCATCTTCCTGGACTTCAAGAAGGCCTTTGACACGGTTTCCCACCACATTCTCTTAAAAAAACTAGGTGACTGCAGCACTGATGCCTACACAGTCAGATGGGTGGCAAATTGGCTAGGTGGTCGCACCCACAGAGTGGTGGTGGATGGATCGTTTTCAACCTGAAGGGATGTGGGCAGTGGAGTCCCCCAGGGCTCAGTCCTGGGGCCTGTACTGTTCAACGTCTTTATCAGCGATCTGGACGTGGGTGTGGAAAGCGCGCTGTCCAAATTCACTGATGACACAGAGTTGTGGGGCAAGGTGGGCATGCTGGAGGGGAGGGACAGAATCCAGCTAGATCTAGACAGGTTACAGAGGTGGACAGATGAGAATAGGATAGAATTCAATGCAGATAAGTGTAGGGTACTGCATCCAGGGAGAAGGAACCAGCAACACAGCTATAGGCCAGGGAACACCCTTCTTGTCAGCACAGTGACAGAAAGGGATCTTGGAGTCATTGTTGACTCCAGGATGAAGATGAGCCACCAATGTGAGGAAGCGGTCAGTAAGGCTAACCGCACCTTGTCATACATCTACAAATGCATCACAAGCAGGTCCAGGGAGGTGATCCTTCCCTTCTATGTGGCATTGGTCAGGCTGCAATTGGAGTACTATGTCCAGTTCTGGGAGCCGTACTTCAGGAGGGATGTGGCTAGCATTGAGAGGGTCCAGAGGAGGGCCACTCACATGGTCAAGGAGAAGCGGGTCAGGCCCTACGAAGAGAGGCTAAAGGGTCTGAATCTATTCAGCCTCCACAACAGAAGGCTGAGAGGGGATCTGGTAGCCGTTTACAAACTCACCAGGGCAGGATCAGGGCAGAAATTGGGTGAGGCTCTCTTCCCCTGGGCACCACCAGGGGTTACTAGGAATAACGGCCATAAATTGTTACAGAGAAGGTTCAGGCTGGACATCAGGAGGCATTGCTTTACAGTTAGGGTTGCCAGGCTCTGGAATGGACTCCCAAGAGAGGTGGTGCTCTCTCCTACCTTGGGGGTCTTTAACAGGAGGCTGGATAGATCTCTGGCTGGGGTGTTATGACCCCAGCACTCGTTCCTGCCCAAGGCAGGGGGTCGGACCTGATGATCTGTTTAGGTCCCTTCTGACCCTAAGCACTATGGAACTATATGACCCTCCCCCGCCATCCCAGGTATCTTCTTTTTGTTGCTGGAAATATGGTAACCCTATATTAGACCAACTGAGCAGCTGAAAAAAAGAAGTTTTAGGCAAGCTTTGGGTGTAATCACCCTTCGTGAAGTAAGGTGACTGTACCCAAAAGCTTGCCTAAAACTTTTTTTCCAGGGAGGAGAATGACTTTCTAGAACAGAGCTGGAAATTGCCTGGCTGTAAATAGATTTTTTTTTTGGCATCATTTGTGCTTACTTGACAGAATATGCCTTGTTTGATTGCTAAAAATTGCCACATTGGAGGCCTACCTGCTGCCAGGAAGACAGAATAACCACAGAGGATCCAGGGTGGGGTACTAGGTAATTCAAGCAAAACAACCAAGGTGGAAAATATATATAAAGAAAACTGTTTCACAGACCTTAAGGCTGCCTGTTTTCAAGCATCTAAATTCTAAACTAGGGAGTCACGATCAGGAATCTGCTTAAAGGAAAAGATTCACTCCAATGCTAACCCCTAAGTTTGACATATTCTATAAGCAAAACATTAACTAAAATGCATGAGACAAAACGATATGCTTTAACACTACTGCTGAAGAAAGGAACAGAAAATGAAAACCTGCTAAGGGTATGGAAAACACACATATGCCATCCAACAGGATGTGGAAAATGGATTAGAAACACTGTGACTTTATGAAGTCAGGGATTTAAAACTGGGTTCCATTCACCAATCTCTAAAGAGACGGGAGGACTGCTCTGATCCTGCGAGTGCCTGGGATCATTAAAAGTTCTAAAACTTCCACTGTCTGTAAGCTACTGTTGTCTTAGAGAAATGCATGAGTGCCCCAGCACCAGTCTTCAGAGAGATAAATTAGATGTGCTGCAGACAAAAGATACAGAAACTACCCAAATGTTGCCTAAATTCTTGAAATAGTCTGAGAACTAGGTCTATGCTATTAAAAACAAATTACCTTAGCTTCTGGATATTTAACTGCAACACAGACAGTGCAATGGGGTTCTTTCACATTTTCTTTTTAATTTTTCTGATACACACTTACCCATCTACATCCTTCTCCCTAGATGTCTCTAAAATTGCTTTGCCTCCACATGCAAGAAAGAAAGTTTATTCGGCAATATCTTTTATTACAGGGTGGTCAATTAGTTTGGCTAGAGGGCTACTTAATGAGTTTTGGAAAGCTGTCGAAAGCCGCACACAAAATCTTTCAGAAAATATCATTTTAAACAAATTATAGATAAAAAAACAAATGATATACTACAAATCAAACATCTACTATAACACATTTTAATCTTATTTTAAAAATATTTGTGTCATGATTTATGGGGGTTTTTTAGTAGTGTACATAAAGGTGATTGCACAATAGCTCTAAATAAAATGTTACTCCTGTACATTGTGGGTGGTGGTGGGGGGGAAGGGAGTGTGAGTGTGTGTGTGGGGGGGATGCACATGTGTGTGGGGGGCTGCCCACACGCTAGGTTCTGTGAGCTGCTCAAGGGTGGAGAGAGGGAGGAGGGGAGAGGCACACATGCAGCAAAGCTCACCCAGGCAGTGCAGGTACAGACCACCACCCACCATCTGGCTCGCAGTGCTCCACATGGAGCCAGCTCAACCCACTCTCACCCCAGACAGCCTGCACTGTACTTCTACCTTGCACCTGTCAATGGTACTGGTCTCAGCCCTGGGCTCAGCCTGCATACACAACTTCTAGGAAGGGCTTCCTTTCATCCATTTGGCCACCTGCATGTGGCTGCTCACTATGCCAGGCAGGCAGAGTGGGTGGAAGGTGGCTGGGAGCTGAAGCTGAAGCCCCACGTGCTGGGGCAGGAACCACTCAGCTGTAGTCTTCCCCCAGCCTGGCTAGGTGTTTGATGCCCAGAGTGGCACAGCAGAGGCAGGAAGAGGAGGAGCCACTGGAGGCGGGGTGGGGAAATGAGCAACCAATGCCAGACAAGTTAGTCAAATGGTATTTGAAGGTACTTATCAGTGCTTATCCAGTACTGTCTGATTGCATAGTTTATTTCCTACTGTTGTTGTTGCTATTATTATTATTATTATTATTATTACTACTACTACTACAGGTGTATCTAAACTTTGCCTAATGACTTAACATTTTGGCAAATTACCAGGAACCCAGTGATCATATTTAAGATAAGATAGTCGAAAGAGTTGGTGGTGGTCTGCACTACACCAATTAAACCCTACACACTATGAGTAGCAGCATACAGTGCACCTTCTCATAATGAATGACCAAGCTATTCAAATCAAAATGGAGCATTACCAGCTAATAGGGATGCACCAATATAGATTTTTATAGATACAGATAGATGATTTTTAAAGAGGCACATTGGCCAATACCGATCCAATTACTGATACCAGCCTGGCAGCGTGGAGAGCTGCCTCCAGCTGGTAAGGGAAGCAGGGAAGAGGAAGGAAAGGGAAGGGAAGGGGCATGGGGGGGCAGATCAAGGCCCCTGTGGAGAGGAAGGTGTGGGGCTGGGGCGGGGGCTGCCCAGCCGGGGTGGGACAGAGTCACAGCTCATCCGGGGGAAGCACAAGGAGTGAGGGAGAGTGACTCCTGCAGCTGTGCACTGCTCAGCTGGAAGCCACTGATCTGGCAGCTCATCTGGTGCTTGCCTGCTCATCCAATGGCTCCCACCGCTGCTCCCCCTGTTTGTCCAGGAGGGCATGGGCAGTGGGGGTGCCCCCGGATCTGCATGGGTGGACTGGAGCCGTGGCTGCGACAAGCTCTTCCCAGAGGGATGGGGCTGCAGCCACAAATTTGGTACAGCCCCTTCCCAGTGCAGCCCTGCCCTGCCAGGAAGAGCTTGGCACAGCCCTGGCCCCAGCCTGCCCTGCACAGATCTGGGGGCACATGCCACCCACCATGCCCTCTTTGACAAGCGGTGTGAGCCACCGGATGAGCAGGTGAACACTGGATCAGTGGCTCCTGGACAAACGACAGGAGCCACCCCTCCTGTGCCCCCCCGAATGAGCCGTGGCTCTGTCCCATGCCTGCCCCACCCTGGCAGCCCCTGACCCACGTCTCCTTCCCCATGGGTGCCTTGATCTGCCCCTCCATGCTTCCTTCCCCCTCTCTCCATCCCCTTTCACCACATCAGACTTACCAGCTGGAGGCAGCTCTCCATGCTGCCGGGTTGTGCTTCTCACTGCCTGTGCCGCGCTACAGCTGCGCACATGAATGGATCATTTATCGGCCAAATTATCAGCCTGATATGGCTGACTTCCGATATATTAAATTTTCTTTATAATCGCTGCCGATCCGATATCGGCCTGATGCATCAGTGTACTTCTACAAGCTAAGGTCTATAATCTCCATGGACCACATGTCAAAGTGAAGAGCAGGTTGAGAGTGGGTTACACTACACAGTGGACATCAGGTTTTTTGCATCATGTTTAAACATACTATTTGTGCCATCTGTTAGACTAAAAATAGGAAGGTACAACAAAGATGCATTTAACTCCCACAAGGGGTAAATGACAACTTCTGTAAATGGAGCCCAATATAGCTTCACACTTGCTGTACTGTCACAAGCACCTTAGCTTAATCAGTAGGGCCTGTGAAAACCCACAGTATTGTTAATTTGAATGTGAAAATTAGTATATGGAAACCTTTATTTTTCTGCCAGCATCTGCAAAATAAAATAAATAGCAATGCCACACTCTCTGGAGAGCTCCAAGCTGCTTGCAATAAATAAACCCCTTTAACAATAAATAGAGTTACTAGCTTGGCCCTGATGAGAGAATCCCATTTTCCCAATGGGTCCCTTTGTTTGCTGTGACTTGCCTCATTTCTTTATGGTAAATATTTAATGTGCCATCTTCTGCTGCAGACGTATTGATGGCTGCCGACACCAGCTGCTACAATAATAAAGTTATTCACATAGCAGCCTACAGCTTCAGCTCTTAGGGGCTGCAGCCATGATACAAAGGAATTATGTCACATTGCATAGCAAGAGCCAAGCAGTGAAAGCTATGCATGGAAACAGACCCTACGAAGGAGCGAACCAGAAGCAGTAGTCTTTAAAGGTGACTCATCACAATACGCTCAGTAACCATGTATAGCCTGGTCAACCTATCAAGACCATAGACTTCAGCCACTTATATTAGAATTAATGTTAGTAACTTTACTGCCACCTTATTATCCCCTATAACTATGTTGACTAGGGTTAGACAATGAGAAAATCATAACAATTGAAGCTGGTCTCCATTAGGGCTTTCAGTTTTGCTACCATTGAGGGAGAGGCACTGGTAGTAGCAACAGCAGGACATTTAAAAACAATAAAGTCCCATGTATATAAGCCCTTAAAAGGACAGAATGGAGTCTACCAATTAGCACAAAAAGCTCCATACACTAAAGGTACCTATACATGTGCAGCAAGGCTGCTCCAATGTGCTGGAATTACACCGTGTTGGAGCTGACTCACTAATCGAGTCTGCTGCAGCGTGATAATTACTGTGCTCCAACAGACTCCAGCATCATGTGCATCAGCATCCCCATGCTGAAAAATGGCAGTGGGGGTGCTTTAGCTAAGTCACTTATAATCTCTGCTTATACTAGCAACATTTTCTAAACATTTCCTTTTGGTTCAAGCAACACTAAAGATAGCCTAGTACAAGTCTAATAATGATAGGCAGAAAGTGATGGGCAGTGATTACAGCAGTAGCCTAAGACTCAGGCTGAGGTCTGCTTTGCCAAACTCAGGGTTGCCAACTGCCCATAAATTTATGGAAACTCCATAAAAAACAATCCTTAAAAAGCCTATTTGTAAAACCTTAAAGAATATTGTACCATCTGTAAGAAGAGGAATCCACCAGAACTTCAATCAAGCTCCAAGGTCAAGGAATTGGAGGCAGTATTGTAGATGGAGCACAGCAGCACCACCTACTGTCTATATGGCAGCACAGCACCTTCAATGGAGCTCTCTCCAGGGTTTTGTGGCTCCCAGAACTTCCTGTAGCTCCTTGCTCCGCCCTCCCCCACCACGGGCTGGGGGGAGGCAGCATGGTGCAGGGTGCTGTTGAGGGGACTATCAGAATCTGAAGATGAGTAGGGGACCCCTGTAGGGGTGGAGGAGCATTGCTGCAGTCAAGCAGGGCTGCCAAACCAAGATTTTTTTTAATAGTGTCAGCAGAGTCAGAGTAAATTATTTTTACTATGTTTGCTGTTAAACCCCTACATTTGAACCCAGGGTCCAGCAGAAAGGTTACTTATGTCTTTTTATTGACATATTTTATATAATATGTCAATAAAAAAAGATTAGTTGTCAGTAAAAAGTTTCCAGAATGTCAGTAAAAAAACCCCAAAAAACAACTGTTTGGGTTTGGCATCCCTGCACAGACTTCCTGTGTGATCTTGGAAAAATCAGTTCAGACTGATTTTCAGAGACAGGAGGTATTTTTTCCTGTGTCTCAGTCACAGAATCATAGAAAGTTAGGGTTGGGAGGGACCTCAGAAGGACATCTAGTCCAATCTCCCACTCAAAGCAGGACCATCCCCAACTAGATCATCCCAGCTGAGGCTTTGTCTAGC
The DNA here is from genome assembly GCF_030867095.1 of Alligator mississippiensis. NCBI lineage: Eukaryota > Metazoa > Chordata > Crocodylia > Alligatoridae > Alligator > Alligator mississippiensis. The sequence continues at coordinate 27,313,268 of NC_081837.1, read as the reverse complement.
CAGGTCTTAAAAACCTCCAAGGATGGAGATTCCACAACTTTCTGGGTAACCTGTTCCAGTGTTAACCAACCTCCTAGTGAGAAATTTTTTCTTAATATCTAACCTAAACTTCCCTTGCTGCAACTTGAGACCACTGTTCCTTGTTCTGTCATCTGCCACCAGTGAGAACAGTGTAGCTCAGGGAAGGGCAATTATTTTGGGTAGAGGGCTGCTTACTGAGTTTTGGCAAGCTTTTGAGGGCCAGATGGGTAGCCCTGCCCTCTGGTTGCCATCTTGGGACCTGAAATCCTGCCCCCAACCCCTGACTTTTGCCACCAGAAGTCCCTCCGCTTGACCCAGGAAGTAGATTCAGAGATTGCAAGGCTGGAAGGGACCTCGGAAGATCATCGGGTCCAGCCCCCTGCACCAAGTAGGAAAGATAACAGGGCGTGCACTCACCCCAGCAAGGTGACTGTCTAGTCTCCTCTTGAAGATTTCCAGGGTAGGCAACTGCACCATCTCTGGAGGGAGCTTATTGCATAGTCTGGACACCCTGAAAGTTTTCCTTTCAGCAAGGGGTTTTGCCATCTCAGAACCAAAAAAATACCAAATTATATTCTAAAAATCAAACATCTACAATATTTATTAATTTGATTTAAAATATCTTTTTGTCCTGATTTAAATTTGTTTGTGTAGTGTACATAGGGGTGATTGTACAATAGCTTAAAATGAAGTCTTACTCTTGTAAACTGTGGGGGTGTAGAGGGTGTGGATATGTTGGGGGGATGATATATGGGGTGTGGGTATGAGGGGGGTGTGGATGTGGGGATCTGAATGTATGGGCATGCAAGGGGGGTATGGGTACCTGTGTATGGTAGGGAATGCTGTGGGACTCACCCTATGAACACACACACACTGTGCTTGCCTCACCCCCCCAACACACACACTGTACTTGCCTCACCACCCCCCCCACACACACACACACACACACACTGTGCTTGCCTCACCCCCCCCACACACACACACTGTGCTTGCCTCACCCCCCCAACACACACTGTGCTTGCCTCACCACCCCCCCCACACACACACACTGTGCTTGCCTCACCCCCACACACACTGTGCTTGCCTCGCCCCCCCCACACACACACTGCTTGCCTCGCCCCCCCCACACACACACTGCTTGCCTCGCCCCCCCCACACACACACACACACTGTGCTTGCCTTGCCCCCCCCACACACACACATACTGTGCTTGCCTCACCCCTGCCACACACACACACACTGTGCTTGCCTCACCCCTGCCACACACACACACACACACACACACACACTGTGCTTGCCTCGCCCCCCCCACACACACACACACACACTGTGCTTGCCTCGCCCCCCCACACACACACACACTGCGCTTGCCTCGCCCCCCCCACACACACACACACACACACTGTGCTTGCCTCGCCCCCCCCACACACACACACACTGTGCTTGCCTCGCCCCCCCCCACACACACACACACTGTGCTTGCCTCACCCCCCCTACACACACACTGTGTTTGCTCCTGTGGTCCACTGATGCAGCCAGGAGCCATGTGGTGCTGGAGCAGCTGCATGCAGGGAAAGCAGCTGCAGGCAGAAGCTTTTGGGTGGGGGTGGAGGAGGGTTAGGGATGGGGGCAGGCTGGCTTTTCTCCTGACTCTTGCCAGCTTCCCCTGGGTCCTACTGCCCCTGACTCCTGTCAGCTTTGACAGGGAGCCTGGAGCAGATAAATACTAATTTTCTAAACTTTGTAGGTGCCCCATGGGCTGGAAAGAATGGCCTGCTGGGAGGCCAGGAGCCTGTCCTGGATGCCCAATCCACCCAGTCCCTCTTGAACTTGCACGTGATGTCCTCCATGTGCCAGGCCCACTCCTCCGCCACAGCACCAGTCCAGCTGCTGCATAAAGGGCATGGTTCTGCAGGCTGCCCCCAACTGGCAGTTGTGGTCGGTGACCCTGACCCACTGTAGCCCCAAGGCCTTGATCTTTATGCAGCAGTGGTGCACTGACTGGTTGTGCCTGTGCTCCCACACACAACCTACCAGGCCCTCACAGATGCGGGCACTGAAGTGCCTACCCCAGGCAAACTGGCTCTGGACCTCAATTTTGCTCCCCAGTACTACAGGGTCTGAGGTCTCATCCTGGGACCTGTTATGCCCCCAGGAGCTGGTGTGTGGCATCAGGGATGACCTCAACAGATCTCAGGTGCTGTAAGAGTCCGGGTCTGCCAGGCTTGGGCAGGTGCCTTCAGTGCACAGTGCATGACCATGGTATAGGACAGGCAAGCAGGTGGTGGGACTGGGCCAGGAGCCAGCACCAGGGTCTGGGCAGACTGCTGCGGCTGGTCTGGGACCGCTACTGCAGAAGCTGTCCCAGGCCCCCAGGGTCACAGGCCCCCAGGATCACAGCAGAGTTTTAAAGGCCAGGATGGGGCAGGAAAAGAACTGCCCCAGCCCTAGAGCTGGAGAAGCTTCAAGCCCCATGGCCCTGGAGCTAACCTGAGGGTGGCCCCCTGGTGGTGGGGCTGACTGGAAGCAAATTAGCTTCCAGCCGGCATCTACACACGCAGTACTGCAGTTACTACAGCGCAGTTCATTTTCTACCTTTGTTTGCAGGCAGCAAATTAATTGCACAGTAGACTAATTGACTGCACAGCAGGTGCCTGCACATGTAAATGGTGACACTACTGTGCAGTCAATTAGTCTACTGTGCACTAAAGCATCTCGTGTAGACATGTCCACTCATTAGGAAGTCTTTCTGGGGCAGAAAGGGAATCATGACTACAGGCCCTGGAAAAATGATATCCTTCCCTCACATTTTGTATTCTCAGAACTGTTGGTCCCAGTACCAGTGATAAGCATACATAAGTATAGTGATAGCTCTATCCCATACTGTTTTAAAAAACAAGCAACCACCACAAGTTGTAACTTAATGGCACAAAGAATAACAATTCTCTGAGGTTCAACCTACACTAGAAGTGGTCAAAATCTGAAATAACACCAAAAGCTAGAATTTCAACTTAACAGAACCAAACACTAGCCTAGGTCACCTGGGCTAGATGACCTGCTCTGACCAGTGCAGAGAGCAGAAATAAGTGGCTTTAAAAGGAGCAAAGTCCAGTTCTTGTAGAGGAGTAGGAAGGTGATGTGCAGCTTTGGGTCAGGAGATCTTGGAAAAGAACCAACTACTTCTAGTTTCATGCATCAGTATGAGATTCTCTTCATTTGGAAGGAAGGTTTATAGAGTGGGTATAACTCACAACCCCGGCCCTCTGATCAGATTGATTCAGTCACCCAGAACCATCCCTCATGCACGGGTGTATACTCTCCACTCTAAATCTCTCCAGTGCTGGCGATACCACATCCTCTTCCATCTGCTGAACTGTGCAGAGTTAAAGAATTTTTTCAATATTCAAACTATATTTTAACTCCTGCAATATAAGCCCTTTAACTTTAGTTCTGTTCTAGCCAGCTAATGAGAACAGCTAATCCCGGTCCCCTTTGTATGCTGCAAAAATCAGCAACCTCTGTCCTGTTCTCTAGCCTGCTCTCTCCAATCCTGTTTTTTTGCTCTTTTCTCAGATTTTATTTTGCTAACATTTCACTGCCATCCTCTGATTTCTTTACATCAGCTGTGAATGATCAGCATATTCTTCAGTCCATTCTCAAGTAATGGAAATAGAGAGCAAGACTGTGCGCTTACTAGATCCCCTCAAGGGCTCCACTCATTACTTAACTATAAGTAGCTACTTTATATTGAATCTCTCAGCTAGCTAGATACCATAATATAGCCATTTCAGCTGACACTGTAATAGGGGTGCACCGATAAAAAATGTTTGGGCTGATACTGATGGCTGATTATTAATGAGCCATATCGGCCGATACAAATCCGATTGACAATATGCAGCCTGGCAGCTTGGAGAGCAGCATCCGGCTGGTAAGTCTGTGTGGGGAAGGGGCATGGGGGGCATATCAAGGCCCCTGCAATGACCAAGGGGCTGAGGCAGGGCCAGGCACTGCCCAGCCGGAGCGAAGCGTGGGACAGACCAGCGAGTGCCTTGTCCAAGGGGCATGGGGGGGAGGGCCACGCACGTGGGGAGGCATGTGTCCCCTGGATCTGTGCACGAGGCAAGGGTGAGCTGCCCGCTGCGAGCTAGGGTCAGGGTAGCACCAGGCTCTTCTGGCAGGGGGGCTGGGCCAGGGCAGTGCCAGTGCTGGGAGGGGCAGATTTGAGTGGGAGGCTATGGTGAATTCTGGGGTGGCTGTAGCCCACCCTGTAGCCCCCCCCCCCCCCCGGCACCACCACTGCTGCCCTAAGTGCAGCCCCAGCCAAGCCCCGCTACAGGGAAGAGCCTGGCACTGCCCCAGACCGCAGCCCACAGCAGGCAACCCGCTTTCATCCTGCGCACAGATCCAAGGGGCACGTGCCCCCCATGAGTCCCCCGGAGGAGTGTGCAGAAGTGGGAGCCGCCCACCCCCCTCCCACACCCCACCCTGGCTGGACAGCACCTGCCCCAGCCCCAATCCCTGCTTCACTGCAGGGTCCTTGATCTGCCTTCCCCCTAGCCCCTTCCCTTCAACAGACTTACAGGTCAGACGCTGCTCTCCAAGGTGCCAGGCTGCACTCCTGGCCATGTGCATGCTGCAGCTGCGTTCATGCACGCAGCCTTTATCAGAGATATTATCGGCCATATCAGCCAAAAAAGTCAATTGCTGATAATGTCAATTTTCCTTTTATCAGTGCTGATACAATTTGGACTGATGTATTGGCGCACTGCTACTTTGTAATTTTTTCTTTCCCATGTTCCCTAGAACTCCCTAGGGACATAACCTCTGGCTTCAGTTTGCAAGGAATAAATACTTCAAATGTGTTTTGATTTGCTGCTGTCTCCCTTGTATTTTAGAAGTAAAAGTTCCCACAGCACATTTTTGCCATGTCATTTCAACAGTCTGCACCTCTTACAATAAAGAGAATATACAGATCACTATTTCCAATTCCAGCACAGTCAAAGTAAATGAGCCTGAATTCTAGCAGACTTTTACCAAACTGTTTCTATTTGACAATATTCTCAATTCAGTGGGTTAGTAAATGGCCCAGCAACATAGAATGGAGGTACAGTACAACATCTTTTATTCTTGCCTGGATATGTGTGTGGTAACAGAGGAAAAACATGTACGTACAATCAGTGGTCAAAAATCTTATATGAGAAAGAACAGAACATGTGATAGGTAACATCAGCCTTATGAGAGACAGTTTCTTCTTTTCTTGCCTATTCACTTACTTTATTAAGATATACCTAAAACATACCTGCAATGCCCCTCCCTTATCCTGGGCTCTTCATGAGGCAGGACAAAGTCAGCCACTTGAGAGCTGCACCACTCCCTTCAGGACTGCTACATAAACTACAATCATACACCTCTTAATTCTCCATCCTCCCTTACCACTACAATTTTTTTTCCTATTCATTCCACAGCTGGCAGTAAATCCTGGCAGCCTTGGAAAGCACAGTTCAACTACTGAAGAGGAAGTGGTACCACCCTCTTCAGAGGAACCATGGGGGGGGGGGGGGGGAGGGGGAGGGAAGTAGTCTAGTTTGTGAGGCTGTAATCTCTCTGAAAAAAATGGACAGGAAAGGTTGATGACTTTAAATGGCCTTGCTGCTACCAACGTTAAGAAAAAATGACAAAAATAATTCCCACCTTCTTCAAGCCAGTGAAACCCTCATTGTAAAATCCTTTATAGAATATGGAATTCATCCGACTTAAACCAGTCCTTGTTGAGTATTTTATATTGACCCATATTTTAGAAATCAATCAGGTCTCCTGGTGCTGATAACCTGCACTTGCCAAACTACATGACAAGACTCCTTAACTACAGCAGACTTCACACAGCCTCAAGCAATCACTTTTTTCCAGACCCCCTAGTCTTTCTTTGTGTGAGGACCTCCTTTGTTACTAGATGGTCTGAAATCCACTCAGTGCAAACACACTAAAGCCTTCCTATGAAAACACTCACTTTGCAACAACTTGAAAATAAGTAAGGTCTGATTCAGTTTCCACTGAACTCAGCTTCCTGGGGACAGAATCACTTTGACAAGACACAAGAAGCTAATTTCCAGAATAAGCATGATGTCAAAAAAAATTGGCAGGGTTTCTGCATATAGGAAACAACTGCTATAATCCCAAAGAACAATGTAAGAAAAATAATATCATCTTGCAACCAATTGTAAAAAAATTAAAAGTTCTGAGTTAGTGACAGCACTGGGACATAAATAAGCCTGTAACACAGACTCACTGAAAAGAAACCAGATGACTCATATTCATCGTTCTTTGAAGCCAAATACGGTCTTAGTCCTGGCAGGTCCTAGCCACCCTCAATTTCTATTTGAATCACTGGAACTTGAGCATCGTGAATCCAGCATTACATAAGTGTCCAGATTCTCAGATCTCATTTTCCAGAGATGAAAAACTTTAAATAATATACTGTATTACCTAATCTCCTAGGATGGGGTCATCTGGCTTAATTTATCACTTTTCAGAGACAGGAGGTATTTTTTCCTGTACAACGCTAGTGTCAACATGATTCTTTAAATATCTGCTCAGACAGAATATATATAGTAACATTCTGGCACTTTAAAAGGAGACTAATTTCCTGTGGAAGAATTGAAGTTCTTAGCTAAACTGATTGATGGACAGAGCACCTGAAGCATGAACAAAAGAACCATTTTAAAAATGGTGATTAGTAGTAAACTAGCTTTTTCTCTGAGCTCATGACTAGCATGGAAATGGGCCCTATGTAGCTGTCCCATAAAACCCCAACTAAATTTACATGGTTGCTCAGAAGGAGAACCAGAAAATAACTCCCTCCCCACCCGCCACCCCCCTTATGTACATGAAAGAAGAAGGGAGGTGGAGGAGATGATTACATCATTGGGGGGGAGGGGGATTATTATTGTTTGGGCTGCCAAAGCACTCTCCTATCATACCAAACCATACTGCACTGGCACTGCTTTAGTGATATGCAGTGGAGTGCACGGTGAGGTTTTACTAAACAAATCAAAGAGTCCATCAACTTAGGAGGCAAAAAGAAAGTACCCTATAGGGCATGCGGGCAGTGGATCAGAGCTCTGTCCTGGCTCCAGCCCATGCTGTCACCGCTGCAAGATCCAGGCCCCAGCCCCAGAGCAGCTCCCCACCAGCCACATGGCCTGTCAGCTCCATGGAACCCCTGGCCCTGCGCTGTTACAGCCCCACCACTCCTGAGGTCAGCCAGTTTGTGGGGTATGGGATTGTGTGTGGGGGATGGTGTGGCTGTGGGGTTTGCAGGGGAGGGTTTCCAGGTATGGTGAGGTGTGCATAGGAGCCCCAGCACAACCCCCTGCACACCCTACGGTACCTCCTCGCCACTGCCAGCAGCGCACAGCCCCAGCGCACCCCATGCCCACTCCAGACTCACCCCTGCCAGAGCAGATCAGCCGGAACCCAGGCACAGCCCTGATCCAACCCGTCGTGTGCCACCCACTCATGGCACATCCTGCTGCCCCCTGGGCATGCAGTGTGGCTGGGGTATCTTCACAGCTCCACTGCCTTTCTAGGCAGCACGGGTGGTGGCAGCTCCTTCTGGCTGCTGCCATCACTGGCCCCAGCCCTACAGTACCAGTGGGGACCTGTGCTGTACAGCACAGCCACCAATATCCTCCAGGCTTTCCTGCCCAGGCTCAGGAGTGGTGGCATGGGAAAAAAGCTGTTGCTCAGCACAGGGTAAAAGTGGCCTCTTCCCCTCCTGGCAGCTCTCTGCTGCAGCCGCCTGGAGTCTGCACAGGGCTGCCTTGCATCTATACTACTGTCACTGCCGCCTCCGAGCTGCCCCATGGGCCAGCAGTGGCAGCTTAGAGCAGATGAAGGGCAGCCTGGCATGGTGTGGGATCCATGCTACACCAGGAAGCACTGGCAGCAATGAGGGAGGGGCCGTTTTTACCCCATACTGAGCAGCAGATTCTGTCTCGCGCTGCTGAGCCAGAGCAGATGAGCCTGGACCAGGCATGGGGCACACAGGGTCAGGGCTGTGCAGCGTGGGTCTCCACCAGTACTGCAGGGCTGGGACTGGTGGTGGTAGCAGCAGCTGGAAGGAGCCACCTGTCACCTGGGCTGCCTAGAAAGGCAGTCCAGCTGAGAGCTTTAGTGCTACTTCAGTGCTCCTTCTAGACATAAAGACATTAAATAATTCAACTGTACTGCTAGTCTGATGATACACTATTGTTTGCTGATTGGAGTCCTGAAATTCATGAAATGCCCACATGATTCATGAATTTGCTAGTTTCAAGTACACCCTAATCCTGATGTTACAGGTCTTTCTAAATGTATAGCTCCTTTAAAAATATCTATGGCAAGTACTTTTTCTATTTCCGTTTGAGGAGGGCCTATCAGTCCCAGTTATAAGCCAGGATGCCAGGGCTCTACACAGGCACAAAACAAAGTGGTCCCTGACCCAAACAGCCCATAACCCAAGCAAGGTAACTCCACAGTTCCTCTCCCCTTTGGTATTTAGTGCCTTTCCTGAGAAAACTCTGAGGACTGAGGGGAAGATTTTATACCTAATATTTGGAGGAATATCAGATTTCTGACTAACCTAGGGGAAAATTGTGCTTCCTTCCCTTCCTCACTAATCATCCCAAACTGTCCTCGGGAATATCACAGCCAAAAGTGAATGTTTGTATTTTTTTCACTGGGTGCCTATAGTGTCCTACTTAAAAATGGACTACCAGAACTATGTCCTACACTAGACTTCCCTTCCTACTAGGGAAGACCTTTCCTACATTAGACTTCCCTTCCTAGTGGGGAAGAAGCAGGAAGAACTCGCACTCCCGCTTGCAGACAATAACTTCGATTTAGTGGGGTTAACGGAAACCTAGTGGGAACCTACGCATGACTGGGTACACATTGAGGGCTACAGGTTGTACAGAAGGTACAGAGTAGGGAGGAAAGGGGGCAGGGTTGCTCTCTATGTATAGGAGCATTATGCATCTACCCTAATCAAAATGGGATCAAAGGAAGAGAAAGTTGAGGCAATGTGGGTTAGGATACATAAAGGTCAAGGGGAAAGGGACTTGGTGCGGGGGGAGGGGGGGGTCTGCTACAGACCACCACACCAAGAGGAAAAGCTAGACTTGGAATTCTTGGGGCAGCTCTCAGAGGCTGTACAGTCTAGGGACATGGCTGCTGTGGGGGACCTAAACTACCCTGACATCTGCTGGGAGGAGCAGTCAGTTAAATCCTACTGTTCACGTAGGTTCTTAACCTGTGTGCATGACCTTCACCTAATGCAGGAGGTATACAGTCCCACTAGTGGTAATGCCTTACTGGATTTGGTGTTGGCTATGGGGGAGGACCTGGTAGGTGAGCTGCAGATTCATGGTCACCTTGGGGACAGTGACCACCAATCAACTGAATTCACCATATGGCATAGGGTGGGTAAGATAAATAGTAGGGTGAAAGTGCTCGACTTTAGGAAGGATATCTTCAGTGTGCTTAGGAGTCTAGTCAATGACACACTGCAGGATAAGAGTATTGGCAAGATGAGAGTCCAGGAAGGGTGGTCATTTCTAAAGGAAGCGATCCTTCAGGTGCAGAGGAAGACTATCCCAGTACAAGGGAAAAGGGGGAAAGGAGCCGAAAAACTTCCTTGCCTAAACAGGGAAATCCAGGGAAGCCTAAGGAAAAAAAGAAGGCATATAGGCAGTGGAAGCAGGGAGAAGCTACCAAGGAGTATACCTACGTGGCCCACACTTGCAAGGAGGCAGGTAGAAAAGCCAAAGCAACTACAGAGCTGAGGCTGGCAACACAAATTAAGACAACAAAGTCTTTTTTTTTTTAGGTATATAGGGAGTAAAAGGAAGGTGCAGGGCAGCATAGGACCCCTATTGAACAAGAAGAAGCTATTAGTGGCAGACAGGGGGGATAAGGCTGAGCTATTCAATGAGTTTTTTGCTGCTGTTCCTGAACATGGGTCAAGATAAGTCTCCTAATGGGTTCTTAGATGGGCATCAGAGGGACACCCGCCCATCAACTGTCAATGCTGACTTGATGCAGAGTCACTTGGATGGACTGGATGTGTTCAAGTCAGCAGGCCCAGATGAGCTGCATCCAAAAGTACTGAAGGAATTGGCTGGTGTCATAGCAGAACCACTAGCATGGCGGTTTGAGCACTCATGGCGCTCAGGTCAGGTCCCGGAGGACTGGAAAAGGGCCAATGTGGTCCCTATTTTCAAGAAGGGGAGGAAGGAGTATCCAATTAATTATAGGCCAGTCAGTCTCACCTCCATCCTTGGAAAGGTCTTTGAAAAGATTATGAAGGATCATATTTGTGGGAGTCCAGCGGGAAAAATAATGCAGCAGGGAAACCAGCATGGATTCATAACAGGTAGATCATGCCTGACAGATCTGGTTTCATTTTATGACAGGGTCACAAAATGCTTAGATGCAGGAGTAGGGGTGAATGTCATTTTCTTGGATTTTAGCAAGGCCTTCATTATGGTATCTCATCCCACTCTCATAAATAAATTAAGAGGCTGTGACATAGGTGTTTACATGGTCTGGTGGGTGGCAAATTGGCTTAGCAGTCACACCCAGAGAGTAGTACATGGGTCGATGTTGACCTGGAAGGATGTGGGTAGTGGGATCCCGCAGGGTTCGGTCCTTGGACCTGTACACTTCAATATCTTCATCGGTGACTCAAATGTGGGTGTGAAGTGTACTCTGTCCAAGTTTGCAGATGATACTAAATTGTGGGGTGAAATGCATGCTCTGGAGGATAGGGAACGATTGCAGGCAGACCTGGACACGTTAGAAAAGTGGGCAGTATGCAACAGGATGCAGTACAAGGACAAGTGCAGAGTGCTGCACCTAGGCTGCAAAAATATCCAGCACACCTGCTGGCTGGGAAGTGACCCTCTCAGCAGCATAGAAGTGAAAAGGGATCTCACAGTCATAGTGGAGGAAATCATCAGCAAAGCTAACCACATTTTATCATTCATCAGCAGATGCATGACAAAACAGAACCAAAAGCGGTGATAGAGAAGGAGCCCCACACTCACCAGCTGTAGTAGCAGCCATCAAGGCCTCTGGGGCTCATGGCAGAGCGCCCCTGTGCAGTGCGGGGCAGTGGGGATCACCCCCCACACTTGGCACCCGCCTGGCAGCTGCCCCATGGCGCGGGTGCAGCATGGCTCGGCAGGGTACTGGGTGCTGTCTGGGGGCTGGGGCCAATGGGACTGAGCAGTGCCAGGCCCTGGTTGACAGGTGGAGTCGTCCCAGCTCCCAGACAGCGTATGGTGCCCTGCTGAGCCATGCTGCACCAGCACAATGCGACATCCGCTGCACGGGCACCCAGTGGGAGGGTAGGCAATCCCCGCTACCCCTCACTGCCCCACACTGTGCGGGGGGGGCTCTGCCACGAGTCCCTTGAGGTCCCGATCACCGCTGCTACAGCTGGTGAGTGCAAAGCTTTAAAAAAAAAGTGCTGGGAGACTGGGTCCGGGCGAGGGATGGGGTCAGGCAGAGCAGCCACAGGGGCTTCTCCCACAGCTCCTCCAGCTGTGCCTGCCTCTGCCCCGGCGGGGGGAGCCATGGGAAAAGACCTCATGGCTGCCATGCCAGGCCCCATCCCCCCTCTGGCCCCAGTCTCCTGGCACTTTAAAAGGAAGGCTGTGGGGCTGTGCCGGAGTCTTCCCTGGGGATGTGGTCCCACGGGATGACAGCCGGTGGCTGTCTCTCCCCCCAGAGCACTGGGATTGGAAGAGGCCTCAGGGACAGATCACAGACACTGGCTAACTACAGATATCATGTCAGAGCAGTCCTTCTCTCCCCACCCCCGAGTTTCTGGTTCCCTGCAAGCTCACCTCCGAAACAGTTTGGATGGTTTTGTTTAGTTCTGGAGATGTTTCGGAGCCTTCTATTTCGTTTTGGATTTGGTGTTTTGAGCACCGAAACAGTCCAAAACACCTCCAAAACAAAATGGCTGCCAAAGTTTCACACAGCCCTAGTAGCTATGCCTATGCTATCGGTATTTCCCATGCTTCTGGGCCATACAGGGTCAGAAAGGAAATTTTTCTCCTACTGATGCTATGTGTCAGAGGGTTTTTTTTCCCTCACCTTCATCAGAGGCATTGGATGTTGCCTGCAGCCGAGGCTGGGGATTTTGACTAGAAAGTCCCAGGAGGCTGTGTTTAAAAAATAAATAAAAATAAGAAGATGCTGTTTAAAGCTATCTTCACATTCAGCAACATCTGCTCTACACAGCAGCCCAGGAAGCTCTCCTAGCCAGGGTGAGCCAAACGAAAGACCAGTTCTGCCCCAGAAAGATAAATCCTTTTCTGTCCCAAAGGCAGACACTTTGCCAATGGATAAATCTATTAAACTAAGGAAACTTGCGCAACACAAGGAGCCAAATGAAAGATTCTCATCGTGTCTAAAGCCTCTCCACGCCAACCTCAGAAGATATAAGTTATGTAAAATAGTAAGCAAGTGCAATCCAGTCCTGTAAGAAGACTCTCCATATGAACATGTCTTTTGCACTTAGGGTGCTTCCTCATATTTTGATGCTAAAAGACTGTGCGGATAAGGAGACATGTTAGAAATGGATTTGTTGATAAGACAAGACAAACAAAGCTTAGTTTTGTAAAAGTCGGTGAACCTGTGAATAGATCTTTGTTGAAGAAAATATTAACGTAAAGAGAAACAAGTAGCAGGCTGTATATAAAAACTGGAAGCTTTGGATTAGCACTTGGAAAAACTCAGCAGTAATTACCTGTTGCTTTGGCAAAGTTCAGAGATTTCTCCAGAAACTGAAATGTGATTGTGTATCTTGTAAGTTAGGTAAAATAGTAAACAAGTACAATCCAGCCAGGCCAGGGCCGCTCCTACGGACCCCTCCCGCACACAGGGCCCGGTAGAGATGCAGGGGTTCATCCACCCCCTTCCCTTGCCGCCCTGCACCTGGGAGCTGGAAGCCATAGGCCAGGGGCTGGAGCTGGGAGTCAGGGACTGAAGCCAGGGGCCGGTGGCTGGAGCCGGGGGCCAGGGGCTGGAGCCGGAGCCTGCTACAGGCTCCGCCGGCTCTGGGGAAGTGCTTCGCTCCCCTGCATCAGGGTCGGGGAGTGGAGCACTTCCCCAGAGCTGGCGAAGCCTGCACCAGCCACCCGCCCCAGCCTCCATCCCTGCCTTGCCTCACCTCGGGGAGGAGCTGCTGCCTGCCCCGAGTGAGGCTCCGCTGGCTCCAGGACACTGAGGGACACACCCCCGGAGGCCATGCCAGGGAGCGTAGCAGTGTCCTGGAACCTCACTCGGGGCAGGCAGTGGCTCCTCCCCGCAGTGAGGCAAGGCAGGGATGGAAGCTGGGCAGGCGGCTGGTGCGGGCTCCGCCAGCTCCAGGGAAGTGCTCCACTCCCCGGCCCTGATGTGAGGGAGCGGAGCACTTCCCCAGAGCCCTCGCCAGGCTCCAGCCTTTCCTGGTGTGCAGCCTTGAAAAAGCTGTGCACGGCAGCACTTTTAGTTGTGCGCGGCCGCACATGCGCGCACCTTAGAGGGAACTTTGTCTGGGAGATGTGAATGTTGTGACTGGGCGCTGTGATGGGCCAGTAGGGAGCACCCCTGCATTGAGCCACCTGCCTCACTGCGCCCAACTACCTTCCAGTCTCTGAGGGCCTCCCGGGGGGGTGCCTCATGTCCAACCAACCCCTTTCTGGAGCACACCACCCAAGGTCTGGACTAATCTTGGACCTGTGCCCCAAAAGAAACAGGCCTAGTAATACTAGAGGGTACTTGCCCCACTACAAGAACTTGGGGTGCTTCCCTCAGTCTGAAGTACAAATAGTGGTCTCTCTTAGTCAGCTGAACCAAGGGGACCCCAAGGCATAATCTAGACCCTCTCTCAATAAGTCTCCCATGCTATGTACAGATGAAAACTTTATTGGTTACAAGGAGTAGGTTTGGAATAGGGTACAGTGTAGAGCAATATCAGAGAAATACCTTAGTGGCATGGTAACCTTTGATCACGCATCTGAGTTACTGCAAGCTATATATAGTTAGATTTCAAGTAGTTTACTCACAAGTATCATCCAGAGGCAGGTGGAGATTCCCTCTGGAGGCAAGCAGTTCACTGAATATGAGTTTCAAAAAAGAGAGCTAGTTTCAGATGGTCCAGCTTCTCTGCAAGTTCTCATCACGGCTCCTGCCCTGCCTCCTGGGCAGTGCCTAACTTATATAGACCTTATGACCTCATTTACCTGATCCAGTAAAGGCCAGCAGCTGTTGGCTGCCAGCCAACCAATTTGAAATACATCACTGGTTGCCGGGTAGCCTGGCAGGGTCTCTAGCCCCCTCCCAGTCATGATGACATTTCTTAGAACAATAGGGAGTTTAAGCCCCCACCCAGGTGTGTGAGGCCAGTCAAGTAGGCAAAGGGAGCAGGTTTCCCCCTCCCTCAGGAATGTCTCCAGCTCAGGTTACAACTCAGGGTTACCTGAAGCTGATGGGGCCAGGGGTGTCTGCCCTCTGCAGTGACCATGGTAACCAAATTGTCGGATTGATTCCCCACCTGATAGCAGAGTTTGAGGAGAGACAGAGATGGCATTCTGCCACAGGCACTAGGTGAGCAACGGACAACAGTTTTCCTATAAGGAATGGGGCTAGCACAGTGCCAAGGGATTGGTGCACCGTATAAGGCATGTTTGGCACAGATCCAGGGGATTGGACAATTTGGGATGAAAAAGTTACTAAAGTAGTAGACAAACAAAGAGGTAGTGTGTGTTTTGTGTTGCCACCTGGGGAGACAGGAGCAACCTTGGAATTCTTATTGAACAACAGATTCCAGAAACTAACATCCCACACCCAGCAGAGGATCTGAGGCCGGTACCACCGAAGGTCACTGTTGTAATGTCTGAAGAAACCATTTGCCAGGTCATATTACAGTGAGGAAACTGCTATTAAAAAGTTCACTTGATACCACATCGGACAGTTTGCTGTATCAATCCTTGGAGGACTCTAGCAAAAAGAATCCTAATAGTAGTGTTCCACATTTTTGTTTTTTTACCAAATTTCACTGATAAATTATCCAATTTTTTAATTGAAGTTATTCAGTTTTTACTGAATTACACCCGCTTTTCACATGCCCCCCATGCCTTCTGGGACCTGTGCAGCAGCAGGAGCTGGCACCCCATCCCCATCGGACGAGCCGCAGCTCTGTCCTGCACTCCACCTTGCCCCAGCTGCACAATGCCTGGCAGGGTGGGTGCAAGGGTTCCAGGGTCTCTGTCTCCTCCAGCCCAATGGTGCAGCTACCCCCGGGTGGTGCAGGGCTGTGTTCAGGGTCAGTGCAGAGGCAACTGTGGCCAGTGCTGGGCTGGGGGGATGACAATTTCCCCCCCACCTCTCCCCCCAGGAGACTTTCCTGCCAGGGGGGTGGGGAGGGGGTGGCGCATGTGCATGCGTGCTCATCCCCCCCCCCCCCCCACTCCTCAATTTATTATTTCCCTCAATTTAAACCATTTTTTTCTTTTCTTCCTTTTATCCCAATTTCAACCTGGTTTTTATATTTGGAAGATAAATCTCGAAAAATTCCAGGATTTTTTTTTAATAAAAACCAAAAATGCAGAACCCTACCTAGTAGTAAGACCTGTCAGCGTTTGTTTTCCTGGTGGCCACTTTTATTCCTTGCTGAATATGACTCTCTGACCTCTGATCAACTGATGGTTGAGACCTGATCAGAGTCATTTGGGCTCTGGTCTCTTCTTTCCTTGAATACTGGTTCCCTACCACAGCTGCTCAACAACTGTCTGATTTCTTCTTAACCACCAACAGTCAGCAGTAATTATTAGGGCTGTGTGAAATTTTGCCGACAGTTTCGTTTTGTGCTTGAAACAGCGAAATTGAAACGAAACAGAGAGCTTTGAAAAAGCCTCAAAACAAAACAAGTCGAAATGTTTCGAAATTTTTTAAACGTTTCGAGTTTTGAAGCTCAAGCTGGGCTTGCCTGCAGGAAAACGGAAACTACAGTAAGGAGAGGGAGGGGAAAGGAGTGCTCTCATTATTGACTGTGTAGCTGGCCAGTGACGGTCATGCTTCCCTGAGGTCTCTTCCCATCCCAGTGCTCTGGGGGAGGGATGGAAAAGAAGGATAAAAGGCAGCATTGTTTAAATTGCCCTGCTTTCTATTTTGGTGTCAGTTACTGAGCTGTGTGCTCCAGTTTTGCCTGTCAGCAGCTAGAAGTGCAGGGCCCCAGAACCCAGACTCCCCCTGCACCTATCTCCTTGACAGCTGGCAGGCTTTGTGGCCACAGCAGTGGTTAGGAGTCCTGCAGTTTTCACCCCCCTATGCCCTCAGACAGACAGTCAGTTGCACAAGCACCCATGTCACAAGTTTTGCCTGTCAGCAGCCAGAGGTGCAGGGCCTCAGAACCCAGAAGCCCCTGCACCCATCTCCTTGACAGCTGGCAGGCTTTGTGGCCTCAGCAGGGGCTAGCATACCTGCAGCTTTCACCCTGCTGTGCCTTAACACATACACAGCATCACCCATGTCATGAGTTTTGCTTTCAAGAGTTTGAGGTGCAGCTTCCCTGAAACCCCTGCACCTATCTACTTGAAACTTGGCAGGCTTCATGCCCTCAGAAGGGGCTACTTTTTGTGTAAGTTTAATCCAAATCAGGCCAGAAATGACAATGTTATAAGCTGTTTTGTGCTTCCCTATGGGCAAAACATAGAACAGCATTGAAACAGCAAAACTGTTTCGACGAAACAAAATGGAACAGCGGTTTCAAATCGAAACGAAATTTGAAACGAAATGCTGTTCCATCGAAATGTCGAAATGCAAGTCAAAATGGAACAGTGCTGTTTCACACAACCCTAGTAATTATTTCATAGGCCCATGGCCTAATAGCAGTGGCTTTTTGCCACTGTTGTGTGTGACAGTTGGATGGTTAAACAGAGACTGTCTCCCCTATGTGAAGAAGCATCAAGTTTCTGAGTCCTGCCTGTCTAGATGGTCTATTAGCAGCCTCTGAGCGTTGTCTGCTCTCCTTCCAGGCAGTTGTAGCAGACTGTCCCCAAGGAAAGTAATGTCCTGGTTCTTCCCTCCATCAGTGTCTGGGCTGGGCTACTATCAAGACCCTGAGAGAGGTATTGCAATAATCCTACAAAGCCAGACAAAGAAATAGTATTCAGTTCTTTTTGCCTTTTCCATGAGTCTTTTGGCTATCTTGACAGGCAATTCTGTCTTCCATCACTTTGTGGGTATCTTGGGGAAGAAATCTTGTGCTCACATTCTCATTTTGTGCTAAATCTTTTGAATTCTTCTATATATCAGGACCTGAGTGCAGTACAAGGTATTGGGTATGCCATACCTGGGGAAGTGTCCCTTCAGCTTCCTAATCAGAGGTCTTGTTCAAGTGTTTTCTTGATAGCCCACCCCACAAAACTCGGAGTAACAATCTACTGTGACCATATAGTTTCTATCGTTGAACACAAACCAATCTGTTCAAACCTTTTCCCAAGGTTGTGATGAAATCTCATGAGGCTGCAGCATCTTTCTGTTGTCTATCTCCATGCTCTTTGCACACCTCACACTGCTGCACCTAAGTCCTCATTTGAGAATTAATGCCTAGCCAGTGGTTTAGGTTATAGTTTTGGTAAGCGTGTGTGTGGAGAGATTGATAATATTTGTGGGTTGGTTGCTGCTTGCAGTTTCATCAAGTCTGAGGTTGCCTAGCCAGTAGACACCCTCCCTAGCTCACCTCTATTCCCAGATGCAAAGCATGTATATTCTTTTCATGACATTCTGTCTTTAATTGGCAGTGATCACAGCTCTGTCCCATCTTGTGTACATAGGTCATTGATACCCTGCCACCAGGGAAAACTTCTTGGGGTACTTGTCCTTTCTGGTCTGTCCACCCCTGAAGTACAATTTGTATCACAGCCTGTAGCTGTTCATTCAATTCTGTGTTCTCTTCTATTGCCTAGAGACTCCCTTTGGAGATAGGGAGATATTGTAGTGTACTGATAGATTTGATCTCCTATTCTACAGAGCTATGTGGGGGCACAGCTCAGAGCATCTGCAATCAGCTGTGACTTTTCAGGATAGCACCTGATGCTCACATCATAGCACTGAACTCTCAACAGTATATACTGAATCGCTTTGGTGCACTCAGTACTTCAAAACAAATGGGGAGACTCTGAATGAAAGGCATCGCTAATTCCATTACATAGCATGAGTCTAAGTGAACTCAGGCTGATGAAAATTTATTTTAGTTAGCCTATACTGGGGTGGGCAAAATATAGCCAGCTGGCACGTTCATCTGGCCCACAGCACCCAACGAATTGCATCCTGCCCAGCCTTTCTGCCCACAAGGGTAGAAGTGAGGCACCTATACCCACCCCCAACATATCCTATTATGCTTCGCTCCCACCCTTGCAGGCGGAAGGGCCAGCCCCGCTAGCACAGGGCGGGACTGCTGCTGCAGGCTTCTCCAGTGTTCCGCTCCTTCAGGGCAGCAGGCAGGGACGCTGGGATGCAGGTGGGGCTGCAGCTGGGCAGGAGCACAGAGCATGGGGCTGGCTGCAGTGGAGCCCGTGCCCCTGGGCAGCAGCAGTGAGGAGCTTGGGTGGGCAAGGTGTGGGTGTGAGGGGTATGAGGACCCCTCCCATACTGCCCCCATGATGCACAGCCCTGGCAGGGGGGGGGGGCAGGGCAGCAGCAGGGAAGGGGGCGCTCTGCTCAGCACTGCTGCCTGGCTCTGGCCAGCACTATAAGGAGGCCCCTCCAGGCCATTTATTTCCCCAGCACTCCACACAGTTGCAAGGCACGGGAGGAAAGCCTGAGGTACTGAAGTGGGCTGGGGCAGGGAAAGCATCCAGCTCCATGCTGGAGCTTCACTCCTGTGCCCCGTAAGCGCGGGGAGTACTAGGGAAACAAACGGTCAGGCGAGGGCTGCACTCTTTGCTGCAACATGCAGTGCTGGCCGGAGCCAGGCACCATCACCCCCACCTGCTGCTGCACAATGAGGGGAAGTGTGTGTGGGGGGGGTCCCCACACCCCTCACATCCCACAAAGCACACACATAGACAGATGCATACCCCCACAAGTGTTGCCTGTGTTGACTGCAGAAGACAGTGTATTCCAGAACCTCCCCCCGCCCCCCACGGCAGCCCCCCAGCATACCCTATGCCCCCTCAGACAGCCATACCCCCTCACAAACTCCCCCCCACACACATACCCACACCCCTAAACACCCCCACACCCCCCCATCACCCACACATCCCCATCACCCCCCACCTCCAGCACACCCAATATAAAAGACTAAGAATTTATTTTTGAGTTATTGTGCAGTCACCTCTATATAGAACACACAACCACAAATCACAATGAAAATATTTTTTGTAATAAAATTAAAATAAGTTAAAGTAGGCATTTGACTTTTAGTGTATGATTTGGTTTTTTTCTGGTTCTAAGTTGGCAACCCCCACTTCCAAGAGGAATATTTGCAGGGGGGCAAGGGGAGGGATTTCTGTCAGCGGTTAGGGGTGGAACTTCCGGTCCCAAGATAGAAGTCAAGGGCAGGGCATCTGTCAAGGAGCAGGGCTACTTGACAACTCACCAAACCTCATTAAGCAGCCCTCCACTCAAAATAATTAACTGCCCCTGGTTTATATAGTGCAAATCTACCCTGCCTTCTGCTTGACTTCAGATTAACATGACTAACTCTGTCTCTCCATTAACACAGGTCATCATGACGCATTGAAGAGCCTTGAATATTAAACAGACACTTAAAGCTTATTTGGGAATTGTGCAATAAGTCAATGTAATGATACCAGCATTGATTAACACTAGGGCTATAAACACACTTGTCCTTGAAGTGGGATCAGCTGTGCCAGGATGTGTCCCAGCAGAGCTGATGGGCTTCACTGGGTGACACAGATACCACCCACTGTCCTGCATGGCTGCACCGCTGCTGCTGCTCCTGGGTTCTCCCAGTTAGAGGCCCACCCTGGGAATCCCGTGACAGAGGATGCCCCAGGCACCCATACTGTGTGCAATCATGCTGCTTCACCCTGGCTCAAAGTATGCTGCTGCAAATGGAAGAACTGCACGTTCCCTCATTTGCAGGATGTGTCCTGACTCAGGAACAATGGCACCACACCTGTGCTTGAGGAAGTCCCCTTACCAGATCTCCAGGGTGTGACTTTGCAAGTGAGGAAACCCATTTGCAGAGGTACACCCCAAACCAGGGCACGATTTGCACCCGCAGAATGCCCTGCTGGGAGATTTCCAGGGTGTGCCCCTGAAAGTGAGAGAACCTGGGCAGGCACTTCCAGGGCTTCAGGGGCTCCTAAAGCCTTGGGAACATATGCCCAGTTTGGCTGGAGAGTGCAGGAAGCTCTAGGCCACCCCTACTCTTCCATCACAAAGCAAATGAACATCTGCCACAAAAGAGGCACATTTTAATACATATCACAGCCACGATTTTGGGCAATCGTGATACAACAAGGGGCACAGAAGTCTCCATGCTTGGGCTCTGTGTCACCATGAAAAAGGCTGATACAAAAGCGATGCCTGTTTGCAGCCTAAGAGAACATCCCGGTTTGCACTAGCCCCTGGGCACGCGGGTCTGGAGCTGAACTCCAGAAGGAAACCTCTCCTTTTCAGCGACCACGTGCTTGTGTTTGCACAACCTCTGCAAGTGCGCCCGCAGTGCTGATGTGGGAGACCCACAGCCGCACGGGCGTCCAGCTCCAACCGCCAGAGCAGCCAGCACAGGAGAGGTCCCCGAAGCCAGAAGCCTTCTGCCCTCTCTTCCCAAAGGACCAATAAGATCAGGCTGCTCCAGCTCTGCAAGCACCACCGCGCAGCCCCGGTCTTGAGCCGCCAGCGCCTGCGGCATCAGCCCCTGCTGGAAACCTTCTCCGCAGGCCAGAGCCCGGCCCGGCCCCACTGCTCCCGGCCGGCTGAGCTCGGACCGGGCTCCTCCAGCGCAACACGGGGCGCCGCCTCGGGGCGCCCAGCAGCCAGCGCCTCAGACGGGCATGCCCCGCCCCGCCCCCGCGGCCCCGCCCCAGGCCCCGCTACCTGGCTGCGCTCAAAGCCGTCGCGCTCCACGTCCAGGCCGCTGCCCCCCCCGCGCCGGCCCAGCACCTTGGGCAGCGGATTGGACACCTGCTTTATGGAGCCGCTCACCCGGTCCATGGCCCCGCGCGGCGCCCGCAGCCCCACTCCCGAGACCAGACCAGACCAGACCAGACGAAACGGGCCCGCCCCTCACGCCCGGCTACGCCGCCACGGGCTGACCCGCAGCGGCGGCCATTGGCTCCCACGCCCGCCGCTCAGGTGGTGCCGTTACCCGCCCCCTCTCTCTGATTGGTGCTGGTCAACACGGCTCGGCCCCCATAGCCCCGCAGTCCCGGCGCTTCTTCTGGAGCCCCGCACGCCCTGGTCCGGCTCGCTGGCGCTGTGCTCGCCCCGCCCCGCCCCGCCCGCTCCTCCCTCCCTCCCTGGCGGGGTCCTGAAGCTTACCTCGGTGCTGCGAAGCGGGGCGTGCGCTGCCTCTTTGGCTGTTTCATCGTGTCAAGCTCGGACCCCGTTCAGTGCCGCTCCCTTCACGGAGCCACCACCCCAGGCTGCGCAGCACGGCGCTGTGGGGGCAGCGGTCCTGTCCGTCCCCGGGGCTGCGCTGCTGCTGCAGGCCCCTCGCTTCTAGCCTTGGGATCGCTGCTGCACCCTTGCTAGACTGTGCTATGGGGCCTTCCCAGGAGGCAGCCTCGCCTTCTTAGCATTGTAAATGGCTCGGGTGTCCCAGGCAGTGAGCACGGCACTGGCAGTGCCAAGTCCATCCAGCCCAGTGGTTCATTGCTACTTGGTTGCTGGAGCCTGGCATGCGAGCCAGGGATAGGGATGGAGAAGCTGACCTTGGCCTCCTTGGGACCCATACTCTGGGGATGGAGTAGGCCTGCAGGTTGGAGCAGCTGGGTTGGGAAAGTCTGAGAAGAAATCATCAATGACTTGAGAAGATAAAAGTAAATAAGGCAAGAAGCGGGGTCCTGAAATATGGCTGAATGCTCCTCCGCCAAGCCTGAGGAAAGATCATACTATGACCTTGCAGTCACACACGTTCCTGAGAGTCCGTAGGCCTGCGATCCATTCCCAACTCTTCTGAGGCCTGGCTTTGCCACTCCGACCAAATCACTTGCTCTCTGCTCCATGCTGCAGGTTCCCATCTCTAGAATGAGGAGAGCACCATGAGAACTGTGCAAATTAATTAAAGTGTTTTGAGATACTTTAGAGAAAGGCAAAATATTCTCAACTCATCTGCCCTTCTGTTAGGAATGAGAAGCTCTGCTTTAGACAGAGAGACATGGACACAGACGTGCAGGGACAGGCAGCAAGAGATCAACAGACTTTAATTTAGCCATGCCTGTGCCCTTAGGCCTCTGGCACCTTGACAAAGTGGAAATTAAACAAAATGGTTTTAAATGTATTCTACCCGAGTACACCCTTGGCACAGGAGGGAAGACAGCAGGTCCCACACTCACCCAACGTCCCTGCCCCTATCTGAGGCTTGTACCAAGCATAACACAAATAGGCAGAGTGTATCTGCAACAGAAATAGAAATCAGGAGTGCAGTCTCATCTTGCAGGATAAGAGAGAGACACATGGGTGACTGGTGCCATCTGAGTCGTAGGGTCACCCCCCCAGTGAACAGTCAGCAACCGGGGAGGGTCCCCCCACAGCCAATCTCACCAACCAGGAGGGGAGTGTCCCCCGTGGCCAATCACACTTACCTGAAAGTGGCTGCAAGCACTTCCGGGACCACTGCAGCCACTTCATGCACTGCTTCATTGCAGCTGGCACTTGTAGGGGGGCACTAGCACTCCCGCCTGCCCCCCGCACCTGTTGCCTAAGCGGGGAGTGCAGCCTGACAGGGGTTGCACCAGCGCTCTCGGGGTGCACAACACTTTACATACAGTGGAGCTTCTGCTGACACTGGAGAGTATTCCGTGTATGGTGTCTGCCCGTTTGGATCACAAGAGCCATATAAAGGGCAAAGCCAGCCACCAAGTGATAGACAAGTACCCATTTAGCCACAGAACTTTGAAAACATTTCTCCCAACATGCCTGGGGGGCATGGATGGATCCAGAATTTTGTAAATGGCGGTGTGGGTCCAGCAACCATAGATTCAGGGGTGGATGCACCCCCTACTTCCAGCTTCTCCCCTCCCCAGGATGGGCAGACCATGACATAGAAGCACCACCTGGCACCTTTTTGAAGTCCCTGAATAAGGTAAGAATTTCTTCCACTGCTCTCAACACAACCTCCCTTCCCTTCCACGCTCAGCAGCATCTCCCCTCCCCCCCATTTCCCAATTGGTCACTGTCCTCCTGCACCACTGCAGCTGGGCTGTGCAGGGAGCCAGGCTCAGTGACAGTAGGTGGGTTCCTCTCCTGACCCTGCTCCTGGGTTTGGGTGGATACAGGCAGGAGGAACCCACCTAGTGCTGCTGCTTCCACTGTCTCCAGCTGAGCCCAGCTCCCCACCTAGCTCAGCCTGAGCTGAGCAGAAGCAGCTTTAGAGCACCTTCCCATCCCCACCCCAGGTTAGCCAGAGACAGTGACAATGGAAGGTGGGGAGGAAATATGCCTCTAAGCATGGAGGGGAAGGGGAAGGGAGGGATTCTTACCTAATTCAGGGACTTCACTGGCCACTGTTGTCCCGTTTCTGTGGCAGGTTAGGGTGTTATGCCTTGTGGTTGTGTCAGGGTTGACTATATTGTTTTACAAATAGGTTAAACCAGGGGTTCTCAACCTTTTTTGGACTTGAGGCACCCCACCATGTCTTTTGTGAATTGAGTGGCACCCAGTTTCAAAAATTAATGTATATAGTACAGTGTAAGCACTGCCTTGCAGAAGGGCCTGGCAGTGGGAATGAGGAGTTGTCCAGACAGAGACATGCCTGAGCCTGCATGTATCTGCTTAGTTTATCTGCTTGCTTTCTAACACTGTACTTACTTAAACCAGAGTGCTGGAACACCCTGGGTGCCACCAGATCTTTTAAAGGGTGCCAGGAGTGGTCAGTGACTGAAACACCACAATGACAAGTACAGGTTTTAGACCTAGCATAAGCCTAAATTATGATAGTATATGCTTCAGTTTATATTTTAGCCATAAGCAGTAGCATGGAAAAGTAGACTAAAGTCTGTTGGTCAATGTAAGTAGTATTGGACTAGGTCAGGTACAGATACTTAATTTTGCAAAACACTAATAGTTTCTAGGGGTAATAGCCATAACAACTTGATGTTTTATCTTTTGATTAGAGGAATTTAATTACCAGTATGTGTGGCTAATTAGAATCCTAATTAGAGATGTAAAATTTCTGGAAATTTTGAAGCCATGAGAAAAAACATTTTTTTTCCGGATTATTTTTGGAAAAAAACAGAAATTTGAGGAAAAATTGAAGTATATGCAGTACTTATTTTCTTATCACCCTTTACAGATCTAAATTCACTTTGCTACTTTAAGAACATAAAATGTATTATTTATAACTTGGTTTGCTCATAAAATTATAATTTTTGGTATATTCATTAAATTTAAAAGTATAGTTTATTCAGACAGTAATTACACATTTACTAAATTAATTTACTTTAAAATGTTTTAAATTTTTGTTACAAAAGGAGCTACAAGCTGCTGAACTCTAAGGAACCTAGCATCTCTTAATTTTTGCCAGTTTATGAGAAGCAGGCAAAAATTAAAGTTGAAAATAGAAAAAACCATCAACACCATAGTAAAACAAAAACAGCTATTTTGTATTCTGGACTTAGTCTCCTCCACAGTGTCAAGCAGATACAGAAAGCACTCATTTTTAGAAAAAGAGTAGAGAAAAAAAAAGGAAAAAACAAACCAAGACTCATTGAATACAAATTTTGCTACATGAAACTTAGTCTACCTAGTCTCATTTTTTGAGCTATCACTATCAGCAATTTCTGCTTCTTCTGATCCTTCATTTTTATCATCTTCATGGGCTTCTGAAAACTGAAGGTTTCCCCAGATTGAGACAAGCTTCTCTACTCTTTCACATGTTAGTTTATTTCTTGATTTGGTGTGAGTATTTCCAAACACAGACCAGTTTCTTTCACATGCTGCAGAAGATGGAGGAATCTGAAGCAGGTGAGAAGCAACAGGAGTCGGAGGCTGTGTCATACAGAGGCCTTGCCACCATGTTGCAGGAGGGATATGCTTGGCAGAGTCCCAGACTGTATTCCTAGACCAGATACCTGAAGATGTTCTGTATTCCTCAACATTTGAAAGTAGATTAATAGATTCATAGATTGTTAGGGGCTGGAAGGGACCTCGCAGATCATTGGGTCCAGCCCCCCTGGTCTAGGCAGGAAAACAACTGGGGTCAAGTGACCCCAGTGAGGTGATTGTCCAGTCTCCTTTTAAAAACCTCCAGGGTAGGTGACTGTACCACCTCTGGACAGAGTGTATTCTACACTCTGGATGCCCTGACTGAAGGAGTTTTTCCTGGTATTAAGCCTGAAGTGGCCTTCCGGGAGATTATACCCATTGGTCCTGGTCTTCCCTGGGAGTCTCCTAGTGAACAGTTGTTCACTGAGTTTCTGATGCACTCCTCTGATATAGCAGTAAGCCGCTATCAAGTCCCCTCTCAACCTTTTCTTCCTTAGGCTAAAGAGGCCCAGGTCCCTCAGCTTTTCCTCATATGGCTTGCCTTGCAAATCCTTGATAATATGGGTGGCTCTTCTCTGGACCCTCTCAAGCTTTTCCACATCCTTATTGAAGTGCAGTGCCCAGAACTGGACGCAATACTCCAACTGTGGTCTCACCAGCACTGAGTACAGCAGGAGTATCTCTTCCTTAGTTTTACACGAGATGCATCGGTTGATGCATGCCAGCGTGGTATTTGCCCTGCTGACCACTGCCTCACACTGATGGCTCATATTCATGTGATGGTCAATCATTACCGCTAGGTCTCTTTTGGTTGTGGTGCAAGTCAAACTGTCACCACTGAGCCTGTATGTATGTTGAGGGTTGTTTGCCCCCAGATGGAGCACCGTGCACTTGGAAGTGTTAAACTTCATCTTGTCCTGGTCTGCTCAACTCTTGAGCCTGTCCAGGTCTGCCTATATCTGCAACCTATCTGCTGACGTGACCACACTGCCTCATAACTTGGTGTCATCTGCAAACTTAGCCAGAGAACTTTTCACTCCCCCATCCAAATCATTGATAAAGATGTTGAAAAGCACTGGTCCAAGCACGGACCCCTGAGGGACAGCACTGGCCGCTTTGCGCCACGACAATACAGATCCATTCATGAGAACTCTCTGGGTCCTATCCTGTAGCCAGTTTCCCACCCACTGAAATGTCGAGCAGCTGAGCCCACAATCTTCCAGTTTTCCCACACAGATATCATGGGATACCTTTCCAACATCAAGTCCTAAGTGTGTTGCTTGTTTTGTAATCCAGTCAAACACAGTAGCAGTGCTATCATCACTAGCATTTCTGCCTTTGAGTCTTGGATCTAAGAGATTTGCAGCAGCATGAATTGGTTGGCAACAAAATTCTTCCTGTCTGCCAGTAAAGACTTTTACTTTTCTTTCTTCTGTACTTGTAAGCAGAGATACACTTAGATTCTCAAAAATAGTTGATTTTATCTGGGCCATTTGGTAAGGAATGTCTAACCAAAATGCACTGTCTGATTCAGATGCAGTGATTGCTGAAGAAATTGACTTTAGAATCTTCAGGGAGTTCTGCAGCTGAACCCAGAAGACATCCTCATCAAGTACAGTGTTCCTTACACTTCTGGGTACTTTAAGATCCTCAATTCTTACTGTTTCTTGAAGAGCTTCTTTGTTTTTTAGTAAACTTTCAAATGAGATCACCACTCCATCCCATCTAGTTTTAGTACAGAGTTTGAGTGTCACTATTTTATTCTTTGCATTTTTTTCTCCCTGCTGCTTCTTAAAGACTGCAGCTACAATATGAATAGCTTTTACATCTTTCATAACTTCTTTTGCTCTTCTATAGATTTTTTGCAGAGTGTGCAACTTCATTATGTCATTAAAAAGCAAGTTTAGCTCATGGATGCATGTCCTATTGTAGTAATATGTGGATATTTATCCATTATGATCTCCCATGCTGTTTTCATGTTACTTGCATTGTCAGTCACAAAGCAAATACTTTACCACTCCCAATCTTCTGTAGGACTTTACATATTTTACTACTGATATACTCTGTAGTATGCCTGTTCTCTCCTGTTTCAATGCTTCTGTAAAAAAAACTGGTTGAGTTGTTATCACAAAGTTTATTATTCCTTGATTCCTTGTCCCCACACATTGTCCATCCATTTGTAAGTACTGCAAGACACAGTGCTTTGTTGATTTTTTCATGCACAGATTGTATTATACATTCATATTCTGACTCTAAAAGACTTGCTCAAAGAATGTTTGCTGGGCAAACAATATGATGGTCTTAGTAATGCAAAAGGTTCCTGCCAGTATGCATTTTCAGTTATATTGCTCTTGCAAGAGCTTGGTCAATTTTTTCCTGATCTGCACGTGTCCTCTTGTCTACAAATGAAGATATTGAGAGTCTTTTGTGTACAGTTGGTTGCAATATTTGGTTACTTGAGGATGTTGACTGGGCAACCCTTTGTGATGCTGATGTTATAGAAGAAGCAGCAGCAGCAGTAGGAAGACTTCTGGATCGAGAATGTTGGAAAGAGCTACTTGTACTTTCATCATCATGATCTACCTCCTCCTCACTTACACCCATGAAGGATTTTTTAACATCTGCAGGACACTTTTTACATACAAGGATGTTTTTGGTCATCCTAGCAGCATTTGGAAATGTGTATTTCATTTGAAAGTATTTGCAAATCATTTTTTTTTTCTCAGAATAACTTGCAGTGCAGAAAATGCTTCCATATGCTAGAAGCTGGTCACACCATTTTGCTGAGGGAGAAAAAAGAATAATGTTATTTAGTGACTAGCTTGCATATATAAATACTAAGCTACAGCATGTACAAATTTAGTAATGGATGGAGGAGAGGCCTCCTCAGAGTTAACTATGAACAACTTCTCTGCCCTGCAGGCCTCACCTCACTGCTAAGGTTGGGTGATTTATCACAAAACATCAGATTAGTAGGAATTCAATTATGAATTACATAGGTTATGAAAATATACGAATGCAGCTAAAATATAGTTTAATATACTTAACTCAGAGAAATTTAAACTCTTACATTTCAATAAAGAAGTATATTTTCTTTCAGCTCCTTTGTGTTGCTTCTGTGGATCTCAAGGTCACGGGGCCAGGAGGAGGCAGGTTCCTTCCAACTCCAAAACCTTTAGATTTGCTCTGTCTCCTCTCCTGAGGCTTTTGAGCAAGCAGGGCAATAAGCTCCTTGTTTCTAATCTCTACATGAATGAAGGGATGCTGCTGCCAGTGTCCACTCTTAGTCCTTTGAGGCCTAGTCAGGAGCAGATCCACCAACCTCTAGATCCACCATCCTTTAGTCAACAATAGAGGAAGTCCACAAGCAAAGAAAGCACTGAATCCTTCTTCCTTCTTTTGTGAAAATGGCAGTGCCCCGTGGGGGCAGAAATGCATCTTGGTCATGCATTTGAGAGTTATACTGTACTGCTTGTCCTCAGTGCCCAGGAATTGTAGTGATCTGATACTGTAGATAGTCTTACATAAAAGTCTTTCTATTACATAGTTATTAGAAAACATTTTGGGGTGTAAAAGGTAGCAATATATGAGCACGTTATCTTAAACATTTTATTGATCATGCTAAAAGACAATATTTGATAAGAAGTTCTTTTAATTTTTCCAAAAATTTTCAATTTTTCCAATTTTTCAGAAAAAAAAAGTCCTTGAAAAAAATGTTTTTTCCCCAGTTTTTTCTGGTTTTTTTTTTTTTCTGAGCCTTCACATTCCTAATCCAAATAAATGATACTGTGTTTTTGTTGACTGAATATGGTAAACATAATCACTTGTTGCCAGCATCAATCACTTCCAGTGGGTTTATGCCAGGTTTCAAAGTGTGGCTGAAGCAGGCGACCACAAAAGCTTGTTTCTTAGTGACTGCAGAATGAAGCTTTGCAGACATGACACCTAGCTTGCTTAGAAAAGGAAGGAAAGCAATCAACCCATCAAGCTGAACCAGATCAGAATAAACAGTGTGTGACAGGCCCACATCCGCTGAATGGGCATGTGCCTTCCCACCTTGCATTGCACCTGGACCTAACCGCCCACCACAACTTGTTGTTGTTAATGTACCTCTGGAGGTGGTGCTCAGTGGTTCCTTTAATGTCAAGGGGCAACTCTCTTGGCACGTCTTCTGTGGGACTCCTCCTCCCCTACACCCCACCCCTTTTCACTCATGTGTTCCAAAGGTTTCTGGCAACATCCTGGAACAGCTATGGTTTCCTTCTTTCAGCAGCGAGACTGTCAAAAGAGACATCACAGGATACTTACCACTATCCATTTGATTTGCCAAAAACAATACAAGAGTAGAAACTCAACCAAAAAAGAGCCTGGCTTGGGCAGTGGGCAGGGCAACATTGTCTCCCATGCTGAGCAGCTCACTCCTGAGCATGAGGTGCTCACTGCACTTCCCCCTTGGACCTGAATCAACTTCCCGGTGAGCTGGCTTTCTACTGGGGTTCTTCCCTATCTGGCAACCGAGCCAGGTGTGCCACAGTCCTGTGGCATCTCATGCAGCCCTCGTATGAGAGCAGGTATCCTGCCAGTCCCCTATTGGCATGCTTCAGTTCATTGTTGGCCCAGCCAGGTGTGTGGGTCCTGTTGGGCTCCCCGTCGGGGTCTGTCCCAGTCTGGCAACCATAGGGCCCATCCCCTCCTGGCTCCACCTGACCTGTGTGTTCCCAGGTGGGTCTCTGGTGACGGTGGCAAGTGGGCCTGTCTTTGTGCTGAGCCTTTCATCAGTGGAGTTAGACAGTCTGGCATCTTCTTCGGTTCCCTAGGCTCCAGACATGAGGGAGTAGTCCACTTTTTGCCTGGGCCTTTCAGACCCAGGGAGCATGGCTGGCCTTTAGCCAGCCATCAGAGGTGCACTGGAGTCCTTCCTGGCCACTTCCTTTCCCGTGCATGGCTGCGGTGCTCTCCTGGGCACACCAGCTGGCAGGAGAAGTACCAGGCTGCATTTCTGGTACCCGGATGCGTACTGCCACCTCTCTAACTGTGGACCCATTTTGAGCCCATAGCCTCTGGGCTCTGGATCAACCAGCAGCTCCATCCCCGGCCACATGGTGCCAGCCATTTTGATTGCAGCCCAGCCACCTGGGCTGCATCATGAAGTTAAGCCAGGCAGGGGCGGGGGCCTGTCAGAGTTTGAAAGAAGGCATTATAAAAGAAGGCCTTAAATTAGATAATCCAAACATACGTATATCATAGTTTTAGCTTAATCGTGTTAGCAGTGATGACTGATGTAACCAAGGGTGCTGACATGTGCTGCCCCCCACTGTAACTTATGGCGCTTTAGAGGAAGCGCCATGAATTACAATGATTTCCCTGACCCAGCACACCTTCTCTGTTGGGTCTGGGCTGGTGGGGGATTGAGCTCCGCTGTGTGTCTGCAGCTTCTCTTCCCTAGCCCCGTCCCCTCTTCCCCACTTCCAGCTATGGTTCATAGATTTCATAGACATTAGGGCTGGAAGGGACCTTGGAAGATCATCGAGTCCAGCCCCCTGCCTGAAGGGCAGGAAGTCAGCTGGGGTCATAGGATCCCAGCAAGATAAGCATGCAATTTACTCTTGAAGGTGTTCAATGTAGGTGCTTGAACCACCTCCGATGGCAGGCTCTTCCAGACCTTGGGGGCTTGGACAGTAAAGAAATTTTTCCTTATGTCCAGCCTGAAACGGTCTTGCAGTAGTTTGTAACCGTTTGACCTCGTCATTCCTTGGGGCTCTCTGGTGAACAAACGTTCCCCCAGATACTGGTGGTCACCCCTGATAAACTTATAGGTGGCCATCAGATCACCCCTGAGCCTGCACTTTTCCAGTCTAAAGAGCCCAATGGCTCTCAGCCTGTCATCATAAGGTCTGTTTTCCTGACTTCATATCATCCACGTGGCTCTTCTCTGGACTCTCTCAAGCTTCTCCACATCCTTTTTGAATTGTGGAGCCCAAAACTGGACGCAGTACTCCAGCTGTGGCCTCACCAAGGCCGAGTACAGGGGGAGAATGACGTCCTGGGATTTGCTTGAGAAGTATCTATGGATGCAAGCCAGCGTTTTGGTCACTTTACTAGCCACAGCATCACACTGAAGGTTCATGTTCATCTTGTGGTCAGTGATGGCCCCCAAGTCTCTTTCTTCCATAGTGCTAGCCAGTGTAGCACTGTCTAGCCTATAAGGATGCTGCGGGTTTTTCCTCCCAAGGTGGAGAACCTTGCATTTTTCAGTGTTAAACACCATCAGGTTCTCATCCGCCCATTTGCTGAGCCTGTCCAGGTCAGCCTGGATCGCCCTCCTGTCTTCTGGTGTGGATGCTTTGCCCCAAAGTTTGGTGTCATTGGCGAACTTGGCCAATCCGCTTCTGATTCCAATGTCCACATTATTAATGAAGATGTTGAACAATATGGGTCCAAGGACAGAACCTTGAAGGACCCCACTGGTCACAGGGCACCATGACAATTGATTTCCGTCAACCATCACCCTCTGTGTCCTGCTGCAGAGCCAATTCCCCAGTCAGCGGATCATGCTGGACCCAAGGCCACAATTGGCCAGTTAAGCCAAGAGGTGATCATGGGATACCAGATCGAAGGCTTTTTTGAAGTCAAGATATATGACATCAATCTCTTCTCCCTTGTCCAGGTGATAGGTCACCTGGTCGTAGAAGGTAATGAGATTGGTCAAGCAAGACCTACCCGCAACAAACCCGTGCTGGCTATCCCTCAGGATGTTGGCATTGGCCAGTCCATTAAGGATGGCCTCTTTAATAAACTTTTCTAAGATCTTCCACAGGATAGAAGTCAGGCTGATGGGCCTATAGTTTACCGGATCCACTTTCCTCCCTTTCTTGAAGATAGGCACCACATTGGCCTTCTTCCAGTCTTCGGGCACTTCACCAGAGAGCCAGGAGTTTTCAAAGATCCGTGCCAGTGGCTGGGCTATGATGCTTGCCAGCTTCTTGAGTACCCTGGGGTGTAGACTGTCAGGGCCAGTTGACTTGAAGGTATCCAGCCTCTCAAGGTGTTCCTTCATGAGGTCAGCATTGATGGAGGACAGGGGATCTCCCTCACCCAGACTTCCCTGTCCTGTAGTGGGCATGGGCGTCTCATGGGACTGATGAAAGACCGACGCAAAGTACCCATTTAATAGGTTGACTTTTTCCTGGGCATCAGTTGTCAGTTTTCCCATCCAGTTGAGCAGGGGTCCAATGTTGCCCCTGCTTTTCCTCTGGCTCCCCACATATCTGAAAAAGGACTTTTTATTGTCCTTGATGCTCGAAGCTAGTTGAAGTTCAGTTGCAGCCATGGCTTTCCTGATTTGCTCCCTGCAGGACCAGACCAGTGCAGAATATTCCTCCTTGGAGGTGAATCTCCCATCCTTCATCCTTTGTAGGCCTTTCTTTTTAGATTCAGGAGGTCTGCTAGATCCCTGGAGAGCCAGGGGGGCTGCTGTGCCCTTTTGCTGACTTTCCTCTGAGATGGGTTAGAATTAGCTTGTGCATTGAGGATCGCTCCCTTGAGGAGCAACCACTCTTCCTGAACTCCCCTCCCCCTGGGGTTGAGGTCCCTTAGGGCCTCACTGACAAGCCTCCTGGGCTTGTCAAAGTTGACTTTCCTGAAGTCAAGGACTTCAGTGTTGCTGACTGACTTGCCATCTTTACGGTGGATGGTGAAGGTGATCAGCTTGTGGTTGCTGTCACCCAGCTTCCCATCGATCACTAGGTCGTCAATTAGGTCATCCCCAGTAGCCAGTACCAGGTCGAGCAGCGCTTTACCTCTCATTGGCCCGTAGACTTCTTGAGTCAGGTAGAGGTCATCTACGCACGATAGGAATCTTTGTGACCACTTGGATTTTGCTGAGTGATCCTCCCATGAGATGTCTGGGTAATTGAAGTCACCCACGACAACCATGGTTCTGGAGCATGCAGCCTCAGCCAGTTCCCGGGCGAACTCCTGGTCAAGCTCTTGACCATGGGTGGGAGGTCTGTAGTAGACTCCCACCGTTGTGTCCCCTGTGCCGTGTTCCCCATGGATTTTAACCCAGAGGGTGTCCAGTCATCTACCCTGGTCACCAACATCAGCTTGCAGGGATGCTTAGCTTTCCTTAACATAGATAGCTACACCCTCGCCCCTTTTATCTACTCAATCTCTCCTGTACAAGGTATAGCCATCTATACCCATGGTCCAGTCATGGGTGGAGTCCCACCAGGTCTCTGATATCCCTATGATGTCATAATTACTTGCGTTAAGCAGGAGGATGAGTTCCTCCTGCTTATTCCCCAAGCTCCTGGCATTTGTGTACAGGCAGGGAAGTGTCCCATTGGGGGCTCTTGCCTTGCCCACAGATTGTACCAGGGCTGGGGCAGGGGTGGGCTTCCTTAAGTGCCTTGGCCTGCTGGCTTTGCAAGGGTTGCTCAGTTGGCCAGCAGTGGCAGGAGTCTCCCCCATCCTCCAGTGGACGTAGTTTAAAACCCGGTGTAGCAGGTCAGCCAGTCTGACTGAGAAGAGCCTTCTCCCCAGGGGAGAGAGGTGGAAGCCATCTCTTCCCAGCATCTCGCTGCCTCTCTCACCAAAAAGCAGGCTGTGGTCATGGAAGCCAAAGCCTTCTCGATGACACCAGCACTGCAGTCTTTGGTTAACTACCGGGATCCTCCTCTCCCTCCTTGGCCCATACCCCAAGACTGGGAGGATCAAAGAGAACACCACCTGTGCCCCCAAACCCTTTAGCCCTGCTCCCAAATCCCTGTAGCACCTCATGACCTGGCTGGGAGCACACCGAGCCGTGTCATTGGTGCCCACATGAATAAGGAGCATGGGATAGTGGTCTGTGGGCTGGAGGAGCTTAGGGATCTGCAATGTCTTGGATGTGAGCCCCCGGGAAGCAGCAGACTTCCTGGGCTAAGGGGTTGGGGCGGCAGATTACCCCCTCAGTCCCCCTCAGGATGGAGTCTCCCACAACAAACACTTTATGTTTTGTCTTGGGGAGAACGGGGGCGGTAGCTGCAGTTGAGCCTGTGTTGCCTGCGGGAGCTGGCAACTCAGCAGGCTCTGCTGGGGCTGCAAAAGGTTCATACCTGTTGCTAAGCTCTGGAGGGGCAGGGGCCTTGATGCGGCGGGCCTTAGGGCCCTTGACCACCTTGGTCCACCCTCCTGACTGGACAGAATGGGGGGTCCTCGAGTCCTCCCTTATCCTGGAGGGAAACCGTGGTCTACCCTCCAGCTCCTGGGGAGAAGGGCCTGGCAGTAGGAGTCTATGTCCTGCTCACAGTCCCTGATGGCACACAGTCTCTGGACTGTGGCCTGGAGCGCCTCCAGCTGGCACGCCAGAGACCCCATAAGGGAGCAGACCCCACAAGGGGAGGTAATCATGCTGCTGGACCCCAGAGCCTGAAAAAGGGACAGGCAGCCCCTGCAGCTGAGAGCCGGGGCTCCATCTGTGTGGAGCCCGGAACGATGGGCTCCATCTGGGTGGCCGTCTCTGAGGTGCCAGAGGGGAGGGCCCGCAGACCCCTCGGGGACCCTCGGGGTGTGGCAAGTACCCATCCGCAGCATGCCGCTGGTAGGTGGGCTGGGCCTGAGTCTGCCTACCCTAGGGGGCTCGCAGGCAGGGCCTCGGGCCCTCCTTCACACCCTCCTGCGCGAACTCCACGCTAACTCACATGCCGGTAGACAAGTGCACCTGTTTGCGCAGCTCTGGTTGCGTGGCTCCCTGGGGGGCTGGGCGAAGTAGGGGCCTGGGTGGGGCGAGACCCGGCCTGGCTCCACTCAGTCGGGTGTCCCTGGTCAGGTCCCAAGCTTCTGTCCCCGAAGAGCAGGACCAACCTGTGGGTAAGTCGTCTGGCTCCTCTGAATCACTTTGGTGGGTTTGCTACCAGGAGGCTGCCTTCCACCATTTACCCCTCCCGGGGCTTCCAGACCTCACTTCCGGTCCTGCAGTCTCCTCAGGTTGGGTGGCTTTTAACTTGGGCATGGGTTCCTGCCCTTTAAGTGCCAGCAGCACGTGCTTATAAAGCATGACCAGGCCATCACTGAGGCTTCCCTGGCTGTCATCTTGTCTCTTGGCACAGCTTTTCATCACTGCTCTGCTCCCTCACACCGACTCAGCAGGTAAGGTCTTTCTCATCTTTCTTCCGCACCATCACAGTCTCTCACAGTACAGCTCCTGCTTCTCCAATCATGGAGCTATTCATTTCTCTGGTGTCCTTCTTTATGTTTTTTAACTGAAATCCCTTTCTGGACATGAGAAAAATTTCCTAACAGAATTTATGTCAAAACTGAATCATTTTTTAGAAAATAAAACCTGGTTTAAAGAAATTGCCTTTTTTCCTGTAGAACTTTTTTTTTTGATGCATTGTCACCCAGCTCCATCTGCCCATTGGTGGTGACTGCCAGGAAACAGAGGTGGCCTCAGCAGAGTTGGGCATTGCCTCCAGGGTTCATGAGAGTGTATCTTCCTGGTGGGGTCACAGACGCATTACAAACCTCCCTCTCCTCCTCCCCACTATAGGCAATATGTAGTGGGGCACATGCCCCCCCTGAGATTGGTGGCCGCCACCACCACCGGCTTCTGTAGGCGGTCGCTGCTCGCCCCCCCACCACCATCACTGCCAACGTCTGCGGGCAGTCACCGCTTGCCACCCCCCGCCTCTGACACCACCACCAGCATCTGCGGGTGGTCCCTGCTCACTACCGCCAACACCCCTGCTGGCATCTGCGGGTGGTTGCCACTCACCACCACTGACATCGCTGCCAGTGTCTGTGGGTGGTTCCTGCTCTCCACTCGCCACTACCGCTGGTGTCTGCAGGTGGTCCCCGCTCACCACTGATGCTGCTGCCTACAGATGGTGCTCCCCCAGTCTTAGGAGCCACCAGTCATTCATGCTCCCCACCCCCGCAAACACACCAGGCTGCCTAAAGCAGTGGGGTTAGACATTTTCTTTCTTCAGATAACTGTGGTAGCAGCATATCCAGTAAGGATGAAAATGAGCCCATCCAGCCCGCTTGAGTCTGGAGGTATGGGAGGTTGCTCCAGCCTTGTCCCCAGCATGCAGACTTAGGTGTGTGCAAAGTATTCTCAGCTGTGTCCTACTGAGACCCATCCCTGCAGTGGTGTAGACAAGCCCTACATTGTCTTGGGTTAGTGGGACACATTTCTTTCCTGCCTGGCAGTCCCCATGATTTATTACTCAGAAGAAATGTATCCTGGGTCAGCAAATCATACTCTATGAGCTTGATGGTGAAGTCTGTGGGTTGGCAGTCCATGTGATGTCCTTTAGATCTGCCAATGCTTCTCCCTTGCCTCTAAAAGCTACAGCAGATGGGAAATGGATATGACAGCTCAGAGAGGCCATCTCCTCCCCTTTCTGTTTGTCTCGGCTCCCTATCTGTCCTTCCCTCTCTAATGCACTTTCTGGAAAGCTGCCCCCTTCCCTGAGGCTTATCTCAGTGAAGGTTTAATGGGCTTAATTCAGCCACAGCTGAAAAAGCTGATTAATAATTGAAGAGGTGAAGTCATTGCTGAATGGGAATGGGGAAGACAAGAGACAGAAGGAGGGTATTTGACAGAGGGGATCATTCCTTTTTATATGGCCATTACCCTTTCCAAATGGGGTGGCCAATTGCATTCTACTATGAACCTGGCCTGTAGAGATCATATTTCCTGTAAACCTGGGGTCCAGAGCCTAGATTACCTTGATCCAGGAGGAAGGATAGGAAGTGGAGTGTGGCAAGGTTCAATCTATAATTTCTATTAGCTGCACCGATTTCTTAAGGGATGATGCAGCATCCTGCTCCATTTCAGACATGGCTATCAGCTTGGTACAGCTGGGTTGCTACTGGCCCAGGCTACTCCATGGAGATGTTCCCTGTTCACACATGTGGGAGTGTGTGACAGGTGCTGTGACTGGAAGTGCTCTATGCAGGTAGAGGTTGGGTATGGGGTGGGAATTGGACTGTTACTCCCCTGGATTGATTAGTTTCTTCCCAAGGGTCCCAAGCAGGGTTTTGTCTCCACGCACCCATCACTTCTTGCTCTCTCTGCTCTGTGGCTGGTCCAGGGAGCCAGTCTGTGCTCTGGGAGTGAACGAGGCTCCAAAGATGAGCATGTGGCTCCAAATTATATTATTGAGAGAGTCCTTCTCAATTCCATCTGATGGCCTGAGCCTGTGAATTTCTCACCCACTACTGACTAGAGCAGGGGTGGCCAACCT
This sequence comes from Alligator mississippiensis, assembly GCF_030867095.1. Taxonomy (NCBI): domain Eukaryota; kingdom Metazoa; phylum Chordata; order Crocodylia; family Alligatoridae; genus Alligator; species Alligator mississippiensis. The sequence goes on along the minus strand of NC_081837.1, from coordinate 27,275,802 downwards.
GTGGCTCCGGAGCCACATGCGGCTCTTCCGAAGTTAATATGCGTCTCCTTGAATCTTTACACAAGCACATGGTGACCAGTTTCCAAATGGTGCATCTTGTGCAAAGATTCAAGGAGACACATTCACTTCTAAAGAGCCACATGTGGCTCCAGAGCTGCAGGGTGCCCACCCTTGACTAGGGTGTTTCACATTCCTGAGCAATCTGGCTCCTCCTGTTTGTCTGACCTGCACCTTTTCTGGGTCCTTGTTCTCACAAAGCCTTTGCTGGAAAAGAGCAAGGGGTATGAGGCAGGTGGGCTCCTGTCTCCTAGACTCTGGCAGTGTTTCACCTACCTTCCTTGATGCTCCAGCATGGTAGTTCTCAAGAACCTTCCTGCTAGTAACTTCTTCAGGCTAGGATCTTCCAGTGGGCCAGCTTTCAGGCTCAGGGGCATGACACCTCCCTTCCCTTCCATCCTGGCCAAATAAAGGGGGAGAGGAGGGAATCCTGAAACTTGTTTTATTGTGACATTGGATCATGCTCTAGGAAGAGCTGAGAGCCTCCAGCCCTCCTTCCTCCCCTTCACCCCAGTAGCACATGGCTGCATGAAGGGGCCCTAATAGAACCCAGTCAGGCTGAAGAGATACATATTGCACCACTTCAGTGCAGAAGAGGGCACTCAGCACCTTGTAGGATCTGGGGTAGGTGGGTGGGTGGGGTCTCCATGGAGACTGCCTTTGTAGGGCACTCAGCACCCGCTTTATATTTGAGCTGCTCCTTCCTCTTTCCTGGCTGCACGATTCATGAAAGGTCTCTGACCTTGCAGCCCAAAGCCCCCTCTACCTTATGGCATTAGGATCTCTCGGTGGTTTGGATCTGCCCCTGAATGGGGGGTACTCACTGCTTCCTGTCCTATTTAGGGGTTGCCTGTCAAATAATAGATGAATTTACCTTAAAGAACCCTTCCTCTGCCCACCAAAAGGAGACCTAAAAGAGCCAAAGAAGAGGTATAAATGGTCTTCTGGAGTAAGGGGTGTTTAATTGGTGGGAAAAAACAATCCTTTGGAAGTGTTGAGCTGCAGGCTGCTTGTGCCAGGAATGTGCTGGGGGACTGGGATAGAAGCATCCCATGGAGATATGCTCAGGCAGCAAATCCTCAGAATAAAGGGATTACCCCTTCAGCGGTGTCTCCCATCTCAGTGCCCATTGCCCCCTTACTTGGGCCTCCCAGAGCTGTGAGGTTCCTGAGGTACTGCTGCTCCACTGTTTACCTTCCCCTAGTTTGGACCAGGCTAAGGGTGAGCATAGATCCTCCTTGTTTCAGGGAGATAACAGACATACAAAGATGACCACCATCCTTCATGCTACCCTCCTGGCTGTGCTGGCACAGACTAGCCAGAGACACATATACACATGCAGATCCTTCCCCGGGCTCTCCATCGGGGGGACAAGCTTCTAGCCTTGCCTCCTTGCTTCAGAAGCCCATGCAGATTACACTGCCTGTCCCTTCCTTACCAATGACAATTTTAGGCCCCTGCTCTCTGTGTGCAGTAGACTAGAAAGGTTGGAAATGGTGGCAGGGGATGAAGACACCAGGATTCTAGTCATAGATTCATAGATTCATAGATGTTAGGGTCGGAAGGGACCTCAATAGATCATCGAGTCTGACCCCCTGCATAAGCAGGAAAGAGTGCTAGGTCTAGATGACCCCAGCTAGATGCTCATCTAACCTCCTCTTGAAGACCCCCAGGGTAGGGGAGAGCACCACCTCCCTTGGGAGCCCGTTCCAGACCTTGGCCACTCGAAGTCCTGGCCCTGGTCTATGATTCATAGATTCATAGCTTGGAATGTGTCCTGTGACCTTGATTCACTCATTTTGCTACTCTGTGCCTCAGTTTCCCCATCTGTAAAGCTTTGCAGGAAGGATTCATAGAGGAGGCTTTGAGGTTTGTGGGGCCATGGGTGGGTAGGGAGCAGCAAACTGGGAGCAGGATGGGCAGGTAAGGGCTATTGATGGGTCACAGGGCCGTGACAGTGCAGGGCCAGGGCCCAGGGAAGATCTATGATCTGTTTCGCACGTTCCTACCCACAGAACTGGCACCCATTGTAGTGGATTGTGGCTCTGCCCTGTGCCCCGGCCCTGCTCTGTCACCACCCTGCAATCCCAGCCCTGGACCCTGCCTGTCCATCCTGCTCTTGGACACTACTCCCTGCCCACCTGTGGCTCCATCCCATCTGCCTGGCTGAGTGCGTTCTGCCTGTGGGGGTCTTGGCCAGTCTCCATGGAGACCCCACCCACCCTCCCACACCATCTCACATCCCTGGCAGTGGGTGCATGTGGAAGGGACTGGGCCGGATAGAATCAATTCCCACCGCCCTCCCCACACCGTGCCATATCACGCCAGAATCCCCTCTTCCCCTCCGCCATGCCCAGGCCAAGTCAGTACCTCCCCCCCGCCCCCCCCCCCGCCATGTCAGTATCTCCTTCTGCCTTGCTGGGCTGGGTCAGCAGCCTTCCTCCCTCAGCCCACAACAGTTCACCAAAACTCCTTAAGTGGCAGAAATATATCTTAGTAGTCTTTTGGGTTGAAAAACCCTTTGTCAGGCTGAGGAAGCACCCACAGTTGGTGTGTCTGTGTGCTGTTCCTGGATGGAAAGAATAGTAAATAAGCCAGAGGCTGGCATGCAATGCAGGCAAGAAAGCCAGTCAGTGAAAATGGAAATAGAGGTGTCAGGGAGTGAGGGACAGGTTGGGGTGGGGGGGAAGGGGGATGTAGCAGCACAGGTAAAAGTGGAGAGGTACCTGGGGAGTCAGATGTCTGGCAGGTTGTAGTGTGTCATAAATCCAATGTCTATATTAAGTCCATGAGTTCTGTGCCTACTACCTAGGAGGCTGATGAAGTGAAGTTTATAGGCCCAGCTATGAAAAGTGGTTTGTAAATTCCCTTTCAGGATCAGGCCTGAGAGACTGAAGAAAGTGTGTTTTTTTGTGAGAAGTGTGCCCCCACAGGTAGTTGGGTATTGTTGTCTTTGATAGGGAACCCCAGCAGTGGGAGGTTCACTTTGAGGAACACCAGCTGCTCTACCAAACCAGGATCCAAGCAGGTGTGGTGGGATGTCACTACATCCCCAGCAGTGCTGAACACACTCTTGCTCAGAACACTGGTCAGTGGACAGGGCCGGTGTTCCTGGGCAACCATGGCCAGATCCAGCCACATCTGGCTGCGACTTGCATGGTAAGCCAAAGGGGTCGCACAGCAGCAGCTCCATGTCCTTAGTGAAATAGGCAGCCATGAAGGCCTGAGTGCTACCTGCCTGATGGTGGGGTCTGGTGCCTCTGGATCCCACCATGGAAGCCATGCCCTTGGCCCACATTGGCAGCACCTGTGGTGGAGGAGGAGACTGACTGGTAGATGGTATGCTAGCATGGGACAGTGGATCCCCCTCTTCCATGTCCACCTGCTCTGCTGTTCTGCCTCCCTGACTCTCTTCACCAGCACCTCTGTCCAGTGATCCAGGGTTTGACTGCTGCATACACTGCCCTTCACCCTCAGGTCACACATGGCAGCCAGCATGTGGACCGTACTGGACCGCAAGGGATCAAGCCATTTCCTTATGCCCTCCTTCAGCTGCCTCACCAGTGCTTGGACATCTGGTGACAGTGGCTTGCCCCAGCCAGGAACATTGATCCCCTGGAAGCTCTCCATCTGGCTCTGAAGTTCCCTTGCTACAGGGCTCACCTGGCTAAGGAGAGCATCACCAGTGCTGAGGGTCTCAGGGATCTTAAGGAAGGGCTTGAGGACTACCAAGATCTGGGAGATGGTATCCCACTCAGCTCTGTTATTGGGGCCACTGATTCCAATCTCCCCAAGCAAGGCCATCTCATGGATGGCCTTCTGTTGCTCTACCAACCTCTCAAGCATCAGGTATGTGGAGTTCCACCAAGTCTCCACATCCTGCATGATTTTGTGCTGTGGGATGTTGGACTCTGCTTGTTTGTTCCACAGCATCTTGCCCCCCTTGATGCTCTGGTGGAAGTAGCCTGCCACCTTCCTGCATTTAGAAATGAGCTTGCTGGTGGTGCTGGCACCATCGGCAGCCCTGTCCCCCTCCAAGGTGTCCCTGACAATGAGGTGGAACTTGTGTGCCACACAGTGGATGCCAACAAAGTTGGCATCATGCCTTGACCATATTGGTCCCATTGTTGGTGACCATGAACCCGCAGGAGAGCTTGCCTTGCCCAATAAGCCACCCCTGCACCAAGTGGTTCATGGCCCCCATGATCTCTGTTGCCACGTGTGACTCATGCATCACCTCAGATTGAAGGAGAGCCCACTGACAGCCTGACTGGTCGAAGCAGTGCCCTGTGAGGCAGAGTTAGGCATGATCTCCACCCTAACTGCTCCAGATGTCCGAGATGAAGTGTAAGGCCACCTGTGGCCTTGCCTTGCACAGCTCCTCCCTCAGGTACTCCCTGCATGCCTCATACAGGTAGGGCACCACCATCCTGCTTAAGGTGGTGCATGTGGACACAAGCACCATGAGCCGCCTGAACCCTGGCCGCTCAACTAAGAAGGGCTGGCCATAAACAGCAAGCATCTCCCCAATGCTCTGGGTGATCTCACTCACCCTTGCAATGCACCATTCTTTCTGTCCACCTTTCCCCCACTGTTCCAGGGTGGCCTACCTCTGCTTTGGGGGGATGGAGGCTTTGGAGCGAGAGGGGGACTTCCCTTTGGGCATGCTCCCACTGGTGCCAGGCTGAGGAGGAGCAAGGGCAAGGGGGTGGTGCCTGTGGAGATTCATCAGCATCCCCGTGGTGCTCATGTGTTTTGTTCCCTTGCCCTGGCTGGTTTTGGCTCAACAATGCAGCAGATAGTGTACATGGGTTCATCTGCCAGATCAAAATGATCTCAGGCCACACTACCCGCTTGCTTATGGTGTGCAGGCTCATGCCTGGATGCTGCAATTTCCCCCTCCTCAGCAAGCAGAGGCACAGCAACAGACTCAGCTGAGCTGCTTGCCTCTACAACCTCTATCTCAGCTTCCTCTGAAGTGCCTTCTGGGGAAGGAGACCTGGCTGTAGGGGAAACTTTAGGGGTGTGGAGCACAAACTCAGATGATTACCCCTCCTTCCCCAGAATTTCCTTTGCTAGGGCACTTGTATCCAGCTCTTCCTCTGGAACTGGAAGGCTCAGCATGGGAAATGAAATGGGGGTGGAGGAGACTGTCATACTGGTGCTGGTGCTGCTGTTTGTTGTCACGGTGGTGGTGGTGGGGGTTATGACTGGTGCTCTTGGAGGGGATGCAGACTCAGGCACAGGCAGTAGCACTGGCACTGCTCCCCTCTCCTTGCTGCTTTTGGAATCCTCATCCATGCTAGTTGTAGGAAAGAGGCTGCATCTCAGTTTCGGTGGCGGGGGAGGGGGAACTTACAGCTCTCCCTCTACTCCCTGTTCTGCCCCTCCCTGAAGGCTTGCCAGCTGCCTTTCCATGACACTTCATGGTGTGTTTCATAGTGTCTTGTTCTTATACAAATATATAAATGTATCTGTGTTCCTATATACATTCTATAATGTATGTAATATGCCACAAGGTATAAATGTATAGAAATAAAATATAAATGTACCTGTGTTCCTCTATAAATTCTATAGTGTAATATCCAATATAATTATAACATCGAAAAGAAATAAATCAATTAATATAGTAATAAAATAAAAGGGCCTAGAAGAAAGCAAAAGGTATTGCGGAATCCCACTTGCTAGGCTAGCAAGTAGGAAATCATTCAAATCAATGCTAGTATTAGCCTTCATTGTCTAACGCTTCTGAGTGCTGGAAGATAGCTCCATAACTGTCAAACCCCAAGGCAGAGAGCAGGCCAGCTCAAACAATGCTGCCTTTTATGCTGTTTTCCCATTCCTCCCCCAGAGCACTGGGATTGGAAGGGACATCAGGGAAGGATCACGGTCACTGGCCAGCTACACAATCAATATGGGCATGTCCAGATGAGCATACACATGCCTCTTGCCCCATCTCAAACCCCTTTGAGATGGGGCAAGAGGCACATGTGGGAATGAAAAAATGTTCCCCATGCTGGCAACTAGGCAACTAAGGCAACTGGAGGCTGGGTCCTCCACAGAGACACTCCGGCTGCCAGACCGTCTCCGTGGTTAGTCCCTCACCCTGATGCTGAACCACATGGCTTGCCAGGCAGCATGCTGCAGCACCAGGGGTCCAGTGCTGGTACATAAGGGGTTGGGGGGGCTGGAGGAGGGGGGAGGGGACTATGGGGGGGGCCCCCGCTGGCCCCACCCATTCCCCCAGCCCCCACAGCACTGCCCTGTCCAGCTCCATCCCCTGCCTGCCCCCCTGAGGCCCTGATGCCTTCCCTGCCCAGCTCCACCCCCTGCCTGTCCCCCAAGCTCCCCGATCCCTGCTCTGCCCGGCCCCAGTCCCCACAAGGTCCCCCGATCACAGTTCTGCCCAGCCCAACCCCCCACCAGTCCCCCCGAGGCTCCCGATCCCTGCCTCCCCACCCCAGCATCACCATAGAAAAAAACCCAAAAACCCCCAGCACTTACCGGCAGTCCAGCTGCCATCTGTATCACTGGGGCCCCGCCCACACAGTGTGGGGCAGAGCAACAGCTCCAGAAGCCCCAGCCTGGGCCCTCCTGCCCCCCACTGCCCTGTGCTGCCTGGTGGGGGTCTCTGCCATGAGGCCCCGGAGCCCCCCAGCCCCTGCTTCTAGGATAAGTAGAGGCTTTCAGGTTGGGTTCTTTTTTTTCCCTTTTTTTTAAGTGATGGTGCCTGGGGCTGGGGGGGGCAGCCATGGGGGCCTGGAGGTGCAAGTGGGGAATGGGGCCAGGTGGGGCAGCCATTTGAGGGGTCTGGGCAAGCAGGGTGGGGGTGGGGCTGGGGGGGGCAGCCATCGGGAGGGCTGGTGGGGGATGGGGCCAGGTGGGGCAGCAATTGGGGGGCTGGGGTGGGGCATGCAGCCCTTGCAGGGGGGTGGTAGCTTCTGCAGGCCTGTGTGGGGGCCGTAGTTCCTGTTGGGGAGCCAAAAACCCTGTGTGGGGGCTGAAAACCCTGTGGGGGGGGCAAAAACCCAGTGTGGGGGCCATAGCCCCTGTTGGGGGGGCCAAAAACCATGTTGAGGGGCCATAGGCCTTGCGTGGGGGACTGTATCCCCTGTGGGAGGGCAGCAAAATATGTATTCATGAAACCTGAATTTAGAGTTCACTTTATTATTATGATAGAGACACTGGTAGGCTTCCACATTGCTTTAACACTAGATATATCAATAAAACATTGCCCAACTGATCGCTGTCTCACTCTCTCTCTCTCTCTTTATAGTGGTCTTTTGTTTTAATTGTGGAGGAACATAGATTTCAGGGTATTTTACAGAGTGACTTTGGGATTTTTTTTATCAGGGATTTTTCAGTTTTCCAATAGGGAACACTAGAATTCCTGCTAGGGAGGCCAGTGGCAGAATCCTGCCTGCTCAGAGCTGGCACCTTGAACCCAGCTGGCTGTGATTGACCTCCTGGCCAAATGGGGCCAGGAGGACATGCTTTGACAGTTCAAAGCAGGCCACCACACCTGGAACATCTTCTGGGCAATAGCTGCCCAGATGACTGGGCAGGAGGCACACATGGCAGTAGTGCCTCACAGAGGCCAACTCTGCAACCACAGCCCACTGGAAAACTGAGGCCTCAACCTCTCATGGTCCAATGGCTGGAGAACTGGCTCCGGGATCAGAACCAAAGAGTACTGGTTGATGGGAGCAATTCAACATGGTGCAAGGTGACCAGTGGTGTCCCTCAGGGCTCAGTACTTGGGGCAGTACTCTTCAACATCTTCATTAATGATCTAGATTCAGGCACGTAATAGGGGGCCTTCCCAGGGCCTTTTGGATGTCAGCCCATCCACCTATTGCTGGTATCTGCCAGCAATTGCTGCTATCTGCCTCTCTCAACTGCCGCACCTTGATGATACAAAATTATGGTGTTAATTAGGCAGGAGGCTGCCCATTTCCTGCCCCGATGCCAGAGGGCACTATCTGTCACTCCAAAACCTTTCCTACACCGCAGCCCATGCCTTGCAGATGGCATCTCAGTTCTTAGTGTCTCCGGCCCCTCACTGGGCCCCATAACTCTCCAGTCTGGACCCCAACTAGATCCCTCCTGCCAGGTGGCCTACTTCACCCTCATTCTGGGCTGCCTAGCTCCCTACACTCTTCCCCCTTTTGGGTGTGCCCCCCCTGGGACCTTTGGCTACATGGGCCCTGGCCTCACCTCCAAGGCCAGTCAGAAGCCCCAGGACCTCAGCTCTGGGCATCCCTCGTGGTGGGCTCCTGGCCCTTTTGACCCTTCTGGTACTGGCGCCAGCATAGACCAGTCAAGGGTGCCTCAAGTCAGGCTTCTGAGCCATTAGCTCACACTCTCTTACATGGTTCCAACTTCTCAGGCCCTACTATGGGGTTACCCACCTGGTTGTGGGATCTGGGGTTATTAAGGTGCCCCAACCGACCTTTCATTGGATTCATAACTGGCCTGGCATTTCCTGGGGGCTCCCACACCACTAGGAGCTCCACCAGGCCACCCATCCCTGGCAGGGTGCAGTTTTAAGTCATGCCCAGGACCAAGAGCCTCCTAGCCATCCCCATAAGCTCTTGCCCTTACCTCCTAGTTGTTCCTGATGCAGTTTAGCTAGGCAATGTTTCTGCCTCACTAGCAGTAACTAACTGCAGCCTCTTTATACCCAGTTCCCAAAATGGCTGCCGCCATCAGGCACCTGCCTGATTCTGCCCTTAAATTGACAGGCACCAATAGTGCCTGCCACAGGATGTCAGATGTGCACTGGCAAAATTTGTGGACGACACTAAACTATGGGGGAAGGCGGTCACACTGGAGAACAGGCTGTGGATACAGACCGACCTGGACAGGCTCATAAGGTGGGTGAACCAAAAGCTGATGACATTTAATGCAGAGAAGTGCAGAGTGTTCCACCTAGGGAGGAAAAACCAGCTTCATACTTATAAGCATGGCAGTGCCATGCTCACTAGCACCACGACCAAAACAGACTTCGGGGTCTTGATTGACCGCAAGATGAACATGAGCCACCAATGCAATGCTGTACCTGGCAAAGCAAACCAAACTCTGGCATGCATCCACTGATGAATCTCAAGCAAAACCAGGGATGTCATCCTCCTGCTCTACTTGGCCTTACTGAGGCCACAGCTGGAGTACTGCATCCAGTTTTGGGCCCCCCACTTCAGAAGGGACGTGGATAAGCTTGAGAGAGTCCAGAGGAGATTTACCCATATGATCAAAGGCCATGAGAGAAAGTCTTACGAGGAGAGGCTGAGGGACATGGGACTCTTCAGCTAGGAGAAGAGAAGTCTCAGGGGGAACTTGGTGGCAGCCTATAATTACATAAGGGATGTGCACCAGGATCTGGGAGAATAGTTGTTTACCAGAGGTCCCCAAGGGATAACAAGGTCTAATGACCACATACTTCTGGAAGTTCAGTTTAGAATGGACATAAGGAAAAGCTTCTTTACAGTCCAAGTGTTCAGGGTCTGGAACAGACTCATCCCAGACATAGGCGATGCATAGAGAGGGCATAAGGGGGCACATGCCCCCCCCCTGAGTTGCCACCAGCTTCTGTGGGCAGTAGCTGCCCCCCTTCCCCCACTGCTGCTGACTGTGGGCGCTCCCCGTTCGCCTCCACTCGACACCTGCGGGCAGTCCCCATTCTCGCCACCAGCATCACCATGGCCACCAACTTTTTGTTGTCCTTGATTCTGGTTGCTGATCTGTATTCAGTTTGTGCTTTTGCTGTCCTGATTCACTCCCTACAGGTGTGAGCTGTTGCCAAGTACTCCTCTTTGGCAGTTATTCTTGACTTCCACCTTTGAAGGTTTCTCATTTTAATTTCAGAAGGTCCATGAGTTCCCTGTTGAGCCAAGAGGGGTTCCCAGCCCTTTTGCTGCTTTTCTTATGAAAAGAAATGGACTTCCTTTGATCTTTTAGGATCGCCTCCATTCCTTTGTAAGGTTTTCATTTTAATTTGCTGTTCATTTGTTATTGTATTTGTTATTATAGAAAAAGACACACTTTTTTTCATTATTAATAATTGAAGAAAATTGGATGTCAAGTATCCCACATTAGGTGTTGCTGTTATATTTATATAACTTGTTATGTATTTATAAATATATCAATACACACACACACCACTCCACATATATATATATATATATATATATATATATATATATATATATATATATATATGTGTGAACCCAGGGTGGTGGAACATTAGATGTTGTATAGCCAATTACATGAGATAATGTGGTTGGTAACTATAGTGCCCAGTGGCACTGTGACGGCCCTTGGTGGACACATGGTTTCTAGGGCTGTGCAAAGCTTTGGTCCCTGATTCTATCTGGCAGAGATTCGGCCCAATCCAGTGGCCAAATCTCTGAATCCCAATCGAATTGAATCAGAGGACCCTTTAATCTCTCCAAATCAAATCAGAACCCTCCAAATTGATTCAGAGAGATTTGGAAAGATTTGAAGATTCAGACATAGAGATAGCTTTAAATGGTGTTTCTGTATACCTCTAGGTAGCAGGGGCTCATGAATGCCATGATGCTAGAGCGCATGGAGTGTCCCACAGAAGTATGGGGGGCTCCCCAGTGTGCTTGGCAGCAGAGCTGGAAGTGGACCAGAAGCACTTCCGGTCCACTCTTGGGTTTGCCAGGGAGTGCACTGGGAGGTCCCCCCCTCACCCTCCCTGCTCAGTAACTGGTGCCTCCTGGATCTGGGGGGCACCTGAGGTCTCCCCATGGCCGATTGCCGAGCTGGGGGGTATGGGAGGGGAGCCAGAACCCAGCAGATACTTCTGGGTTCACCGCTTAGCATGTGGAGGGCCCCCCCTGCACTGCTGTGGGATGCTCCATGTGCCCCAGCATCGCAGAGATCATGAACTGTGCCTGCTACCTCAAGGTGTGTAGAAAATTTTTTTAAAGCTGTGTCTATGTCCAAATTGCTGATTCTCCAAATTAAGATTGATGCATCTTCAGATTCAGATTCTGCTGGATCAAATCAGGGACAGTGATCCAAATCAACTAATCGAATCACTCTTCTTGATTTGAGCTGAATCCAAATCAAATAGGGCCCTGCTTTGCACACCCCTAATGGTTTCTTTTTGCTTCGATCCCTTGGGGCATCCTCTATTGCTTGTCTGCCATGCCTTGATGTTGTTCAAAAAAGGGTTGGGATGATTATCCAAGGGCCCAGGCACCTTAAGGGCTGTGTTTACGGCCTCTACTCAGCCCTACAGCCAACACCTATGCCTCATAGATGGTATATGAGCTCGCTTCAGAAGGGCCACCCAGCCCCACCACAAGGCTTGTCCTCCTCAGGCTTCAAAGCTTTTGCTGGGGCTTCAGCCTTTCCAGATTTGGCCCCTAGTCTCTAGCTCTGCCCTCTCAGCCTAGGTGAACTGTACCAGACCTTGGCTTCTGGCTCCCCCTAGCCCTAGTCTCAATCATTTTGTGCTGTGCACCCCCGCAGCCCTTTTGGCCTCAGACCACCTCTTTTGGCCTTCTCAACCTCAAGTATCTGTGCCTTGCACCCCTGCCCCTGACAGGGTTCAAAGCTTGCCGTGCCTCTCAGGCACCCTTGTGGCTTCTCTTCACCCCTACAGCCACATCCAGTTCATTGGTATAAACTAAAACAAAAGGCAAGCAACAACTTTAAAACAAAAACTTCCCCCACTCTGGGTAAAACAAATGTTTAACCAGCCCTTCTTCCCTTGGGCTCTCACCTCTCCACACTTAGGGTGTTTTGGTGCCTACCAGGGCATCTCCTGCAGTCCCTCTCTCCTGGGAGTTCTGTTCCCTACAGTGTACCAGGCCTGACTGACTGCTTTCCTCCAGGTGCTAGGTTAATGTGCCCTGGATTCCTGCCTCTTTGGGTCAGATGACTCCCTAGTCCCTAACAGGCACTCATCCCTAGGTCTAATGGTCAGCCTGCTCCTCTCTGTTGCAGCTTAGCCCTGCTGCTTGAAGCCTTTGTCCTATGGCTGCCTGAGAGTTTGCCTTATTCCTCCAGCTTATTGTCATGAAGCTACCCTTGTCTCAGCTGCCTACACAGGCAGTTCAGCCTGCAGGGCCTTCCCCTTTGGCTGCCTATTCCAGTTCCCCATTGAGGGGCAGCTGGATTGCACCCCAAATGGAAGTGGAGGCACAAGCTAGCCACTTGGAAGGGAGACTGGAAGAGGGTCACCAAAAGACAGCCCATCCATCCACCATGGTGTTTGTCATTGGACTTCTTATTAGATTTTAGGTGATGGCATTGAAGTCATAAAATGCTTGCACAAGAATGGTCGATTCTCTGAAGACAGCATTTATTGAGCACAGCAATTTGCAGTTTCAAGCATAAAACAAAGAAACTACAGAAAAACTTTGCTTAAGCTAAGACACCATAAAATAAGACAAAGCAACATACAATATAGCCTTAGTCAAGAGACAACAGAAAGTTTGTGCAAGTCTTGTGTAGTTCCAAGGACAGAGTCTGCAGCCAGGCATTCAGAACTTTCTCTGGGGAATCCACAGGTCTTCTTAACTGGTGAGGGCTTTGTCTTTGTCTGTGCTTCTATAGGCAATCTGCACCTTCTTCTTCCCCTGGATTGCCTTGATAATGCATGTCTTTCAGTAAGTCATTTCTCTCGTAAATTGCCCACTACACATATCCTACATATCCTATGTCTCAGGATGTTTTCCTGGTTCTATAGTGAATCCAGGTTTCCCAGGTTGTAACAAAGTGCCTGCTGCTTACTTTTAAATGTAGCCCCCTGCTTTCTTAGGTCACATCAGAGTGGTCAGGGGGGCTAGACAGACTTTGGGATAAATGCTTGTTCTCATGTTTTAAGGTGCAAGCAAATAAAAGTTGGGCTGTAGACATGTTTCTGCCTCTTTTATCAGTAGCCTACCCACAAGGTTATCTGTAATCTATGTCGGGGTTCTCAACAGTTTTTGTACCAGGACCCATTTGTAAACTTCAATGGCCTGTCCCAACCCAGTGCCCCTCACTCCTAACCTGTGGCCACCCATCGCAAATCCAAACCTACCCCCCAGTGTGTGGGGAAAGGGGTGGTGTGTGGGGTACTGGGGGGGTCCCAAGTAGCCCCTTGCAGGCTGGAACTCTGCCAGCCTGCAAGGGAAAAGCCACAGTTTCCCACATTTTTTATCCTTTAAAGGAGAATCCATTTTTAAAGTTTGTTTGCAATCCTTTCATATATTCCTGAGACCCACTTTTGGGCCGCAACCCACAGGTTGAGAAATAAATACTGATCTAGGTAGCAGCAACAAAGAAGCACCTCTTGTTACTAAAGCTGTTGAGGCTACTCCAGGGGTGGGCAAAATATGGCCCATGGGCTGGATGCAGCCCATCAGGCCATTCTATCTGGCCTGTGAGGCCCCTAAAAAATGTAGAAAATTAATATTTCTCTACCCTTGGATCCTATCAAAAATGAGAGGAACCAAGGGCAGTAGGACCCAGGGGAAGCCTGGCGGGCTCCCACAACAGCAGGGCCCACCCAGCCCTGCCCCCCCCCAGCTGGAAGCCCCAGCTGGGCCTTCTGGTATGGGAGCAGGTGGGTGCCCTGCACCGGAACCTCAGGTAAGGGGGTGAGAGGAGAAGGGCAGGGGGCATCCCGGGCAGCGAAGGAGCACGGGGGGGAAGCGGCCCCTTCCCCACCCCATGGCCAGGGCCTGGCACCCGTCGCTGTGGCTGCTTACAGCCCACGTTGGGCTGCCTGTGCCTGCTCCAGACAGCACTGTGCAGGCTGTGAGTGACTGCAGCAGGGAGCGTCGGCCAAGGGGCGGGCAAGGGGCCGCTTTCCCCCCCCCGTGCTCAGCTTTTCTCTGGGCTCCTTCCCTGCTTCTTCCTAGCATGGAGGAAAGTGGCCCCTTGCCCACCCCATGGCTGGCGCTTCCTACTGCAGCCACTCGCAGCCCACGCAGGGCTGTCCAGAGGAGGTACTGGCAGGCCCACGTGGGCTGCGAGCGGCTGCAGTGTGAGATGCTGGTCATGGGGCAGGGAGGGGCTGCTTTTCTCCCCCTGTGCTCAGCACCACCTTTTAACCCAGCCCCACTGCCAGCCTGGGCCCCACACCAGCTCCAGGCTCACCTGTCGGGGCTGCACATGGTGACAGCAGCTGCGGCCTCTCCTGCTTGCTGTGCTGGGCAGTGTTTGCCACCGCTGCCTGTGGGCTGCCCAGCACGTGAGCTCCAGGGCAGGTTACAAGCTGGTGCTGAGCGTGGGGAAAAGTGGCCCTTCGCTCGCCCCATGGCCAGCACACCACACTATAGCTGCTTGCAGTTCACGTGGGGCTGCCTGTGCCTGCTCCAGACAGCCCCGCGTGGGCTGCAAGCGCCTGCAACAGGGAGCACCGGCCATGGGGCAGGCGAGGGGCTGCTTTTCCCTGCACTCAGCACCAGCTTTTTCCCTGCCGGTGAGCAGGGGGTCGGGGCTGTGTGCTGCCCCGACCTGTACCATAGGGCTGAGGGGTACTGGGTGTGAGTAGGCGGGGAGGCAGCGGGAGCACGGGGCCTGCACCGGTGTCCCAGGACCAGAGCCAGCAGGGCCCACAGCAGGGTGGCAGGAGCATGGGGTCCCAGCTGGCAGGGGCTCTGTGGAGCTGGGCCAGCTCCCCACTCTACCTGCTGGTGCAGCCCAGCCTGGCTCCACAAATCCCTGCCAGCCTGCACCCTGCTCTGGGCCCCACTGGTGCTAACCCTGGGACATCGGTCCCAAGATGGTGACCGGGGGCAGGGCACCTGTCAAGGGGCAGGGCTACCCATGCGGCCCTCGACAGCCTGCCAAAACTGGGTAAGCGGCCCTCCACCCAAAATAATTGCCGGCCCCTGGGCTACTCCCTATGTCAGGGGCTCTGTTCCTACTGAGCATGAACACAAAACTAGCATTAGAGTGATGCTTGTAGCTGTGATAGTCCAGGAATTATGCGAGAAGCAAGGATGTTTGGGGAGCGATATGTTTTATTGGATCAATTACATGGTTGGAATAAAGTTAGACAAGCTTTCAAATGCAAGATATTCTTCATCAGGTTATGGACCTGTTGAAGAATATCTTGCATTTGAAAATTTGCCTAACTTTATTTTAACCATGCATTTGGGCCAATAAAACATATCCTTCTCCACACACACCCTCCCCCAAAATTCTTCGCCTCTCACACAAAAGTAGGAATCAGTTGCCATCTGGTGTTGCTCCCTAGACACTGCAATGCTGGTGTATAGAAACACGTTCTAAGATAGTAGACATCTATCTCTCTTGGGAGACAATAGAGACAATGTCACCCTGTGAGACATCAGTCTGCTAAATGTAATCCTCGCTTGAAAGATGAAGCAAAGCTGGAGTGACTTCTCTAGGGTGCAGAAGTCTGGCCAGTGTATATGGAGACACTGAGCTGCCCATACACCAGCGTTCTCCTTTCAGACTTGCTGGTTTAATCCAAAGGAAAGGCAGGTGCCAGTATGTTTAACACCCTAGCTAAAGGGACAAACTTATGATGAAACTGACTTTTCCTCTTAAGAGAAAGAGTTTTGTATTGAGAATGATCTCCTCACTGATATTCTTAAAACTGTACGATTAGATACAGCTGGTCACAGGTGCTCATCAGCTGGTGCCACTTAAACAATTTTGATATCATCTTTTGACATTTTTATGTCCGGTAAGATGAACACAGAGGCAGGCAGTACCCTGAAAAAGTCATATGAAATGGCTTGTGAAGGTAAAGAGGAGGGAAAGAAAGAGGACGGTTTAAATGTTTCCCCAAGCTCAGCCTGACTGAAAGGAGTGGAATGTCTGAACAAAGAGATCCATCAAGTAGCCATACAGAGGCACAGACTGAAAATTAGATCTCTGGAGAATGATGCTGCAGAAAAAATCAGAAGCTCCAACTGCAGTGTTTTAGGATTCTGCCTTAGTCTGCACCACAACATTTTTCCAGCTTGGCACTGTTGGCTAGAGGGCATGAAAAATTCACACCCCCAACAGACATTACTGTGTTGGCAATCTGCACTCCTCACTTTCCTTGTCTGGATGCAAGGATGCAAAGAGAAGGGAGCTTTAGAGGGCTCAGCTTCTGATGTTGGGGACGTGATACAGCATAGCTGCCAGAAACCTCTCCCTTCCCCCCCCCGCTGCAATATATCAAATGTCCACTAGGAGGTGCTGCTGCAATAGTAATGCTAGAACAGCTACGGTAGCAACAGCTCTATAATGTAGACCTCTGCTTTATGAAACACCAATTTACCAGAAAAGCTGCAAGCTCATAGTCCTTGAATGAGAACCTAAGACTAAGTGCCTAAGATTCCATTCCCATAGGCAGGAACATTTTACAGTAACATGATAAATATGTAGCTGCGTGATCCACTTTCTACTGTTTGGCCAAAGACTTGAGTTATGATAAGGAAGAGGAGGACAAACATAAGACATGGCTTTATCTGTGAGAATGCCCAAAGCCTTTCCTGCCAAGTGGGGTTCTATGCAGGAAGGATCAGAGAAAAGGATTTTTGGGACAGCTGGTGATTCATAACGTATTCAGACCGAGCAACAGAATCCATGATACAAAGGGTCATATGGGAGTGGAAGGACCCTAGAGCTGGCTAGATATTGATTTTCTTGGCTTTAAAAGAAGTAAGAATAAGAGAACTCATCTATGTTTTGTAATTCCCAGCTTAGGTGATATGAGATAACACACCAACAACATATGAACATCCAGGAAGAACCTATAGTAGACATAACCACATACTTTACATATGATTTAACTGCTAAAGAAATTATGAAAATCAATTGTCAAACAAACAATAATGGGATGCCAAAGTAATCCTATCAGAAGCAGAATCAGGAGCTAGAATTAGGATATATGATCTCAGCCTTCTAGGATAACACAAGCATGGCAATTGATGGGGGTCACCAGCACAGGAAGTATGAGAGCAAGATGAAGGTGAATTATTGGTCTTTAGCATACAGGCAGGAATGGGAGAAGCTCCTCTCTCAATTCTTCACTGAGATATGGTAAGCTCTATGAATTAAATTTCTGCTTTTGAGCAAATGGAGACAGAATTGGTGGAAGAGGGTCCAATCAGCCAGAGAACTTGATAAAAGATGAAGTGCAGGCAGAGGGAAGAAATTCATGTTTGATTCTACTTAGCAAGCCTCTGGAATCTGAAGGATTTGATCCTAACCAGAGTACTTCATTCCCTGAAGATCATGGGAAGCAAGGCCAACAAGGGAGTTATCACAAGATGATAGTTATCACAAGTGAAGCAGGCTTCACTCTGCTTGAGTGAAGGTGAATTTGCCAGCCCCTACCACAATGTCAGTATGTAATATTTTATAAGCACCTACTGCTACTGGATCTTGCAGAACAGTCAGATTGGCTACTATTCTAGAGACCAACATTCCCTACTGGGTGTTTCTCATTGAATACTTGACTGTGCAGACATACAGGGCAGGATATTGTAAAACATTAATATCTTCAAACTGTTGAGACATCGGTCATGCAGATAAGGCATTGTATAACCCACATGTAACCTTACATGTCACACATGCACAGCACACACACATTCTACTCACAAACCTTTCATTGTGCATAATAAGATGTGAATACATGCCAAGAAGTATCCAAGAAAACCAAGGCATCCACAAAAACCAAGGACTCCACTTTGATCTCTTACAGGAGAGATTACATTGCTCCTGTGCTCTTCTGGGGTAGAGATCAGTTAATCCAAATTCCCCTGTGTCTGGATGTAGAGCTCATGTTTCTGCTGCTCCAAGACAGTGTGTGATGTGTTCAGGGAGTTCAGCTGCATAAAGGTGCTCCTCCTTGCTGCATCTCCTTCATGGCTGCTCCATTCATACCCTTTGCTACACACCCCATCTTCATCCTTTTCTCTATCCTATAGCTATGAAAACATGCAGTCAGATTTTCTCTGGCTAATGGCTAAGAGGACTGTGAAGTCTTAGCTGTGTCCTCCTGAGTTTGAATCGTCATCTCACCTAGGTCTGGGTATTCCCCTTGAACTCATCTGCCACGACTTTGATGTACAAAGAAGGATACAAAGGTACACACAGTCCTAGGGGATGAGATGGCTATTAATTCTTTGGCTCAGAAGGCTGGCTCCCCTTTGCAGGACTCCACCACCCCTATCCCCTGCCCTTTCCACACCAGATGGTGTGCGTTTGCTAATATCAGTCCCCGCTTTCACGAGTTCGGACTCCTGGGTTGCTCCGTCTGACTCTAAGAGGCTCCCTCTTTACCCCTTCCTGGTTGCTTGCCCGTGCCCACTGGGGTCTGACTTATCATCTGGGATGCTGCAGCCATTTCATCTCCCTGTCTCCGCAGGTAAGTTGCCATGGTCCCCTCTCAAGCCCCAGGGTCAATCCCTCCTTCATGGCGTCTCTCTGTGTCCCTCCGAGGTCCTCTCCAAGCTTTCCTCTTTGGGATTGACCCTGACTGCCTTGTCTGCAACCCTTAAATCTCCCACGCCGATCAGCTGGGTTTGCCATGGCAGTTCCTGATTCACCACTTCCCTGGCTCCTCCAGCCCATCGTGTTAATTGTCTGCGGTGCAGCATTTCTCCCGCCTGGGTTTGCTGCGTCCTTCTCCCCCATCCAGGCCTGTCCTGGTAAGTTTCCCTTTTCTCTTCTTTCTTCCGTGTTTTCGTGGCGGGGCATGTTAACTGCCCTGTCACACACCTCCCTCCTTAGTGTGAGTCCCACCTGTGTGGTCTCAGTCACTGTTGTTCTTTTGTTGCCATTCTCTTTGTCCGTCTCCATTGCCATTGGTCCTTCGCTGTCTGTCAGTCGTGAAAGGAAGTCCGCTGCGATGTTTAGCCGTCCCGGTTGGTGTTCTGTGGAAAAACAAAAAGTTGTAGGGCGGAGGCCCATCTCATCAACGTAGAGTTCTCAGTTTTCAATGTTTATAGCCAATGAAATGGTGCATGATCTGTAATTAAAGTGAATTTCCTTCCATATAAATAATACTGAAACAATTCTATGCCCCATTTTATTGCCAAGCATTCCCGTTCTGTTGTTGACTATTGGCTCTCAGCCTTGGACAGTTTCTTGCTTGTGAATGCAATATGTTTGTCCCCCTGTACTTGTTGGGATAGGACAGCCCCTAATGTGATGGCCGAGGCATCTGTACGTAGTCGGAATGTTTCGGGCATATACACCTCGGGGCCTGCATATTGCCATTTTTACCTTTGTGAGTCTCCTGGATTTCCAGGGACCATTCCACCCAGCCCTCTTTCTTCCCTTGCAGTAAGCTTGTCAAGAGGGATGCTAACTCTGAAAACCAGGGTATAAACCTCCTGTCATAATTTATGAACCCGAGGAAGACCCGCAGCTGCTTCTTGGTTTGGGGTTGTTGGTATGTTTGTATCACCTCCATTTTATCCCCTAATGGAGCTATTCTCCCACATCCCACCTTGAGCCCCAAGTATCTAGTCTCCGTCTGCCCCAGGGTGCATTTCTTTGGGTTGGCCATCAGCCCGTTCCATCTTAGTTCTTCCAAAATGCTCTCTACATGGCTCACATGCTGGTCCCATGCCTCTGAAAAGATGACTATATCGTCGATATACACTGTAATGCATTCTCTGTGGACTGACAGGATCCTGTCCATCAATCTTTGGAAGGAGGTGGCCACCCCATGCAGGCCAAAGGGCACGCGTGTAAATTGGTATAAGTTCCAGGGTGTTCTGAAGGCAAAATTCACTTTATCCTTGGGTGCCATGGGGATCTGCTAGTAGCCCTTTGTTAAATCTAAGGTTGAGATAAAGTCAGCCTGCCCTATCTTTTCGAGCATCTCTTCAATGTCGAGCATCGGAAAAGCTTCAAATGAGGAGATGGTATTCACCTTCCTGAAATCGATAGTCAGATGGCCCCATCAGGTTTCAGGACCACCACCGAGGGGCTTCTCCAGGGGCTCTGTGGCTCCTCAATGATAACTTGTGCGAGCATTTGTTCTAACTCCCACCACACTGGGATGTATAGGGCTTGTGGTAGCCTGCTCCAGTGCTCCCTCACTACCTGGCCTGGGCATGTTCTGATCCAGTGGTATATCCCCTTGGCCTGACCTGGCACCTCTGTAAATACATCTTTGAACCTTTTCACCAACCATTCCAGCTGTTTCCGCCCTCTTTGGGGCACCTGCTACCCAATCACAGGGGTCGATCTGCCCCCCTCTGGGTCACTCCTAGTCTCTGGAGTCCATTCTTCTCCTACTTCTCTGGGGTCCATCAAGTAATTTTCATGGGTTTCCCACTTCTTTAACAGGTTCATGTGATAAATTTGTCTAGCCCTGCACAGCCCGGGATGATCTACTTTGTAGTTTGGGGGACCCACCTTCCTTCTTATTCTGAAGGGGTCTTGCTGCTTAGAGACTAATTTGTTCATGTGGTCCGGTAACATAATTAGTACTAGATCATCTTCCTTTAGCTCCCTCATTCAGGTGCCCTGATCATACCTCTGTTTCTGGTGTGTTTAGCTCTTCTCCAAGTTATCCTGGGTAATCTGTCTCATGCTTTCTAACCACTTCCACTGCTTCTTGACCTGGCATGAGTTTTTGTCACCCCCAAGCTTGTTCTCCTCCCAGCCTTCACAAACAATATCAAGCAGGCCTCAGGGGTTGTGTCCATAGATCAGTTCAAAGGGAGGACAGCCTAAGGAAGCTTGGGGTACCTCTCTGACAGCAAACAGGATGGGGGAAAGGCACAATTCCCACCACTTAGTGTCTCCCTGGGTACATTTCCTAATCACTGCCTTCAGGGTCCGATTGAATCGCTCGACCAGACTGTCGGTCTGCGGGTAGTACACTGATGTCCTCAGGTGTCAGATCTTAAAGGTCTTGCAAACCCTTTTTAATGCCCGAGACATAAAATTTGTGCCCTGGTCAGTGAGTATCTCCCTAGGAATCCCCACCTGCATGATCCACCAGATTAGTTCTTCTGCTACTTTTGGGGCCATCACTACCTTCATGGGTGCTGCATCTGGATAGCGGATGGCATAACACAATTAGTACCATGATTAGTACGAATTGGTACCCTGCTGTGCTCTTGGGAAGCAGGTCAAAACATCTAGTGTGATCTTGTTGAATGGTCAGGTCACTGTCTCTAAAGGGCGTAAAGGGGCCTAGGGAAGTAGCCGGTCGGAGTACCATTGGCACTTGGGACAGGAGCAGCAGAATTGCTCCACTTGTTTGTGCAAACCTGGCTAGTAGGCCCTCAAATATGTCACGCAATTGTTTTATCCCATCCTAAATGCCCGCCCAATGGTAGAGCCATGTGCTATTCATAGCTGACCTTTCTGGCATCAGCAGGGTACTAATATTTGGGCAAACCTCTTCCCTGCTACCTTCCCCTTGTCAATCCAGTAGAGAATACAGTCTATTACCTCAAAGTGGGGATAACTCATCAGCAGCTCTGGTCTCTCTATCACTCCTTCGTGTCTGGTGATATTCTCTTCAAACACCTAACAGAGAGCGGGTTCGGCTACCTGTTCATTCCTGAAATTCTCTCCGATTATCTCCTCCAGGTCGATGCTGAGATAACTGCCCTCTATCCATACAGCAAATTCATTTCCTAGATACTAGAGTGAAGGTTTGCAGTGGCCACATCACCACCATATTGTAACAGAAATCTGCTGACTGCCACAGCTACCTTCACGACACCAGCTTTCATCCTATGCACACCACGTGATCCACCATTTACAACCAAGTTCTGCTTTACAAGTGGATCTGCTCTGACCCCACCAACTAGGATGAACACCTTAAGGATCTAGAGCAGGGATTCCTACAATTACAATACAATCCAAAAACTTTAGTGATTCAGATCAACAAAGCCAGACTCAGACCTCTTTCCGGCCTGCTACAATACCAACCCTGGAACAAAAAACAACAGAATTCCTCTGGTTGTCATTTACAGCTCCCAACTTGAACACATCATTAATGACCTCTAACCCCTCCTGGGAAAGGATGACTGTGTCAAAGTTGCCTTTGCAGTCAAATCTGTCCTCACTTACAGACAGCCCCCCCAGCCTCAAACAGCATCTCTCAAACAACACACTAAAAATTAGGGGTGTGCAAAGTGGGCTGTATTTGATTCAGATTCGGCCTGAATAAGGGACAGTGATTTGATTAGTTGATTCAGATCACTGTCCCTGATTTGATTTGGACGAATCCGAAACTGAAGATTCGATGCTGATTCAGAGACAGACACAACTTTAAATGTTTTTTCTACATATCTCGAGGTACCAGCATGACTTCTGAATGTTGCGATGCTGGGTCACATGCAGTGTCCCACAGGAGTGTGGAGGGGCCCTCCACGTGCTTGGAGGTGAATCCAGAAGTGGAGCGGAAGTACTTCCAGCTCACTTCCAGGTCCGCTGGGGAGTGTGCTGGGCACCCCCCCACACAGATGCTCCATGCACCCAGGTAAGGTAAGGATGCTCTGCACTGCCCTGGTGAGGAGCAGAGGGGCACAACCCTGCACCATCGCCCCCTGCTGCTGCCACACGTGCAGGGAGCACCTCTCCAGGGTTGCACGGAGCTCACAGAAGCAAGCAGCTTCTCTGCTGGCAGCCATGCAACCTGCTGTGCTGTGCTCTGTCGTGCCAGGTTGCACCCACTGGGCTGCAGAGGCCCTGGGGGAGGGCAAGAGCATGAGCCTGCAGTGGGCAGCCCATGCCTGCCCCTATCCCATGCACAGATCTGGGGTGCACAGGTCCCTCCTGTCCCTCTGGCAGTGCAAGCAGTGGCAGGGAGCCCACCCCACCCCCTGCCTTCTGGATGAGCCACCCATAGCCCCATCCTGCCCCGGGCCCCATGCCCCACACACTGTCCAGCTGGGCAGCAGCCCAAGCCCCAGCCTCAGCCCTGCTCAGCTCCTTCCCTCCCTCCCTCCCTCCCTCTCTTTGGGAGTCTCAGTTCCCCCCCCCACCCCCCACCTTCTTACCTACTGGAGCTACTCTCTAGGCTGTCTGGCAGCCATGTGCACATGGCACCCCCTGCCTGACTGCCTTCTTCCCGCTCCTTCCTTGCCCCTTGCAGGCTGGAACTGTGCCAGCCTGCAGAGAGCTCTTTGTGAAACTGCAAAACCTTCAGGTTTCTCTGTAAAAATGAGAAATCTGCATTTTCCTTGGGTAAAGGGGATAATCCCTGTTTTTCTCCATTTTTCTTTGGGAAGTGGAAAACCTGAATCCCTGGTTATAAATATCTTGGTATAGTTGGGGACCCCTGAGTTAGTTCTTGCTTATGACTTTCATGTAACCAGTGCTTTGGGCAGTGTCTTCTATTGTTTCAGCTATCTTACACTACATAGGAGCTTAACTGCTTCTGTCACTTAGGAAGAGGGCGGCTTACATATATTAGCTTCAGTGAGGCTTGTGGTTGTCCACAGAACAAAGACATGTTTGCTGGCAGCATCAAACCCTCCCCCCCACATAACAATATATGACACTTCTTTACCTATTTCATCGGAGGCTTCCAAAGCCTTTTGTCAAAATTAAGAAATTGCCCCTCACTGACCTCTAGATGACGGGCAGTATTATTGCCTACAATACCACAGGGGAAACTGAGGCACCAGAAAGGGAAGTCACTTACTTAAAGACTCACAGTGAGTTAGTGGCAGAGTGGCAGAGCCAGACATCCTGGCTCCCAGCTCTGTGCTGTAGCCCCTAAGTCTGGGCACGGAATATAGCAGTTAAACATAGATGGCACTGTGTGTCAGCTGGAGACCCCTTCTCTTTTTTGGTGAAAAGTGTTACTTGACATCCCAGAAGGAGGAAGCCTTCTCAAAGTGAGCATGCATGATGTCAAAGTAAGTACCCTGGCCTGATGGGACCCACACCTCAAGCAGCACGTGGGCAGGCCAGCCTTTTGACTCAGTATTTCTGCAGGGACTATGACTGAGAAAACTGACCGTGCTGGAACCTTCTGTGATGCAGAATATGTTCTAAGAACAAAAGCACAAAGAGGCTGTTTCACAACACTGACTTCTGACCTCTCCTGATTTCATTATATCCAGTGACTTGTAGGTGAAACGTCTGCTTTCGTGACTAATCCCCTGAGATGCCCTCTACTTAGGTCTGTTCTTCTTCTAGAGGCTGGTGGGTCAGATGGAAGGAAAAGGTGATGGGCTCACATCCTGTTTTCTCCATCATGTCTTGTTGCATTGCAGCATTGGGGTGGAACTGAAAAGTTGCACTTCCTTCTGCGATTCACTGCAGAGGCCCATACTCTCTTGACATGGTAGTTCAGGTCACTTTGTCTTCACTGACTATAGAAGAGGGGAGAATCAAGGGATTCAGAGTCAGGCATGCCATAGATGCTTTGCAGCAAACCTTGCTCTAGTTCTGCACTTGCAGCTCCTCCTCACCCAACAGGAACATGAAGGTTTCTGTGACGGCCCTTGCCCTTCCAGCTCTGCCTTCTGTTCCCTGGCCTCTGCTGGCCTCTGTAAGTACAAGCTCCAGTCTCTCTTTGTGGAGCCCTGATCTTTCTCACTTCCTCACCTCACATTAGGGATTCACTAGGTACATTTACACGTGCAGCGGACTATGCAGTTGTTACTGTGCAGTCATTTAGTACTTGCTTAATTAACCAGTAACTGGCTTTGTTGCGCAGTCCTGTCACTGTATGGTTATTTTTAGATGCTACTGCAGAGTAGCAATGAGCTTCTGTGCAGTAGCTCATTACTACTGTGCAGTAGCATCACTGTCATGGTTCATGCCTGGCAACAAAATGGTGCCGTAGCAATGAGCTATGGCACCGTAGCTTGGTGCTACAGTGCCATAGTGTCTCATGTACATGCGCCCACTGGGAACAGGTAACACTTGGACTTCATCTGAGGACTTTTTGTACAGGCAGGGAGAGGTAGGTTCTTCGCTGCTCTCTGGCTTCTAAAAAGGTGATCTTAGAATGTGACATCACCCCTATACAGAGAATCTGAGATCACTCAGGGATGGTCCTTCTACCTGATGAGCCTTGGACCTAGGTGTTAATAGCATCCCCTTGAACCTTCAGGTAATCGTGGTCTGCAAAGAATGCCCCTAGATCTCTCCTTTTCTCTTTCAGATGCAGTCCAGGTCTCAGGCTCTAACTGCTACAAATATCCTTCCATCTAGCTTCCACTGCACTGAGTGGTGAAGTACGACATCACAAGCAGCAGCTGCTCCCAGCCAGCTGTGCCCCAGGCAGATACCAGGGGCTCAGAGGGACAGCAGTTCCACTCCAGAGTAACTTGTCCTGTTTCCTCTCTACATGCCTTGAGAGAAACCAGGAGTTACTGTGGAGTGGTATCACCATGGTTTATTGAGTCCCATTTCAAACATTTTACTGCAGCCTGTGAGCAACCCCTTCCTTGGCTAGCTTTATGGTGCTCCCTCACAGACGCAGCCTGAGCTCAAGAAGACCCCAGGTTGTTCCTTTTTTCCAGAGAGTGAATTCCTGCTCCATCAGTTCTGCATCATAGCTGGAGAAGCCATGCTGGGAAAGGAGGGTATATTTCCTCCTTTGACTGGCTGGGAGAACAACAGGCTTTTGGGGAAATTCAGCCAATCATATTATGTTTTTTTTTAAATCTATGGGTTATTTATGAATAAGCAGGTTTCTGAGGAGCTGAAGACTTAAAAGCAAAAAGCTTAGCAGTAACAAATAGTTAGCAGCCCAGCAGTCTATGCAGAGCCCTCATTTGCTAACACCTGCAAACAGTTTTCATGTTAGGAATGGTTATTTGTCTGAGTAACCCTTGTCCGTATGCTCTGAAGACAAGTCCTATTTTCCTGGTTTTCCTGGAATGGTTTCAGGCTTTTCTAATCGCCACTATGAAAAATAGAACAACCTGTTACAACCCAGAAAAGAAGTGGGTCCAGAATTTTGTGGTTCTGCTGAAAACCCTGAATGCCAGTCCAGAAGCATCTTCAGCTTAGTGGATACCATCAGTTGTTGCCAAGCACCTTCACTGATGGGCTCCCGTGAAGCACTCCACCAATCGCTCTTAATTTGTAAAACATAATAAACTGTTTGATAGAAGTAGCATGCAACTTTGAAGGCTAAAGTTCTAGTTGTTCTGATTACAGTTAAGGGAAATGTAGCATATTTGGTATTTTAACTGTGAAACATTTTACTTTATCAACTAATGTTAAGTTAATTTGTTTAATTAAAATAAAAGGAACAAAGAACAAAATAATAATAGCAAAAAATCTTGTTCTCACGTAGTACTTTTATCAGTAGATTTCAAAATGCGTCACAAAGGTAATAGTTCTTGTCTTAAATATATTTTGACTACCCATCACAACACTCACCTGTCTTATTTATTTCTGCCCCACTGCTGTGAAGGCTTATGCACGTGCTTTACTTTAGAGCAGGCAAGTTACCCCGCAGAGAAGTCAAAGGAATCGCTCACATAAGTGTTGGTAGGGTCAGGATCCTAACCTGCTTAGAAAGTGCTTATCTCAAGAGGGCTCTTATCTTGATGGGGATGTCTAGTCACAACTGCTCTATAAGTAAGTTATTAACTTTAAGGGGGTTATTGAAGGTCTCAGAGACCACCATTTTTTCTTACCTGGTTGTACATATTTCTGTACATAAGTCAAGCAGAGGTTTTTCCCCCTCACATGGAGATAGCAGGCCAGCTGGATCTGGAGTGGCAAAA
Source organism: Alligator mississippiensis (assembly GCF_030867095.1). Taxonomy (NCBI): domain Eukaryota; kingdom Metazoa; phylum Chordata; order Crocodylia; family Alligatoridae; genus Alligator; species Alligator mississippiensis. The sequence continues at coordinate 27,249,076 of NC_081837.1, read as the reverse complement.
GAGAGGGTTAGCTGAACATTATGTGATTAGGCTCCCATGGAAGAGACAAATTTACAAGAGCTGAGTAGCAGAACTGAAGAGAGCAGAAGGAGGAGTGAGGAGGCAAAGGGGCAGGATAGGAAGAGGGGATTTTAGGACGGGGTCTCAACGATTCTCAGTCTTGGCTCATGCTAAAACTTGCTCCCCACCCAAAACCCCCTACAAAGGGTGCATGTATCAGAGAAGGAAGAGACTGTAGACTTGTCTTCTTATTTAAGGAAAATCTCTGTTTCAAACACCCAGGTGAAGCAGCCTGAACTGAAGCCAAAGTGACAGGCAGAGCAAGGGCAGGGAGCAAGCTGAGTCAGGTACCTGGGAGAGCTGAGTTCTAAAAATAATTATGAGGCAGAGGCAGAGGTGAAAGTCCTAGCAGGGTCAGCAAAAGGCAGTCAGATATAGGATCAGGATACAGGAGCAGGGAGACAGCAGGACAGTTCAATGACAGCAAGAGTATTGTTCAGACAGCTGCCACTGGAAACATGAAACCAAGAGGAAGCAGGAGGATCCTATCTGCCACTGGAAGCCCTGGGCCAATAAGAGACCAACACCCTATGACAGGGTGTACCTCCAGGGGTGGTTGTAGCACCTGTCTGCCTAAACTAGCTCCTGTCTCCCACCTGCTATGTCTTGATGTTATAGTTCATATGTTGTCTAGGACACTGCCTTTGGGTAACCAGAGTTCAGCTAAAGGTGCCTGCCTACCTCCTTCCCTGGCTACTGGTCTGACTGGGTAAAGCGTGCATCTTCTTTTTCCACTCTCCCTCTCACTCTTTGCCTTTGCCCTTAGCTGGGGCTCATCTCTGTTGGGTTCCAGCCCACCTGATTTTAGTCAAGGCCTCTGACTTACCTGGGCTCTGACCCTCTCTTGGGCCTCTGCCTGGTGGAGGATGCTGTCTTCCTCCCTGTCTGAGACCATCATGAAATAAGAAAGAGTAAATAAGAAAAACACTGGAAAAAATCCACAGGATGCTAAGTGTTCTGCTCTGTGGCCTCCACAACTTCCCTCACCACCACTGTAGTCCACCAGGTGTTACTAACACTTGAGCAAAGGGGATGGTGGGGGAAGGAAAACAGACCCTGAATGAGTTAACATAAACTACCCCAGCCCTCTGTGAGCACCCACTTCACCAGGCTCCTCCTAGGCCCATTTGAATTAGCCCCCGGGTGCATTTGGTCCACAGGGCCCCTCCAGGGTTCAGATAGTTCTCCTTATTCCACGGTCATTCACTTCCTGTCTCCCAAGGTTCTTCTCGAGTCAACACCAAAGAAAAGTTTCCAGTCCTGCGCACCTCTTGGGCTCCCACTCACTGCCGGCAGAGGCTTCTCCTGAGCAGCAGCTCTTCCTGTAGAGCTTGCCTTGGCCTTTGTCTCCCAGGATGACTCCATCCTGCTCTGCTGCTAGGGCCATTCCTCTCCCAGTTAACCCCTCTTCTTCAGTCAGCTGATTGGGATTCCTGCTACTCAGCCCATGTGCTGCCAGTTCTCTGCCTGTTCTTCCTGCTGTTTTTTTCTGTAGCTGGCAAGCTGTAAGTTGGTCCTTGGAAGGGCAGGGGCTGAGCTCTGAGCCAGTCATGTCTCTTCAGGGGGTTTCTGTCCTTACTTGCAGCACATAGCAAGTGTTTCTCCCTGCCTCTGGGGTCTCTGCCCCTCTGGCTGATTTGTTAGTGCTTCCTTTTCTGCAGGAAGCCATCCCTCTCCCTCGGGCTAAGAAAGTTTTACTCTTATAGGGATCCTCCTGTTTTTTCTCACCCAGCCCTTTCTTCTCCATAACAGGACTAGGGATCCCTGTTACAGGCTCCTTACCTTGCTACTTTACCTCCATTCTTGAGTTGTAGCCTGGTGAAGGGCTAAATTGGTGCTCAGTCCCTGAGGCCCTAGATTGGGGTTTTGGGACTAGGTCCCATCACAGGGATTTATACAGTTACAAAACAATCCCAGAACTGTAGCCACTCCAATCAACAAAGCTGGACTCAGACCTTGCTCTGACCTGCTACAATACCAACTTGGGAGAAGGACAGCCTACCCTCTGGTTGTCACATACAGCCCACAGCTTGAACACCTTGGACACGTCATTAATAACCTCAGACCCCTCTGGAAAAGAGCAGTTGTCTCAGTGAAGCCATGGGAGACAAATCTGTCTTGGATTACAGATACCCCTCCTCCTCCTTGCAACCTCAGTTGGTATCTCTCAAATAACAGGCAACCAAACTACTACTCTTACCAAGGCACCTAGTTTTGCAGAAGGCCCAGATGCCATCTGTGCCCCCACATCAATATAGACCATGTTATCACCAAACTAAATAACAGATTATAATATCCAAGGTTCATTCACCTGCACCACTACTACTGTCTGATATACCATCACCTGCTTACAGTGTCCCTTTGCTCTCTATTTTGGACAGAGAGGGAGATTCCTATATGTAAGAAAGATTGAACACCAGTTTGGCATCAGTTCCAGAAAGACACACAAGCCCGTGGCAGAACGCTGTAACCTTCCATTACATTGTAATTATATTACCTTATACCAGATATTCCATTGCTGACTTCAAAAGTGACTGTTCTTAGACAATAGAACTTTAAAAACCACCTTTGATTTACAATTGTGGAACAAAAAATTATCCACAGACTGGATTGGGTTAAGTATGGTATAAACCACAGATGTGCAAAATATGGCCTGCAGACTGGATTCAGCCCACCAATTGATTTAATCCAGCCTGCAGGCACATAGCAGCACCATATGGGAGGCCTTGGGCAAGCTACACTTAGGCCTTGGTCTTTCCTGGCAGGTAGCACAGGTGGCAGCTCTGGCCTCTGCTCACCCACCTGGCACTTCATGGCAGCCTGGGAGATGGACCCACAGGCTCTAGGCAAGTCATGCTCCGTCTCTGCTGGTGGGCAGTGCCCAGGACCTGCAGGGCTATACTTCATCTCCTGGGCACCACAGGGTATGCTGGGCAGAAGCAGCCCCACCCAGCACTGTGCAGTATCAGGAGAGGCTGGAGCCTGGGTGTGGCTCACTCAGGACCTGCTGCACAGAGCTGGGTGGGCAGAAGGGGCTGCTTCTACTCAGTTTTTTGCACAGCACCAGAAGAGGCTGGAGCCCAAGTGGAGCTCATCCAGGCCCTGCCTGCGTAGATTCATAGATGTTAGGGTCAGAAGGGGCCTCAGTAGGTCATCGAGTCTGACCCCCTGCCCTGGCAGGAAAGAGTGCTGGGGTTAGATGACCCCAGCTAGGTGCTTGTCCAGTCTCCTCTTGAAGACCCCTAAGGTAGGAGAGAGCACCACCTCCCTTGGAAACCCATTCCAGATTCTGGCAACCATTACTGTGAAGAAGTTCTTTCTAATGTGAAACCTAAATCTGCTCTCCATTAATTTGTGGCCATTGTGCCTAGTTCCTCCAGGGGGTGCCCTAGTAAATAGAGTATCTCCTATTCCCTGCTGCCCTCCCCTGATGAATTTATAGGCAGCCTCAAGATCACCTCTCAGCCTTCTCTTGCGAAGGCTGAAGAGATCCAGGTCCCTCAGTCTTTCCTTGTAGGGCCTTGCCTGCAGGTCTCTGACCATATGATTTCATAGATTTCATAGACATTAGGGCTGGAAGGGACCTCGGAAGATCATCAAGTCCAGCCCCCCACCCAAAGGGCAGGAAGTCAGCTGGGGTCATAGGATCCCAGCAAGATAAGCATCCAGTTTCATCTTGAAGGTGTTCAATGAAGGCGCTTGAACGACCTCCGGTGGCAGGCTGTTCCAGACCTTGGGGGCTTGGACAGTAAAGAAATTCTTCCTTATGTCCAGCCTGAAACAATCTTGTAGTAGTTTGTGACCATTCGACCTCGTCATCCCTTGGGGCGCTCTGGTGAACAAACGTTCCCCCAAATACTGGTGGTCACCCCGATAAACTTGTAGGTGGCCATCAGATCACCCCTGAGCCTGCGCTTATCCAGGCTAAAGAGCCCCAGGGCTCTCAGCCTGTCATCGTAGGGTCTGCTTCCCTGACCCCTGATCATGCGCGTGGCTCTTCTCTGGACTCTCTCAAGCTTCTCCACATCCTTTTTGAATTGTGGAGCCCAAAACTGGACGCAGTACTCCAGCTGCGGCCTCACTAAGGCCGAGTACAGGGGGAGAATGACATCCTGGGATTTGCTTGAGAAGCATCTATGGATGCAAGCCAGCGTTTTGGTCGCTTTACTAGCCGCAGCATCGCATTGCAGGCTCATGTTCATCTTGTGGTCAATGATGACCCCCAAGTCTCTTTCTTCCATAGTGCTAGCCAACATAGCACTGCCGAGCCTATAAGGATGCTGCAGGTTTTTTTTCCCAAGGTGGAGAACCTTGCATTTATTGGCGTTGAACACCATCAGATTCTCGTCCGCCCACTTGCTGAGCCTGTCCAGGTCAGCCTGGATCATCCGCCTGTCTTCTGGTGTGGATGCTTTGCCCCAAAGTTTGGTGTCATCTGCGAACTTGGCCAGTCTGCTTCTGACTCCAGTGTCCACATCATTAATGAAGATGTTGAACAGTATGGGTCCAAGGACAGAGCCCTGGGGGACCCCACTGGTCACCGGACACCACGATGAGTGACTTCCATCAATTACTACCCTCTGGGTCTGACCCCGGAGCCAATTTTCCAGCCAGTGGATCATGGAGGACCCAAGGCAACAATTGGCCAGTTTCTCCAAGAGACGATCATGGGACACCAGATAGAAGGCTTTTTTGAATTTAAGATATATGACATCAATCTCATCTCCCTTGTCCAGGTGATAGGTCACCTGGTCATAGAAGGAAATGAGATTGGTCAAACAAGACCTACCCGCAACAAACCCATGCTGGCTATCCCTTAAGATGTTGGCATCGGCCAGTCCATTAAGGATGGCCTCTTTAATAAACTTTTCTAAGATCTTCCCCGGGATAGAAGTCAGGCTGATGGGCCTATAGTTAGCCGGATCCACTTTCCTCCCTTTCTTGAAGATAGGCACCACATTGGCCTTCTTCCAGTCTTCGGGCACTACACCAGAGCGCCAAGAGTTTTCAAAGATCCGCGCTAGAGGCTGGGCTATGATGCTCGCCAGCTCCTTGAGTACCCTGGGGTGAAGATTGTCAGGGCCGGCTGACTTGAAGGTATCCAGCTTCTCAAGATGTTCCTTCACGAAGTCAGCATTAATGGAGGGCAGGGGATCACCCTCACCCGGACTTCCTGGCCCTGTAGCGGGCACGGGCGTCCCATGGGGCTGATGAAAGACCGACGCAAAGTACCTATTTAATAGGTTGACTTTTTCCTGGGCGTCAGTTGTCAGTTGCCTCATCTGGTTCAGCAGGGGTCCAACGTTGCCCCTGCTTTTCCTCCGGCTCCCCACGTATCTGAAAAAGGACTTTTTATTGTCCTTGATGCTCAAAGCTAGCTGGAGTTCAGTTGCAGCCTTGGCTTTCCTGGTCTGCTCCCTACAGGACCGGACCAGTGCAGAATAATCCTCCTTGGAGGTGACTCCCATCCTCCATCCTTTGTAGGCTTTTCTTTTTAGCCTCAGGAGGTCTGCTGGGTCCCTGGAGAGCCAGGGGGGCTGCTGTGCCCTCTTGCTGCCTTTCCTCCGAGATGGAATAGACTTACTTTGTGCATTGAGGATCGCTCCCTTGAGGAGCAACCACTCTTCTTGAACTCCCCTCTCCCTGTGGTCACAGTCCCTTAGGGCCTCACTGACAAGCCTCCTGAGCTTGTCAAAGTCGGCTTTCCTGAAGTCAAGGACTTCCGTGTTGCTGGCCCTCCTCTGAACCCTCTCAAAATTCTCTGCATCCCTCTTGAAGTGCGACGGCCAAAACTGCATGCAGTACTCCAACTGCGGCCTGACCAGTGCCACATTGAGGGGAAACATCACCTCCCTGGACCTGTTCGTCATGCATCTGCTGATGCATGTTAAAGTGTGAATAGCCTTGTTGATCATTTTGTCACACTGATGACTGATGTTCATCTTGGAGTCAACTATGAGTCCAAGATTTTCTTGTGCAGGGACTGGGACTCCCCGACCAGGATTCCAAATGGACTCGGGAGAAACGCCATCAGGCCTAAGGTCAGGGAGGACCGGGTTAGAGAGCTTCTGGAGGGGCCGGATGTGTTCAAATCAGCAGGTCCAGATGCTCCCCACCCCAGGGTGTTGAGGGAATTGGCAGGGGTTATTGTGGGGCCCCTGACACAGCTCTACGAGCACTTGTGGTGCCCTGGCCAGGTGCCAGATGACTGGAAGAAAGCCAACGTGGTCCCCATCTTCAAAAAAGGGAAGAGGGAGGACCGGAGCAATTATAGGCCCATTAGTCTTACTTCAATCCTGGGGAAACACTTTGAGAAGATCATCAAGGAGTACATCTGTGATGGGCCAGCAGCAGGGATGATGCTCAAGGGCAACCAGCACAGTTTCACTAGGGGCAGGTCATGTCAGACCAACCTGATTGCCTTCTACAATCAGGTCACAAAAGCATTGGACGCAGGTGTTGCGGTGGATGTAGTCTTTCTGAACTTCAGCAAGGCCTTTGACACTGTCTCCCACCCCATTCTCATAAAAAAAACTAGGTGACTGTGGCATTGATGCCTACATGGTCAGATGGATTGCAAATTGGCTGAAGGGTCGTACTCAGAGGTTTAGTGGTGGACGGGTCTTTTTCGACCTGGAGGGAAGTGGGCAGTGGAGTCTCCCAGGGCTCGGTCCTTGGGCCCGCACTGTTCAATTTCTTTATTAGTGACTTGGACAATGGGGTAAAAAGCAGTCTGTTTAAATTTGCTGATGATACCAAGATTTGGGGTGAGGTGGGCACACTAGTAGGGAAGGACAGATTACAGCAGGACCTGGACAGGTTACAGGTGTGGGCTAAAGAAAATAGGATGGGTTTCAATACTGACAAGTGCAGGGTGCTGCACTTGGGCAGTAGGAACCAGCAGCACACTTATAAGCTGGGAAACTCCCTTCTCAAGAGCATGGTGGCAGAAAGAGATCTTGAAGTCATTACTGACTCCAAGATGAACATGGGCCGACAATGTGAGGTCACGGTCAGTAGGGCTAACCGTACCTTGTCGTGCATCCACAGATGCATCTCAAGCAGGTCCAAGGAGGTGATCCTCCCCTTCTATGCGGCACTGGTCAGGCCGCAGCTGGAGTACTGCATCTAGTTCTCAACGCCACACTTCAGGAGGGATGTGGACAGCATTGAAAGGGTCCAGAGGAGGGCCACCCACATGATCCGGGGACAGCAGGGCAGACCCTATGAAGAGAGGCTACGGGACTGTAACCTGTTCAGCCTTCATAAGAGAAGGCTGAGGGGGGACCTGGTGGCCGTCTATAAACTCACCGGGGGGGGGGGGGAGCAGCAGGGTTTGGGAGAGACCCTGTTCCTCCTAGCGCCCCCCGGGGTAACAAGGAATAACAGCCACAAATTGTTAGAGAGTAGGTTTAGACTAGACATCCGAAGGCACTACTTCATAGTCAGGGAGGCTAGGATCTGGAACCAAGTTCCAAGGGAAGTGGTGCTGGCTCCTACCCTGGGGGTCTTTAAGAGGAGGTTTGATGTCTACCTGGCTGGAGTCATTTGAGCCCGATTTCCTCTCCTGCCCAGGGCAGGGGTCAGACTTGATGATCTATAAGGTCCCTTCCGACCCTACTTCTATCTATCAAGATACCTTTCTGCTGCTGCGCTGCTGAGAAGGTCATCCCCCAGCCTCTAAGTGTATTGGCGTTTCTTTTTGCCCAGGTGTAGCACTTTGCACTTGTCTTTGTTGAACTGCATCCTATTTCGTTCTGCCCATTTTTCCAACCTGTCCAGATCCACCTGGATCTGTTCCCTACTCTCTGGTGTGTTAACTTTGCCCCATAATTTGGTATCGTTTGTGAACTTGAACAGGGCGCTTTCCATGCCCTCATCCAAGCCACTGATGAAGACATTGAATAGCATCAGTCCAAGGACCTAGCCTTGAGGGACTCCACTGCTCATATCTTTCCAGGTTGATATCGACCTGTTCACCACCACTCTCTGGGTGTGACCCCTAAACCAATTTGCCACCCACCTGACCGTGTAATCATCTACATCACAGCCTGTCAGTTTATTTATGAGAACAGAATGAGATACCATATGGAAGGCCTTCTTAAAGTCTAGGTAGATGACATCTACCTCGACTTCTGTGTCTAAGCATTTTTATGACCTGGTCATAAAAAGAAACAAGGTTAGTCAGGCAGGATCTACCTGCAATGAATCCATGCTGATTTCCTTTCAGTATTATTTCCCCTGCTGGGCTCCCACAAATGTGATCCTTAATGATTTTTTCCAGAGTTTTCCCAAGGATAGAGGTGAGACTAACTGGCCTATAGTTTGCCAGTTCCTCCTTCCTCTCCTTCTTGAAAATAGGGTCCACATTTGCCCTTTTCCTGTCCTCTGGGACCTGACTGAAGCACCACGAGTGCTCAAACAGCCGTGCCAGTGGCTCTGCTATGACACTGGCCAATTCCTTCAGCACCCTTGGATGAAGTTCATCTGGGCCTGCTGATTTGAACACTTCCAGCCCCTCCAAGTGCCCCCTCACTAAGTCTGTGCTAACAGTTGGTGGGCTGGTGTCCCTCCTGTGTCTGTCTATGATTCAATTGAGAGATTTGTCTTGGTCTGTGTCTAGGGATACAGATGCAAAGAACTCATTGATGAGCTCAGCTTTGTTTCCCCCTCTTTGTCACCAATTGCCCTAGTTTGTCCTGTAGGGGTCCTATGCTACCCTGCACCTTCCTTTTGATCCCTATATACCTGAAGGACTTTTTGTTGTCCTTAATTTTTGTTGCCAGCCTAAATTCTAATCCTGCTTTGGTCTCCCTAACTGATTCCCTGCAAGTGCAAGCCAGGGAGGTATATTCCTCCTTTGTAGCCACCCCGTTTCCACATCCTGTATGCCTCTTTCTTTGCCCTTATGCTTTCCTGGACTTCCCTGTTCAGCCAAGAGGGCTTCTTGGCTCCTTTGTCCCCTTTTATACACAATGGGATTGTCTCCTGTGCCGTAGGATCACTCCCTTGGGGAACGGCCACCCTTCCTGGACCCCCATTTCACCAATGCTCTTGAGGTTTAACGCCTCACTAACTAATCTCCTGAGCACACTGAAGTTAGCCTTTCTGAAGTCTAGCACTTCAGCCCTGCTGGTTAGTTTACCCACCCATTGCTGGATAGGGAATTCAATCAATCAATGGTCACTATCCCCTAGGTTACCTTGTACCTGCAGATTCCCCACCAGGCCATCCCCTGTAGCTAACACCAAGTCCAGCAAGGCATTTCCCCCAGTGGGATCGTATACCTCCTGTGTTAGGTAGAGGTCCTGTATGCAACTTAAGAACCTATGTGAGCGGCTAGATTTGGCTGACTGCTCCACCCAGCAGATGTCAGGGCAGTTTAAGTCACCCATAACTACCATATCTCTTGACCGTATGGCCTCTGAGAGCTGTCTGGAGAATTCCAGGTATAGCTCATCCTCCTGGTGTGGCGGTCTGTAGTAGACCCCCACTACCAAATCTCTTTTCCTTTCAACCCCCTTGTATCCTGACCCACAGTACCTCGGTTTGGCCCTCCTTTGATACCATCTTGATTACAGAGGATGTATGTTGTTCCTTAACATAAAGAGCAACACAACCCACCCTTTTTTCCCCACTCTATCCCGTCTGTACAACCTGTAACACTCAATGCCTACTGCCAAATGGTGAGTAGGTCCCACCAGGTTTCAGTTAGTCTAACCAGGTCAAAGTTGTTGCTTGCAAGCAGGAGTGCAAGTTCCTCCTGCTTGTTCCCCATGCTCCTAGCATTAATGTACAGGAGTGTAGGTTGTAGCCGTGTTGGTCTAAGGACATAGGAAGACAAGGTTCCATGGGTGAATCTGATATCTTTTATTAGACCAACCCAAATAGTTGGAAAATAATTATTAAGCAAGCTTTTGGGTTCAAAAACCCTTTGTCAGGCTAAGGGAGTTTCAGCAGTTGCTGCGTGCTCTTCCTGGATGGAATGAAAAGTAAAGAAGCCAGCGGCTGGGCTGGTATGCATGCAAAACAGGTAGTCAGTGAAAATGTAGACTGAGGAGTCAATGGGTGAGAGACAGGTGGGGGTGGGGGCGGGGAGAGAGAGAAGGGGGATGAAAGTGGAGAGATACCTGGGAAGTCAGATGTCAGGCTGGCTTCTTTACTTTTCATTCCATCCAGGAAAAGCACACACCAACTGCTGAAACTTCCTTAGCCTGACAAAGGGTTTTTGAACCTGAAAGCTTGCTTAATAATTATTTTCCAACTATTTCAGTTGGTCTAATAAAAGATACCAGATTCACCCAAGGAACCTTGTCTGCCTGGCATTAGTGTAGACATTTAACCCCCCTGATGTGTGCCCTTGATACCCCTCTGTCCTGATGTCTATCAGGTCCCTTAGTGCTTACCTTAATGCTTACCCGGGCTGATCCATTGCATTGCTCATGGCAGAAATATATATTTTGTTCTGAGAGCCAAATCAGTTCCAATTTCAGTTGGACAAAGCCCAGTAGTCAAGTTCTAAACTGGACTAAGCACAGCTCAGTCATACAAATCTGTGTGGTTCTACCCCTGGGCAAGTATCTTCCCTCCCAGACTTATCAGCTTGGGGTTTCAGATACTCCCCAAATCTGTGACAGGCATCCTGTGTACAAGTCCTAGTCCCAGAGGCCATGGGGTCCGGATACCCCCTAGTTTGCTTGCTCCTAGCCAAAAGGGAAAACAGAAATGTTGCTCCCCTTTACCACAAAACTGTGCAGTCACAATACATCTCGATTTAGTCTATAAGGTGCAAATCCATCCTGCCCTCTGCCAAGCTTTAGACTAACATTCCTAAATACTTATTTGTGTTCTATAAAGGCATCCTGAGCCCTGGTCTGCAGCTGTAGAGTGTGATGCTGTGGTCTTGGCAGGAAAGACCTCTCCCTTCTAGTATTGTGGCTAAGTATGCTTCTAATCCTGATGTGGCACCAGGGACTGAGCAAGTCCTGATTGGAAATGTATTAAGTGCAGCTGGATGTTGCAGCTGCTGGGAACAGCTCCCCCGCTGCTCCCTCATTGCTCATCATATTAGCATAGTCCCACCTTCATCAGTAACAATTGCTTCCCCAGACGCAGAGGAAGGGAAACTTTTCTTAGAACTGCAGCACAGCAGCTGCCATGGCCCTGGCAAATCCACTGGAAAAGCTTCACGAAGAGGCTGTCTGTTCTATCTGTCTGGAGTATATGAGTGACCCGGTAAGCATAGACTGTGGACACAATTTCTGCCAAGTGTGCATTGCCAAGTACTGCCAGGAGAAAGGGCTCCATGCAGATGGGCCCTTTACCTGCCCTCAGTGCCGGGAGGCATTTCATAAGGGCAGCTTCAGGCCAAACAAGCAGCTGGCCAACATTGTGGAAAGCATCCAGCAGCTGGAGCAGAGGACGGGCAAGGAGCAGGTTGGGGCTCTGTGTGGAAAGCATGAGGAACGGCTCAAGCTCTTCTGTGAGGAGGATGGGGAAGCCATCTGTGTGGTTTGCAGGGAGTCTGTGCAACATCGGCCACACACCGTCTACCCCATTGAAGAGGCTGCCCAGGTGTATAAGGTAGGGGAGCCCCCTGCTGGAATAACAGTCCCAGAGAAGCAAAGTCCACTCTTCAAACACAGGGCAGGTAGGGCCAGCTTTCCACTATGGCCTTGGTACCAAGGTCAGGAGTGTGGCTGAGGGGTCCTGCCTTGTGGCTATTCCCACCTGACAGAGCAGCCTTTTGGGATTTGAGTGCTGCTTATCCTGGGACATCCCTAGCCAGCCCCACAGAGCAGTGGTGATCATGGAGAAACCTTCCCCCTGGGCTGAATCTAAGTTCTACTCCCTGAAGGGCTGGAAAGATTAATTTGGTGTCCATGGCCCATGCACTTCAGGGGCTCCATGCTGACAGAAGCTGCCCACTTATGCTCATTGTGATACTAGCTTTGGTGAGCACTTACCACCCTGAGGCTGGGCTGATGTTCACATGGGCCATGGACAAGCCAGCAGGCAAAAGGAATGATTGGCCAACTGTGTTTCTTCCTGTGCACCATTGAGTCCCCTGTAGCTATTTCATGCCTAGTCACCTGGGAGAAACAGCAGCTCAGACTCAAGGCTGTACCTGGTCTGGGCCTGCCTGGGCTTGAAACTAATTTGGCCACTAGCATAATTAATGTCCAGCTTCCCATATTCCCAAGGGTCTTTCTGGTAGTGGGGAATAGCTGGGGAACAGAGAAGTTCAGTCCATGCCCTTCCACCCCGTCCATATCCCTCACACTGAAGGGTAAGATGTAGGTGGTGTAGAGCTGCAGCCAGGGCCAGTGCACAATTTTTTGGAGCCCCCTGCAAGGCATAGCTTTGGGACCTCCTGACACGAAGAAGGCATCGGTGGTGGTGGGGTGCAAGTGCAGAGGTGGATTAAGGTGTACTGGGGCCCTGGACAAGCACAAAATTGGAGACCCCTTCCCCACATGGGAGCTGAGCTTTGTGGGGAGGAGGGGCCCCTTCCCCTCCTAGTGATGGCAGGGGAGGCTGGGTGGATCCTGCCGGGCTGGGGGGCACATGCCTACCTCTTCTCCTTGCTCCCTGCTCCCACTATGGCCAAATGTACACACACACAGCAGACAAGGTTCTTTGGGTAAATCTGATATCTTTTATTAGACAAACTAAATAGTTAGAAACATTTTTCTAGCAAGCTTTCAGGTTTAAAAACCCTTGGTCAGGCTGAAGGAAGCATCTGCAGTTGGTATGTGCTCTTCCTGGATGGAAAAAATAGTAAAGAAGCCAGAGGCTGGTCTGCATGCAAGCCAGTCAGTGAAAATGTAAATTGAGGAGTCAGTGGGTCAGAGAATCAGTGGGTGAGAGTCAGTGGATTTCGTGGAATCAATCCTTAAACTGTTTGTTACCCAAAGAACGAGTTTTGTCCAAGACACTACAGACTTTCTACAAAAACTTAAACATAAACCACCTTCTCAGCAACACCCTCCTAGCCACCATGGATGTTAGGCCTGTGCAAAGTGGCTAGTATTCACTTTGGATTCAGATTCAGCCAATTCGAGGGACAGTGATTTGATTCAGTGATTTGAATCACTGTCCCGAATTGATTTGGCCGGCACAGAATTGGCCAAATCTCCGAATTGGACAGGCCCCATTTCCTGCCTGCTCTCCCAGCCCCACCCAGCCCCAGCCTCTCAGCTCTTTAAAAAAAAAGCCTGGCACTTACCGGCTGCTGCCAGGCAGGGGGGTGATCCCTGCTGCCCCCCAATGCCCCATGCTGCATGAGGGGGCTTTGCCATGAGTCCCCTGACCCTCACTCATGCTCCCAGCCCCCTGCCCCCATAGCTGCCCTGCCCACCCCAGCTCCTGGCTCTTTAAAAAAAAAAAAAAGCCCCGAACTCACTGGCTCCTGCCAGGTGTGTGTGTGGGGGGGTCCCTGCTGCCCTCTACTGCCCCACGCTGCATGAGGGGGGCTCTGTCATGAGCCCCCAGAAGCCCTGATGGCTGCTGCTGCAGCCGGTGAGCCCAGGGGTCGGGCAGGGTTGGGCGGCACTCAGGGGGACTGGGGGAGCAGGCAGGGGATGGGACCTAGTGGGGGTCCCACCACAGTCCCCTTTCCCCTCCTCCAGCCCCCCCCACCCCCTGCTTACCAGCACTGAGTCCACATCCAACTCCCTGTGGCAGCAAGTGGGGACTGCCTGAATTGCCGAAGCTCTCCAAAACAATTCAGACCTTTTAATTGGTCTCCTGATGTGATTCAGATTGGGATTCAGAGATTTGGAAGAATCTCTTCCAAATCAAATCAGCACCTGAATATTTGCACAGCCCTAATGGATGTTACCAGCTTATATACCAATATCCCACACCAGGACGGCATCTAAGCTTGCCTTACATACCTACAAGAGCAAGATGACAACTCCGAGTACAGACCCAAAGGTATTACTGACCTTATACACTTCATCCTCACACACAAGAATTTCACTTTTAATAACCAACACTTCCTCCAGACCATGGGTACAGCTATAGGCACCAAAATGGCCCCACAGTATGTCAACCTTTTTATGAGCCACTTGGAAGAAGAATTCCTTAAAGACTGCACCATCAAACCCTTCCTATACTTAAGATATATTGATGACATCATCATTTGGACTGAAAACCTGCTATCTCTGATTGAGTTCCATCAGAAATTCAGCAATCATCACCCCTTCATCTGACTATCTCTTCAGTACTCCAGCACCAATATCTCCTTTTCAGACATGATGATCAGCATCTAGAATGGTAAAATACAGACCACGCTATACAAGAAACCGGCAGACCAACATACATATCTGCACAGAACCAGCAATCACTGTAAACACACCAAGAAACCTGTGATATACAGCCAAGCCCTCAGATCCCACTGAATTTGTACTAAGGAGAACACCTGGGATTGCCACCTCACAAATCTTAAAAAGGCTTTCACACAACAAGGACACTTCTCCAGAGAGATAGAGGCACATTTGAAAGAGCCACCTGGATACCATGTGAAGAATTGCTGCAGTGCAGAAGGAAAATCTCTATGGGTCGCACACCACTGGTTATGACATATCACCCCTCCCTCAAACCTATAGGGAAAATCCTCAAACAATTGCAACCCATACTAGAAGGAGATCCAGTTCTTAAAGAGATCTTCCCAGATCCACCCATCCTAGCCTCCAAACAAGCACTGAGCCTCGCTAACCCCATCACCAGAAGCAAACTTCCTACAGTCCAAAATACACCAAATGGATCCAGACCATGCCATGAAAAGAAATGCAAAACCTTCCAACATATCTCCACCACTCCCACAATAACTACACACCAGAACAGAACCATCAGCATTCCTGGATCTTACACCTGCACCTCCAGGAATGTAATATATCTAATCTAATGCACCAAAAGCCCTGATGGAAAATACGAAGGAGAAACCAAACAACAACTGCTCACCAGAATGAACACACACTGGAAATCTATCAAAGACAAGAATACCCAACTACTTGTGTGGGGGTATTTCTCATGAGAAAACCACTTTCTCTCCAATTTCTCAGTATTATTTTTTAAAGGGAATTCACAAAACACTTTTCACAGACAAGCCTACGAACTTTACTTCATCAACCTCCTGGATACAAAAAATCATGGACTAAACATAGAAGAAATACAAAAATCTAGAACTCTTGGTTCCAAAATGATACCTCTTATTAGACCAACTAGGAAAGAAAATTGTCCTTGTCTGCAAGCTTTCAGGCTCAAAGGCCCTTCATCAGGCTCTGGGGAAAGTATCAATGGTAAAAAGTTCTCATAGGTAGCAAATAAACTTCATTTTTGCACAGAGGGAGCTGGAGATGGAAAGCTGTCCTGCTGGGTCCAGTTTTTTCTTGTGATTTCCCAATTGGTCTAATAAAAGGTATCATTTTGAAACCAAGTGTTCTAGACTTTTGTATTTCTTCTTCTCTCAGACCAACACAGCTACCAAGTACATCCCTGAAACATGGAAGATGCCAAATTTTAGCCGATTTTGGATTTTAAACTTAATTTCAGAACAAGAAAGATTTTTTTTACCTCCCTACCTGCCATCTGACACCTCCAGGGAAGGAATTTTACCTAATCTACATACCAAAGAACAACTCAGTACAACTCTCTAAAACACTCCCATGGACCCAGTTTAAAACTGTGGCTTTCTCTTCTCCGCTGGTGAGGATCCCAGGGCCCCAAATTGGAAGGGGCCCCTGGGCACGTGCCCAGTTTTCCCATGCATTAATGTGGGCTGGGGCCAATGAAGCCAGCAGCAGTGGCAGGAGGGGGTGTGGTGAGTGGCTGGTTGCACATGGCCCCTTGGCTGCAGGGGCGCCTGTGGCTGCAGGTTTTGCAGGCATAGATGGGCCGGCCCTGGCTGCAGCCCCAGCCCTATGTCCCTCTGGGGAGCTCCTTACACAAGGATGTCCCACGTGGTCTGTAAAGCCAGCTTTTGGCTGCTTGGTGCTGGCTCAGTGGCACAGAGCACTGAGGACAGGAATCTAGCCCAGAGTTGTAAATCAGGCACTTTAATCCTAAATCTGGTTTTGCTTGCACAGTGGAGAAATGTCTTGATTTTGGACACACAGTCAGTCCATGGAGAAAAAGCATGTGCCATGTCAAGGAGGGCAGGTGCATGAATTACCTTCCTACTCCTAAAATAGACCCTGTGATGGGAGGGCATGAAACAGCTGCTAATAATTAAGAAGCTCAGCTCTGGTTATGGGGCTGTGCTCCTTCTTCAGGGACTGGCAGAGACACAGTTAACATTCTCTGAGCTGGGTGAAGGCAGCAGCTGCTTGCTTACAATGCAGGGATTGTGAGCTAGAAGAATCAGCTGGTAGGACATTAACTCTCCCCTTGCCCTTCCCATTGCGCTCACTCATTCTTTTTTACTTCTTAACCATTTGGCACTTGGGTGTAAAAGGAAATGCAAATGGTTGAGATAATTGGTTAAGGGTGAACTGACTGGGTTTGTTTTTCTTACCAGATTAAACTGCAGAAATCTTTGGATCATTTGTCAAAAGAGGTGGATGAAGTTAAAAAATCCGAGTCATTGGAAAGGATGAAAGCTCAGAAATGCAAGGCAGGTGCCTGGTTTTCTGTATTAACTCTCTATTAACTGTCATCAAAATTTCATTCAGGATGACACCAGAGATTTGAAATTTAGAAATCTAAATATTTTTTTATCAGACTTTAGAAATAACAAATAGTTTCAGGATCCATATTTAATTCTCAGCCTTTTTTTTTTTTTTTGCTGTTTTTCAATAACATTTATGTATTTTTGTATTTTTCAAAAAATATTTATTCTATTTGTTGCATGTGAAAAACCCACATAAAAGAAATACACATAACTACACAGAAAAAACAGTTACTAGAGATTCAATTTTTGGAGATAGACAAAATTGGAATACAATAGAAAACAATCACATTTTTTTTAGTTCTTTGTAGTGATCTTAAGGGTCATAGGTGTAGTGTGGGAGGGTATGGGGGTGCGTGCTCCCCCCCCAGCTTTCTGTGCTGACAGTGGGGCATAGGGCTGCAGCTCAGCCAGAGCTATGGCCCAGAAGCAATGTGGGTGGTGGTGTTGACACAATTACTGTGTTAATGGCAGGATATGAGGCATGTAGGTACGTATGTGTCATCTATGTTCAGGGTCACCTACAACAAGAGGTGTTATAATGATTTCAGATAGAAGCTGTGCAATTTAAGTATGCTTCTAAAATTCAAGCTGAAAGCAAAAAGAAGCTGGGTAAAACTGTTCACCCTTTTAAAAAACCCTTTCTGTGAGAATAGACTTGCTTACCCCAGCTGTCCAAAAATCATGAGATGGCATAAAATTCATGAGATTAAAAAAAATATATTAATTTAAGGTTCTTTTTGTATTTTAGTTTCTAGGATTCATTTGAGACCATTTCAAGCTTTACTCCCTAATCACAAATCTAAAAACTGCTTCTTATTAAAAAAAGATGACAATCTTGTGAAAAAAAACCTAGGAGTTCAGCACCCAAAGCTTTAAGAACAACTCCAGACTTGGGACAGATATGAGAAAATGGCAAGACAGGAACAACAGTTTTGTGTGTGTGTGTGTTTGGTTTTGTTTTTAAAGTAATGATCAAACACTGAAGGTGGGAAGGATAGGAACCCAGAAAATACAAGTGACTATAAATGGGAGTGAAACTAACTTTAATTTGTTATTCTGAGCAGAGGCAAATGCAGTGACAAATCAAAGAGCAGCAGTAAATAAATTGAGATGTGTCTTTTAGGCACTCACAGTTTTAATAGCTTTTCATGGGCAGGTCATTCTGATTGTATTATCTGCTCTTTTGCATAGTCCAAACAGGAGGGTTGTGCTCAATATCTCAAGGGGTTACTAGTAAACAGAAGTGCTTGTTTATACCATGTGATCATTAAGTTGACAGCATCTATTTGCTGTGACATTGGCAATGAGGTGGGGACATACCGGGCAGGAGGATGTTATGCAATGTGCTGTGTCACTGTGACCCATGGTTATGTCAAAGATTAGGAAGTTGCTTTCCAGGATCACACCCCAGAGCCCCTAGGATGCCCTGTGTTGGCGTATGAGGGTCACTGTTTGGTTTTCATTAAAAAAAAAAAAATCCACGTAAATCAGTGTGTGAAGAAATGGTAGGGTCTACCTTGACTACTCAAAATTTGTGAATTGTACCCATGGAAACAGCTAATTGGCTTTAAAATCATGGTATTATATTAAACAATAATAAGTCTGAGCTTTTTTTACTTGTGCTCTGGTTGCTGAGTATTTATGATAATAAGGACATTTTGGAAGCGGTATTTTCATAGGCAGAGGAAAAAAATATGATTTGGGGAACTGAGTGCGTGTGCACTTGTGTGTGCATGCACTCTGACCAGCAGGTAGGTCTGTTGTGGAGAAGGGGTGGGGGGCAGATGGAGGCCCCTTGGGAGAAGGGAGGGAGTGGCACAGTGACAGGGGCAGGGGCTGGGGTGAATGGGACCCTGGGGCCGGGGTGGGTTGAGAAACGCTTGGAGCCTGGGAGGCTCATCCAGGGGTGTGGGGGAGGGGGGCTCCTGCTGTTGCATACACCACCAAGGAGGGCACAGGGGGCTCATGCCCCCCCGATTTGTGCATGGGCTGGAGGCAGCTGCCACTGTGGGCTGGGCTCTGCACCCTCAGGTGTTGCCCCATGAATGGCACAACGCCATGTGCCTCCTGTGCGCTGGCTGCACCGGCTGCCCAGTGGTGAGAGGCACGTGGTGTCTCATGGCTGCCGAGGTACTGGCAGTGAGGTGCAGAGCCCAGCCCATGACAACAGCTGCCCCTACCCCACACACAGATCCGGGGTGCACGTGCTCCCTGTGCCTGCCCCGGGGGTACGGTCAGTGGAGGGAGCCCCCTTGCACCCCTGGACAAGCTGCCTGGGCTCCAAGCATCTCACACCCTGCCCTGGGGCCCTATTCACCACCTCCTGGTAGGAGCCTCCATCTGCACCCCGTGCCCTTTCCCTCCCCTCCCCTCCCCTCCCCCTTCCCATCCACACATTTACCTGCTGGGCTCTGCTCCACACACAGCTGGGCTGGACTGAGTTCCCAGTGCCTGTAGGCTCCAGCTGCTCATCTCTGTGCGTGCCCATCCTCCTGCCCTGCTGCAGCCACCTGGAGCTCATGCCCGGGCTGTTTGTGTTTGCGGGGGGGCTAAGCCCCATTAGCTCCAGCCTTCTGCTGCCTATGGGTATTTTCCCTTTTGCTTTAATATTTAAGCCAATCTCTAAGGAAACCAGGAAGAGAATTTGTGTGGGGATAGGTTATTTGGTCTCTCTTCACTACATCTGGTGCTAGCCTGGACTGACTACAGGTCTGGTTCCTGCTCCTTGCATACACTTTCTTTATAATTTCAAGCTTCCCACTGAACCCAGATGGGCTATAAACATCTTTTAAAAACAAAAGGGAAGCTGATGTTCTCATACAGTCAATGGGGTCCGTCCCCTGAGGGAGGCACATCAAGTGCCACTCTCAAGAACTGGCTACGCTGTGAAGATGTGGATTGGACTCAGAAGCCTGCAGAGCTGATGTGCGCAGACAGCATCAGTGCAAGCTTATTTACCCTGCCACCTGCCTCGTGTTAGGAGGAGCTCATAGGTTATGAAGGGAGAAGAGTGGCTTGTCCAGAGTGGGTGAATGGATTCAAGGATCCTTCAGCCTATGAGCCACTTTCTGTAGAATATGGAAGCAACTTCCTATTCCTTAATGTCCATTAACATGTATGAGCCCCTTGATTTAAACAATGTGTAAATGATTCCCTCTTGCTTTAGGCTGAGATGATAACCAAAGAAATAAGAACAAGAAATAGTGTTTTGACAAGGAAATCTGCTCTGATTGATAGTCCAGTGGGGGCATCCTAACTTTTTGGCAAGCATTCCACCAAGTAGCCTTGCACCCTCACCAGATGCCACTTCCAACCCCTGCCCCACAATCTACTGCTCTGCTTTCTGTTTGTTCCCTGCTTTATCTGAGGCTGTGTCACCTGTCCTCTCCTCCAGCTGGCCTGCCAAATGTGTCCTGTGGGCCATATGTTGCTGACCCCTAATCTAAACCTGTGACTGGATATACACTCTCTGTGCACTCTTTTCTGCTAAAAGTCCAGTGGTCTTTACTTGGAGTTCATCATTCATTCACTAGATTTCTCTATTTTGCAAGAACTGGTGAAGTTATGCTAAGAGCAGGCGTGGTCAATTATTTTTGACTGGTGGGCTATTTAATACCTTTTTGTGAGCTGTTGAGGGCCACACAAAATCTTTCCGAAGATATAATTTTTCAGAAAATCCTTCAGAAGATATAATTTTAACAAATATTAGATAAGAAACAAACCATATACTAAAAATCAAACATCTACAATAACATATTTTAATCTTTTTTCAAAATATAATTTTGTTCTGATTAATGTTTGTTTGAGTAGTGCATATAGAGGTGATTGCATAATAGCTCAAAAGAAAGTCTTACTCTTGTATATTGTATGTTGGGAGGGTATGGGCTGGGGTGTATGTGGGGGACTGTATGTGGGGGAGTGGGTGTATGTTGGGGGGGACTGCCTGCGTGCTAGATCCTGTGAGCTGGCTGGGGGTGTGGGATAGGAAGTGGGGGGAAGGGGGCATGTGCAGTGAAGCTCACCTGGGTGGTGCAGTGCAGGTGCATCTGGGTGCATGCCACCCATCCGGCCCAAAGCTGGCCCTATGGCGCTCCACATAGGGCCGAGCCTTGCCCACTCCTGCCTGGGCTTTAATTAGAACCTCTCTAATTAAAGCACTCTCACCCCCACCCCAGACTACATGTAAAGATGCCCTAGAGTCTAGTCCTTCGTAAGTGAGAGAGACACGACTGGAACTGTAATAGCAGACCTCTTTGCAGCTGGGTTAACCCAGCATTCAATTTGCTTTCTGATTTTAACTCACAACTCTGACATCTCCTCTTCTTGTGCCTGTGTAATTATCTCTTGGAAGGAGATAGTTAAGAATAAGCGTGAGAAGATCGTGACCGAGTTTGGGAAACTGCATCAGCTGCTGGCTGAAGAGGAGAAGCTGCTTTTACAGAAGCTGGAAGAGGAGGAGAAGAAGATTCTGCTGAGGATCAATGAAAACTTAGCCAGGATTTTGAACCAAAGATCTTCTCTGGACAAGCTGATCATGGAAATAAGAGAGAAATTTCAGCTGCCAGCGGGTGGGCTACTTTGTGTGAGTATGTGACAATATTCCTCTGCCTCCTGGTAGACATCATGAAGCAGAACCCTGCTGCTGAAGTCAGGGGGTACATACTTCCAGTTTCCTAGGACCTACCAGCTTTTGTCCTCTCCTGAAAGCAATGTGTGTGCAGGATTGTTTTTCAAGGAAGCACAGCTCCTGCCAGAGCTTCCAGGTGTTCAGAGCAAGCCCAGCTTCTGCACTTCCCTTCAGTAGGCTGCAGAGTGTTATCCCTGTGCACCCAGGCAGTGGGGAAGTGGGAGGGGAGGTAGTTGTGCTTGCTCCTGGCCTGGCTGGAGATCCTAAATTCTGATCTGCTGTGATCTTTCTGAGTTTTTGCAACAGAAAATTTGCTCTATTATTTTTTCTGTGGTCAAAAAACAAGTGAAAACTAAGAGTCGACATTTTCTGAGGGTTGCCTTGAGCCTAACCAAGTTACCAGCCACTGTCCTAAGAGTTGGATTTTTCCAGGTATTTGGGTGCTTCATTCCCAGTGACTTCATTGAGACAGGTGTGCCTGAATACCATCAGAAATATGGATTGAAATGACTGTGGATAGATCTACAGCAGTGGTTGTGTGGGGCTTAGAACAGAAAAACCCATCTGAAAAGCTAAGTTAGTTAGCCAGCCCTGAGTTTCATACTGTAGATGCTAGACTACTAACTAGTTCCTAATCCATCTGATGAAAGCTAGTC
This sequence comes from Alligator mississippiensis, assembly GCF_030867095.1. Classification (NCBI taxonomy): domain Eukaryota; kingdom Metazoa; phylum Chordata; order Crocodylia; family Alligatoridae; genus Alligator; species Alligator mississippiensis. The sequence continues at coordinate 27,227,058 of NC_081837.1, read as the reverse complement.
CAGGAATGTATCCACTTCTACAAGGTAAACATACCCTCAGGACTACCCAGCAGTCTGTTGCAGAGGAATAACTTGAGTGAAGGCCTAACCAACCCTGGTCTAATGCCTTCACCATTGGGGGTGGGTGGGTTTGAAGCTAATGGCATTGACTGACTATTGTGTAGCCATGAAGTGACTACAGCTATGAACTTTTTTTTTTTGTCTCCTTTTAGGACATGAAAAGCATTTTGAGCAGGTTTGTGCCTGTTTTTGCACTTGGTGCAGAATTGTTGATAGGTGTAAGTACTGCAGTTTGTACTCAGGGCTCCAGCTTCAGCCCTGGGTTTTGACAACTGGTCTCTTGAAGTTTACTAATACTGGGATCAAACAACTGGGATCAAACCAAGAGGAGTCCTGGCTGCTCTGCACGGACAGGGCAAAATCCATGGCCCTTTTATTAAAGGGGGGTCACACTGGTACCCTGGAGCTACCGTCCCATCTCAGTATTGTGTACTATGTGATGTGGTGGATCCTTACTATTTTCCACTCGTGAAGTGGCTGCACTTGAAGGACAAATACTGTCTCTTACTTGCACAGTGCTGTGCCTTGAGTCATGGTAGGAACGTAAAATGCTGTGTCACTGTCAGAGCTAGAAGGATATCTCCCAAACCATGAATCACTGTGGTTACTTACACTTCTTTCTCTGGGCATGGATCCCTTTCACCAGCCCTTGGTCTGTAGCTCATTTGAGGGTAGGTTATTGTGTCCAATTCATGTTAAAATTTAAAATTCCTATTCCCATTACATTTTTAAGCTATTTTGATAGGACACACACATCCCCTGGTAACTTTTCTCTTCCCTGATTGGATGAGCATAGCTTTGGGAATTAGGTCCCTGATTTGCTTATTAGGGCTGTGTGAAGCTTCGATCCCTGCTTCAATTTGGTGGAGATTTGGCCTGATTTGGTGGCCAAATCTCCAAATCTGAATTGAATCAGAGGACCCTTTAATCTCTCTGAATCGAATCGGAACCCTCTGAATCGATTTGGAGATTCAGGCATAGAGACCGCTTTAAATGTTTTTTCTACATACCTCTAGGTAGCAGGAGCTCATGAGCGGTGCAATGCTGGGGCGCATGGAGTGTCCCACAGGGGCGCATGGGCTCTCCAGAGCACTCGGCACCAGACCTGGAATGGACCAAAAGCACTTCACGTTCCACTTCCAGATCCGCTGGGGAGCAAGCTGGGGGGCCCCTGTACCCTTTAGGCTCAGTGACTGATGCCTCCTGGATCTGGGGGGAGCACCCGGGGTCCCCCATGGCTGATCGCCGAGGCAGTGGGGTGTGGGGGGGGCCCTGCACGCTCCCCAGCAGACCCGGAATTGGAATAGAAGTACTTGTGGTTTACTTGTGGGTTCGCCGCTGAGCATGTTGAGGGCCCTCCCCCTACACTCCTGTGGGATGCTCCATACATCCCAGCATCGCAGCGATCACAAGCCGCTCCTGCTACCTCAAGGTATCTAGAAAAAATTTTTAAAGCTGTGTCTATGTCTGAATTGCTGATACTCTGAATCTGCATCAAATCTTCAGATTCGGCTGAATCGAATGAGGGACAGTGATCCGAATCAACGAATCAAATCACTGTCCCTGATCTGGGCCGAATCCAAATCCAAATTGAATAGGTCCCGCTTTGCACATGCCTAATGCTTATGAATTCAGAATTTTATAGTAATTGCATAAAGACAGTGGACATTGCCGCTACAAACTTGGCCCCAATCCTCATTCACAGTCAGGCCGGTCACTGTGTGTGTCATGGTATCGTGCTAATGGGTTCACAGGCCCATAAAGGCAGTTCTGAATTGTCAGGGGAGGTAACACTAGAATCTGTGCTAACATAAGCAAGGGGTAGTGTCATAAGGGGTGTTCTGTTAGCTCCTTGTTCTGTCCTTATGCCCTTGTGCTGTTGTCAGAAAGCGGCTTCAGTGCAGTGTTGGGGGCATTGACTGGCATTAGAGGGTGGAAAATTTCAGACATGACTGGTATAAGAATATTTAAAAATTAAATCAGCTCAGCATGGGAGACTTGCTGCTTTATTTTCCCAATGCTAGTCTCTGGCCTGTGTGTCACAGGGGGTTCTGTGCTGACCACAGGGAATGTGTTCTTTTCAGGTGTGAAGATATGAAATATCAGGCCCCAGAAACTTTTTCTGTGGCCCTGAGAGAGAACTACAGCATCCCAGTGCATTGCCTTGGTATGAGAGACATGCTGAAGAAATTCAAAGGTAAAGAGCACCACCTGGCTATGCTGCTCCTTAGCTCTGTGTGGAGGCTGGCTCCTGGGTCTCATCTCCACATGCATGAAGGGTCTGGGTGGATGGATGTATTGCTACCTGATAAAGGGATCTGGAGCTTTGTCACATGTCAGCTACCCTGTGGTAATTGCCTGTAATTCCCTGTGGTAATTGCCTCATACTCTCAGAGCTTCCACAGCACCCTAGCCTTTCAGTTATTGCAGCGATTCCTTCCCATTCACAGTCATTGCAGGTTAAGCCTTTTCTCATTTTGATCCCAGATGATCAGTGGAAGTGCCATACTCCTGTGGAAATGAGATGCCCTTGTATTTTAGATATCCCCAAATTTACAATTATTGTGGACAGGCTATGTACTGCTGGACTGAGACAATGATGCCTATGGCTCTTCCCCTAAAGTGACCTCTGATCCATGTGTCCATGTGTTCCTCTTTTCTTTTCCTCTCTCTGCCTGCAGAGGATGTGACTCTGGACCCAGAGACAGCTCATCCTGAACTCATCCTGTCTGGTGACCGAAAAAGCGTGAGACGTGGTGGCAAGAAGCTGATCCTATCTCTGTTTGATAATCCCAAGAGGTTTAATACCACCCCACTGGTGCTGGGAACTCAGGTCTTCTACACAGGCCGGGGCTACTGGGAAGTGCAGGTGGGAGACAAAACAGAATGGGGATTGGGGCTATGCAGGGAGTCAGCCACCAGGAAGGGAACAATTGTCTTGCTGCCCAGCAATGGCTACTGGATGATGCGTTTGCAGAATGGAGGCCAATATGAGGCCCTCACTTCCCCTGCCACCCCACTCCAGCTGAGTGTGAGGCCTAGGCGGGTTGGGATCTTTCTGGACTATGAGGCTGGAGAGATTACGTTCTACAATGTGACCGACCGGTCCCATATCTATACATTCACTGACAAGTTCTTCGGAAATCTCCGTCCCCTCTTCTATCCTGGTGCTTCTGTGGGAGGCAAAAATATTGAACCCCTGGTGATCTCATGGGTAAGGGACACAGATGGCAGTGGGTGTGTGATTCTGTAGCCTTCTAGATCAAGGAGGTGCAAAAAGGCATCTCCTTTATCTCTTACATCAGCACAGCAGAGGGGGAGGGATGGGAGTGGAATTGTCTAGCTCTGAAGAACTATCACTGATTCACTTCAGATCTGGCTAGTTTTGCTCCCCTTCTAGGCTCTGAGCAGACGGGGTGGAAGGAATAGGGTGCTGATGGGGAGCAGGGGTGGAGCAGCAGTGCAGGAGGGAGGCAGAGGTGCTGTATAAGTAAGCAACACAACATGATGTCCTGCTTGGCTGGAGATGTGGTAGATACCATTACTGAAAAATTAACATTGACTTGGTCCATTCATGCCCACTACTCACCAGTAAAAAGTCCCAGTGCCATTCCTGCAAGAGTGCTTCACATAGCAGTGAATGATAAACGTGGGGGGTCTGTGGGTGGTGAGTGGGATGTGAGATTGGATCCCACCCCTTTGGTGACCTCCAGGTGACTGATTTTTTTAAATGTGATAGGTAGGGAAAGAAGTGACTGGTTAGATGTTACTTACAGACTAAGCACTTGATTTTGGTGACAGGGACTGTACACTGCTCTGTGCAGGCTATCTTCGTGCTGATGTAGCAGTGAATCATATTTAAACAAAACCAATAAAGCGTTACTTTATGACTAAGGCAATGTTTCCTTTAGTAAACAAATGCTTAATTTTGTAATGTTTTAGTGCACCACACTGGTCAAAACTCAAGAATTTTGGTTTAGTGGGAAATTCTGAAATGCCACAATTTGGTTTTTGTTCCACATTGGAGTCTGAACAAGAAAAATCAGAATGTTGTGTCAGATGACATTTTTGAAGAAAATAATTTTGGGCCAATCAAAATGTTTTGTTGTGGTGAAATCAAAATGTTTCATTCTGATTTTGGCCTCTTATTTTAGATTTTCATCACTTACAAGTGAAAATAAATTTTGGAACAAAATTTGGAACAAAAATGAAAAATTGAAACATGCTTTTCTCACGAGATAGAAGTGGAATAGAAATAAAATTTCATTTAAATCAATTTGTTCCAAGGAAAATGGAATTTTTCCAGTAGAAGAAAGTTTGACTGGAAGCTGCTGGCTCTGTGTCTATGTAGGAACGTAAGAAGTGCCATGCTGGGTCAGACCACTCATCTATTCAGCCCCGTTTCCTGTCTCCAACAGTGGCAGAAATACATGCTGCAAAGGGGGAGCATTGAACAAGATACATCTGGATGGCATTACATCTGGCAGGCATGTCAAACTCATCTGGCCCCAGAGGCCAGATGAGTGTCCCTGAGCCAGTCTGAGGGCTGGACAGGGATTGACCCCTGGGGAGCAGCCAAAGTGCTGGGGCCAGCTTGTGTGCCATACATGGCATGCATCAAAGCCCAGGGCCAACATGATGTGCTCAATGTTTGGGCTGGACCTGGCACTATACCTGGCACAGGGGGTGTGGGGCACAGGCTGCATGTGGTGCACCAGACTGACCTCCTGTGCTGCCTGCAGTGCGAGTCACACAGGGTCTAGCTTGCATGCCCCATGCAGCACATGGGGCTGGGGCTGGTGCATGGGGTCAGTCCAGGGACCTGCAGGCTGGATCATATAGCTCCCTGGGCCATATGTGTGCCACCCCGATCTACAGTAATCTATCCCCTATTCAATACTGTAACTAGTGAGTATCCTGGGGCCAGTCTGAACATTGGCCTGGCCACTTGTCTCAGGGCTAACTGCCCGCCTGCCTCACCTGCCATGCCTTTGATAACTAATTGGAAGTTATTACCCAGGTGGGAAGCTGCCCATTTACTTGCCCTGATGCCAAGGGCCTACACTAGGACCTGCACTCCAGTGCCTCACGTTGGGACTCTCACTCCCATGCCTCACACTGGGCTCACAATCCCAGTTTGCTCACACTGGGCTCTCAATCTTATTTACTTGGGGATCTCAGGCCCCCCCACCTTTTTTGGGCTCCCCTTCCAGCTTGGGACCCTCTTGGTCCCTTCACACCCCCACATTGGGGTCTCAATACCCTTACCTGACACTGGCCCTCAATCCCCTTGCCCGAAGAGCCTCACACCCAGCTCCCTCGTGGGCATAGGACCCTCCCCCCCTGGGGCCTCACACTACACCCCTCCTGATTGTGCAGTTGTTACTGTGCAGTCATTTAGTACTTGCATACCCAAGTACTAAATGATTGTGCAGTAACTGACATTACTGTGCAGTAGTGTTTCTGCACAGCTTTCTGGTGATGCTGAGTGTTCAGTAGCTCATTACTACTGTGCAGCAGCATGTTACTACTGCGCAGTAGCATTGTATCATGGTTCATGCCCTGTGATGCTACTGTGCAGTACTAGTGAACTACTGCAATGAGCTATTGCGCAGTAAGCCTCTCATGCAGACTCAGCCAGAAAGAAGCTGCTGATAGTGCTGCTGCACAGGTACCCATACCAATTGCTCCCCTCCCCATAGAAACCTGCACAGAACAACCCTCTGTACAGGGAGGAGATAGGAAGGGGCCCACTATGGTTATACTTACTAATCCATGACCTTGCAGGTGCTAAAGCATCTCAGAGAATCAACTCTCCGTAGGACTGCACTCATCCTGGGATGTTCACACTCCTATTCTTTGCATGCCTAACCAGAAATGAGTCAGGGATGCCTATGCAGTTCCCTTTCTGTTTCTTCACCAGTTAGTCCCATGCTGTGCAGAGAGACCCAGTGAAAGCCCTAACAAATAGACTTCATGTTCATGCACATTCCAGGTTGTCTGTCCAGGAGTCAGATGATTATACCTACATTATGGCTGACTGGGAGCAAAGAAGGTGAGTTTTATAGTAAGTGGTGATGAAGCTGAGTGGGAGCTGCCACTTGGCATAGGTGAAGCAGCAGGATTTGGGTATATCAGGTCTCACTGAAAAGCATGAACACAGTGAGCATGAGGATGTGTGTAAGTGTGTGCAGGAGGAAGACAAATCTGACCAATCTCTGGGTCCTGGGAAAGGACAGGAAAAGGGATGTACAGCTACAGAGCTGTTGAAACAGAGGAGAAGCTGGAGGAGAAGAGGAAGGAAAAGATTTTCCTTCTGCTGCAATTCATTCTGTCCTTTCATGTTCCATGGTGATAAAAATACTACCCCAGTGCAGAGTCATGATCAGACATTTGATTACAACCCTGGGTCTCTCTTCTCTGGAGACAGTCTTCCCCACCCTTGCCCAGACCACTGAGGATCTGTTTGAGAATGATCTGATATGAAAAAGGATTCCAAGACCTGAGAAGGGCTGGCAGGAAGAGCTATGCCCTGGCTACATTTTTTTTCTTTTCCAGAGGGATACACATGGTGCATTTACATGTGCACACCTACTGCACAGTAATTTATTTCCCCAGGTTTCTGGATGGGACCTTGAGCCAAGAGAGAAAATTGATGTAAAATCCCTAAAATTGAACTTTGCCTTTCCTACTGTCGTCCTGTGTTTAGGTTACTGTGCAGTTACATTTAGGTTACTGTGCAGTAACCAAAAATTACTATGCAGTACATGTATGCATCTACATGTGCACTCCAGTACTGCACAGTAACTATGGTGACTTATACTGACTTGGGTGTAAATTTGATATCTGCATGATGCAGGTATCAAATTTAGGTCCGATTAGTTGCTGCACAGTAATGCACATGTAGACACGTTACTGCACAGTAATACTGTGTATGTGGACTGACTTGAGACCAACTTTAGTCCCAAGTCAGTTTACACAGCATTACTGCACTTTAATGGCTGCACATATAGACACTGGCCTAAAAACTGCTTACTGTGCAGTCATGCCATGGTCATGCCTGGCCTTCATGTTATTGTTGAGCAGGCAGGATCTGCAGGAGCCAAAGCAGAACAGGGACTATTACAAGCTCTTTTTATATCTAGGAATGCAACTTTGGACAGTTCCCCTTTTTAGGGGAGCTCGTGACACTTGGAGGAGGTTGGCGGTTGGAATTTCCAGTGCAGGGGAAGCTGATGTCATGGTGCACTTGCTCTGATTTCCTAAAAGTGAAGTGATAGCTAAGATGCAGGAAAAGCTGAGTTTGCACATAGGAGATGTCACATCATGACTCTTCACACTCAGTCTGACACCTCCCTATTGAGGATGAGAGGGTGCCCTGACCAAGACAGAATGTAAAACCATCACAATCATGGTAACAGACTCTTCTTTAAACAGTCCTTATTAGAGAAGGAAGTATCCTTTGCTTCCTGCACAACACCAACAATAATATAACGAGAATGCATTGGCACTGGGTTTCCAATAATCATGCTTATGGATGTATATGTGTGACTCTTCTGCCAGACACAGGATGACAGTAGCAAAGGCAAAATTCAATTTTAGGGATTTTACATCAATTTTCTGTCTTGGCTCAAGGCCTCATCCAGAAACCTGGGAAAATAAAAGATGTCTGGGTGTTCCAAAAAGACCAGACTTCCCCACTTGCAAGCAATATTAAAATATAACAGGGCTTATTGAAGGGGGAAGATAAATGGGGACAAACTAATTTCCCCTTGTCTCAGTAGTGTTATGGGATGCTGCTCCCTGCTGGGAGTGGGTGGCCTGGTGGGGCTCCCAGTGGTGCGGGAGCCCCCAGGAAATACCAGGCCAGTTACCACCCCGGTGATAAGCGGGTTGGGGTGCCTAAACCCCTAGCCCCCACAACTACATCAGGGCAGAAAATGGGCATCCTCCCGCTTATTAACATCTAATTAATTATAATAAGAAGGCATGGTGCGTGAGAACGCAGGCAGTTAGCCCAGGAACAGGTGGGCAGGCTGCAGGGAAAGCAGTCCCCAGCAGGCCCCCTGTTACAGAGGGCCAGGGCACACAAACTGGACTCCCTTGGCCCTTTATATTAAAACTGTTAAAATGCAGTTAAAACATAAGCAAGCACAAAGAGCTCCCACTTCATGGACCATGCATACCACTGGAGATATGTAGATAAAGGAGACAGCAGTCTGACCATGCACATCAATGGTGGCATGCAAATAAGCATGACAAAGAGGTTGCCATAGAACACAGATACATTAACAGGGATGCATCTGCAAACATTTCAGACCCAGATACATGCCCTACAGTTTTGAATGGTTTCTACAATATAGAATAGTGATGCTCAACTTTTCTGGGCTGTAGGCCAGATGAGTGGTACAGGGCCAATTCATGGGCCAGATTCAGTGAACAGGATCCATTTGTGGGTCTGTAACAGGGAGCTGGAAGTAAGGGAGTTGGCAGAGGAATGGAAAGTAGAGCAATGCACAGGGACAAAGCCCTGCAGAGGAATGGAGCCCTCTTGCAAGAAGGGGGAAAGAGATGGACAGTGTGCTGAGGAACACAGGTAGAGGATTGGACTTTTGGGAGCTGGGCAGTGAGAAGCCAAGGGGTAGGTTACCCTGGGCAGACGTCATTTGCCCCACTAGACTGGCTAGTTCTATTGACAGTTGAAGAACTGGTGGAGGGGCGTACACACTCAGATACATATGCAGCCAGGATTGCAGCCGGTCCAGTTGGAAGGTAAATTTCTTTCAGTCCCCTTTATGACTGTCTGGGCTTGGGAGGGGGCAGGCCGAGACCCCTACAGTGAAGGAGGGAGTGAAGTAGGGGCAGGGGTGAATCATTCACCCTTACCCCACTCCCTGCTGCACTCTGGGGACTGTTCCACTGGCTGGCCCAGCCAGGGCCCCATTCACGGTGAATGGGACCCCGGCTGGGCCGGGTCGTAGGACAATCAGAGCCCAGTGGCTCCTCCAGAGGTGTGGTGCTGGGGAGCCAAGGGGGGGGGGCACGTTGCCCCCCAGTCTTTGCATGGAGCAAGGGCGAACTGCAGCTATGAGCTGGGCCCTGCCTGCTTCCTGCCTCTGTGCCTAGCTGCTGCCCTTTGAAAGCAGTGCAGTGCAATGCCATGTGTGTCCTACTGCTGGGTAGGCCGGGCAGCAAGGCACATGGTGCTGTGCCACTTTCAAGGCAGCAGCAGCAAGGCACAGAGACAGGGAGCAGGCAGAGCCTAGCTCACAGCTGCAACCTTCCCTTGCCCTGTGCAAAGATTGGGGGGGCCACATGCCCCCCCTCCTCTTGATTCCCCAGCACAACATCTCTGGAGGAGCTGTCAGGCTGCACTGGGCTATTCCCAGGGATGACTTGGAGTGGGGCAGGATGGGCACAGGAGTCCCGGGAGCTCTATTCCCTCTGGCCCAGCGACGCAGCCAAGGCTGGCCCCTCTCTGGCCCCTGTCTTTGGGCCTCCCTGGGTGGTGCAGGGCTCAGGCCGGTACAGAGAGGAAATTGGGGCCAGTGAAGGGCTGGGGGTGTGTATATTTGCAGGGGCCACACTCAGCTCCCCTCCCTCCCCCCCCATTTTTGTCTCCCTCTGCGTATGCTAATAAGATTCCCAACCTCATTGTGTTACAGGGACCTATCCAGTGCAGGGCTAAATCGGGCACATTTGGGGCCTGGCCCAGCCCCAGCCCTGGCTTCAGCCACATACATGCTGGATTGGTTCTGACACATTGGACCTATGCACTGGCCCCATTCAGTGTTGATGGTGGAGGATTGGTAGCAGTATTAACTGCTATTGGTCCCCCACTACCAAATTTGCAGACCTGGGAGGAGCTCTGCAGGCCAGATCTGTCCACTAATACAAAACACAGAGTGCTACTAGATGGCTGACAAGCTATTTAAAGGCACAGGACTGAATTTTTATATACATGTTGGAAGTGATTTTTTATGATTATTTGGAAGTGATTTTTTATGATTATTTATGATCACTGTTTCATGAACACATCTCTGAAGACTGGGCTATCACAAGCCCAGATGAGACCCCAAATTATGTCCCATAAACAACATCATTGTTGATGATGTGAGTGATTGCATCATGTCCTCTGTCCCAATGACTAGTAGCAGAAAAGGCTGTATTCCTATCAGCTGAAAGGAAATTCTCTGTCTTGTATTACAGCCTCAAATTATCAAACCATTCTCTCTGGCTTGAACGGCTGAGTGAATCTTGCTACTAATCTGCATTGGCAGGAACTGATGGCAAACAAACATCATAATACTCCCATTGTCTGCTCTGAATTAGTGGAATTTGTGCAGGATATTGTACTTCAGACTATTTAAAAAGAACCTATGACCCTAGCAAAATCAGATTGTCCAATAAATTGTCCAGCATCCTGTATGAGTGTTCACAGCCATGGGATAGCTGGCTACTGCCAATGATAAAACAGGGCATATTTAGTTATGTTTTGTGTTTGCTGACAAGCTAGACACTGTTCTGCCATTTCCTTTGTCTGTGTGTCTGTCCCTAGCAAACTTCTCTCCAAGGTTTTCATTTTTGCAATCCTCAGATAACTTTAAAGTAATTTTTGGAGTTGATGTGGCCTTATGTTTCCAGGGATAACCACTCTGATGATCTCATTAGGCAAGCTTGACAATACATACCTAGCTATTCTTTTTAAGAAAAGGAAACTGAAAACAGCCGTTTATGTCTGTAAGTCCATCCAGTCATTATCTGTCATACTTTTTAGCCAGCACTGTTTATTTTGCCTTGTACCATGGCATTTTTTCACAGGAAAGGGTTTAGTCTGTGCCATCTAAAATTTATCAATTGTCTATAGCTCCCCTTCCATATAATTAAAGGTTGCTTCTAAGTACAAGCATGATAAACAATTTGCCTGTTGGTTGGTACCCTTGGCCGTGTGTAGACGAAACAAGGGGCATGTATGCATGACACTTTAAGGTGGGCTAAATGCTTTTGCACCGCTGTAGTGGTGTTGGTGTTTGCATGCCTCGGTGGTGTATTGCACATTAATTACACCCACTGTAGCAAATTTGGTGGCATAATGCACCTTAAATGACTTGGGGAGCAGCAAACTAAAACTCCTCCAAGGAGTTTTAGTTTGCCACCCTACCAACTGTGGAGCGAAGCACTGGGCTCCTTGTAGCTCAGGGGTTCTGCAGGAAGCCCTGGAGGCAGCCTGGCAGCAGCCCAGGAAAGCAGGCTCTGCCCAAGAGAGTTAAAAAAAAAAAAAAAAAAAAAAAAAAAGTGGCGAGCCTGATCTTTGTTCCCCCTGCCCGCCCCAGAGCTCACTTGCATGCCTGAGCAGCATGGGGGCCCAGTGCTGCCTGGTAGTGGGTGCTGCCACCATGGAAAGAAGTACCTGCCCCTCCTCCTCCTGCAGCCCAGGGACTGCTCTGCCCGCCAGAAGCTCGCCCTCCCCTCCCCTCCCCTCCCTGCTGCCAGAGAGGCAGGTAAGTCAGGTGTGTGCATGACACAGGGGTTTAATTGGCCCTAAATTGAAGTGGTGTTTTTTGGAGTCTTTCAAGTTACTCTTCATCATAGCTTCTGTGAGCAGTGTGTTTTCCAAGTAATGCAGAACACCAAGAATATTCTGTAATCCCTGCTCTGTGAGTCATTGCCAAATAGCAGGTGCAGATGGTATTCCAAATTCAAGCCTGCTATATTAGAATAAGCTACTATGAGGTACTTGTCACAATCTTCAAAATACATTGCTTAGATCCTCAGTGGCAGTCTGTCAATCCAGCTACATTGAATGCAATGGGGATAAACTGTTTTACACCAGCTCTCTTTGTAGATAGATGTGAGCAAAGTCAGTCATAAGAAAATGTTTCTTACCAGGTAGCAAGGCAAATATGGTATTTCCCACTATTCTAGGCAGAAGACACTCATCCACATGCAGTACAGGCAGTCCTTGACTTACAGCGTTTTGAGTTACAATGTTTTGCACTTACAACATTTATAAACTGACACCCTGTTTTAACTTTACAATGCCAGTTTCGACTTACAACACTTGATCTGACGCAATGCCATGCCATGCCATGCCATGCCATGCCAGCAAACAAGTTCGCTGCGTCACTCATCTCCCTGGAGAACATCTGTCCAAACTTCCTTGGACACTTTCTTGAAGAAAGCAGACAAGTCTCTAGAAAAACCTGCAGCCAAGACTCCTGGGAAGACTCCAGCCAAGAACCCATCTAAAAGTCCAACCAAGAGCCCTTCAAAAGTCCAGCAAAGTCACCTCAAAGAAGTCCTTCCAAATCAATATGATTGGTATTTACAATATAAATACATTAATGTAGCTATATTACTCATCTATAATCGATCGAGTACAAAATTCTGGGGTATTTTTGGTGAAAATAGGGTATCGAGCTTTGGTTCAGGAACTAATCCCCCATTTATAACATTGTTTCTTATGAGAAAATTGGTTCCAAGTTACAACATTTCGACTTAAGATGCGATTTTCAGGAACCAATTGTGTCATAAGTCCGAGGACTGCCTGTATTGACCTAATGGTAACCTTGGGGGTTTTCCATGCTCACACTCTTCCTCTGCCTTTGCCTTTGCTGCAAAAACATCCTAGGAGACTGGCTTTTTTGTGTTTTTACATTTTTGGTATGAATCAAACAGCTATCAGCTGCATGTGCATTATGATACAGTCTTTAATTACATAACCACTGTTTTAACCACAGCCTGTCTGACTCAGAGCACAGGACGGAGGTGGCTCACTTCATGAACAAACATCTGAAGTTTAATTTGATGTTTGTCATTCAGTGACTGGCTGTAGACCTTATTTATAGATACCCATTAGATACATCCTGTTCTGCAGAATTACCAAGCTCACCCAGGGCTTTTCATGGTTGTACCTCATTGGGTTACAGATGGCAAATGCAATTAATTTATATTCCCCAGAACACTGGCAAGGTGGTAGTGAGGTGGTAGTCTGTCTGACCTTTGTTATTGTACCCTTAGTATTGCTTTCTGGTCCTCTCTAGTGAGTTTGGAGGACTGGGACTCTATAATCACTTCACAAAAACTATTCACTGAATGTGACCCAAACCCACAAATAATTTTAGCTAATCTGAAAATGCATTTTCCGTGAATCAACTATATGTCCAAAAATGCAGCTGGCCTTCCTGTGCTCCCCTTCAGTCCCAATTGCATTCCTACAGCCCATGTTCCATCCCCTCCCTCTATAACTCACTGCCTCCCCAGGCTCTGTTTCTCTATCCCCTCAATTCTGCTCCCATGCTGGCCACCCTATCTTACCTTAGCTTCTGCTCAGGCCCTGCACTCCTCACCCACTTGAGTCAGACTCCCAGCCAGTAGTGTAAATGGGGTGGAGCCACTGGGGCTGCTGCCCCAGGTGCTGAAATCAGAGTGGGAGGATGGCATAAAAAGCCCACTGCCAACACAGCCACAAAATCACACTGGCAGGACAGTGGCAAGCAGCAATCACTGCTGACCCTGAGTGTTGCAACTGCCCTGGGTACATACCCCATTGTTACACCCTCTCCTTTCTCCTTCTTTCTCTTCTCATTGCCTGGACAATAGCAAGGAGACTATTTATTGCACAGGAGAAACAGTCACTCTGTGCTCAGCATAGAAGGGGCCTTTGCATGTCATGAGGTACAGTTACTGGTGAACTCTGCTCCTGCAGTTGTTGGGGGACTCCCTGAGGGAGCATGTCTAACACAGGCAGAATCCCCAGAGAATTTAGCTGCCAATCTCTGACAAATCTCTATTGAGTGTGCACAAAATGCTATGTCATTTGCCAAATTTGGGCAAATTTTCACAGGATCAGCAAAATGTAAACTGCCTGACATATTTCAAGCTCCTGCCCCAAATTCAGAGGACCCTAGATCTTGAAATAATTCTAAGATTTTTGTTTTTAATTAAATGTATTTTCCCAAAGCCTGCTCTTGGAAACAGCTGAACTACTCAATGTGAAACACTTTCTTCAACTGGAGCCAGTCACCCAATCTGGAAAATTTCAGTCCAAAGTTATAAGAATTTGCAAATGGACTAAATATGGAACTGTAACAGGGAGTCATCCTAGCCCCTGTTCCAAAGAGGAAGATGCCAATGCTGGAGAGAACAAACCTACCCGGATACTGAATCAGATTGTTGTCCCCACTGAGAGTGGCAGCATGGACTCTGCTGGGGAAAGGAGACAACTCCCTGGCACATGCTGCAGCATGCTCTAGGAGCCATTGTTGATTGGCTCAGGATCCCAGAAAGCAGGTAGAAAAAACAGCCTGTCCACAATCTCTTCCCTTGGAGAGGGGGAAGCGTGCAGGCAGACATAGGCTACAACATGGCTTGTGTGAAGACATGAGGCAGAGCCAAGAACACTAGGAACCCAGATTGGGACTGGATATCAGAGATGCCAGATGGAGAATCTGTACAGTGAATTCTGGTGGCAGGATAGCCATGAAAGGCTGAACTAGGAACTGGGGCTAGGATCAGTGAAATTGGGAAACCTGCTAAAATGGGGCAGTTGCCCAACTTTGGGATCACATTACCTGGTGAGGAAGTGGAAGGGGGAGAAAAATAAGAATACAGTCAATTGAGTGAAGAGACCCTGTGGGTCAGACTGCAACCAAGAATGGTTGATGGTAGGGAAAGCCTGGTTTCTACAGACTATTGAGCCACGGTTGATTGAGAAGGAACCAGCCTCTTGGAATGAAGGAAGCGAGGCCTGATGGATGACAGATAACTTCCCCAGGAGTAGAGGGAGTAATGTAAGGACTGATGTATGATTGGGGATTCCTCCTAGGATGGAGTCTCAGGGATGATTGAGAATTTTCCCCCCAGAGGGGAGTGAGTGACATAAAGACTGATTAAGACTGGATAATCCCTCTAAGAGAGAAATATAGCTAGTGAATAATTAGCCACAAAAGACATTGCTGCCTATGCAATGTGCAAGTCTGAACAGATGGGACTCAGCTAGCCTGCATCTCTGGACAAATGAGACAGACTCCAATCCAGCCAGCTGTGGTGAGGGCAGGGTGTAGGGAAGGTGGAGCCCTGTGGAAGAGATCCCCACCAAGCCTATGCCCCTGCATGGACCAAACTGACTATTGACAACCCCCCCCCAATTCTCAATTACTTTTCTTTAACATCAAGGTTGTGGCAGGCAAATGAAGAGGAGGACAGGGACGGGGATTGGAGTGGACATGAGTCTACTAGGCACACCTGCTCACAGGAACTTTAACAATAAGAAATACTATCAGCTTTACTAAAAATAATGATGATTATAAAGATCTATAAAGGGAAAGCAAATTACTGCTATATTAGAGATACCTATTGCTGTTAACTATTGCCCTTCTTATATACAGCCCATAGGGCTGTGTAAAGCTTCGGTCGCTGATTTGATTCAGCAGACATTCAGCCTGATTTAGTGGCCAAATCTCTGAATCCGAATTGAATCAGGAGACCCTTTAATCTCTCTGAAATTGGAACCCTCTGAATCAAATCGGAACACTCTGGATTGATTCGGAGAGATTCGAACAGATTTGATGGTTTGGAAATAGACACAGCTTTAAATGTTTTTTCTACATACCTCAAGGTACCAGGCAGATCATGAATGCTGAGATGGAACATCCCACAGGATCATGGGCGGTCCCCAGCGTGCTCAGCAGCAGACCTGGAAATGGACCAGAAGCACCTCTGGTCCACTTCTGAGTCCACTGGTGAGCGCGCTGGCCCCCCCCCCCCCCAGCCTCCCCAGCCTGGTGACTGGTGCCTCCTGGGTCTGGGGGGGGGAAGCACTGGGGGTCCCCTCATGGCTGATTGCCTAGCTGGGGGGGGGGAGCATGGGAGGCCCCCCTGCACACTTAGCAGCGGACTCCGAAGTGGAAGGGAAGTACTTCTGGTCCCCTTCTGGGTTTGATGCTGAGCACGCAGGGGGGTTCCACATGCTTCTCTGGGATGCTGCATCTGCCCCAGCATTGCAGCACTCCCAAGCTGCACTTGGTATCTTGAGGAACGTAGAAAAAACATGTAAAGCTGTGTCTAGGGCCGAATCACTGATTCTCTGAATCAGCATTGAATCTTCAGATTCAGATTCAGTCAAATTGAATCAGGGACAGTGACGCGAATCAATAAATCAAATCACTGTCCCTGATTCAGGCTGAATCCAAATTGAATATGGCTCATTTCACACCCCCCTAATAAACTGTGTGCTCCAAGTGCCTTTTTTCACCTCATGTTGTATAATGTAAGATTCAGACAAGTAAGTTCATTGAGTTTATTTGCTTAGAAAATGTTTACATTGTAGAATTAAATAACAACAACAACAGCAACAATAATGTTTCTCACAGAGTCACAATACACACATGGGCACATAAAGCCTGTCCATATAAAAATATTTATTCTTCAAAGTCTATCTCCAATTCTACCATCAAATAACTTCATAAATAACAAAATATCCAAAATATTCAGCTTTATAAAAATGTATTAATTAATCTTCACATTTGAAGTGTGAAAGGAGCTGAGTCACATGACCTGAACGCCTTACAAATTAAATATTCTATAAATAATACAGTACTTAATAGTCTGCAAATTACATTTCTTAATAAACTATTCCCTTAAAAATGGTTTAAATACTTTTAACTTTTCACTGGTCTAAGTCAGTCTGGGGCAACAGCATTGGATGTGGTGACTGGAATGGAGCCCATTCATTTCCAGAAGAAGTTCAGTCTCTAGCTCTTCTTAATTCAGTTCCAGGTCATTCACATATTCTTTAACCCAGCTGTCCTCAGGATTTGCACAGATTTGACGGCCTTTTTTGGTAATAAATCTGCAGAGCATGAAACAAACAGATGAGCACTTTGGAAGCGTTTTGTGGTTGGAGAAAATCAAACCTTCCCCAGCTCCATTCCCCCACTCAGAGTGGCACGGCTCAGACTCCTGTAGGCTAAAAGTGCCCAGGTGATGTAACAGCTGACCTGCTATTTTAGAGTGTCTCAGGAGAACCTGAGAGCCCCACTGACTGTCAATGAAACTCGGGCACCTTATATCTGATTCACTCAATAATGGGGTTTAGGTTGCTCCATCATTTAGTTTTACAGCCAGTCAGTGGTGTGCTCTCCACTGAGAGGTTTATCTGCCAGTGATCTGCACCCTGTTAGTTTTGGCTTGGTTCCTGTCTCCACTACTGATGCCCTCCTGGGATCTCTCACCTTGCCTCCAAATAACATCTCCTGTTCCCCATTATGCCCTGCCTGTCCCCTGGGATGAGCATGACTGAGGCATCACAGAACTCTCTGCAGCAGTTCCCACCTTATCTCTGTTCGGGATCAGGCTGAGAGACTCAGTGAAATGCCTAGTGAGGTATCTTGATAAGAGACTTCTCAGGAGACTTGATAAGAGACTTAATCAATAGACCCTCATTCCCAGCTGATTGCAACCAATGGAGCTGCAATGGAAGACAGCAGCTGAGGATCTAAGCATGTATTTGAAAGTTGTTTTCATCTGATCTGACCTCCAGCACTTCTCAGGGAAGGGGATGTCACCTTTGTCCCTTGGGCTCCAGAGGATTAAGAAATTTCAACACCGGTAACTAGGAACACAAAATATTCCTCTCTATTGAAATCTAAAGTATGTACTTACACCACGGCTGCACGGGAGCACATACTGTTGGTGTAAAAATAATCTTTCACAAAGTCACGGGGGAGCTGCCTGGTCACATGTGAAAAGCAGCAGGCAGTCGGGGGATCAGATCCAACTGGAAGAGATGAAAACAGCAAATGTTAGTGTGTGCTCAGCTGTATACCACCACCTGCCAGGGCACTTGGGAGAAGCAGAGAGGAGAGACATCCAGCCCTAGTGATGCTGGGATGGGAAGAAGCTGAATGAAGGGAAATGGGAGAGATTTTCCTCTTTGATTCCTTCCCCGCTTTCCTTGTCCAAGGTGGTGACAGCTACATACTTAGTTACCAAAACCATAGTTGGACATTTGGCATCCTTTGGGACTGCTAGCTGTTCCTTTGATACTCCTCGGAGATCTCCTCTGAGGACAGATAGCCTTCCTCCCCCTATCTAGACCTCTGAGGACTCACTTGATAATTATCCCATATGGGAAGGGATTCCTAGGGCTGGGAGGGGCTGGCAAGAAGAGCCCTGTCCCTATTACATCTCTCTTGCCTTCCTTCATGGGTATGGTGGGCATGTCTACTTGTATGCTTTAATGATTATTAGTCTATTTTAATGTTTGTTAAAACCACTAAAAACCATGCTCTTTAGTTAATACGCATTAAGATAGGCTAATGCACATTATCCTAATACCAAACAATGGAGGTACTTGATTTAATATGCAAACTAAAGCCCATTAATGCACATGTAGATGCACCCAGTGAGAGAGAAAAAAGAAGAAAATCTGAACTTACATGGAGCAGATGAGGCCTGGGAGCAGATGATGGCAATGAGGAGAGCAGTGTAGGCAGCTATAGAGACCTTCATGTTGCTGTTGGGTAGACAGGAGCTGCAGGAGCTGAAGCAGACTAGGGACTATTGCAAGCTCCTTCTGCATCTGATGTTGAACCTCTGGTTAGTCCCCTCTTTATAGGACCTTGAGGTGCTGTGCGGGCAGTGCAGTGGAATTTCCCCTAGCAGCAAAGAGCTGATGTCATGGAGCAATCTAGCTATCTGCCAGAAACAAAGTGACAAGCAAGACTTAGGAAACACTCAGCTTCTGTGCAGCACTGAGATGTAACCCAGTATGACACCTTGGTATGACACCTCCCCTAAAATGGGGAACAGGAAGTCCCCACTGAGACAGGATATGAAATAATCACAAGTTTTATAACTAGTTCTAGAGATTCTACTTAAAACTAGACATTTCTTGTTCCCCTCTTGGAGGTCTTAGGGTTTGCCAATGGAGAAAATATTAGTCAATTTGTGATGGTATTTCCACTTCAAGGTCTGATCATTCCAAACACAGAACTGTGCAAGTGGGAAAGTGGAAATGGGACATGAGTCAGGGGCAGGAATCTATGAGACCTTTACCCCACTAGGCTATCTTCCCTATGGTTCCCCACTATTACTGCTACCAGTGCAGCAGGAAACATAATGAGGCATATTGCCCATTACCTGGGCTTTTTTATAACTCTATTCTCTACACTTACTCTGAGCAGAGTGAGAGAATTCAAAGCTTAGGGCTGGATTCTGTTTCCACCTATTAGGTATCTAAGAGTGCATCTATATGTGCAAATAAGTGCACCTAAATTTAATGTGTATTAAGAGATTTTTGGCAGGTGTTTACACGTACCGAAACTTGGGACTAAAATTAGTCCCAGTTCCTTCCAGTTCTGCCATGTGCCCCCGTGGCCAGCAAAGGATCTCTATCCTCCAGCCACATGGCTGCTAGCATTTGGCAGTCATGTTGAAGCCAGAGCCAGCTGCCACCACTTGGCAGCCATCTTGAAAACTCTCATCCCTGGCCAGCCCCTTCCCTGCTCAGGAGCTGCATGCCCAGCACAGAGGCAGCATGTGCCAGCAACCTCCTTGCCCATCCTGCTTCCCTGTGCCATGGTTGCCCCTGCCAGCAATGCTGAGCACCCCACTGCTCCAGCCTGGTGCCAGCAAGTGACAATCATACATTCATAGATTCATAGATATTAGGGTCGGAAGGGACCTCAATAGATCATCACATCCGACCCCCTGCATAGGCAGGAAAGAGTGCTGGGTCTAGATGACCCCAGCTAGATGCCTATCTAACCTCCTCTTGAAGACCCCCAGGGCAGGGGAGAGAACCACCTTCCTCGGGAGCCCATTCCAGACCTTGGCCACTCGAACTGTGAAGAAGTGCTTCCTAATGTCCAATCTAAATCTGCTCTCTGCTAGCTTGTGGCCATTGTTTCTTGTAAACCCCGGGGGCGCCTTGGTGAATAAAACCTCACCAATTCCCTTCTGTGCCCCCGTGATGAACTTATAGGCAGCCACAAGGTCACCTCTCAACCTTCTCTTGCGGAGGCTGAAGAGGTCCAGGTGCCCCAGTCTCTCCTCATAGGGCTTGGCCTGCAAGCCCTTAACCATATGCGTGGCCCTTCTCTGGACCCTCTCCAGGTTATCCACATCTCCCTTGAAGTGCGGCACCCAAAATTGCACGTAGTACTCCAACTGCGGTCTGACCAGCGCTCGATAGAGGGGAAGTATCACCTCCTTGTTTCTGTTCGTCATGCATTTCCTGATGCACGATAAAGTGCCATTAGCTTTTCTGATGGCTTCGTCACACTGCCTACTCATGTTCATCTTGGAGTCCACTAAGACTCCAAGATCCCTTTCCACTTCCGTGCCACCTAGCAGGTCATTTCCTAGGCAGTAGGTATGCTGGACATTTTTCCTCCCTAGGTGCAGCACTTTGCATTTCTCCTTGTTGAATTGCATTCTGTTGTTTTCTGTCCATACGTCCAACCTGTCCAGGTCTGCTTGCAGCTGTTCCCTGCCCTCCGGCGTGTCCACTTCTCCCCACAGTTTTGTGTCATCCGCAAACTTGGACAGAGTACACTTCACTCCCTCGTCCAAGTCGCTGATGAAGACATTGAAGAGTATCGGTCCAAGGACCGAGCCCTGCGGGACCCCACTCCCCACACCCTTCCCACATCCATCCACTACGACTCTCTGGGTGCGACCCTCCAGCCAATTCACCACCCACCGGACTGTGTAGTCATCCAAGTCACAGCCTCTTAACTTGTTTACCAGTATGGGGTGGGATACCGTATCGAAGGCCTTCCTGAAGTCTAAGTATACGACATCAACCCCTACTCCTGCATCCAGGCGTTTTGTAACCTGGTCATAAAAAGAGACTAGATTAGTCAGGCATGATCTACCTGCCACGAACCCGTGCTGGTTTCCCCTCAGCATAATTTGCCCTGCCGGGCTCTCACAAATGTGAACCTTGATAATTTTTTCGAAGACTTTGCCTAGGGTGGAGGTGAGACTGACTGGCCTATAGTTGCCTGGGTCCTCCTTCCTCCCCTTCTTGAAAATCAGTGCACCACACTTCTGCTGGCCATGGTGCTGACTCTGCTGGGCCCTGCTGACCCTCCCTTGCCCAGGCCCCAGGACAGCCATGCACCCACCAGTGGGAGCCAGGCCACCAGCTTTGGGAGGCCTTGGTTGACCCCCTCCTCCTGCAGTCCCTGCTTCAGCCCACCTCCCCCACCACCCACACCCCCCCCTGCCCCCTGCCACTCCCAGCACCACTCTCAGGTGGTGAAACAAAAAAACCCTTTATTACCTTCACAACCCTCACCTCCACCCCTTCCCCCCCTTCAAACAAACAGTGTCCGTCCACCACCTTCCCCACTCACCAACAATAACAATCCTGCTTACAAGTGGCAAACTATATACAAGTGGCAAACTATATATACATATTTCAAACTATTTACAATATTTTGGATGTTCATCCCAGAGTGGGGGGCCATGGAGGGTGGGCTTAGAGGGCAGGTGCCCAGCACCCCAGTCCCTGGGTATTCCTCCACAAGGGCAGGTTAATAGGTGTGAGACAGGTTGGTGGAGGGGAAAAAAACAGAAGAAGGGAATGTTGACAGGTGATAAAATGCAGCTGGGAAAATAGAGGTTACCTGGGGTTTGGGGATGGCAGACAGGTTATAATCTTCTATGGCTCATTATGAGATATGGGTTCATGGGACATTACAATTTATCCAACTTTTGAATTCTTTCCACATAAGGAAGCTGAGACAAAGATACTAAAACTAGCCAATCAGTTAATAGAATTATCTATCTATCTATCTATCTATCTATCTATCTATCTATCTATCTTGTAAATATATATAAACAGTGTAAATATATTGTGTGTAGGGGAATGATTAAATGGAAACAAACAGAGAGCAGAGGGAGGTCCCCAACAGGACATATCTTCAGTGTAATCTCTTCTATTCTGTGTCAGTCCTCCTGAGGGAGGACACAGGTGCAATCTTGTGCTCTGCTGTAATGGGTAGCACATGCTGGGATAGGCATTTATCATGTTTTTTGCTTATAAATAGGCAAAGGGTTAGCTATAGACCAATTTTCTTCCCCTTGTATCAGTAGCCAGTATGCCTGTAATCTAGGTTAATCTGAGTTTACAAACTCAGAAGTGAGAAGATAAAAATAAAAAAACCACCCGATGTGTATTATTTAAAAACAAAAACAGTTTTCTTTTGGGGGGCCTGTGTCATGCTTAAGACTGGAAATGGCAAGCACAGAGGAGCAGGAAATACCCTGAACACAGCTTTTAGAAACACAAAATAACTAAGAAGCCTTAACCACAGTCTCACAACTTTTCTGGAGGAACTGATGATTATTTTGAAGCTATGCTAGCTCTGAAACTCTGAGAACTGATGGTCATTTAAAATATGCTAGCTCTGAAATTCAAGTTTCAGTCAGTTTGTCACTACTCCATCTATGTTAGACATAGACCAGGGGTCAGCAACCCCTGGCATGCATGCCGAGCATGGCATATAAGGCCATTTTGCTTGGCATGCCACCGCCAGCCTGGGCTCTAGGCAGCTGCTGCCAGCTGGGAGCCCAGGCTGCTCCCAGCAGGTGGCTGGGAGGCTGCAAGCCCTACCGCAAGCAGCCCGGCACCATGGCTGGCAGTAGCTACCCCACAGCCTGGGCTGGCTGTAGGTGGGAGGCTGCAAACAGCTGCTGCCTCCCAGCCCCGGCCCTGATGGGTGCAGTGCCAGCACCTGCTGCCTTCCTGGAACCCAGGGCCAGGAGACAGCTGGGGCCAGGGCCAGGATGGGGAGGCAGCAGCTGTTTGCAGACTCCCAGCTGCAGCCTGCCCAGGTTATGGGTAGCTTCTGATAGCTACAGAGCCCAGGCTGCTCCCAGCAGGGCTTCCATCCTCCCAGCTTCCTGCTGGGAGCAGCCCAGGCTCTGTGGCTATCAGCAGCTACTCAAAAGCTGGGCAGGCTCCAGCTGGGAGGCTGCAAACAGCTGCTGTCACCTCGCCCCATCCCCATCCCCATCCCCGTCCCTGTCCCCAGCTGCCTCCCAGACTCAGCACTGTGCTCTGGGAAGGCAGCAGGTGCCAGTGATGCTCCCCACCGTGCTGCCTTCCCTGCCCCCTCTGCATAGCAGTGTGCGGAACACAGCTCAGCACGCTGTGCTCCCAGCCCTGCTGCGCCCCCCTTGGCCCTCCAGAGCACAGTGTGTGCTACCCAGAGTGGCAGCGCGCAGAGTGGCCACACAGGGAAGCTGCATGCCGCTGCCAGCTCCACGCTGCCCTGGTCACACTTCCCCTGTGTGCATGGGAGCAGTGTGGGCAGCAGTGCAGGGTTGTGCCCCTCACTGCTGCCCCCAGCTGCAGGGGAAGTGTGGCCAGGGCAGTGGGGAGCTTGGAGCAGCAGGCAGCTTTTGTGCATCTCCCCACTTAGCCATGCTGTGCCAGGTTCCTCACACTGCTCTACAGAGGCAGTGGGAGAGGGCACCATGGCAGGGAGCATGAGCACCTGCCCTGCCCCTCACACAGATCTGGGAGGCACAGGTCCCCCCTGTCCTCCAGGAATGCACATTGCCATCGGGAGCCAGCCCCACCCACCACCTGAGCCATCAGCACACAGTAGGCAGCAGCAGTGGGGGAGCCGGCTCCTGCTGCAGCAGCCACTGCCTTCTGTTGGGGGCAGGCAGGGAGCTGCAGGCCTGGGTCCCTGATCCCATAGCCCTGGCAGCTGGGGGCCCCCTCCAGCAGGGCTGGGGAGCTGTTGTGGGGGGACCCGCACAAAACAAATACACAAGATCAAAGGTAGTATCAGAAGTTTTATTTATTGTCACCAGGTTTACAATTTTTAGAAAATCTGGTATTTACCGTAAAAAAAGGCAACATTTATGATTATTAACTATACTAATATGCATTGTATCCTGCCATGTACCCCCACCCTCATTTTGTTTTTCTGGCATGCCGGCACTCCAGCATCTTCCAAGGTAGACATGGTGGGTTTTTTGGTACTCCGGCCAAAAAACGTTGCCTACCCCTGATATAGACTATAACCTGATGATGTTTTGAACCCATTGCCCCCAGCAGTGGTCAGCAGTTATGTAGTGCTTGGCAGCCTGCCACATAAAGGAAGGGTGGTTATGTGTTTAAGGTACTGTAATAGAAGCCAGAATTCATTTCCCACCTCTGACTCTGTGCCTTTTGACAAGTCACTTAGGATTAGATCCACAAAAAGACCAGGGTACTTCAGTCCTGGTTAATTCTCATTTTAGGGTGCATAAGTCCCAAACTGTAATCCCCTGCTCACTTGGTGCCTAATCCTGGACACACCTTGGATTTTAACATTTAAGTTCCCTAGGCCTCGCTATTCCTCCTTGTGGGCATGCCCAGCACCGTATTATGCTATGGTAAGAGAACATGCCCAGGCCAAATTTAATGCTCTTTTCTTCCAGAGAGGATTCAGACCCACATTTCTCAGCTGAGTACCCTAACCACCAGACTATAAGCAAGGCACTCTCACTGCCTTTTGAGGAGTCTGCTTTTGTTTTCCTGCCCTACCCATAGAGTCACTGGGCTGCAGATAGGTACAAGTGAAGTGAGTGGCAGTCTCTCACCTAGTGGCTGGGGCACTTATGTTCAAGGAAGGAGCTGTGTGTCTAGTTCCTGCTCCATGGAGTAGATCAGCAGTTTACATTAAGCATTTGTTTTTCCCTCCCAAGTGACCTCCCTTGTTACTAGGCCAGAGAAACCTGCTGATTTTGTATTTTCTCCTCCAATTAAACCGTAAGTTACCCATGCAAAATAAAACACCATATTTACTCGAATCCAAGGTTTTCTTCCTATTCAATATGGGGGAAAGCCCCCCTCATCTTGGATTCAAGTAGAAGGCAAGAGGGCAAGAGGCTGCTGCAACTCTGGCTCTGGCCCATACCTGGGCTCTGGAGCTGAAGCCGCCACAGCAACCACAACCACTGCTCCCTGACCAGGCAGGGGCCAGAGCCCCAAATGAGGGTAAGTGGCAGTGGAGGGGGACAACAGGTAGTGGGAGGGGTCCAAGTGTCAGGGGCAGGGCAGAGGGCTCAGGCACTGTGGGGGAAGGGCAGGTAGCAATGTTAAGCAATTTGCTCAAAATAAAGAGCGAGACCTTTGTAAGAGGGGACAAGGCAAGATGCTGTATTTATTGATTAAGCGCTTGGTACACACACACACACACACACACACACACACTCATACCCTAATTTCTGTTCTGCACTGGTATACTTTACCAGTCTCATCGGTGCTCGAGTCAACTTAGTGGCCAACTAAGTTGATCATGAGTGGGAGCTAGGCTTCTGTCAGTCTGTCTCATCAGGTGAACTGATGCTTCAGAATATTATGCAGAACAAGACCCAAAATCAACATGTATCACCTCAACTTTTATAGTTTTGTCAGTTCAGTCAGTCCTCTGGGCTTTTGCTGTGTTATCACTGTGTTCTTCTGTGAAGGTTGATTAATGTTGTTCTCTTTGTGTTCTGGGGTGGATTCTTCTTGTTTTGGTCTTTCATCTGTCTGCATTTTTCAGCCAGTCGCCAGCTAGTGTTTTCCTTTTCCATAGACACACTCTCACCCAGTCTCTCACACATACAAAGGTCAAGCACTTATGTCAAGCTAGAGAGCAATACAAAATAGAGTTTCTTAAGGCAATGCAAACCTCAATAAAATACACAAAAAAGTATCAAAGTAATACACAAGATTAAGACAACAGGCAAAAATCTATCTCCATGCTATTTACCTAATATAAAGCTGGTATTTTTTCTATTTGTATAACAATGGGGGCAAATGGTGGGGAGGAGCAGGCACTGTGAGAGGGCAGGAGACAGAGGTTCAAATGGTAGGGAAGTTAGGGAGCAGAGGGTAAAGTGCAGGGAGACAAAGAGCAGGGATCAGGCCACCTGTCTGCCCTCTCCCCTCCCCCCAGCTGCTTTTGCTGCTGTTGTGGCCAGGGGGGTGAATTTAAGACAGCCCAATAACTGGATTCTATAAATGGAAACTTATAACAAAATTATACATTTTCCTTGTATGGGATCAAATTATTGGGTGTTCATCTTAAATTCAAAGTTGTCTTGGATTTGGGAAAATATGGTATCTTCAGCATAAGGGAATGAGAACACTCCACACAGAAAAGCTGACAGCCTAGGGATCAGGGCATCCAGTGGAAGTTGATCCCACTTAATCACAGAGGAGTTCAAACCTAGGTCATCCACATTTTGGGGGAATACTCTAGCCATTGAGCAATTTGCTCACCTTCCTCAGCTGAGCATGTTCCTAGCCTGCTGGTTAGAACACTCTGGGGAGAGGTGACAGATGGATCTACTCACATAGATGAGGGAATTAAAGTCACATTACCATGGTATGCATGAGTTCACTAGCCAATAAGTTCTATGTAAAAGGGAAGCAGCTCCTCCTCCCCGAAGTCTGTGCTGTTACCACGGTCAATTTGCATGGAGTGCTGTGTTGGAGCTCCTTAAACCCAAAAATAGAAGCCTGAGAACAATAAATGGCTAAAACAGAAAACCTGACTGGTCAGAAAAGAGCTTAATGACTTTGCCTGAAAAGGGAAGGTGGAAGATAGATGGGGAAGGATGTGAGAGTTATTTATAGCATAGCAGGCACTCGTATGAGGAAATGTTGAACTCCCTGCATTCTGAAATGGACTCTAACTCAAGACATGCCTTTTCTCTCCAGTCTGGCTGGCATGGAGCAGACAGTCCAGATTAATTACTGAAAAGGGTTTAGGGTTTGTCCAAAGACAAAATTTGATTTTTTGGAGAAATACAGGGATTTTCTGTGATTACATGCGCCAAGCTCCAAGCCTATAGCGGGAATATAAAACAATGGGGAGTAATCAAGAAAACATGCATGTGCTAAGGGCTGAGTCTGGGGTACAGTATGCAAAGCATAAGAGTTTGGAAGGGAAGGGAAGAGGACACCTATCATGATATGTCCTGTGTGAGCGAGTGATGAACAATGCTTATACCATTACACAATTGGCTTTTTATCAGGTTTCTGATAAGCAGTGTGATGTCTGAAACAGGGAGTTTGAGAATATTGGTCAGCTGGAAGTATTCAGCAGTAAGATGCTGTTAAAAGTCCTGTTTCAAAATTTACTTTATTGCACAGTATACAGGCACCCTCCTGTTTTCACTAAGATTTTTTTGACCAGGCAAGAGTGATTAAAAAAATGGTATTTTGAAGCAAAACAATATTGTAAGGAAATGAGAAAAAAAAAAATCCTTGCCACAGATTTTCGTGGTACTTTCTTTTATTGTTTCCTACCAAAATCATATTATTGTTCAAAATGCCTGTTTTGGCTGAAAACACTTTTTTTTGACCTGGCTTCCAGGGGCCCTTGCAATTAGATAGTGAATCTTCATAAATCCTGACACGCTGTTCTGAAATCACCAGCTCACTGCATAGAACTGCTGGCTCCTGCAGTTCCTCAGTCTGCCAGTCCACGGTCCACACTGTCTGTTTCCACTTAGCTCTCTCTTACCTCAGCCTCTTCCTGGCCATCCCTTGCCTGTGGCTGAGGTGTCTCCCTTTTCTGTAGGATAAGAACCCTTGGAGCAAGGGACACTTCCCCAGGCAGGTTGTCAGGATATTTATTATTTACTTGTTTTGCTGTTATTTTTATTGTGAAGCCTTTGGTGAATATTTTTGGGGGTTAGAGATTACTGGAATAGTGTCAGTCTCCTAAGGAGACAAAATCCCCCTTCATCCAGAGGGGAGAGGAAGGAAGGGGAGATGGAGAGGGAGTTTGTGAAAAGGCCTGGCCAGTACAGTTGAGTACCCAGGGGTTGTCAGTGACCTTGGCTCACTGCTCAATAGAAGGAGTAGTCTGTGAGGGAATCTGGAAAGAGAAAGTGGCCACAATAGGCAGGACAGAGGTGTAAGCGATTGATAGAGACTAAGGGTCCAATGTTGGCCCTTCAAGGGACACCCAGCATTGTGAGATCAAGGCAGAGAAAGAGCTAAGGAGGAACAAAAGAAAGTTATTGGCTAAGTCTAAGCTGGATCCATCGGCCTTCCCCTCCCCATTTGCCTGCATTCCTCTTACTGTCTTTCTAAGTCCCAAGGCCATTGTCAATAAGATTTCATCCTGGCTCATCTATTCATCAGTGTAACAGGGAACCCTTGCCCTGTTACTGGAAAGTGCTGTGGCCCCTTTAAGGACAGGGTTTTTGTAGCACAGACACAGGCAACCAGCAGAGCAAGGTTTAAGAAACAGCTCTGTGGTCCAGTCAGCTGGCAGGGGAGTCACTTGACCAGTAAGGGGTGGGGCTTTAGTAGTATATAAGCTAGAGCCAGAGCAGGAATGGGGACTTGGGAAGCAATAGGGTGAAGAGGCTTTGTGGTGAGATAGCTGATACTGATGATTGCCTTGCAGGGAGCTCTGGGAGTGCAACCTGAGGGACCTGATTCAGGGCCTGGAAGAAGTGTGGTAGGCAGCTAGGTGGGCTGGGTGTTTGTGTTGTTGCTTGAAGGCTTAAATTTGTGCTTGGGTTTTAACCAGTAGTTTTAGTAGGACTCAAAAGGGATGGCTTGGAGGTCCCAGTAGTGCTTGCATGGCACATGATTGCCTTGAGCCCTGCCAGGGGTTTGGCTCAAGGCCCAGACAGGGCCCAGAGGGAGCCTGAAGCCTGAGAAAGGGTAGAGATAATCCAGAGATGGGCAGAGCTTGAGGGCCCAGAGCCTGAACAGGGCAGAGATAAAGTCCTTGGAAGGCAAGAAAAGGGGCTGGAGCCCAGAAGCCAGGTCTAGGGCAGTGGGCCTTGGCTAAGGGCCCAGGTAGAGTAGAGGGATGTAAGTCAGGAAGGCTAAAGCTCCAACAGGGGAGTAAAGGCCTGTGGTGGCTTTAGGGGTTTTAGGAGGCCTGTGGTTTTAGGGGACAGATGTCCCACCTGAGTGATGATACATAACATCTGTGAGGTCTGGGCTTGGTGTAAAGGGCAGTTGGAGCCTTAAACCTTTACTGCCATAAGGCTGGAAGTTGATCATTGAGGAAGAGGGAATGCCTTAGGCTCATCAGTCTCTGAGGGCAGCCTCCCTTTCATGAAGTTTCTGTCAAGATGTGGCAGGTGAGACAGCAAAGCAAGACCTTGATAGAGGGAGAGAGCCTGACAGGGATGAGATGGCCTGTAGGGGGCATCAAAAGTCCTCAGTCACCTGTTACACTTTATGGGTGATTGTATCCTTGACATTACTCTCCATGGTGGCCCCATTTTGTTTATTAGATTTATATCCTGCCCTTTCCAAAAGGCTCAGAGAGTAGGTTAACAGCTTGGCTGCTGAACTGGCCAGAAGAGGATCCAAGCTGTGATCTCTTAAAGGAGCACTGTTCCAGCAGCAAAAATGCTCACTCCTGTGCTCCTTATAGTACAACTGTCCTCAGTCCAAAAGCTAGCAGGGAGGAGTTGCTGTGGAGACCTGAAGGCAACACAAGTTCCTCCTCTCAGCTACGCTACAAAACATCATTAAATACATTAGTGCCATTTGCACATGGGCAATTTCTGCAGCAGCCTCAATAATGTGACTAGGTTGCTAATAGGAGAGGATGCCAGGCAGCATGGTTGGTAGTCAGATGAATGGTGTCCATGACTTAACCTTCTCTTTTAGCTTGTGGCCCATGCTGTGAAGAGGTACAAGAATCTTTCCTCTACTGCAAGCATCTGGTAAAATGAAGGCAAGTGTAAACACAAACACTTACTATTCTACAGAGCATCTCTACAAGCATATGCATTATTCAGGCCACAGACTCAATACGGGGGCCTCAGCCTGTCCTAAGCAGCCCTGGTCTGCCTCTTCAGTTGAACGTTCAGGGTGAGCAAACCTGGCTAGAACCTTCTGTCTGGGTCTAGCCAGCTGACCACTCCCTGACACCGCAGTGGCTGACCAGAGTCAGCTGGCCCTTCTCATCCTCTCATATAAACCCCCAACCTGAAAGAGGAAGTCTGTGGGCAACAGGGCTCAACCCCTGCCCAGACTTCCTCACTGTCTCTTATTGCTTGTGCATGTGCCTGCTTCCCCACTTGATCTCCTGGCTACTTGTCCTGGCTTGCCCTTGGACTCTACATTCTGTCTAATTCTCTGGCTTCCTAACTTGGTTTACCTCTAGACCCTGCTTTGCTGATCTCCTGGCTACCTGAGTCGACTTGCCCTCTGACTCTGGACTCTGCCTGACCCTCCAGCTTCCTGACTTGGCTTGTTTCCTGACCCAGTTCTTAGACTGACCTTCTGGCTTCTTGGCCCAGCCCATATCTGGATTCTGTTCACTCCTTCCAAACCTGGTCAGCCCCTTAAACCTTGGGTGATGCCCAGATTTGTCTGCCCACAACCCAGCCTGACAAGTTGCCTGGACCACATTTGGTGAAAAGGGCATGGCATGGAGGCCGGTTCCCTGTCTGGGCCTCTGGGCACATTTGACTCAATGGCTACTAAGGGAGAACTGCAAGACAGGTGGAGGCCAGCTGAGACAGCTGACCCAGTCTAGCATGTACTGGAGGCCCAGGTGTAATAGCTGTGGGCAGAGAACCAGATAGTTGA
This sequence comes from Alligator mississippiensis, assembly GCF_030867095.1. Classification (NCBI taxonomy): domain Eukaryota; kingdom Metazoa; phylum Chordata; order Crocodylia; family Alligatoridae; genus Alligator; species Alligator mississippiensis. Next base: position 27,196,418 of record NC_081837.1, on the reverse strand, counting down.
ATCCCAGGCCACATACCACCAGGAGGCCAGCCAGCCCTGGTGTGAAGAGGAACACCAGCTCCTCAGTGAGACCACCATGCTCCAGGTGCAGTCCAGGGAATCTCTCATGCCCCTTCCCCTATCTGAGAGATATGATGGTGACTAGCAGCACTTCTGGGAATTCTTCATGCAATGCTGCCTCCTATTCTTGGCTTAACCCAGAACCTACTCTGGAGCCTGGTGAAGGTGAGCTTGGTTATCAGCCTGCAAATGAGAAGGACCCTGTGCTAGGCGTCACTACTGCTAGAGCACAATAGTTCTGTCCTACAGGATTGGAAAGCATTTCTTGGGGCGTTTTCCATCATGTTAGATGCTCCCCACCAAGCCTGGACAGCAGAGGATGTACTGTAGAACCTGTATCAGGTGAAGAGTTCTGCCACAGTGTATGCTTTCACTTTTATGCGGCAGAAATCTAACGTAACGAAACAGCTGAGCTTCAACAGTTCTGGTGTGAGCTGTGAGAAGAGTTAAAGGATGAGTTTACTCAGGTGGGTCCACCCCCAACATTTGACACATTTGTAAATTTGGTAATCCAAATTGACACTTGTAGGAGGAGAAGGCCTTCTTGCTGTGGGTACCCCTGAACCAAAGCAATTCACTAAAGGTCATTAGTGCCTCACTCTGAAAAAATGAGGGACACCAATGGTAGGAGCTGTGCCTTTGTTGTTGTGCCCCTGGACAGGGGCTCACCAGTTGCTTTAGGAGAGGGAATCAGGGAAACAAGCCACATGCCTGCCTGACAGCCGCCTGACAGAGGCTTCACCAAGCCTGGCAGAAAAAGCAGAACCAAGAGAGACAAAGCTTAACATGACTGGTAATGTTAATTTAAAGAAGAAGAAATAGACAAACCCATCAGCCCTGCTATATTCATTAACTGACAAAGGGGAAAATCCACAAGTAGATTTTTTCCAGCGTTACAGATGACCTTTAAGTGCAACTGCATCTATGAGGCAGAGTGGAGGAGAGAGAGAGAGAGAGAGAGAGAGAGAGAAGTGTGAAAACAACAAGTGTAAGGATCCATGCTGTATGGATCTAGTGGTACAAGGGTTTGAATAAACATACACCAATTTTGCACAACAGGATGTCAGTCCATGGGTGAGAGAGTCAGCTCCTCTGGCTTCTCTCAGGGGAGAGGCCTGCTTCTCCTGTGCACCATTTAGTATGGGACAACTCAGAATCAAGGTAAGTTGTGTCCCAGTATGATTGGGCATTTTCTCCCAGCTTCAGAAGAGTGTGAGTGTACTGGATGCCAGCTCCCAGCTCAGGGTTTTCCTTCTGGGGCAGTGTGTGGGGATCGTGGTCCTCTCCTAAGCTCCTCACCAAGGAGGGGTTGCTGCAGACATGCTTTTCTGGGCCCTTGTTGTATTCCTTGGCCAGGGTCAAGAATTACATAAAGGGTTTGATTCTCAATCTGACCTAACTGCCCCCAAGTTGTGGGGGTAACCAAGGCATAATACAGCCCTAGGCACAAGTTTAAAGCAACCTCAGGGCAGCTCCAGTCTATCTGAGCTGGCTGTGACCCCAACAGTGATTACACCATCTGTGAATACTGGGGCACAGCTGCGCTGCACCTCCTTTCTATCCCTGAGTTAAGTTCTTCTCAGCATTTAAAGGTAACTCAGAGGGCTTGCCGTTGGTGGCTATAATTGGGTCGGACACAGTGTGTTCAGGAAGGCAGAAGAGGAGGCATGAGCTAAGGCCTTTGTGACAACACAGTGTGAAGTACCCCTCTCTGCCTTTTGTTTCCCCCCCTCCTCCCCCCACGCAGCTATGCTGGGGCATTCTCTGCTCAAGCACAGAGGCCAAGATGATGGTTACTGGTGGCTAGTTTTGCTTCAGGTTCCCTGCATAGCTGTGACACATTTCCCAGATGCAGCTCAGGATGCTTTGCTGTTGGTGTTTTCTCTGCAGCAGAAGCAGAGGGAGAACCCTGCTTGTCCCCTCCTCCAACATTGGTCCACCCGGTGTCTGACTCCAACTGTCTGTCCTTCCCTTTCATGAATGTATTCAGTTTCTTCAAAGGCCTCATTGTTCAGTTTTGGCCCAAACTGTCCTCAGCACAGCTGAGTCCAGTCTCTACCAGGCACTTGCAAAGCCAAGGAACTATGGGAAGGCTGATGGAGCAGCCTGGCTTCCAGCTGCCAAGGGACCCTGGCCAAAAGGTCTCCTCAGGTGCCTCATGTAGCCTGGTTATACCCAGAGTCTGTACTCCCCTTTCTGATGGAAGGGGATTGGCAGCAGGCAGAGGTGCTGTGGAAGAGAACTGCAAGCTAAGTGCAGTCTCCCCTGGTCCCTATAGAGCCAGGCCAATATTAAACTATACACAAATGTATTATTTACATAAATTGATTAAAAAAGACATAAATATAAACATAGGTACAGATGTATATATGTCTAAGGATATATAACTATAAACCTTATTCTTTAGAATGGCTCACCATGACCAGAGTGGTAAACATAGGTAAGTGACATCAAGGGGTCCCAGCAGATTCCCTAAACTGGGTTATAGACTTCAAAACTGCTAATACACAAATATAGAGGTGCACAAAATATAAGGCACAATATTACGCAATATAATAAAATATCAAAACTAATAAATATTTATATCTCTATAAATAAGATGCACAATTCTTATGTGATGCTATATCCCAAGGATCTATGCTACCTCAAAAGGGCATCAGGCCTTGCGTGTGTAAACAGCTGGCTTAAAGCTGATAAACATAGGGGAATACAGAAGGACATCAAATAAGTACAGGTATGTACAGGTAACTATAGGGGAACAATCACTAAATGCAAATAGTTGGTACAGGGTCCAGCAGAGGCCCAGCAAAGATCTTATAACTATAAATTTACAAATATAATAATATATAAAATATGAGGTGCAGCAACTTCAGATACCCACAACCTTTCACTGCTTCCTCAGGCCCCAACAAGGTCTCCAGGGATGTCCCTTCGGAGCACTCCTTGACCTAAGGAAGGTTTCCCTTGTCTAGGCTTACCTTTTGGCTTTACTGCCCAGGTAACTCCCCCTCCCCTGTGGGAATCCCTTTCCCCAGGCAACTCATGATTCCAAGGGTCCCAGGTGGGAGGTCTTCGCCCACAGGCATGTTGATCCTATCTGGCCAGAGCCTCTTGGGCCCTTGTCCATCTGCAGCTCCATGCACCAAGGACTCGGCCTTTTCTCCAGGGTCAGAGGCTCAGGCCACCTTATGTGACACCAGGGCTCAATCCTCCGCATGTGGACTAGCCGTGCACCACTCGTGTGAGATCCTGGCCATGTGCTAGGAGTGATGGACGCGAGCCACCTCAAATGGCTCCCAGGGTCTTGGTCCCCACTTGGGACCTACCGTGCAGCGCTGCCTGCACCGGGTCCTGGCCACATGCTAGGGGTTGGAGGGCCTGGACTCTGTGCACCGGCCCATGCATTGCGCTCCTGGCCGCATGCCTGGGGTTGCAGACCCGAGCTGCCTTGAGCAGCTCCCAGGGTTTGGGCTCCATGTACTGGACTGTGCACCATCTGGAGCTGGTGTCAATCAGTGAGTCTCTCCAGTGAAGGGAATCTTCAGGGCAACTGGAAGCACCCACTGAGCAGCTCTCCCCAGCTCTTCTTAGCCCTGCTTGGTGCTTTGCAGGTATACTTACCCGCATGCTGAGCACGCTGCTCCTTTTAATCTCCAGGGGCTCTGCCCCCCGAAGTCTGTCAGACCTGAAAAGTGCAGTTCACAATCAAGTCCGGACTCTCAGGCAGGCTCCTCCCCGTCCCTCCCCAATTGGTGGAAATGCTCCACCAATCACATTGGAGATTTCTTGAGCCTGATGTGCTGGGCTCTGTTGGCGAGTCCGCCACGCTCACATGTCCCTTTGGTTCAGCATACCCAGCAACAGTTCCTCTCCCATCTAAATCCTGCAAAGTGAAAAATAAGACTCCTCAAAAGAGGCCCATGAACCAGTAGAAAACCTGGGAGGTGGAGTGGGGGGGTGGGAAGGTAGTTCTGTGTATTGCATGTGTGTGTGTGGGGTGGGGGGCAGGATGGGGACAGCCATTCAAAAATAGCCATGACCATAGCAGCAGCTGATTGCACTGCTGAGATTAGGACCATGGCAACTGGTGCGGTTCCAGGCATTGTACAGCTGCCCTAGGCGTGGAACTGCTCAACTCTGTCTCTGTGCATCATTATTAGATCAGTGAGAGCAAAGAGGATAGAGATCTGTCTGCAGTTAGCTTGGGTATGTGACTATCCCTATCAGCCAACTGAACTATACTCCAAGGGCCACAGATTTCTATGTATTGCCAGACATTCCTGCCTAGTCCATCCTGTCCAGCAACCCTTCTATGGAAGGAGGGCTAGGGACAGCTCTGGCATGACTTGTCACTGTCCAGAGGTGGGACCTTGAACTAGGACCTAACATAATCCATAACCTGAAAATTGCAAAGGGAAAGACACTGGAACTTCCTAGCCTAAATCACTCTTGAAGCTCTGGCTCAGGATAGGCCATGCTCCATCCAAGCATATCTTAACCATATTCATCAATTACTGAGCATTACAGGAACTTAGTCTGTTTCCACCATCCGAGACTAGCTAGCCAGGCCACACCTATGTGTTGGGTTTATAAGGAAGTGAAGAAAATGCCTGGGGACAAATGTCTCTCCCCCACAGCAAAGCAATAGCCCTTTAATATAAAAATAAAATACAAATATAGGAATATTTCTTTAAAATGAATAGACAATGTTCTCTCTAATGGTGCTCACATTATGTGTTTCAGAATCCACAAAAATTAACCAGAGCCAGACCTTGCCTATTTGTATTTATTTAGAAAAACAGTTGCTTTATTTCCAGGCATGCTCTATGTCTTCTTCAAATTATTTGGTTGCATAAAGAGCAAAAAGCACCCACACTCCTCCCTCGAGAAACACTTCCTTTCTTTCCTCCCCAGCTAAACATCTCTAAGACAAGAATGCTACCTCTGCAGCATTTGCTCCCTGACTCTTTGCTTTTAATGGACTAGAACTGTTTCCACACCACAATCATGAGCTATTCCTACCACAGATACTTTCCCTTAAAATAAAACCAAAACAACTTTCCTTTTCTTTTCCCACGTCCTAAAATTGAAACAACATTCCCACCTCAGGCTGTGAGGGGATAACGTGCTAGTGTCCCTTCATTCCAGGAGACTTGGTCACTGTTTGTAAGTGTGTATACAGGGAGATTTCTGACAGCAGAGGGCTCCGCAGTCTAACAAACAAAGGTGGAATGAAGGCTAGTGCCTCAAACGGATTAGAAATACGGCCTGTGTTGGTCCAGTGATGGCAATTAGCTATTGACAATTTATGCTGGAATGTGTTGGATTCTCCATCTCTGGATCTCTTTCTCTAGCTCAAAGAAGTTGTGGGTTGATGTAGAAATTCCTGGGTGAAATATTCTGGCCTGTGTCATGCAAGAGTTCAGATAGGGATGATCAAAATGGCTCCTTCAAGGCATTGAATCTAGAAACCTATCAAAAAATACACAAAGCCTGGTTCTCTTAACATGATTACAATAAAGGCTGCCAGGTGTCCAGTCCTTTTTACTAGGGGTAATAGAAACAGGCCATGTCTACACAAGATGCTGATCATGAAGTAGCTCGAGACTACTGTGCAGTAGACCTGTGCAAAGCTTCAGGTGCTGATTCGATTCAGAGGAGATTCAGCCTGATTCAGTGGCTGAATCTCCAAATCTGAATTGAATCAGGGGACCAATTCAAAGGTCCAAATCAACTCAAAGCTCTCCAAATTGATCTGGAAAAGATTCAGAGAGCTTTGGTGATGGAGGCAGTCCCTGCCAGAGGCAGCAGGGAACTGGACCCAGATTCTGAGCTGGTAAGTACGGGGTGAGGGAAGGGAGGCTGGAGGAGGGTGGAGGGGACCATGGGGGGGACCGGTGCCAGGCCCTATCCCCTGCCTGCTCCCCCAGTTCCCTGAGTGCCCCTGACCCTTGCCTGCTGTCCCAGTCCTGCCCCCATGGCTGCCCCGCTCACCCCAACTCTTGGCCCTTTAAAAAAAACAAACAAAAATACCCTAGACTTGCTGGCTGCTGCAGTGGCCTTGGGGCTTCTGGGGCTTGTGGAAGAGCCCCCCCCCCCACAAAATGCAGCATGGGGCAGTGGGGTTCACCCCCCCCAACCAGGCAGGAGCTGGTGATTCCAGGGTTTTGGGGGGTTTTTTGTTTTAAAGGGCTGGGAGCTGGGGCGGGTGGGGCAGCCATTGAGAGTGGGGTGGGGATAGGGCCTGTGTGATTTTGAGATTCAGCAGCAGCCGAATCTTCAAATCAGATTTGGCTGAATTGATTCGGGACAGTGATTCTAATCACTGAATAGGATCAATGTCCCCCAAATCGGCCGAATCGGAAGTGAATACTAGCCATTTCACACAGGCCTACTGTGCAGTAGTGTTGCATGGCAGAAAGCGTGACACGAAGCTACTATGCAACGGTCTCAGCCTACTGTGCAGTCAGCATCACGGAAAAGCTCTTTGTTAGTCCTATTGCACAGTAATTCCATTTACTGTGCAATCATTTAGTACCTGTTTATAGAAGTACTAAATGACTGTACCGTAATGACTGTGCAGTCAGTGTCTTGTGTAGACATGGCCACAGAGGATTCTTGGGAAAAAAATATCATGCTCCAAATCTTTGTAGAAACTTGAGCCTCCCAAATTGCCAGCCCCATCCAAAATAGTATCAAGAGAAGGTGGAGCAAGGTGGCAACATGTTAGAATAGCAACCTGATTAAAATGATACAAGCCAGACAACATATGTGTTAGAATAGCAACCTGACCTTCTACAACAGTGGTTCTTACCCTTTTTAGATTGAAGCACCCCTTTTTTAGACTCAAGGAACCCCTTAGAAAATGCCAGTTCTTAGTTTTCACTTGTTTTTAGACTATGGAAAAAAACAATATAGCAATTTTTCCATTGCAAAGAACTTAGACCACAACGGATTAGAATGTATTTAACATTATGTATTCCTATTTGAAATCTCTAGTATTATCTTATGAATTGTGTCTGCATTGCTAACAGTGCTAACACCCTACAGCACCCATGAAAGGATCTTAAGGCATCATCCTGGTTGAGAATCACTGGGCACATCTACACATGCAATCAGTGTACACGAATAAACTCCAGAGCTTATTGCTCCTGAGTTTTTTGCTCCTGGGCATGCCATTTAAACATATGCCCAGGAGCAAATAACTATGGAGCAATTTGGTCTGGAGTTTATTCATGTGCAGCACATGGAGCCTGGTCAGAGCAACTCCAGCTGGCATGGAGCCCTGAGACTGCCAGCACAGGGCTGCTCTGATCGGGCACAATGTGCTGCAGAGTGGCTGGCAGGAACATGAGGGTGCTTCAGCATGAGGCTAGCCAGGAGGCAGCCCCAGCACTGAAGCACACTTGCGCCCCTGCCAGTTGGTCAGTTTTGACATCTGCACTACTGTGCATGAAATAACTTCACAGCAGGGGAGTTACTTGTATTTGTATATAGAAATTACACCATAGTTGCCAATAGTCATATTCCAAGCACTAACTATTTTATGCTGATAATGCAAGCAGACAAAGCATCTGCAGTAGGCAGATAAAACCATCTGCAATATGTTACATATATCTTTCTAAAGAGCTTACCTCATCCCCTCCAAAATGAATCAAATTCATTGGTAATAAAGGTTTGCACTGTTTTGTTCTCTACTAAATATTCCAGAACCTGTTTGTTTAAGGCTGAACTGCATTATTCAGGTGGTTTGATATCACAGACAACATTGATAGCTTACTTTGGAATCAACTTTCATGTCTTGGTTTCTCTGTAGGCTCCAGGCTGAGACCAAAGCCTGCTTTCCCACTGGAGAAAAGAGGCATCTAGCCTGTTTTAGCTACACTGTTGTACTTCAACAACAGTGTCTTTCTTTTGGTGATGCTGCACAATAGGTTTTTTCCATTGCTTTCAAGGAGGTCAGCTTCCTCCTTCCATTCTTGGTCATATTGGCCTATGAGTTAGCCAATGACAGTGGACAGAATGCATGCTTTTTATCAGTGCGTAATTTATTTCAAGGGTTGCAAGATATTTAAGATATTTGTGGCTTTGCTTCTAAAAGCAGCACAGCCCTGAAGCCTTGCTGATATGTGGTCACTTGCTGACCAATGCACTGCAGACCCTTTTTAGGAGGACCTTTAGTCAAGTTAGGACTTTTGAAAGATGTGGTATGAGCCTGGATAAAAATCTTGCTATCCTTGATACCTTCATTTCTACCTAATTCTTGAGTGGGATCACTTTTTCAGCAGAGATCCTGTGATCAAGGTCCTTGATTTTAGTGGCTATATTGATTCATTTATCCAGATTTAAATTGACCTATTTTCTCAAGAGCTTGAGAGTGTGGTGTGAACATTATTATCATGTCCCTTGCAGCTAGCCAGACAAATCAAATATATGAAAAATCAAAACAGAATTTGCTAGGATTCCAACTTTATGGCATAAACTAATGTGGAGCTGAGGGCAGATAAGAGCAGATTAGCTTATTATCTGTGACTGTGGTAGTCTTGCTGCTTCTGAAGCTGTTGAAAACATGGGACTGAATGAGATGGCCCTGAGCTGTGACCTCTTATGATAGCTCCTATATTCCCGGTTGCAGCAGCCAAGACTATGTGCCATAAAGAGGGGTGGAAAAAAAGCTGGGTTCAATTTTTTGAAATACGGTTTTGCTCCAATCTGTATCAAAAACAACAAATTTGGAAATTACCCATGAACTGCAAGTGTTGATAATTCATATTGGAGAGGTTAAAACAGGATTGTTTCTGTGAAATTGGGTTCCCAGACTGCAGCTGCTCCATGGAATTGTCATTGTTAGCTTTGCTACTAATAGCCCTGATGAAACTGAAACGAAGCTCCATTTCCCTGAGCAGCAATGGACACACAGGGCTCCCTGACATCAGGCCATGCAGATACCTTTTAACCATACACCCTGTGAGCCGGTTGTAGGCCTTCTAGGCTTGGAGCTTTTACTGCAGACTGCCTAGTGCAAGGCATGAGTTTTCAGGGCATCTGGCTCTGGATCAGACATGCCAGGTAGATTGTTACTTGAGTTGTGGGCCTACAGTTCGTAGGATCCCTGGCTCTGGGGCAGTCATTCAAGCAGAAGAGTTCCAGTTAGAATCCATGCCCTGGATTCCACCAAAGCCCATATAACCCAGAATGGTTTGAATGCAACATCTCCCCTGAGATGAACTGGTGTCTGTCTACAGATCATTGTTTGGACAAATCCCATCCAGCTCTAACTGCTGGTAAAGGTGTGCAAGTAATGGCTTTCCTGCCCTGTGACTTCTTCCCTCTGTCTCACATCAGGCTTCAAACAAGACATTTTGAAGATCTGCATGAAGAAAGCATGCTTTCACCCTGAATAACTAAGATCCTGGAGTTTAGGGTGCTCACCCAGGGTGCTCACTCACAGTTCATGTCTTTGGTTTGAACGAGACATAGCAGAGCCTTGCAACAGTCTTCCACAGTCAAGAGTGCTGTAGCTACTGATTACATGAAGTACTCCTCCCTTTCTGACTGGAGGTTTCATTCTGGATTTGAGAAGCCTTTCCCAGTGAGAGGTATATTGCAACATTCCCTTAAAGAGGTCTGCGTATAACAAATCAGCACTTTCTGATCAAAAAACAAAAGTCATTCCTGACCATCTGTAGTCACCAGCCTCCTCGTGGGCTACATAAACATGAAATGAAAAGGGCACCAAAGATCTAGTGTTAGCCCTGAAGATTGTTCCTATTATTTAAATAATTATTCTTATGCCTGTAGTTAGAATTGGATTGGGGCATAAAGAAGTTTATTTCATACTTGCACATTGTGCTGTATGGTTGGATTATTCTAGGAGTGACCTTTTTACCTCTCAATCCCATATAAAGAGACATGAAAAATCATACCATCTCATGTGAAAAATGTAGTAATGTGTGCACAATATATTGATTGACAGGTACTATTATTTTTGGTGGGAATTTGTATACCATGCGCACAATTCAGTGCAGTGTGAAGAGCTGGGAGGGCTGTGTGCTAGGGCTGTGCAAAGCTTCAGTAGCTGACTCGATTCAGAGGAGATCCGGCTCAATTCAGGGACCAAATCTCCAAATCTGAATCAAATCCAGAGGCCAAGTGAAAGCTCTGAATTGATTCAAAGCATCCGAATTGATCTGGAAAAGATTCGGCTGATTCAGAGATTCAGCCATAGATTAAACAGGCAGCTGACAGGTGCCTCTGGCTGGTAAACCTGTTGGGGTTGGGGAAGGGGGAGGAAAGGGGCATGGGAAAGGGAGGGATTGGGGCTGGGGCTGGGACAAGCTGCCCAGCCAGGGAAGGGGTGCATGCACTCTGAGCATATAATATTTGGGGAGGAACTTTGGGTTGTTTTCTCTGTTTTTCTCGGGTGGTTGGTTGGTTGGCTGCTGGGTTGTATAGTTGCTGCTTGCTTGCTACTATTGAAAGAGTTTGTTGGTCTCCAGTCCTCCTGATGCTTCTGGACTGCTGTTGATGATTCCAAAGCTCTTCATGGACTTCCTCAGCTTCGCTCTCACATATTAGGATCAGTAATTTATAACCTTGTATGTATTTAGTTCCCCTTATGGTCCTTGTGTTAATGTGTTGTATGTAATTATTGTATAGAGTTATTGTCTTATAATAAACCATTTTGTTTGTTTCACTTTAATTTTGCTATCCTAGTGTGTTAATCCCTATATCCAGTCTGGGCCACCTAACTCAGTAATGGCTGAGTCAGCCTGGCCTACTCATGCCCCCTTCCACCCATTATAATCTATTTAACTGAAGCCGCCTTTCAGTGCTCGTGTAATTTCCCCTGGCTTCACCAGCAAGTCTGTGCCTCCCTTCATAGGCGTTAAGTGTACTTTCCATTTTACTTGCTTCCATCTCTGTGAGAGCTGCCCTCTTAGCTGACACATTAGGAATGGAACCAGGGCTTCAGAGGAAATAGTACAAACTGTTGCAGCTTGAATTGCAGCTGGCAGCTGTAATGCCTCATCCCCTCTGTGGATTGGCAGAGAGGAGACATGTCAGACACACTCACACTTGGGTAAAGATAAGGTTTTCTTTATCAGCATTAGGATCTAGTGTCCAGGGAGTAAAATCTGTTGCCTTCACTGTGGTTGTAAATTTACTGAACTCAAAATGAAGCCACTGAGTTTTGAAGAATAAGAGCCCTTCCTCAGGCATGTTCAGGCAACTTTGGAACAAGACCCTAAATTTGGTATAGCTGGGCATGGCAGGATCAACTGAGTATATGGGGCATATGAGGTGGGGAGAGCTTGGGTAACAGGCCCTCCAGCCTTCCCTGCCACTTACTCCTAACCTATTATTCATTTTACTTTAGAGGAGATTAACACAGCATTGGCTCAGGAACTTTCTGTTTTTCCAGACTTGCACAATACCAGGCACAGCACGCGAGGTCTTGGCTATTTGAACTGCAGGGGAAAAAATTCCCTCTTTGCTGTGGTGTGACCTAATGGCACATTTCTGCTTTCCTTTATTCCAACAGGGTCAGACCAAGAATTAAATAAACTTGCTGAATAACAGTTTGGTACACTCAGACCTTCAAGTGAGATGTTTTCATTATCCCCTGAGCCTTGGCTGCAGCTTCACTTTTATTCCACACAGCACAGTATGCTATGACATCAGCTCTGGAATTTCCTCTCATCTCCCTTTTTTTTCTTCTAGTAATCATATAAAAAGGCAAGGAAAAGCTAGTTGTTCAGTGTCAGTCCAAGTTTGCAATACTCCCTGGTCCAGTTGTGATCATCTGCATCTGATAGCAACATGAAAGCCTGTGCGCCTGTTGTCATGATTCTTCTTATCTTTGCCTTCTGCTCCCAGGCCTCCTCTACTCCAGGTGAGTTCAGCATATGCTTTTTTTGAAGGTACCACTAATATAGTCAGGCAATAGACTCTTTACCCACTCATGCACTGAACTTTGTTCTCATGTCAGGAAATAGGGATTTCATTTGTGCCTAGAATAGAGGTCTCCAACAGGCACAGTGAGCAATTTTGAAGCTCAACCAGCCTGCCCCCAAAACTCTATTTCACACTCCCTCCTTGCAGCTATCTGTCTATCAATGTATTCTGAGGCCCAAGAGCACTAAGATTTTTTTCTGGTTGTAGTTCTTTGCTTTCTAAATAAAGGATATAGAAGAGGGAGAAATTATCACATGGGGAAACTCTTCCTTGAAGTCTTGTGGCCAAGAACAGAAGCTGCTTCCCACTCCAGCCAAGCTTCCCAAGCAGGTGCATCCCAGTGCTACTTCTCCTTGGGGTATAGTTCAGCATGGGATCATGTTGTCTTTTTCCATTTATTCTAGTGGGTTCTGACATTCCAACCTCCTGCTGCTTCTCCTACACAAGCCGCAAGCCCCCACGTAACTTAGTGGTGCAGTATTACAGGACCAACAAGAAGTGCTCCTGGCAAGCTGTTGTGTAAGTACAAACTTCAGACTCCTGACAAATAACAAAGGTTCAGGGTCACCTTTCCTTCCAGTGCATGCACTGGAATATATGAATGGACTGCAATGAAAGGGCTTGCTCCTTTGGTATCTGGCACCATGAAAGGGCTGCTGTTTTTGGTTGCTAATCTGCAGGCCATTCAGGAGTTGGAGACATTGGGTCCTAAAGAGAGACCCTGAGAGCCAAGCACATGCAGCCTTGAAATGGGGCTACCATAAGGGGCTGACACAGCATTTCCCAAGACTAAGGATTCTTACTGAAAAAATCTGGGGTGGGACTTGCTTGCCCCAGGGTGTCATGGAGTGTGGAGGAGGGAGGAATTAATGCTGTGGGGGAGGAATTTGAGGAGGATATTAATACATGGAACAAGCTGATATATGAAAAGCCCAGGCCGGGCAGCATATAAGGAGCTGATTTTGAGGAGATGCCAGAATGGTAGCTTCTGCAGCCCCTGCTACCACTGCCACCAGAAGCTCCTTGTTAGGCCTTTGGCTGAATGAACTGGATCATCCAGGGCTTCAATTTGGTAGAAGCCTAAGGCAGAGAAGCATGAGGGCAGAGTGTCTCTCATTCCAACCTGTCTCTTTCATTCTCTGCAGGTTTATCACCAAAAAAGGCCGTGAAATTTGTTCTAACCCTGAAGACTCATGGGTTCAAAAGTACGTGAACAGCCTGGAACAGAACTGAGTAGTGCAGGGACTGAAAAAAAACTGAAAGCATTATTATTCCTATCAATTACTTGCCCTTTGGGAGCACCTGAGAGTCCCAGCATGGACTGGAACCTGAATGGCGCACACAAAGAGAATAGTCTAATGACAGATTTCACTGAGTGCCTTGTGACAGGCACAATGCAGGGCCTTGCTTCATGACACCCCAATCAAGATTACTGCTATCCACCCACTTGAAAAAAAAAGAGAAACCGTGGAATTTAGATGCTGTTTAAAACTATTTAAGAAATGCAGCCAGTGCAAATGATATTTTTCTATTGCTACTACTCTTATTTATGGGGCCTTTGTAGGCAGGATGCCTGAGCTGACTCGCTGTGACTGTCACATGCCTGTGGCTGTTAAATGGATTTTCTACCAGACAGAGTGTTTGTGCTGTGATTCTTATCAATTATCTGGGCTTGTTGACAATGTAGTGTGGAAAGATGATTTGAAGAATAAATATTTTATATAAAACGACCTTGTTTTTCCCTTAATTTCAGCACTTGGAATGTTTCCTGGGCCCAGGAACATAATATGTAACAGACCCTGTCCTTCCCCCGTTAACAGTCAAACAAGGAAAAAGAGTGGGTGTACAATTTGTTGGTCTGCCAAGTTTCATGCAAATTTAACTCACGCAGAACTCAGAGCCACCTCTGGCACACATGCACCTCTCCATCTATATCATTCATCTTGCATGACCTACAAAGGGCGCACAACCTCAACTGCCCACTCACCTTTAACCCACCTTTAACATACAGAGTTCTTGGTAGAGTTCACTATCCAGTTCACTATCCAGTGAAGGGTGAGAAAAATATCCAGTGAGGCTAAAGTGTTAGGCTTTGGAAGGGCCAACTTTAGTAAATTTAGAAGCCTAGTTAGTGAGGTGGTGGAACTCAAGAGCATTGAGCAAGTGGGGGTCTAGGAGGGTTGGAGGTTTCTCAAAGGAGTGATCCTTGGGACACAAAAGGAGTCTATCCCCTTAAGCAGGAAAGGGGCTAAGGGGGTGAAAAATCCCCCTTGGCTGAACAGGGAGCTCTAGGAAAGACTGGGGGCAAAGGAAGAGATTTATAGGCAGTGGAAGCAGGGGGCAGCCACCAAGGAGGCATACACCTCCCTGGCACGCTATTGCAAGGAGTCAGTTAGGCAGGTCAAGGCAGGACTGGAGCTTAGGCTGGCTTCAACAATTAAGGACAATAAAAAGTCCTTCTACAGATACATAGCGAGCAAAACGAAAGCACAGAGTAACATAGTGCCCCTGCAGGACAAACCTTACAGCCTTTTATGATCAGGTCACACACTGCCTTGACACAGGAGCTGAGGCTGATGTCATCTACCTGGATTTTAGGAAGGCCTTTGACAGTTTCACATCCTATTCTCACAGGGAAGCTAACAGGCTGTGGAGTGGATAACTACACAGTCAAGTGGGTGGCAAACTGGCTTAGGGACCACTTAAGTCAGTTAAGAGTGGTGGTGGATGGGTCGTTCTCGGCCTGGAAGGAGGTGGGCAGTGGGGTCCCACAGGGTTTGGTCCTTGGACTGGTGTTATTTAATATCTTCATCAGTGATTTGGATGAGGGTGTGGAGAGCACCCTCTCCAAGTTCGCAGATGATACCAAGTTATGAACCAAAGTTAACACGCTGGAAGGCAGGGAGCAGATACAGGCCGATCTGGACAGGTTGCAACAATGGGCAGAATGAAATAGGATGCAGTTCAACAAAGATAAATGTAAGGTACTCCACCTAGGAAGGAGGAATCCCCAGCACACCTATAGGTTGGGGGATGACCTCCTCAGCAGCTCAGAGGCTGAGAGAGATCTTAGAGTCATAGTCGACTCCAAGATGAACATGAGCCAGCAGTATAACGAGGCCATCAACAAAGCCAATCGCACCTTGTCGGGTATTAGCAGATGCATGACCAACAGATCAAGGGCGGTGATGCTCCCCCTCTATGCGGCATTGGTCAGGCTGCAGTTGGAGTACTGGTGTCCAGTTTTGGGCACCGCACTTCAAGAGGGACACGGAGAATCTGGAGAGGGTTCAGAGGAAGGCTGCTCTCATGATTAGTGGCCTCCGTTAAAGACCCTATGAGGGAAGGTTGAGAGATCTGGATCTCTTCAGCCTTCACAAGAGATGGCTGAGGGGAGATCTTGTAGTTGCCTATAAGTTTATCAAGGGAAGACAACAGGGCAATGGTGATGCACTATTTACCAGAGCACCCCAGAGAGTAGCTAGGAATGATGGGTGCAAAGTAGAGGACAATAGATTTAGATAAGACATTAGGAAGAAATTTTTTACAGTAAGGATGGCCAGAATCTGGAATGGGCTTCCAAGAGAGGTGGTGCTATCGTGTAACTTGGAGGTCTTCAACAGGAGGCTTGACAGTCACCTGGCTGGGGTTATCTGACCTCGGTCCTCTTTCCTGCCGGGGCAGGGGGTTGGACACGATGATCCATTGTGGTCCCTTCTGACTCTACAATCAATGAATCTATGAACACCCTCTTGCTTGGAACACTGGTCGGTGGACAGGACAGGTGTTCCCGGGCAACTGTGGCCAGATCCTGACACACCTGGTTGTGGGTTGCCCAATAGGGCATGGGGTTGCAGTGCAGTGGCTCCATGTCCTCAGTGAGATAGGTAGCCACTGAGGCCTCTGCGCTACCTGCTGGATGGGGTGGGCTCTAGTGCCTCTGGACCCCAACATTGAAGCCATGCCTTGGCCCACATTGGCAGCGCCTGTGGTGGAGGAGATTGGCTGGTGGTTGGACTGCTGGATTGGGAAAATGGATCCCCCTCTTCCATGTCCCCCTGCCTCTGCCCTTCTGCCTCCCTGACTCTGTTCACCAGCACCTCCACCCAGTGATCGAGGGTTTTGTTGCTGTACATGTTCCTCTTCACCCTCAGGTCACACATGCCCACCAGTATGTGGACCATACTGGACTGCAACAGATCCAGCCATTTTTTGATGCCCTGCTTCATTCGCTTCACCAGTGCCTGCACCTTTGGCAAAAGTGGCTTGGCCCAGCCAGGAACATTGATCCCCTGGAACTTCTTCATTTGATTCTCAAGCTCCTTCACTGTGGCAATCACCTGGCTAAGAGGGCATCGCCAGCACTGAGGCTCTCAGTGGCCTCAAGGAACGGCTTAGGACCACCAGGATCTAGGAGATGGTCTCCCACTGTGTTTTGTTAAGGGGGCCCAATATCCCTGATCAAGGCCATCTCGTGGATGGCCTTCTGTTGTTCCACCAGCCTTTTGAGCATCAGGTATGTGGATTTCCACTGAGTCTCCACATCCTGCATGATTTTTTGCTGCAGGATGCTCAGTTCTGCTTGTTTGTCCTGCAGCATCCTGCCCCACTTGACGCTCTGGTAGAAGTAGCCCACCAAATTCCTGCATTTTGAAATGAGCTGGCTGGTAGTGGTAGTGATAGCTCCATCAATGGAAGTCCTGTCCCCCTCCAAGGCATCCTTAACTATGAGGTGGAACTTGTGTGCCACACAGTGGATGCCAACAAAGTTGGCATCATGCACTGCCTTCACCATATTGGCCCCATTGTCAGTGACCATGAACCTTTGGGTGAGCTTGCTCTGCCCAATAAGCCACCCCTGCACCATGTGGTTCATGGCCACCATGAACTCCCTTGCCATGTGGGACTCATCCATCACCTAGCTTGAAGGAGAGCTCACCAATGGCCTGATTGGTGGCACCAGTGCCTTGTGAGGGAGAAGTAGGCATGATATCCATCCCAGCTGCTGCAGATGTCTGAGGTGAAGTGCAAAGCTACCTGAGGCCCTGCCATCTGCAGCTTCTCCCTCAAGTACTCCTAGCATGCCTCATACAGGGAGGGCACCACCCTGCAGAAGGTGGTGCATGTGTGCCCCTGGTAGGATGGGGCCATGAGCGCCATGAGCTGCCTGAACCCTGGAGGCTCAACAAAGAAGAAGGGCTGGCCATCCAGAGCAAGCATCTCCCCAGTGCTCTGGGTGATCTTGCTCGCCTTTGTCTCTGCCTTTCTCCCACTGGTCCAGGGTGGACTGCCTCTGCTTCTTGTGGATGGGGGCTTTGGAGAGAGAGGGGAACTTCATTTTGGGAATTCTCCCACTGGTGCCAGGCTGAGGAGGAACAAGGTTAAGGGGGTGCTGCCTCCTGAGATACAGCAGCATTACTGTGGTAGTGAAGTATTTCACCTCCTTGCCCTGGCTGATCTGCTTTTGGCAGTGCTGGCAGGTAGCATACCTGGGATCATCTGCCACCTCAAAATGATCCCACACTACACTACCTACCCACTTCTGAGTTGAGGGTGGGGATCCTGTCATACCCCGCTTCTTACCAGGCAGAGGCACAGCAACAGGAGGAGCTCAGTCACCTGCCCCCACAACCTCCTCTGAAGTGCCTTCCAGAAGAGACCTGTCTCTAGGGGAACTTTGAGGGGTGTGGATCACAAACTTAGATTCCTCCTCCTTCCTCAGAATTCCCTTAGCTATGGCACTCAGCTCCCCTGCTTCCAGATACAGCTCCTCCTCTGGTACTGGAAAGTTCACACTGGGAACTGAAATTGGAGTGGAGACTGTCATGAAGGTGTTATTACTGGTGTTAGTAGAGGTGGTGCAGGTGCAGACACTGCTCCCAACACCTTACTTCCACTAGCAGCAGAAGACTTATCGCTGCCAGGAAAGAGGGTGTGTCTATGTTGGGGGCGGGGTGGGACTTGCAGCTTTACCTCTGGCCCCTCTCCATCTTCTGCCAGAAGACCTGGCACCCGCCTTTCCTGCATGCTTCATAATGTTTGGTGTGCTGCAAAATGTGTGTATGTCTGTCGTATATGTTATGATATATGTTCCCTGATAACACACTGCCAGGGAAAACACAGGAAGAGAGACTAGCTACTAAGAGACTGGATACCAAGCCAGAGCCCCTCAGATGCAGCTGGTCCAAGAGAGACACAGCTTATAAAAGGCAGAGATCACTTTACACATAGCCTTATATGTTTTTTCTATGTCCCTCCCCACAGAGAACTGATTGGAAGGGAACTCAGGGAAAGATCACAATCACTGGCCAGCTACATATGTCAATATTAGAGCAGTCTTTCCCCCACTTTTCCCCCTCCCTCATCTCAGTTTCTGTTTCCTGCAAGCCTGCCATCCAAATCTCTGAACCTGTCCGAATGTTTTCCAAATTGATTTGGATGCTTCCAATTCAATTCAAACCTTTTAACGGGTCTCCTGATTTGATTCAGATTCAGAGATTCGGACGCCAAATCAGGCTGAATCTCCTCCAAATTTAATTGGCTACTGAAACTTTGCAAAGCCCTAGCATGCAGCATATGCAACTCATTCTCACTTTCACTTTGGAGCACAAATTGTTAAATCTCTTTCCTTATTCCCCTAGGCACAGAGTAAAAGTGCCCAGGCTGCAGAGATATAATAACTTTAGCTCCAGAGACTGCCTCCTCATCTAGAAGAGAACCCACGGAACTGGGAATGCTCTCCCCTGCAGTGGGTCAGGCATCAAGACTGCCTGAAAGAGACTCCAGGACTGTCTACTGAGAGCTGAGTGGAGTGTTTCTCCTTCCTGAGAGGGGTCAGAATATGGATCCCCTTGTTCTGTGGGACAGGAGCTGATTGCTTACAAGTCCTGGAGCCCAAGGCTAGTTTTCACCAGCCAGTGTCACCAGTCAATGGCCCAAATGTTTCTAGGCACAGGGATCCATACTACATGGTGCATCCCTCTTGAACATACTTGCACATCTGGAGAGACATAGGTATGGCTTGAAGGAAGTGCCAGGTGAGTCTAGTGACAGAAGCTTGGTGCTGGGAGTCATCCAGGAGACCTTAGCTCAGGGGCGGGCAATTATTTTAGTTGGAGGGCCACTTACTGAGTTTTGGCAAGCTATCAAGGGCCGCGTGGGTAGCCCTGCCCCTTGACAGGTGCCCTGCCCCCTGGTCACCATTTTGAGACTGGAAGTCCTGCCCCTTAACTTCTGACCTTTGCCACCAGAAGTCCCTCCCCTTGCCCCTGGAAGTACTCCTTTGAGGAAGAGGGTTTGTCATCTTAGGGGAAAAAAATAAATTATATACTAAAAATCAAACACCCATAATAATATATTTTAATTTAATTTTAAAAATATATTTTTATCTTGATTTCTGTGTGCTTGTTCTGAATATGTAGAAGTGATTGCATAATAGCTCAAAATGCAGTCTTGTATGTTGTGTGGGGTGGGTGTAAGTTTTTCAGGGAGGTGCAAGTGGGTGGGTATGGGGGTTGTGGGGATGTGTGTGTGTGTGGGTATGGTATTGTGGGTATGGGAGCCATGGGGTGCAAAGTAGCTGGTGGGTGGGCAGGAAAGTGGGGAAACCAGAGGCGGGGAGAATGGAAGTGAGTGGGCATGCAGGAGTGCACAATCATTCACAGAGCAATCTATGTATCACACACAGACACCTTGAGACTTCCTACTAGCATGCTTATCAGGGCACACTAATGCAATCATGTTTTATTGCACTCTCATTCCCAACCAACTCACTTGAAATATTTTCCCCCACCAGGCTTACTGCAAAAAAGTTTATTCTATACTTGTGCCAAATGGATCCATTGTTTTTGTTGCCTCCTTGAGCATGCATCCTTTTCTTCCACAGTTGCTCCAAGTGTGCCTACTCCATGCTCATAATAATTACTCGTGTCTTGCTACATATAAATAACAGAATGTAAACATCATGGTGGAAGATAATACAGACTACACTATGTTTCTAGAGCTGTGGTGGAACGGGAGACAGGGCAGCCAGCTGGCTTGTTGTCTGAGGGGAGGTTATGCAAGCCCTGAACCTGCCCAGTTGAGGTTGGGTGGGGGAGGATGGAGGTTTAATCAGGAAAGAGTTTATTTTCTTATGAAAAATCTAAGTGAAAATGAACTTTTCCTGGACCTGGTTTCCATAGCCCTTTTGTAAATGAAGCGTATTCTAATTTAGGACATAAGGCTTGATGGGACTTCATAGATTTCATAGACATTAGGGCTGGAAGGGACCTCGGAAGATCATCGAGTCCAGCCCCCTGCCCAAAGGGCAGGAAGTCAGCTGGGGTCATAGGATCCCAGCAAGATAAGCATCCAGTTTGCTCTTAAAGGTATTCAATGTAGGCGCTTGAACCACCTCTGGTGGCAGGCTGTTCCAGACCTTGGGGGCTCGGACAGTAAAGAAATTCTTCCTTATGTCCAGCCTGAAACGGTCTTGTCATAGTTTATGACCGTTTGACCTGGTCGTCATCCCTTGGGGCGCTCTGGTGAACAAATGTTCCCCCAGATACTGGTGGTCACCCCTGATAAACTTGTAGGTGGCCATCAGATCACTCCTGAGCCTGCGCTTTTCCAGGCTAAAGAGCCCCAGGGCTCTCAGCCTGTCATCGTAGGGTCTGCTTCCCTGACCTCTGATCATGCGCATGGCTCTTCTCTGGACTCTCTCAAGCTTCTCCACATCCTTTTTGAATTGTGGAGCCCAAAACTGGATGCAGTACTCCAGCTGCGGCCTCACTAAGGTCGAGTACAAGTGGAGAATGACGTCCCTGGATTTGCTTGAGAAGCATCTATAGATGTAAGCCAGCGTTTTGGTCACTTTACTAGCCGCAGCATCGCACTGCAGGCTCATGTTCATCTTGTGGTCAGTGATGACCCCCAAGTCTCTTTCTTCCATAGTGCTAGCCAACATAGCACTGCCAAGCCTATAAGGATGCTGCGGGTTTTTCTTCCCAAGGTGGAGAACCTTGCATTTATCAGCGCTGAACACCATCAGATTCTTGTCCGCCCACTTGCTGAGCCTGTCCAGGTCAGCCTGGATTGCCCGCCTGTCTTCTGGTGTGGATGCTTTGCCCCAAAGTTTGGTGTCATCGGTGAACTTGGCTAGTCCACTTCCGACTCCAGTGTCCATATCATTAATGAAGATGTTGAACAGTATGGGTCCAAGGACAGAGCCTTGGGGGACCCCACTGGTCACAGGACACCATGATGAGTGACTTCCATCAATTACTACCCTCTGGGTCCGACCACGGAGCCAATTTTCCAGCCAGTGGATTGCGGTGGACCCAAGGCGACAATCGGCCAGTTTCACCAAGAGGTGATCATGGGACACCAGATCGAAGGCTTTTTTGAAGTCAAGATATATGACATCAATCTCTTCTCCCTTGTTCAGGTGATAGGTCACCTGGTTGTAGAAGGAAATGAGATTGGTCAAGCAAGACCTACCCGCAACAAACCCGTGCTGGCTATCCCTTAATATGTTGGCTTCGGCCAGTCCATTAAGGATGGCCTCTTTAATAAACTTTTCTAAGATCTTCCCCGGGATAGAAGTCAGGCTGATGGGCCTATAGTTAGCTGGATCCACTTTCCTCCCTTTCTTGAAGATAGGCACCACATTGGCCTTCTTCCAGTCTTCGGGCACTACACCAGAGCACCAAGAGTTTTCAAAGATCCGTACTAGAGGCTGGGCTATGATGCTCACCAGCTCCTTGAGTACCCTGGGGTGAAGATTGTCAGGGCCGGCTGACTTGAAGGTATCCAGCTTCTCAAGCTGTTCCTTCATGAAGTCAGCATTAATGGAGGGCAGGGGATCACCCTCACCCAGACTTCCCTGTCCCGTAGCAGGCATGGGCGTCCCATGGGACTGATGAAAGACCGACGCAAAGTACCTATTTAATAGGTTGGCTTTTTCCTGGGCGTCAGTTGTCAGTTGCCCCATCTGGTTCAGCAGGGGTCCAATGTTGCCCTTGCTTTTCCTCTGGCTCCCCACATATCTGAAAAAGGACTTTTTATTGTCCTTGATCCTCGAAGCTAGTTGGAGTTCAGTTGCAGCCTTGGCTTTCCTGGTCTGCTCCCTACAGGACCGGACCAGTGCAGAATAATCCTCCTTGGAGGTGACTCCCATCCTCCATCCTTTGTAGGCCTTTCTTTTTAGCCTCAGGAGATCTGCTAGGTCCCTGGAGAGCCAGAGGGGCTGCTGTGCCCTCTTGCTGCCTTTCCTCCGAGATGGAATAGACTTACTTTGTGCATTGAGAATCGGTCCCTTGAGGAGCAACCACTCTTCTTGAACTCCCCTCTCCCTGTGGTCACAGTCCCTTAGGGCCTCACTGACAAGCCTCCTGAGCTTGTCAAAGTCAGCTTTCCAGAAGTCAAGGACTTCCGTGTTGCTGACTGACTTGCCAGCTTTTCGGCGGATGGTGAAGGTGATCAGCTCGTGGTCGCTGTCACCCAGCTTCCCATCAATCACTAGGTCACCGACTAGGTCATCCCCAGTAGCCAGTTCCAGGTCGAGCAGCGCTTTACCTCTCGTTGGCCCATAGACTTCTTGAGTCAGGTAGAGTTCATCCATGCATGCGAGGAAGCTTTGCGACCGCTCAGATTTTGCTGAGTGATCCTCCCATGAGATGTCCGGGTAATTGAAGTCACCCATGACAACCATGGTCCTGGAGCATGCTGCCTCAGCCAGTTCCTGGGCAAACTCCTGGTCAAGCTCAGGACTTTGGGTGGGAGGTCTGTAGTAGACTCCCACCATTGTGTCCCCTGTGCCGTGTTCCCCACGGATTTTAACCCAAAGGGTCTCCAGTCATCTACCCTGGTCGCCAATATCGGCTTGCAGGGACGTGTAGCTTTCCTTAACATAGAGAGCTACAGCCCCGCCCCTTTTATCTACACGATCCCTCCTGTACAGGGTATAGCCATCTATACCCGTGGTCCAGTCATGGGTGGAGTCCCACCAGGTCTCCGTTATCCCTATGACATCATAATTATTTGCATTGAGGAGGAGGATGAGTTCCTCCTGCTTATTCCCCAAGCTCCTGGCAACTGTATACAGGCAGGCAAGTGTCCCCTGGGGGGCTCCTTCCTTGCCCACAGATTGTACCAGGGCTGGGGCAGGGGTGGGCTCCCTTAAGTGCCTTGACCTGCTGGCTTTGCAAGGATTGCTCAGCGGGCCAGCAGTGGCGGTAGTCCCCCCGACCCCAAGCGGGCTTAGTTTAAAGGCCGTTGGAGCAGGTCAGCCAGTCAGACTTCCTGTGTTCAAGAGTCTAGTCTTCTGTTTTTGCAAGTACCATGTCATATCATCCTGGTCATAAACTTACTAAGATCTATATGAAGCCTACAGTAATGGTTTGTTCCATTTACTTCAAAAGTTCACTCCTTTGATGGTTAGGAACCATATCTTAATTTCCCGTGTAATTATTTTAATGGCCAGTGTATATCCTTTATTTGCTGGATGAAACAAACCTAGTTCTTTTATTCTCCTCTCTTAAGACAGACTGGGTGACTCTACGTGTGACTCTACATCTCCGTAGGGACATGCTATGGCAATGTAACTCGTTGTTATGGTGATGTAGCATTGGCAAGCACAAACTGTGATACTGACGCTATGTTGCCATAGTGTCAAGCTACCTCACTATAGTGTGTTGTTACAACAACGTAACTGCTAAAAATAACTGCACCACAGGGATGACTGTTCTTGCACTGTCATTTGGTACTTCCTAAATCAAGTACTAACTGACAGCACAGTAACAAGTGCATCACTGGGGGCATGGGTAGATGCACCCACTCTCTATTACCTTTATCTTTCCAACTAGCTCTTCTCTGCACCTGTTCCAATCTGAGTTCACCTCCCTTGAGCATCGGTGCCTAGAATTCCATACTCTATTCCAGATGAAGTCTTACCAGGGCTTTGTACAATGACACCAATACATCCCTAATTCTCCTGGAAATTCCTCTCTTGATACATCCTAGGATTGCATTCAGTTTTTTCATAGCCATATCACACTGATGGTTCATAGTCATTCTGAATCAACTAATACGCTAACTTTTCTTTTTTTGTGTGTTTTTTTCCCCAGGTGATGAGTTCCCAGTTTATAGCAGTGTAATCAGTGTAACTGTGATGGTCCAGAAATTATGTGAGAGGCAAGGATTTCTTAGGGTGATATTTTTTATTGGGCCAACTATGTAGTTGGGATAAAACTAGATAAGCTGTTGAATGTAAGGTGTTCCCGTTGCAACACAACCTATTGTTTCTCTGTCATTTAGGTCTTTATCTGGCTTGCAGTTCTACTAATCCCATCTCCCACCATTTAACTAACACTTTTCCATGGGGTACCTTATAAAATGTTGTACTGAAAGCCAGACAGATAAGTCCTACCACATGCCTTTTGTCTGGACAATCAAAGAAAACTGGCAGGTTAACCTGGTACAACCTACCTATGGTAAATTGAAGTTGCCTTTTATCCCATTTACTGTTTACTTGCGTGTCTTTGCTATTTTCTTCAGTATCTGTTCTAAAAACTTGCATAACAGACTACAGGCCATACTGTGCTTGCCTGGAGCACTTCTTTCCTTTCTAAATAAGGATATTATATTTGTTATTCTCCAGTCAGATGGTACCACTTTAATTTGAAAGATTCATTGCAAATTCCAACTTGCAATTACATGTGGTAGTGCTTTCAAAATCTGTGACTGGAAATCATCTAACTGTGCACTCCCCTACCCCCAATGACTGCCTTAAGGTTTTTAAGGTTTTAGTGATTTGAAAGTGTTTAGTTTCCATTTCCAAATTGTCATTTTGCCATTCCCAGTAAGTAACTCATCCTTGCCCCAAGTTCTACATTACTGGCTTTACTGAAAAATGAGGCAAAATATTAATTGAGCTTTTGGGTCATGCCTAGATTATCTTTCATTTCTACCCCATGCCTACAGCATGTTTCTTTTCCTGTTCTTCCTATTTATAAAGCAAAAAAACTTCTGACTTTCTGTTTCAATTTCCTTTCCTCAGTTTGGCTATTAGCCATTTTTGTGGTTGGGAAAATACCCCCCAGTCCGTGGTGTTTTTATTCCTATTAGGCATTTCATCTGACATTGGGACTAGTGGGTTCTTCCTCCCCAGTCTTGCTCAAATCCTGTCTTGCTCAATCCAACTAATGTATTTCATTCTCACTTCTCAGAACTGGTCCTGGGCTGTGGTTTCCACCTTTCCTCTCTGCTTTAACTTATTTTGAGCTTCTAGTTTCCTGTCTGATTTGGGGACATTTCAGTCTTGTTGGTAGGGAGGAGAATGTTAGAGGGAGGAGAGCTTTGATGCTGAAACACTGCTGAGGCAGTGGGGAACAGAAGTTTTTTCTGCTTTCTAGGGTGTATTATTTGTTGATGACCATTTTAAACATACTTGATATTTTACCTATACACCTACAGCTTTTTCTCCCCTAGGAAGTTGCATGTAGCTAAAAAAAGTTGCATATATCTGAGTTAGACCCATTAAATGTACTCCATTAAAACAAGGCTTAAAGACAAATTAATCACATCCACACAGGATAATGCAACAGTTTAACTAAACATCTGGATTATGTATGCAGAGGCTGAATGAAAAGTATTCCAGCTTGTATTTCTAGCTCTGCCATTGCCCTTCTGAGTGGCCCTTGTCAAGTCACCTCATCACTTTGTGCCTCAATTTCCTCACATGTTAAATGCTTTAAAGTCTTCCAGTAAAGAACACTCTGTAGCATCTAGGTGTCCTGTATTTTAGTTTTCATTTAGAGCTGTATGAATAAACCTCATCAAACACTGATAGTGCAGCACTGGTAAGCCTATTGAAACACAAATTGCTAAATGCTCAAATCACAAGTGAGACCTTATGAGAGAGGATAAGGCAAGATGTTGCATTTATTAATTAAGTGCTTAACACACACATACACAAAGACACACACACACACGCACACACACACAGCCCTCCCACATTCATACCCCAATTTCTGTTCTGGGCTGGTATACGCTACCAGTCTTATTGGTGCTCGGATCATCTTAGTAGCCAGCCAAGTTGATCACGAGTAGGAGCCAGGCTCCTGCCAGTCCATCTCATCAGATGAATCGATGCTCCAGGATGACATTCAGAACAAGACCCAAAATGGATATGTTTCGCCCCATCTTTTATAGTCTTGTCAATTCACCAAGTCCTCTGGGCTTTTGCTAGGTTATCATTGTGTTCTTTCTTAAAGGTTGATTGCTGTTGTTCTCTCACTGTTGTGGGGTGGATTCTTCTTGTTTGATATTTTATCTGTCTGCATTCTTGTGCCAGTAGCCAGCTGATGTTTTCCTTTTCCACAAACACACTCTCACACATACAGCATACAAAAGAGTAAAAAGTTGAACACTTATGTCAAGCTACAGAGCAATACAAAATGGAGTTTCTTAAGGCAATGCAAAATTCAAGAAAATATGTAAGATTAAAAGCAATAGGCAAAAGTCTATTTCCATGTAATTTACTTAGCACCAAACTGGTATTTATGCTATTTGCATAACACTATAAATGGTGTATTTTTTGTTCCATTTAACAGCCAGATGCTCTATATTCTCTTGGCATGGCCACTTGCCTGAATCCAAGACACATTCTGGTAAAGATGTCATAGAACTTTTCTGATGCTGCTCAAGTAACAGAGCAGATGGAAATGGTGAGTGGAAGCCAGGCTGCCATGTGGAATACGGAGCATTGGAGAGCTTGCATTGGAAAGATACTTTAACTGGAATGGAAGAACTGGATGGCCCCCCATGGCCTTTGAATCTACAAGACACTGCAGGAGGAAGAATGTCCTCCACTGCCAGAAATTTCCTGTCTAATCTTGTGCAAGCTGCAAAAATTATCTGTGCTTCAGTTATTTCCCTGTAAACTAGGGATGGTTAAAAATTAGGCCTAATTTAGGGATGGCCTAAAAAACTAGGCTACTGTGGTATCAACACCTATATAGTCAGATGGGTCACAAATTGGCTGGAGGGCCACACCCAGAGGGTGGTGGTGGATGCGTAATTTTCAACCTGGAGGGATGTGGGCAGTGGGGTTCCCCAGGGCTCAGTCCTAGGGCCTGCACTGTTCAACATCTTCATCGGCGATTTGGACGAGGGGGTGAAAAGCACCTTGTTCAAGTTCTCAGATGACATTAAGATGTGGGGAGAAGTGAGCACACTAGAAGAGAGGGACAGGCTACAACTAGATCTGGACAGTTTACAGAGGTGGGCAGATGAGAATAGGATGGGTTTCAATATGGACAAGTGCAAGGTGCTGCACCTGAGGAGGAAGAACAAGCAGCATACCTACAGGCTGGGGAACTCCCTTCTTGTCAGCACAGAGGCAGAAAAGGATCTTGGTGTCACTATTGATTCCAAGCTGAACATGGGCCGCCAATGTAGGGACGTGGTCAGGAAAGCTAACCGTACCTTGTCATGCATCCATAGATGCATCACAAGCAGGTCCAAGGAGGTGATCCTCCCCCTCTATGCAACGTTGGTCAGGCCACAGTTGGAGTACTGCGTCCAGTTCTGGGCACCGCACTTCAGGAGGGATGTGGATAGCATTGAGAGGGTCCAGAGGAGGGCCACTCACATGATCTGGGGCAGCAAGGCAGGCCCTACGAGGAGAGGCTATGGGACCTGAACCTGTTCAGCCTCCACAAAAGAAGGCTGAGAGGGGATCTGGTGGCCACCTGTAAAATTGCCAAGGGGGCCCGGCAGGCAATGGCAGAGTTCTTGTTCTTCTGAGCACTACCAGGGGTAACAAGGAACAACGACCATGAGTTCACTGAGAGTAGATTCAGGCTAGATATCAGGAGGCACTACTTCACAGTTAGGGCAGCTAGGAGCTGGAACCAACTTCCAAGAGAAGTGGTGCTTGCCCCTACCCTGGAGGTCTTCAAAAGGAGGCTAGACAGCCACCTAGTCAGGGTCATTTGACCCCAGCATCCCTTCCTGCCCATGGAAGGGGGTCGGACTTGATGATCTGCTTAGGTCTCTTCTGAACCTACCGACTATGAAACTATGAAACTATGGTGGCACTGCCTGCGAAGTCTGATGGAAGGGAAAACAGGTTGAAAAGGGTGAAATATTTTGGCAACTGGGGGGCACATAGGAAAGGAAAGATTCATAGTGAGAAGCTTGGAGGCTCAGATAGTGAAGTTGGAAGCTTCAAGCAGATCAAAGGGACTACTTTGTAAAATGTGGTATAATTAGGATGACAAATTAGGGGATTAGTCTACTGTAGGGTTAATTTGCTACCTACAAATGCTGGTAGCAAATTAACTGTGCCATAGTAACTGCATAGTAGTACATGTGTAGATGCCAACTGGGAGCAAATTTGCTTCCGGTCAGCCCACAACCAGGAGGCCACACTTGGGCTAGCCCTGGGGCCACAGAGCTTTGAGCTTCTCGAGCCCAAGAAACAGACTTCATACCTGACCTATGAGGTTTATCCCATCTCCTGTTTTCTATGCTGCGTATGTATGTATATGACTCTGCAGGTAGAAATATAGATGGGGTGGATATATGTATATAGAGATGCATCTGAGTAGCTGTGTGCCAACTGCATGTCTCTCTGAGGATGTCTTGGAGCATGAAAGGCTAGGAGTGTGACAGGTTTGGTGAATGCATTTTTGGGCGCAGAGAGAAGAGCAGCTCCCTGTTGCAACTCACAGTGCTTTTCAGGAAGCACTATGAGTTGCAATAAGCCCCTGGACCCAACAGCAGTTCACTGTTGGGTTCAGGAGTTGGGGATTCCAGCAGCTTGCTGCCAGCATGCAGCCCAGCCTCCACAGCAGTGCTACTCCCCACTCCTAGCCCAGACATTGTTTTCAGAATGGGACAGGGGAAAGGGAGCAGAGAGATCCTGTTCTTGGGGTTCCCCAACTGGTGCTGGAGGGTGGGGCGGGGGTGGATTGGAGTCCCTGCCCCTACTTCTGGGGCGGGCAGGGAGGGGCTCCTATATGCCCACCCACTCTCCAGTGCTGGCTGAAAAATCCCCAGACCAAACTCCCTCTGTTCCCTTTTCCCCCTCCCATTCTGAAAACAGTGACAGGCTAGGAGCTCCGTAAACACAAGTTACAGAACACACTCCATTTTGGAGAGCGTTCATCTGAACCTTCATGCAATGAGGGTTCAGATTTTCATGGTACTGGGCCCTTTTAAAGTAGTCTGCAGCTGTTCACTTCTGTTATGTCACAGCTGTAAACAACTTTCTGGGGCCAGATCAGGTGAAAATTGTCCCTTCTGTCTGTGCCCTTTGTGGGCGAATGGGTGTATGGAAGATCTGATAGATATGGGTGTGATTGGGGGGAGGGGTGCTGGTTTGTGCTGAGTTTATATAGCTGTGTCCATATTTATTGCTCTGCAGGGATACTGTAGGTACATCAGTGAGGTGTACATTAGTATGTGTGTGTGTAGATGTGTTTCTGTGTGGCTGTGCATGCAGGAACAACTTGGTACTTATGCTGCAGTGCTCTGAAGTTGTGTTTGAGTATGGAGAGGTGGTATGTGTATTCCTACCAGTGCACACGTATGTGCTGTGCTGTGAAAGTTGGACAGCGAGCGGTTGATTATTTTACTCATGAAAAAGCAACATAATTTATACCAAAGCCAAAACAGTTTTATGTAAAAAATATTTATTCCCTGTAAACATTATTCCATGATCTGTCCAAGACACACAGATTACACTTCAACATTACATTGCAAATAGTCATATTTTGGGACTCAATTAAATATATTAAATAATCTTTTGCCTTTGGGTTCTGAATGGGGCTGGTCAATGACCAGACTCCACAGGACCTCAAAGCCATTCTATAAATAATATAATTAGTAGTAAAATATATTTTCTACCAACCCAAGTATCTTAAATAGTTTTAAATTATAGTCACAGATTCTCAAATTTGTCTTTTGTTTTGTTTTTTGTTTGGGTTTTTTTATATTTAGCTCCTATTAAAATCTTTGCTTATTTGCTTGGAAATGATGTCTTCGCACTGATGTAGAAATGAAACCCTTTCATTTCCAGAATGGTCTCAGTCTCCAGAATCTTGATCTTCAGTGTTTCTGTATCTCTGCTCAGTTCAGTTCCAGGTCATTCACATACTTTTGGACCCATGGTTCCTTAGTATCGGCACAGATTTCACGGCCTTTCCTTGTGATAAATCTGTGGAGCATGAAATAGAGACATTAGCACTACCTTACTCCTAAGGGCTCTAAGCTCCCAGCTGGTCAGGCCTACCCTGCTCTCTCTCTGCCCAGAAGATTCTCCCTTTAGCAGTTCTCACAATATGCTTCCTGGCAAGACCCTCACACTTAGTTGCCACATATGACAGTAACCTGGGATTTTTCTCCCAGCCTGACTTACTGCCCTTCCTCACCCCAAGACCCCACGGGGCAAGCAGGCCCATTGATAATTCATGAAAGAGGCTTTCCAGTCCCAGGAAACCAGGAATCAATCCCTTCTCCACGGCCTCTTCTCCAGGATACACATACTCTGCTCTCAGTGTTTGGGCTGATTCACTGGGCTCTCCAGTCACCAGTGATTGTCAGATCTTTTGCTGATCTTTCTCCAGGGGCTGTTAATCTAACCTCTCTCTCTCTGCATTATACTGTGTTTGTAGAGGAGAGTTAAACAGAAGGTGCCTCAACATCTCAGCTGGCTGCTTTAAGAGTCAAACAGGCTGCTTTAAGAGTCAAACAGGTGCACTTACACAATGGCAGGCTGGGAGCACATGCTGTTGGTGTAATAGTAGTCCTTCACAAAGTTGCGTGGGATCTGGCGGGCTGTGAACGTGAAGCAGCAGGCAGTCGGGGGATCCGAACCAACTGAAAGAGTCAAAAATAGAAAACTTGAGTCTGGGCTTAAGTATGGGTGAGGAAAAGCCCCCAAAGACCTCTGCTCATTGTGAAGGGATAGTCTCATGGAGGAATCTGGCAATAGCCAGGGGGTATTACAGGGTTTAAGTGAATTTTTCTCTCTCAGGAGTGAGAGCACAGAGTGGTGTCACCTTGGCTCAGTAGTCAGCTGCCAAATGGGAGTGGCTGGGGGTCAGCACTCACAGGCCTTGGAAGCCCTCAGCAAGCTCCATGCCTGCATTAGCTGCTGAGTGTAGCTTTCATCCACCTAGGGCTTTTACTTTTGCAGTGGTGACAGAGCCAGGTCGAATCAGTTAGAAACACTGCAGAAATGTACACGGATCTGAGGCCCCACGGCTGCACAGGACGGAGCTAATTTGGTTCTTCCTTCACTACCAGGATGTAGCTAGGGAGAAAATGGACCCATGAAGAAAATAACAAAACTTACTTGGAGAAGAGGAGGCCTGGGAACAGAAGGCAGCAATGAGAACAACAGCAAGGGCAGCCACAGTAACCTTCATGTTGCAATCAGATGTGGAGGATCAGCAGAAGCAGGAGCAGGAGCAGGAGCAGATGAGGGCCTCTTTGAATCCCTTCTCCTGTTGCTGCACTACTGGGTTCTCTCCTCTCTTATAAAGGATTTGGGGTAGAAAGGAGGGGTGGTTTGGGGAAACTAGAAATTCCATGAACTGATGTCATGTTGCAGTTTGCTGATTGCAAAAAGCCAACCTCTAGTGGGGACACCACAGGAAACCTCAAAATAGTGCATGTGACAACAGATGGGATGGTGATCTGGGTCTTACACTGCACATTCGATTTCAACATCACGGAAGATAAAGAGAGAGGAAAAAGGAAATGTACCAAGAGCTGTTTCAGGGCGTTTGTATTCTGCATAATACAAGTTGCCCTGTCTGTGATGGCGAATGTCACTCAAGGCTAGAAGGCCAGAGACCTGGGTTCCAGCTATTTCTATGATTGGCCAATTTCTCACTGGAGTCATGGGGAAAGGAAAATCTTTGAGTAACAGGTTTTCATTCAGAGAAATTGGCTTAAAATTAAATCTATTCTTGGGTGGGAAAAGGGGAAGTGAAACATTTATTTTAAGAGTGAACTAGGTTAATCTATTATGTGATATTGATTTCTGTAAAAGTCCCATTTTTCCTATGTCTTTTCTGTAGTACTGCACCTAAAACTGGCAGTAGATCAGCTTACACAGGGCTGTGGTAGCTTCTCTGCCACCTGCTGTCTCTAAATCAAGACCAGTATCTTTTTAACAATGAGTTCTAACTCAAGCAAATGCTTGATATGCCAGCCATTGGGTGACATTTTCTGACCTGTATCATTCAGGTTGGATGATCTCAAAGGGCCTTTCTCCTCTTAAATTCATGGGGTTTCAGGTTCACAAAAAGGGTGGGTTGAATTTAGGTCACATTTTATCCACTGATCCTCAGAAAAGGAGAGTTAGGATACAAGGATCCAGGTTTGTCCCGTGGTTTATCTTATCTGCAATATTCCCCCTGCAGCCTGTCTAGGCTGGCTTCATTGGAGGGAGGTGATGAACTGTGCAGACTCCTCTGAGCAGCAAATGCATTTCTGATCTCCTGTCTATTCTCTGGGTCTATGTATATTTTACCCCTCACCCAGCAGCCAACACGTGGACCCTTGGCCTCATGATGAGTGCTAGGATCTAAAAGCAGGCAGGAACCCTTGCCTTGGATGCTGCTGTGCTTCCAGTTTCTGGGTCCCATCACCTAATCTTTGCCTTTGGCAAACCCCTGGGGCTGGGGCCTCAGCAAGGAATAAAGCTCTCAGACAGCTGAGGGGCCCAGGGTGAGGGGAACAAAATTCCCAGATTCCTGCACTGTGTCCTTGGCTTTCAAGTGCTGCAGATCGTGCCTTCCCCACCATTCCCATTACGGACCATCCTAGGTGCTGGCTAGATGTTCCAAAATTCCCATTGATGATTGTGTTGTAAAACCTGCACCGGGGAATGTCGCATCTTTCTATTTAATTTCCAGCCAAGCAGCTTGAAGGCAAGCTACTTGTCACCTAGTGGGCTATATTCTGCCATCTGCAGGTCATTCACTCTGCACTGGGAGAAATGCCATTGAGGTTGGTGGGCCCTGCAGAGCCCCAGACTATCATTTTTCCTCTACCTTCTGCCTCTTCACCTGGGCAATATCGGCTTCTATTCCATGCTGTGCCATTGGCAGGACTTTATTGATGAGGAACTTTATGGTCTCCATGGTTAACAACACATTTCATAAATTGTAGCTGTTTATTCACACTGACGTCAATGCTGGACTGCGAAATAAGAGTGGACTTCCTTGATCTCTGAGCCCAATCTTCTGCTATTGCAGATGGCCACCCCGTAAACTTATCAGCCTTCATCTTAAAAGTAGTTTGGTGTTATGCCCCTACTACTCCCATTGGGAGGCTGTTCCAGACTCAGTCCAGACTGAGTTCCTGTGTCCTGACCATGGGATCACAGGATTCCAGATGAGGCCTCATCAGTGCTTGGACAATGGCACTAAAACTTCCCAATTTCTATTGGAAATTCCTCTCTTGATACATGCTGAGATTGCATATGTCTGCTTCACAGCTGCATCATACTGGGTGTGTCTACATGAGATGCTTTACTGTGCAGTAGATTGATCTACTGTTCAGTAAGGAGTCACTATGTAACCATGTACAGCAGCTACTGTGCAGTAAATTAGGCTAATGCAGTAAATACAGGTAGTAGATTAACTGTGCATTAGCTACTGCACAGTACTGCTCATGTAGACATCTGACAGGGAGCAAATTGCTCCCAGTCAGCTGAAGCAGCAGGGGTGGGGAACCTGTCCCCTTTATATCAGCTGTATCTCAGCTTTGTGCCTGGATCAGCTGATTGGAGCAGGAGGCTGGGAAAATGTCCATTTCATCACAGCTGTTTCCCAGCCCTGTGTCCCCATCAGCCAACTGGGGCAGGGGGCTGGAAAAATGTTCCCTCCCATGCAGCTGTTTCCCAGTTGCCTGTGCCAATCAGCCAATCAGGGCACAAGGCTGGGAAACAGCCGCTCCAGAGGTGGGACAGTACCCCCACATCTCCCAGAGCTCAGACCTGACCCCGGTGCCCCCTGCCAGCCAGGGGCTGGCACCCAGGGCAGTCTAGAGCTCCCACTGGCTGCCATATGGGAGCAGAGCAGGGCAGGAGTAGCCCTGCCCTGAACTGCTACTGTTGGGGGCAAATTTGCTCCTGACAGATGCATGTGTAGATGCTCTCCCAGGGAAAGCTTACTGAGCAGTATTTTACTGTGCAGTAAGCTTTCTGTGCATTAATTCCACATGTAGATGTGCATACTGACTACTATTTGAAATGTAAGACTTCAAATTTATGACTTGGAAGCCTACCTGTAATAGGAAATTACAGGGAAGGATGCATAGAGTAAGTGAACTGATGTCTGTGACGGTGGTGTCACCAAGAGGGCTTCAGTTTCCTTGACCATGGCACACACTTTAGGGAGAGAGGTCTCCTGGGAAGAGACAGCATCTGTGGCAGGATGACACCTCTGTCTCTCCCCAAAAACTTTTGGGATTCTGAATGACAGCCAGCGTGGCTTCATTGTGGGCAGGTCTTGTCTTATCAACCTCATTTCCTTTTATGATCAGATAACTCACCTGGATAAGAGCGAGGAGGTTGACATTGTATACCTTGACTTCCAAAAATCTTTTGATCTGGTATCCCATGATGTTTTTGTAAGAAAATTGGAAGATTGTGGGCTTAACTGTGAGACAGTTAGGTGGGTAGGAAGCTGGCTACGGTGTAGGACCCAGAGAGTCCGACTGAATGGATCTGTATCATCTTGGTGAGAAGTAGCCAATGGTGTCCCTCAGCAGCCAGTACTTGGTTCAGTATTTTTTAACATCTTCATCAATGTTTTGGATGTGGGGGTGAAGAGCTCACTGCCCAAGTTTGTGGATGACACCAAGTTATGGTGAAACGTGGTCACACTTGAAGGTAGGCTGCAGATAAAGGCGGACCTAGACAGGCTAGCAAATTGGGTGGATTGGAATCAGATGAAGTTTAGCATTGAGAAATGTAAGGTGCTCCACCTGGGGATGAACAATCCCCTACACACCTACAGGGTTGGCAATGCCAATCTGACCAGCACTACAGATGAAAGAGGTCTGGGGGTAATAACAGACCACAGTATGAACTTGAGCCATCAGTGCAGTACTGTAGCCAGCAGGGAAAATAATACTCTGGTGTGCATCAATTAATGCATCTCCAGCGAAACCAAAGAGGAAGTGATTCTTCTACTCTACTCAGCATTGGTGAGACCACAGCTGGAGTACTGCATCCAGCTCTGGGAAACCACACTTCACCAAGAACATGGAAAAGCTTGATAGGGTCCAGAGAAGGGCCACCTGTATGATAAGAGACATGCACAGCAAGCCATACAAGGAAAGGCTGAGGGACCTGGGACTCTTCAGCCTGAAAAAGAGAAGGTTGAGAGGGGACTTGGTAGAAGCTTACAGCCATATCAGGGGTGCACATCAAGGGCTCAGTGAATAACTATTAAACAGGGCATCCTTGGGGAAAACCAGAAGTAATGGTCACAAACACTTACAAGACCATTTCAGGCTCAATATTAGGAATAGCTTCTTCATAGCTAGGGTGTCCAGACTGTGGAATAAACTCCTTCCAGAGGCGATGCAATCACCTACCCTGGAAATCTTCAAGAGGATAGACTGAACGGTCACCTTGCTGATGTCACCTGACTCCAGTTCTCTTTCCTGCTTGGTGCTGGGGAGATGGACCCAATGATCTTCCAAGGAACCTTCCAGCCTCACATCTATGAATCTATGAAAGCAGGTGAATGATATAATATTAAAAGCCAGATTCTACCCCATTTATAAAGCATGTAGGTGGCCTTAAGGTGATCATAGGTGGGGTCTCTCACCCCATTCTCAGTAAGAAACTAGGAGACAGTGGTGCTGATGCCTACCTGGTCAGATGGGTCACTAACTGGCTGGAGGGCCGCACCCAGAGGGTGGTGGTGGACGGGTCCTATTCAACCTGGAGAGATGTGGGCAGTGGGGTTCCCCAGGGCTTGGTCCTCGGGCCCGCACTATTCAACATCTTCATCAGTGACTTGGGCGAGGGGGTAGAAAGCACCCTGTTCAAATTTGCTGACAACACTAAGATATGGGGTGAAGTGAGTATGCTAGTAGGAAGGAACAGATTGCAAGTGGATCTAGACAGGTTACAAGGGTGGGCCAGTGAGAACAGGATGGGGTTCAACACTGACAAGTGCAGGGTAATGCACCTGGGGAGGAAGAACCAGCAGCACACCTACAGGCCGGGGATCTCCCTTCTCGCCAGTGTCGAGACAGAAAAGGATCTTGGAGTCATCATTGATGCCACAATGAACATGGGCCGACAGTGTGGGGACGCGGTCAGGAAGGCCAACCATACCTTGTCGTGCATCCACAGATGCATCTCAAGCAGGTCCAAGGAGGTGATCCTCCCCCTCTACGCAACACTGGGCAGGCCGCAGCTGGAGTACTGCGTCCAGTTCTGGGCGCCGCACTTCAGGAGGGATGTGGCCAATATGGAGAGGGTCCAAAGGAGGGCCACCCTCATGATCAGGGGGCAGCAGGGCAGGCCCTACGAGGAGAGGCTGAGGGACCTGAACCTGTTCAGCCTCCAAAAGAGGTGAGAGGGGATCTAGTGGCAGTCTACAAACTAGTCAAGGGGGACCAGCAGGCATTGGGAGAGTCCCTGTTCCCCCGAGCAATCCCAGGAGTTACAAGAAACAACGGACACAAGCTAGCGGAGGGTAGTTTCAGGCTAGACATCAGGAGGCGCTATTTCACTGTCAGGGCAGTTAGGACCTGGAACCAACTTCCAAGAGAAGTGGTGCTGGCTCCTACCCCGGGGGTCTTTAAAAAAAGGCTGCTTGAACGTCTGGCCGGGGTCGTTTGACCCCAGTACTCTTTCCTGCCACGACAGGGAGTCGGACTAGATGATCTCCTCAGGTCCCTTCCGACCCTACCAACTATGAAACTATATTTAACTCTACTAGAGTCCCTAAAAAGCATTTTTGTGACTCAATCTGAAGGGAGTAGCAAGGGATTTTTGGTGACATCTTTTATTGGACCAATTGTATAATTGGGTGAGATGCTAGGCAACCTTTCAGGCACAAAGTGCCATTCCTCAGGACTGGGAAAGAAGTTGGAGTTAAATACAAGCCATTAAACACAAGGAGTGAAACATGCATAGTTAAATACCATTATTTTATTTGCCATTTAGCTTAAGCTGCATCTGCTACTTTCCCAGACCTAAGGAAGGGCATTTTGTGTCTGAAATTTTAGCTAACAAACATCTTTTTCAACTATATAGTTGATCTAATAAAAGATAATGCCAATAAGACCTGTTTCTCACAAAGTTCCTAGACCATCCCAGCTATAACAATACTTCAGTCTTAGGGGTAATATGTAGAGGCAAGGGCAGTGGCGGATTTAGAGTTAGTGGGGCCGTGTGTGCAGCTTCATTTTCGGGCCCCCACCCTTGGGACCTAGCCAAGAAAAAGAACATTCGAGACAGTGAAAAAATGGTGAAGCAAATTCCTTGCTAGACTACTTCAAAAAACCATGTTTAGAGCACAGTTCGCAGAAAAAATTCACAGAAACGCAGAAGGCCTGGACCGCTTCGCAACTTGCAATGCTTATTAAGTTCAATCATTTGTCAGATTTGTCCTGCATTTTGGGGCTCCCCTGTCATTGGGGCCCCTGTGCCACAGCAGTTTGTTTCATGGTAAATCCACCACTGGACAAGGGTTATTGTGTTTGATACACCTTTTATTGGATCAGTTACATGGTTGGGATAGATTTAGAAAAGATTTTTTAATTTAGAAAAGATTTTTTAATTCTTCACCAGTTTTGAAGGAAGAAGCAGGCATAATTATTGTTAAAAGCAGTGTGGGGGCTGTGGAACTGGAGGAGAGAGAAATTCACATGGATAGAAGACTAACAATTAACAGGAAAAGGAAGCTTGACTGGTGGAAGATCAAGGCCTTTCAAAAGGAAAACGAGTCATTATCACTTATAATATGAAGAAAGGTTTTCAGGAATCAGGTAGATTATAATCTGAATATCAGTATTCAGTCCAAGGTTCAGAACCAAGGGCTATACCTGCTTGTTCCTTTGTAATGAAGAATGCTTCACATTCAAAAGCTTGCCTAGGTTAATCCCAAATACGTAGTTGGTCCAATAAGAGATATCACTCACAAAAATCCTTGCCTCTCACATAATTCCTGGACCATCATGGCTATAATATCATTGCAACAATACTAATTGAAAAGTAGATAAAAACGTAGATAAAATTGTACAGAACCAGGGCGTTTCATTTCCATGAGTTTTTTCAAAAGAAAAAAATGGAAACTGAATCATCTGAGCACTGAGTCATGGAAGCCAAGGCAGGGCAGGAAATGAAGAGGAAGAGTGAGGTTAATGGTGTGAAGGGTGGCTGAGGGCTTGAGAAGGAAGAAGATGGGGGTCTGGTTTTCTGGTTCTAGGCCGTGGAAGGAAAGAGATCAAGAGAGATTTTGGCCCCAGCTGTGTCAGTGGAGTGCAGGGACTGAAGCTGGATGGCAAAGGGCTCTACCTGAAAAAGGAGAAGAGCCACTGGCTACATAGTGAGCACTTGGGCAGAGAGACTGCAATCTGCCTACAGCTGTTCTGTAGGACTGTCCCTGGCCAGGAGCCTGGGATAAGCAGGCATCTGGAAAATCCCTGCTGTTAAATCTTGAAGTTTTTGGCAGTTCAAGCACCTGTGATTTTAGTTTCATTTTTGTGTTTGTGGAAAAACAGCTGTGAAATTCTAGCACTGTATTCATCAGAAGAAACTTGCTTTTCTCCTAGAGGGTAAAATTCACCCCACATGCACTTGACTAGCCAAGTTCTCTTCTCAGTCCCAACAACACCACACCAGTGTCCTTATATGGGCTGAAGCAAGTCCACTTCAGTGGACTGAACCTCACCCTCAGTGAGCAGCACGGTGACAAAGGGACAGAAGTGATGATGACTGGGAAGATGATATGCATATATTGCATATATAACCCTTTCCCTGAGCTGGAGACTCTCTGAATTTGGCATGACATAAACACACAGGACATAGGGTCCCAAAAGGCATAGGGTGAAGATCCCCTTGCAAGCCTGATGTATGCCATGGGCCAGGCACAACCCTGAGCCACAGGAAATGAATGGTGGCCAAGACCACAGCACTCAGCACCACAGAGAATTCTGGCAGGTCTTCAGTCACTAGGGTAGCCTGGGGAGGAGGATGTAAATTTGGGGAGGGGTAGAAGAGCTCTCCAGCCCCTGAAACAGCAAGAAATCTGGAGGACACAACGCTGGCTTCATTTTCTGGTTTTAGCCTGGATGCTGGCAAAACTAGCCCAGAATGAGTGTTTGCAGTTTCTGTCTAAAGCCAAGGGGCATTTACTGGAAAAACCAATGAGAGTAGCTCCTAGTGGACAGAAATGTCTGCTGGACCAGTAAACCTACTGCTTCTTCCAAGGAGGCCTCCTAAGCATAATGGTGACCCAACTTGCTCTATCTGCCAGCATGGAGGCAGTTAAGAGGAATGTGACTGGACAAACCTTGCCCTGAAGAGATTGTGAGCACTCTGGAAAAGCTGGAGTCTCGTTCTTTTCTCTTTGCCTCATCACTTTATTTATTTGTGGTAAGAACAATTTCCTCCCCCACCATGAAAATGTTCAAATTCTTATTGGAAAGCCAAAGACTATTTTGATAAAATCCCACCTGCTTTTGCTTTTGGACAAAAAAAAATTGGGTTTTGGCTTTGGTTGCTTTGATACAAAAACAAAAATTTCCATGAAAGTGTTCAATTTGTAGAAACCCCCCTTTTTCATTTAAAAAAAAGTCAACAGAACATTTTTGGCCAGCTCTTCTTTTGTCTTCTTGTTGTGGCTCTCAACCATGAAACAGCAGTGTGCCCTTGTTGCCAAGAAGGTTAATGCATACTGGGCTGCATTAGTAGGACTATTGCTAGCAGATCCAGGGAAGTGATTATTCCCCTCTATTCTGCACTGGTGAGGCCACATCTGGAGTACTGTGTCCAGTTTTGGGCCCCCCACTTTAGAAAGGATGTGGCCAAGTTGGAGAGAGTCCAGTGGAGAGCAACAAAAATGTTCATGGTCTAGGGCATTATGAGGAGATGCTGAGGGTACTGGGTTTATTTAGTTTGGAGAAGAGAAGACTGAGGGGGTATTTGATAGTAGCCTTCAACTACCTGAAGGGTGGTTCCAAAGAGGATGGAGCTGGACTGTTCTCAATGGTGACAGATGACAGAACAAGGAGCAATGATCTCAAGTTGCAGCAAGGGAAGTTTAGGTAGGATATTAGGAAAAACTTTCTCACTACGAGTGTGGTGAAGCACTGGAACAAGTTACTTAGAGAGGCGATGGAATTGCCATCCTTGGAGGTTTTTAAGGCCCAGCCTAGCTGGTATGATCTAGTTGGGAATTGTCCTGCTTTGAGTAGGGGTTGGACTAGATGACCTCTTGAGGTCTCTTACAACTCTAACTTCCTATGATTCTATCCTACAGCTGAGAGACTGCTTGTCTCACTCTACAACGGAACTTTTCGTTATGAACCTTAATGTGACACTTCTTCCCACAGACATACAAACCAACACACATAACCTACTTTCACCAGAGGTGTAAAATGATAAAATACAAGATAGTTTAAAAAATTTCCAACCAATGTACCAATGTATATGAGTTAGGAACAATGAACTAGCAGAAGACACTCTAGCTGAGCAACATCTAGTTCTGCTCAGTGGGCTAGGTCTGATCGGAATTTATTGGTCAAAACTGTTTTTGATGGAAAAATAGTTTTTCAAGTAAAATAACAGTGTTACGGTTTGTTTTCGGTAGGAAATGGTGATTTTTGTTATAGAAAGAGCCAGACAACTAAATAGTTTGGAGTGGTGTAAATTGTACAAATCAGTGGATGGGCCTCTGTGAGGGTCCACTGTTGAGCTGGTAAAGTTGGACCCTGCCCACTCATTTCCAGTTGGATGGGTCTCTGTGAGGGTTCACCGTTGAGCTGGTAAAGCTGGTAGCCTGCTTTCCTGTCTCTCAGGTCAGGCGTGTGCGTGAGGATTATTGAATGACTTGGGGGCATTGTGTCTTCTTTGGTTGGAACAGGCTAGAAAAGAGTTGGAGACCTGAGATGCTGAAAGCATCTGTGATTCATATCCCTTTTTAATAACTGTTTTGAAGAGGGTCTACTGAAAGCAGGGGGAGACAGAGAGAGAAGGAGCATGGTTAAAGCCCTCAGGTAGGGGTGCTGTGACTAGGCAGAGGAAATGGTCTGAGTCATGTATAATGAGTTATTCAGCTCAGTGAAAAAATGTTGACAACAGTTTACTGGGTAGCATTCTCTGACTGTAGGGGAAAATGCTGATTTTTCTCTGGAAGGCTGTTCCTATTCTTTCTGCACTTAAACCTCTATAAATAGACATGACTTAATTTTGACATACTCCTGGGCTTCCCCTGTGCTGTTTCATTTCCCCAGGGTCCCGGTTTCTGCAGATGAAAAGATGGTGTAGAGAAAGGGATGTCATCCTGGCATGTGACTCATTGATCTGTGTGGCCTTTGAGTTGGCTCTTTTCTGATGGAATCAGCAGAACAACGCCCAGACCTCAAAGGAGAACATAGCCCCTTGTGTGGATTAGCATGAGGACTGGATTAATACTAAAAATGATAATTTGTGATGAAAAGCCTAGTGTGTGACGGGCTGTGATTCAAGGGATCTCTTTATGTGTGAATCACAAGTATTCAGAATGCCACTCAGAACACACTCCTGAAGATGCTGTGCGTCTAGGAACTGCCGAGGTTAAACAGGATTGAGAACCACAAGTCTTACTAATGCATGATGCCCAAGTACTATTTTTTACAGATTTACCCCCTGTTTAGAGCTATCAAATCATTTGCAAACTAAGCCTGATTCTTGCAAGTGGATTCTTTATTCTTAAAGAATCACTGAATACAGCTGGGTGAACCAGGATCAGCCTTCTGGCTGCTCCTAATTATTTGTTTTTGGCTGTGGGCTGGGTGGCTCACTCAGTTACATGGTATTCTTGCTGTGTTAGTTCGAGTCTTGAAACACTTGGAATAGGAAAGTAAAGAATAACGCATGCTTTGATGTTGCATGAAAAGTGCTATATCAGGGCACAGCAATAATACCTATTGTATCTGTGTTTCACTGACAAGGGTTTGGTTGGTTTGTTGGTTTAAGCTCACAGGAAGGTGGAAACTCCAGCATTTGCTCTCTGGCTCCCAGTTTTCTTTATGATTATTGGATGCAGGAACTGGATAAGGAACTGAATTTGAGCCAGGATAATGAGTGGAAATCCTTTTCAGGTCACCCCAAAATAAATATCTCTGCCATCAGGGGACTCTTCCAGAGAAGCCTAGGCATAGTCCTGCCTGACCCAAAGCTCGGTTTGTGTGTGCCAGGCTGCTGACAGACAGGCCCCTGGGTCTTAAAAAGGAGCTGTAGTTGAGCAGGGTGTACAGGTGGAAATCCTTTTCAGATCACCCCTGCCATCGGCAGAATATTCTGAAGAAGACTGAAGAATCCTGTCCAACCCGAAGCTTGGTTTGTGAGTGTCCACCTGACAACTGACAGGCCCCAGGCCTATATGCTCTGTACCTACACCTGAATAAGGAGCTGAATTTGGGCTGGGATTACCAGGCAAAATCCTTTTCACATGACCCCAAAACACAGATCAACAACACCTGGAGACTCTTCTGAAGAACTGTGAGAGGCCCCTGCCTAGCCTGAATCTTGATTTTTGCATGCCAGCCTCTCAACCAACGGCCCTCCAGATCTGTGTACTATTTATGTAGCATTGCATAAAGAGATGATTTGGGGATGGGGTTATGGGTGGAAATCCTTTTTGTATCACCCCCAACCACACATCTCTTTCACTAGGGGGCTCTTCTGAATAAGTTTGGGCAGGGTGCTCTGTGACCCAAAGCTCTGTTTTTTGCATGCCAGACTGCCAACTGACAGCCC
This sequence comes from Alligator mississippiensis, assembly GCF_030867095.1. Lineage (NCBI taxonomy): Eukaryota > Metazoa > Chordata > Crocodylia > Alligatoridae > Alligator > Alligator mississippiensis. The sequence continues at coordinate 27,153,406 of NC_081837.1, read as the reverse complement.
CCCAGACTAGTGTGCAATGTACGTTCCTGTGAATAAGGAGCTGACTTTGGGCTGGGACTATGGGGCAAAATACTTTTTGGATTACCCCCCAAAACACACCTTTCCACCAACCAGACATCCTGGGCAGAAGCCTGGGCAGGTTCCTGCTTGACCTGTTGCTCAGTTTTGAGTGCCAGCCTGCCACCTGCCACTCACTCCTCAATAACTTCAAGCTAAGTACACTGCACCAAATAAGGATCTCATTTTTGGATGGGATTATGAGGCAAACCCTGCTTTGGATCACACGTTTCCCTGACTGGAAGATCTTGTGCCTAGTCATTTTAGGGGAAGTATCCTGATGTCAGAGATGTTTGTTTTGTGGTAACCCAAGGTGAGTTTTGCCACATAATCCCAGCCCAAATGCAGCTCCTTATTCATGGCAACGTTTAGCAGGCAGGCCTTGGGGGCTGGCATTTGGCAGGCCAGCACTCAAAAGTTGAGCTTTAGGTCAGGTAGTACCATGCTTAGATTTCTTCAGGAGAGTCCTCTCGTGCCAGTGATATATAGTCTGGGGTGACTGGTGGTGGAGACATGTGGTTTGGAGTGATCTGAAGTGGGTTTTGCCCAATAAACCCACCCCAAACTCAACTCCTTCATGGCAATGTACTTAGCACACAGGTCTAGGGGGCTGTCAGATAGGAAGCTGACACTCAAAAGCTGTGCTTTGGGTCAAGCAACACAAAGCCCAGACTTCTTCAGGACAGTTTGTTGGTGATGGAGACATTTGTTTTGGAGTGATCTGGAAAGGATTTTGCCAGATAATCCCAACCCAAACTCAGCTACTTATTCAGGGCTAGGTCTGTGAGTGCCAGGCTGCCAACAAACAGGCCCCTGGCACAGGCCTGAGTGGAGGGTGTCAGCTGGCAGTCTGGCATGTGAAAACTGAACTTCAGGTTGGGCAGTGTCTGGTCCAGATTTCTTAAGGAGAGTCTCCAAGTGGTGGATATATGTATTTTGAGGGGATCCAATTAGGATTTTGCCCCATAATTCTGTCCCCAAATCAGATCCTAATTTAGGTCAATGTACATACCCCATGGACCTGGGGGGCTCTCAGTTGGCTGGCACTCGAAACGTGGTTCTGGTCAGGCAGGAATTGTCTAGACTTCTTGGAGGGAGTGCCCCAGTGGAAGGGATTTCTGGTTTGGGGAGACTCAAACATGATTTTGCCAGATAATCCCAACTCAAACTCAGCTGTTTATTCAGGGCTATGTGCCTAGCACTGACCTAGGTAGAGGGGTGTCAGTTGGTAGCCTGGCACTCACAAACCAAGCTCCAGATCAGGGAAAACTATTCACAGATTTCTTCAGGAGAATCCCCCAATGTTTTGGGGTGTGTTTTGTGGTGACCCTAAATGGATATTCACCCATAATCCCAGCCCAAACCCAAATCCTTGTTCAGGCCAGGGGGGTTATGAGTTGGCAGTCTGCAACTTGCAAACTGAGCTTTGGGTCAAGCCAGATTCTGCACAGACTTTTTTTGGAGAGTCTTCTGATGGTGGGGACATGTGCTTTGGGGTGGTCTGAAAGGATTTCCACCTGTAATCCCAGCCCAAACGCAGCTCCTTATTCAGGCCCAGGGGCCGGTCAATTGTCAGGTTGGTACTCACAAACCAAGCTTCAGGTCAAGGGGAACGCCCAGGCTTCTTTGAGATAGTGCCCCGATGTCAGAGACATGTGTTTTGGGATGACCCAAAAAGGATTTTGCCCCATAATCCCATCCTAATATAAGGTTTTGTTCAGGGCTATGTACATGATGCCTGATATTATTTTACATTTTTATTAGCAAATATATATTTTGATGACATCCTAACCCTTTAGTTCTTGTAATTCATTCCTAACAACATGTAACTGTGTCAGAATTATCTTTGAAAAAGGAATCAGGAACCAGGAATAAGGAACTGGGAATCAGAACCCACTTCAGCCTCATCTGCAGCCTCATGGTCCCCGGGTGGTGCAAACCATGGTAGCTTCTTGTCCTTTAATGAAGCAATGACAATTCATGCTTGCTGAAGCTCTGACTCTGTTTCCTTTGCTTCCTGCTCTACTATTGCCAACAGCTGTTTTCCTTTCTCCCGGACTCTGGTGAGTCTCCAGAGCTGACTCTGTGTCCAGTCATTTATTTCTCATCTCACTTTAAGTTTTGGTGACCTTTTCCCTCTCATGCTTGTTCCTATCTTGGGGATATGGTCCTGGATCCTTTGTGGGTGGATGGAAATTAGGATATTTGCTGTTGGGTGCTTTCCTCTCATCAATCTGAAAGGTCAAAATTCCCTAAATGTTTAAACAGCTGTCTGTCATTCAGTCCAGCTGGCAAGGCAATGTTGTCTTGTCTCTAAAAAAGAACAAAGAGCAAGCCAAAGAGCACAGGACACTGCCCTTGTTTTGCCTGGACTCTTTCTTATCACCATTTGTATTAGCAAACCAGATCTTTATGTTAGGGCTGGTTGTTTACTGATGTGGATGTTTCTTGTGATTTCTGAGTAGAAAGCTGTTGAGGTCAGCATAAACATCTCCCAGAATCGTCTCCTTATTTAGCCACATCAAAGTGTGACTTTTTTTTGTCACTGTGAAGGGGCTGTTGCTCACACCTCAGAGGAGGCGTCTATGAGCAGTCTCTTGGTTTCACACTTTGCCTCCTCTGGTTATATGTTACGTTCCTTACAGACCCACAGTGTCAAACTCCCCCCACCCCAGCCCCGCTCAGATATTTTTGGAGCCTGAGGCAAGCCAGTAATTTGCTCTACAAACAGATGATCTTTCTTTTTTGGTTTTACTGTGGCAACCGCATGTTCAGGGTCCTGCACAAACATAGAGAATACAATTGCCCTGCAGGTTACTGAGTACCTAACCCCTCTGCACTGAGCATCTACCCTGATGAAGTGAGCTATTGCTCACAAAAGCTTATTCATCTCTAAATTAGTTAGTCTTTACTGTGCTTTCTCTCTCCACTTAAGTCTATCAGCTCCATTGCATGTAGGACTGGAGTCCATTTCTCTGCTAGTCCATGGCAGCCATCTCAGAGTCACACATCACTTGGTTTTCACATTTCCTCCTGGCCTCACATATCTTCTTTTGGCTACCCTAGGACAGGCCTCATGAGTATGGCTTGAAAAAGGCAGTGGAATATGTAATGATTACTGGGTTCAGTAAAGACAGCTATACATAAATGAGAAGAACTAAGCAGTAAAGTTTATTGTGGAGCACTCAGTAACCTCTGCATACCCTCGGGTTTTTTTCTAACTAGCTAGCTACTCAACTGCGAGACTGAGGAAGTTAGCAACTGGGAGATAGTCTCCTTATTTAGGAATATCTCTAAATTATAACTTCTATAACTCTATCTTCCCTCTTAATAAAAAAGTACAGAAATAAACACATTAATACAAAATTCCATTAATACCCATCTACAGAGGAGAGGTTACTTAGTATGTCACTCTGGAGTGAGTCTTTTCCAGTCACTTTCCTGTTCCCCTTTTCTGCAGGTCTTTTAGCAAGTCTGCATGAGTCTTTCCAGAGTTTTCACTTTCTTCTCAGCCCAGTGAAGTATCAGATCCAGTTTCTGATTTGGTTTTACAGGACAAATAATTTTTTTCAAGTCTTAACAGAGTTGAATCTTTACACTGGGATCTGACTGAATTGCATTTACAGCAGTTGTGTTTCTGCACAGTGCAAAAAGTTCATCAGCTATGGCCTGATGAGGTCAATTTCCTCTTTCTTGATTTGTGTCCATAGGTACATGTCTTACAATAGGGACATGATTGCTTCTCATGTTCTGGAACAACTGGTTTCTCTGGAAGAAGATTATGCAGCTTTGGACCATGACAGCCAAGAGAATCATCTGAGGGAATGCATTTTATGCCTTCTTATATTGCAAGTACACACTTGGCTAGATTCAGTTCTCACTTGCTGTCACACTCAAAATTGGGGTTACCTCCTGAAGTACCACAATAATGGGAGTTTGTATATTCTACATCAACAGTAGAGGCTAGTAATGAACTTCCCTTTTACTGGTATATTTGTTTCTGAATAGCCTGTTATTTTGCTGGTTGTTGGACACACTTTTGGTCCAGTTTTAATTTCTATATTAATGCTTTGGTAAAATATTAACCTGAACTCCACTGTCTGATTTAAATAAAGCCATTATTCCTTGCATTTCCACTGGCAGAATCCTGGCCCTGTTTGACTTGGCTTGATTATACTGCATCTACATACAATTCTTCTGGCATGCTCTCAGTTCTATGCACTTGAGGTTTTTGTGTTGGGGATCTGCAGCGCCTGGCCAAATAGTATCTCTTGGAAGAGTTAAAATAGAGCAATTCAAATGCAGCACAATGTTTGGGGCTATGTTGCCTTCCACACTTGCTGCATGTTAGCTCTTTTGCTCGCTCTCTCTTATAGAGGGCCCCTTAGCAATGCCAAATTCCACTCTATGAGGTGACTTGAGATAGTTGAGGATGGTCCTGCTTTGAGCAGGGGGTTGTACTAGATGACCTCCTGAGGTGCCTTCCAACCCTAATTTTCTGATTCTATGATTCTTACCAGCGGGAAATTCCAACGTGAAGTAACTTTTTCTGGCCACATTCTTTCATGCCTACTGTATGGTACAACTCTACCCTGCTTTATGTTTCCACTGAAGTCTAGCAACTCGAGTGCATGTAGATCTAGATTCCATTTCTCTGCTAAGATGTGTGCCACTTTTGATGCATTCATCTTTGCAGCCTGGGCCTTTACAGTTCCTGCTGTGCTACACATTTGGACAGTCTTTTCTAGGGACTTTCCCTCATGACTTTTTTATAGTGTCTGCAATGCCACAAATAATCCTGTCTCTAAGATTCTGTCAAGTTCCCAAAAGCACAGTTCTTACACAATCTCTTTGGTTCAATAACATATTGCTCTATCCTTTGCCTTGTTGTTTGTTTGCATATAAAAAAAATCTATGTCTTTCAAGGGTCTAATTCTTTTTTGGCATGCAATACTTCTCAGATTTGGACAGTATTAACACTTAACTGCATATTTTGGCCCTCTGCAAAGGTAAAGGTGTTAAAAACAGCCAGGGCTTTGTCCCTCACACTATGCAAGAAGATTGGAGGTTTGACTTTGTCATTTTTCTCTTCTGCCCTATGACTACTAGGTACTACTGAAACCTTTGTCTGAATGCCCTCCAGCTCTCTGCTATATTGCCCAACATCAAAAGGAAAGGTGGAAATTGCAACATTTTTATAATCAATTGTCTTTAGACTATAAATATGAAGGAAGAAAGAAATTGAAAGCAAAATGGAGAACATCTTCATGCCATTATACAAATCCATGGCATGCCCACATATTGAATATGATGTGGAGCTCTGGTCCCCACATCTCAAAAAGGATGCAGTAGAAATAGAAATGGTACAGAGAAAAGCAACTCAAATGATCAGTTACTATACCAGAAGAGACTAAAATGGCTAGGACTATTTAGTTTGGAAAGGAGAAGGCTTGGGGGAGATATGACAGAGGTTTATAAAACCATAAAGGGTGTGGACCAAGTGAACAGGGAACTACTCTTCACCAAGTCCCAGAATACTAGAACCAGGAGGCACCCACTAAAATGAATAGGAGATAGGTTTAAAACTACCAAGATAAAGTACTTTTTCATACAACACATAGTTAACTTGTGGAATTCATTGCCACAGGAGGTAGTAGAGGCAGATAGCATAGCCAGGTGCAAAAAGGGACTAGATAAAATCATGGATGGATCTAAAACAGCTGTTGAATGGAATGGTTCAAGATGTTTCTGCTGGCATCTCTAAACCAATGATGGTGGATGCCAGGGAGAGTATTGAATAGATCACTCTAGACATATCCAGTTCAATGCCCTCCCTCTATAGAATCCATTTCTGCCACTGTCAGAAACAAGATATTGGGCTAGATGAACCATTCATCTGACTGAGTATGGCACTTATATTCTTATGTTTTTAAGCTCCAACTTCTTTTTCAGTCTGGATATCAAATCGTTTCTCATTCAGCACTCCTGAAACCATGTAGTGATTACTGGGTTCAATAAATACAGATATACAAGAATGAGAAGAAGGAAATAATGACTTCTATTGTGGAACAGTAGACAACCTTTGCAGACCCTTGATCTCTCTCTAACTAGCTGGCTACTTAATTGAGGGATTATTTCGCAGTTATCAACTTCCTCAGTGTCCTTAAGGAGTATCTCTAAAATATAACTTCTAGCACTACAGAAAATTATTCACCTGGAGCCTCATTAGAAAACTGTACTGGGAAATGTGAGAGATGCACATTCAAGCTCCCTGTGGTTGAGGGGCCTGAAACCCAGGTTTTTTGCTTCCCAACCACCAGGTTGTTGGGATAAACCGGGGGAGGTTGTCCTCCTTCTCTACAATTTAGCACCTTCTAATCATGGTAGGTTTTAGAGTACCATGTTAGCCTGACCACAATCTTGGGATTTACATTCACTCAGATACATATGTACAAGGATCACATTACTGCCTGGCCAGTGCATGCTCAGTAGCCATGTGGACCCTTGCAGATCCACATTTCATGTGGAGTAGGATCTCAAATTGTGCATGTGTCAAAAATAGCAGTTTTGCAGCTCGGTAAGTGCCATTTGAGTGCATTAGGTGAAATAGAATTGTGCCCTGAGTGCATCCACAGAGGGAGTTACGGAGCAGCAGCTAGTATGCTGCGAATTCACAGGCATTTCTCTGTCTAGACAAGTCCTCACTCTGGAATAAGAATACCCACCTGTGGAATAACCCAGGAATAGCTAGCCTGTCATAGCTGTATGTACAGATGAGCCAATAGCTGACCTCCTCTGAGGGACAGGCTAAGCAACCAGTCAGGGGAGTGCTATGCTAGCAACAAAATGGGAAGTTAGGCAGGCACCACATGCCAGACAGATACTTAGGCCTGTGCTTCTGAATCCTGATTACCCTGACTGCAGGGAATTAAGGGATGGTATAAGTTTGATGATTTCAAAGAATCAGAAATGTTCATTTATGGAAAGAAAAAGTAATATCTCATTGGCATCACCTGGAGGAAGGATTCACATGACTGAGTGAGTCACTTGTTACATGCCATTAAGGAAGGAGAGTGAGCAGCTGGGAGCTGTTTTCTGTTTCCAGCTGGGAGCTGTTTTCTGTTCCCCATACTTCCCACTCAGATACACAGTACCTGGAACAGTGGAGTATCACAGTTCTCACTGCAACACTGAAAGCATAAGCCATAATGGATGGGTAAACTGGACAAATAGCTTTTTCAAATGTAGAAACAAAAACTGTGTTGGGATAGGGAACTCAATTTGGGGCCATGCTGAAGATGTTGGGTCATCACTGCTAGAACTTACTTGGAGATTCTTATGCTTAATGGATGAAACATTTCCCACATGAGAAATATTACAGAGAACATGGAGTAGATCCCAAATAGCCCTCATTCTGGCAGGTAAAGAAGGGTTGATGTTCCCCAGGTGAAGCCCTAATGCAAGTGATCACGAACTAGATGTATTTGCTTTGCGCAATCAGAATGTAGTCCCACCCATAAATACCATGTTTATATTTATTTATATGCTATGCACATAATGCATCTAATGTTATGAATATAATTATAGATGTATAAATATACTATATATCAAACATCTATATGTACATATATGTATAATATATACATTCATCATATCATAGTATCATAGTACTTAGGGTCAGAAGGGACCTAAACAGATCATCAGGTCCGACCCCCTGCCCCAGGAAGCAATGGCTGCCGGGATCATATCACCCCAGCCAAATATATGTCCAGACTCCTCTTGAAGACCCCCAAGGTAGGAGAGAGCACCACCTCCCTTGGGAGCCCATTCCAGAGCCTGGCAGCCCTAACTATAAAGTAATGCCTTCTGATGTCCAGCCTGAACCTTCTCTCTAACAATTTGTGGTCGTTATTCCTAGTAACCCCCGGTGGTGCCCGGGGGAACAGAGCCTCACCCAATTTCTGCCCTGATCCCCCTTGGTAAGTTTGTAAATTGCCACCAGATCCCCTCTCAGCCTTCTCTTGTGGAGGCTGAATAGATTCAGGCCCTTTAGCCTCTCTTCGTAGGGCCTGACCTGCTTCTCCTTGACCAGACAAGTAGCCCTCCTCTGGACCCTCTAAATGCTAGTCACATCCCTCTTAACTCCAACAATAACTCGAAGATCCCTTTCTGCCACTGTGTTGACAAGAAGGGTGTTCCCCAGCCTATAGTGTGTCGCTGGTTCCTTCTCCCTAGATGCCCTCCCTTATCTGCATTAAATTCCCCTACACCCTACACTTATCTGCATTAAATTCCATCCTATACTCATCCGTCCACCTCTGTAACCTGTCTAGATCTAGCTGGATTCTGTCCCTCCCCTCCAGCGTGCCCACCTTGCCCTACAACTTGGTGTCATCAGCAAATTTGGACAGCGTTCATTCCACGCCCACATTCAGATCGCTGATAAAGATGTTGAACAGTACAGGCCCCAGGACTGAGCCCTGGGGGACTCCACTGCCCACATCCCTCCAGGTCAAAAATGACCCGTCCACCACCACTCTGTGGGTGCAACCATCTAGCCAATTTTCTCCCCGTCTGACTGTGTAGGCATCAGTGCCGCAGTCACCTAGTTTTTGTTTAAAAGAATGTGGTGGGAAACCATGTCAAAGGCCTTCTTAAAGTCCAGGAAGATGACATCCACCCTGACACCCTTGTCCAGGGACTTTGTAACCTGATCATAAAAAGAAACCAGGTTAGTCAGGCAGGACCTGCCCCCAATGAACCCATGTTGGTTGCCCCTGAGCATTACCTTCCCTGCTGGGCCCTTGGAGATGTGCTCCTTTATAATTTTCTCAAAGGTCTTCCCAAGGACCGAGGTAAGACATATACATATGCATTAAATGTGATATACATACATTATCTATTAATACAATAAGCATATATGCTATTAAAAATTATTAGCAGTTTGTGTGGCAGAAGCTTTATCTTGTTTCCCCATCACTATTTGTCTGGCAATATGCAAGATAGTCTAAAATGCGCCAGTTGTCTAACAGCATTAATAACTTGTCCTTGAGGAAGAAGGTGATGACTTTGAGACCTGAAGCTATAAAAATGGATGAATTCCATAGAGCCAAGTACAAGGTCTCATGCTTCGTGACCAACAAGCATGAGACTATTATAAACTAAAGGTTAATCATTTGGAAATGGCAGAGGAGGAGAAAGAGCTGCCTGCATTAGTTGATCACAGGAGCATTATGAACCACCAATGAGATACAGGTATGATAATTGTAAATGCAGTGCTAGGATAGGCCAGGAGAGATAGGAAAATACTCATGCCATCATACCAGGCGCTGGTGAGATCACATGTGTGAAATTCTGTGTACAGCTCTGCTCACCTCTGGTCAGGAAAAGTAAACTCAAATTGCAGCAGTTGTGGAGAAGGCCCACTAAGATGGTCAGGGATGCAGAGCCTGTCTTGTAAGAAAAGACTAGAAGTGCTTGGCTTGCTTAGATTGTCAAAAAGGAAGGCTGAAAGAAGTAATTTGACTGGTAGCTGTAAATACATCAGGGGATAAACACCTGGGAGGGGAAAGAGCTATTCAAGTTAGAGGGCAATGTTGGCACGAGAATGAAAAGGGATACACTGGCCATAAATCAGTTGAGGTTGGTGGTGGCTCCTAACCAACCAAACCATGAAGTTGTGGGAGAAGTGTCTGATGGGCAGTGACAGTAGGAAGCCTACCTGGCTTTAGGACTGACTGTGACACCTTTATGAAAGGATGATATACTGTGGCTGCCTTCAGTACAGAACACTGGGTTGCATGAACCCAAGAGGTCCCTTCTAGCTTGTGTCCCTACCTTTACTCCCCCTCTAACCTCAGCTCATGATGTAAGGGTCCAGATCTCTGCTGCTCAGAGCTAGACACAGAAATGGGTGAACTGGGTGGCTGCCCGGGGCCCAGACAGAAAGGGGGTCTGAAAATGGTAATTTTTTTCCTGTTTCTGATTATTATTATCATTATCTCTGGTGAAGGGGTGCCCAATACTAAACGTTCACCCAGGGCCACCAGGAATCTAGGTACAGTACTGTTGCTGCTACAACTCAGCACAATGCCCCAGGTTACACCAGCTGAGCATTTGTCCCAAAGCTCGCCTTGTTCTCTGTGAGCTTATTTATGAGTTAGGTCCAAGAGCATCAAGTCATCTAGACAAGCACAAGCCTATATTCTGAGAGCAGGACCTTGGACATCCCCCAGGCTACACTCCAGAGCCATGCCTCCTATGAGTCTTCCCATAAATGGAGCTGTGTGCTGTGGTCAACAAGAGGATATCGCCACCTGTAACGGTGTAGAGAGCCATCCAGAAAGGGCAAATAAAGGGACAGGTTACTTTCCATGCTGTATCTCACCAACCCCTTCATAACAGTGCAATACGTCCCCTCCTGTAACCCTTTCTGGCCTGCTGTCATGTAGGGTCTGTATCATCACAGATTCTCACTTGCTTAATTTTTGCAGCTCTAATAACCCAGAGGCATCTATTTTAAGGCAATTTTGATGAAGCAGTTTCTGTAACTGATATGGTGATTGTTTTACATCCTGTCTCAGTCAGCTCAGTCTACTTTCCTGACACCCCCAACTCCCTTGCCCTGCTGGTGTACTGAAACTGACCTCGAGGACTCTTGTCTTCACAAGGACTATTTCAGTATTTCCTGAGATCTGCAGCTTCACTTTTCTACAGCGCTGACACAACTGCCCCATGACGCAAGCTCCAAGTTATTTTGGAAACCCCCCAGTTTCCCATGAAATCATCCTACCATCATTACCCAGGACCCTTTAAAGAGGGGGCTGTCTAGGTGGGTCAGCATCAGATCAAGCAGGGTTTGGTTTCCGGTCCTGCTTTTGTCTTGCTCCTGCAGCTCACCATCAACATGAAGGTCTCTGTGGCTGCTCTTGCTCTTTTCCTTATTTCTGCCTTCTCCTCCCAGGCATCGAGTGCTCCAGGTGAGTCCAGCTTCTTTCTCTTTTTTTCTCCTGTTTTCTCCTTCTGAAAGCTGCCAACTCAAAAACAGGTTCCTAAAAGGTAACCTTTGGAGAATTAAAGGCATCTGACCTGTGGTCTGCCCTGCCTCTTTGAAAGAGGCTGAGAACACCTGCAAGTGTTTTGTTCTCTGAATTCCTTTTTCTTGCTGGTTTTTTTTTGGTTTTGTTTTGGTTTTGAGTTTTTTTGCTTTAGGCATATCAGGATTTCCCCTCCTTTTGCTAGAGGAGTTTAAGAGGCTTCCAGAGGTGCCAGTTGGGTGCTCTTTCACTTTAAATAAAGGGGCCCAGGGTACGAATTTTTTAATAAAGGCATCCTTTGTCTCTAGGGTTTCTCACTTGCCTTCCCCTTCCCTTCCCTTCACACTTGCTTGCATCTCAATGCCTGAACTCTAGCAATGCCCCTTGTGTTATGGCATCTTACATCTACTAGTATCACAATCATGTGTGTTGAGTGGAAAAGATTCTTGATAGGCATGGGGAGAAGAGGCTCCCAGAAAGTTGTGCTCTGTAGTATGGGGCAGAGGATGGCAGGGCAAGCTGTGTTACTTTCCAGGCTGGGCCCCCAGTAGAGAGGGAGATTCATGCATGTCCTTGTGGTCTTTTGCAGTTGGACTTGACATGATGACTATGTGCTGCTCTGGCTATGCCACCCGGCCAATCCCCCGGAGCCACGTGAAGGAGTATTTCTACACCAGCAGTATGTGTACTCAGTCTGCTGTCATGTAAGTACCACCTCCTCCCCTGGGCACAGTGGAAGGCTAAGGCCCAGGGCACAGCCAGGTATCCGTTTCTGCCCCTGATTCTCCTAAGCAGGGGTTTGGCTCCATGGGTAGATCATATTGCTGTAACTGGAAGGGGTATTCAAACCACTAGAGCTATCCTGGTATAACTCCTCCTCCCAGCTACTGAAAGTCCTTTTCTTCCAGTATGAAAGCAATTTTGAGTATATTGCTTGATCAAGTGTTTAAAGGTTGCTCTGATGCGTTGTAATTACAGTGCATCAGGGTAGACTCAATTAATTGAGTCTGCTGGAGTGTAGTAATAATGTGCTTCAGCCAGCCTCTGCCTGTAATAATGTGCTGCAAGACAGCCTCTTGTATGTCAGCAACCCCGCACTTCCAAATGGAAGTGGAGGGGTGCTTTAACTAAAGCTCATTCACACACATTTTGAAGTGTGGGGATGCTGATACATGAGATGCTCTGGATGCTTTAATTAGAGTGGCTCTCAGAGCCACTCTAATTAAAGTGCCCTTTCCCCTCCCAGAGCACATGTAAAAATGCCTGGAGGTACTAGATTTTGTGCACATTAACTAAAGTGCATTAATGCACATGTAGATGTGCACACTGTGTCCCATTCCCATAATAGCTAGGACCAAATAGGCCAGGCCAGGAAACCTCTGAACATTGAGCTGTCTATCCGAATAATCCTTTGAGCTTCTCTTATCTCTCTGTGGTTTGAGGCCTCAGTTTTCTTCTGGTGCTTTGGGTATGGGATTCATGGATGGGGAGTCTAGCCTAGGGATGTTCTCACTTCACAGTGAGAACTTCACAGTTCACAGTTCACTTCACAGTTCTCACTTCATAGGCCTTACCCCCGATCCTCTCTCTTCACAGATTTGTCACCAGGAAGAATCGACACATCTGTGCCAACCCTGAGGATGAATGGGTCCGCAAATTTGTGAACTTCTTAGAAATCCAGTGAGAAGGCCAAGAGTGGATGGAGGCTTCAAGGGCAAGGTGCCCCTTTAAGGCACTTTAAGCTGGTTCTGCACATACTGTTTTAGAACTGTCTCTGTTGTAAATGACGCAGTTTTCTGATTTAACTAGGGCCCTGCCCACTTGTGGTAGGTAAAGATCCTGTGTACCTTAGCGGTAGTTGCCTCAAGTATAGTCAGCAGGCATGAATTGTGCCTAGGGCTGAAGCACTGAACTAAAGCTCAGGAGAGCTGGGTTCTGTTCCTAGCTCTGCCACTGGCTGACCTTAGGCAAGTCAATTCCCTTCCCTGCACCTCAGGTTCCCTGTCTCTAAAGTGAGAATAATGGTACATATATTCTGTTTTGAGATCTAGTCATGACAATCCCTGTTGCAAAGTCAGGCACCAGTGGTATTATTATTATTGTGGTAAAATTAACTACAAATCCACTTGATTCAATTTTATCTCCCCAACTTCCCCCTGTGGTTTTAATTGCTTCCAGACCTCCCCTTCCTCTTCTTGCCCTAATGGGATGTGCCAGCTGCTGTATGGCTATGAAAATGCTGATGTGCTTTATCCAGAGGTGGCTGCATTCCAGGGTGGGGGGAGGTGACCTCTGGCTTGTGCCTGTTGGCTGTAGGTGTCTACCTGCCAATTTTCTCAAGCACTTTGTGTACTTTGTGGTGAATGAAGCTGTGCCTGAATAAGCTGTCAACCTGTGAAGTGTATTTTATGCTGTGCTATTTATCATAGGCTTGCTGTGGATCAGCAGGCCTTGGTTACAATTTGGATAAAATGGTCTGTTGCTGGTTTCAAGGAATAAAGATCGTTGCCTGTCTGTTTTGTACCCGTCTCTGTCTCTACCTGAGCTTTGATAGAGTCTGGGCTTTTCGCAGCTACTCATGCCCATTCTCTCAGTTGCAGATATGAAGGCCAGAAAAGCAGAACTACCCAGCCTCCTGATTGCACAGGGGCTGCTAACTAAGGCCAGTGGGGAAACTTAGGAAAACTGGAAACATATTTGGAAGGAAGGGGGCAGACTGTCTTGACTGGGAGTCACTAACATGGGCTGGAGAGCCAAGCACACAGCAGTGGACTGAATCCTTGTGGGGTAGGAGGAGTGATCTGGGGTGCGAAGGGCAAGATGAAGTGGGGATCCCTAGTAGGCTGCACTGGCACTGCCTGGCCTGTCGGATATGGCAGGGAGCCGGGGGGAGCTTGCACCAACCTGCCATCCACCAACCCACACCACCACTCTGCATTCAGTTGTGCGCACACACACCCCTACACACACCCCCTCCCCCGACTCAACGTCCAGCCAATGCAGGTACACTTATTAAAAAAGGTAGGTGGTGATGGTTGAGGTAGGTGATGGTCACAGCAGACATGGTCGCCACCTTTGTGGGGGGCACAAAAGAAGCCTTTACTATAGAGGTAGCTGATTGTGCTCCTGCAATTGTCACCGCACTGCCCAGGGCACCTCCTCAAAGGCATAGCAGCAGAGCTCTGCAGCTGCAGCAGCTGCACAGTGCCCACAGTGTTTGCGTGACTGGTAAAAGAGGATGGCTTTCTAGGTTTTCAGGGAAGCACTGAGCTGAACTTTGCATATGATGAAATAAATCAATGTGTGTGCATGTGTACATGTGTGTATATACAGGTGCATGTGTAAAGATGTGGGAACTCCTCCGAGTGGCTATCCCTCACCAGATTGCCATGCCTGGGACAATGACTAAAGCTCAGGGGATATAGTGAATTGTGAGTTTGGTGTGGATGCCCCAAGTGTCTGTCCTTGCTGGTGACCTATATTGGAAAGATATTTATTGATCAATATGGGATAAAATAATTCCTTTCATACCTGGTTAAGTGGAAAGTCACTCTTCATTGCCAGCAGCTTTCCTCCTCTCTATTACTAGAGGAGTGACCCCAACACATGAGCTCATGCCACCTCTCTGCCCCACTAAATATGGGAATAACACCTGCAGGTTCTTAGCAATTTATCATTTATGCTGCCCTGGAAATATGAGGGCTGTGCAAGCTTCTCCCATTTCCCTTCATAGCACAATTGTGTCACACGCACTTCCCAGTAACATGCAGTTGTTCCCTGCTGGCTGTGTCTTGAAGCAGGGAAAGATTAATATTTTGTTGTACATGATTTAGTCTATGGTTTTCAGCTTGTATCCTGTATGTGATTTGTGAGCAGAGGGTGGCCACTTTAAAACCAAATTAATTAATTGTTCTGAAAGTTCTGGCTAGTAGTGGGCAAGAATCACAGGCAGGGATTGTTCAGCAAGCATCTACCTGTGCCAGAGGATGGCCTGGTACTTTGGATGGTCTCCTGGGACTGAGGTTGGATTCCCTGTTCTGCCACAGGCTCCCTGCATGACCTTTCTCAAGTCACTTTGTCTTCTGTGGTCTCAGTTCCCCAGCTGTTAAATGGAGATGACCCACCTGAGCACAGAATTGTGAGAAACAGATGGAGAAGATGATGGGGAGTGCAGAGGTGCCAGTCAGAGAATGGCCAGAGGCAAAGCGAGCTGCTTTGATGATTTGAGAAGATTTACCACTGTTTTCACCGGGCACTTGTACACATGATGGAGTTTTAGTCCTTATGGTTGCTCCCTATTCTATGCCCCCTAAATGGAAATGGTGGGGTACTTGTCCATGTTATTCTTTTCCTGTTTCCATGTTACTTTTGCTGTGTCCACGTGACATTAAGCTATCTAAATTGCATCTGCAGATCCATGTTGTCAGCTGATTTTATTGTTTTAGGGTTTTTGTGGTAATTTAAAACACATCCAATGTGTTTTATTTTTAGCTCCTGAATTTCTTCCAGGAGAGGTTTATCACCCGAACACGATTTTCCCTGCTTTGCAACAGTTTCACCACCAGGTGCCACTTGCGTTCACTTGTAAATCCATGGAAACCCATCGAATTTCTCTTGCAATGATTCAACTGGACACTAGGTGCTAATCTTGCAAATGTTTACTGGTTATTTTACTGGTTATTTCAGTAAAATAATGAATGAATGAAAAATGAATGAAAAAATAAAATTGAAAAATGAAATAAAATGAA
Source organism: Alligator mississippiensis (assembly GCF_030867095.1). Classification (NCBI taxonomy): domain Eukaryota; kingdom Metazoa; phylum Chordata; order Crocodylia; family Alligatoridae; genus Alligator; species Alligator mississippiensis. The sequence goes on along the minus strand of NC_081837.1, from coordinate 27,137,565 downwards.
AAATAAAATTTCCACACAAAAAAAATTCTGCCTTTTTGCACACACTTCATTCCTGGCTGTCTTTTTCCCATCTGTTGCTCCCCCTCCCCTACTCCCACTGCCGCTAATTAGAGCAGGTCAGCCTCAGCCTCTGCCATTCCAGCCAGCCCTGCAACTTTTTATTCTGCTCCTGACAAGAATTGCGGGGTTTCCCACCCCCATTTCCTGCCCTGCTGCTTCGCTAACATGGCTGGCAGTGCTGCTACCCCCTCTCGCTGCCACTTACCAGAGTTGGCCAGCCTCCTCCTCTGCCACTCCAGATGTTCCCCCCAACTTTTTATCCTGCTCCTGCCAAGAACTGCAGGTACCCCCAGCCCCATCTTCCCCCTGATCGCTTCACCAAGATGGCTGGCAGTGCCACTTACCACCCCCCACCACTGCCACTTATTAGAGATGTCCAGCCTCCTCCTCTGCCATTCCACATGGCCTCCCAACTTTTCATCCTGCTCCCACCAACCCCAATCATCTCCCAGATCTCTTCACTTTTTTTTGGCTTCCAGAAAAGACACCAAAGCTGGTATTATATAGATCAAAAAATTTTAATAACATAATTTAACTTGGAATTTAAAAAAGAGACTACTTTAATTTAATAACATACCTTAACTTTAAAGAAAGAAAGAAAGAAAGAAAGAAAGAAAGAAAGAAAGAAAGAAAGAAAGAAAGACTTTGACTTCTAGAAATGTTTATTCCGGGGCGGGTGACAAATGGGGGGGCAGTAAAGACCGAAACGACAAAGCCTGGGTTCATGGCCTGCAAGGCCTGCCCGCACATTCTAGACAAAAACAAAACAAAACACAAGGGACAAAGAAATATATACATATATACAGTTCTACAGAGGGGACACCCAGGGGCCCCTCAGGACATCAGTGGTCAGCCTGCACGGACAAAGCCCGAGGTCTTGGCTCGATGGACCCACCCCTGCACCCTGAGCAGGTGATGGCGTCACAGCACAAGAAGCAGGCACACCCCCTCAACTTGGCACAGCGCCCCCTCGATGGCCCAGCATTCGTCAAAGGTGGGCGCCATCTGCCAGAGGACCACAAGCTCAAATTCAAGTGAGAGGCAGGCCCACACCAGCAAGCGGAAAAGCTGCAGAGTGTCATCCATGTCAGTCCCAGTGAGCCAGTTTTGGTGGCTTTTCAGGGTGGCCATCTTGGCCTGGCCCACCAGGAAGTTGGCCAAGCTGACTGCACCCCACTCAGCTGCCCGGTATGGGAAAGAGCAGATGTATGTGTCCTCTGAAAAGTCCTGGCCCAGCACCCAAAGTGCCCTGCGGGTGGCAAAGAGCGGCTGCAGCTGGGGGCAGTCGAGGAAGGCATGAAAAACATTCTCATCCATAGCCTTTGGGCAGAAGAGGCAGGCCGCTGAGGCCACCAGGTTCAGGTGGCACATGAAGGTGCCAGTGGCCAGGATGCCATGCACCTATCTCCACTGGAGGTCACTGGTCTTCTTGGCAGTGGGTGCCTTGTACAGCGTGAGCCACGTTGGAGTCCCAGACAATGCCAGGTGAGGCTGTCACATTGTGCCGGGACGGCCAGCCAGCACCTGGGCATGCTGGGTGCACACCACCCATGCATAGAATCCCTTCTGGGGCAATGTGCCAAAGGCGCAGCCTCCATTGCTTTTGGGGGGCATGGGGAGCCTCAGTCATTGACCACCACTGGGATGACTGGCAGTGGTGGGAAGTTGTCGCCCATGACATCCATGGTGGGGAGGGCCCGGTGAGCCTGGAGGTAGCCTTCCAGGGTAGCCACCGCCTCCATAGGGAGGGCAGCTCTAATGGCCTGCAGAAGCTGGCCCACAGTGTGGATGGAGTGCAGGGCCAGCTGGGCAGCCAGGACCTTGACTGACAGCCAGACCAACTGGGCAGGGTCCAGGAAGTGCCCCAGATGGGTGGTGTATACCTCGATGAGGGTGGCCATGAGGCTGGGGGAGGCCAGACTTGGCATGACATGCTGCAGGGCCAGGTTGTAGACCAGGGGCTTCTGAAGCAGCTGCAGGAACCACAGGTGCCTGGCCTGGGGACAAAGATGGATGGCAGCCCACCAGGCCCACACCATGCTGCAGTAGAATGGGGCTTCCCTCATTCAGGAAGGTGAGGTCCAGCATAAACAGCTCCCAGTCAAAGTCGAGGCCCCCCACTTGGTGCAGGAAGCAGCACACCAGCTGCTACCACAGGAGGTGGTCCTTGGCATACAGGAGCTGCTGGAGGGCTTGCAGGTGATAGGCAGCCACCCTACTGGCCAGATTGACCAGGCCCTGGCCCCCCTTGGTGGTGGGCAGGTAAAGGGAGGCTTGCAGAAGCCAGTGTGTCCATCCCAAAAGAAGTCTACTAGGAGCCGCTGCAGCCTTTTGAGCAGCTCTGGCAGGGGTCCAGCACAGTGCAGCAGTGCCACAGGGTTGCCACCACCAGGTTGTTGGTGATAAGAACCTGGGGAGGAAGAGCCAGCGGCACACCTACAGGTTGGGAAACTCCCTTCTCGCCAGTGTTGAGACAGAAAAGGATCTTGGAGTCATCATTGACGCCACAATGAACATGGGCTGACAAAGTGGGGATGCGGTCAGGAAGGCCAACCATACCTTGTCGTGCATCCACAGATGCATCTCAAGCAGGTCCAAGGAGGTGATCCTCCCCCTCTACGCGACACTGGTCAGGCCACAGCTGGAGTACTGCGTCCAGTTCTGGGCACCGCACTTCAGGAGGGATGTGGCCAATATGGAGAGGGTCCAAAGGAGGGCCACCCGCATGATCAGGGGGCAGCAGGGCAGGCCCTATGAGGAGAGGCTGAGGGACCTGAACCTGTTCAGCCTCCACAAGAGAAGGCTGAGAGGGGATCTAGTGGCAGGCTACCAACTAGTCAAGGGGGACCAGCAGGCATGGGGAGAGTCCCTGTTCCCCCGAGCACTCCCAGGAGTTACAAGAAACAACGGACACAAGCTAGTGGAGGGTAGTTTCAGGCTAGACATTAGGAGGTGCTATTTCACTGTCAGGGCGGCTAGGACCTTTCAAAAGAAGTGGTGCTCACTACTACCCTGGGGATCTTTAAAAAAAGGCTGGATGAACATCTGGCTGGGGTTGTTTGACCCCAGTACTCTTTCCTGCCATGGCAGGGGGTCGGACTAGATGATCTCCTCAGGTCCCTTCCAACCCTACCAACTATGAAACTATGAAACCTGGCTGTGGTAGGAAAGGGCGGGCAAGCACCAGCATCAGCGCTGCAGGCAGGCCTCCACTCCCTCCATCAGGTCCTCCCAGGTGCAGGCCACAAAGGCTGACAGCCCCAGGAACACTCCCAGGGCTTTGAGGTCTTCCTGGCACCAGGTAAGGCCCCCCCGCAAGTCCGGGCCAGGTGTGCCAGCCCACGTTCTGAGCAGGAGGGTGTCACTCTTGCCCCAGTTGATGCAGGCCAACGAGGCAAGCTTGTAGCTGCACTGGCAGTCCACCAGGAACTGCACATCTTCCCTGCTGTCCAGGAACACTGTCATGTCATCTGCATAGGCTGTCAGCTGGATTGGTGGGCTAGTGGTTGGCCCTGGGTGGCATGCTCATGCCAGAGGTATTGATCCCCCCAGATGGAGCAGGAGTGGAAGGGGGCTGGGAGGAGCCCCTAGCCACACCATTTGATGAGTCTCCTACACCAGAGGTGGATGTGCCATCACCCTGCATGGGTGCAGGATCCGGTGTCCCGGCTGACTGCCCCAGCAGACACTGGGGAGCCAGGTGGAAGCTGCTGCTGCAGTGGCAGCATGCAGTCCTGCCCTGGGAGAAGTAGACCGTATACTGCCTCTCATCCACCACAAAGATCATGGAGAGAGGCAGGGTCTGGGGCCCACCCTGAGCAATATGAACACCTGCCTGTGGAAGGAGAGGACATGCCTGAGCCTTGGGTCCCTGCTCCCCATAGTCAGCCTGCGCCTGGGGCTAGTGAGGATGCCATAGCGCTTGAGCTCTTTGGTGAGGTCCCAGTCTGGCAGGTGTGGGGGGATGTTGGGGGCCACCACCCGCACTGCCAGGGTCTCCAGGGGTGTGGCCAAGAAGTGGATGCCCAAGACCACCAGCCCCACCGTACACACCTCCCTCACCAGGCTGAGGGAGCTCAGGTAGATGACAGGCACTGAGTTCACCTGGGAGGCGTTCCGCCAGAACACGGGCGTAGGCCTCCACCCTGACATGGAGAGTGGCATGCACCCGCAGGCCATGGCTGAGGGGCAGGTCTGCAGAGACATCCCTGTGCCAGGTGCCCTGGCTGCTGGCAGCCATGCTGAGCAGGAGAGAATTAACTCTCCCACAGGGGCTGATGCAAGGGGAGGTGGGGGGGGAAGCCCTGGACTGAAACTGGGGACTGGGAGGAGGCTAAAACAGCCCCAAAATCATCCCAGGGTGGCAGAACAGCCCTGCAGGGGCTGAAGGCAAGTCCTAAGCAGGAGGAGGTGGCAGAGACCAGGGTAAGGGGCTCTGGAGGAGGGAGGCAGCAGGAATCAAAGAGAGAGCACAGGCAGGAGTGGGGGAGAGGCAGAGGCAAGTGAGGATGCCAGAGCCCAGGGGAAAAAGCTCAGAAAATGGGGAAAAGGGGCAGAGAGGGATTCCCCAAGCACAGGCTGGGGAGAGGCAAGGTTTAGGGGGGAGAAACAGGGTGGGGCAGGGAGTGGGGAGGAACGCGCAGAAGGGACCTGAGCTCGAGAAGCTCAGAAGCGCTTCACCTGGCTGTCGCCATCTTGAAAGAAAGAAATAAAGAGGAAAGAAACAACTCATAGCATTCTCTTCCACCAGTAAGGAGCAGTTCCTCCTTCGTATGACTTGTTTTCACGCCTGTCAAAAAAAAAAATTGAAATGTTTACAATGCGTCATGAGTATATTTATTCTCCATTTGATAAATGTGAGAATTGAAGTACTTGGACTTTCTGCTCACATGACATAACTGTATTTTAACAAGTTTTTCCATTACATACATACCTAATTAATGAATTTGTATCCCCATTGATACCAGCCTCTTGTTGCAGGATTCTCCAGGGTGTTTCTTCTCCTAAAATGCCACCTGACTGTACAGTAACACTGAAAGGGCAGGAGGGTATAATTACTCTGATGTGGCCTCTAGTGCATTTTACTAGTTATAGCACATTAAAACATTACATGGTGAATCAGGTCCATGTTACTTAATTAGTTGTTAAAAAATAAGCCAGGAAAATTAAACCAGGAACATTTTTAGTGACTAAATGCTGATTACATGGACAAGTGCCCATGAGATTTTAATTGAAATGGTGGGTTTTATTTTTCCATCACTGTATATATGTTATTGTCCTGGTGGCTGCAGGCACCTGCTGAAGGCAGAAGTGGCGAGGGGACTGATCCTTTTTTTTCCCCTGCAGAGCCTGTCCACCTCTCCCATGGACAGGGGGTCATTAATCTGTACCATTAAGTTGCCAGCTCACCCCATGGCCGTGGGAGAGGTGGGCAGGCTCCGCAGAAAAAAAGGACTGGGCTCCTTACCACTTTTGCCTTCAGCAAGTGCCTGGGGGCAACAAGATGCCTAGGGCCACTTAGGAATGGGCTGGCTTGTCCCTGGGGCAGTGCAGGGAGGCAGCAGGAAGGTGGCTAGGTGTGCTGGAAGCCAAAGAAGGTGGTGGGGATGGTGCATGGACAATGGGACTGCCCAGGCAAGCTGCTAGCTTCCCCAAGCCTGCCCAGGCTTCCAGCACCCTGTGCACCATCACCACTGCTGTCTCCAACTGCCACCACACCCAGCCACCCTCCTGCCACCTCCCTGCACTGCCTCTGGGTCATGCCAGTCAGTTTCTGGGCAGCCACAGGCATCCTGCTGGTCACAGGAGCCTGCTGAAGGCAGAAGTATCAAAGGTCCCTATCCTTCATTTCTATGTAGCCTGCCTGCCTGCCTCTCTCATGGTGGGGGGGGTGAGTTGACAATATTCCAAGTTGCAACATTGAAAACTAAACTACATCAGGATATAGTTTAGTTTGCAATGATTTAAGCTCATTTAAAACCCCCAAAACTCATGTACATGTAATGTGTGATGCCATTAAGCCACACAAAGGGAAATTTTTGTCATGTGTACATTGTCACATGTATAAGTGCCCTAAGGGGCCAGCTGAATCCAACTGGTTCCCTGTAAATCCAGTTTGCCTGCCTGATGCACTTTGGCTCCATATTTAGGGATAGCCTCAAACAGCTGACCTCAGTCGCAGGGTACTTCCTCAATCAGGAAGCAGCTTCCCACCTCCAAGGCATCTCATACTCTACAGCACTTGCTTAACCTCTGACTCCTGATCCTTGAAATGAATCCTGATTCATTTCTGCAGTTGTTGAGCTCTGCTTGGCATCCTAGTTCCCATCTTCATGTCCTGACCCTTGAATTGGGATCCCAGTGGCTAAACCCATTCTGGTTCCTGTCTCTGTTTGGCAATTCCTGGATTGTGTCTGGCCTTATGACTGAAGTCAGGGGTGGATCTAGGATTTGTAAAAGGGGGTTGCAGATTATGTCATCTGTACTTATCACACATTTTTCACAGAATTATAGAAAATCAGGTTTGGAAGGGACCTCAGGAGATCCTCTACTCCAACCTCTAAGCAAGACCATCCCCAACTAAATCATTCCAGCCAGGGCTTTGTTGAGTTGAGCCTTAAAAACCTCCAAGGATGGAGATTCTACCAGCTCTCTAGGTAACCCATTCCAGTGCTTCACCACCCTCCAAGTGAAAAAGTTTTTCCTACTATTCACCCTAAACCTCTCTTGCTGCAAGTTGAGCAAAGGATTATTTTGCTAAAGGTAGTGTCAAGATGTATCTATTAGGTTGAAATCATGATACAGTATTTTCTTCTATTTTACTTGGGGATATACCTAACTGTCAAGCTTTATTCAGAGTAGACAAAACCATAACTCTGAATGGTAATAAAATTAATGTTCTATTTTGTAATATTGAAGAAAGTACTTAAGTCCACTTAAGCCACTGGGATATAAACAAATGTTTACATGTTTATTATAATAATAACAATAATAATTATTATTCTTTTCAAAATCGATATGGATATAGGCATCTAAATATTTGCTGAACCAGGGTTGTAGGTGGTAACATTAATATCTTTATTTTCCTCCCTTGAGAAGAAACATAGTTCATATGCTTAATTTTTGTTGAACCAGACTTCTAATAAGATGCATAAAAATAATGGATTTGTTTGATGTAACATATAACTGACATTAGACAAGCAAAAGTTTTAAAAAAGAAGCCATTACAACTACTATTTCACAGATATGGTGTTATTTATTATTCACTTTTTTTGCAGTGTATTTTGATTGTTTGACTGGTCTATACCACCTGGCTTTTCCATTTCTGAAATGTATTTACTTTGGCAATTAGTATGGCCTTTTCTTTTTTTTAATTATTCTGAGTTCTAAATGAATTAACCTGTTTTACAAAGGGAGTATCAAGAGCTATTTGTAACTTCAGGAACAAAATGTGATCTGAATTAGGTGTCAAAGTACCACCTTCCAGTATTACTGTGTTCATATGGCTTTAGATTATGAAGTTGACACCTGGGGGCAACTGTTTCATCTACACTTGTTACTTTTCTGCAGTCATTTGGGTGTTATTGACATTCATATTGACTGCATACTTTTTAGTCCAGGCTTCCAAACAATGGTCCATTACTCATCAAAAGACAAAGGAAGTTTGTAGGTTATTGCAATACCTATGTAAAGTCATTTAGAAAATCAAAATCAGCCTCATCAGTACCAAGATATCAACATTTATTAATTTTGTTAATCATGGCCACCATTTTTAAAGATGGCAGCCAAATGCCAAAATTAGAAAAGTGACCCCCTGGGCTAAATTTCTTCCTTAGCACCTCAATTATGAATTTCAAAAATAAAAAGGTCACTCCCAAAAAAATGCATGGACTTTATATATATGAGTGAACTATTTTTATTTTTAAATTTATTTTAATCCTTCAGTCTTTAATACTTGTGTAAGAAAGTAACTTGTAAATTTGTCCTTTGTAGACAAGAACAAGTTCTGAATAACTGAGAGCCTGTTCCTCCATTGAGATGGTCCCTAGTCAGCTTATTTCATCAAGACATGGCAGTTGAGACCACTGGCAGGGACGAGTCAGGGGAGGAATGGGGTGACCAACTGGAAGAGGCTCGAGAGGTCTAGTACACCTCACTTACACTTTGGATGGAGTGAAGTGTACAAGAGTAAGACTTTATTTTGAGCTATTGTGCAATCACCTCTATATAGGCTATTAAAAAAAAACATAATTCAAGAGAAAAATATTTTTGAAATAAAATTAAAATCTTTTATAGTAGATGTTTGATTTTTAGTATTTTTAATCTATAATATGTTAAAATGATTTCTTCCAAAAGATTTTATGCATGTGGTAGGGCTGTGAGAAGCTTTGGTAGCTGATTCAATTTGGAAGAAATTAGGCCTGATTTGAGGACAGAATCTCCAAATCTGAATTGAATCGGGAGACCAATTAAAAGCTCTGAATTGATTCAAAGCCTCTGAACTGATTCAGAAAAGCTTCAGAAAAGATTCAACTGATTTGGAGATTCGGCCATAGTCTAAACAGGCAGCTAACAGCTGCCTCCAGCTGGTAAGCTTGTTGCAGTTGGGGGGGGGGGGGGGATGGAGGGATTGGGGCTGGGGCAAGCTGCCCAGCCAGGGTGAGGGAGACATGGAATTTGGGGAGTGGGGTGGGGGGCACAGTAGAGCTCAGAGCTGCCACTTGCCCAGCCGGGGTGAGGGGGCAGGATGTGGGCAGAAGGGGGGCAAGTGGCAGCAGAGCATAGCCCCTGCTCCAAGCACTGCTGTGCCCACATCCCATGCCCCACCCCCCCACCCCAGCTGGCAAGCGGCAGCAGCACCTGCTGTCCTGCCCCAGCTCACAAGCGGTAGCAGTGCCCACCCACCAGCCCCGGCTGTCAAGGGGTGGCAGGGCAGAGGCCCTTCTCTAAGTGCTGCCATGCCTGCATCCCACATCCCCCTGCCACATCCCCCCCAGGGGGGGCACAGGATGCAGGTGCATCAGGGCTGGGAGTGGGGGCTCTGCCCTGCTCAGATGTGGGGGGTGGGGGGTGGGATGCGGGTGTGGCTTGCTCCAGGCAGAAGGGGGCAAGCGGCAGCAGGTAATAACCCCAGCTCCTGAATCCGAATCTGAATCCAAATCCAAAGAGAATACTTACTGTTTCACACAGGCCTTGTGTGCAGCCCTCGACTTGATTGGTTTGGAACCATTCTTGGGGAGGTCCAACATCCCTGAAACCCCCAACTATTGGTTGAGAGTGATGGAGCAGGTTGTTAGAGGGGTAACAACCCCTCACTACCTGATGGGTCATGCCTGTGCCTCGTGGCCTAGAGGGAAGAAATTTTGGGGCCTCAGAGGCAAGCCATGCACCATGAGGGCAGGCTCTGTGGAGGTGCAGTGTTTTGCAGTCAAGGGGTGGCCCTTCTGATGACAGGGACCATGTGATGGGGCAGGGGATTCTGGGACCAACATGGTGATAAGAGGGCAAGGTTTAGTGTCAGGTGGGTAGGCCTTCTTATGTCATGGAGCATGTGACAGGGCAGAACTTCTGGTTGCAAAACTGCAACCCTCTTTAACCCCAAAGGAGTACTTCCAGGGCAATGGCAGTCATGTCTGGTGGCAAAAATCAGGGGTTAGGGGGTAGGACTTCTGATCCCAAAATGGGAAGCAGGGTGTGGGGCATCTGTCAAAGGGCAAGCTTAACTGTTGGACAAGGGGTGTATCCTTGTGGCCCTCAACAGCTCACCAAAAGACATTAAGCACCCCTCCCCAGGCCAAAATAATTGCTCACCCCTGCTCTAGCTTCATCTTCCTTGTAACCACCCTTCAGATAGTTAAAGGATGCTATGAAATCTCCCCTCAGTCTTCTATTCTGCAGACTAAATAAGCGCAGTTAAAGAGACTGTGGGCACATCTACATAAAATGCTTTAATACGCATTAGACTAATCTAGTGTTCATTAAAGCATTACTAAAAAACCATGCACAAAGCTAAGGCACATTGGAGTAGACTAGGTTTTAGGAAAATTAGTCTAAGGAATATTTTCCTAGTACCTGTAAATAAAGGAAGCCTACACATGAGCCTGGAGGCTGCTTTGATGCATTGTAATTACAGTGCATCAGAACAGACTAAATTGCTCTGGCTGGAGCACAGTAATTACCATACTCCAGCAGACTCAATTGAATCTGCTGGAGTATGGTAATTACTGTGCTCCAGTCAGCCTCCAAGTCTCATGTATCAGCCTCCCCATGCTTCAAAATGGCAGCAGGGTGTTTTATGTAAAGTGTATTCAATTAGTTTTAGATAAAGCACCCTACTGCCATTTTGAAGATTGGGGACACTGATATATGAGATGCACTGGGTGCTTTAATTAGTGTGATTTTCAAAGCAGATCTAATTAAAGTGCCTCCCCATCCACTCCTGGAGCATGTGTAAAAATACCCATAGGTACTAGATTTAATGCACATTAGCTAATGCACATTAGTGATTGTGTAGATGGTGACCAAGAATAAATTTTCTCTCAGTCAGCCAGTCCACTAGGGGGCCAGCCTCCGGCCAGGGGTAGAGCACTGTGTCTGAGAGCCCCTCCAGCTATGGGGTAGGGGTGGCTACTCTGTAGCCTCTGCCTGTCCCTTAGCCCTCTGGCTTTCCCTCTGCGCCCTAGATCCAGCTGCTGCCTCCTCCTGGCCACTGGGCCTGTCTTTGGTGGCCCTGCCTAGGCAGCATGAATCCTGCTCAGTCCTAGCTGGAGGCAGAGAGCTCTGCTACCTGGCCCTTGGGCAACGTGCCCCTGCAGTGTGGCTATGTGCCAGCTCCAGGAATCAACCATGCCTTTGGATTTGCTCCTGGGATCTCCAGCTGCATCTGCCTGAAGGCACCCTGCAGACATGGCAGCCTCCCTGACCCCAGGGCACACAGCCTGCAGCCCAAACTGGGGGGCACAAGAGTGTGTGGCAATATGGGAGGATGCTAAGGGCCGGTGGCAATTTGGCTGGGGCATAGGGACCAATGTCCATATTTATAAACAGATGGTGTCCTGCATGAAGGAGTGTGGGCACGACTGCTCTGGGAGTCAGTGCACAGTGAAGGTGAATGCCGTGTAGGCACAGTGGGTGAAGATAACGGACAACAATAGGCAAAAATACACAAACTGTTTTCCTGTTATGGAAACCTTACCCTACCTACTGCAAACCTGGAGGAAGAGCAATGAAGAGTTAAAACTTACTGCTTACTGCCTTTCCTTTCCTAAACACTTGTTGATCACAGTCTCCATGATTTCTAACTCCAACAGATAGGACAAATGACATGGACCCAGCTTCATCAAACTTGCATTCAAACCTAATCCATTAGCAGAGAACTGCACGTTAACCTAATCCAATAATAGAGAACCCCATGCTAAGGGAGAATGGTCTTCTAAATGTATGGTGTATTGTTACAAGAGCACTGAAGGTTACTTTTTTGATAGAGGATCTCTGGTGGATGAAGACACAGTGCCATTTTTGCTAGGGAGATGGCATGTGTTGTATTCCCCCAGTTTCCATGGCTGTCCCTCCACAGGCTGGTTTAGGGTATTGCTGAGGGAAAAGAGATCCTGGAGTATCGCTAACATTTTTCAGGTAGCTTAGCAGACATGTCAGAAAATAAGTTTATGTCCCAGAGAGCTTGTGGTAAGAAGTTTGGTCTCTTCTGTTCTGGTCAGGATTTGAAATGGGTTTAGAGATGTATGAAGCTGGGAGGCTGCTACCTTGTCCTTATCTTGTCCACTGGTCTCTTTTCCATCAGTGACAGGGACATTAACACAAACATATGCATTCCCAAGTAATTTGTTGGGTTCATCTCCACTTCTCAATAACCTCAATGATGGGTCCAAGCATCAGCAGTACACTACCTTCATCTTCAGTTGGCTTCTGAGAGGCCCTTTGATTTTCTTAATTCAGCACATTCTTCAGCCCCTGTCATCACTTTTGGAGCTTTTCATTTTACAGACATCTTAGTTTCCTCCTCAAGTTTCCAAGTATAAAAAGGGGAAGTGTTTATAGATTCATAGATTCATAGAAGTAGGGTCAGAAGGGACCTTGTAGATCATCAAGTCCGACCCCCTGCCTGGGCAGGAGAGAAAACCGGGATCAAATGACCTACCCCCTGGGTAGGAGCCATCACCACTTCCCTTGGAAGTTGGTTCCAGATCCTAGCCGCCCTGACTGTGAAGTAGTGCCTTTGGATGTCTAGTCTAAATCTACTCTCTAACAATTTGTGGCTATTATTCCTTGATGGTTCCTTATGGTTGTGTCTGATGCAGCAGAGATTGCAACAGTCCTTGTTGTGGCCCTGCTTCTGCAGTTGCTCTGTGATTAAGAGTGACATGAAAGCCTCTGTGGTTGCCCTCACTGTTCTTCTCATCACTCCCTTCTGTCTTCAGGCCTTCCTATTGGAAAATGACAAATCATGTAAGACTAATTCCTCTCTTAGCATGCTGTAGTGGGGACTATGGGCTCTCAGTAGCTGGGTAGGATGGGAGGGCTCTGTTCTGCAGAGGGGAGAGGGTTTAGGGCAGGAGCCTTGAGAGGAGAAGGGACCAAATGTCCAACCATAAGTTTCAGAGCTAGGTGGATTGATGTTAGCTTGGAGATATAGGAAAAGATGGAAAAAACTGAAAAAGGAGGAACATCCTTTTCAGTCCCCTTTGTCTTCCATCTCCTTCCTCATTCTGATCTCCTTAAGTTGGAGGTTTCCTTCCTTACTCCTTCACAAGCCCCTCGGGCTTATAGAGGCAGGGACTGCTATTCTGTGCAGAGTGCAGTACACTCTTATTCTTCTTAATACTTTTTTTCCCCAGTGGGATCTGGTAGCTTTAAAACTTGTTGCTATTCTTCTAGGACCCAGCCCACCTCATGGGATATGCTGAAAGATTTGTATGCGACTGACACAATGTGCCCTATGCGAGGTATAATGTAAGTACAAACTTCAGACTTCTAGATAGAGAGATGGGTGAAATCTGGTTAATTACTCACTGGGGGCCCATCCACATGAGATGCTACAGTGCAGTGGTTATTACATATTTATTTAGTACTTGTATAAGCAAGAATTAAATTAATATGCAGTAACGAGTTACTGTGCAGTAGGGCTGGAGAATGTCTTTTGAGTGATGCTATAGTAGCATATTAGCACTATTAGTGCTGTGATGTGCTACTGCGCAGTATTATTCACCTACTGCACAGTCAGCATCTCAAGTAGACGCACCCTGGGATAACTTGTCACTATAGTCTGAGTCAGCATGCACTGAATACCCACCAGACCTCTATTGATTTATACTCAAAACATTTGGATAATTCTTAATTTGTTAAAATGTAATCAATCTCTTCCAAATATACAAACATACCAAATCGCAATTGTATTTGTTCCTCATAAGTTGTTAGTTTATGAGGTACAGGCAGTCCTCAGACTTATGACACAATTGGTTCCTGAAAACCATGTCTTAAGTCCAAACGTTGTAACTTGGAACCAATTTTCTCATAAGAAACATTGTTATAAATGGGGGATTGGTTCCTAAACCAAGGCACAATACCCTATTTTCACCAAAAATACCCCAGAATTTTGTACTCGATCAATTATAGATGAGTAATATAGCTACATTAATGTATTTATATTGTAAATACCAATCATATTGATTTGGAAGGACTTCTTTGAGATGACTTTGCTGGACTTTTTGAAAGGTTCTTGGTTGGACTTTTTGAAGGGTTCTTGCCTGGAGTCTTCTCAGGAGTCTTGGCTGCAGGTTTTTCTGGAGTCTTGTCTGCTTTCTTAAAGAAAGTGTCCAAGGAAGTTTGGACAGATGTTCTCCAGGGAGATGAGCGATGCAGTGAACTTTAAATGTTGTAAGTTGAGGACTGCCTGTATACATTTGCCCTCCATAGCACCTGTCAATCCAGCTGATGTTCACAAAATACTGAGTATTCTTCAGCTTTTCTTGGCTCAGTAAGACACAGATGATAAACTGTTCCATTCTGCAGAATTGTATACACTTTTGGTGGTGAGCGCATACCAGACAGCAAAGCAAAAAACCCTTGCCTGTGTAGCCCAGGTAGTACCTGAGTAAGTACTCCTCTCTCCAATTGAAGGGAGAAGTTAGCAGGGCATGTGTGCTGTGGGGTGAAACTGCTGCTGCATGCAGTTTCCCACCTTCCCCTATAGAGAGCTAACCCAGGACACTCTGTGGCTTAACTATATACAAATGTATTAATATAATGAATCATATAAAAAGAATAAGTATAAATATAAATATAAATATACAGATGTAAATATATACATAGCAACATAAAACTATAGGAGTAGTATATAGGTTCACCGCCCTTCAATGCAAATGTGACAGGTGCGTTTGTTCTGCCCCTTTCCCCTTATGTGACTTAACAAGCCCCACCCCTGACCCCAGTCACATGGTGTGTGATATTACAAGCCCCGCCCCCTGGCCCCAGTCACATGGTATGTGACATCACCAATCCCACCCCTGCCCCACTCATATGGAATGTGACATCAGCAACTCCACCCAACCCCCAGTCACATGGTGTGACACTAGCAACTCTGCTCCCACCTCCAGTCACATGGTGTGTGGTATCAGTAACCCCACCCCCGCCCTCCAGTCACATGGTGTGTGACGCCACCACCACATGGTCCATGACATCAGAAGGACAGACCATGTAGCCCCCACAAAGCCCACTCCCTAATGCTGCAAGACCCTCCCTAGACCAGGTGGTAGTTATGACCTATCAAGCCCCAGACTGCTCTAGCCCCTGGGGCACAGGCATGGCCTATGGGGTGGCAGTGGGGGGGTGTGATGCCTCTAAAAACCTGCCCCCCCGACCAATTGGAGGGGGTTTCAGAGGCCTCAGCCTCCCCAAGAATGACACTAAATCAACTGGAGTGAGTAGAGGGGTGGAGCTTAGGCTGCAAGACCACCAGGTCTAGCTGCTTTCCCAAGCGAGCCCTCTGTGTGCCTGAGACTGTGCTAAGGCAAGCAAGAGCAGATATGGATTCTTTCACAATGCCTGTAGGCCCCCTCATCACACCCCCAAGACTTGTTAGATGGCCACATAGAAAGTGTTACCATAAAAATAGTTTTGAGGAGGAGGGCAGGCCCCTAGCCCAAAGACTCTTTGAGACACCTGACCCTGTTCAGGAAGACCCAATGAATAGGCAAACAGAGGAGGCCCAGGCCCCCAAAGCAGACATTGTGAATTCGGAAGATGGTTTCTTTGTGCCACAGCCCGCATGCGAAGTAGAGGTCACCACAGAGGAGAGGCCGGTAAGAGACCTGAAGCATGGTTGTGGGGTTGGGGCACTTAGATTTTGATGGTGGTGGTGTGGATTCACTTCGTAGCATGTGTGTGTTTGGGAGTGGCTAAGGCCCGATTAAACAGCAGCTAACTAAGGCTTTTTATTTGAACTCCTTTGCAGTTAGATGAAGCCTTTTTAAAGACTCCAGAAAGCCTGCTCACCAGTACACCTGTACAGCTGACACCAGAAGAAAGCGTATGTTTCTGCAGAGAACAGAGACCGGATGAGGCTGAAGAGTTCAGAAGGCAATTAGGCATTGAGTCATCAGGTCCTGTTTCAAGTCAGGAACATAAAATCTTCATGAAGTTTCTTGGGCGCTTTTTGTTTTATGGCATAATGAAATACTGCTTGAGGAGGAGACTTTTTGAAAATTGTTGGGGGTGCGTTCATGATCAGGGGCATCAGGGAGCTCATGATTGTGTTACCTGGTTAGCTGAAGACATAAATCAAACGATTCAGGAACTTTGCCAGGAAATATGTCTTGATAGCATTTTCAATGCTGTTATAGCCATTGGGTTTGCCAGGAACATTCTCAGAATTACTGAGAAACATTTGCTTCAGGTCAGATAGCTTCTAAATGCTGTGTATTCTGCAGAAGATCCTAATGCTTCTCTTCATAATTTGATCACTGAGGAAGATAAACCTCTCATACCCCATATTGAATGCTTAATTCGTACTAGAAATTATAAAACCCTGCTTAAGAGAAGGGTTTAGCAAAAACAGTTTAAAATGGAGTTTACATCTTTTGCTGATTTTGGGGGGAGATGGGGGTAGTAGTAAAGCACATCAACAGTCATCAGATGTGTAGATTAGCATTTGCTTTAGTGTCTTGGATCTCTAAGGACATACATATAGATTTTTTTTTGGTAAAGATAAAGCCAATGAGACTTAATGGTCACAAGAAATGATAAAAAAACCCTTCTTAGGAAAAGGGTTAACAAAATAAACTAGTAAATATTGTAAAGGTTTTTGATGGAAATAAAGACTGATTTAAAAATATATATTCTTACAGGGCTTGTATGCTATGGGAGGGGCTGTGAATTTTCCAAGAACCAGGGGTGTGTTGTAAAGATAAACCAGAATGCAAAAAAGCTGACCTGTGTGTCCAGATCTCTACATATTTTAAGACTAAAGGGGTGGAGTTATCTTTTAGTGGTGACTCTGTTTCAAAAGTTATTTTACTTTATACATACAGTACTTTCCAGAGAACTTACTTATTGTATCATTTCATTTATATTACACAGAGCTTATCTAGTGGGAAAGCCACATGCAATTTTACTACAGCAAGGTAAAAATTATTTTAAAATGATGAGTTATTTGTGGCTGTTAATATAATCACAGTAAGTTATAACAACTGCTTGTAACTGTTTATTTTCAAACAAAACTTCTTCTAAAATAGAAAAGCAGAAGAAACACATACAGTCATGTTTTTATCCAGTAGTAAAAGGTAATTTTTCTGAAATCAGCTTTTGACAATCATGTGTTTCTTGTGGGAGGAGAAGTTGTGTGTGTATAAATTAACCCAATGTGAATGTGAATATAGAGGGTGGGGTTAAGCAAATTTTAAATTTGTAGTGTCTGAGGAAAGTGAATCCTCAATGCTGAGATTGAAATGTTATATGTTCTAAGTGATCACATGCACCACTCCTGAAGAAGAGCGGGGGCCAGGGTGGAGACCTCTAAAAACACAATAAGAAAACCTCAGAAATGTTCAGCCTGCAGATCATAACACCCAAGAATCAGATGACCATCTCGACAGAACAGAAGGGCATGGTTCCTCAGAAGAAAACACGCCACCTATCTCTGAAAAAAACATATGTAAAAACACAAGGGTTCACACCCCCAAAACAGGTGATCTGGGCCCATGAATATGAAACCCAGGACTGGATGCTCGCGCATTTTAGAGAAAGAGGAGAGTCTTTCTCCTTTTTTTGAAAGATCATGATTATTGTGAAAAAAAGAGTGGGGTTTGAGGTGGTGCTGGCAGGCGTATACATTTCAGAAAGAGTGTGCAGAGTGTTTTGAAAGATCATGATTACTACTGGAGCAAAAGGGTAAATTTTACTCAGAGAGGAGGTAGTCTGTATAACTCGGACAGCAGTCGTGGCCTGTATCATAAGAGGGGGAGTCATGGTAAACCCAGGGATAAGAATGGGTGGCTAACCAGCAAGTGGCTCGCAGGGCGAAAAGTAAGGGCCTGGTTAAAGAGGAGCATGGGGAAGGCCAAACACTAGTTGAAAAAAAAAAAAAAAGAGATCCCCTAGTAATGGCACTTTAGAAGGCCCCTCAAATGCTTCCTCTCCTCCTAGGCCTGACTCTCCACTAGGACCCGTGGAACCATAGAGGGGGGAAAGAGAATATGATTTAGGAAGCCCTTTAGAGGGCCCTTCAAATGTTCCCTGGCCTCCCAGGCCTGACCCACCACCAAGACCTTAAGAGTCAGAGAGTTGGGATAGCGAATCTGGTGTAGAAGGCACTTTAGAGGATCCCTCAAATGCCCCCCAGTCTCCTGAGTCAGCAGAGGATATTTTACCAGACATACATATGGTGTGGGTGAGAAGGCAAGAGTGGTCTGTAGCCAGGTTTGGGGGAATGAGGTACACAGAGGAGTTCTGTTTTGTGAATCTGGAGCGTGTGCCATTACACGTGGCATATGAAGTCATAACCAGAGGGGTAGAAGAAATTTTAGCAAAACTCCACCAGAGATTAAAAGGCAATGACTGAGCCCAGTTACGTATTCAGGCAGATAGCATGGCAAACTGTTTATACTCTCGATATATTAATTTAAACCAGATGACTCCAGAGCTGTTTTTTGAGTGGATCAGTATCCTGTTACAAAGCCAGGGAGAAATACTGCTTGATTCTACATTTCAGCTGGTTGTGGTCATTGTGAGAGGTGCGGGCAGTGGGAGCTGTGGAGTTATAAACTCTATCCCCTATTCCCAGGTCATTGCTAAAAAGAGGAAGTACAGTAAAAGCTCTGTCATCCAGCATCCCCTGGGAATGGGGGATGCCGGATAACAAAACATGCTGATTAACTGAGTGGCCCAGGCCACTGCTTCTCCTGCTGCATCTGGGGTGTCAAGTTGCCCCCTCCTGCCACATCGCCTCCCCTCCAGCGGGCCCTGCAGGCCCCATGGGACAGGAAGGTGGGCCCTGCACAGCCTGTTATGCCCCCGGGCCGTGGAGGCTCAGCAGCACAGACTGCTTTGCCCTGGGCCCGGGGGGGCTCGGAGAAACTGGAAGTGCCAGCGCGGGCACTTCTGGTTCCACTTTATCTTACAAGCCAGCATGCTGGTTAATTGAGCGTGCCGGCTTGTAAGATGCTGGTTAATGGAACTTTTACTGTATTTAATTGACTTGAATACCTATGATACTAACCTGTGCTTTGCAGGCAGTCTATTGGCTGTTACAAAATGTAGAGGGGTGAGAGATACTGAACTGCTAGATGGTGCCAAAGAGCTGCACAGGAAATTAGGCATGTCTTTATATCAAAAGGTTATGCTTCACCAAGTACCTTTGTCTGAAGACCTTGAAAAGGTTAACATTCATATAGTGATGCATAAGGAAAAAACGGGTGGAGTTTATTTAAAACACAGGACATGCCCAGATACCCTGACACCTGTTTTCTTTTGCTGCATGGTGAACATTAGTATGGTATTTTGGATGTGAAAAAGGTGTTTGGCATGAGAACTTATTGCGCCACCGGGGCTCTTCTGCCAATCAGGGATGGGCATGGGGAGGGGGCGCATGGTGAAACCAGCTAGATTAAAGGAGATGTGAACGCTGCACTGCACTGAGATGTGAACAGATGCTGAACACTGCGCTTTGCTGTGATTTTGGTAGGTCCCTAATCATATGACTGCTAAGGATCCAGTGTTAGCCTAAGTACTAAACTGGTATGGAGGAGATGGCCTTTGGCAAAGTTTGCAGATGAATTTAAGCCATTTTTTACATGTCAACATGAACTTTCCACCCTTACGGGATTCCTTTTATAGGGTAACTGAGTGGTCATGCAGGTTGAACATGAGTTCTTGATGCTCTCCACATGGGACATGTGGGGAATTTTCACATGGAAGTGCTTACCAGAAGTTAGGTATTGTGGCCAAAGATAGATGCTAACATTGAACAAATGTAGAGAGGTATGAACATTGACGGGTTACATGCCATGCACCAGCTAAGGCTCTAGCCCATCAAAGGGAAGTGACTGGGACACCATGGTCTCATCTGCACATAGATTTTGCTGGCCACTTTCAAGGCCAGATATGCTTTATCATCATTGACTCTTTCTCAAAGTGGCTGGAAGTTGCTTCTGTTGCATCAATGACTTCATGCACTGTAATCCTTGTTTTATGGTACTGTTTACTACACATGCTCTTCCGGATACTATTGTATCTGATAATGCCACACAATTCACTTCTGAAAAATTTAAGAAAATTATAGGAAAGATCTGTCACACCACTACTCCACCTGTTAATGCCATTCTACTTGTTATCAAATGGCCAAGGCAAGCTGATGGTCCAAACTACTAAAAATACATTGAAGTGAATTGTTGATGGTGATTGGAACCAACTGGTTAGCTGATTTATTACTATAGAAGCATGTAACTCCACACACTGCTACAGACTGTAGCCCTGCAAAGTTTCTAACTAACCACCATCTGAAAATTTGTTCTGATTGGTTCCACCCAGATATGGTCACCAAATAGCAGACAAAGCAAAAAATCCAGTTCTCCGAGAAATAGGATTTTCATCTGTAAAAACGTTCAAACCAGATGAATCCATGTACATCTAAAACTATGGGTACCTATACATGTGCATCAAGGCTGCTCCAATGTGCTGGAATTACAGTGTGTCAGAGAAGACTTGATTAATCGAGTCTGCTGGAGTGTGGTAATTACCATGCTCCAGCAGACTCCAGCATCATGTGTATCAGCATCCCTGCACTGAAAAATGGCAGTGGGGGCACTTTAACTAAAGCACGTTTGAAGAGCTTTAGTTAAAGCACCCCCACCACCATTTTTCAGCGTGGGGATGCCGATACATATGATGGTCCAGGTGCTTTAATTAGAGCAGCAGGTCACTGTCTAAGCCAAGTATCTATAGGGGGGAGAGGTGCTGTATAGAGAATTCTCTAGGGTTTTCACAGGTAGTTCCTGCAAGGAGGACTCAATTGTAGTGTCTTCATGAATGCTGTTTGGGTTCAATGGTTACACTATGTCACTTGAAGCCAGAGCATTGCTAGGACAGCAAGCTGCAAACACACTGGCAAACACTGCAAACACACAGCAAACACAATGGCTTCTAACGGTTCATGGTCTACTGCAGAGGCATAAGTAATTTCCTCTTGAAGCGGGATGCTTTAAAATCAACCTTTTAAGTGGAATAATTGTTGTAATGCTTCCTCAAAAAGGCAGTGAGTTTCAGACTCTAGCTGAGATTAATTCCAAGTGCATGCAGTCTTCTGGGGGAAGATGAGAGCCATGTGCTGGTTCCCAAATGTGCACACACACACACACACACACACACACACACACATGCAAATGACAGAAATACTTGAAATGCTGTCATATGTGATGTGTTATGGGACTGTATTGTGAGAACCCCTTGCTCAAACAACCCCTCCTTTGGACCCCTTTGTCACACATGACAACCCTATGAGGTATGGCAGATTTCAAACTTGTGTGGAGAACATCAGCTGGAGGGGAGAGGAGCAAGGATGAAACCAGAAAGCTAACAGGCAGGGTCCAGAGAACCAGAAGGTAGGAACAAAGCATTTGAAGCCCAGGGTTAGATAGATATCCATGCTATTGAACAGCCTCCTAGAGACTGAAAGAGCTTCTGCTTATAGTCAGGCTGTAGTGAAGCCAGGTCAGAACCAAAAGCCAAGCCAGTTCCAATCAGAAGATTAGGGGAATTCATCCCCTGAGGCAGCAACTAAATTGGTGCCATCTGCAGCACCTCCACATGTTCATAGCTTTCTCTTATCATATCTCTGGCTTTGATTTCTGACTCCTGATTTCAGACCTGCCTCCTGGCATATCCTGACTCTGGCTTTGATTCTTGGTTATGGTTTGTCTTCTGACTTATCCTGGTTCTAGCTTTGGCTGCTGCATTTGATTCTGGTTTTGGTTCCTGATCCAAGCTTAACTCCTGTTATATCCTGACTCTGGCTAAAACTCCCAATTCCAGTTCTGATGCTGAACCCCTCCAAACCCTGCTGCTCCTTGGGAAAAAGACATAGATTTCAACCAGGCTTCAGATGACTAACTACTAGGCAATACTGTCCACACTCTGGTTCCTGTAGCCAGGTGCATGCAGGCACCTGAAGCTATCTGGGGAGTAGTTTAACCACTGAAAGCCAGATCCACTCAGGTAAGTATATGGGGATAATTTAGCCCCAATGATGGCCAAAAAGTGAAGAATGTGAATGGAATACAGGGAGATTTCTGCTGGAATGGATGTGACCAGCTGAGGTCAAAGGAGACATCACTAATTCCAGTACATGCCAATTTTCAAACGGTAAGGAATGGCCTGAGGGTTTCATGCAAAGTCAGATGTTTTCCAAATGGGAGGTGCTCGAAAATGGTCTCAAGTCCAGTCATATGTCCATCCTCTGAGCCCATGAGGAATATCAGTTAATCCCCTGGAAAATCCCAGCCTCATTCATCCTGAATTTGAGGGATAGTCAGAGCTGATTTGCCCAAATTTGTTCTGTGAGCACATTTGGAAATCCCTGCTCCTGACAATCAGGACATGAACTGTTGAGGAGAAAAGGGCACAGCTGTGGGGATGATGAGTAAAGTCCTTAGGACAGTATGGGTAATTCTGGTGGTGAAGTATCCTGTGCATTAAACCTATGGGGTGCATCCACACGAGTGTGCATGTGCCTCTTGCAGCATCTCAAACCCTTTAGAGATGCTGCAAGATGCATGTGCAGAAACAAAAAAATGTTTCCCATGCTGCATATTTGCAGCGCAGGGGCAGAATATGATACCTGGATATACAGGTATCCAAAAATACCCCAGGAGAAAAAAGTGGGACACTGTTCTAGACTGTGCCCTGAGGCAACTGGAGGCTCAGTCCTCCATAGAGATGTTCTGGTAGCCAGCCAGAATGTCTCTATGGCTGGCCCTTTCCCTGGTGCTGAAGCACACTGCCTGCCCAAGTGTAGTATGAACTGAACTAATGTTATTAGGCTGATATTAGGCTGTTATTAGGCTGATATTAACATAGAGTGTAATAATAGTGAAATGTAACCATGTTAGTCTTGTCCTGTAAGCAACTTGAAAACTCCATTTTGTATCCTTCTGCTTGACATAAGTGAATGAACTTTGCATAGTCTTTATGTATGAGTTCATGTAAAAGGGTGAATGGTGAGAGAATAGCATGGAGATGGAAGAAGAAGATTCAACTGTTTATGTAAGCAACAAGATACCAAATGTAAGTTACCAACCACTAACTAACTAACAAATGGCTGAAGAATCCCTTTGACGCTCAAAGGTACAAAGGAGATAACAAGAAGAAATTCCTCCAGACGGGCAAAAAAACCACTCCAAGCCTAAGATAAGGTGAAGACAAAAGAAGAACAACTTCAAAAACAAGCTGGGTATGGAAAAACCCCAAAGCACTGAAACAAAGGATGCCAATCCCTATAAAAGAAAACTTTGAAAATGCTAAGTTGGGTGAGTCTCTTTCTCTACTGCTGTTTCATCAGAGCACAGATGCACCTGTTCACCCCGCTCCAACTGTTATCTTTAAATCTGCTATCTTCAAATCATCATCATCTACTCAATAAGCCCGGTTTGGCCACCCTGGGCTGATGTTGAGCAACTATTGCTGGTAACTATATCTGGTGTTTGTGTGGATGAAATGGTTGTTTTGTGTACATGTATGCCCGTGTGTAATGATGTGTATGATGATTTGTGTGTGTTTGTATGAACAGTGTGCCTGAACCTCTATGTCTAACTCATGTAATCAATAAACGTGGCACCTTGCCTTATCCCCCTTTATAAAGTCTCGCTCGTAATTTGAGCAGTTGGCAATATGTTAATACATGCAGGGCAGGCAGCAGTGCAGGCTGCATTAACCAGGACCTGGGGCCCATGCCAGGTAAGGGGGGGGGGGGGCTGGAGGAGGGGGGGATATTGGGAGGGGCACCTCAGTGTCACAACCAAATTAAGTACTGCCCATGCCACAAGCAAGAAATATATTAATCAAAACAGTTTTAGTCTGCACTAGGTTAACTAAGAGTTAACTAAAAAGAAGATAGTAACAGTTTTTTGCTGCGCATGTCAAAAAGAGATTTATAACTGTGACACTAACTAGAAATAAAACTTAGCCTTCTGTGCTGTACATAAATCATTATAATTGGTCAAAGAAAACAATGAGTAACCCTATGATAACACCCTAGCGAAGACCACTATACAATTGGCGATTCTAATTAAATTTATGACGTGGCGAAAAGCATTTGGCTATTATACAAATAAAACCCGTCTTCACTTCCGTGAAGTGGGAGACCTCTGCACACACACCTAAAAAACCTCTGAACGTATGCGTGAGAGTAACTGACAAATTGATCACTTGTCAGTTTCCCCCGTCTCGACCCAATTCTCAGACGTAAATCAACAACCTGCCGGCCCGACCTTTTTCTCCATTTCTCTGCCCGACCGACGAACTTTTACGCAGACCGGCCTACGACCTACGAACTTTAAGCTGTAACTAACCAAGCATCTGTAACCTCCGTCTTTCACCACCTTGACAGCGTGAGTAAATAATCTTGCTTTGCAACTGATAAGCGTCCGCCTAATTAATTCCACTCCAAGCGTCACAAGTACCCGCCTGACGGCCTTCTAAGGCCCCGGACCCTTATCTGCCCGGGTGGGAGTGAGGGAGAGCTGCTGGCTGGCTGCCCTGGGTCCCGACACTCAGGAGGGGTGGGTCCCCTGCCTGCCCCCCACCCCAGCCCCCTGCTCACTACCTCAGTCCCCCATTGCTCCCCCCATTATTCCCCCACCTGACCCCAGCCCCCACCCGCTCCCCTGCTGGTGCCAGCATCCCTGCACTCACCAGCAGTAGCAGTGACCATTGGGGCCACTTGGGGCCTCCTGGCATAGCCCCCCTGCATGGCACAGGTCAGTGTGGGGTAGCAGGGCTCAGCCCCAGCTGCCTGGCACCCATGGAGCTGCTGCTGCATCACACGGCTGCCGCCCCACTCAGCAGGGCATAGCGTAGCATGCTTTTGGGTAGCTTGGGGCCATGACCCAGGGCCCCATGCCACTCATGGGGATTGCCTGCCATGCCAGGCTGGGCCCTATGTACAGGTGCCCTGTGCACTGTTGGGCCAGGCTGTTTCTGTGCACACGGGGCCTAGCTTGGCATGGCAGGTGGTTCCCATGAGTGGCATGGGGCCCTGGGTCACAGCCCTGAGCTGCCTGAAAGCTCACTGTGCAGCACCCTGCCAAGTGCGGCCACAGCCATGCAATGTGGCAGTGGTAGCATGGGTGCCAGGTGTCCAGGGCCGAGTCCTGCTGTTCCCCATTGCCCTGTGCCATGTGGGGGGGGGGGAGGGGGGCTGTGCCAGAAGGCCCTGAGTGCCACCAACAGTTGCTGCTACTTCCACTGAGTGTGGGGACACTGGTGCCAGCAGGGGGCGGGGGCTGGGACCAGGCAGGGGAGTGATAGGGGGGCTGAGGCAATGAACAGGGAGATGGGGGAGCAAGTGGAGGAGGCTGCAGGAGTGGACAGAGGGGCTGGGACCCTGCAGGGAAGGACTGGGACCCTGTGGGGGGTGGGGCTGTGGCCCTGCAGGGTGGTTGGGACCCTGCAGAGGGGGGCTATGACCCTGCAGGGTGGCTGGGACCCTGCACAGGGGGATGTGGCCCTGCAGGGGAAGACTGGGGCCCTGTAGGGGGAGCAGTCTATGTGCTACGTGAGGGGCTGCACTCTATGGGGGGCAGGGGACCCACCTCTCCTGAGTGCCCCCCCACATAATCCCCCACTCCCACAATTCCCCCACAATTCCTCCAGCCCTACCTACACACTGACTCACATCCTCCACACCCACCCATACACCCATACCCCTTCCCACCCCCACTCCTGCAAACCCCACCTTCCCCCATCACACACCTATCATGTGATAAGAAATCCAAAGCAAAGATCAAAACATATAGATATTTAGAATTTATTTTATTATATTGATAGGGACACTGGTAGGCTTCCAAATTGCTCTAACATTGTAAATATAGCAATAAAACATTGCCCGACTGATCTCCCTCTCTCTGTCTGTCTCTCTCTCTCTCTCTAGTGGCCTTTTGTTCTATTTGTGGAAGAACATGGATTTTGGGGTATTTTAAAAAATGATTTTGGGGATGATGCTTCGGTAGTCTACCTGGCACAAGGAGTAGTGTCCCCAGATATCAAGTGACTGGACTTCAGAAGCTCCTGTCTATTTGTGTCTTCCAAGTTAATGTGAGCCTTAAGGCCCACCCAGCGAGTAGCCCCTACCATGTGGGGCCAATGGGTGAAAGACACAACTAAATATCTTGGAACAACAAAAGCAAAAACCAGGGTTGGAGTGTTGTGTGGGTTAAAGGATCAAAACATGAAAATAAGTGCTCCAGAGGGGGACACCAAGCAGAGCCCCCCAGGCCATGCCCACTGGTCCTCAAAGGCATTCAAAGAGCCGGTAGACACTGCCCACTGGTGCTCCACTTGGAGGTATATGTGGACGAGTGAAAGGAATGAGGTCCCACAGTCCCTAGACACCTTCCCAGCCAGAGCCTCCTTCCTGGTCACATACAGGGCCCACTTGGCCAGGGCCAGGAGAAGGTTGACCAGGTGGTCCTGGGACTTGGTGGGGCCATGGATGGGGTGCCCAAAAATAAAAAGGTGGGGGGTGAAGCTCATCCAGAACCTCAGGAGAAGGTTCTGGAGGTGCAGGTGGAGGGGCTGCAGCATGGTGCACTCCAGTGCCATGTGTGCCAGGGTCTCCCTCTGCCCATAGAAGGAGCAGGAGACCAGGGTGTTTGTGAAGCCCACCACATACAAGCCTGGGGCAATAGCTCTATGCTAGAGCCATGAGCTGAGGTCCCCAGTGGTTCATGGGATGAGGGTGGAGTACAGGCTTAGTCACTAGAGTGCTCCAGCTATGCTCTCACTGAGCATATCCCGCTACTTGGTGTCTGGGTGGGATGTGAGGGCGGCATGGTGGATCTTGCAGTGCATGAGCATGTAGAGGTGGTAGCAATGGGTGGTGGAAAAGTGGACCATTTTGGTGTCCTCCAGCCAGCAGAGGTGGTGGAGTGGGGTCAGCACCGTGAGGCACCAGTCCTACGATAAACTCCGGCAGGCTGGAGGATATGGGGGGGGGGGGGGAGGGGAAGGGACTGCTATCATACAGGACCTAGTTGACAAAGGTAAGGGAGTTGGGAGGTAAGGCAGATTTCACCTCCCGGACTAGGCGGCAGGTTGCACACATCATGGGTAAACCCATGTGTTGGGCTAGTGCAGTGGGATCCACCCACATCTGCCTATCATAGTCCAGTAGGCCTCCAATATGGGTGTCACCACCCAGGGCCAGCCTCTGTTGCAATCAGAGTGCCTGCACCATTAGGACCTCTAGCTGGGGGTTTCAGAAGAGGGGCTCAATGAGCAGGTCAGTGCCCTAGGTGAGTGCCTTGTTGCCAGGTATCAGGAGGAGGGTGGCTGAGGACTCAGCCAGGGTGAGAGGAGCCTCTAGCTAGTCATGGTCACCTGTGCTGACCTGTGGGAGTCCCTCGCACAGGGTCCAACTGGCTTCAGCATCGGTCGGATCCAGGGAGAAGAGCTCTTCATAGAAGGCTCATCTGTGCTGGTGCATCTCACCTGGATCCATGAGTGGGGTGCCATCACCTGCCAGAAGGCAGGTGATGTACTTCTTGGCCCCCTGCCTCCTCTCCAGGGTGTAGAAGAAGCGGGAGCCATGATCCACCTTTTAGAGGAACTGGATGCATGAGCGGACAAAGGCACCACAGGCACAGTGATTGTCCAGCACATGAAGCTCTTCCTGCCTCTCCCAACACTCTCCACAGAGGGATGGGTTGGTTGGGTAGGTGGCCAGGCATCTCTCCAGCTCCAGCACTTCCTGTTCAAGCTGCTCCTGCACCACCTCCCTTTGCCAGGTACGCCCCCAAGTGTAGCTGCAGCAAAAGAGCCGGATGTGCACCTTCCCCACATCCCACCATATCTGAGCTGAGAGGGAAGCTGTCCATTGCTCCTGCCAGGCCAGCCAGAACTCCCAGAAGTCCTCCCCAAGACCCACATCCTCCATTATGCCCGCATCCTCTGGCTGACCCCAAACACCCAGGTCCCAGTGTGGCCTGGCCCCAGACAAGGTTGTGATCGCTGAAAGGGGTTGGCCAGACACCAGAAGAGTGGGTCTGAGTAAAGTGTGGCACACCTGCTCCTCCACCATACTCATGTAGGTAAAGCTGGGGTGAGGGGGCTGTCAGGGTGACAGGTGCACCAGACATCCATCAGGGAGTATTCCATCGGTATATCCCCAAGGACACCCACAGTGGCCTGGTTCCACTCTCTGCCTGACCAGTCCCATGTGTCCTGGGTGACATTAAAGTCCCTGCCAAGGACCAGGCACTCTCATGGGTTGAGGGTGCCTGTGGCAGAAAGCCACCTTTGTTTCTCCCCCAAAATCTCTGCTCTGTGACAATTCAGTTAGTATGGGCCTAGCAGAGGATACATACCTTTACCCTATCTCTTTCGGTAACCTGAGCTGGATACATTCCTGAGGGAGGGGGGAAACCTGCTCCCTCTGCCTACATGACTGGCATCACATACCTGGGTGAGGGGCTTCCTTCCTGGTGGGCTAGAGTCCACCTGGCAACTACTGATGTATTTCAAATTGGTTGGCTGACAGCCAACATGTGCTGGCCTCCATTGGACCAGGTAAATGAGGTCACAAGGGCTATGTAAGTTAAGGACTGCCCAGGAGGAGTGGGCAGGAGCCATGAGGGAAACCCAGAGACACAGAAGAGCTGTACCATCTAGAACTTGCTTTCTCTCTCAAAACTCATGATCCAGGAACTGCCTGCCTCTAGAGGGAATCTCCACCTGCCTCTGGATGATACTCGTGAGTAAGCTGCCTGAGATCTAACTAGATATTTAGCTTGCAGTAACTCAGATGCATGATCAAAGGCTACCCCGGCCACAGGAGTTTGCCCTATGGGATTTCTCTGATATAGCTCTACCCTGTACCCTATTCTAACCCTACCTTCTATAACCAATAAAGTTCTTCTTTGCACCTAGTGTGGGAGACTTATTGGGAGTGGGTCTAGATTATGCCTTGGGGTCCCCTTGGTTCAGCTGACTAAGGGAGACCACTACTTGTGCTTCTGACTGACGGGAGCATCCCAACTTCTTGAAGTGAATCAAGTACCCTTGAGGGCTACTAGGCCTTTGTTTCCCAGAGTGTGCAGAGCCAGAATTAAGTCCAGAGCTCTGGGTGGCGGCAGTGGAACCCCCAGGCTAGCAGGTGTGCTCCAAGAAGGGGGTCGGCCAGACATGAGGTGCCCCCAGGGAGGCACTCGGAGCCTGGAAGGTGGTCGGGCACAGTGAGGTGGGTGGCTCAATGCAGGAGCGCCCCCTACTGGCCCGCCACAGTGCCAATGTAAGTGGGCACCTGGAAGAAGAAGTCTGCCAACTCCAGGTCCTTCGTAGGGGTGTACACATTCAGAAAGTTTATGACAGCCCCTGCACTCGGACCAGGAGGTGCAGCGGGCAGCCTGGAACCACTTCAATGGTGGATAGCCTCTGGCCACAGGCCTGGGGAGAACGGGGTGGCCACCCCACAAGTGGTGGCTGAGAGGTGACTAAAAAAGACCCTGCCTCCACGCTCCAGCCACCAGTTAGGCTTATTGGCCAGAGTCATTGGGGTTTCCTGCAAGATTACCACAGGGTACCCCCCTCCTGAAGGAAGGAGAGCACCCATCATCTCCAGAGACCCTTCCTGCAGCTGTAGATGTTGAAGGTTGTGATTTTAAATGACCTAATGGCTGGGGGGGGTGAAATAGATGGTATGACAGGGGCCTTGCACACCTCAACACCCAGTGTGAGGCCCACCGACTCATGCAGCACCCTCCCATCAGCATAGAGGGCATCTATGAAACTGCATGTCCACCTATAAATACAGGCATTGCAGTTCTTGGTCCCCTTGCCTTCTCCCACCAGCGCCTTCACAGTGGCAAAGACGCTGTCAAAATCTCTCCAGCAGTCCAAGGCAAGCTGCACCTTGCTGGCAGCCCACCGGGTGTACTCACGGTCAAGAAATACAAGTAGCTTGCCCCTGGGGACTGCCAGGACCATGAGGTCCGCAGACTTAATGGAGCCTGCCAGTTCTCAGGAGTCCTACTTCTGATTCTGGGGCTTAGTGGGCTCCTTAGGCACTGTCTGAGCCCCCTGGTCCACTAAGACCCCAGACTCTGGTTGGGATTGTGAAAGCTCTGCAGCCCTTTGAGATGGGGGTGGGTGTAAGGGTGGGAGTGGGGCTCCCTCACAAGATGGCAGGATAGAGCTGGAGCCCTGGGGGGTCTGTGCAAGGTCCCCAACAAGATTGGTGTATTTGTTAGGGAACCCCACCTTGACCCCCTCTGTGGTGGGAGCGCAGGGCAGGCTGGTGGCAGTACTTTCTTGGGGTGGAGGAGGAGGAGACTCATCAGGCACTGGGGTGGTATTGTTGTCTACTTTGGGGTCCTGGGAGAGAGGACCTCTCCCCTCAGGACTCACTGGGGTGAGCCCCAGCCTACTGCTCCCCCTGGCTGCAGATCCAGGAGGAGCTGGGCAGGGT
This sequence comes from Alligator mississippiensis, assembly GCF_030867095.1. Lineage (NCBI taxonomy): Eukaryota > Metazoa > Chordata > Crocodylia > Alligatoridae > Alligator > Alligator mississippiensis. The sequence goes on along the minus strand of NC_081837.1, from coordinate 27,107,318 downwards.
TATTTTGCCCCAAGTGGCACAACTTGTCCCACAACAAAGCGCATGCCTGGGCACTTGCTTTGAGGCAAAAAGCCCCAGCTTAAATTTGTGCCGCGTCTATTTGAGCTGGTACAAGCGCACATGCCTGCATGTGTGGACATGCCCATGCATTCTAATGAGAGATCATTTCTGACTATGACTGGAAAGACTGTACTGTCTGTAGAGTTGTAAATACATGCATAGTTTTGTCAGACAGATCTCCAGATTAGAACTTGGATAGGGAGGGCAGAAACTGATATGCCAGAAGGGGCCAATGTTCTTTCTGAACTCCAAGTCCCTCACATTTAATGGAAGGAGTAGCAAGAACCAGTAAAAATGACAACAGTAGTGACCCTGCCCAAGGAGATGGGCTGGGCAGTTAGCCAGAGCACAGAGCATAGTGAGAAGAAAACACTTGGGCCAGGGTGATTGGGTTTGTAAACTGTGTATGCTTTAGGCAGGGAGCTTGGTGAAAGCATGAAGTGATCCTGACCGAAACATAATTCAGTCCAACACCCTGAGTGGAATAATTCTGCCAAACAATTGCATAATGACAGTAAGCTCTGACAGGGAGATTCCAGAAAAATGAGGAAGCTGGCTGAAAAAGCCTAAAAGTTCCAAATGATGACATTAGCATCCTTAGATTCAGCATCAGGGCTTCTCTGGCAACTGTATGAGGCACACAGAAGGCATGTCTCATGTACTTATGCACTGTGTAAACACAGAGAACAAAGAGCAAGGGGACTGATCAAGAAAATACTTGAACCAAACAGGTCTATTACTGCAAATGGAAAATTCCTCCTGCTGGAGAAGGAAATCTGCAGAGATATGAGGGCATTGGAAAAGCGCATCAGCCAGAAGGGGAAATCCCCAGTCATCAGGTTCAGTCCCTGGCTATTGCATTACATCATATGATCCTTTTGATACTGACTTAATGGGACCAAATCCTTTAGGATATTGTTTATATGTGGAAAGGTAATACAATGCAGACATACCACAAGCTAACTGTCTGCTCTAGCTTTGGAACTGGCTGTATCTACATTAGTATAGTGCTACGTGTAGACTAAGAGTAACATTCTCGGTCACTTAGGCATGAAAATATGGATGTCTACACCGCTTTTTCTGGTAATCTAAATGCAAAAATGACAATGATGTACAGGTGGTCAGTGGTCACCAGCAGTTTTAGATGACCAGAAATTATATCAGACAAAACCCATGACTATCAAATTTAGAGGCAAGGGCTTTTTGTGATGCCAACTGTATTATTGGGAAGAAAGTCTGACAAGCTTTTGGACACATGTTGGTTTTCCTCAGGTCTGGATTTAGACTCAGGGCCACACTTATGTTAAGGTTTTGCTCCCAGAGCTCTGTGGCTAAGACATTCATTAGGAAGGCTGGAGGTCATGATTTCTAAGTCCTACTCACCCAGAGAGTGTTTGCATCAGGGTCTTTCTGTCTTTCCAGCGCAATGCTTGAGCCACTGCACCATGGGTCAGCCTATGTATAGTACCACTTTTTGAAGCTGAACCACTAATATAATCCCTGGAAAAAAATGTCATACAGGGGGATGCTTCTACTACATCCTGCTCGCTGCCTCCCGTCCCCCCTGCCACCTGTTCCTCCCCTTGCTGCCAGCTCTCCCTCATGCTTGCACTTGTCACCTGCCTTCTCTAAAGTGTCTGCACCCCTTACTGCATCTCCTTCCATGCCTGAGCCCTACTGCCTGACGCTTCTATGCTCCCCTGCCTCCTCTCCCCCTGCAGCCTCTGCAGGCCGGACACCAGAGCTGCTGCCACTACTGCCACAATGCATGGCTGGGCTGGGGGTGGATCTGTGAGTGATGGTAAGTGTGGGGGGGGGGGGCGGGGGGGGGAGGTAGAGGGGAACAAAGGTGGAGGGGGGCAAAGGCAGTTGATGTAGCTCCAGTGCCAGCCCCTTCTCAGGCTCAGGGCCAGAGTCAAAGCTGAAGCAGCTGCCTGCTCCTCCCCCTGCCTTGTTCCACCTTGTACTCAAATCCAAGACAAGGGTTTTTTTCCCCCATGTTGAAAAAACTTTGTCTCAGATTTGAGTAAATATGGCTCTTCTTTCTAGAAAGGAGGTGTTAGATCAAAGCAAGATACCAGGTTAGTCATCCATGATGCACCTTTGGCAAACTCATGTTGCATTTTATTCTATTTCCATTAACTGTTCTGTCCTTCATTATTCTTTCCTTCAAAATCTGTTCTAAACATTATCATACTTTGGAAGTGAGACTGACCGGCTTGAAGCTGCCTAGATCACCTTTTCTCATTAAATACTGCCACCATATTTACCATTCTATGATCATAGGATACTAATTCTAGGTTGATGGATTTGTTAAAAATCCTTTGTCCCAATCCTGTAATTTCATGTGCCCGTTTTTCAAAATCCTGGGATTGAGATTCTGCAGCCTCCCTGACTGGAATACATCAGAATCCTGAACTTTTACTTCCGCTGTGGCTGTGGTAATTTCATTTCCAGGCACTATTAGCCATCCTGCCTTTGTCCTATGACTTACATCGTTGTCTTAACTGGAAACTGAGGCCAAGAACTTGGTTTTAGGGCTGTATGTAGATTACCTTTAATTTCTATCCCATTCTCATAATATAACAGTTTCACTCCATTCCTTGTTCTCTTTTTATTTATATGACTGAAGAACTGTGTTCTTTGTTTTAATATATTTGAAAAAGTCTAACTCAGCTTGATTTTTGGCAAGGCTTACTTTATCCCTACACTTCCTCATAGACATATAGACTTCTTTGCTAATCAACCCAGTTTCCCTTTCATTTTGGGCTCCCTAATACCCTTCTGAGGTGGTTAAGCAACAAGTTAGATCAAGAGCCCTCACCTATGAGATTTTTCACTTGCTTGGGATCCAAATTCTGCAGTTTCCTAAAATTTGATCTGAATGGTCTGCTGCATTTAAGACCCAAAGGCTCTCTGACTTCATTGACAAATTCTCTTAGTTTATTAAAGCTGGTTCTTTTGAAACTGAGAACCAAAGTTTCAGACTATCTGCTCTTTACCCTTTGATTTAATTTATGCTGAGTCAACTGATGATGAGTAGATGGATATTTTATACAACCAGCTGTTACAAATTGTCTTCACAACTTAGCAAATTCTAAACTGCATTCACTTTCATTGATTCAGCAAATGTTTGTTGAAAATCTATCAGATCTCATATTAAAGAACGTTTGGGCCCTACCATTATTAATAGCATTTCTCTGATCTCAGTCTGGGAAGTTAAAGTTCTCCATGATGACACAAATTCTCGTAGTTCCGGTATTTAGCTTTCTAAAAATATTATAGTTTTTTTAGTATGCAAATCCAGCCATGGTGTTCTATAGCACACTGCTAGCACTAAACCAATAGAATGTCTCATCATTCTTCCCCAAAATGCCTTTTGACTCAGAAACTGTTTTTCTATGCTATATCTTATTTCTATCATATTATTAATATACAATGTACTCTGCCACCTTCATCTATATTTTTATCTTTTACAAACAGCATATACCCCACAATGTGTGTGCTTCAGTCTGATTGCTGTTCCACCATGTTTCTGTTATTCCTGTGAGACCTTGTTTCATGGCCTGAACTAGTAGTTAAAGCTCCTCCATTTTGTTGTCCTTTGCACTAGTACACACACATTTCAATTGTTTCTCTTTGACCTCACCCATTGTCTTTGCTAATTGGGAACATCTTTCATGGACTGTATCACCCACCTGACTAACGCACAGGTCAATCAATGCTTTTTACCATCCTGCTATTAGCTCTTATTCTTCTAGCCATTGCTACGCCCTTGTTTACCTGGTTTTCCTCCTGCTGTACACTAAAACCTGGCCAAGTTATTATATAAACCTCCTTCAATCCTTATCTCCTTTCTTCTTAATTTAAAGCTTTTCATATCAATAACATCAGCCTTTATCTAAGATAGTCAGTATTCCAGATATTTAGGAGTCAATAAGCCAAGAAGAGTTCTCTTTCTGAAAATGCTATCCAGAAATGAAGATAGAATGACTAGACATAACTGAATGGGATTTTGAAAGAGTTTTTGAAGAGTGACAAATTTTCTCAGACTAGAACCAACATGTGACAGATATTAGTCACGCTGCTTAAAGCACAACTGAAACGCATTCAGATGATGTGGTGATAAGAATAGTGCAAGAACTTATAGATTAGAATAGATCCAGAGATACTAAAGAAATTATGTTGTCATGGGGTGAGAGAGGAAATTCAATCATAGGTCAAAAGCTTCTGGCCTGGGCCACTGCAGGCATGTGGCTGTATTTCTGGAATCAAAAGTAAATGTCTGTTCACTTGTTTATTGGTTTAATCTACACAGTTTAGACTAACTAAACTGTGATGATTGAATCAGTTCAACCTCAAGATTTTTGGTGGTCTGTCTTAGCCAGAGAGTTGAAATGGTCTGAGATCTCCCTTTTTAATGAACAGTCCATCTTTTCCCCCCTGACAGGCATTTGCATACACTGGGTAGAGTCTGGTTCATATATAAAACTGCTAGTACAGCCTCTTCCTTGAGGACCCTTCTTTTTAGAGCTCCCTTTTTCTCTTGCTGCCTCCACAGCAGTCCAATTCTATTTACCTTGAAGACTCTCTCTGAAAGTTTAAGCCTGCTCCCTGGTCCTTTGGCTGCTGGGTGAGGTTAGAGAGGGTAGGAGGGAACTTTGCTGCTGATCTTGCTAGGCAAGGGTTAGTCATTGTTTGTATTTAAAGTTGCTAGTGGTGGTAAGTGCAGAAAATTGTGATAGTGGTGGTATAATATGCATATTTTAAGCATTTGTCAGGGCTCCTAGCATTTCAGACAGATGCTCTTCCTGCTCAACTGTACTATACACTTGAACAGGAACTAAAGACTTTGTAGTCTGCTACATCTCTTGCCATAAATTAAAACTTGGATGCCAGCCTGGCCTCCTACTTGGAGGACACTTGGAGTATGCTTGGTTATATGTCTAAGCTACAGACAAGGGAATGATGTAAAAGTGTGAGGAAGTAGGAAATGTTACCAAAAAGGTCAACAAATTTGAGGCTTATTGAATTTTGTTTGTTTGCAATCTAATGATTTTGGCTTATGATTTTAATGTTTATGGGGACTAGAACAAGGATAATTGGCTAAGCTTATGACTTGAGGACTTTATCAGGAGCTAAGCAGTTTGAGACTGCATGCTGGTGTATATCAGGCCAGCTTATGCAACACTAACCCTGAGCCTGATTGTCCATTTGAATTCCACTTCCTACCTCCCCATAAATATTTTTAAACTGAGAGAAGCTTTGGAATCTGCCCCCACCTGCTCTGTAGAGCTGGTCAGCCTTTGGAGCCTTGAAGAACAGGAAGAAAACTGATCAAGAATTGTTTAAGGTGTGGAAAAACATTGAGATATTGTGTGTGAACTTGTCAGTCCAACATCTTCCTGTCAAGTAAGTCAAACATGTTTGCTGCTGAGAAACAAAGTAGATAGTGGGCAATGCTGGAGAACACAGAGGCCATCTTCCTCCTGGTACGGATCCTTAACACCCCATTGCTCATAACCGATCTTTGATAAGAAGAGTGAGCTTTACCAGGAAAGTGTGCACTTGAAGAAGCTTAACAGAGGAACTAAGCTTGGAGTTGGGCCTCCTGGTAAGCTCCTTCTACAGACAGTTTAAGATGTGGAACAAAAATATCAGGTGTGTCTTGGAAATGATAGCTCTGCAAGTGTATTGGTGTGTCAGTCATCAAGCTTTTCTATCTCTGCTTCCCTTGAACACAAAGACTGGCTATTGGTAAGTGTGTAAAATTTCCAAGTGCTTTTAAGTAATTTAGAAGCACAAGTCCCACTGATTTCTATCTGAATTCCACCTTCACTTTCCGGACTCAACAGGGCTTGTGCTCCTAAGTCTCTTGGATGCATTTAAACATTCTACCTTCTACTTCCAGTAGGGAGACTCTAGAAGGCAGAATAGTCCTACCAGGTAGTATTTTTGCATTTCACAGGGGGGTTTTAAAATTGAAGTCCGTTAAATAATTGTTTCATGTTTGATCTTCTAGTGAGAAAGGAAGTTTTTGCCCCCTCAGGTGAGAGAACAAGTTGTAGATTCCAGTTACATGGAAGACACTTAATAGCTACCACTTTAACAAATTTAACCACTTTAACCACTTTAATGAATTTTCTAGGAGTAACTGGGGAGCTAGTGAGGTGAAAATAATAGGGTTTTGCCAATGTGTCTTGACTCTTATTTATATTCAAGGAAGGAATAGGGGAGGAGAAAAGCAATGCCTAGTTAACTGAAAGTAATAAATGACAAAGTTATAAAACTGTTATGTACTTGGTTTAATGTTTCTAAAATTAAGTCTTTTTAATTTGGCAAAGAAAAGAGGTTGCTTTTCAAGAAATACAAGGTCATTTCCTTGTTCAGTGACTGAACTGGATGCAGTCTCAATGCTGCTAAGGGACTATATGGGGAAAACACACCTGCTTACACACAACATAGGGATGCTTGGGCATGCCACAAAAAATTACAGGCTTGAAATCTCTTTTTAAATGATCTCACCTACCTTATCAAGGGGACACAGATGTGTTTCTAATATATGTCCTGCATGAAGTCCTTATTTGAATAATCTGTGTGATTTGAGTAGAGATGACAAAATGTTGAGAGCACTAGATCTTGGCCTAGGAAAATGTATGTATGGAAATCTGTCTTGCAGGGTTTTCAAAGTAACCAGTCTATTGTTAGCATCTTGCTTATGATAGGGCCATCCTTTCATTTTTATTCATATGAGAAATTGCAATGACCCGCTGCAGCCCTCTATGTGCCACTCCCCCGCATTGTGGCACGGCGGGACTCTGTGCTGTGGCCTGCAGCTCGGGGGCATATAGCTTCTGGCCACTCAGAATTTGGACAGCCCTGATTTGGACCAACTGAACCTATGCGGTCAGAAGCATTGGACCAACTGAACCTATGTGGTCAGAAGCTTACTAAATTTCCTTATTACTATTTCTCCTCCATCACTATTGTGAAACTTGGGAAGGTGTAATTTTGAGGGAAGACAAGATGTTTCAGGGAAAAAGAACGAGAAAATGCTTCAGGGCAGCTTGATTTATTAAAAACTGCAATTTTGCAGCTGCTAAACAGTTTTGGATATTAGAATAAATTATGGAAATGTGGATTAGAGGGCAAAAGACAGAGGATAAATTAATTGTATGGATATTCAATCTGTCACATGGCTGTCACCTCTAAAATGCATCACAAATGTATGTACTGTTTGTGTATGTAACGGATTAGGATTGCCCACTAACATATCAAATCTAATCTTGGCTGACTAGTAAAGCTCATAGTTAAGGTCAGAAAGAGATTCTGTGTGGATGTACTGTAGATTTCTAAAGCAAATAATGGTATGTTGATATAACATAGCCAGTCATTCTAAAGGCTACAATCCGCAGGTGGCTTAACGATGTACATGTGTTTGGCAGTGTTTAGTTTACTTTTCAGTTAAGATAGCAGATCCATGTTACCCAAATACTATAGGACTTGCCACACATATAGTTCTTTTCTGGCAGAGTCATAGTGCCCTCTGAGGGTGGCATTCATAGCAGTAAAATACATCAGGCCCCCTGTCACTGGTTTTATATCACACCAATATAGCAGTGTCTTCCTTCTACCCAATGTTTTTTAAAATAAATGTTTGAAACGAGAGTGAGGAGACATGGTGGTTAGAAGAGGGAAGAAGCTGTTCTTGTGTTCAAATTAGTGGATGGCAATGTTATAGAAGGATGGCATAATGACAGCCTAATCCACGTATTGGCTCTTTCATAACGCTTGCTAATGAATTAAACACAGGTTCACCATGCCACATGAAACACTCATTTTGAGAGCTGTAGGAAGCAGCATTACCTTAGTGGATGGAGGCTGCCAACTTTGATGTGGTCTGGTTTATATTAAAACCTCTTTCCTGCCTGTACACACAGAGTTTTTTCATAAAGCATATAATAGCACTGATTACAAGTGCTAGGAGTAAGAGATTAAATGGTAATAGAAATCTGTTCAGTTAGTTTGTGGGCAGTTTTTGACTGTTTTTTCTGGCTAATTGCAGGTTGCTTCCAATTACATGATGATAATAAAAATATTATTTCACATGGGACCTGATGCTGTCCTGCAACTATTAGCATAGCCAATAGACTTTGGTTTCATTAATTATTTTTCAACTTTGATTTTTTTCTTCTACAGAACAGTGGGGGTCAAAATGAGATCTGGACCCCATTGTGCTAGATCATATGCCTCAAGACAGAGACAATTCTCACCCCAGACTCAGTGTTTCCTTTCAGCTTCTTGTTGTATTTCAGTATTTTCTGACTTACTCAGCAGTGATCTCCTATTGCTCTTTTCTGTTTTCTCTAGGCTGACTGGGTTTGCTAAAAGCATGATGGGTTTTGAGGTGAAGATGCTGATCAGCCATGATTTCTATGTGGACTACTATACCATGGCTGAGATAGCTCTGGCATCCTGCCTATGTAGCATGAGCTGAACTAACGTAGCTGATGTTAACATAGAGTGTCATAATAGTAAAATATAACCATGTTAGTCTTGTCCTGTAAGCAACTTGAAAACTCCATTTTGTATCCTTCTGCTTGACAAATGAATGAACTCTGCCTAGCCTTTATGTATGAGTGTGTGTAAAAGGATGAATGGTAAGAGAAAATGGAGAAGAAGATTTAACTGTTTATGTAAGCAACAAGATGCCAAATGTATGTTACCAACCACTAACTAACTAACAAACAGCTGAAGAATCCCCTTGAAGCTTGAGGGCACAAAGATAACAGAAGAAGTTCTGTCAGATGGGCAACAAGAACACTCCAAGGCTAAGATAAGCTGAAGACAAAAGAAGAACAACTGCAAAAATAGAAGCTGGGTATGGAAAAACCCCAAAGCACTGAAACAAAGGATGCCAATCCCTATGAAAGAACACTTTAAAAATGCCAAGTTGGGTGAGTCTCTTTCTCTACTGCTGTTTCACTGGAGCACAGATGCATCTGTTCACCCTGCTCCAGCTGCTATCTTCAAATCATCATCATCTACTCAATAAGCCCAGGTTGGCCACCCTGGGCTGATATTGAGCAACTATTGCTGGTAACTATATCTGGTGTATGTGTGGATGAAATGGTTGTTTTGTGTATGTGTATGCCTGTGTGTAATGATGTGTATGATGATTTGTGTGTGTTTGTATGAATGGTGTGCCTGAAACTCTATGTCTAACTCATGTGATCAATAAATGCAGCACCTTGCATTGTACCCCTTCATAAAGTCTCACTCATGATTTGAGCAATTGGCAATTTATGTAACTCCTAGCCACTAGGCCTGTGTGAAGTGGCTAGTATTCGCTTTGGATTCCGCCAATTCAGGGGACAGTGATTTGATTGGGCGATTCAAATCACTGTCCCAAATCAATTCAGCTGAATCTGATTTGGAGATTCAGCTGCTGCCAAATCAGCCTAATCTCTGAATCACACAGGCCCCATCTCTCACCTGCTCTCAAAGGTTGCCCTGCCCGGCCCCAGCTCCCTGCTCTTTGGAAAAAAAAAAAAAAAAAAGCCCCCACTCACCAGCACCTGCCCAGTAAGGGGCGATCCCTGTTGCCCCCCACTGCCCCATGCCCCATGGGGGGGCTTTTCTACGACCCCCCCCCCCAACCCCTGCCCGCTCTCCCAGCCCCTCCATGGCTGCCCTGTCTGCCCCAGCTCCCAGCCCTTAAAAAAAAAAAAACAGAGTCACTAGCTCCTGCCTGGCATGGGGGTGATGCTCACTGCCCCCCACTGCCCCTTGCTGAGTGGGGGGCTTGTCCATGAGCCCCTAGAAGCCCCGAGGCTGCTGCAGAAGCCGCTGATTCTGTTTTAGTTTTTAAAGGGCCAGGAGCTGGGGCTGGTGGGGCAGCCATGGGGGGATTGGGAGAGCAGGTGGGGGGTTGGGGGAGGCTTGTGGCAAAGCCCTCTACATGGCATGGGGCAGTGGGCATCGCCACCCCACCTGGCAGCACGTGGTGAGTGGGGGCCTTTATTTAAAAAACTGGGAGCTGGGGCAGGGTGGAGCAGCCATGGGGCAGGGGGGCTGGGACAGCGTGCTGGAGCCAGGGGGTGTTGGCGGGGCTGGGGGAACAGGCAGGGGATGGGGGCCTGGCACGGTCCCCATGGTCACCTCCTCCCTTCTCCAGCCCCCCCCCCCCCCTCCCCTGCCCCCTACTTACCAGCATGGAGTCCAGGTCCAGCTCCCTGCTGCAGCCAGCAGGGACTGCCTGAATTGCCAAAGCTCTCCAAATATTTTTCAAATTGATTTGGAGAGCTTTGATTGATTTGGAACTTTTAATTGGTCCTCTGATTCAATTTGGATTCAGAGATTTGGCTACTGAATTGGGCCGAATCTCCTCCAAATCAAATCAGCACTCGAAGCTTTGCGCAGCCCTACTAACCACATGCCTGATTGTTGAGTTTCTAAGGCAAAGAGGACGACTGCCACTGTTCATGATTCTAAAAGCTTTGGCATTGCTTCTACAGCTCGGCCTTCTCAACTGCAAGTAAAGACGTCCAAGTGAGTTGCACTTAGAGGGTGGTCAGAGCATATTGTATGTAACCCGGGCAGTACTCCAAGAGGTATCCCCTTTCCAACTGAAGGGATCAAAGCAGGTGCACAAGCACTGTGGGAGGTGTAGGGACTCTCCTCCCCCTATAGAGCACAGCCAGACCACCAATGGGGACTTAACCAGATACCTTCTAATGAGAGAACAGTACTGGGAACATAAGCAGTATAAACCAGGGGGGAATATAGGGGACACTACAATGCCCCGAGCGGGCAGGATTCAACAAAGGTTAGACACTTAGAGTCATAGACATATTCATCCAGCTGACGAAAGACAGGGTTAACCAAAGTGTAAAACAAACAGCAGAACAAAGAATACTGGTTGGTAAAATATAAAAAAGCACAAAATACAAAATGTCAAATGACAAGGAAATATAGGGCTAGGTACCTGGACGGGGAGAAAGGGGGAAAACACAATGACCCCTTTCCACAGCAAGAAAATTTTCTCCTTGTTAGCTCACTCACCCCAAGCCACCCCAACTAGGCCTTGAACGCTGATCTCCCACATGGTAGATAAATACTCTGCCACATAGGCACCAGCACTGGTACTGTTACAACCTGCTAGGGGTCTTGACCTTCCCAGAGCACCGGTCTCATGTCAAGCTGCCTGGCCTCTTATTGGAGGAGCTGGAAGCACAGCTGGGAACCTCTCAGGTCACTGCTCAGATCCTTGCTGGATCTGGGGAGCCTCTCCTGCTGGCCACAGCCTCTTGTAGCCAATCCTGGAGCCCAGTGAAGAGCCTCTCCTGCCAGCCGCACGCCATGCTGCTGAGGGTCTAACTGCTGACTGCAAGTCCCACTCCTTCAGGCTCTTCTGGGGCAACTGCTCCTGCCCTGCTGGCCCAGCTGTTGCCAGCTCTTTGAAGCTCCTTCCTTGTGGTCCCTTACTGATCTCTCCCTTGAGTCAGCCACGCTGCCCCTTTTATCCCCCTCCAGGTGACCCAAGGGGCCAATCAGGGGACATGGAGGGCGAGTCTCCGGGGCCTAATTGCTGAGGAAAGGGAATCCCAAATCCTCCGATCATCTTTTACCCCTGGGATAAATCACTACCAGCTAGCCCCTCACATGTATTTCAGAGTGGCATGAGGCCTTGAATCTCTGGCTGTTCTCAGTTAACACCTGGGGGAGGGAAGGAATTTCATACAGATCTACTGCAGTGCAGAGAAACAGCAAATCAAGTATGCATGGAGAATGCTGATTCATGTGTTGTGCACTCCTATTACAGGCAAGAGGGAATGTAACTTGGTGTAGATTTCCTTCCCTTATCTTCACACTTTGAATTAGAGTGAAACTGTCGTCCTCCTCCCTCCATCCTCCATTGTTCTGGGTTGTGTAGCACAGCTCAGTGAGACTAAGGGTATAGCAACATGTTACCAGTAGCATATGCTAACTTTCAGGGATATTAATACCTTCTGTAACACACACTGCTCTGACCCCTTAGAGGCCTGGTGAACAGAGGCATGGCTAAGAGCTGCCAAATTGACTCTGTGTCTGTCCTACTCACCTGCTCTGTAGGGCAGCATAGGTACCAGGAACAGGCCTGTGAGCCAGATCAGGAGCTTGTGTCTTTGCAGGCCACAAAATGACTTTGCTTACTCTGAAAATCAAGAATGAGTTTAAGGGCTTTGCTGAATCAGGGTCTATAATTAAACTATGTTGTTGCTTCCATCTCTGCACCTGGTGTAAGTAGGAAACACATGCATGTGCCTCAGTGAAAGAGAGATTCACATCTGGCCTTGTGTAAGTGAGTGGGTAATGTAGTATTTGAGGCTGCCTCTAATTAAAACTCAGCTGTAGGTTGCTCTAGAAAGTGGGGTTGGTTTTGGATAACTAATGAAATCTGTCTGCCACATTTGGATGGGAAGTATCTGGTGTCAAGAAGAGTGCTTAAGAATGTTTCTTTTAGTGCTATTAGAATAACAGAGAGAGAATTTTGGTAGAACCGTGCTTTTCAAAGGTGTATGGAGAGTCTCTGCCTTCCAGGCTCGCTGACAGAGGTGGAGGCATCTCACCTTTAAAAGACAGTGATGACTTGAGACTGTCTCCTCCTCTTCCCAGTACATGTGTGTCTGAAAGGAGGCTAAGTTTTGCCATAAATATGATCTCTGATGTTTTGGCCAATAATGAAGATCGGCTAGACCATGTTGACTCCAGGACATTTGCTAAGATCATCTTCACAACATTGGTTCTTGTTCCATTTTAATTATTTATTGTGCTTATAGCAGCATAATGGGACCATATACAGCCTGTTCTTGGACATTCTGGATAACATTTTTAAAGGTGCCCAAGCAGTTTAGGAGCCTCACTCCCAAATGCCATCAAAATGAATTTGGCCTCCTTAAAAAGGACTAAAAAAGGAACAGTAGTGGGTAGACAGTAGATATTTGTTTTTCTAAAAATGGCTATACAGGTAGGCCTCACTTAACGACCTACCTGTTTAACGACCGCGCGGACTTACGACCAACTCTCCGAGCAGTCGTTACTCCGAGCAGGTAGGTCGTTAAGTGGAAATGGTGCGCCACAGGTTCAGCACGGTGGGGTGGACAGCTCCTGCGCTCGCGGCCTGGAGCGGGCTTTCCTCGCCGGGGCTCCTTGCTTATCGACCAATTCACTTAACGACCTAGTCGTGGGAACGGAACGGAATGGAACTCGGTCGATAAGTGAGGACTACCTGTATATATTTACAAAACATGCAGCAAAACACTGCACAGGAGAGGTCAAAACTATTGTTTTGATCCAGTGCGTTACATGTGTATGCGTGCACACGTGCATGTGCATGCATGCACACACATGCAGAGTTGTTTGGCTTGATGAACTTATTTCACATCCTTTAGCAGGGAAAGGTATCAGTGCTGGTGAATAGGGTTTAATTTGAATCATGTGAGTGTGTATGGGGGAGGAAGAGCATGTTTGCACACTCCTCTGATGATTTTTATGGTTTTATCATAAGTTTTTCTTTTTTAAATTTTATGCTCTGCCTTTATATGAATGAACTTCCCAGAGAGAGAGGTAAACAGGTAATCAAGTATACAGAAAGAACTGCTATCTGACAAAAGCATGAAGTGACCTGAAACATGCCTTTTTCCTTTGATTTCTCTGAGGAAAAACACCATGGCCTAGTCATGGTGGAGAGAGTACCAGCCTGGGGCCAAGCAGGCATGGGTTCTAATCTCCTTATCTCTGCTGCTGGTCTGCTAAGCAACTTTGGACAACTTATTTCACTTGGTTCTGCCTCAGCATCCCTGTCTATACAACAGGGAGCATGGACCTTAGTAAAAGGCTTTGAGATTTCTGGATATAGACAATTTCCAGCTCCTTGTGCCAAGGACTTCCTTAAAAAGTGCCTGTCACAGACTGAACCAGAGCACTAAATGAAGCCAGTAATTTGCCTTTTATGGGCTTGATGCTAAAAGTCATTGTGGATTACACTGTGTTCAGCTGAGGAGTTCAGAAAAAGGATTGACTGGGGAGACTATGCTGTTCCTCTCCCCGTGTTCCTTCCAGTCAGGTGGAGAAAAGAATCTGTTGGGGAGTAGCGGTAGCTATTGACTGGGCCACAAACCGCCTTCTCTGGTTCCTGATGGTTTGTGCCCAGCTTTTCCCATTCTTCCTGCCTAACTGTAGCACTGAACAGAAATTTGTGGGATGAGAATGAGGGTTGTCTCAGTCCTAGGGATCTTTTTCCAGTCCCTTTTTGAATCTGACTAAACTGTCAGCTTCCACAATGTCTTGTGGCAATGATTTCTAAACATTACAGAGTTCCCCTTCTTGTTTTTGGTGTTACTGCAGCAAAGACTTCTAGGGGGAATGTTTTGCTCTTGTTTTAAAATGTGATTAACAGATCAGCCTGCTTAGGTTTGAAATTCCAGTGTGCCAGAAGAAAATCTCATATAATATTAGGAAACCATTTTAAACACAGGAAAGTTTGGGACAAGGCCTTTTCAGGGTTTGCTCCTTAACAGAGTATATTCCAGTTGTGTAAATTATTGCATGTACTTTTTCTGTAGTTTGTTCACTGGATAAAGTGAGCAGAGCCTGCTCCCTTGTGGTAACACGGGGAATAGCAGAGGTCAAATGGTAGTAGCCACTTTTCTAAGGTATAATGAAGTGGCTCTCAACCGGGTACCAGGCCACTGTTGGGTGCCTTGAGATCTTTTCAAGGGTGCTATGGAGTCCCACACAATCTTAGGTGTGTTAGGCTTATAAACATGATTCATAGGATAAACCCACAGATTTCAAATTGACAACCATAATTATGGATTTCTCAGCGCGGGGTCCTGCAGGACGGCCGTGATCTCCCTAAGGGCCCCTTACCGTGCCAAGTTGGCCCAATGGGCACCCTTGATCCTCACCCGCCACGTCTTTGATGACAAAATATATATTTGGGAGGCTGCCTTTGATGCCCTTTTGGTCACGGTTAGCTGTATACTCTGACCCCGTGCCTTCCCGGACCCCTGGTAGGTTCTGCTCCCAGATAGATAGTACCACCATTCTCTCAGGGCACCCTAGCCTTATGGGCTATGCATGGCTCCAACCATCCCTTTACCATGTCCCAAGCCTTGCAGCTGGAATAGATGTTGTTAGGTCTCGGCCTTGCTGTAATCTGGCCCCTTCCTCTTTCGATCTGTGCCCTCTCCGGCACTAGGGTCCCCTTCTCTGGGCCTTCTCTACAATGCTGCCCCCTTTCTGGGGCTGGGGTCAGTGCACCCCAAATGCTGCAACCTCGCTGGCACTGGGGTTCCCACACTGCTGTGGGTCCCCTATGAGGCCTCCTCCAACCCCTAGTAGCCTCACCCAAACCACCGGTGACAATCAGCAACACAAACACAAGCCCTTCAGCTATAACTTAAACTGAAGCCGCCTGGCTATTACCACGTTCAAGCCTACCAGGGATACTTCATCCCGCAGCAGTGTTAGAGGCTGCTCCTGCATTCAGGCTGCTGCTCCGTTCCATGAAAGAGCTCCTTCCTCCTTGGCTGCTGGCAGGGAACTCCTCTGGCCTTGCCCCTAGGGTTTATAAGGGAGCCAGGCCCTGCCCCTTTCAGTCAGCTGACCGCTGACAGGTGTGATCACTTGCTAGCTCCAGTTGCCTTGGCAACCAAGAGCCGTGCTCTTTACTCACTGCTAGGGCTCTTTCCCTACCAGTTTCCCCTCTTCAGGAGCAGGGTACCCAGGTACTCTGCAACAATGGTCTTACTGATTTCCTTGCAACAGAACAAAGCAGGCAAAAATAGTGAAAACTACGAGCTGGTATTTTCCAGTCCAACCAGGGGTGCCTCAAGTCTAAAAAGGTTAAGAACCGCTGATCTAATTAATCTGGGAACTGGAAGGTTTTTTTGTAAGCACAAATTAATTAGGAGGCAACTCATTGACAGAGAAGTGGAAAGAGACATTTTCTTGTGTTCATTTCAGACTCTTGAACTGCATGACTACACATCTTTTGTTATTCAGTGTGTTTGAATGAATCTACATAAAAGCCTGCTACCACAAATTGTAGAAAAATAGTTTAATGAGGAGGAACAATATCTAGGAGCCTGGCACCACTGAAAACTTCTGAATCTAGCTGATTGTCCTACCAGATGTGACCTACAAAATCTGCAGCACTTAAAAGCCTGATTGTTTTTGTTTTTGTTGCTGCATCTATCCAGTTCTTCCCTACCTGTCAACAAGGAAAGCATTCACTGCTAATGTAAAATTAGCCACCATTTTATATCATTAATAACCCCTCTGGCCAGTAGATTGATAGTATACTATATTCAAGCATGTGATAGTTCTTATTGTAGCACGCTTACCTTTCAGAGCTGGGGTTGAGGCCCAGGCTTGATATTCTGCTGTTTTGATTGGTGGAGCCTATCCACCAATCAGGAGGCATCAAGAGAAATGAAGTCATGCCCCTTTCCTGAGGGGAGGGGGAAAAGAGCTCTCCCAGACCTGATTGAAGACTGCAACACTGTTAGGTCTGGAAGACTTCAGAGGCAGAGCCTTGGAGAGTAGAAAAGGAGAGCACAAGGGAGATGCATCTGGGACAGAGAAGAGATAAGAGCATGGTTGAGGAGAGCTGCTCAGCAGGGTGAAGCAGTAGCCTGGAAGAGCCCCAAAAGACTTATATCTGTGGGGAGCTGCAGATGGCTCCAGCAGTTAGGCTCTTGGTGCACAGAACAGCGCACAGCGTCTGGACCCTGGGAGCTGCATGAGGTGGCTCAGGTCTGCAACCTTTGGCGTGTGACCAAAGACATGGTGCACAGGCCAGTGCACACAGTAGGATCTTTGGAGCTGCTTGGGTGGCTCAGGTCCCCAACCTCCACATGAGGCCAGGAGTTCAGTGCAAGAGGTGCCGCATGGAGGGTAAGAGACCCTGGGAGTCACTTGAGGTGGCTCGGGTCTACAGCTGCTGGCACAGGGCAGCAGCACAGTGCAACAAAAGGTCTGGGAGTAGACCGGGCCCCAGTGCTGCACAAGGCTGCCCGGGCCTCCAATCCACAAACACAAGGCGAAGTGCACACTACACACAGTGGTGCATGTGGCCCTAAGATGGGCTGGCGGCAACAGTCGGGTGGCAGGAGAGCCCAGCGGGGAGCAGAGCTCGACCAGGAGAATGGGAGGCAACCCTCTGGGACTGGAGTAGTAAGTTCCCCTGGAGAGAGGGTCCCCACAGGAGAGGGATCCCCAGGGTTGTGAAGGGGCACCACATGGGCCTCTCCTGAGTGATAAGGGGGTGGGGAGGCTTAAGAGTCTTTGGGGTCTCCCTCTCCTTTTCTTTCCCCCCACCTCCTTTCCTGTAGTGGTGCCTTGGGAGTGGGACCCCTGCCCTGGTGGGCACCCAGGTAGTCTAAGGATTGCTTGTTATATTTGTAGACTGTACCTTATAGTTTATGTGAATAAGTTGAAGTAATAGTTTGTATATTACTAGAATTATAAGGTTGCCCGATCAATATCCTTTGTTCTGGGTTGTTGTATTGTTCATTTGTATTCTTGAATAATAATTGGGTGTATGTATACACTTTAAGGGCAGAAAACAGACAGCAGCCAGTTGCCTGACGAGGGCAGCCATTTTGGACCCAGGGATATAAGCTGGGCTGCAGTTTGCTGAAGGAGAAAGGAGGCAACATCAGGTAGAGAGGCTGCTCCGGCTATAGTCAGGAGGTAAGGGCAGGGGCTATGGGGTGGAGGTGACCACTTGTTCTGGATAAGACATAAAACTGTACCCTGCCATGGAAGGGTGGTCTGGTGGGGCTCCTAGTGGCATGGGAGCCCCCAGGAAATGCCAGGCCAGTTACCTCCCCAGTGAAAGAAGGGTCAGGGCACCCTATAAACCCAGGCCCACTTCCCTGGTGCTGTTCTAAGGAGCAGGGGGAGCCCAGGGCTTATTAAGGAGTCCTGAGGCAGAGCTCAGGATGGAGGAGGGACCTGGGGCTGCACCCAGGTGGTAGGGTTAAGCCTGGGGACGCTAGTCAGACCTTACATGAGAGGGGCGATGATTTGTGAGACCCTATGTGAGAGGGGCAACAAACAGAGTGGCCCCATGAGTGTGGGTGAGTGAGGAGGCCCAGTGGGGGCATAGTGGCCCAGCAAAGGGCTAGAAGCAAAATAGGCCTACAGTCAAACAATCGCTCAGCCAATGCTCAGGTGAGGGATGTAGGTGGGGATGTGGCTTGGTTTCTTGATGGGCGTAGCATGAAGTAGGGGTGGTTGGCTGGACTTGTGTGTCAGGGGTTGCAGCGGAAGGTTAGATTTGGTTGGGTGGGGTCTGTCATGTGCTTCCCCAGCCTCTTATGCCCCTCTGTGTCATCACCTAGACCATCTTCTCTTTCCCTGTTGGTCTGTTGTTGCCAGGTCTTGCCTTTCTTGCCCACTAAGTTCATTGCCAGGTCATTCATATGCAGGCATTGGAGTTCCAAAGTCCAGTTGCACCAGTTTTTCCCATTTGTACCGGTTCTCTCCATTAGTGGGCTTGGGGTTTGCTGTTTGGGGTTCAGATGTGCCATTGTCAAGGGCAGGTGGGTCAGTCCCACAGCACCCATGGCATGAGTTTTGCTTGTCCACAGCTTGAGGGGAAGTTCCTCTCAACCCCCTGCACCGATTATCTTGAAACTTGGCAGGCTTTGTGGCCTCAGTAAGAGCTACCATTCCTGTAGTTTTGACCCCCCTGTGTTGTAACATATAGACGTGACAGGAGTTTTGCTTTCAAGAATTTGGGGTACAGTTCCCCCCAAACCCCTGCACCGATCTTCTTGAAGCTTGGCAGGCTTCATCCTCTCTGTAGAGTCTACCATATCTGAAAATTTCACCCAAATTGGACAAAAAAAACAACAAAGTTATAGATATTTTATTGTTTCCCCATTATACCCTATGGCTGGATCTCCGAGGCAGCTCCAAAGCACTTCAGAAGCTCCGAACCGCTTCAGGAAGCCTAACAAGGCCAGCACTTTGACCCAGACATGCTGCTTTGGACCCCAAAGTGTCCAAAGCTTCTCTAGAGCCAAAGCTCTGTCCGAAGCCTCGCACGCCCCTACTGAATATCTCCTAACGTATTAGAGTATTAGAATGGAATTTCTCGTGGCACCTGGTCTGGAAGGCTTGTAATAGCTACTTCAGTACTTCTTAAGTAACACCAACATCAGACAGAACACACAAGCACAGGGAACTATCATAATGGGGATGGCAACTACAGAAACACGTGTTGCAGACCACGAGCGAGAAGCGCAGATCCACACAGAACACTACATTTTGGTGCATGTCACTCCCACAACGCATCGCACAAAGCAGCTGACAGAAGGCTTTCACCAAACCGATCACATAAGAGTGAATTTACCTATCATAAAACAAAATTTTGGTATAAAAAGCTAATTTGCGCATACAGAACCCGCATAAAGTGAGGAATACCTCTAACTGTTTCCTTGTAAACTCTTTCCCCTGAGTGTAACAGCATGGGCCTAGTATATGCTCTCATTTGAACTATATATTTCACATTACATTGTCAATTCCTGCACATTCAGTTTGACCACATGTTTCCCAGAGAAAATTTTTAATTCTTGTTCCTTATTTGGGTTATAATAATATTGTTTACTAGCATTATGGTTGCTGTGGTTAGGTGGCTGCTCTTTAGAGGCAAGTGATGAGGCTGCAGGCCCATTTGGTGCTGTTTATACCGTGGGGGGCAGCCTGAGTCCTCCCTTGGTTTGATGAAGACCTGGGTGGAAAGCAGCTGACCTGGTTTGGAGCAGTCCCAGATGGTAGTGTACAGTCTGTGGGTTAAGAGTTGGGGATCCACCTTACTTTGATGCAGTCTTGTGCTATTCTGTGGGTAACTCCATTTCGAGTTTGGCCCCCTATTGTGGCATAGGGTGGATGGGCAAAGCTTGTTTGGGTGCATCCTGCAAGTAGGAGGAGCAGAGGATGGTTTTGTTGATGCAGCCTGGGGTCTGCACTTGAGGGGGTGGAGCCCTGGCTTCACTGAATTGGAATATAGTTGAGGAGTAACTCAGAGGAAGGATGGGAGTTTTGGGTCAGTTTCAGATGTGTTGCCTGGATCCGAGGTTTATATGGGGGCAGTGGAGGGCTATTTGTCTCTGGCCAGGCACTCAGGTAACAGGGAATGGGGGGTGGATTAAGCCATGTTGAAGTTTTCAGGCCAGCCTCTGCCAGACAAGGTGATTAGCTGTGGGGATTGGGAACAGCTGTGACAGATTAGGAACAGCAACCGTGTATGCCAGGCTGAGGCCCTAGGTGCCAGCCTGTAGTGTGTGAGTTGCTGCTTTTGCTTGTGGTTGAGGTGAGAAAATGGGATGTCGTTTTTTTGGATGTGTGGTGGCGCCATCCTATGGGGACTTTCGGGCACCAGGTCAACCCAATGCATTCTTATTGGGGCTTCTGGGGATAATGTCAACCCCATGCAAGGCTACGGGGACTTTAGGGCCCCAGGTCAACCCCATGCAGGTCAATAGGTGCTTCCTGGAACAATGTCAACCCCATGTAAGCCTATGGGGAATTTCGGGCACCAGGTCAACCCCATGCATTGCAACAGGGACTTCCAGGCACCATGCCCACGCCATTCAAGGCTATGGGGACCGCCACCTTCCCCTTCCTGCTTGCCTTTGGCCAGATGGGACTGATTGCATGTGGTCTGGGAAGCTAAGCAGGCCCAGGCCTGGTCTGTACATGGATGGAAGACTGCCTGGGAATCCCGGGGGCCATAGGCTGCCTGCCCTTCTGTGCCAGAGCGAGACGGAGCTGGCCCTGCCCTTGCCTGGGCCCAGGCAGCGGGATAGGGTCCCAGAGCACTGGGCACCCGACAAGCCTTTGGAGCACCGCCACCTGGAGTTGATGGGGCTGCCTCTGAGTCCACCTGCACACCTCTGCTTGCTGCTGCCCCCTAGAGCCTGTGGCAGGCGTCCAGGTGGGGTCTTCCCGTCCCGGCGGTGCTGCCCAAGGTGCCTGGGGGCAAGAGGAACCGGGGAAGGAGCGGGGGGCGGTGACAGATGGAGGCTAAAGCCGGGGTGGGGGGGCACTTTTCCGAGGCTTGAACGGGGGGGGACTTTTTGGAGGCTTTAGCCCCTGGCGGTTGTGTGGGTGCTTTGTCTGCACCCCCCATACTTGATTGAGAGTTAAAGCCCAGGCGGCAGGAATTCTGGACACCAGGTCAACCCAATGCATTCCTACGGGGACTTTCAGGCACCAGGTCAACCCCATGCATTCCTAAGGGGACTTTCAGGAACCAGGTCAATCCAGTGCATTCCTATGTGGGCTTCCGGGGACAACATCAACCCCATGCAAGCCTATGGGGAATTTTAGGCTCCAGGTCAGCCCCATGCATTGCAATGGGGACTTCCAGGCACTGTGTCAACCCCATGCATTGCAATGGGGACTTCCAGGCACCATGTCCACACCATTCAAGGCTATGGGGACTGCCACCTTACCATTTCTGCCTACCTATGGCCAGATGGGATGGATTATATGCGATCTGGGAAATTAAGCAGGCTGGGTGCTGGTTTGTACCTGGATGGGAGACTGCCTGGGAATCTTGTGGCCCGTAGGCCGCCTGGCCTTTTGCGCCAGAGTGGAACGGAGCTGGCCCTGGCCTTGCCTGGGCCCAGGCAGCAGGATTGGGCCCCAGAGCGCCGGGTGCCCGGCAAGCCTTTGGAGCACCACCACGTGGAGTTGATGGGGCCGCCTCCGAATCCACCTGCACACCTCTGCTTGCTGCTGCCCCCTAGAGCCTGTGGCGGGCCTCAGGGTGGGGTCTTCCTGACCCGGCGGTGCTGCCTGAGGTACCTGGGGGCAAGGGGAACCGGGAAAGTGGTGGGGGGGAGACAGATGGAGGCTAAAGCCGGGGGGGGGCACTTTTCTGAGGCTTGGGGGGGGGGGGGGGGGGGGGACTTTTTGGAGGCTTTAGCCCCTGGTGGTTGTGTGGGTGCTTTGTCTGCACCCTCCATACTTGATTGAGAATTAAAGCCCAGGCGGCAGGAATTCAGGACACCAGGTCAACCCCATGCATTCCTGTGGTGACTTTCAGGCACCAGGTCAACCCCATGTGTTCCTATAGAGATTGGGGGTTGTGCAGGTGCTGTGTCTACACCCTTGCTACTTGATTGGGAGTGAAGCACCGGGCGGCAGGAATTCCAGACACCAGGTCAACCCCATGCATTCCTATAGGGACTTTCCGGCCCCATGTCAACCCCATGCAAGCCTATGGGGCCTTTTGGGCACCAGGTCAACCCCATGCAAGCCTATGGTTCTGCCATCTGAAACCTGAGCCTGTTCCAGCCTGAGGAAGGGCAAAGCCTCCTCTGGCAAGTACAGGGGGGAAAAAACCCTCAGGGAAAATGATCAGCAAAGAATAGGTGAACGTGTAGAAGGATGTGATAAACCGAACCAGAGCAGTTTCTTTCCAGTGAACCCTTATGTGAGTCGACTGGAAAGTTGGGAAGGATTTGCAGCACTAATAACGTCTCCTTTTTATTGCATATTACAGTTTACACACCTATTCAGTGGTGGCATTGTCTAACATACCCATAGTGGGAGATGCATTTTTCCCCTCCATGTGCAAATTTGTCCATGTGGCAGCAGCCATCAAGTGAATGACCTGTACTGAAGGTCACGAATGTGGGTACTTGTATTTGGAGTGGATATCACTGTGTGCTCTGACCATTTTGAAGGCAAGCATTTCTCAATCATTGTCATTGAATCAGTACTGAGGTTTCTTTGTGGCAAAGCCTCGAGATTTTTGGCACGCCTCACGGATGCCTTTCTTGAAGCTCTCGCTCTTCCTTGAGCAGTCAGTGGTGTCAAGGGCATGGGGGCAGTTGGCACGATTCTTTCGGAGGCGCTGCTGGAGGGGATGTCTCTTAGCAGGGCTTTGCAGCACTTGAAATTAAACCTCTTCCTTGGTTGCTTCTTTTGCTGACATCGATTTGTGGCCGTATGGATGGGAACGATGGAACGGATCAAACAAGGATCTATCTACCACCTTTGGGGCTGGTCTTCCCCTCGTCATCTTCTCATGTCCTGTCTGAGACAGCAGATGACAGAGATTCGGCAGAATCTAAGGATTGTTCAAATCTGAGTGGGCCACAATGGGAGCGCTTCTGCTGCAGCCATGCTGGCACTTGGAGTCCTGCACTGCCCTGGTCATAGCAGTGCTGAGGTGGACTTTGCAATGCCCCATGATATAGTCAGTTGGGTCCCAGGCCTGCACTATAATATAGTCCATCAGGAGCCAGGGTTTTGAGCAGAGGTGCTTGCACAATGGCTTCCACTTGTTGCTTGGTGATTTATTCAGATGGATACAGCAACTGAACAGCAGAACAAGCTCTAAGCAGCGTCTAAGCAATGGCACTAAGGGGAAACACTAGAGTGCCAGTTTTAGGTATGATATCCACAGGAAGTCAGCAGCAGCAGCCAGGTGCATCTCTTCTATACAATCGTTCAAAGGATAAATAGGACATTCCTACATGATCTGTGCTACACTTGGCACCTCACCACACTTACACTTGGCACCTCACCACACTTACACTTGGCATCTTTAATGAAATTCTATTCACAAAGCAGCTAGTTGTTCACCTTGTTCAACGTAGCCCAGCTCGACCTTGGTAAAGCAAAGCCAGGAGGTATATATGTGGGGTCCATGATAAGAAATGTGTTAATGAGATCAATTGTCCTGCATCACTGGGTCCATTTTCCTGGATATCAAAGCTTTTGTGACTGAGTTCCTTTCCCACACTTCACATTGGCCTTTTTTGATATAAGCCTTGGCCAATGGGGGTCATCAAGTTTCTCAGAAAATGATAGTGAATTGAATATAGACAGCTTTTTGTAGAATCTCTTTTTAGTCTCTTGATTTCAAAGATGAGGAGGAGGGGTATGAGATGGAAGAGGAAGCCAAGGAACATGCAGGTATCCGCAAGTACCTGTCATAAATTTGAAAGGTTCATTCAGTTGTTTTGCGATCATTTGTTCATATTGTGCACGCTTGTTCAGGAAAAGAAATCCATGCAGCTCTGGGCACAATCACTGTCCTTCAAACCAGGTGGGTGCTGTTCATGCTGTGTACCATGTTGTAGACCGACCAGGTTGCAAACTTCAGCACTGGACTTGGATGGATCCCAAACAGGTGACATGACACGGGCTGTTTGAGATGCCTGTTCTACTGCCCTCCACACACAGCAGAGCAGAGTTCATCTGAAATAGGCCTGCTTGGGCATAATTGCAGCTGCCGAATCGCACATCTGTCCCAGTTCCAAGTACAAAATAACCATCGTGCAGTCACTGACTCTGTACGAGCAAGTCTGTGACTAGGGTTAGGTCCATGATTAGGGTCTTCTGCTAATCGCTGGCGTCTGCTCTCCACTTTCCCAATACGGCTGACCCTAGGAGAAGTACAGAAATGCACACAGCATCGCTCTAGATGTCAACGATAGCAGATAGGCTCTCTCCATCACATCGCAGTTGCCCTCCTTAACAGGATGCCCAAAGAAGACAAGCCTCTGCCTACAGTGAGACAAATAAAGCAGAACAAAAGCCTGCATGAGTGAAATCCCCTGTGATTTCCACATCAGGACAATGAAGACGTTTCTGCAAGGCACTTGGGTGGGCTAGTTTTGTGCAGCTTTCTTCTTGTAGCCATTGTTACTAGCCAGTGCATTGCAGACTACAGGCACACAGACAATTTCCCCTTCATTCTAAGACTTTGGGAAAGGCTCTTGTGGGGTTGGTGCTTGCACAAGGAGAGGCCAGAACTGAAGCAGGATACTCAGCAAAAGAGAAAAACACAAGCTCCTCTCCTACGCCAGCCACAGCCTTCCCAATGTCAGCTTTGGTCACTGCTTAAACAGTGCCCCAGTGTCCCTCCCCAGCCCACTTGAGGGATCAATGCATGCCTGTCTACAGGGTGGGACTGGCAGTGGCAGGGCTAACTGCCCTGACCCAAAGTTTGAGGGCTTGAGTTGCAGCTCCCCACTAAGACTGGGATTTCCTCGAGCTCCAGAGGCAGCAAAGTGGAGCAAAACTCCACTTAGGAGACAGCAAAACTGACAGAAGTTCAGCTTCACCCGGCTGAGCTCATTCACGCTCTCCAGAATGCTTGGGAAGAGCTGAGACACTGGGCAACACTCCCCCTCCCCAGCAGATCCTGTCCTCCAGGATCAGGGGCATGTTAGTAGGCCAGCGTAGGAACTACTATATTTTTCAAACTATAACGTACCCCCTTTCCAAACAAAAAACCCAATATTGCTGGCAATCTCACTGTTCATTACATGCAAGACATAGGGTGAGAACAGTTCCTGCCAAAAGCAAAAGGAAAAGTGCAATCTTCATGGGATCTAGAGGGTGCGGAGCAATGAGTGGGCTCAGGTTCTGTACTGTGCTCCCCAGTTAGGTACTACAAGTCACGATCTTTTTTTCTTCATTCTGCCTTTCAAGAACAAGGTGTAAATGACATGTTGGCACATGCTGTATGTGGGGAACTATGATATGCACCTTTTACTTGCACCATCACTGCCCTACTTGAATGTCAGTTAGTCTGTACGCGAACATTTCAAAAGGAAAAGACCAGTGAAAACAAAAATGAAGGTTATTTCTGGGAAAGCTTTACCTACCATTTTGGGACAGCTACAAGAGTTACCCCCGACCTTTTTCAGGCAGCCCTACAATTCAAAGAACAGGGTTGATCATTGGCCCTGGGAAACAAGGCAACTCTGGATCCAGTGTAAAATCAGGCAACAGGCTGCATCAGGCATCATGCTATGCCTAGGCCAGCTGCACAAGGAGTCTGTAGTCCTGCAGTGTCCTCACCCCTCTGTAGTTCTCTGCTAGGATACCACTGCCATCACCAGGTCTCATTGCACTCGTCCTGGGCTTGACCTAGTGTCAGAAAGGGGATAGGACAAATTGATGGAAGAGACATCTACTGAAGGGGGGGAGGATTTGTGATAGGCTCAAGCCAGATGCAGGTACGACTCACCCCACTGGGTCATGCCATGCAACAACTTTATTGTTTTCACAGGGTGAAGCTTTGCTTGCCTGGAGGTGGTGATCAGTGGTTCACTGAGAGTTCAGATGTGATGGCGTTGGCATGACTTCTTTGGGGTTTCTCCTTCCCTACAGCCCAACCCTTTCTACTCAGGTCTTGACACTACCTCTGGTGACATGTCAAAATGACGATCTTGTCTTTTCTTCTGTGTTAGGTGTCTGGCAAGAATTGAGACAGCAGGCATTGTGCTTCTGCCTTTTATGTTCAAAATCACAGCTTAACAGGTAATGGAAGTTACCAGGCCCACTTTTCACCCATTGCAGCCAAGCCCTTGGTCAATGGGCGAGGCTCCACTGTTCACCGTGACACTGGATCCTTGAATGTAGCCAGGCCACCTGAGTGGCAGTGCCAAGGTGAGTTGGGCAAGAGCCTGTGACAAGGTTACATGAGAGTGAGGGGGCAATCTCAACATTAGGACTCACGAGGCCCCTCTGCTGGAGTGCATGGCCACAAGACAGGAGACACGTGAAGAGGCTGCAGAAACATAGAAGGAGTGAGACACCACTTACATGCTCAGACAGGCAGGGGCATCAATGCTGTCATCCTGCGGGTCCACCCCAGATTGGGCAGGGGAGGATGAAGGGATGGGACGACAGGGGTGTCCAGAGAGGGGAGGAGTGCATGTCTTCACTTCTGTAGGGCAAAGCAGCATGGGAGCAGCCAGGCAAGCTGGAACCTGTGAGAAGGGCAGAGTCAGGGCACACTCAGTGTGCGGCCCCTCCGCTCACCCCCGGGAACAACCACGGGGTAAAGGAGTCTCCCCAGCAGGGAGCAGGACGTGGCTATCACACATGGCTCAGTGGGGCTTTCTGTCCCAGCAAGCCTGGCCGGGGAGAAAAGGTCTGATTTCTGGGGTGAAGCCCTGGCAACAGGGTCCTTGGGCTCAGAGGTGGGCAATGAGGGGAAAACCCAGGAGATAGCCGGTCCATGCAGGGCACTGAAGCCCTGGCAGAGGCAGGACGGGTCATCCTGAGCAGCCTGGAGGCAGGGGGCACCCAGTCATCATGTGGGCTGGTGGATGGGCAGTCCTTCAGACCTGGGGCTGGCTGAGGTGCAGGGGGGACACTTACTTCCTTGCTGCCCCTGATTTTCTCCTCCTCCCCTCTGCCACAGTGTCAGCCCTGGGGGTGGAAGGCAGAGACACTGGTCACCTCCTATTCACCCCAAGCCCAGGCCTGTCCTATCTCCATTGTTGTCTTTGTACCAGGGACTGGCCCTGGGCATCCTGCCAGATGCACCTCCCTTCCTACCTCTCTGCTGCCTGCGCCTAGGTCTGGTTCCTGGCTCCTGTTTGGATCTATGCAACAGGGACGGCTCCCAGCACAGAAAGCCCAGGCCTTCAGTGCCTCTGCCCCAGCCCTGCTCCGCCTAGACACTCAGGATGCTGGAGGGAGTTGCGGGCAACGCACTTACTGAGGACACACTAGTCGTCCCTTCACTCACCTCTTCCTCCGTGGGCTCCTGGCCCCCACCCCATCCTTCTCCCAACCTGTGAGACCCTTCCCAGGGCCAGGAAGGGACTCCTGGCTCCAGCATGCCCTCAGCTTCCCTCACTGATCCCACGCTCACAACCTAATGCTAGGAAAAGCATCATGTTTGGCGGCTGTAGGGCCCCTTATGGTTCTGGACTGCCTCATGGATTTGGCTGAATTGGCTTGGACCATGAAACATTTCTTTAGAAAAAAGACAAAAGAACTAGGAAGAGCAGCATAACTTTCCCCCTGTCCTGTTGATTTTTGGACCCTGGAAGGCTTTGGTCCATGGGGGTAGGGGGTCACAGCCCACGTTTACCAGGCAGAGGGCCCTTGTCTGGGTGCAGGTGTCCTGATTTTGGGGGCCCTCTGCCTGGGTGCTGGCCTCCACGGTGGGGGGAACACTCACCTGTGTCCCGGCCTCAACCCCCTGGGAGGGGCGTTTTCTCCTGATTGCACAAGAAGCAACTGGTCAGAGATGTATCATGGTCTGAATTCAAGCCCAACAGGTTCTTTGAGGGAAGAACTCCCTGACCTGCAACACCCCTGCTCCCAGCCCGCCAGCCTGCCCTGCAGCAGGAACGCTGCGCGTGACACCCCCAGCATCCCCACACATTGACAGTACAAAAATCACTGTACCTTTCTTTGTGCCCTGTTGTTTTTTGACAGCATTGAGCCTCTGTTTGTCTGCTCGCCACTGTCCTTGCCAGGGGTTCCCCCGGCAGTCCACGTCAGCCAGGCAGAGGGCCCTGGTTTGGGTGCTGGCCTGCACAAGGCGGGGGCCCTCTGCCTGGGTGCTGGCCTCTGCTCTTGGGGGCAGGATCGTCTGGGTCCCAGCATGTTCCTGGGACCCTGCCCCCTTCTCTTGGCAGGTGCTAATACTCCTCCTTACACAGAAAGGAACTGGTCAGAAGTGGGTCCTGGACTAAATTCATCTCCTCCAGCACCTGGGAAGGAACAACTCCCCAGTCTGCAGGAAGCACCACTTGCAGCACCCCGGAGCCTGCCCCACAGCCCATAGCTACCTGGGAGGGCCCCGCACCTCACCCACCCCTCCCTGCGCCCCACTTATACCCCCCAGGCTGGGCAGCATGCCTCTGCTGTCCCCTCCATGGGAGGCTGTTGCTAATGAGAAAGCAAAATACCAGTGAGGACAAAGTCCAAGCCCCTGGCCCAGAGCTGGCACCTGGCAGAGTATGGGGGGCAGCTAGGGGAGGGGACAGCCATCCTCGAAGCAGGGAGGTCACTGCAGCACAGACATGTCACCCCACCTGTCCCACAATGTGACACCCACAACGCTCACATGGTGCCCAGCACCGCACACACAAGTCCTCCACCCACAGAGCCGGGGTAGCACCTGGCCCCCTCGAGTGCAGGGCCTGGCACAGCAGGGGTGCAGCCTGTGACACTTACTCCACAGCCCTTCCCTGCTCCATTGGGCCTTGTAGGCCAGCACCAGGGAGCAATTTTGCACCTCAGGTCTTCTACTTGAGCCTGCTCCAGAATCACCCCAGCCTGTCAGACCATGCCCACAGCTGCAACAGGAGTATCGGGCCTTGGCACCCAACAGCGGTACCTCCCTAGGAACCCGTCAGGCCCTACCTCTCCCCACATGCAATGCGTCAGGACTCTATTCCTCACTTTGACATCCTCTGCTTGCAGCAGACTGAGAACTGCTAAGTCCCACATGATAAGATACTGGCTCTAATATTATTATATCCACATATCTATTCATTAGCTCTTGAATATGAAAAACATGAAAAAGAGTGAGAAGAGTTAAAGGGCCAACATTCAGCTTCACATTTAGTGGGCCAAATACAGCCCAGGGTAACACCACTGCCATCCATGGAATGACACCAGAGACTAACCTGCCCTGTTGCTTTGCAAAGGTGTCAGGATTCCCTGCTGCAAAGTCCCATGAAATGCTTGGGGAAAAAATTCAGAGCATATATTCTATGGAAACCAGATGGCATTTTGATTAACTATTACTTTTAATGATCTGCAAAGGATTAGCAGAAGGGCCTTGTAGGGTTTTTGTGCAAGTGCCAATCTTATCTTAGATGCAATCAAACCTTGATATTTTTTTTCACTTCTCCAAGCACACAGTCAGTGTTGACACTGACAGTATTGCTATTGCTCTAAAAATCATGCGATTATTTTGTTTTATATTTAATATTATGGGGACCATAACTGCTCAGTTTCTGTAGCATTAACATTTGTATTAAGAACTGAGCAAGGGTAATTTGGATACTGACTGGTTCAGAGTTCTTGCTTCAGTAGCAGGTCTGGTTTTCTTCTCATTTACCACGAGTGACTTTATACCATTGTGGTAACTCCACTGACTGGTTTGTTCAGGTGCAAGTGGGAGGAGGATATGCTTGTAGCCTAGAAGATTATCAGGCCCTTGCTGCAAGTATGAACTTTGCTAACTGTGCCTGTAATTAGATTTTCACAAATAAAGAGCAACGCAGTCCCGGAGTTTGGGGAATAGATGGATATTTCCAAACCACAATAAATGCCTTTGTCTGGAACTCATAGCTAGGGAGGGTGTGTCCTTGTCTATTATTCACTTGGAGTAAATTCTCAGGGTCATTTTACAAGGACTCAGATAGATTTCATGGAATGAGCAGAGTAACAACCTTTTTATTTCTCTAAAGAAAGGAAGAGACAGTGGAACTCAAAGAAACAGATGGCATCGTTTTGTGTTCCTGTCTAGAAGGTATGCAAGCACACTCCACTACCCACCTTGAGACAATGCTTTATTAACTGTGAGCCACACCTGAGAGAATTTGAGTTACCTCTACAGCTGAGCTCCAGCTGTAGCGTTAGGATCAGGATCCCAACTTCCTCAAATTCAGAGAGGCTTAATGGTGATCTGATTCAGTTTTATCTTGACTGCAAATACCTGTGTGCAAACAGGAAAAGAAACAAGAGGCCATGTCTGCACAGCACCACAAGAGTGGCAGGAACTTTTGTATCACAGAATCCAGTCCCCTGTATGTGCAGGCAACCGTGTTCTATAATCAGGTTTAGAAAACCTGTGAAGTCTAATCTTAAAACTAATTAGATGTGGTAGGCCCTGCTGAAGGCTGGTCCTGAATCTCACTGTTCTGATGATCAGAAGTCTTCTAATTTATGCATGCCCAGTTTATAGCCTATTGTACTTTTGCCAACACTGTCCATTAGCTTTAGCTTAGATATTTTCCCTTCTGGGTAGTTACCCCCCGTATATTCATAGTCAGCCTCCTGGTCTTTATTTTGCTAAACTAAACAAGCCAAGCTGTATGAATTTCATCTTCTAAATAGTCTCTCCATCCTAGTAGCCCTTCTCTGCATTTGTTCTGGTTTGCATAAATCTTTTCTGAACCTGGGTGAGCAAAATTATACATATTATTCTAGGTATCACCAATCCCTTCTACAATGGCACTAACTCTTCCATATATCTACTAGAATATATTGTTGGATGCATCCTAAGCTTACATTTGCCTCTTTTCATAGCTACATTGTTTTCCTGTGATCAACTAATGCACTGAGATCTTTCTCCTTCTCTGTTATTTCCAACTGATGACCCTCAGCATATAGCAGAAATTCTTGTTTGTACATAAGTGCATAATTTTGCATTGTGTGCTCTTGAATTTCATCCAATTTCTATTACTTCTGTTCTCAAGGTAATCTAGTTCTTCCTGTCATGATCCTCCTCTGTACCAACATCTACTGATTTAGTATCATCAGCAAAATTTGGAAGCAAATTCCTTTTTGCACCAACATCATTAATGCAAATAATAAATGATTAGTCTTGAGACTGATCCTTGAGAATAACTGCAGATTTTCCCCATTTTAAGAAGCCTTAAAATGTATATTTCTTGCCCCAATGTGAGAATTGCTTTGAATAAGTGTATTTGCTACATGTAGGGCTGTGCAAAACTTTGGGTGCCGATTCAATTCGGAGGAGATTCAGCCTGATTCAGCAGCTGAATCCCCAAATCTGAATTGAATCAGAAGACCAATAAAAAGGTCCAAATCAATCTGAAGTGCTCTGAATTGATTTGGAAAAGATTCAGAGAGCTTCAAAGAGTTGGGCAGTCCCTGCTCGCTGCCCCTGGGAGCTGGACCTAGACTCTGTGCTGGTAAGTAAGGGGCAGGGGAGGGAGGGAGAGGTCACCATGAGGGACCCCCGCCAGGTCCCATCCCCTGTCTGCTCCCCCAACTGCCCTGAGTGCCCTTGACCCCCCCCCATGGCTGCCCCACCTGGCCCAGCTCTTGGTGCTTTAAAAAAAAAAAAAAAAAGCCCCCACTTACTGGGTGCTGCAGCAGCCTCAGGCTTCTGGGGGCTCATGGCAGAGCTCCTGGGGCAGTGGGGATTGCCCCCCACCTGGCAGCAACCAGTGAGCAGGGGCTTTTTTTTTTTTTTTTTTAAATGAGCCGGGAGGCTGGAGCCTGGTGGAGTAGCCAGGGGACATCAGGTAGGGCATGGGGCATGTCTGATTGGGAAATGCAGCTGATTTGGCAGTGGCTGAATTGATTCAGGGCAGTGATTTGACTCACTGAATCAGCCGAATCCGATCTGAAGCGAATACTAGCTGCTTCACACAGGCCTACTACATACCTCATGCCAACACATTAACCAGTCTAGTTTCAAATGTCCAATGCAATGAAATATCTACTACTTTTTTAGCAAACCACTGCATAGTTTAATACATTTCACCTATAGGAACAATATTTTTCTGATACTCAGCAATAAACAGTTGATAGTCATTTTATTTCCACTAAAGTTGTTCAGATGACTAACTCTTCACTGCTAGATGATAACAGAATACAGTATTACCCTGAGTATTGTATATTCAGTAGACTATTTTCTTACTGTTAAACCAGTGCATATGAGGCCTTTCAGTAGAGGGACAAGGTTACAATACCATACCGATGAAGAACAAATGTAGGAGCATATTAATATCTCTATATTCTGTTTGAATAGGTCAGGATAAAATCCCACTCCAAGGTCTCCTGATCTCAGGTTATTTCCACAAAGTCACAGCAATGCAATTGATCTCACGAAGTCCATCTTGAAGTAAAATAGCCATATAGTTCCTGACATGGGGAAAAACAGACAACCAAAAAGCGTAATTAATTTCAACCCATGTACATTTCTTACAAATTAGTCTTTTGGGCGGAAGGCGCAAGGTTCATTCCCACCCAGAAAGGACAGAAGACTTAACCCACTTAACTGGAGGCTGCTGCAAGATTCAATAGTCCTTGGCACTACAGAGGATAGTGACATGGGGGTGGAGGACTTTTACTTCCTGATTAATCCTTAGTTCTTCCCCATCCTATGACTTCTAGGCCTGTGCGAAGCGGCTAGCATTCGCTTTGGATTTGGATTCGGCCGATTTAGGGGACAGTGATTCGATTTGGTGATTCGAATTACTGTCCCAATTCGATTCGACCAAACCTGATTCAGAGATTTGGCTCCTGCCGAATCTCCAAATCATCCAAGCCAGGCCCATTCCCCACCCGCTCTCCCAGCCCGGCAATGGCTGTCCCTGCTCCTGGCTCTTTGGAAAAAAAAAGGCCTGGCTCACTGGGTGCTGCTGGCAGGGGGCCATCCCTGCTGCCCCTCAACTGCTCCGTACTGTGTGGGGTGCTCTGCACGAGCCCCACACACCCCACCCGCACTCTCCCAGTCCCCTCATGGGTGCCCCTCCCGGGACGGCTCCGGCCATTTAAGAAAAAAAAAAACCCCAAGAAAACCACCAGATGCACCATTCCTGCCGGTGGGGGGCGATCCCCGCTGCCCCCTGCTATGTGGGGGCTCTGCACAAGTCCCTGAAGCCCTGGGGCCGCTGCAGGAGCCCAGAGTTCTGGGGCTTTCCTGGGGGGGGGTTCTTAAAGGGCCAGAGCTGGCTCAGGTGTGGCACCCGTGGGGGGGCTGGGGGAGCAACAGGGGGGTCAGGGGGCTTGCGGCAGAGCCCCCCATGCAGCATGGGGCAGAAGGGATTGCCTCCCACCCAGCAGCACCTGGTGAGCACTGGGGCTTTTCTTTAAAATACCAAACTGGGGTGGGCAGGGGCAGCCATGGGGGGCCATGGGGGGCAGGGGAGCGGGGGGGGGGGAAGAGAGAGTCAGGGGGCTGGCAAGGGTCCCCCCCCCGTGGTCCCCTCCCCTAGTACTTACCAGCTCGGAGTTGGTTACAACTCCCTGTTGCAGCCACCAGGGACTGACTGAAACATTAAAGCTCTCCAAATCTTTTCTAAAGATTCGGAGAGCTTTGAATTGATTTGGACCTTTAAATTGATCCCGATTCAATTTGGATTTGGAGATTCGACCACTGAATTGGGCTGAATCTCCTCCGAATTGAATCACCACCCGAAGCTTTGCACAGCCCTAATGACTTGCCAGAATTATGCCCAAAAATCTTTTTTAAATTCCCAGGTGTAGTGGTGATGACCCAAAAGGGAAAAGAGCTTTTGCTGCAAATTCTCCAGTTTTGGAGGAGGATGCTGAGGAGATTGCCTGTTTTCTGTTGCTTCCTTTCCACACAGCCATAGCCCTGTTTTAAAATCTGTTCCTGGAGAGCAGTGTCAGGCATAAATCAATTTCTGGAGGAGATTTTGTATTTGTGCCCCCAGCCCCTGGTTATGTCTGAATTTACAAATACGTGATAATTACTGTGGACTTTAGCCAGAAGAGGCTGTTAGCTATAATCTCATAATCCTGACAGTCAAGGTTTAACGATGTTTGTCACGGTACACCTCCAGCCCATGTCATCTCCTCCAGAGTGTCTCATTTAGACCTCAAGACTCTAGCCAACATCTTTCCTGGAATAGGAACCCCTATTCCCTTCCCTCTAGATTTTAGGTTTCAGTCCCCATGCAATCATTGTCATAATCTCAGATGTAAAATTAGCTCAGCACCTTCAGTTCTGTTCTCTCTCAGGTGAGTGGGTGAGTCCACTAACTTTTCAAATCTGGACTCACTCAAAAACTAGTTTAAGGTCTCAAGTCAATTTGGTGGGACTCAAATGAGATGCCAGTAGTACACACCATAATGTATAATGGCTGGAAGACTGATGGGTAAAATAGCAGTGTTGCTGCTAGAAAAAAAGTTTTTTCAGAACAGTATTTGTTTGAAACATTGCCTTGTACAATGCACAGGTGGCTAAGGGGAAAAATAATCTAAAACAGCATCAAATATAGCTATCTGTTCTTCAGTTGGGCCAGGGCTGTCCAACTGGTGGCCCATAGGCCACATGTGGCTTCCCTTCCGAAGGGTTAGCATAGAGCCTACAGGCACCTGCCCAGCCACTCCTTCCCCACTCTCCCCAGGTGCTCCTGCCCCTGTAGCTGGGAGGTTGCTGCAGTGCCTGAGCTGCTTGCATGGCAAAAGCAGTTGGGCTACTTCTGGTGGGTACGTGAAGTGGGTGGTACACACAGCTGGGAGCTGGGCTGCCAATGCTGCAGGGCAGACTGTGTGGTGCACATGGCTGGGTGGGGAGGGAGCCAGGCTTCCCACTTTGCATATGGCGAGAAGGTGCTAGGCAACCCATGGGTGGTGGGGAGCTGGGGGGACAGAAGTTGTCAGATGTCTGTTTCCGCGAATCCCCTTTTGTCACTGATTGCAAACATACATACCTTGAATGGTCACAAAGCTTCCTCATGTGTGTGGACAAGCTGTACCTGACTCAGGAAGTCTATGCACTGACAAGAGGTAAAGCGCTGCTGGACCTGGTACTGGCTAAAGCAGATGATCTAGTCAGTGACCTAAGAATTGCAGGAAAGCTGGGAGACAGCGACCATGAGCTGATCACTTCTACTATCCATCTGAAAGCTGGCAAGTCAGCAATGCAGAAGTCCTTGACTTTAGAAAAGCTGACTATGATAAGCTCAGGAAGCTTGTTGTTGAGGCCCTAAGGAGCCATGACTCGACAGGGAGAGGAGTCCAAGAGGAGTGGTTGCTCCTTAAGGGAGCGATCCTGAAAGCACAAGGGCTGTCCATCCCATCCCATCTCAGAGGAAAAGTAGCAAATGGGCAACCCCCTTGGCTCATCAGGGGACTTGTGACCCTCCTATGCCTAAAAAGAGAGGCTTATAAAGGATGGAAGATAGAAACCACCACTAAAGAGGAATATGGACCAGTGCAGAGTACCTGTAGGGAGCGAACCAGGAAAGCCAAGGATGCAACCGAACTCCAACTGGCTACATGTATCAAGGACAATAAAAAGTCCTTTTTCAGATATGTTGGGAGTAGGAAGAATAGCAAGGGTAACATTGGACCCCTGCTAAACCAAATGGGACAACTGACAATTCTACACCCAGGAAAAAGCCAACCTGCTTAATGGATACTCCGTGTCTGTTTTTCATCAGCTCAAAGGGACCGCCTTGCCTAGCATGATACGGGACAGCCAGGGTGAGGGTGAATTTATTGGTGTGGACCTTGTAAAGGAACACCTTGAGGGGCTGGACACCTTCAAGTCTATTGCAACACGAGTACTTTAGGAGCTGGCAGGTGTCATAGCCCAGCTGTTGGCAAAGGTATTTGAAAACTTGTGGCACTCACGTGACGTACCCAAAGATGGGAAGAAGACCAATGTGGTGCCTATCTCCAAGATAGGGAGGAAAGTAGACCCAGGGAACTACAGGCCAATCAGCTTGACCTCAATCCCTGGAAAGATTGTAGAAAAAGTTATCGAAGAGACCATTCTTGACAAGCTGGGTGATGGCAACATCCTGAAGGACAGGTCTTGTTGAGGGTAGGTCTTGCCTGACCAATCTCATCTCCTTCTATGACCAGGTGACATATCACCTGGACAAGAGAGAAGAGATTGACGTCATATATCTGGACTTCAAAAAAGCCTTTGATCTGGTGTCCCACGATCCCCTCATGGAAAAATTAGCCAACTGCGGTCTCAGCTACATCACAGCCCAATGACTGGGGAATTGGCTCTGAGGTCGGAGCCAGAGGGTGGTAGTCGACAGAAGTGAATCGTCATGGAGCCCATGACCAGTGGTGTCCCCCAAGGCTCCATCCTTGGACCTGTACTCTTTAACATCTTTATTAACAATGTGGACACTGGTGTCAGAAGTGGACTAGCCAAATTCACCAACAATACTAAACTTTGGGGTAGAGTGTCCACACCTGAGGATAGGCTGGTGATCCAGGCTGACCTGGATAGGCTTAGAAAGTGGGTGGATATAAGCCTGATGATCTTCAATTTGAAAAAATGCAAGGTACTCTTCCTTGGAAAAAAAACTTTGCAGCATGCTTATAGGCTCGGCAGTGCTATGCTCGCTAGCACCACGGCTGAAAGAGACTTGTGGGTCATAACTGACCACAAGACGAACATGAGTCACCAATGCGATGTTGTAGCTAGTAAAGCGAACTAAGCTCGCTTGCATCCATAGATGCTTCTCAAGTAAATCTCAGGATGCCATCTTCCCACTGTACTCAGCCTTGGTGAGGCTGCAGCTGGAGTACTGCATCCAATTCTGGGTTCCACAATTCAAGAAGGATGTGGAGAAGCTTGAGAGAGTCTAGAGGAGAGCCACGTGTGTGATCAGAGGGCAAGAGAACAGGCCTTATGAAGAGAAGCTGAGAGCCATGGGATTCTTCAGCCTAGAAAAGCGCAGGGTCAGGGGGGACTTGGTGGCAGCCTGTAAATATATAAGGGGTGTGCATCAGGATCTGGGTGAACATCTGTTCACCAGAGCACCCTAAGAGATGACAAGATCCAATGGTCACAAACTCCTCCAAGAACATTTTAGGCTGGATAAAAGGAAAAACTTCTCTACTGTTCAAGTCCCGCCAAGGCCTGGAATACACTACCTCCTGAGGTTGTGCAAGCACCTACTCTGGACTCTTTCAAGAAACATTGGACTCTTATCTTCCTGGGATCCTTTGACCCTAACTGACTTCCTGCTCTTGGGGCAGGGGGCTGGACCCTATGATCTTCTGAGGTCCCTTCCAGCCCTAATGTCTATGAATCTATTAACTTCAAAAAGTTTAAAAATAAAATTGAACTCTCTCACCACCTCCCCTTTTCTTTTCCTTCACTTGTCTCATCCCTCTGCTCAGTTCTTGGCTTTCTATTTTTGGAGTGAAACTTCTCTGTCCTGATCTTTTTTTCTGTCAATACTTGCTTTTCTTTTCATGGATGAGTGGAGCTTTATTGGCAGAAAAAGGGCATAGAGCCAGCTTTACCAAAAAGAAGCAATGGCAGCAAATGCTAGCAGCAAGATGTGCACACCAGATAAAGAACACTGCTTGCCCTTGGCATTGGCTTCACTCATTCAGTTTTGCCACTAGCCTGACCAAACTGCTTAGGCTTTTTGCAGAAGTTGTACATAAATCCTACAAAGTCCCTGTCTGGCCCAGCATTGGTTGATAGGTTATCTGTTGCCACCTTTCAGTTGAATGCTTTATTAAGATAGGTCCTCTCTTTCTTATGTCTTTATATTTTAAATCCTGAACAGAATGTAATGTTCAAAAAGATGGTTCAGGGGAAGTCAAGAATACAAAGAATAAAAGAACTTTCAGATTATGTTTGTACTGCCCCTGATTAAAACTATGATGCTGAAATGCCTGAAACAGTATATGAAAATGACTTTGAAAAAGCTTCTCTCAAAGAAAAAAAAAAAGCAAGCTTTATTTTCAAGCTACCAGAAACAGCTGAGCATTGTCATCCTGTACCCCCCTGGCATTTTCCAAAGCTTTCTAAGCTAAAATAAGCATTCTGCAATTTTAAGACTAAAGACAGACAGGCCTGCCTGAAAACATTTTAGATAAGCTGAGAAAAGGAAGGTTGTTTGACTTAGCTTTGTTAGTTTGTGTGTGGGGGTAATTAATACAAACTCCCAGTGGTATTCATGTAGATGATTATTATTGTTGTTAAATATTTGGTTTATATTCCATCCCATCCAAAATTGGTCCAGGATGGCTCACAAAATTAGACAACCCACAAGATAAGAAACATTGTTGATTTTTTGTGAGTTTGGGTTTGCTATAGGTATGTATGAAGAGAGCTGTTAGTATGCATGTGTGGTTATGTGTATATGCTAGTATACCTAGCCCTTTGAAGCTTCATACCTAGAAAAATAGCAATGGTGGGGGGGGGGAGGGTTCCCTGGTTGAAGATGGCTGGTAAAATAAGTTTCTTAAAAACTGGCTGTGGGGCTTGCGCCCCTCTGGCCGCCCGGCCTATTGGGGTGTGGTCCCTCCCCTCAACTCGCCTGCCACAACTTTGATGTTAAACATACTTTAAGAGGGGTCTGCAGTGGAGATCTTTCACAGGTGAGCCTCCCAATAGATGGCGGTACTTACGATCGTCCGACATGATGTTCCACAGGGCTCCTACTTCCCTACACCCCATCCACTCACCAACCGGTTTCTGGCCTTGTATGATGGCCGAGGACCTGTCTACCGGGTTCCAGTCGCTCTTTCTCCCCTCCTGGGGTAGTTTTTACTTCAAAGAAAATATTCCTCTGAGTAAGAAGGGGCTGCAGGGCTGCCTCCCTTATCCCAACCCCCTCTCAGGGTCTCAGATGCCTCCTCTTCCCTACCGTAAGCAGGGAGCTCCCCAGCCTCCTGTGTCAGCTTCTTCTGGTGGCTGTGTGGGTGCTCCTGCTTTGCCTCCTGCAGGAGGCTTAAAGCTTTCCCCTGTGCTGCCTGCTTGAGCCAAGCAGGCTGGGTTACCTCCTCCCCATGCCAGAGCCCGCCTCACGAGCTGCCAGCCCGTGCTCTCTCTCTCTCCGGCTCTCCCCCCGCCCCAGCTCCGGCGGGGCTTTTAAACTTTCCCGCAGTGGTGGGTACGGCTGCTGGGATTGGCTCAGCTGTTCCCCACATCGGAAACAGCCGATTAAACAGCTGGTGTAATACCAGTTCGCACAGCTCCTGCTCCGGCTGCTCTGCAGGAGGTACATTAGCTCCTCTGGGGACTTGCTCTCGGGGTCTGGGGCCTGCGGGGTCTACCCTCTCCCCCTCAAGAGCCTGTGGGGGTCCCTCGCCACCACACTGGCATAAAAAAAAAAAAAAGACCTGTTCTGGGACAAATACCCAATAATCTAAGAACTGACAAATCCAAGTACTGTACCCACTAGGCATCTATGCAGATGATGGGTATCCTCATTTCAAATTCATTGTTTCAGACTTTCTTTGTAATGATTTGCTCTAAATAAATGCATGTTCTAAGGAAATAAACTGAGCTAAATTCAGCCAAGATGGTCACAGTAAATTACCAAGGGATTGCAAACTAAAATCCTGGTACAGAGGAGAGGGGAACATGGGTTCCCATCCCAAGAAAGATTCTGGCTAGAGGCGAGACCTACACAGTGGGTGTGACATGCAGTTCATTAAACCTTGATGGTCAGGAGCAAGACACCCTCACTAACAGCTTCTTCTGACAAAAGTTCAAAGCAACTATTTGTAATATGTCTGTAGCTCAAACACAATTATAAAGGAGTTGGGGACAAACCTTGCTAGAAAGCCAATAAACTGTTCTCCAGAAACTGATGTATGCCTGATATAGCTCCTAAGTAATAGCTTTTTAGAAAGAAGAGCTACAACAGTGGGATACATTACAAACATTTCTGCAGTTTCTGCTTCTACTCTGCCACATTATGTCTGTTTCTTCACATTCCCCATTAAAAAAAATTAGCTATGCCATAAATTATCTCCACTTTAGCTATTTAACTCTAACATAAATTAGCTAAGCACAGCATTTTGGTTTTGGAGTATTTGCATGAAATAAAAGAACTGACCAGAAAGACTAGCTTTGTCAACAAATGAAGCAAGACAGTTGGATTTCCAAGAGGATGATAATCCCTGCTTAGCTTTCACTTTCAAAATAAGACAGACGTATTAAAATTTTTTTTTTTTAAATCGAGTTTGTGGTACATATCGTAGGAAAAAGATGGCTGTCTTTCACAACACACAGCAAACAGAGCGAGTCTGAGTGTAACCAAAACAAATCAAACAGCGAGTTCCCTAAGAAACCAATAATTTTAATGCAGCAGAGAACAAGAAAATACATTTTAAAAACATCTTTCCCTCATTCAGAGAATGCAAAACATTTTCCCTTTCAGTCTCTGTTAGGGCAAAATAATCTAACTAGAATGGGATTCAAAAATTTTCCCTCCCAGAGAAGGACATAAGCATTGTCACCAACAAGACTACCATATTTACTCAAATACAAGATCCTCCCCCTCCCCCCCATAATTAGATTTTACATACAGAAAATGTGTAAGTTTATTATAATTTTCCATGTGTGGAATCTAATTATTGGAGGATCATCTTCAATTTCTCCCTCCCCACTACTACAGGTGGTGGGGGAGAAGTGATGAGGGGGCAGTAGTGGGGCAGGTGGTAGGGAACAGACAGTGAGGGAGGCAGGCAGCTTATCCTCTGCTGCCCATCCCCCATACCAGGTCCCTCTGCCACAGCCTCAGGTTGCCCCAATTCCCACTTTCCCCGTTTCCCCCTGCACACCATTTCTGTCACCCATAGCCTCAGGTCCCCGCCCCACTTCCTCCAACCTCTCCCCCTCCTGAAGCCTCTCTCCCCTGCCTGCCCCTCAGCCCTCCACCCTGATCTTTGCTCTGAACCAGCTTCTGTCCCTGCTGCAGCCCAGGGCATGGAGCATGGCTCCAGCCTGCCCCATGCCAGCAGCGTGGAGCTGGCACTGCTATTCTAGCCTGGCCCCAGAGCAGCAGCAGCAGATCCCTGCCACTACTGCTACAGGGCCGGAAAAGCAGTGCCGGCTCCACATTGCTGCTAATTGAGTAAATATGGGAGTTTTGTTGCAGTGGATGGAAGGGCTTGTCAGAATAAAGGTTGCAGTTTATTCTATCCTGCCAGAACACAAGCCTGTAAAATGATATGCTCTTCAGATCCTGGACAGAGAGGTGAGGAAATTTGGGGACATTAAAACATAGATTTCACCAGAGACTTAAGGCTCACGTCTCAGTTCCAACTAGTGACATCCAAAAGCATATTTTCTCCAAGTAAGAGCACAGTTGCCATAGACACATTACCCAAGTGCTTAAACACAGATTCCTAAAACTTGTTCTGCCTGGCCCATTCATTTAGCTTTTTCTGGAAAAGGATGAGAACATTTTTAGGCGAGTCAATTAAGAACTAGCCAATTCCTTAAT
Organism: Alligator mississippiensis; assembly: GCF_030867095.1. Taxonomy (NCBI): domain Eukaryota; kingdom Metazoa; phylum Chordata; order Crocodylia; family Alligatoridae; genus Alligator; species Alligator mississippiensis. The sequence continues at coordinate 27,065,523 of NC_081837.1, read as the reverse complement.
GTCTTCACAAACTAAATATATAATTAAATTAGCTGAGTCCATATAAACATATTAGAAGATACCTTCTTGAACTTTATCCAAGAACACACCTGGTCAGGGGACAGCTAAAGTTACTTGCATTCACAAATCACTCACAAACTATTCTTATAGTGTTTATCCACTGGCAAACTCTCCTTAACAAGATAAGTTCTAGAGTTATTTCTTGGCTAGGACAGATCTCAAACTGCAAAACAGTACTCGCTCGCTCTCTCTCTTCATTCTTTCTTTCAGCATTACGTGATAATTGACATCTCTTCCCTATCTCTGCTTTCATTTAGCAAGTTGACAATGCTTTTGAAGTATTTCATAAATTCCATCCGAACGTCTTCAGGGTCTTCTTCCAGGCTGGACTGTATTAATTTCAGTTTGTTCAGAGGTCCAGCTTTAAAGTGAAGCAAAAAAAATAAATTAGATATATTCATTTTGACAAAGAAATACACTTATAGTCTTGAGTTCATAGGACAGTTCGCACTGAACAAGCCATTTGGAATCCTTTTCTGCACAACTGCTGATGTCCAGCATGATAGATGATATTAAACCTGTGATGCACTGTCACTACATAGTAATTTAGTTAAGCTCTTTGATGGATGAAATCCCTTCAGCCTCTGTTGTCTAGACTGACATTTTTGCTTTTGAGTTTTAGAAGAAAACTTTCCCTTTCCACTTTGGATAAGAAGCACTGATGGAAAATAATTGTAATAAACATATTGGACAGGTTAAGGAAAGTTTTGTTTGCTGTAATGCAGAAGTGATTCCTGAAACTCTTCTATTCCAGTCTGACAACTCTGTGCCATTTTTCGTGCATGCACATAACATTTTCCAGGATTACTTTTTAGTTTTATTGTGCTACTAGCAAATTGCCTGTCATGAATGATGGCGGGCAGGGAATGGAGCACTACCACCCAGCATCCCGTGGGGGCGCTGTCACTGAAGCCCCCGCTTCCTCTTCCTCCCTGCCAGCTGTTGCTTGAGGGGGAAGGGAAGGGAAGGGAAGGGAAGGGAAGGGAAGGGAAGGCGGCACAGCTCAGTGGCTCCCTTGCACCCTCTGGCTGTAATGCTCCGGGGCCCTCGCAGCCAAATGGCACATGCCCTCTCAAAGGCGCAGGCACAGTTGGCCCAGAGCGTTATGGACGGACAGACAGGCAGACAGACTAAGCCTTTTATGATATTAGAATAAACATTTATAGGCTTTCCTTGGAATATAGGAATCGACACTAATCAGACCTCTATGATTCAGACAATGTCTTTTCCTCTACGTTCCTTAATGTTAGTCATTGCTAGTGGCAGGTTTGAAACTCCTCTAGTAAAGCCAAGTTAAAAGGGGATTTTTTGAGAAGGTCTCTCTCTCTCTCTCATGCATGCAGTCATCTTCCTCCATCAGAAAAGCTGGGGGATGATTTGCTTCTCACAATGTGCAACTCAGAGCAATTCCTTTGGAATCAGTTATACTGAGGTGAAACAAATTAAAAGAGGAGCATCATGTTCTTTCATTTTTAATTCATGTCTGTTTCCAGCTCCACGAAGCAATGTATTCTCCTCAGGACCAAGTAGCCTCAAATAATTTTTTTATATAAAAGTATCTGCATTACCTTTAAACTAGCTTCACCGGGGGATGGGGCCACAGGGGGCTATGACGATGCTTCCAGCCATGACAGGTGATGAGCACAAAAAGTACCCAGGTAAGTGGCAGGGGTCCAGATAGTCCTGGATTCAGGGGGGCAGAGCATACACCCACAGGGGGCCTTAAATGCCTCTACACTAATGCATGTAGTATGGGGAACAAGCAGGAGGAACTTGCCCTCCTGCTAGCTAACACAAACCGGGACATAGTGGGGCTCACTGAAGCATGGTGGGATTCAATCCATGACTGGGTGGTGAACATCAAGGGCTACAGACTGTACAGGCAGGACAGAATGGGGAGGAAAGGCAGGGGTGTAGCGCTCTATGTCAAAAAGCAATAGACATCCTCAACAAACAGCACAGGGCTAGAGGAGGGGCAGACTGAAGTGCTCTGGGTCCGAATACAAGGGTGTCAGGGGTGGGAGGAAGGGACTTAATGGTGGAGGTCTACTACAGACCACCCAACCCAGGGGAAGAGATGGACCGGGAATTCTCAGGTCAGCTCACAGAGGCAGTTAAGTCAATGGATGCGGTCATCATGGGTGACCTAAACTACCCAGACATGTGCTGGGAAGAGCAGTCAGCCAGGTCTGACTGCTCACGTAGGTTCCTAGCTGAGATACAGGACCTCCACCTAACCCAGGAGATGCACGGTCCCACCAGGGGAAATGCCTTGATGGACCTGGACCTGGTCCTGGCCACACACGACCACCCGGTGAGGGGTCTGCGGGTTCTTGACCCCCTGGGGGATAGCGATCGTTGCCTGCTGGAATTCACCATCCAGCGCAGGGTGTCAAAAGGCCTGCAGCAAGGCAGCAGCCCTGGACTCCAGGAGGGCCGATTTCAATGAATTAAGGAGATTAGTTGGGGAGGCACTCAGGTCCGGGAGGGGAGGGGAGTTGAGCTGGGAGTCCAAGAGGAGTGGTCGTTCCTTAAGGAGACGATACCCCGAACCCAAAGGGCGACAATCCCAATGCGAGTCAAAGGGGGCAAGAGTGCTCAAAAGCCCCCATGGCTCACCAAAGGCACTCCGGAATGTCTGAAAGCTAAAAAGGAGGCATACACCCAGTGGAAGAGAGGGGCTGTCACCAAGGAGGATTACACCTCCATTACTCGAGACTGTAGGGGGGCTGTTAGGAAGGCTAAGGAGGACACAGAACTGGGACTAGACAACAAGAAGTCCTTTTTTAAATACATAGGGAGTAAGAAGGAGGCACCGGGTAATATGGGGCTCCTGCAGGACACGCTTGGCAATCTGGTGCAACCACCAGATGATAAAGCTGACCTCTTTAACAAATTCTTTGTCTCCATATTTCTGAGCAAGGACCAGGGCATCCCCCCCCACCGGAATCCCAGACGAACTCAGGAGAGGTACAGCCGGGCCCAGGGTCAGAGAGGACCTGATCAGGGAACTTCTGGTGGGACAGGACATCTTCAAATTGGCAGGTTCAGATGATCTCCACCCAAGGGTGTTGAGGGAATTGGCAGGGGACATTGCGGGACCCCTGGCACAGCTCTATGAGTACTTGTGGTGCTCTGGTGAGGTGCCAGAGGACTGGAAAAGTGCCAATGCGGTCCCCATTTTCAAAAAAGGGAGGAAGGAGGACCCAGGAAACTATAGACCTGTTAGTCTTACCTCAGTCCTGGGGAAGGTCTTTGAGAAAATTATCCAGGGGCACATCTGCAAAGGACCAGCAGGGGAGATAATGCTAAGGGGCAACCAACATGGGTTCATTAGGGGCAGGTCCTATCAAACCAACCTGGGTGCCTTCTACAACCAGGTCACAAGATCCTTGGACACAGGTGTCATGGTGGACATAGTCTTTCTGGACTTGAGGAAGGCCTTCGACACTTCCTCACCCCATTCTCATCAAAAAATTAGGCAACTGTGGCATTGATGCCTACACAGTCAGATGGGTCACAAATTGGCTGGAGGGCTGCACCCAGAGAGTGGTAGTCGACAGGTCATTTTTGACCTGGAGGGATGTGAGCAGCGGGGTTCCCCAGGGCTTGGTCCTCAGGCCCACACTGTTCAACATCTTTGTCAGCAACTTGGACAAGGTGGTGAAAAGCATCTTGTTCAAGTTCACGGATGACACTAAGAAATAGGGAGAAGTGGGCACGCTAGAAGAGAGGGACAGGCTACAACTCGATCTGGACAGGTTACAGTGGTGGGTGGATGAGAATAGGATGGGTTTCAATACTGACAAGTGCAAGGTACTGCACCTGGGGAGGAAGAACCAGCAGCAGACCTACACGCTGGGGAACTCCCTTCTCGTCAATGCAGAGGCAGAAAAGTAACCTTGGAATCATTATTGAGGATGCAGTCAGTAGGGCCAACTGCACCTTGTCATGCATCCAAAGATGCATCACGAGCAGGTCCAAGGGAGGTGATCCTCCCCCTCTATGCGACATTGGTCAGGCCACAGTTGGAGTACAGCATCCAGCTCTGGGCGCCGCACTTCAGGAGGGATATGGACAGCATCGAGAGGGTCCAGAGGAGGGCCACTCGCACGATCAGGGGACAGCAGGGCAGACCCTACGAGGAGAGGCTACGGGACTTGAACCTGTAGGCTGAGAGGGGATCTGGTGGCCATCTATAAACTTACCAAGGGGGACCAGTGGGCAGCAGGAGAGACCCTGTTCCCCCAAGCACTACCAGGAGTAACTAGGAATAACAACGGCCATAAGTTGACTGAGAGTAGGTTCAGGCTGGACATCAGGAAGCACTACTTCAGTCAGGGAGGCTAGGATCTGGAACCAACTTCCAAACGAAGCAGTGCTCACTCCTACCCTGGGGGTCTTCAAAAGGAGGCTGGATAATCACCTTGCCAGGGTCATTTGACCCCAGCATTCATTCCTGCCCATGGCAGAGGAGTTCTCTAGTCTCTCCTCGGAGGGCTTGGTCTGCAAGCCCTTAACCATACGAGTGGCCCTTCTCTGGACCCTCTCCAGGTTACCCGCATCCCTCTCCTCTTGAAGTGCAGTGCCCAGAATTGCATGCAGTACTCCAACTGCAGTCTGACCAGCGCCTGATAGAGGGGAAGTATCACCTCTTTGGATCTATTTGTCATGCATCTGCTGATGCACGATAAAGTGCCATTAGCTTTTCTGATGGCTTCATTACACTGCTGACTCATATTCATCTTGGAGTCCACTAGGACTCCAAGATCCCTTTCCACTTCCGTCCCACCCAGCAAGTCATTTCCTAGGCAGTAGGTATGCTGGACATTCTTCCTCCCTAGGTGCAGCACTTTGCATTTCTCCTTGTTGAACTGCATCCTGTTGTTTTCTGCCCACTTGTCCAACCTGTCCAGGTCTGCTTGCAGCTGTTCCTTGCCCTCTGGCGTGTCTACTTCTCCCCATAGCTTTGTGTCATCTGCAAACTTGGACAGAGTACATTTCACTCCCTCGTCCAAGTCGCTGATGAAGACATTAAAGAGTATCGGTCCAAGGACCGAGCCCTGCAGGACCCCACTGCCCACACCCTTCCAGGTCGAGACCGACCCATCCACCACGACTCTCTGGGTGCAACCGTCTAGCCAATTCGCCACCCACCGGACTGTGTAGTCATCCAAGTCACAGCCTCTTAACTTGTTCACCAGTATTGGGTGGGATACCGTACATGAAACAAACATGAACAAACATGAAATCTTTTAAACACAAGGAAGATATTTTTTGATTTCAATGAACTCCTATTCTTTTGCCTACAAAGTTCTGATTTAAAATGTCACTAAAATAATTTGTAAACAGATAAGACAGAAGGACAATAAAAAGTAAGAAGCTCTCATGCAACTGAAGAAGTGCAGCTTAATCAGGAACATTTTACTTGGTTCTGACTTGGATTCAATGAATAACCTTGTGCAAATCACTCAAACGCTTCTTCCATCTGTAAGATGGCTATAACACGTATATAGACGGACTGAGAGAAATCAAATTGTTCAAGTCTGCAAAACACTCTCATCAAGCACAAAGGACTACAGAAGTGCAAAGGTCATGAAACATCATCAGCTTCCGAATAAAAGCGTGTAAATAAAATACAGGATTTAAATGAACATTTTTATCTTCTTACCTAAGAAGGGACCTTCTGAATCCACAGCACTGCCAGGCTTGTGATGTGCAACCAGGAGACACTGGCTGTCTAGTAACTGCTGCTGCTGCACAAAGCAGGAGTACCAGGTTTCAATTTCCTTAAGGTGACTGGGCAGGTCCGGGTTGAAAACGATTACAACACCATGGGCATCTTTCATCAGAGCTGGCCAGCACGATTCAAACCTCAGAAAGCAGACAAGTGAAAAATGGGAAGCTGGCAAACTCGGAGCAGAGCTGCCCTTTGGCTCTTTTACATTTCAAAATATATATAGTTTATGGGGGGATTTTTTTTTTAACTCCTCAAAAGCAAACTTTAAAGTTTTTTCCTACAAACATTAATAACCTTCTTGTCAACCTGGCAAATTTCAAACTTTTCTGCCCTACACAAAGCCCAGGAAAAAGGAGGGCAGAGATTTCTTCTGCCGGTCCCAATTACTATAGCAGAGGTCACTCAGCTGTGAGGAGAAAGGCTGCAGGAAGGAGGGTGAGTTTTGACCTCAGGGTTTGTGTCAGAGATGTCTTCTGCTGGACCTACCGCACTGCAGGAAAGACTCAGCTGTGTCCCAAGACCGGGCGGCTGCTGCAGCTCCCCACGGACAGTGACCACTACCTGTCCACCTCCGTGCTTCACGGGCAAGAAACAGGGGGGCCTGCCTGCTGTCCCCTTGTGCAGCACACCTGGGGGCCGCGTCCAGAGCCAGAGGAAAGGCGATGCAGGCCCAGGCGCCTCCCGCCCACCCCGGGCCCAGCCCGCCGCCCTTACTTGGGGTCGCCGCCGCAGTCCCACAGCTCCAGGCGGCAGCCCGCGCCCTTCCCGCCGCTCAGGTCCGGCTGCTCCAGCTCCAGGATCCTGCGGGGCGGAGCCGGGCCCGGCCGTGAGGCGCCGCCGCGCGAGACCGGCGGGGGGGGGGGGGGGTTGCAGGTCCCTCTCGCCTCACCTGAGCCCCTGCGTGGGCACGTGGCCGCCCACGCCCTCGGCGCTCTCCGACACGAAGTTGGCCAGGACGCTCTTCCCGGCCTGCGGCGGCGGCGGCAGCGGCGACAGCAGCAGCTTTAGACCCCGGCCCGCAGCCAGCCCCGCGCCCCGGGGACCTCGCCCCGCCCCGCCCCGCCCCCCACTCACCTCGCTCGGGCCCACGAACAGGATCTTGGCCCGCAGCATCGCCCCGCGCCGCGCCGCGCCGGCGGCTCCCCAGCAACCAGCGCCGCGGCCCGGGGCGGAGCGCGGGCGCCCCGTGATTGGGGCGGGGAGGGTCACGTGCTGCAGGGCTCGCTCCACCCCTTTGCGCGCTCTCCGCCCCCCCCAGTCGCGGCTCTTCCTTGCGCGTTGCGGTGGCGGGGCGTGCGGTAGTCACAATACGATGTACGAAGGTGGCCAAAATGGGGGACATGTTTTGGGCCGCTTCTTGATGCACCACGTGCCCGGCCCGGGTCTCCCATTTCTGGACCCTTTTTTAAGGAAAAAAACGACTGACGTGTTCTGTATTCAAAGTCAAATTTGCCAAAACAAATGCCAAGTCCACGGGGCAGCCCAGAGCCTGGAGCGCTGCACGCGCCCGGAGGCCGGGCACAGCAAGAGCCGGGGCATGGTGAGCTCGCCCAGGCAGCCGTGCTGTGGCGGGACGCAGGGCTGGCAAGCACTGACCAGCGCCCGGCGGAGCTGCCCCAAGCCGGGTGCAGGGCCCGAGGCAAATCAGCCTGCGCGGCCACCCCCAACTCTGGTGCCCGGGCCTGGACCTGAAGAAGAAGCCACCACCATCAGCAGCAGCGGTGGGAGGGAGGCGCAGCGAGCGGCTGGATGTGGAGCCACCGCTTCACCCCGCTCGGGCCCTGCAAAGCACAGGCCAGGGCGGTCACCCCGGTTCACGCCCCCAGGGACAGGCCTGGCGCATGGCGACCCCACACACGCTGTCGGTGGCATTGGTGGCGGCCAGCAGCAATCAGAGACCACCCGCAGCCGCCACCGCAGTGGCAGCAGCAAGGGGAGTGGGGGTGGCAAACGCCTCCAATTCTCCCCAAGATTTCCAGCAAAGGATAATACTGGTAGAGATTTGAAATGCTCCAGTTTTTCTTTGAATGAACACTGTAACCTGCTTAATGAGGGTGCCGGTGACTTGACCAAGAGACGGGTCACTTGTGACACCATACACTGTTTGGTGTATGCTATTGCCCCAGAGATGGAGACTCACTCAGACCAGCGCAACCTTGGGGTCCTGTCCTTGAGTCACCATTCAGCAGAGACCGGTGCAGTGGTAGACAGCTTTATCTTGATTAGGAACAGGATTCATCAACTCACATGCTCACATCGTGCAGGGAGAACTACAACTCCCCACCACCACAAACCACACCCGCAGGGCATCACGGGGAGAGACTGGGTGGTCCCGCTATTAGCCCCTTGAAGGTACATATCATATATCGCAAACAATGCTCGCATCCAAAGGGGTGTGATGGTGAAGCCTAAAGAGCTTGCCCAGCAGAGACGGGGAGGCCTGCCCAGGGACAGAGGAGTGCACATGCCCTCTCATCTGTCCCGGCCGCCCCTGGCACACTACCTCTATGCAAATCCCAATTCACTCCTGCTCGAGGACCTGCCCTGGGGTGCTTGGGACCACGGCCCCAGGAGCTGACCTTTCCTCCTCCGCTCTGGGCTCCGCTCCTGCAGCACCATGACGGCCCTGGTCAGGACCCTGCTCATCCTGGCCCTGCTCCCCAACAAGTGCTTGGGGCAGGGCTGGGGCTGGCAGCAAGGGTAGAGTCAGGGCCCGTGGTGCCCAGTGCCAGGTGCCCCAGAGCCAGGTTGGGGCAGGTGAGGGGGGCTCCTGGAGGCTGTGGGGAGAGACCCACATCCCACGGACAACCCCCTGCTCCCCACAAGCAGTCGAACCCCAGCTCTGACGCTCCAGCCTCAGCTCAGGCCACACCAGCCCTTCTGGGCCACCTCTAGACCCAGCTCCTTCTCCCACGGCCCAGCCCCTTCAGCTTCCCTTACAACTGCTGTCATCTTCTGGCCCCGCCAAGGCTGGGGCTGGCAGGGGGTGTCCAGGGCTCTACCCCTGCAGACCAGCACCGTACAGTCCTGGGGTGGGTGGGGGAAGCTGCTCTTCCTTCTCACCACCCTGCCAGGTGAGTCCACGTCTCACTGCCCTGAAATATCCCAAAGTGTTGAGATCCCAGAGACCTTGGCACATGCTGAGCCTGACCGGGGCATCCTCAGGGAGCTCCAACATCTTCCCATGTGCCCAGGCAGGGACTGGTACGATGCTTATTCTTACCCTTGCTTTGTTATAGAAGCCCAGTCTCGGATCTGGAGGGGGAGTTCAGATGCCCGGCGGTGGGTTGGGGTTTGGGGCTGTATTGCAGCAGTTCTTCACGTGGTATCCAGGTGGCTCTTTCAAACGTGCGATCTACCGCTCTGGAGGAGTGTCCTTGCTGGGTGAAAGCCTTTTTAAGATTGGTGAGGTGGCAATCCCGGGTGTTCTCTTCGGTACAAATGCGGTGGTATCTGAGGGCTTGGCTGTATATCACAGCTTTTTGGTGTGTTTAAGGTGATTGCTGGTTCTGTGCAGATATGAATGTTGGTCTGTGGGTTTCTTGTGTGCTGTGGTCTGTATTTTCCCCTTCTGGATACTGATCATTGTGTCTAAAAAGGAGATGTTGGTGCTGGAGTATTCTAAAGAAAGTCGGATGGAGGGATGGCGATTGTTGAATTTCTGATGGAACTCAATCAGAGATTGCAGGTTTTCAGTCCAAATGATGAAGATGTCATCGATGTATCTTAAGTATAGCAAGGGTTTGATGGTGCAGTTCTTGAGGAAGTCTTCTTCCCGGTGGCTCATAATAAGGTTGGCATACTGTGGGGCCATTTTAGTGCCCATAGCTGTTCCCATCATCTGGAGGAAGTGTTGATTATTAAAAGTGAAATTGCTGTGTGTGAGGATGAAGTGTATAAGCTCAGTAATATCTTTGGGTCTGTATTCTGAGTTGTAATCATGTTTCTGTAGATATGCAAGGCAGGCTTGCATGCCATCTTGGTGTGGGATGTTGGTATATAGGCTGGTAACGTCCATGGTGGCTAGGAGTGTGTTGCTGGGCAGGTGGTCTATGTTTTTAAGTTTCCATAGAAAGTCTGTGGTGTCTTGTACATAACTTGCTCTGTGGGTGACAAGCGGTTTTAGGATTGATTCAACGAAAGAAATGCAAAACCTGCCAACACATCTCCACCACCCCCACAATTACTACACCCCACAACAGAGCCATCAGCATCCCAGGATCTTACAGCTGCACCTCCAGAAATGTTATATACCTCATCCAGTGCACCAAATGCCCTGATGGAAGATATGTAGGAGAGACCAAACAACAACTGCGCACCAGAATGAACGCACACCGGAAATCCATCAAAGACAGAAACACACAATTACCAGTGGGGGCACATTTCTCACAGGAGGGCCACTCTCTCTCCAATCTCTCAGTCCTGATCCTCAAGGGAAACTTACACAACACTTCCCAGAGACGAGCCTATGAGCTCCATTTCATCAACCTCCTGGATACTAGAGATCAGGCACTAAACATAGACATTGGATTTTTGATACATTACAATCTGCCTGGCAACTGACTCCCCCGCCCAGCCCAGCCCCTGGCTTGTTTACTCTTCATTCCATCCAGGAAGAGCACACACCAACTGCTGAAGCTTCCTTAGCCTGACGAAGGGTTTTTGAACGCAAAAGCTTGCTTAATAACTATTCTCCAACTATTCGGGTTGGTCTAATAAAAGATATCAAATTCACCAAAGGAACCTTGTCTGCCTAGGTACTTGCAGACACACTCATGTTCCTTGGCTGTCTCTTCTATCTCATACCCCTCCTCCTCAGCCTCGACATCGAAGGGCTAAAGAAAGAGTCTACAGAATACTGCCTATATTCAATTCACTACCAATATTTGAGGAACTTGATGACCCCCCCTAGGCCAAGGCTTATGTCCAAGAAGGCCATTTTGGAGTGTGGGAAAAGAACTGAAAAGTGTGGGAAAGGAACTGAAACACAAAAGCTTTGATATCAAGGCAAATGGAC